>NC_138950.1:18634842-21034842 GCF_965226115.1 Aulonocara stuartgranti
ATTAGGCCACATTATAGACCTAATTGTAACATGTACTCCTACCAGCAGCAGTTTATAAACTGATAAAATTAATATTGAAATAAACTGAGTTCAGTTTATCGGTCAAAGCTTTTGGCTCAAATGAGTTGTACATAAGATTAAGTTCTTATTTGAAACAACAGCAGTCGCTCCAGTATGGGACGAGTTAGACTACCGTATGGAAAATTCTATGTGTCTAGAGGGGAACACATAGCATATGTCCATATGAGCATTGTATGATTTTATGTAAAATTTTTATATTTAGCCATGTAATTTAAATTTGCTGCAAGCTTCTATGCCCATTACTTAAAAGAAAAAAAATAAAGTCTTTTGGCTTAAAAAGTCTTTTGAAATCGGATAATTCCTGTTGCTACGCCCTTTAACTCTCTTAGCAGAAACTGCCGTTTGCTCAAAATACAAGTTTTAGTTGCAACACCATGTGAGCCTCTCCATCCTTATTGCTGTACATTTCTGTACTTCCTTCTTGTTTTTAAACCACACTCGTTTCATTCATGTTTTTCTGGGTCTGCTTCCCCGCTCTCTCTAGGTCACAGAGGCAGTAGTTGTTGCTGCTGAGTCAACATCACAAGTGGAACACTGGTCTGCTCTTTGAATTACAAAGACACTAAAACAATAAATAAAACAACAACATACACTCACACATAAGACATGACTATTAAGCTTATCATAGGCTACTGACTGCTACTTGACTAATCCTATCAATTCCCGTGTCTGGAAGCAGGCTAAGTGCAACCATTCTCAGACTGTCTAACAGGTGAGGCCATTAATCTATCTGGATCATGAGCCACTTACAGGTTGTCCACATTAGACAGGCCTACACTTGTGTTCATAATTCTACTTCTTCATAATTACTTGTATTACATTATTTTTTCTGAATTAGAATTTTTCCAGAATCCTTTAAAAAGACTATTTTCGTTATATTTACCTAAATATTAAAAATCCATAAATTAATGCAACAAACTGAAATGCCTATGGGCTTGTGTCCAGCAACCTGGATTGAAGATTGTAGTCTGTACAAAGTGTACAAACTGAGTGTGTGTGTTGTGCAGCGATATAGCGCGTGTGGTGCTATGGCCGACTGAGATAACTTCTTATCTTCCTGTACTATTTTCGATATGTTCTGACTTGTCTGTCCTTTCCAGCACCAGTGTATTTTGTTTGTGATTCTGACAAAAACAGAATAATTTAATAAACTCACGTTAAAAAAACATTTTTTGTATCTTCTAGATTCAGACATTAAATGCCAAATATAAACCTACATACTAGTTGGTCTCTGTAGTTGTTTGTTTTCAGTGCGCCGCATATAAGCAGCAGTGCACTGGTTGCTGGTTGGAGAGCTAAGACAGCATGAAGGAAGCTAACAGCAAAACATTTAGCTTTCTTTATTTGCAAAATACATTTCCTTATATTTTGCATATTTAGGCACAGCCTGTTGCAAAAAAAAACTAAAAACTGGATTTATTCCAATTTCATTAGTTAAATGTATGAAAAATGTCAACGATAACATATTTTGTCAGACATAATATAGTAATTTTGTACCAACAAGATGATTTCCAAAGAGCTGTTAGCTGAACACTTAGTAGGGCTGAACGATTATGGAAAATAATCTAATTGCGATTTTTTGCCCCAATATTGCGATTGCGATGCGATATGCGATTATTTTTTAAGGTCTTTGTCTTCTGTATTATTAAACAAAGACAAGCAATACATCATATAGTATGGCCAATACTATATTACATTAATTTTAAACTGTTCTTTCCTGGAAGACAGACCTCTGTTATGATGACATGAGGTGATGCATGAATTGATGACTGACATTTTTATTTAACTTCTTCAATCACAACAGTATATTTGAACATACACAATAGTTTATTTTTAGCTTACAAACATCTGAGCATAAAGTGCTGACAAGGAACCCTGGTGTAAACATTAAAATGAAAGTCAGTACAATGTGCAGATTGCAGAAATATACATAAACAAAATCAGTGGCTTTACCACACTCAGTTTTTCGACATCTGTGAACTACTAGACAGTCATTCAATTAAAAAATAATATTAAATAAATAAAACTAATAAATAAAAAATACACACATCTTACTGATCTCTGCAGTCAGTAACATTACACATAAAGTGCAAACATAATAGCAATTGTATAAACACACACACAAACACGCCTTTAAAATTTAAAGGCGTGAAATTGGACGGTCTAGCCAGAAGGCTAGTTCTGATTAGCGTCACCGCTGTCTCGGTGGAGTTTATTAAACTCGGCCGTCTGCTTCTTGCTATCTAAAATATAACCAGACACTGGCGTAAATTCTCGACTGTCTCATACTTCTGTTTAATAAGTTTTCTGTTTGACGTTTAGTCAGCTGTGTGAAAACCAAGGAGGAACCCACCCGGGGGATTAATAAAGTTTTATTTTATCTAATCTAATAACTTTAATCTCAGCCAAACCGATTTACTCACGAACAAACAAAACACTGAAAAAAGCCCAACAATAACATTTTTAGGTTGTCTAAGTGACTTATATATTACGTTTAACCCGAGCAGCGAAACTCCGCGGTGATCTGAAAATGATGTGCCGGGAGTTGTGCCGTTCTCGGCCGCATCAGTAACCCTCGAGCTCCCGGCTAGCTGTCGAGCTGGTGGGTAGCAGACGCCTCTGAAAACGTCGAAGCACTTTTGCAAATATGGGATATCTTGATAAACCGAGCAGATATTTGATGTTTACACAACTACTTTCTCGCCTGAAAATATGTTAAAAGTTTATTTTGTGACCCAGAAAGATTAGTATGAGTAATTTTAAAACTTAGTAGCGGCCGCCATTGTTGGAAACTGGAGTTTGGCTGGGCCGCGCTATGAATTCTGGGATATGGTAGTAATTTGGACAGCCTTCGGCGCGTCGCTGTGACGTAATCGGTCTACAAATGCGGCCCCAGGAGGATGCAGCCCATGAATTTGGACATGTCCAGAGTATAATCGCAGCCTTTGCGGTTAGAAAATTGCACTTGATCATGTCGTGATATTATCGCAAATGCGATATATCTCAGCATGGTGTGCAGTGTGACCTTAAAAACATTTGTGGAAACTGGACAAGTAGAGGACTAAAGAAGTGGCAAACCTAAAATAAACTGATAACTTAATGAACCATCTATAGCAGATGACCGGCATTTGCCATGTCATGTCCTTGAGAAAAAAAACATATCCAACAAAGACCTGACACAGGACAAGAGAGCTGTAGATGGATCAAGTGCCAGATCCATCTACTGTTTACAAAAATCTCATGAGAAGTGGTTTCACTGGAAGAGTGTCAAATTACTCCAGAATAGGACTGATCTTTTTTTTTTCTTTTTTTTTCTTTTTTTTTTTTAAAATAGTGGCAACAGGTGTTATTGAGTGATGAATCCAAATGTGAAAACTTTGGTTAAAACTGACACAGGAGGTGATGAGACAGGTACAACAGTGTCTACAGCAATCTGTAAAACAAGGTGGAGGCTCTGTCATGGTTTAGGGCTCCATTTCAGCCAGTCAAATCTTGTTAAAACAGATTGACTTATGAATGGAGAAAGGTACCAATAGGTTTTGATCCACCATGCAATCCCATGTGGAAAGTGGGCAACAGCTTCATTTTTCAACATGAAAATGATCCCCAACCCAGCGTCAATGCAGTAAAAGCATACCTGGACAGAAAAACACATAATGGAACACCAACAGTCATGGATTGGCCTCCCCAGAGCCCAGACCTCAACATTATTGGAGCAGTGGGGGATCATCTTGACAGACAATGGAACAAAAGGCAGCCAACATCGAAGAAGAGCTTTGAATATCTTTCAAGAAGCCTGGAAAACTATTTATGAAGACTACTTGAAGAAATGACAAAACAGCTTGTCATGAAAGAAAGATTCTTCCTCAGCCTATTAATATAAGACCACGATCAGGTCAGTGTGGGCAGATATCAGAGACCATGACAGCAGGAAACAAACTTTTTGATTGGCACATTCCTAATCTATCTAGCCTTCACATTTGAGCCTTCTGGTTTTCTTTCAGACTTAGAAATCCGAATTGTTCACCATTCATCTGACGAGTAAATGAAGAAATCTCTGTACGTTTGGTTTTTGGTCTTTTGGCCAACAGCTATTTCAGGATTAGCAATTCCAAAGAATTTCAAGCTAGGTGGAAGAAGCACAATGATGAGTCATTCTGAAATAACTTTGATGAGTTCTTCTGTTATTTGGTCTAAAATTAACTTTATTTTACTCACTATGCAGTTTTAAACAAAGCTGCAAACCACAATCATCCAGTCAGGCACAGCCACATTTTAAGTGAAAGCTAAATTTATGACTGTTGCTCGTCTGAAAGATCAAGAACAGCGTATTAAGTCTGGTTACAGCTTTAGCTTCCAAAATTGTGCACCGATCTGTTTTGTAAGAGGAAACTTTAACGCAGTTGCAGCAGTTAGGCAAATAAATCTGCTGATCAACAGAAAACAAAAAGGATTTCAATGTGAACCGTTGCAACTTTTTTTTTTCTCTCAGTGATAGTAAAATAATTCTCTTTGGATTTTGGAAACTTGGTTGCACAAAACTAGCTGCAAGGACTCACTCTGATTTACAGATTCTGAAAGGAAGATTCGCCTATAAAACCTCCTTGGTTTCTGGTATATTAATATTTGTATGGTGCAAAAAAACAAAATAAAGGAAAAAAGAAAATAAATTGAAACCATTCTTGTACCTGTACAAGTATATGACAAATGCTCTTAAACATCCCACGGGAGTTGAACAAAGGGAGCATTGAAAATTAATCTAAGTACCATCTTAATGAAAGAGGAGGAATGACATGTTGCTTGCCAGGACAAAGAAAGGAATCTTATCTCCTTGACATGCATTATCTCAACATTTGTGCAGTAAACCAGTCCAGTGTGGGCGATTCTGCAGTACAGATAGTAATAAATCGAACTTATTCCCCTTTGAGGCTGCCCTCTGGCAGCTTTTACAGGCCTGGGGTGACGTCATTTTATACAGCAGGAAAGAAATGTCAGCACATTTACTGCAACAATTACCAGCAGCACATGACAAGGGTCACAGGATACTCGTGTCAGATTTGCATCAATCATATGACCTTTGAGATTGAGGCTGGGATAACCGTAATAGCAACTCAAGCTCAACAAGACTTTGATACTTCCTTGTTTGTCAAAAACCTTACTGACGCAATAGAGTACATTTTTTTTCAGTTGATATGGGAAGAACGCAAATAGCAATGGGCAGACTGATCGTATACTTGAAAAGATCACTCACCAAAGATCTCCCCACTCTTGGCATACTCCGTGACTAAATAAAGCATGTTCTTCGTCTCCATCACCTGAGAGAGGGAGAGGATGAAGGAACAGGGCCGAGGGGGTGGGGGAAAAGAGACACACAAAAAGAATTAGATTAAGTAAAAATAAATTAAAAAAAAAAATAAAAAGAAAGAAGAAGAAAAAGTAGTAGTAGTTAAAAAAAAAAAAAAAAACCCCCAAAAGATAAAAATAGCCAAAATATCACACAATTGACTACAGGGCTCAATGTGTGTTTAAACTGCAGTGTCTGGCGTTCGTAAAATCGTGAGAAAAACTAAATGCATGAATGGCACGGGTCTAAATATGGCAACCATGTAAAAGAATGGAGGTGGACGGTTGGTGTTGTTGAGTATATCTGAATGGTACTTAAAGCCTTTCCATCCTCACCCGGTGCTGTGTTGTGTAGGAGGAGGAGAACCGATTTAGAAGCAGAAACACTCAGGAGATGAATAGAATGAAATGCGGAGGGGAGAGTCAGATGCAGAGAAGAGGATGAATCAGACACAGCGAGCCAGACATTCACACTAGAAATCCCACGCTCATTGTTTATGATCAATTTTCCATCTGTTACACTGACCGATTCATGGATTTAGGAAATTAAAGCCTTTTTCTTCCTCTTTTTTTGGTTGGTCTTCGTTTTGTAACAAACACATTCTCTGTCCTCTGTTTACAACCGATTGATGAATTAAATCTGGGTATTGGTACTCTGTTGAGAGCCAATACAGCATCTAATGGAAAATAAACCTTTTCACAACAGACATTTTGACCTGGCGCAGCAGGAAAAGCACAGGTGTAACTAATAGTATTAACGATGGCTCTGTTTCATGTCGGCGTGCCAGTAAACCAGCATGGAGAGTAGTGGGGCCCTGGCACTGGCCCCACCTGAGTAGATGTAGTCATTATTAATGATATTAAATCACCCGTGTTTGACAAGATAAAATGCCCACTGTGGGAGAGAGCAGTTTTTATTCCGTGGCTGATCTCACAGCTTCTCCTGTGCATGAATAACACAAACATGGGATTGCTACCTTCCTATATTGTTGGTCATTTTCTAAAGTTCATACATCCGGGAAGGCAGCAGAGCTATGGGCAGACAGATGCAGCAGATGTTTTGGGCAACATCTGCAAGAAGTGCCAACATTGCCATGTGATAAAAATCTACAGTTTATTCTTCTACTTTAATTTTAGAGGTAATGCACATTAGTGAACAAGAGTGATGCTCTTGTGCAACTGCAGGGAATGATTTTTGACACCTGTGACAAAAACAAACAAACAAACAAACAAAACTATCACAAGCACAACAATCACAGTCTAAGTGGTGGAAATAATAAAAAGCAAGGCAATTTTCATCATCAGGACTTTCTGATCAAAGTAAGTAAACAAGACAATGAATAATTCACGACAAACAAAATTACAGGGGTTTGATATAGCCAGTCCTGCTTGAAAAGTTTGATGACATGCAGTAAATTCTGAAAAATGTCATAGTTTGAATTTTAAAAACCAATAAATGGAAATGCACTGTGTGTTAGTGCTTGTGGGCTGCTTTGGCTGTCCTTTGAGATAACTTCACGCTTGAAGATCTATTAAACATTATTTTAGATACCGTCTACTTTAAGTATCAGACTGTGATAAAGAGCACCTCTAATTTCCTCTGTTAACTAAGGGACTTATTGACCTGACAATGACATGAATCTGCTGATTTTCAACATCCTAGACTCGGGACTCTGTGATCGGCTGGTCAGCTTCACTTATGCTTGATGATGAGCTGGACCTTTTCATGCGTGCTTGTGAAGACAAGTTCACCAACATGTGGAAAACCTAACAATCAATCTAATTAGACACTTCAGTCACCTTCAGAAGATTGCTAGCTTAAAGAAGCTAACAAAGCCAGTAAGTAGCTAAACCTCTGTGACAAGACAGGAGGCTTGTTATAAGCAAAGGAATAAAGCAGTTATTAGGAAAATAATAGCACTGAGTGGAAAAAAAGTCTGATATCCTGTTATCTGGTGAAGTAATCAACACACTGGAAAATTAAGTTTTTTTGGTCATATAACTGTGTTGCACATGCTTTTGTTTGGTAAGGTAAAATGTGTCAGGTAAAGGTGGGTGTGCAGAAAGTCATTTTAAACTAATCATCTGTACATCCTTCCAGTGGAAGAGCACTTTATTTCTAGCAGTTTCAGTAAAAACTTATTGTAGTTTTGGGGGAAACTGAAGTTTAAAAAATTATTTTAGTATGAAAATAAAAAGTTTAGTTGACAAAACCAAAAAACTAAATATGTTTGGCTTGCATAAGCTGTCAGTTATAGTTACCTCTAACTGCAGTTAGATAGGAACCCTCCCCAATAAATAAATAACATAATAATTGCAGCTGCTACCACTCTAGTATTAATCACATTACAGTATATTGTTTTAATAAAAGCACTGTGAAATAGTGATTTATAGCTTTAAATGTAATGAACTGAATGGGTTTTCACACCAACCATTGATTGCAGTGTTCGGTGTACTGACATGGGGTCAGGGTCAATCCAATACTATCCTTAATGGATTCAAGCATTTTTCTTTAGTATGACTCATATTCAAATGAAGCACTCACATTGTACTGGCATTACTCTCAATAACAAAACCTCTTTCAATAAATAACATCGACTGGAATAAGAGCGAAAGCAGAGAGCTGAAGCCCTAAAAACAGCCAGAGGATTAAAAGATGGACAAAAAAAGTTTGGAAGTCAGATCAGGGGCCAATACAAGAAAAGGCTACACGACACATGAAAAACAAGAGTCCGGATCCGCTGTCCTGTATCTTTGTGCGCCTTCATTGGCAGCAGCTTTCCTCTGGGCCACAGAGCCAATCCTAGTTTATGAGATTGGAAAGGAAATCACTAATTGACCGGCGCTGATTGGATGGTTAGGCTGCTGGAAATAATGATACGCACCAAAATAACTCAACAGAAAGCTGGAACAGTGCCAGATGGTTGTGTAATGATAATGAACGCTCATTTACTTTTCCTACACAGTAAATGTAACAGGACCCAAAGGCTTATGTAATACAACTGAATCACCAAAACTGTTGAGTTATCAGTGGTTAGGGTTATTTTGTGAAAAGCAGCGGCCATCATCATCATCATCATCATCATCAACTTTATTTATAAAGCACTTTAAAACAACCACAGCTGACACAAAGTGCTGTACATTGGAACTGTAAAATAAAATTACATGAGATATAAATAAAAAACAAATAAAAGAAGAGTGAAATCATTAATTAAATAACTACTGCATTAAAAAAAAGAAACTAAGTCTCACTGAGGTTAAAAGCCAAGGAATAAAAGTGGGTTTTAAGACGTGATTTAAAAGTGGACAGTGAAGGGGCCTCTCTAACATGCATGGGCAAATTATTCCATAATTTTGGAGCCACAATAGAGAAGGCCCTGTCCCCTCTAAACTTGGTAACTATGTGAAATGAGTTTACCTTCGGCTGTCTAAAACGCCAAGAGAGTCCAACAATCACGGTCGTTTACTTTAGAAAACACTATTTTGTGAGTTGACTGAATTTATCTGAATGCTGTAAAAGTGCCCAGGTGGCACATGGGAAATTATTTAGATGCAGGATTTATTTCCCTGAAATATTTTCAGTATATGCTCATACTGCTAATAATGTGCTCTGGTTTAATAGTACTAATGAATTAAAAACATTAATATTACCACATTTAAAATAAAATCAAATCACATTCACCCCAATTAGCAGCATGTAATCAAAAAGAAGGAAAAAAAAAAGTGTGTACAAAGTGAAATACACTTGTTCAACAACATACTTTTTGACCTTCCATAGGAGAAATGAGAAATAAAGCTCTTAAATGTCCAATTATCAAACTCTGGATTGTGTCTCGTGCATTCAGATGTAAACCAGTATAACACTGAAGTATAACATACTGGCTCCTCTGTCTGCAGAAGGGGAAGAAAAAAGTTCATGTTCTTCAGCATTCTTGTCTATTTAATGGTTTGTGCTCATGATATCATCCAAAAATAAACTTGGTGAAGAAACCACTGAAACGTACTTCATCTGAAAACAATCTCAGCTCAAGGCAAAGAGACATTTTACTGCAAATTAAAAAACAAAAGAAAACACCAAACTGGCATTGTTTGCTGATGGTGCCCACAAAATTTAAGAATATGTGCAAACGTAAATAAAAACAGTACACAAGGCAAGCTTGAAGCTGGAAGTAAAATCCTTTTTATTCTTCAACACAGCCTGAACTCTTAGGCAAACCTTCTTGTAATTTCTTTAAGTAGTCTTTGGGAATAGTTCTCCAGGCTTCTTGAAGGACATTCATGTGCCGCACAATTCTATGGGGAGGTCAATCTATGAATGATAGCGCTACAAAGTGTGTGTGTGTTTTGTGTTTTTTAAATCCAGGTATGCTTTTACTGCACTGACAGTGCATGCTGAAAAATAAAGTTGTTGCCAGATGGTGAATTAAGGTCTGACGGAACATTTGTGGTTTCAGTTTGTTTTAGCAAATACAAACTGACGCGGTGACTCGTGCTGGAGTCGAGCAGTCAGTTACAACTCATTTTAAAACACACGTCACATATGATGAATCCAAAAATAATTTGTTAAATTTCTGCCGCTGGTATCGTCATACAGTGTGCAACACATACAGAGATGAAATAAGTGCAGAGAGCCAGTCAGTCATTAACTATGCACTCATATCTTTAACTGCAATGGCAGGTTCTGCTAGGCCACAGTTGTGTGCTTATGCATTAGAATATGACCTGGACTGCTCCTGCGTTTTCACACTACTATTACTACTGCTACTACTACTACTACTACTACAACAGCAAGTTCTCCTCCACATAAATGTCTCCTTGCAAATTCTTGGGCCCTTCAACAGCTGTTACTTTGGGTCCACACAGTCACTGCATATTACACATTACAATCTCGCCGCTGCCTTCACAAAGATAAACTTTGACTGGAGACGTGGAAAAGTGCACGTATTCATTCAAAAGACGAAAGTAATATCAACAGGCTCCGGAAAACTTTTCTGGGTGAAAGAAAAATGACTCATAATTTCCTCATCAATGTACATTTTCAACAAATTACTCCACACTCTGAAGCATGTTATCCTTACTCACCCGAAAACATTGTTTCCCCAACCACAAATATTGACCCATGATGTTCTTTTTCTGTCTTTTTTGTGAGACTGTTTGCACAGTTAGGGCTGATTGATGATAAAGACTAAGCCAGAGCACCCATTACAGAAGTTTACATTAGAAAACACTCTAGCAGCGCGTGTTAATTTGGGCCTGTGTGATGACGCTTTTAATAAGTTCCGACAAACTTTTTCGTAAATTGTTAAATTCCTGTTTAAATATATGCAGTACTCTGGGCATTCTTCCAACATCACCTCTACAGTGTCTGTGACAAATCGCAAGAGATTGGGATTGGATGGGTTAAAGAAAAAGTCAGATCTAAGCACTCAAGACAGAAATAAATCTCTGGAAAAACTCTTGATCAAGGCTTGTCAAGTGGGAGACAAACGCTAAGTTTAAAAAAAAAAATGACACTAGACTACTTATCTTCACAGCATTGCAACACAGGGGAATAACAATTAACAAATATTTCCTTTTGGGAGAGACATAAAATGCACCAGAGACTAGAAAAAAAAAAATCATGCCATGCTGTAGTCCAAATCAAAGTAGAAAGATGAAATCAGCACATCGAAAAAGATTAATCGTTTAGTCCCCATCTGGCACTCAAAAGATGCTGCGCTACACACAATGAAGCCAAAGACTCACCTG
This sequence comes from Aulonocara stuartgranti, assembly GCF_965226115.1. NCBI lineage: Eukaryota > Metazoa > Chordata > Actinopteri > Cichliformes > Cichlidae > Aulonocara > Aulonocara stuartgranti. Next base: position 18,646,015 of record NC_138950.1, read on the forward strand.
GTAGAGCTTAATAATGTGGGGGTGGTCCAGCATTTTCATGATCTGAACTTCTCTGTAGATCTTCTCCAGGTTGACGGCATCCAGCTGGGTCTTGTCGATGATCTTAATGGCCACCTGCAGAATCAAGCATCAACAACACAACTGTAAACAATCAGTTTCTTAATAACACACAACGGAGTCATTGTTAAAGCTCATCAGAGTTTGATGGACAATGACAAGGAGCTCCCCAGATTTACGCAAACACTAGTGCAGACAGGAATTTAATGTTCTCCAAGCAACAAAGGCGGACAGTCTGCTCCTCTTCGGGGTTTCTTTGTGCCTTTTTTTTGTGGAAATAAGAAAACTGTTCGTGAGATAAATACAGCTTGTACCGAAACCTCCGTAAACAGCCTTCAAATAATGAAATATTACATCGGAGATCCCACTGATGCAACCATCTGCTTTACTGGATATACACACGGCCACAATGACACGAACAAGTGTAAATCACACACGCAAAACTTCCAACACGCTTGGCTTTGATTAACATTGGCCGGGAAGTAGCAGAGCAACATTAACATCTCATCTTTAGATTGTCTCATAAACAGCATTTCATCAGAAGTGCTCCAAGCATCTGTGAGCGAAGCTGAACGAGTAAACAAAAGGGGACCCCGGCAATCACACCACCGTTAGACTGAGCTAGAAAACTCACCTGAGGGCAGGATTTTAAAGCACTGAGCTGAAACAACAAGTTTTTAGATTTAAATGTTTTATTCAGAATTCTGAGTCAGAATTTATATTTTCAAAGAATTTATTAGACTTTGATTTATTTTATTTTTTTTAATTTACCCACCCACACACAGAATTATGAGGGCAAAAAAGAAATTCTTAATTCTGAGTGGGGGAAAAAGTCTGAATTTTGACTTTCTGGGAAATTCAAATAAAAATCAAAACAAGAAATACAGGAATATAACTTTTGCTTTTGAATTTATTTATTTATTTATTTTTTTAAAGATTTTTAGTAGCCCTAATCAGCTACCAAAATAGTGGCTATTTATTCAAGTTCCTTTTAAGCAATTATCTCTAAAAAGCATCTAGTTACTGCTTCAGAAACGTGAATATTTAACATTTTTCCAATTCTTCCATGATATAAAACTGAATAAATTTGACTTCTGGAGCTGCTTAGACAAAACAAGAATGTGGCAGCACAGACTATAGGGTACTATCTTAGAAAAGCAAGTCGGGTTACAGAGCCATGTGGTTTGAGGATTTATCTGATTCCAAAATAATACTGTCTGACACTGGATTTTCATCCGGGCACTTATCACAGGCATTTTGTCTGCAGCGTGACGATCACATAAACAGCAGATTCTTTTCACATTACTAAATTTTTCATCAGGAAAGTTGCAGTGATCGACTATCACGGCGCACTGCATATTTTGTTTTTGGGTTCAAGCCCACTGTGTCAGTGAAGTGGTATTATTCAAGTAAGTCAAGGAAATGTAATGCATTCTTGCTTTTAATTTTAACGACAGATCTATAACTTACTGACCTGCCTTTAACATATTAACAGTTTGGACTTACAGATGAGCAGCAATGGGTATTTTGATAGGTTTAACACTTTCCATTATCATCTCCCTAGCTACGTACAGGCAGGCGTTCAATTCAGGATTAAATCTAAATCTTTTAATGGCACTCCAGCTACCTGTGCAGACCCTTCGGGCATGAAATTCAAAATCTTTGGTCTGCTACAGAGGGACAACAGAGCACCTAACATGAAAAGATCTGTGCTACCTGATTACATTGTCAACAAAACTAAACCCACACACAGCACACAAGACTTCTCGTGAACTGTGCTGGCACAAGGTCACTGGAGGACAATGAGTTAGAGGTGAATTTAGCTCATACAATGAAAGCAGAAAGACATGATGACGCTATAATCAGATATGGATAGATGTACAACTTGACACACAAGACCAGAAGGGAATGGCTCAACAGTATGTAAAGCCACAAGCTGCAATATGTACTTACTGGGATGAATGGGTCAGTATCACATGCAGGGGCCACGCACAGAAAGAGTATGTTATTTACACAGAGATAAACCTGTCCGGGAATATGCCCACACATTCACATCGTAACACAACATCTGCCGTTTCATGTGTCAGTACACTGGTTTTCTTTACACTATGCTAATATCGCTTGTGCCCAGGCAAATTCTCAAGGCAGATGGCATCACATAAGTTAATAGCCTGCCACTCGGGCCGACCTTGGCTGCTGTAAAATAAAAATAATTTTTTTTAAAACCAACAGTGCCAGGCCCACTGCCAGAGCTAGGCAGCTGCATTTGTCCTTCATACTGACCATCACTGAGTGACCTCTACCAAACCCGGCCTAAAAAACAACCCATGTTTTCATTCATCTTTAATACCACTCCAGCTGAGGGAGAGGTGTAGTCGCTTACTGAAATCACCTGGTGTAACGTTTGCCTGAACTTAAAACCTGCATTCACAGAGCTGTTAATGTTACACGGTGCAGATTACCTGGCTAGACTAATGCTGTGCCACTTTGCGTGCTTTAATAACCAGAGTAACAAGATAAGAGTCTACAGAGCCATTTTGTTGCCTTGTTATTCATTAAACCTACCAAGGGTCTCGCCTGGATGATGTAAATCTGTTTTTTTTTTTTTCTGTATGGTGTAATCAGTTGGAGGCTCCAGAGATCAAAGTGTGCAGCAACTCTCCAGTCTTATCACTGTCTCACACAATACAGCTTTTTTTTTTTTTCTTTGCCCCTTATCTTTTTCTCACTGAACACTCTTTACAGCAAATTCCTTGTGTCTCTGTCATTACAGCAGAAAGTCGTGGCACTCCGTGGTACTGGTTGAGAAAGGGCCCTTCTGACAAAGCTGACATAAAACCAGAAGTACACTCACACAAACCCCGAGCCCTGTTCCCTCTGCTCTCATTCTGCATTACCTAAGAGTGTGCAATGTTTGTAATATCACTCCAAGCTTAGTTAAGACCCTCGACCCCCCCACCCCCCTAAAAAGCAGTGTCTGCATGCAAAATACTTTGCTTTCCAATTACAGCATATTTGGCATGACATACCCTGCTCATCACAAAGCTCTGAGCAGTGCTGGGATAAGAAACAACTAAAAAAAAAATCACATCATTACTTGAATTACATAAGGGGACCACCGACCCATGCTGCATGCCCCAGATACGGCACCAACCACTCTTGAGTAGGTACTGTGGCTACCGTCTGGGTCATTAACCCAACGGATACATGTGCAGAAAATCAAATAAATAAGAATAATAATCAAACGTGCATGTTTGCAGTTTGTGTTTCCCAGCAGCGCTAGTGGTCAGACCTTTTTTTTTAATTTATTTATTTTTACTGGCAGTGATGTCAGCTGAGAGGGGTGAACGTGCAGTCATTCACTGCTCATGTACCTGCAAGCTTTCAGGCACACCAGCTGTTGCTCGAACCGGAGCAGTCCAAGTGGCCGGTAGTTATGTGATCCAAAGATGCTATTTAGTGCACGGTGCTGGAGAGCATTTCGCTATCTAGGGGTGTCAACTTGTGCATAAAAGTTATATAACTCCGCTAAAACAGTAGCACAAGTTAGCTTTCGGGCTAACTAGTTTGCTCACACACTCACCTCCGTCTTGGTTATGCGGTGTCGGGCCAACTTCACCACAGCGAAATTGCCCTTTCCTAAAGTGCGCTCGATGTCGTAGAAGCCCACTCGGACCGGACCCCGGATCAGCGGTTTTTGGACACTGTCAGCCATGACCATGCTGTTCTAAAACGGGACTGTTGAGTGGAAGAGTAGTAGGCAGCCAGACGTGCAGGGACACACGAGGGGCAGACTGGGGCTTACTTGAGCAGCTCGAGATAAAGACGAAAGGAAAACAAACCGCCCGCCACCGCCGCTGCTGCCGCCGCCGCCGCTCGAAGCGTGTCCATTAAAATACACAAAGTTGATTTCTGTGTCGCCCTCGGCCGCCTGAACGCCACTGTGGCGACCCTGTCCGCTAGTGTGGCGATACGAAGCTGGCCATTTGCTGAGCCTGCGGGCTGTCACACCACGTTCGTCAGTACAATAGAGCTATAATATTTCAGCTTGAGGCGCCTCTATCAGCGACAGAGCACACGAGTTGACTTGCAAAGAGGCATCATGTTCTCCGGTTGACGTGTATTGACGTCAAAGCCATAGGGGTATTTGTACAGGGGGCGGGGCCACCGAGCCGCTCCACACTTCAGTGCCAATTGGTTGCCAGGACAACCAGACCCACCTCTTACGTCAACCGGTAAAATTGCTATTCTGAAATCTGTTTGCTCGCCTGCCCTTCTTGATTGCACGCATAGGTAACTTTGAAGTTTTTGCCCTGCAGGTGTTTAATAAGCTTTTGTCAGCTGCGAGTGAAAAATGCAGGGGGAGACAGGGGCTAAAAGCGGTCTGAACCGGCCTGAAAGCCTCCAGAGTAAAAAAAGTGAAAAAAAATAAAAAATTTAAGAAGCAATAAAACCATCTATCTATCTATCTATCTATCTATCTATCTATCTATCTATCTATCTATATATATATAGATAGCTGATTAATCCAGCTATGCAACGTGCATTATTTCTAATCTATAACATTACATAATGGAATATGCAGAGCTCCATATAAAATCAGACATTTTATCAGCCACAAAGAAACTTTTGTCAGCTACATGACAGCACCATCTGTTGGCAAAAGTAGAAAACTGAAGCGAGGCTCCATATTTTCCTTTTCCTCAGTGTTTGACTGATTACGCTCCATGCTTTCAATCAGCTTTAAAGCAGATCCCACCAGTATATCTATATTATTATTAAACAAAGAATGCAGCCAAAATATCTTAACTACACATCAGAAAAAGAAGCAATCTTCATGTCGGAATTACAGCACAGCTCTGCAACTGGCACTGCTTTTCTTCATGTTGTGTAGTGACAGTCAAACGGAGAACAGTGGATTGCTAAGCAGGCAGGCAGAGCAGCGCTCCGAAGGCCTCCGCTGTCAAGCATTGACTTCCTGAATGTAAGAGTTCCAGATGTGCTTTTGGCATTTCCTGTCTAACATTCTCCAAGAACACACTCAGCCTCTCCTTACTGGGCTTGCTACATCTTTCCAAGACACCGATCCAACACCCACTCAGTGCACATTTAGAAAAAAACACAGACATTTGTATATGTAACGTAAAGAGTGATCTTTAAAAATGAACATGGAAATGCACATGCACTGATTAACGTGTGATATATTTTAAACTGGCCTCAAGTTTCTGTCAGATCAGTGGGAAAGTTGAACCTCGTGCACAATCAGGTGGAGTCAGGAAACCGCACAACTTTGAGGTTTATTTTGGCCACAGCAGTTCAGCCATCGGTGTTTCCTCATGTTCTCTGCTGGGCTCTGACATCAGAGACCAAACAGGAAGCCTTACACAGGGATGACACCAAAGTTCAAGTTTAGAGAAAAGGTCAAAAAAGTCCCTGGGTTGGAGTCTCCATCACAGCAGCAAGCCAACAAGCAAACCGTCTCTGTCTTCTGACTCATCATATCCTTTGACATTATTGTAAAAAGAGAAGCTGAGTAGTTTAATGTGCGATTGTTTACAAAATGAGTAACTCTGTGGGTGTGCAATATTGCAGGATTAGGCTAATTGCATAATCTGTTATGTCAGATTCAGCAGTGCTGCTGCACCACCAAGATGACCTGAACTATTAATGCTTCTTTGGTTTCATTAATGCCTCCTAAAACTTCTAAAAACTTTAGTGCTGCTGTAATGTTGCATAATTTATTAGAGCCGAAGGTTTAAACTGAACAAAGGAAATAAGTGGGCACAAATATGTGTTTTTCTTTGAGTTGAAAAAAAAAACCCCTCAAAGCCCATTCTGTTAGCTTAGTTTAGAGACCTGTGCACACATGACCTGCATCTTTAGCTGCTTGATGAATTGGTCTTACCATTTATTCAGTTAACTTAAAATATAACACAATTTTTAAGGACAGCATTATCAGCAGTCTATCAGATGGCCTGCCCCTTTAGCCTAAATTACTTTAATACAGGATCAAAATTTGCCTTGGAAATTTGTGCATTCTCCCCAGGCGATAAATAGACTAATGCTTTTGATATTCCACTTTAACTTTTCTGTAATATCTTCACCCACTTTTCATTAACCTTATGAAATATTAGAACCTTTATGGCATGATTTGGTTTTATATTTTTGCAGTTTCCAGCCTTTGCATTTCAGTGCATAGCCTGTCATGTAGTAAGTGCCACTATAAGATTAGTGGATTACAGTAAGGGTCTCAACAGCTGTTGGATGGATTATTATGAAATTGTATACACACATTTGTGCCCTCATCAGAATCACTTTGGCAATCCTTCAACTTCTCATCCTTTTCTTTTTCAATCAGATTTGATCGGCTTCAGCTTTATATAGTGTGTGGAACTAGTCTGCAATTTTGGGCATCCATACTACGATGGTGAATATGGAAAACAATGTGTCTACATCTATCAGCATGCTATCACAGTGATTCACGGAGTTAACAGTGCCATTGGTCTGACTGTAACACATTTTTATTAAAACATCAGAAATATAAAGTCATGTGTACGTGAATACCAAGTCATGGACAAAACATTAAGAACCCCTGTTTTATGGAATACACTGATTTGCAGACAGTACATTCTACATGCAGGACTAGAAAATTGAGTGAAACCTGTACAGATATGGCCAAGCTGTTTAGAAATCCTGCACCGCACAGTGTAACTGTAGTCTGTCTGTGGTTGACGGACATTTGCAGACACCGGTGTTATCCATAGATCTCATTTTCCACCCATCCAGTCTGACTGCGGCAGCGCCGGCTTTGAGCTCTGCAGGGCTCGTAAATGTCATTGGTGACAAAGCCGCTCTCATTGTCCACACACGACACATTCTCATAATCGTTGCACAGGGAGTCATGGGACGGAGAACCGGAGTACTTTGTCATGATTTCTGCTGCTATCCTGCTGTCCAGAGCAGTGTGAGGCAGTTTGGTAATGTCACTGTAGGCATAAGGTCCTTGCACAGGGCAAGATGAAGCTGTTGCTAGCACCCACTGTTTTGATCTGCTGGGATAGCTTTCTGTTTCTGTCTTCCTCCTAAATATGAAAGAGGGCCAAAGTTAAAATCAACAGGACATACTCATATAATCAAATGCATTAAAAAAAAATTGTTATAGCTGTCTGTTTTACCTCTTAGCATGCTGTTTGTAGCAAAAGAAACCAACAGCTGCAAACAACAGCAACAGTAGCGCAGGGATAGTCGCATAAAGGATGTAGGAAATGTCGAGGGTGTTGCCAGAGAAAGATACTGTGAACAAAAGAACTTTGCTTGTGACACAGTGGTTTTTCATAGCTTCCCAAAACATACCTCAGAGTATCAAGAATATTTTCTTTCCTTTCTTACCAGAGGATTCAGGTAGTGCTATTTTTATCCTTTCATTACTTTCTGTGGTTGACAGTATGCTTGGAATCAAAGATGGAACTAGAGAAACCAGAAAACAAAATCAACAGGTGCGTGTGAAAGATATTTTAAATGATTCGATTACTCCATGAGATAGATATAGATATATATATATATATATACACATATATCACATAATGTATGATTTCACTAAACTCACCCATAGATAGACTATTACAGCTGACGCATATGATGCATAAGTTCTACTGCAGAGGACAGTTGCATTTTAATTTCTAGAAAATTTAGCAGTTAAAAAAATAGAGTTCTCCAAAGAATCTTCGTGTTTTATCTTTATATGGTTGGTGGCTGGATCCTTGGCTGCTCCAGTCTGCATACCAAATATGCTTAGACAAGATGCTGAACCTCAGGTTGCTCTCCAATGCATTTATCGGAGTAATGTGTGTGAAATTTAGCTAGAAAGGATTTATGAGTAGAAAAAAAGTGCTTTTATGAATATGTTTGCATGGGTGAATGACGCATGTAGTATGTAGCCCATTTACCATGTTTCTCGCAGAAAAGGTGTTTAAAAGAGGTCACAAGCATGTATAAATTTTCTTTAGCCTTTTATGTGTTTATGAAGACTGTAGTAATACCCAAAAGAATGAGGCTGCAGATATAAGCAATGAGAAGGGTGGCTGAGCTCTCCCTTAAAGTAATGGTGAAGAGCTTGGTTATTCAAAATGGATTTGGAGTAGAGCTGCTGCTCCTCCACATTGAAAGGAGCCAGTCGAAGTGGTTCAGGCATCTGATTAGGATGCTTCCTGCAGGTGTTGGGTGTCTCAAAGGACAATAAACAAAATGTAATCGAACATACAGAATATTATGTATAATATAAAAATTTTCATGCGATCACATTACATGGAATACATGGTTGTTTTCAGAATGCACAGTACACAGCAGACGTTGTATCACGTTCTAATATTAGCATTTCTAAGCTGACAAGTACCTGCATGTGCTGTGTTTCTGTCCTCAGTAAATACTGGTACTTTTTCTGCAGAACAGGGAAATAAATTAGTGTTATTCAGAGGAAGAAAGCAATACATGGGTGAGACTACTAAAGGTTGCTTTATGGAAAGAAATGAGTCATTTTTTCCCCTCTTTTCATGTAATCAGCTATATTTTAATGTCGGTTGTAAGAAAACATACCATTAAAACTCTTTCTGTTTAGTTTTAGCTGCTGGCAGCAGTGGATACATTGTAGCAGCGATCCCTAGACAATAAAATTCTAGTTTTGTAGATTTAGGAACTAAAAAAACAACCAAGAGTACCAAATTTTAACATTTTCCAGCACTCTTAAGCCAGCTAGATCACTGGTATGTGTGAGGCATACCAGCTCACCTTCTGCGTATTTGCAGACAAAGTTGTTCTTGGAGCTGCAGTTTTCATCATTCCACTGGAACAGGAAACGACCCTCAGGTGTTTCAGAGGGCTGGTGATACAAAACTACGCACATTTCCTTACCGCACGATGGCTCGTCCCAGTGCCAGTTCCTGCAACAAATAAGATGCACAAGTTTAGACTATATATTAATTTTCTTTCATTCTTTTGCTTGACTGCTGACAGAGACAGATGACTATTCTTACTCACCCCTATGGGCAATTTACAATCACCAATTACAAACCTCATTAAACTGCACGTGTTTGGTCTGCGAGAGAAACCTATGGTACCTCAAGAGAATGGACTCAGATATAACGAGAGTATGCAAGCTTCACTGGTGGATGCTGGATTCAAACACAGGACCCACTTACTGTGTGGCAGCAATGCTAACCACCACACCACCGTGCTGTCCTGAGCTCAAACAGTGTGTCATTTATTTCTATCTTAATCCCAAATTCTTGCAAAGGACATTAGACATTCCTTCACTCCCACACAAACATCACCTAATCCAATATTTTTTCTGAGTCATCATTGAATACAGCCTTTTTCCACTTCCATCTGCAGCACACTGTCTCGGGGGCCACTCTTACTGTTTTCACAGATGCAGCTTAAACATTTACACAGATGAAAAATATATTTTAAAACAAAGAGGAAAAACCTGAACTTAGCCTTGCTTCCATCCAGCCAGTAATACTGCGAGGGGCAACCTGGGCTTGACGTCCCGACGCTGTAACGTTGCGGGTTGCGACGGAGCCCGATCCAGAAGTCGCCATCTCTATTGGTCAGCTTTTGTATGTACCTCTCTATCAGTTGCTGCTCACTTTCCGTCTCGATGCTTAGCAGCTCGCCTCCGTCCAACCTGCAGGCCTGTCTGGCATCCTCAAAGGTCAGCCTTCGCCTGCTGTCGTGGATGTAGGACGCCTTGTAACACGGACGCTGTGTCCCGCTCCGGCATATTCTTTGCCCTGGACGCCAACCGGGAGCATTGAGGATAAAACAAGATGATAAATGCAGGGTTTTTGTTTTCTGAACCCTTCCTGTGGTATCTGTGTGGCAGGAAGATTTTAAGCTGCTTACAGTGTCACAGACAAAAAATAGGAACCAGAATGTTTGGGTTGCATTGCCAAATTCTTTCCACTGCAATGGTACAGATGGTACTGATATTTATACCTTTACTTTCAAGGGCTTAAAAAAGGGGTTTTTTTCTACATCAGTCTCACTCCAGTAAAAATAATTTTACTCTCATTTTTTCACATTTCAAAATTTGCTGTCTCAACCCTCTGTATGTCCAGACTCAGTTTTAATCACTGTTTTTCTGACTTCCACATCCATCAAACTAAGTGTGTCAGGCTGGTACATGATATTTTGTCATGGGAGAGAGCAGGGCAACCATATCAAAGCAGTCATCAGAATAATGTTTTTCTAGGTTTTCTAGATTTTTAATTAGTTTATGCGCACTTTATCCTATTGCATCTGATGAAAAGAATGAAGAAATATGAGACCATGACAGGCTAAAAAACCTCCCTTGTTTCCATTTTCTTATACTAAAATGCACAATTGAATTTGTTGTGTTCTGATTGCCTATACATTCCCAAGAACAATCGAAAACACGTGGCTGTGTTTCGCTGCAGTGCGAGGTTGTTGAAGTTTGCTAAAATTAAACTAATGAATAAACAATTTTAGTAAAACTGAAGTAAAACTAAGAACCAAACTTTAAAAAAGGGTAAAATCTGAATTAAATGACATTGTGTGCTGATAAATCTAACTAAAATAAAAACATACAGAACTTGTCTTCAGCAGAATCTGCAAGTTAAATCAAGATCAGCAAAGTCATTGCTATTTTATAACTATCATTAATTAATAGTAGTTATGCAATGAATGAATTAGTCAGATTTAATCAAGTTTCTTCATGGTGCAAACATCCTTTGAGACTGGGTCATGTGAAACTTCTGACTTTCTCAAAAGTCACATCAAGATTTTGAGTGATACATCATATGCACTAATCAGAACCTTCATTAGGCACTACAGTCATTAAAGGATGGACATGGTCACCAACAGTTAGGTAGACTGTGGCATTTAAACAACACTGAGTTGGTACAAAGGGACCCAGAGTGAGTCAAGAAAATGTCCCCCACACCTTTACACCAGCACCACAAGCCTGACCCACTGATACAAGGCAGAATGGATCCTTTCCTGCTGTTTACACCAAATCCTGACCCTGCAAACCAAATGTCACAGCACAAATCAAGACTCATCAGACCAGGCGATGTTTTTATAATCTTGCAAACCCCATGCAAACTTCAGCTTCCATTGCTTTTCTTAGGCAGCAGTGGCACCTGGTGTGGTCTTTTGCTGCTGCCCATCATCTTCAAGGCTTTGATATACTGTGTGTTCAGCTATGCTCTTCTGCATATCTTGCTTGTAAGGAGTTGGTATTTGAGTTACTGTTGTTTTCCTATCAAATCAAAGCAGTCTGGCTAGTCTCCTTTGATCACTGGCATTATTTAACCAGGAAATCCCTTGAGATTAATATCTCTTTCAAGGGAAACATGACCAAGATCTCAACGTCTGCCCAGATGAGAAGTAAGCCAAACAACGCCAGAGTGACTGAGAGAAGTGCAAAAAGTGTTGCAACTGTCCCAGTCTCTTCAGCTTTTCACAATCAATTGATCCTAGTTAGCTACTTGCTGCACGTCGCTTACGCTAGCCTGGGAGAGACAAGGGATCAAACCATGGGCTAGAAATACCTTCAGACTGGCTCGCAGCGGAGACTGTGAGGGGAAAAACTACAATACTGCATACGGATTTACATTATGTTGGCGTAGTTATGGCTATTGTTGTGATTAGGCCTATAGTTAGCAGCATTATTGTATCCTTTTAGTCCTACTGATGCGCTATAGTACAGTTAAAGGTGTTAAATTATAATTCTTCCTCATATTAAATGAGTTCGCCCACCTAATCGCATGCTGCTGTGCTGTGAGTTTGACTGCTGTCTGTTTATGATTATAGCACACACACACACACACACACACACACACACACACACACACACACACACACACCGAGGACAAGTTTTCCAGCGGTTCTGGTTTAAGCCCGTTAACTTAAACATTAACAACAACAACAACAACAACAACAACAACAACAACAACACAAATACAACTCATGGTCTTGTCATTCAGATATTATCGAAGCTTTCTCAGCGAAAAACAAAACAAAAACAACAAAACTCGTACAACTCGGAAATAAAACTACTATACGTTTTTTTTAAGGGAGTTTTCCCCACTTCGAAGGAAATTCTTACCATTAAGTTTAGAAGTGGAGCCAGGCTGGAACAAAACGGCGATAACAGTGCCAAACAGCTTCATAAAATCCATCTCTACATGTTCACCTAGTGTGCTGGAATCGTAAATAAGGTGTAAACTAGGGAGTTGGGATATGAGCTTGAGCTTCAGACCTCCGTGGTAAACACAGTGATGACACAGAGGGAGCAGCAGAATAGTCTATTCAGCCTAAAAGTGGGTCGTCTTGCTGAAGGCGTGCATATGCCGTCTGCTGAGGCGGAAAAAAGAAAAAAAAAAAACCAGGAGGGAGAGACAGAGGCCGATTTTTGAAAAAAAAAAGAAAAGAAAAAGAAAAAAGTACATATGTCGCAAGAAAAAATAGAGTTTGTGTTCTTTTTAGCTGTAATCACTGAGGTATAAGTCCGCGCAGTTCTTAATCAACAATGCAGAGTCCCATTTCATATATACTGATGCCATGATAGGATGAATAGAGTTCTTTGTGCATATCATGCGCGTTGTATTAAAACTGTTAATGAGCATCTTTCATTCTTTCTGGCCGAGTGCCATGTCCAGGGAAAAACAGCTCAGAGGAGGAAAAAACAGGTTTACTTCAAAATGTTGTGTTGCTCGTTAAAAGTAGAATTCAATTTTTCATTGTGTCTTTCTGATAAACAAGTTGATCTGATATTATGCTGCTTTTTGTATTTTATTTATTTAAAAACATACTGATCACAACTAAAAGAAATGCGTCAGTAAGTAATACGTTTAGAGGAAAATGATTTAGACCACACTGTGAAAACAACATTTAAAGAGAGATAAACAGTAAGGACACGAAGTAAGATTATTACAGAGTAAAAGATAAAGTGGAATTGGGTGGAAGAGAGCGAGGGATTGCCCATAAAACAGGAAAACAGGCAGTGGAGGAAGAGGAAAGTATTTTTTTTTAGACCCGCACTTCCTGTTCATTGCTTTGGTCTGGTTTCCTTAATTTTCAGAGTAGAAATGACTGAGGTTAGACTGTCTGGATCAGTCATGAGTTATAAAATGGAAATAAATCAAATTTCAACGTCAGCTCCACCAGATATTTTTCTTTCTGGCCAAATTATTTCATCACTATTCTAAATGAATGTGAAGTCAGTAGTCATTTCCAGGGTGGGGGTCTTTCTCTGATCAAGAGGAACTGAGTGGACTGAATTATATGCACTGGCCTTTGCAGCCATAAAACCAACTGAAGACTGCATACATAGTCACCCATCTGTTTGCTATCTTCACTTGTCAGTGTGCAATCAGATCACAAGACAAGTGCCCAATCTGCACCTGCATCAGGTGAGTCCTTGCATCAAGAAGCATATCTGGACATGCTTTTTGATGTTTTCTTAAGAATATTTTGATAATGCCCCCCATTTTGTCTTATTTTAATTTCACAAGTATTTGTTAACGTTAACATATGACGCACAATGTACCTGCTTCCCAACACAAAATCCTCTAAATTGCACCTCTAAAGTCCCACGTTTGGTAAATATTTCAGGTAAATCCCATCATAACTTTTTAGATAATTGTACATAAAAAAACTGCACATTTCAACCTAAGTCGTAGTAACATAATGGCATATTTCCACTACAGTTCTCTTATTGGAAACATATACAAACACACATAAAGAAAACAGTTTATCTGTATGGATGGATGGATAGGAAAAATATAGGAAAAATAGAAAGCCCCTCTTCTTAGGACTTCCAGACTAATTTCCAGAGTGTATCCATCAAAGGCTTGTACTTGCTTGCACTGTAATGCTGATGAGTTAAGATTATTTTGGTGGAGATATACAGAAAGAATCAAACACATTTTTAAGACATAAAGACACTCACATAGACTCACAACACAGATGTTGGCTTCAGCCTGTGGTCTTGCATGTCCTCTAATAACAGCTATCAACACATGACCTTGGAAGTGGAGTAAAAATACCATTCTGTGGAGAGCTGAGAGAGGACAGATAATCATAGGTTAGTAAGGCATGTGGTCTGCTACCTGGGATCAAGCAGTCTCACTGGCTGTCTCTTTGTTGGTGACACAGCTGTGTCGGTCATGTGGGTATCTCTAGAGAGACTGAGCCTCTGGACTGATTTCCTCTCCTTCATTTTGGTCTTTTGCTGCCTGTGCAGTAAATTTGATTATTGGCTGGTGAAGGCAAACGTTTGTCATGTGATGAAGAGCTGTGACTGTGTGTTATAAACCCTGCCACTGTTGAGCCTCTCCTCACATCATCATTGAGTTTATTATCGGGCAACAGGCTCAAATCTTATTTGCTCAGCACAGGAATGCAACGTGGATAACTTCATGTGAGGACTCAAATGCTAGACTGTAAACCAGAATTGTTATTTTGCAAGCAACCCCTTCAGGATTATTGCAGAGACACTGGCAGATTCATCTTTTAAGTTTGGAAACGTGAAAATAATATAGGAGGGACTATTTTAGTAGCAAAGCTGCATAAAATACAACTTACAACTACAACACCTCGAGCTCAGGATCCACCTTAAATCCATCATCATGTTAGGCGATACTAAGCCTATTTCAAAGTGCCAATTATATCCATACAATACAATAAATAGACCTATGGATTTCACTGCTTTGCACAGCTCGTAATAAGCAAGACAAACATAATGAATCCACTAATGTAAACTTCATTAAAAAAAATTGTACCTGAATTTTTCATGTATCGCTTTATTGGATATTTATTCGAACTTTCTGAGTGACTCTGCTGGAGTGGAAGTTGTGTCACTTGGTTTGAACTCTTCAGCTCTGGCAAATCACGAGTTGTAACCCAGACCCAACAACAACAAAGCATTTGAACTCTGTCTAATTTTGCCCAGCAGATGACACCAAACCACACAGAAGTAAGGTTAAGCAGCCACTCCCATTCATGGTTTAAACTGTTTAAGTGTCCAGAAAGTAATGACTCACATCAACTCAGGTATTCAGCTTTTTTTCTTTACTTTGGATACCAAACTTAAAATAGAAAATATTATCCTTACTTACCAACTACACTCATTTTTTTTCTTCCAACTATTTACTTTTAAGCCTGTAAACTAACACAGTCATGTTTTAATCTTTACTTATGGAAATATTTCAAAAGTAAGACCCATTTTAATATTTAACCTCCTAAGACCCAAACTCTTTCATGGCATGCATTTTTAATTTCTCTTTGATATTTGGGATGATTGGGACCTGATGAAGGTAAAAACAAAGAATTGCCAGATTTTTTTTTTTTTACCTGATTTTTGTTTGTAAGAAAAATGAGAGCCACATATGAGGATTCATTTAAAATTTCGATAGAACAGTGGCAGTATAATGTCCTTGTAAGGGGATATCAGGCCCTTGTAGAGCAAGATTTAGTATTTTGGTCTAAATAACCCCAAATGTGATGTCCACATATGTGGACGCAGGGTCCTAGAAGGTTAAAGACACAGACTATTTTACATGCTTTTGTCTCTTAACATCTAGATTACTACAATGACTGTTTTACTTCCTAACCTACTGAATGACTGCAGACTATACAGAACTCAGGTGCCATGATTTGAACTTGAGCAAAGTGATGGGATCACATCAGTATGCATTGGAATCGATTTTAAGATTGTACTGATTATTTTTGCAGCACCACTTCCTACCTTGACTGAAAACTAAGTCTTTAATTTGAATGGTCTTTTTTATCGCATACATTTCTTACTTGCGTTTCATTTACCTGATCTCGTAGAGCAGTTTGTGATCTGAAAAAGGTCCATATTTATTATTATTTATGAAAAAAGATTTATTTATGTAAATAATTATATTTTCTTGTACGTTACAAAAAAGTAACACATTACAGAAAAGTTAAAGAAAACTTTTACATTTATTTGGTAGAACTGGATTTAATGCGGCATTAACATGTGGTTAAACTTGAGAGTTGTGGGTTTCTAGTAACAAACCATCAGCCATTCCTGAAATCACTTATTTGTTGCAGAGGATTTTTTTTTATGTAGAACAAATGCTTTTACTTTTGTTTACTTTAAGTACAGTTCAGCAATAATATTAATTATATATATATATATATTAGGGGTGCAACGATATTCGTATCGATATTGAACCGTTCGATACAGTGCTTTCGGTTCGGTACGCATATGTATCGAACAATACAACATTTGTAATTTATTTTATCAATTTTCCTTCTGACGATGCTGTCTGTGTGGAGCGCTCAGTGAATCTGTGTTCGACTACTCCGCCTAGGCTGCACTGTCGAGCGCAGATCCACTGAGCGCTCCACACAGACAGCATCGTCAGAAGGAAGAGCACAGGGCAAGCTAGCGAGACAGAAGTTAAGCTCTCCTTGCAACAGGCAAATTGACCCTCATTCAGATCTGGCGTTTGGAATTATTTTGGTTTTCATGTGACGTATGACCCTGAAGGTAAGCGAATCATGGACTAAAGTAAAACAGTATGTTGGATGTGCCATGCAATGCTCAATTACATTGGTGTGAACTAGTGTGTTAGCGCAGTTAGCTCGTTAACGTGTTGGCCGTCTAGCCCCATGCACGGAGCGATCGGCGGTAGCTCGTTAACGGAGATTTGCCGTGTTGTGGCGTTAAGGCAAGGCAAGGCAAGGCAAGGCAAGGCAAGGCAAGGCAAGGCAAGGCAAGGCAAGGCAAGTTTATTTGTATAGCACAATTCAACAACAAGGTGATTCAAAGTGCTTTACAGAGACATTAGAAACAAGAACAAATAAAAAGCATGATTTAAAATTGAATAAAACAAGCAAATAAACTAACTAACTAATTAACAAACAAACAAACAAACAACAGTATATAAAATCAAAACAGATAAAATCAGAACAGTAGATAAAATCAGTAGTTAAATGTAAGTTTTGAAATTTAAGCTTAAAGTGTGGATTTGGTGCTTTATTCAAATGCAGCTGAGAACAGGTGAGTCTTCAACCTGGATTTAAATAAACTGAGTGTTTCAGCTGATCTGAGGCTTTCTGGGAGTTTGTTCCAGATATAAGGAGCATAAAAGCTGAATGCAGCTTCTCCGTGTCTGGTTCTGACTCTGGGAACTGATAAAAGACCGGATCCAGATGACCTGAGGGATCTGGATGGTTCATACTGGGTCAGGAGGTCATTGATGTATTTTGGTCCTAAACCATTCAGAGCTTTATAGGCCAGCATCAGAACTTTAAAGTCTATCCTCTGACGGACAGGCAGCCAGTGTAAGGACCTCAGAGCTGGACTGATGTGGTCCACTTTTTTGGTCTTAGTGAGGACTCGAGCAGCAGAGTTCTGAATGAGCTGTAGTTGTCTGACTGATTTTTTAGGTAGACCTGTAAAGATGCTGTTACAGTAATCAAGCCTACTAAAGATGAATGCATGGACTAGTTTTTCCAGGTCCTGTTGAGACATCAGATCTTTTATCCTTGATATATTCTTGAGGTGATAGTAAGCTGACTTTGTTATTGTCTTAATGTGTTTTTCTAAGTTTAGGTCTGCATCCATCACTACACCCAAATTTCTCGCCTGGTTTGTGGTTTTTAGATGTATAGATTGAAGTTCTCTGGTGACCTGTAATCATTTTTCTTTGGCGCCAAAGACTATTACCTCAGTTTTGTTTTTGTTTAGCTGGAGAAAATTGTGGCACAACCAGTCATTGATTTCCTCAATGCATTTACCAAGAGCCTGTACAGGGCCTCGGTCTCCTGGTGACATTGTGATATATATTTGTGTGTCATCTGCATAGCTGTGATAGTTTATTTTGTTGTTGTTTATAATCTGTGCCAGTGGGAGCATGTAGATGTTAAACAGAAGGGGTCCCAAGATGGAACCTTGGGGAACTCCACATGTGATACTTGTCTGCTCAGATGTGAAGTTACCTATTGATACAAAGTATTTCCTGTTTTCTACGTATGTTTTGAACCAGTTTAGTACAGTTCCTGAAAGACCTGTCCAGTTCTCCAGTCGTTTGAGTAATATGTTGTGGTCAACTGTATCAAATGCTGCACTGAGATCCAGTAAAACTAGGACTGACATTTTTCCACTGTCTGTATTCAGACATATGTCATTAAACACTTTGGTCAGAGCGGTTTCAGTGCTGTGGTTCTGTCTAAAACCTGACTGGAAGGCATCGTAGCAGTTATTCTGTTTTAAGAAGTAACTGAGCTGTTGGGAAACTGCTTTTTCAATGATCTTACTTAAAAACGGGAGATTTGAGATCGGCCTGTAGTTGTTCATTTGTGTCTTGTCAAGATTGTCCTTTTTCAGTATAGGTTTGATTACAGCAGTTTTTAGTGATTCTGGAAACACACCTGATAATAAAGAAAAGTTGACGATCTGTAACAGGTCTGACTCTAAAGTCTTTGAGACCTTTTTGAAAAAACTTGTTGGCAGGACATCTAAACAGCAGGAGGAGGAGTTCAGTTGACCTAAGATGTCCTCCAGGTCTTTGCTGTTAATAGGTTGAAACTGTTTCATGGTGTTTAAACAGTTTTTTGGTGGACACAGTACATATCCTGGATCTGCTGTTGATGTACCAATTGCTTGTCTAATTTTTTGGATTTTTTCAGTGAAGAATTTGGCAAAGTCATTGCAGGCCATGGTCGAATGAAGTTCAGCTGCCACTGACACAGGAGGGTTTGTTAGCCTGTCAACTGTAGAAAATAAGACCCGAGCATTATGGCTGTTTTTAGTGATGATGTCAGAGAAGTAGGACCTCCTTGCATTCCTCAGTTGTAAATTATAATTGTGAAGTTTCTCTTTATAAATGTCATAATGAACCTGGAGGTTTGTTTTTCTCCATCTGCACTCAGCTTTCCTACACTCTCTTTTTTCATTTTTCACCAGTGTGGAGTTTCTCCATGGAGACTTTTTCCTTCCAGAGATAACCTTCACATTAATGGGAGCAATAGTGTCCATTACATTTAACATGTTAGCATTGAAGCTATTGACGAGCTCATTGACTGACCCTCTGGGCAGGTCAGGTGTTAATGGGAAGACCTGGTTAAAAATTGCACTACTGTGTTCAGTTATACACCGTTTTGTGATCACTGTTGTTGATATATTTGTGTGGGCTGAGATTTTACTTTCAAAGAAAACACAGTAATGATCAGACAGGCCCACATCAGACACAGTAACCTTTGAAATGCTCAGGCCTTTGGAGATCAGTAGGTCAAGAGTGTGTCCTCTATTATGTGTGGCCTCTGTTACATGCTGAGTCAGCCCAAAGTTGCCCAGAGTGTTACTCAGGTCTTTAGTCCCTTTGTCCTGAGGGTTGTCCACATGAATGTTAAAATCCCCAGCAATAATTACAATAATTAAGGTCATTTCAACGAGATTAACCTGAAAGCACTAGTGGGAACACAACGAATATGACTGCACATTTACACCGACATCATCCTAGTGCAAAGACAAAAACAACAAGCATGCTACTAACTTTAGCCGAGTCATTTAGACAGCTGTTAGCACATGATTCTCCTTATGCTGCTGAGAATATAGCCCAGAAGAAGCGGATAGTATAGCTTTTATTTTGGAAAGAGCCATTTCTCTGTAATAAACTCTCTTTTCCAAAGATGAGTGATTCCTCAATCAGATACAGGGCTTGCAATATCGCTAGCCCGACGTCCTGGAGCTAGCGATTTTTTTCAGTCGGGCTACCAAAATCTATCTCTTCCCTGCCCGTCGGGCTATTGTAGGAAAAATATATGTCAATGCTTTTGCATTCTTTCAGAAATGTAGCTGGGTAATTATGTCATTGGCATCGGTGAGCCACTGTCAATATGTGACATATTGAAGTCGCGTTTGAATTTGCACTTGTTTTTTTGCTTTCACTTTGCAATCGTGCGAACTGTGTATAGAGAGCGACAGCACTGA
Organism: Aulonocara stuartgranti; assembly: GCF_965226115.1. Classification (NCBI taxonomy): domain Eukaryota; kingdom Metazoa; phylum Chordata; class Actinopteri; order Cichliformes; family Cichlidae; genus Aulonocara; species Aulonocara stuartgranti. The sequence continues at coordinate 18,666,062 of NC_138950.1, forward strand.
TCTGTGAGTGATGATAATTTGTGCACCAATTCCTCTGACATCGTCTTATTAATCGTTAGCTTACTATGCAAACATGACAAGTGAAATCTCCCGCAGCTTAAACATGTGAGAGGTTGATCGCGCAGAGAATCGCTGAGCTTATGTGCGTGCGCGTGTAAAAGCATTTCAGTTCTGCTGAGCCAAATAAGACAGGTCAGGGTGAAGAAGTGACAGCCAAAGAAAAGCTTACCACAAAACGGAGAAGTTATGACAAATCAGACTATAAGGCAAAAAGAAAGTGCAGCTTTATGGTTTCATGGACAAAAGAATTTCTGTGGCTGCAATATGACGAGCTATATAACCAGGGCTGCACATAAGTGGTCCGCAGGTGCGCATTCGCTGTCAAAATAAAAAACGCGCACAAGGGTTAGGGTTAAATTTAAAAACTGTACTTTTGAGTTAAAATATATATTTATAATTTTAATAAATGACAAATTAAAAATGCATGAACATTTTTTTTGTATCGAAAAAATATCGAACCGTGACACCAAAGTATCGAACCGAACCCAACCGTGAATTTTGTGTATCGTTGCACCCCTAATATATATATATATAATTATACATATATATATATATATATATATATATATATATATATATATATATATATATATTTCTAGTGGGATCACTGCTTTGGTAGTTTTACTCATCCTTCTTCTTCTGCCACTTGATGTGAGTAACCAACACAATATCTGTTACCATCAAAAGCAACTGAAACCCATTCAGGATTTGTTTTACAGTGTAAGATGATTACAGCATTATGTCATAGGAGCAATTATCTGTGTATTTATTACAAGTTGTCAAAATAAATAAAAAATGAACCCTCTCCAACAACGAAGCATTACAAATGTTATTAAACATACAAGTTTCTCAGTTTCTTGTCCAAGTGATATTCTATATTCCCACCCAGAGGGGTTATCTGTAACAGTGGGGATTTTCTCTGCAGTACATGTCTGCAGAGTACAGTACCAATTTCTCACAAGCTTCCCAGCGTATCTTCTTTCCTCCAAATCTAAATCCTTGCCTTCTCTTGTGCCCTGGTTTTATACTTTTCTAGTGTGATTATATGTCAGTAACCATTATAGTTCTTGTTGAAAGGAGCCAGTAAAGCTGCACACAAATCCTTGTTGGAGCTCACTGTCATGATAATCCTGTGTGGTCTGTGAAACATACCCTGCTAAAGATGGTGACACTACAGTTGATTTCAGCCCCTGTTCTGGGAGCAATGTATTGATGCATCAGGCAAGTTAATTTCACAGTAAAATTCACATATTTTTACAGTAGTAGTGCTTCTGTTAAGCTTATTAAATGAAATAGGTTTGATACCTAATCTTAGTCTTTATAAAGATAAACATTAAGTATTAAGATAAACTATTAAATATTAAGATTAAGCCACACATGTCCAGTGTTTGAGACATTGGTGGCTAAAGCTGACCCATTAACCTCTGGACATGTGACCATCATGTTCTCTGTTTTCTGTATATTATTATAGGGGCTTTACCTTGCAATATAAAATGTGCTGAGGCAACTGTTGTTGTAATTTGGTGCTATATAAATAAAACGGATTTGAACTGAATCATTCTACTTGCATAATTCACTGATTTCATTTCATTTATTTATTTATTTATTTATTTCACACTTGGTACAACAATTCAAACAAACCAACCACACTTTCTATCAAAAAGCACTACAACCATGTGTGCAGTCAAGGTCATTGCAGGAAAAAAATATAACAATACAAGGACTAAGGAGTGGAAGAATGGCCTGTGAATTTTTTCTAAACAAGTTTCCTCTGAGGTAAAAATCAGGACAGAGTGACACTGGATAGAGTGACAAATGTTTTCTTTCACCTTGGGCTCTTTAGCAGAACACTAAGCTAATTTTCTTCTATATTACTAGTGAACAATGGGTGTTCTCAGTAGAGTTGTAACAGTTATGGCCTATAGGTATCTAGTCTATAGGCAATGCAGTTCTATCAAGATTGAAATAAGTCTGACATGCAAGGGGAACTAACAGCAAGTTTTTAATAGGCTGTTGTGGCAAGATCACCTCTCAAGCATTCATTGTGCATAATTCTCAAGAGATAAAGCCACTCTTGAAGCATGTATGTTTAGTCTTTTTGTTTTTTTGCTTTTGCTTTTGAAATCTGATTCTTGAATTATTTGCAAGTCGATGGAGGATCTCAGTTATTAAATTTATGCATTGGCCTGGGTTCTGCTTTGTAAAATGCATTTGCTCTGCATGTGTTTCAGGCATTTTTTTATTAGAAACATTAGCTGCAATATGATAATGAAAAACCTGCAGGTCTTCAGTAATGTTGCCTGATTTTTGTAAGAAGTTATAGTGAAAAATTAAGTAAGGGAGAAAAGTGTCCGTGGCTCACTTTGTCTGAAGTCAGTTGAAAAGTTCAACAACCAAATATGCACACTGCATCAAGGTTTAAACCTCACTTGCCTCATTGCAGGAAGGTGCGACAGCCGACAGCTATATTTAACTTCTGTTCTTTGATAATGATTTCTGATGGAAGAAACCCGAAACAACAGTTGCAGCTAACCTGCGGGAGCTGTGTCACACAAGTCCCAGTACACAAAGATAGGGGAAAGTGTGTGTGTGTGTGTGTGTGTGTGTGTGTGTGTGTGTGTGTGTGTGTGTGTGTGTAGGGGTCTAAAATTAGACAAAGGGAGGGCTACTGAGTCACGCAACTGTGGTATGTATCCTGAATACTATATAAGCCATATATCTCAAATACTGTGACAAGCACCTGCTCAGGTATCACCAAGGTAAGACCCTCTTCTGGTTGTTGCATAGGTCTCTTCCTAAAATAAAGAATTATATGCAGTACTGTGAAAAAGGATTCAGTCAATTGTCATTTTTTAAAAATACAGTAATGTGGAAATGGGAAATTGGTGCAATGATACATCTATTGTTAAGTAGTCTTAAAGAATAGTTCTTCAGGCTTCTTGAAGCTCAAAGCTTTTCTTTGGATGGTGGTTGCCTTTTGGTCAGCTCCATGTCAAGATGCCACTGATTTTCAGTCCAGTTCTTGTGTAAATTGGCAAACATCCTTTTCGCCCCATTTCCTTCCTTGAGAATGGTTTCTTGACAGCCAGAATTCGACTGAGACCATTTCTGACGAGGCTTCAGTGAACAGTAGATGAATTCGCTAAAGGGCCAGATGCATCTCTCAGGTCCCATGTCAGGTCATTGCTGTATTTATCTAATTTCTTAAGGACATTATTTTCAGATTTTGTTCATGTGCTGTAGATAGTTTTTTAGGCCTACCACTTCTTCTTTTGTCCTCCTCTGTTTTTTTAAGGACTGCATACTGTGATATACCAGGCATGATACAATTTAAAATTGGCTCTCTGATAGGTTATCTACTATTATCATAGGTCAGTGAAATTAAAAGAAAACCCCCCCAGAAAACTGTTCAAGACCACTTGAACAAAAGCGTCTGGCTTCTCTAAAGAAATGAAGTGTGGCTCCGGACCTTTCCACATGATTGTAGACCTTATTATAAACATTGGAATCATCTAGTAGAAAAACAACAACTTATTTACACATTTTTCACATAAAATAATAAAAATAACTGTTGCTACTGTTGTTTTACTCCTTTTACAGGAACTGCCATTATGGCTCTTTACCGTTGTCTCCCCCTGCTGGTGATGCTTTTGCAGCCTGTTCGGTGCCTCTATAACTGCTCCTCTGAATATCAAAGGACCCCAGGTACTTTTTGTGTGACTTTCAACAAATAAAATATCAGTGCTATTAAGAAAACAAAAATAATGCTCTTTTTAAAACTTTTTGACCAAATTTGGTAGATATTTATTTAGCTGTACAAGATTTAGGCTTTAAACATGGCAGCCACTAAATCATAATCATTTAACCTTTTAATTAAAAAAAAAAAATCACATTATTAATATATAAAATTAAACAACTATTTAACTCCCAGGGTTTTTAAAATTTCTTTCTTTCGCAGAAAACTCAGACCTAATGGTTCAATGTGGCACCAGCAAGATTACCCTGGACATCAACCTATGCACAGTTCAGTGGGCTGGCTTCAATGCCACAGAGCTAGCACTGAATGGGCAGTACAGTAATACAGCGTGCCAGGGCTCTGTGGACACCAGTGTGAACCCTCCGGTCGTCCATTTCCAGCTTCCTGTCAACCAGAGTCAGGATAACTCCTGTCGCCAGTCTCTGCAGGTTATTGGATATTGGAGAATGGAGAGATTGGCAAAAAATGACACATATCTGGAAAATGGAGCTGCCAGATGTTAGATATCTGGCTGCTTTTTGGGAAACTGTTTAGCAGCATATATGAACCACAATCGTATCTCTTTCTATCTTTCTTAGATTGTAGATGAAAACCCAGACCCTTCAGGTCCCTTCAGCAGCTTCTCGAGTATCCAGGCAGTTATTGTTACAGGATACATTAACACACCTAGATCTGACCAGGGGCTGATCAGCTACTCCACAGATCTCTATTACCACTTCTCCTGCCGATATCCACTGCAATACCTTTTGAACAATACACAGATTACAGCGTGAGGAACCAGATATACTTACTCCAGAGATGTGTTTCTTATTGCGCATTTATACAGCAAATCTAAAAGTTACCATATGTTTCTCTGTCTTTTTTTGCATGTTTTCAATTATTTTTCTAGCTCCTCAGTCTCTGTGGCAACCAGCAACAATAATGGGACCTTCATCGATTCACTCAAAATGAGTGTTTTTAACGTAGGTATAAATTATCAGTCAGCTCATGAGGACACAAATCAGATGTGTTTCTAATGACTTGGTTTACTCTGACACTCTTTTTCTAGGACTCTAACTATAACTATCCGTTAGTGGTGCCTCCACCAGGACTTGAGCTGCGAACCAAGTTATATGTGGAGGTCAAGGCTGATAATCTGACACAAAAGTAAGTAAATGCCTTTCGGATGCTCATAACGAACTCATCAGACTTCATTCCTGTTGATTCAGTATTGTCTTTTTTTTTAGTTTCAATTTACTCTTGGATCGTTGTTTTGCTACTCCAACTCCTTACAATATGCCACAGAGCGTGCAGTATGACTTCTTCACTGGGTAAGAAAGCGCACACTAGCACAGTGTAACTGTACATTAAGATATTTTCATGTCTCTAATAAAAAAAAAAAACACTTTCCACCAGCTGCAATATAGCTAACAGGACGACTGTGACGAGCAATGGCGTCTCCACGGTTGCCCGGTTTAACTTTGAGGCCTTCCGCTTTGTTCAGCACCATGACCAGGCAAAGTCCAGCATCTATGTGCACTGCATGCTGAGACTCTGTGAGCCTAGCAAATGTCAACAAATTCAGGTAATTTCAAGTAAGTTGAAAAGTCAAGAATGAGCGCATTCTTTGAAACAGCAGATAAAGTCATGGTAGAGAAAAGATACCACAGACAATATTTAATAATATATAATATATATTACTTAATGGTTTTATAGAACTTGGCAGGAAAGAGATTGTTATTTCCACCAGCAACACTTTGTGGTTCACAGTTGGGCCACTAAATCCCTGGGGCTGTAGGCTCATCCCTATCTTAACATGTATATTATAAATCCATAGTTTCCACATGTTTTGTGTTAAACATTTTCAGAATTGTGCTAATAACAGAAGAAAAAGGTCTTTGGTTCCTTTTGGTAAAGAAAGCAGCGAATCAACTACCATTTCAGTCGGACCTCTTTACATGGCTAAAGGTTTGAAACATATTTTTATTCTTTTCTTGCGATTTTCCAAGAATACTTAAGTTACAAAGTTTCTCACTTTCCGTTTTTCTTTTACTTTATTAAAGACTCTCCCAATGCAGAAGACAGTGAGTATACTTTAGTTAGACTCATAAATACATCTTAATATTGTTTCATAATTCAAAAAGCAAACTTAATTCATCTCTTCTTGTGTGCATCAGGTAATACCGTGACTTCAGGCAGCGATGGCCATAACATGACAGGCCTGACTGTGCGCCTGCTGTCCTGCTGGGTCTTGGTGGCTGGTTTGTTCTGAAGCTGTTTAATTGCACTGGACTGACAGATCAACCAGCCAATTCTCTTTGCATTGTCACCTTGTACAATGCTGAAGCTGCATAGTGCTGTAGATTGTGAGGTAAAATCTGATAATGTTGTAGTTTTCATCCTATTAAATATAATTTTGTATCCATACTTAGTTGTCAGTTGTGAAGGGAAAGTCAAACTTGAACTGTAAAGCAATTAAAAAACAAGTAATTCTGATATTTTATGGCAATAGAAATAAATTTTGATTATACTTGTCTACAAGATGTTTTTTCTGTAAGATGTCTTCTATAGAATCTCAACTGCTTATAAGCAAATAAAGTATATGCTTTAAATAAACACAAACAAACAAAGAAACTCAGAGACTCTGTGACTGACATGCAATAATTAATTGACAGAAAGAAAGGGTCATTTGTACAGTGTCATGAATACCTTTACTCTCAAAAGACAGCGATATATATATACATATATATACATATATATACATATTGACAATTTCTCACCGGGTCACATACAGAATGAGACAAATGCATCAAATTCACACTTTCAGACATATTTACAACATACTCACTGAGCTGCTACAATGGCAACAAACAAACAAATAAATGAAAAGGAATACAGATTTCTGTAGTCACTGCATTGACTGCATAATGTCCTGAATCAGAGCTGAGAGCTTAACTGAGAAGTCCTCCCGCAAAGAGCCACTTTGGAGTGTAAATGAAGACGAAGTCGCGCTAGAGGCTCTTGGGACCCCAAGCTCCTTTTCCAGCCCTGTGAACAGCCTTTCCATTCGAGCTTGAAGCACTTGGACCTCCACGGATGCATTTTGGCAGAACTGCTCTATGCTACCTCTCACTTCTGCTGTATGAGGTTGTGCAGATTGTAGCACTGCAGAAAGCTGTACTTTCAGGGCCTCCACTCTGTTCTGTGCCTCCTCTTTAAGTGAACTCACTTCCTGTCCCAACTTGGAGCTCATTTCCAGCCATACATTTGATGTGCTTGGCTCTTCTTCACGATCACTAGTCTGTTTCAGATGTTCAATCACTCCACTTGCTTTGGTATAAAAGTCACTGATGGTGTTAGCAAACTTAAAACTGCTGTGCTCCAGGGATTGGCTGATTAACTCGAAGGCTTCCTGATACAGAGACGGACTGGCCTCCTCCTGAGCCTCAGCTGTTTCTAAAGCCTGTAGATAGAGACCCAGCTGGCTGCACAGATCTTGGCTGTTGCTACTAAGAGAGCCTTGGAGCTGCTGAGTCAGGGGAGTTAAGCGTTCTCTCATGCTGGCCAGGCGGGAACTGAGATGCGCCGAAGATGGGGACAGCCTCTCTCGCAGCTCCACCAGCTCTTGACGCAGACGGATGCGCAGGCGCTCCGACTCCATGGCGAGCTTGCGCTGCATTTCCTCTGCCACAGGGTTGTCATCATGTTCTTGGTTGTAAAGTGCACTGCTGTCTATGCTGCTCTTGTAAACCTTTCTGCAGAAATCAAGAAAGAAGAACTGAATTATAACGTGTGAAGACAGGTTATATGCTACAAAATAGTAATAAGCAAGTATTTATATTTGCATATGTCTTTAGACACTGAAGATATGGTCGTTCATGAAGACAACTTACTGCAAATCTTTTGTGAGGTCTGCCTTGCCATGAGCTTGGTTGGTCTTTCCATCAGACCACGTTGGCTCTCTGCTGTCACTGTGTAGTGGGTATCCTATAGTTTTAAAAAAAAGCATAAATCTACATAAATAAAGAATCACATGGCAAAATGAAGAAAAAGGAGGAAAGGAGGAGATAAACATACCTGAAGTTGTCAGGAAGGACACAGCAAAGATTACAACTTTTAAATGCATGTTCATCTTTCTGTAGAAGGACAGATGATAGAAAAATATTAGAATTTTACCCTCAAAACATATAACTATAAGAACGTTTCAATATATTCTTCTCCCAGTACAAAAATAAGCACATTATGCATGTAAGTATGTCTTTACCTGAGTATCAGGGGTGTGTGGACTGACTGCTCATCTCATCTGACTTATAAAGTCCTTGTTATCAGAGCAGCTGCCCCAACTCTGCTTATGTCAACAGTCAACACGTGGAGGGTCACACTGATGATAGAATTTTACTACCTTTGGAATTTTGAGTGAAAAAAAGCCTAAAGTAAGTTAGAAACACACCTTGCACGGAAGAAATGGCCTTCACGTCTGCAAATGCTTGAAAGTGTATTACACTTGTAACCCTAATATCCAGCAAAGCCTAACTCCACTAGTGAAAAGAAAAAATAAAGAGTCTGACTGTACTGAACTCATTCTCGTTCTCATTTGATTTGATACCACAATAGCTTCTGGTCTCAGACACTCATTTCAATACAGTGTGGGATGCAATTTGCATACTATAGTTGGATTTATAGCAGAAAAATGTAAGTAAGATGTGTATGCTATAGGTTGTGGCTACCATGTGATTGAGAAGCCATTATTTCAAGTAACAAAGGTGTAGCCTGGCCTATTTATGGCAGCGTTTTGTACCTTTGCCCCTTCTACACTGTCACGGGAGATGACTGATAACATTTGGAGCACCTAAAAGCAGCTTTCAAGATTATACTTAAAGAAGTCTGATGTTCATTTTATGAATTACATGAAAACCTTTTCACCCAAGCTAGCTAGTGCTAGTTTCCAGCTGTACCTTAGCGTTTGCATGCAAAGTTTAGACAGGATCTCTTGTTTCAGTCCATCTACCCCCTTTTGTAAAAACATTTTCACTCCTGGCTACAACCCCCAGCAAGAAAAGGGTAATTATCAAAATGCAAAAACAAAGCCTACAAACCCAGTGGGTAAGTTTACACTGCACAAGAGGCAGCTAGCTCAAAGTTCACATTATAATGAACTAGTTCAGATTGCATGACTACATGTTGTTTAATGAAAGGAGAGCACAGGGGTGTGCTGGAGTTTGAGTCTGAGAAGCCACCCACCGCCTAGCACTATTTGGCACATTCTCCCTGTGCTAGCATGGGTTCTTCCAGGTACTCAGGCTTCCTCCCAGAATTCAAATACATGCATGTGATAAACAACCTCTTTTTGTGACACTTTTTTTTAGATTCACTTCACAGGAGGCTGAGCTGCAGATGCCAAAAATGAGGACATGACCAGGATGAGTCTATCACAGACTGACAGACAAAGTTAGAGAGGCAAGGTTGAGATGGTTGGCACAGATGATGTGCAAATGAAGAATAGTGGATATTTTAGATGAAGAATTTGCTCTTTGCTTAGTACCTCTTTCATTCTTTTGTTCTAAAAGGCCTTAAAATGTCTTTGTCCTTACCTCCATGCTAAAAAGCAAAAAAAAGAAGAAATCTGTGCAAGAGGTAAATGTCAGTCTATAGTTCATGGAAAGGTCTCATTCCTCCCAAGTGTGGACATTTTACCTTGAATTCTTGCAGGGGTTTGGATTTATTAGGGTGACCCAAACAAGTTTAACAATGTTATTTGCAGACACATGTGAACTTTGGCCTGATTTCTGTCTTTTTACGTCAAAAGCTCATTTTACAAGAACCCAGACTACGTGAATATTTGCACTGAGTAGCTTGTTTGACTTGCAGTCAAGGTTATGGCTTTTTATGCATCATTCCCGACGAAAAGTTGTTTGTTGTGTGTTTTGTAGTCTTTAAATTGTGTAACAGTTCAACGAAATGCGTTTTGGACCAGCTCACCAAGCTTTAGTTTATCATGGATTGCTTTGGATGCTTGACAGAGAAGAGTTTACTCATCAGTGTTTGTGCTGCTTGTAAGAACAGAAAAAAACAACTCATGTAAACAGCGCGGAGGTCCTTTTAAACTTTTGAGTTGCTTTTGCTTTTTATATTTTTATGCTGCTGGTAATAAAATCTGTGATATTATTTAGCAGTTCTTTGTTGGCTATGTTTACTGTTTTTTGGTAAGTGAAATGTGCAGGCTTTTCCCACCAGTGACACGCGTATGTGGGTGAAAGTTGAACGCTGCTCGGTTAGATAAATTGCGAGTAGTCATCAGAAGATCATAGTTCATGGCTACCCTAGTGGAATATCTAGGTTATTCGTATGATCTAAAGTCCAGTATCTATTTCACTACAAAAACAGCACAGAGTGAGAAAGACTTTGGTTACTGTACACAACAATGGACCTGTTGGCTCCTCTTTGCACTGAAGAGTTTGAGCATATGTGACTCTTGTCACACGTATATGGTGAGCTGAGGGCACATGGATGTATAACCACGAGTTTATATTTCTAGAAAATGATGATATTGTTTAACATTACATAAAATTGCATGGAAATAACTCGTCAGATCATTACACTTTATATAACAACAACCTGGATTACTGATGATCAATGGGCAGTTTAATCAGTTCACAGATAAAAGTGGCATTTGTTGATGCAAATGATCTGTCGCTTTTGAGCCACACAGACCTTGACCTTAGTTTCATTCCACTTTCAGCTAATTTGCAGCAGCTATCAGAAAGTAAACACACACGGACAACGCAGCATTTGACAGGTTTGTGAGACTGGTTCATCGGCAGGTGAAGCTAAAGCTTGCACAATGACAGACTCTTGATCTGATCAGTTATCCATACCATACTTGTCATACTATGTGAATTTAAAAGTTGCCTCTGTGAATGGGAATGGTATTTGAGAACTGGTTGCAAGCTAAAAAGATTCTGGAAATAACAGGATTCTGGATTCTCTGTTCCTTTTATCAGTGCTGGTGTGTTTTTCTGACAGTCTCACGTCACAAAACAATGACGTGAAACTCCGAGCAGTGGAGCTTTTGTACAACCCAGTTTCTGGGAAGCCTTTATTCTTCTGTGTTTCCATGCTGTTTTTAACTCAGAGATAATGAAGCTGCATTGACCCTGAAAACCCATGTAGACTTACATTTTTTCAGGAATCAATAAGGAAATCAATAAAGAATTTGACCTGTAAGCAGAATCTGCAGTGGCATTTCTATACAAAAATCTTATTGATATCCTCTCTTAGATGAGACGCACCTCATTCTCAGTAGACTCCTCTAAAGCAAAGCTGCGTTGTTGTACCTCAGGAGCCAAATCATTAATCAGTATCATGGTAGCATTGAGAAGAACAAAAGCAGTAATGTGATCAGGCAGCATCAGTCTGTTTTTCTTTGCTGCTTTCCACCAGTGACCAGTCACTCCACTCTTACTGTCACCTTACCTTACTGGCCTTATAAATTTTTCAGCAAGCCATTGAAAGTTATGCAGATTAACTAGCACACTACTTACCTTGCATCTCTGTGGGTTTGCAGCATCTCTAGAAGTACTTTCCAGTCTATGATGAAAACAAGGATCATGGATTAAATTATTCATTTTTTCCTTCCACAGTCTGGAATAGAGTTGGGATTAATGTTCATCTGGTTTTTACTTCAATGGTGGACATATTAACAATGCAGCAAACTTGCAAATGCATGGGGTTAGCTTCTCTGCGGTGGCTGTTTGCTTCTGTGCTGCTAACTGTGACTCGTGGAAACAACTTCAGTGGACATAACCAGGAGAGACCACGCTGTCAGCCAGGTAGGCTGTTTTGAGTGCATAATAAAGTGGCATTATTCTGGAAAACATTGCAACAACGCAAAAATAAAGAGAATAAAGAAAAATGGATGGCAAAAGATTTGTTTTATAGTGTGTGTGTGTGTGTGTGACACGATGTTATTGTTTCTATTAGGTTTCTACTGCCCACTGGGGAGCCCTGCTCCAGTCCCCTGTCCTAAAGGAACATATGGTCCACATGCTGGAGCTGTGTCCATGGACAGCTGCTTGAAGTGTCCTGCCCATCACTACTGCCCTAGACCCGGCTTGTATTCCCCACTTTCCTGTGGTCCAGTGGCTCAGCAGCCTGTGCCTGGCCAGGACACTTGCATCTGTCCAGAAGAAGGACAGAGTTTTCAGGTGTTGTTCACTGGCTTGTTTTGTTGAAGTGTTTTTCACATGATTGAAGGATCCACCTGGATATTTGTGTAGATTGTGGGTTAAGTGTATCTATGTGTTCTCCCCATTGTTTTCATTTGACTTCATCTGACACATCACAGCTTTCGACAGCGCTTGTCACACACTTCCTTTATTGTCTTTTGAGTTCATCCATTATAAATGAAACCCAAGGAAGAGCTCAAATTTCTCAAGCCTGTATTTTTTTGTGTTAGGAAAGCCGTGTTCCAGTGTGAACACTTTTATAGTCGGCAGAGTATCTTCCTCACTTTCCCTCTGAAGCATTCGACAGAACAATCTGTAGCTTCAAGCTCAATAGCTTCTGATCAAGTTTCCTCACTTCAGGGTCAAATTTCCTAGCCTACTGCAGTGCGCGCAGGTGTTGAGATATTCTTTCATCAGCTCAGACTAACAGAAATGAGATTTGTCTCGCTGTCATATCGGTGTTTGTGTATACAGTTGTATAAAAAAGGAAGGACAGGAAAATCAATGTTCAGACTGAGCAATAATAATACTCTGATATGTAGTAAGGTTCAAAGTGCAGTGTGTCTGTGTGTGTCAATGAATGAAGGAATGAATGAATGAGCACTTTGGAATATTAGGTAACAAACTGACCACAGCATGAACTGCTATCCCCCTGAGTTTTCCACAGGCCAGTGATGGACGTTGCCACTGCACCATCGGCTATCAAACCACCGGAAATGGAGACAAATGTGTACAACAACAGTACGATGTCTGCAGAGACGGAAAAACTCGCACACAGTATGGAGACTGCTGGGACAGACACCAGTGGTCATTTCACTGTAGTCAGCAGGTTATGCATTGTGCAATCATGTCATAATCAGATGTATACAGTCAAAGTAGGGCAAAGGTTCCGCCACAAAATGACATTAGACAGGAAACTCGTGCTCAAGATATGTGACACAAGTTCAGTTTTAAACTGCAGCCTGTTTACAGAACACACTGACTAAACATATTAAGCAAGGCTAATGAGTACAAACCAGATGTCTTTGCCCTCTCTTACATGAACCTGACAATAGTTTACCTAGCACAGACTCATATTAAGTCCACTTAGCATTTAACCATTAACTACTGCATGAAACTCTAACTTCATTAGCAATGCTTTCACTGTTCTTTCTGTTTAGAAAGGAGACCACTAAAAACTGTGAGCTGATTCTTGCTCTGCCTTTTTCCTGCAGGTGTGCCATACTGCAGAGGACTACCGGGGTTTTGATGGGGAGCTGGGCCTGTGTATTTGTAGAGAGCCTCCTGGAAGAGCTGCATGTGGAGGCCTTTGCAGGAGCAGGCCAGCTGCTGAACTGAAGCTCCAGTGCGAGACCAATGGGGAAATGGGACTGGTGTGGAGCTATGACAATCAGGTGAAGAAAGGAAATTGCAGGTTCATGCACTGAAGCACAAAAACTGTGCGATAACTATATAATGTAACATTTGCACTGAAACTATCATATGATGGACAGTTTTTAGGTATAATATGCACGCATCTATGCGAAAACCTCTTTATTTCTCCAAAAGAGAAAGCTGCAGACAGTGCTGCAGTGACCTATTAATGGCAAACACACTTATTGTGTGTGTTCAGGTGTCGAGCGTCTCTGGCAGTGTGCTAGAGACAATTTTTAAACAGTGGGACTCCCAAGGGAACCTGCAGTGCAGCAGCCAGATCCAGTCATCACGTCCTGTCTACATTGTTCAAACAACAGGTGGAGACGCAGCCGCACACAATGCCTTTTATGTCCTGCACTTTATCGCTTTGCAGCTCTCCCTCTCTTTCTCTCTCTTTTTGAGAACCCTCCCCCTATCTATCTGTCTTCTTCCTGTCTGATTGCAGATGCAGGCTTCCTTGGCCTCCTCAGCGGCCTCCCAAAGGAACTTGAGCGACTGTTTCCTGACACCGCTCAACAGGATTCTCAGAGCTCAGCTGGTGTGCCATAATAAAACAATCTTTTCACATCATGAATACACAAATGAATGCATGAGCAATTTTACCCAAGTAATTGCTGCAATAATGAGGGCACTGCATTGTGGATTTTCAGGGAAACATTATGTCAGTATTAGAAACATCAGTCATGGAGACACAGAAATGGAGAGAGGAGATAAGGCTGATATTAATGGAAAAGGAAGAAGGCCAAGCATAAGTGGCGTTTTGAACCCGACAGCATGTCTCCATTTGGGTGATGTAATACTCTTCACTGTCAGCCCACGTCACTATCCCCAGTATGACATGTAAGCCGGATACTTGTTTTCATGCCCATTTTCTCCTGCCATTTCTCTGTTTGTACATTTTCTCCCAACTCGCTTATTTATGTCTTTCAGTGACAACTTGTACAACACAAACACTGACTTTGACTGGGGCGCATTCAGACAGTTAAAAGAAGAGCTGACATTGTCATGGACTCCTCCTAGCTGCTTTGCTGTGGTCTTTAGCCAGCCGGGAGTATATGTCTTTACACCGAGCAGCCATCAGCACAAACATTTGGTAACAAACTTTACAAAAATACACAGTTAAGCTCAGATGTTTAAGGACTCATCATAGTCATGGTTATTTTGGGGATTTTTAATGATTTCTTTGAACTGATTGTGAAGAGTGGGACTACCTCCAAGGTCTTCAACCTCAGATCAGCAACTAGATGGTTGAAACTTGGACAGAGTCGAGTGCTCCACTGATGACCCCAAACACACATCAGAACTGGGTTTGATATGGATAAGGCAAGCTAACATTAAGCTTCTGCAATGACCTTCCCAAAGCCCCAACCTCCACTCTATTGAACATTTGTAGAATATATTAAAAGCTTGTTCCTGACAGGAAACCAACCAGTCTAAATTAACTATTCTGCCAAGAAGAGAGGTCAAATATCCAGAGGGAAAAATGCCATATGATTGCTGTTGGCTACCAAAAGCTTCAGGTGCAATGAACCAAATAGTAGTGTGGGTATATGTACATATTTGAAGTCTTATGTTGCTTTTGACGCTGTGTGGATTAGAGATAATCCAAAAGAAATTCAAGCTTGTGCACTAGATTCTTTGTTTTTAAAGTCATTAAACATGTATGCTGTACAGTCATTTCACCCTGGAAAGGAACAGTTCAAAGAAATCATTAAAAGCCCAAATTGCCACGACATTTATGCACATGATGAGTGGATGTTAGCTTCTGACCGCAGCTGTATTCTTTAAGCATACCCCATGAAGCTAGTGTTATAAGCAGCTACACCTTGTTAGTAAATAGCTATTAGGTAATCCACGTTTGTTCCATCAAACAAGGAAATTTAAGTCTTCTTCTTCTTTTGGCTGCTCCACTTTCTCTATCCCTTACATCCTCTTCCGTCACATCAACCCTCTGCATGCCCATGTCCATCTCCATCTTGTCTCTAAGATGCTGAACTTAAGCTTTCTCTGTGATGTACTCATTTACAATCCTGTCCCTTCTAGTCACTCCCAACAAAAATCTGAGCAGCTTCACCACCTCCAGCTTGGCCTCCTGCTTCTTTGCCAGTGCCGCTGTCTCCAAAATGTGCATCATAGCAGCTCTCACTACTATCTTGTAAACTCTCTGCTGTCCTTCTGTCATAAATCCACCCTACTTGCACTCTCGTCTTTACCTCTCTTATACAATGTAATGTAGGTAGTTTAAAAACAAATCCCAATCAGTGAAGCCAAACACGATAACTTCCTTGATGTAGCAACAAGTAAATAGTAAGTTCTCTCTCTCTTTCTGCTATGCCACGATACTCTAACTACTTATTTCTCATTATTCAGTATGTACGAGTGATGCCTGCGGGTGGCCAGTGCTATGAGCCTGGCTTTTTCTTCCCTACCATCCCACGTCACGTGACCAGGTTGGGAATCAGTAGGAGACGCAACCTGTTACTCCGGCCAGACTGGCTGGTGACCGTAGGAATAATGTTTGGAGCTGTGGTCATCCTCTGTTTATGTGTGACAATGCTGGTTAGTCTACATACACAAGTATATGTGAAATATAAAAGTATCACTCTAATTGATGAGTCTGTACTATGTAGATCCTGTTTCGTGAATATGGATGGCCAGAGAAGGAGCCAATCAAAGCACGGTACCGCTCGCTGCAGCTGGCCTACCAAATGGATGACTACTCGTCAAAAGGTTCAAGGGTGATCTCACAGAGAAAGACTCATCGAAACCAACAATCGAGAACAACTCAAGGCTCCATTCAGCCAGGTGGAACATTGTAGACGTAAACACTTTGACACTTTACTCATTCGTCGAAACCCTAAAGCCCAATACATTACATAAATAACATGGTTTTCTCCACTTCAACTAATGCACCTGCAGAGTGTACACATATGGCACTTGAATGAACATGAAACGACACACTGACACATTGAGAACCCTTGTAACATCTCATGTAGCACCGGCAATGACCCTAAGGTGAAATTTCCAACCAAACACTGCTGAAAAAACCCCTCTTTACATGCCTGATTTCTCTTTGATAGTAAAATCAAAACAGCCCACATCCAATCCAATCTATTTATAGAGCCCTTATAAAAAACACAGTTTTGACAAAGTGCTTTAAAAAGCACCAAAATACCCCCCAAATCAAGGGGTAGCAACGTAACATGGGCAGACAGATCATTCCACAATAACTGAAAAAGCTTTAGGAACTGCCAGGAACAGCTTGTCCATGGACATCAGTGATCTTTAGAGAACTTATGGAGTTCCCTCAAGACCTTATTACTTCATTTAAAATGAATTCTTATGCCACAAAATGTTACATTTTCATATTAAAATACCTGTTAAAAGGGAGAAATAAGTACCTGCTACATGCTTGTAAAATGTGAAATGTTTAGCAAGGCTTCTGTGTGTCTGTAAATGAACAGTAGAGAGGATGTTGCAAAACATGCTTACGTGTTTCAAAAGATCATATAATGCTATAACCTATCAAAGTTCACCTTGAAATAAGTTGGATGAGTTTTTTATATTGTTGTAATCCTTTTCTTTGTGACGGTGTTTTTTTTTACAGCCTCCACAGATGCCTCGGAGGAGTTCTGGGATTATGAACACCAGGTGGATCTGGAGGCATTCAACAGCAACACCTTTTACAGCCTCCTGCTCAAGCAGAGCCTGTCTGTCACTACACGACTGGGACAGCTCACCACTGAGGTCTGCTGCTGTTAGTTTAAATGCCAATCAATCACAAAGCATGTCAAATGATAAACGCTTACTCTCTTGTCTCACTCACACACTCATGCTTATTCTCTCAAGAAACACACCAGACAAAAGAGTATTCTCTTTTGCACTCTTAAAATAAAAGCTGCATATTGAATATGCCTATATTATTGGTTTATGAATAGGCAATAAATAATTTAGCCCTCAGGTGTCTTTTTTTTTCTTTTTTAAAATGAAGCTTCTTTGCAGGGAAGAATACAAATGTCTGATTCAGTCTGATTGGAAAACCTAACAGCTCCCGAGTACAAACTTTCAGTAATGCCCCATTGAACAGGACATTTTGTGGAGAATTCACAGCATACATGTGCCATTCTACATCCAGCACGCTTTGGGAACCATCTCTTGCCAAAACAGAATATTTGCTGTAGTGAACATTTGGAAGAGAGAATCTTATTTTTGTGTAATTTGAGAAAGAGCAATTTGGGAATGTTTGGAAAAGTTAAGTTATTAAAAAAGCAAACAGATTTTGGTTACAGCCCTCAGGACAGCTCAGGTGTTAAAGATGTAAGTGGAGATGGAACATTTTGCACTGATGCACTTCTTGCAGCTTGCATTTCTCACTAGTGCTATTTAAATGTGTGGTTGTTGCTTTGGGCTGTCAATAGATTATCTGCTTATGACAAACACTTAATGTTTTCTTTTTGTCTCCAAAATGTGTGTTCATCTAGGTAAAAGAGCTATACCAAGGAGTGCTTGGGAAACTGCAAATACTCCATCCGCATATGATCGCTGAGGAAAAGCCGGGGGAAGGTTATGCGATGTTGAGGAGGGAGATTGAACGAGAGGTGGTGCGACGAAAATCTTTGGCCTCACAGCTGAGGACACTACTTGACAGTCAGCTGAAGGTTTACATTTTATTAAGCTGCATATACATATCAAATTATATTCAAATTTTTAACAAAAGTTTTAATAGCAAGTGTAGCATCAGTTTGAGTAAAGTATATTTAGATAGCATCGCTCAACAAGTATATACTTTCAGATGTAAAATTATTGCATTAGCAAGGTATACATGATCAAGTATGACTGGTTTTCTTCAGGTTCTGAGGCGAGAGCAGCAGGCCCAGTGGAGGATCCACAGTGTGTTCACATCTCGGCTCAGAGAGTGCACCAGACTACTGTCTAAGCTTTATAGTAACAACCAGACTTCCACTGAACTGTTCCAACAAATGTAAAGCTTTCATTTGTTCAGTTATTCAAGTACAGCCATGTGAAAAAGAAAGAGCCAGGTGTGTGTTTACTCAGTACCCCAACAGTGGAGGTCCCAACAAATTCACCCCAGGGTCTGACCAAAAAACCCAGGAGCCACATATCAGACGCTACAGACCTCAAAGTTTATGACAGCACAATTAAAATTTATAGAACTGACTGACTGTCCTTTGGACTGATGAGTCCAAAGTAGTGATGTTTGGACATAATGCTCATCACCATGTTTGGTGGAAACCAAACACAGCATATCAGCACAATCATCTGATACTAACTGTCAAGGACATGGGTGGAGGGGTGATAATTGGGCTTGTTTTGCACCAACAGGATCTAGGCAACTTGCAGTCTTTGAGTAGACTCTAGATGGTAACATAGATGGCTGAAATTGGGTAACATAACAGGACAATGATTTTCAGTGCAGCAGCAAAGGTACAAGAAATTGGATGAAAAAGAAAAGAAGGCGGTGCAGTTAGCAAATCAAAGTCGTTAGTGAAATACAAGGGTGGGACCTTAAAAGAGCTGTCCATAAATGAATACTCAATTATTAATAATCAATTTATTCAGGTTAAAAAGTGATTCTACAAACTTTTGAATTGTGGGATGTATGTCGTTTTCCACATGCATAGAGTCCTGTGAAAACGTTCTTTTTCCACATGACTGTAGTAATGGGGAACCTTAGAGTTTAAGGGTTTAAATTCCCTTGAATATTCATTTTGCTGTCTCCCATCTTCAGTTTGATCCAGAGGTTAACATCACTGGTCGATGAGATGGGAGATCTACTGTCGGCAGAGTGCCACCGTCAGGGGTCTTGGGGCTTGTTGGGCGAAGGTATAGGAGCCAAACTGTTGTGCCCTGATACTGGAACTGTCCTTACCAAAGATGACATCTTTGGTGAGTCAAAACTCTTTCATTTGTTTATCTGCGCCTATGTTTCTTAAAGAAACTACACCATCTGCTGCTTATTAGGTGAACTGCAACATGCAGACAGACTATGGCTGAGAAAAGCTGGGTTAGAATACATTATTGTGTGAATGTGTGTGTGAATGGGTGGATGACTGAATGTAGTGTAAAGTGCTTTGGGGTCCTTAGGGATTAAGTAACGCGCTATACAAATACAGGCCATTATTAATTTGCTAAATGTTAGATGATGTATCCAATAAATACACTGTATGTTTTTGTTGTAAATCAAACATAACTGTGTAGCCACATAAGGCTGTGGATTTAAATTTACAAACAGTGTGAATGGGTTTAAATGAAAATTTTATTTAGATGATTGATCACAATAATCTCCTCTTCTGCTTAACTCCAGATCCTGATGGGTCCGTCCGTGTCTCTGGGGCTGTTTATTGTGATTCAGTCACAGGCCTCATAAGGCCAAATGCTCACAGCCATGTGCTGCTGAGCAGCGGCCACACGATGGCAGTGCCGCCTAATTTCTTTGTTCATCCACACACCGGTAGAGTTCTGCCCATTGCTGGAAACGTGGCCTATGATCCTGCCAGCTCTACATTAGTTTGCACAGCTGACCATTGTACAGGTATGAATTGGCTGTGGGTTACTGAGGAGGGCAATGCTAAATAAAACAGTCAAAGAAAAAAGATTTCATGTGAACTTAGTTCAGACTTTTTTAAAAAAAAAATAAAGAGCCCAATCAATCAATCTTGTGTTTATGCTCAGAAAACACAAAACACCAATGGCAATCTTTTGTATTTTAGAGATGAATAAATCTAAACTCACCAAGAGTCATTTTTAAAACCGTGCTATTAGAATACAATTACTAAAGAAGAACAGATCATTTGTGTTAAACATGTTACAACCTGACCAAAACATGCTGTTTCTACAAATAGAAAGCCTAATACACTGGGATCCTGGTCATTTCAAGCAGCAATGAACTGAATCAAAATGAATATAACCATTTTATGCTAAAATAGCTCATGGAAAATAACTTATGACACGCATTAAAGATTTCTGAAGAAGGGCTCATATGGTTCATGAAACATGTCTGAGACCTCTGTATTAAAAAGCAATTATGTGCTGTTTTTAAATGATTCCAGATGATAACAGGAAGTGGGATAGTCCTCTCCTTCCTTTCATTCCTTACCCGACCTCCTGCCACTCAGACCAGCCTCTCCCCAGCACTCACCTCAGAGGCCTCCGACCAGGCCAGAGACTGCAGCTGGGGATTCCCATGGCAGACCCTGACAAAGGGGTCCCAGTACCTATTCTGGCAGTAACCATTCACCCCCAAACTGGGTTAGTCTACACTCTGGGAAGAATCCATGTCTGCCCTCTCACCCGCTTACCACAGCCTATACAGATTGGTTATCCTATGCTGGACTCCAGGACAGGGAACATTGTGCTCACCGTCGGGGTGAACTTGGATCCAATCACAGGTTAGAGCTGCTGGAGTTCCCGTTACACTCTAGAGTACATAACTTCAGTCAGACAAACTTGTTCTGTGTGCCTCTGTAGGAGATGTGCTGCCAGTAGGTGGAGTCCTGCTGGGTGAGCCCTTTGTTGAACCACTGAGTGGGCAGATGGTGAGAGTTGGAGGGGCAACCATACGGGCTGGACAACTAGTGCCCCATGCAGGAGGATATCAAACTTTATTAGAAAGCAAGGTGCTTAATTAGACTGATTGCTTTTGGTTGCATTCACATAATAAGTATCGATATGATAAAAAGTAACTGTTTCTATGTAACAAAACAAATGAAACAGATAATAGCAGATGTTTGATTCAAAAATAAAAACATTTTTGGAGTCAGAGTAAGATTTGTGTCTCACAGGTTCTGGCAGCATTGTTCAAAGTACTGAATGTGCTGAAGCCACTAACTGAAGAGTGGGGTTCAGATCAAAGTTTGCAACATGTGCAGTCCCAACCTGGCAGTGACAGAGGGAGTAGTCAACAAGATCATCTTCTCACTGCAGCCAAAGAGCTCCAGCAGGCCTGGGGGAGGAGTTTGCACTGTCAACTACAGCTGCAGACCAGGTTGGAGATCCTGCAGGAGTGGTCCATGGGTCTGCAGCAGGATGGAGGGACTCTGGGTGAGGAAATACTTGAATAGTTTGTTTTGGGCAGTACAAAACAGTTTTTTAAAAAAAACATTTTTTCTTCTCTCCTTTTTTTTGTTGTTGCTTCTTTCTCTCTTGAGAAGCTCTTATCTTTCACCTTTAGGTGCTCTCTAAACTTTTAGCTTCTCTAAGTTTACTAAAAATACATTTCTCCACATGGAAAAAAAAGTTAGCATTTCAATCTCCTTTTAGCTTTTCATCTTAATCTTTGCTCACCATCTTCCACAAACAGTCTGGTTGCTGAAAGGAAAAATTACGAGGTGTTGGTCTCTTACTCAGCATATTGAAATGCACTTATTACTAACTTCAGAAAATTTAATGAAGTCATTTCTCAGAGAAGAGAGATTCAGACTTGATATTGGAGCAAATATAAATGGTAAGAACGCTGAAATACACAGTTCTGTGCAGAGGCCAAGAACAACCGAAGGTTGCATAAGCATACAGTTTTACTTTTATTTCTACAACCTACACAAGAATGCAAGAACTAATAGTTACTAATTACTGATTACTTCTCCAAGAAAGTAATCCTGTTACTTTACTGATTACTTATTTCCAAAAGTAATTAATTACTTATTACTTAGTTACTTAGATTACTTAGTTTTAATTTTTAACTTTATGCACAATGCATCAAGCAAAAATTAAATTATACGCAACAGTTTTTCACCTGAAGAAATTTGTTTAACATTTAAACCTATTTTCTGCATATTCGAGCATATAAATAATGTTTTGTGTTTATACTCACTCTTTCAAATAGATGCAAGTAAAAGACAGCAAAAAATAAATAAAACCAAAGATTCCACAGCACAAAATCCTGTCACTCTTACATCTAGTTTCACCTGTTTAGCAGGAGTGTGGTGTGGTGCTGCAGCGGTCATGTCAGTGGGGGGATCTGGGGGTTTCTCTGTGAATTTCACATTCCCGTTACAGCGTGCTCGGTGCTTGCTCAGATTTGAAGTTTCCATTTTTTTCTGTAGAAAAAAGTTTTATTCCCACACAGAGTGTACATCAGACACTAATGTTTGTGTCACTTTTTACGGAGTCAAACTCAAAGTAATGTCAGTACTTCCAAGCTTTAAACGCTGCACGGTCGTACTCTCTACCGTGCTCCATATTATCCATTGGTGATCTACACACGTTTGTTGTTGCCATGGACGTTGCACGCTTGTACGTCATTGTCATGAGACACTCTCACAAACAATCATGGTTTAGTAACGCAGTTACGCAGCCTGTTTATGAGAAAGTAACAGTAATCTAATTACTCGTTACTTGAAAAAGTAATCGGATTACAGAAACACGTTATTGTCCATTAATGATCACAAGATACTGAAAACATAAAACAATCAAAATGCTTATAATTGATGAACATGGTTAAAAAAAATCACCCAAAGTGTAAGTACTGATAAAATGTTGTCATTACTTTTGGTTTTTGTTTAGTAGTCATGGGTGAACGATACACAAAATTCACGGTTGGGTTGGGTTCGATACTTTGGTGTCACGGTTCGATATTTTTTCGATACAAAAAAATGTTCATGCCTTTTTAATTTGTCATTTATTAAAATTATAAATATATATTTTAACTCAAAAGTACAGTTTTTAAATTTAACCCTAACCCTTGTGCGTGTTTTTTATTTTGACAGCGAATGCGCACCTGCGGACCACTTATGTGCAGCCCCGGTTATATAGCTCATCATATCGCAGCCACAGAAATTCTTTTGTCCATGAAACCATAAAGCTGCACTTTCTTTTTGCCTTATAGTCTGATTTGTCATAACTTCTCCGTTTTGTGGTAAGCTTTTCTTTGGCTGTCACTTCTTCACCCTGACCTGTCTTATTTGGCTCAGCAGAACTAAAATATAAATCCTGCTGCTTTTACACACGCACTCACATAAGCTCAGCGATTCTCTGCGTGATCAACCTCTCACATGTTTAAGCTGCGGGAGATTTCACTTGTCATGTTTGCATAGTAAGCTAACGATTGATAAGACGATGTCAGAGGAATTGGTGCACAAATTATTGTCACTCACCAATCAGTGCTGTGGCTCTCTATACACAGTTTGCGCGATTGCAAAGTGAAAGCAAAAAACAAGCGCCAATTCAAACGCGATTTCAATATGTCACATATTGACAGTGGCTCACCGATGCCAATGACATAATTACCCAGCTACATTTCCGAAAGAATGCAAAAGCATTGACATATATTTTTCCTTCCTACGATAGCCCGACGGGCAGGGCAGAGATAGATTTTGGTAGCCCGACTGGAAAAATCGCTAGCCCCAGGACGTCGGGCTAGCGATATTGCGAGCCCTGTATCTGATTGAGGAATCACTCATCTTTGGAAAAGAGAGTTTATTACAGAGAAATGGCTCTTTCCAAAATAAAAGCTATACTATCCGCTTCTTCTGGGGTATATTCTCAGCAGCATATTAAACATATCAGGTCCCCATAAGGAGAATCATGTGCTAACGGCTGTCTAAATGACTCGGCTAAAGTTAGTAGCATGCTTGTTGTTTTTGTCTGCTTCCACTTGTCTTTGCACTAGGATGATGTCGGCGTAAATGTGCAGTCATATTCATTTTGTTCCCACTAGTGCTGTCAGCATAAATCTCGTTGAAATGACCTTAACGCCACAACACGGCAAATCTCCGTTAACGAGCTACCGCGGATCGCCCCGTGCATGGGGCTGGACGGCCAACACGTTAACGAGCTAACTGCGCTAACACACCAGTTCCCACCCATGTAATTGAGCATTGCGTGGCACATCCAACATACTGTTTTACTTTAGTCCATGACGCGCTTACCTTCAGGGTCATACGTCACATGAAAACCAAAATAATTCCAAACGCCAGATCTGAATGAGGGTGGGGGAGGTTCAATTTGCCATGTTGCAAGGAGAGCTTAACTTCTGTCTCGCTAGCTTGCCCTGCGCTCTTCCTTCTGACGATGCTGTCTGTGTTGAGCGCTCAGTGGATCTGCGCTCGACAGTGCAGCCTAAGCGGAGTAGTCGAACGCAGATTCACTGAGCGCTCAACACAGACAGCATTGTCAGAAGGAAAGTTGATAAAATAAATTACAAATTTTGTATTGTTCGATACATATGCGTACCGAACCGAAAGCACTGTATCGAATGGTTCAATATCGATACGAATATCGTTGCACCCCTAGTAAATAACTTAAGTTACAATCAAAGCAATACCTATGTTTGTTTGTAGGGGGCTTAATGTGATCCATCAGGGAGTCAGCAAAACACAGGATTTATTTCCTGATATAATTAAGCTGCAGAAAATTTCTGAGACATTCTGTTTTTGATATAATCTTGTGAGTCATTTAGTGATCTCAGCATGCTAAGGTCACAGGCTTTAACACCCAGCTGCACCAGAGTATCGTTAGCGTAGCAGTGCAGAGAAATACCTCATAATTGCATGTCAGGGGAAAATGAAACTGAGAGATAAAGTGGGAGCAAATACAAAGAAGATTTACATAAACTGTAAATGTGAAAACAAGTCAAAGTATATTTAGGCTCCACAGCTTGGATTTCCCCAAGTGTGCAAAATGAAACTCATGAGCTAACCTACTTTTAAGACTGAGGTCAAAATCACCAAAGCAGAAAAGTGTTGCACATTAGTAGAAGTAGAACACAGAGACATGCAAAGCCTAATGTATTTACTGCAAAAATCAATGGTGTGGATATTAATTGGCACCATTAACAGGGAACTGTTGATTTTAAAGGTATCATCATAATAGTGTATTCATACTTAAAATGCATGAGAGTATAGTTCGGAACTTTGATAATCATAGAAGTAAAAGTGTCCAAAAAAATAATACAAAAAATAACATAGTAGTTTTTTTTTTCAATTTGTTACCAGTAATTTGTAATGGAGTAGAATTGAATCTTGACAAAACAACAGTAAGAAAGAAGGTTTCTTTGATTTATTAATTAGGAAAAACTTGAATTCTGATAACCCTTTGTCCCACCAGGGGTTAATGTCACACAGGCAATACAATTCACATGGTCACACTTTTTCTTCTGTGACAAATTACTTCATATAACTGTGAACTGTTGTTAGTGGTGTGAATCATCCCTACCATCATGTCACAAATATGAACTAATGGTGGTGGTGTGAATCATAGGTTTGCAAGGTGTGGGGTGCCTGAGTCACACTCAATTCCAAATTATAGATGCATAAAATGAATCTTGTTCAACCCACGTTTATTTTTGCACAGCCCATTGGGATACACACCCCTCAAAGTCCATGCTTTCGAAAACAGGAAGATGTAGCCATTTTATTTATCGTATTGCACATGGGAATATGCACACCATTTGATTTGCTTTTTGGGTGTTTCTATAAAAAGTGAGTAAATATCTACTGCTGCTGAAAACAAAGGAGAAACATTTCATGGGTAATTTGTCTGTCCATGCCTGTTTTCAAAGTTTAAATTAGGCTTTGGAAGTGAAGAAGAGCTCCAGGACAATGACACTTACTAAGTTAAAGTTGTTTTTTTTTTTTTTACACGACCTTTATATATCACAAGGAGCCTGTCTCAAAAAACAAACAAACAAACAAATAAATAAATAGATAAATAAAACAAAGCAGATATTGCACACACACACACACACACACACACACACACACACACACACACACATATATATATATATATATAAATAAAACACAAATCATTTGCTAAGGACTGAGTACATCTTTCAGTTATTGGCTCCTTGTTAGTGGAACAACGTTAATGACCCATAAAATTTGAAGCGTAATATGGCTTTTGGAAATGAGTCATCATGCCTCACTTTTTTCATATGACCTTTTTCCGACACCGAAAGCAACCTGAATTAAAAAACCTTGACCTAAAAAAACTTATGAAAAAGTGTTTTGGTGATATCGTTCATGTGATGATTATTAGAGAACGGTTAGAATCAAACATAACAGATTTTTCACAATTTGAGAAATGAAAGTGACTGTTAGTTTAATGGCCAGTGTCTGTTTGTTTTTTTTTTAACTGGAAATTAAGAGACATTTAACTTTTTACAGCAGACAGGCAAACCTCTAGTTAACCTAAGTAATGTTAAACCTCTAAGCTAAATTTGGCTGCTGCGCCGAGAAGTATGCTTGACCTTTTGTTGCCATTGGTTATGTAAAAGAAACATATTACCTTGGCTGCAGATAAAGCATATTTATAATTCAGTATGCACAAGAGCCAGAAATAATCCAGTTTTGATTTACATAGTTTGCATTGCAGTCTCCTGCAGGCATGGAAACATGTTTCTCCAGTAGTACAAAGTAATTAGAAATAGCTGATTGGTAACCAGAGAGAGCGTTAGGCCAAAAACCAAAAGGCAGCCTTTGTGAGGGAGTTAAACAGTTTCCTGCACAATAGGAAACTACACGTATTAAGAAATCCCAGAAAGGCTTTGCATAGAGTTTTGACGTTTACATGTTAATCTTTGAATTCAGATGTTTTTCAGTCCCACACTCACAGCTCCATAAAATGAAGCACCTACAAAAATGCTAATAAAAGAATGGGATTTTATAAAGAGTTCACTGAATTTGAGTAGTTTACATTAACGGGTTGCAACAAGACATTTCTTCCCCCCTAGACATGACAAACTGTAAGTGGCATTAGTGTACCACAACCACAACAACACAGTCATGAAGAGTCAGACCATGTCAACTTACAGAACGAGGTCTTTAAGTGGTGAGCTACTTACTGCTCGCTCAATAACTGCACAGCGCCAAACCTTCTCTGACATTAACATCAGCACAGAAACTGTGCACTGGGAACTTTATGGCATGGATTTCAATATCGATAAATAGTTGTGGTCAGAAGTTTATATAAACTTTCGAATAACATGGTACTTAGGCATTTTTAATTATTTTTTTCAATTTTTCCTTTTCCACAGTGGAACTATTATACAGCATACATTTTTAATAACTTTAAAAACCAAGAATTGGCCTTTGACATCCACACATTGTCAAAAATGTATTCAGGCTCAAATATATACATATTCCCTCGTGTTTCAACCACCTAGCTGTTGATTTAAGGTGAAGTTAAAGAATTTGAAGTAACCATCCTTCAATATTTCATCCACTTTGCGCAATGTACCAGTACCACTGGCAGCAAAACAACCCCACAGCATGATGCTACCACCACTGTGACTGACTGGAAACAGTTATGCTGGTGTCCCAGAAGTTTCCAGTTCATTGCTGAGTTTGGTTGAGCTTTTGTGGTTCCTGAACAAACCAATTTCCTCTGGGTGGAGCTGTTTTATTTCCTCTTATGTACAATTGTTTGTGTCTACAGTTGTTGAAGTCTTGGAATCTACAGCTGCTGTAGATATAAACTGTAGATTTATATATAAACTTATATAAATCTACAGTTTTTTTGTAGATCTTCAGTGAGTTACTTTGACTTTCCCATTGTAGTTGCCACAACTGCAGTGTTTGACCTTTTTTCCTTGATAATCATTAAGGTGATTAGGTTCACTTCTCATGATGTTTAACATGTTTTGTAAGATGTTTCGAGAAATCATGATCATGTTTCATTTAAAAAAGGTTTTGTCTGCATTTATGTGTAATGAATGTAAAAATTCATTCTTTTTAACACTGGTTAAAAAGCCTTGATAGAAATATGTTAGTTGACAGAACTTGAATGATTGCATTTGTTTCTTCTTCTATAACACGCTTCTGTTTTGTTCATACCAGGAGAGATGCCTCTGCCAGGTTCAGATATATGTGTACCGGCTTTGCTAGGGGTGGAGTATCCTGATCCTTTAGGATCTGGCCTTAGTGTACCGATCCTGGGATTTCAGATTGACCTTGTTTCTGGGAAAACAATACCACTGGCAGGGACCATGGAGGACCCAAATGGAAAAGGTATTGTGAAAACATGCTTTTGATATATAGTATAAAACCTAATCTTGTCTAATTGGCTTTTCACTAGCTAGGACCGCATCCTAATTTAGATTTGATAGCATGTCTAGGAGATAATGGCAGGTGGCGTGAGTATGAACTGAGGCTGCAGTTTGGGGAAGGCTTCAGAGGAGACTGGCAGCAGCTCCCGGGCCTGGCGGCAATTAAATTCAGTTAAACATTACAGAATTGTGGAAGTTCTGCTTACTGATGCTGTTATACTTCACAGGACTGGTGGCGATCCGTTATGGATCTCAGACTGTTGACCCAGTGACAGGGCTGTTGGCCCCAGTCGTCGGGGCAAGGCTGGATGCATCTAGAAAAAATGTTGTGCCAGTTACATCTTCCTACTGGTTAATGATTAGAGAGCAAACTGACAGTGTGCAGGTAACAGATAGATGTTTTCACAAATGCCCCCCTCTTCTGATGTGATATCTGATATGATATATATATTTTTGTTTCTTCCTGCCAGGTGGAGGCACTTCAAAGAGAGGTGTGTGTGCGAAACAGTTACTGGCAGCAGCAGAGGCAGCGGGAGGAAGATATTCTAACTGATCTGGACTCGACTCTGTCCCAGTGTTTCTTTAGAGTCACAGACGTAAACTCTTATCAGGTCAGCAGGAGCGGTTTCCTTTCTGGTTCTAAATATCTTATAGAGCCTTAACTCGAAGTATAGGGGCGACCGTGGCTCAGGGGGTTGGGAAGCGCATCTGTAACCGGAAGGTCGCCGGTTCGATCCCCGGGCTCTCTGTCCTGGTCGTTGTGTCCTTGGGCAAGACACTTTAGCCTACTGCCTACATGGTGTTGGCCAGAGGGGCTGATGGTGTGAAATGGCAGCCTCGCCTCTGTCAGTCTGCCCCAGGGCAGCTGTGGCTACAACCGTAGCTGCCTCCACCAGTGTGTGAATGTGAGAGTGACTGAATAGTGACATTGTAAAGCGCTTTGGGTGCCTTGAAAAGCACTATATAAATCCATTATTATTATAGAGCAAGAAATTCAAAGGGGTTGAGCTGTTTTAACATTTACAAATAATGCAAATGAATCGGGAGCAAACACTGGAAAATAAAGTTTTCAATTTCTTTATTGCACTGCAAGTGAAAATGTTGTTCCTCCTCAATGTTCCTCTACATGAAGATATGAAAGTGTGTGTCTGTTCTCTGCACCTTAGAATGGGGATATGTTCATGCATTTGGCTTTTTAGTGTCATTGTGCAAATATGTGCATCTTTTTCTCATTCACAGTGTCTGTACTCTGTTTCAGGCCCAGTGGTCTGGGAAGCAGCTGAGGGAAGCAGCCATGGAGCTGCAGGATTCAGCACAGACAGAGGCCCAGAGGAGAGCAGCTCAGCACTCCCGCTTGGCTCTGATCCTGCCTCCACTTGTTCTGCACATCCTCACGTTAGGTCAGTTATTTGGCAAGCTGGTAGGAGTGAATGAAAGCACGAAGGAAATTATAGTCATGACCTGCAGTGCACTTATATTCATAGCTTTCCAAAGGAGAGTGGTTTCTTGCCAGTGTCTCACAGCACACTAATTAATTAAAATATTATTTTTATTTTTATTTGGTTTGGCAGGCATTTAAGCTTATGTTTCTCCATCTGTGGGAACAGGTGACGAGGAGGAATGGGATCAGCAGTGTGTTTGGCATTCAGAGCTCCTCTCTGGCCTTGATAAATTGGACATGTATATGGATCAGCTGCAGGAGGAACAGGAAAAATGGATGGCACAGGCAGGAGATTGGTCAACAAACATTCATGCTACAGTAAGAACAGTTGCTTTATGGTTTATTGCTATCACTTCAGCTGTGTAAATGAGTGACACCGTTAGGGCACTTCCTCTTTTATGCCAGCAGTAAAAAATGTATGGTACAGAGAGGTTTGGAACGTCTTGTAGTTAAACTTTAACGCCAGCTCTTTGCTGTGAAAAGCACTCTCTAACACTGTAAATAACAAGGCTGTCATTATTTTTCCTGCAGGACAGAGAGCTGGGACAGAGAGAGCTGGTGGAGCAGTGTTGTTCCAGACAGACTGAATTGGAGGCCACTCTTAATCCACTTCACTTTGTCAGACACCTTTCGCTGCTCCGTGCAGACACTGCTCAGGTGAATAAAGAACACTGAATATAAATAAACCCCTTAAAAGAAATAAAAATAGCAGAAAACAGAACAGATATTTTTATCTTTTATTTTGCTCTCTGTTTTGTTTGAACCTTTAGTAAACAGCCAAAGTGAGGTGAAAGCAAGCTTAATCTCATCACCATCAAAGTTATGGCTTTGCTGGTAGAGTTTGCAACTCATAAACTTTCAAATCAATTCTGATAAATCTTTGATAAAACTTTGTAGGAGTGTATAGTGGGGTCATTTTAACAATCCTTCTAGGTCTTCAAGGTAAACTAGAAGGTAAAAGTAAGACAGTGAGGTGCCTTGGTTTAAGATTGGACTCTTGTTGTATAAATGCTTGGATTGCGTAACAGTTATCTTTTTCTGCTCGACTGTCTAGGCTGTACTGTGTGGGAAGTTTTGGTTCAAGGAATATGGCCTGGTGCAGTACAGTGGATACCAACCGAATGTGAAGATCATGGGTTTGCTTCAGCAGAAGGCTTTGCCTCTGCTCGAGAGACTGAACCAGCTCCTTGAAGAAAAACAGCCAGCTGGATTCTCCTCCAACACATGCAATCAGCACATCTCTGGTACATAATATATACTACAGATTGCCCTGAAGAAAGCACAGTTTCCAGTTAAATAAAGGCAATTTTTGGCTTTTCTCCATGCCATTGGATGTGCCAGCTTAAGATGTTTGTATATAAAGTCTTTGCATAAAACAGAAAAACCATCCATGCACTCACAAATATATGAGTTAAGTACTGGGCCCCAAAAAAATATAAGGACACAAAAAAGCATACTGCAGAACTCAACTTATCAACTTATTTCCTGTATCTTAGCAGTGCGTGACATTTTGAGCACACCTGCTTTTCATCATCTTAAATCAGGGATCTTAAATCACCTGTGACTGGTCACATGACCACAACCCAAGACAATCAATCATGACAATCTCCAGAGCTCATGTTTATTTTAACTCCCACATTTTAAAAATGTTCTACAAAACAACAGAGGCCTTTGAGACAGCCTTATTTCTCTGTAGTACGTTGAACTTAACAAGCAATGAAATCAACATTTTATGTTAATAACAATAATAACAAATAATATTTCTGCATTTCAAAAACTCAAGGACATTTTCAAGACATAAAAATTGACACCTTTAATAATAACACAGCAAAAGTTAAAAATAAAACAATCGTACCGTGGGACTAGACCAAACTAGATGATATAAAGTACAGTTAGGCCGATGGGGTTCTTTTTTCGACAGTGTAATAGTTTTTGTAATTTTGCCTTGCCAATTTTGAATTGAATAATTATTTTATTACTTTATTATTACTTTTGATTGGAAAACTAAATATTAAATATATTTATATAAAAGTTTTAAATATCAGTTTTTAATACTTGAATACTTGATGAAAGTCTTCTGCTCTGTATTTGCATCTCTTAACGGTAGAATTTGATACTGATACATCTACCTCCTGCTACATATCGCTGTTTGACCTGTTTTTTTAATAACCATGGAAATAATTCTCTCATCATTCACTTTAGTTGTCTTTTGTTGGGGTTCTGGCCTTTTGGTGTTGCTGAGCTGACCAGTGTGTTCTTTTTTTCTAAATAATGTACCAGATTATTGATTTGGGCACTCTTAAAGTTTTTACTGCCTCTGTGAGAATTTCTTTTGTTTTTTTTAGTTTCTTCTCTAATGCTGGTCCCCTTGCATCATCTGTTTGGAACCGAGAGTTAGGGAATAGCAGGCCTCACATGACCTGGAGTGGGGTGGGGGCAAGCCATGTACAAAAATTGCTTTAATTCTTAAATAACTAAAACTATACTTTTGTTAATCCTGATCCTTTAGTTTAAAAATCCTCTGTGATGGCGTACAGTGGGAAAATTATGAAAGCTGTGTCATAATTCAAAAATGTACAGACTTCTAAAGTTAGATTTTTAATGTTTTAGGTTTGTCAACAAAGCAGGCATATGGTTTGGAGAGTGCATCTAGAGTCTGGACAGCCTCCGTGCCTGTCGTGAAAGGTATGTGCCATATGAGTGTATATGTAGAAATAATGCATATAAGCATACAAATATGTTCAATATGCCAAAAAGCACATTAAAGCATTTAAAGCAGTGAAACAAATGTACCTGCTGGCTAAGTCTCGGAGTAATCTTTGCCCCAAAAGAGAAAACACTAAGATAATAAAATGTATATTGAGCAAACAACATATTGTGTAGGTCACTTGTCATGGTTTCCCCTTCGATTTTGTATTTATTTTATTTAATTTTTTATTTTAAGCCTATGTATATGGTATGGATGTCATGAGATGCTGTGCAGCAGGTAGGAGTTGGACCAAAACGCAAGACTCGAAACTAAATACATGAAAACAAAACCTAAAACTGGAAACTGAGAACAAGGAACTAGGAACAAAAACAAGAACCAGGACAAGGAGCTAGGGAGAAAGCTTGAAAACACAAGGAACAATGGAGAACACACAGCAATGTGGGAGGGTGTGACAGCAGAGAAAGACAAAAGACTAACCCTAACTGAATACACTGAACAAGGAACTATCAAAACAAAACAGGAAACATGAGACACACACAATAAGACACAGAACAGAACAGAGGGTGCGAGAGACAAACATGGGTCATTCTATTTAAACATATTATGTCCAGGGTTAGGAACGATACACAACCCCCCCGATGCTTTCATAGCAATACCATACAATGCATGAGGAAAAACAACTAATTAAAACCTAAGGAGTTTTAAAGAAGAGAACAAATAGTCTTAATTCCTGTGACTGTATTTGATTGCTGTGTCCAAATATTAACTTGGGGTATTTCTATGAAGCAAGTTTAGTTTACCAGATCCTTATCAGGCGTCCCTTACCCGAACATCAGCAATGTGTTCACACAAAGGTGAAGTCAACTGAGGGTTTATCAGTAATTTTTGTGGCCTTTTCATCTTCGCTAATAATATTCTTGCTTTTTTAGTCAGGATTTCATTTTTGCTTTCTTTCACACCCTGAGATAATGTGCAAGCAACTTGCATATTAAACCTCTGCAGCGTAAATACATGGTTTAACACGTTTCTTTGTGCGTTCTCAAAGGAATCTCAACCCAGTCTTTCAGGGAGACTGGGAACATTGCTCAATCTCAGGACACCGGGCTACAAGCCAGCTCGGCAGTGACACACAACTCGCAGAGACAAACTGGATCTTCTGGCATTCACTCCCAGGGTGAGACAGAGCACACATACTGATCTCATACTACACAGATCAGAGAATGCTAACAACTTCCTTTTAAAATTTTCAGTCAGAAGGTGAATTAAAAATAGTCACAAAATAATAACAATTATGTTTTAATTTACTCATACAGAGAGCCAGCATATGAAAGAATCCACTCAGTCGACACACATCACTGTTCCCAAAGTTCCAGGTATTTATGATATGATGCCATAATAGGACAGTTTAAATGTTCAAGGGATAAGACATACCAACTGTCATCCATTCTTTGTTTCTTAGAGGAGGAGTGGACAAGGCTGCTGGAGCTCTCTCCTCTGTTCCAGCTGTTGAAGGGTGTGGAGCTGCAGCTAAAGGGTTGGGCCTCCAAGGCAGGGCTTCTTGCAGGAGAGCTAGCGAGTAAGTTGGAAAGATTTGAGTTTTTTGTTTCGATTACAGTCACCAACTGTATACAGCAGCTCACATTAGGACACTTTTAGATAGCATAATCATTAACTGTAATTTATAGACATTCAAGCATTGAAGAGATGAAAGCTAATCTTTAACTGACCTGATTTTAATCAGAAAGGTAAACTCTATAAATGAAGTTTTTATGCATGTGTGCGTGGCTCAGGTGGTAGCTAGATATTTTTAGATGAATCAACCATCATGTTTGAAGAATAAGATGTGCAGATCATTTGGATCATTGCTGTGCATCTAGCTAGTGTGTCACATATTTTATCTAAAATGTTACAGATAATGTGACTCGGGTAGGTTGATATTAAACAGTTGATAGGATTTCATCAATGCCCACATGTGTTTTAGTTGCTGTTTAATGGAGCCCAGGTGGGAGAGATTTTCTCCATATGTTAGTGTGTTTGGCTTCTAGGACAACACCATTTAATTAAGAAACTGCCATCAGACCTCTTTTGCAGAAACATTGTGACATCAAAATTGATATTGTTATAACTATAAAGAAACTCTAAACAATTTTATTATTCTATAACCTTTTATTTAAGATCATAAAACAAAGCTTGTTGTATTTACATCAAGGTTAGCTAGCTGTTAGCTAACAACAGCTGTGTTTCTGTGGAAAAGCTTGGGTTGTTCTATCAAGTTGATAATCACCTTCATGTAACTGACAGATAACAGAAGTATATCATGGATATCAAACTCGGTTCATAGTGCAGCGCCTAGCTGAGCTTCTTTACTATGGTGCCAGTCAACAGATGGCATTGCATGATAACATCCTAAAGAGGATCTGAGACTTAGAACTGCGAAGTACAGGAGTGCATTACAGGAGGACAGGCAAAGACAAAAGAAGATCACAGACTGTAGTACAATAAGTACATTTAGTGAATAATAACATACATTAGGTAAAATGGATCACAGGACTATACTAGAAGAAGGAAGTGTATTTGCTAATACCAGAAGGGACATGCGCATGGCGATGCTTGACACACACATACCTACATAAAGTCAAGTGCAACCCAAAGTAACCATTGAGGTACAAATGGAGGTTACCACATAAGCACAGCTATGTGCGTTAGTACCAGCTTACAATACTTATTTCTGAAAAGGCAGTATCTCTATCCTAACCACTGTGACAAGCTGCTGATGTGTGTGTTATTGGTTAGGAGGAGGGGTGGTCGGTATGCGCATTTGTAAAAGACACTATAGTACTTATTTCTGAAAACAAATGATCATAAATACTACGTCAAGATCTGTTTGTGTATGTGGGCTTGGAAGAAATATAGCGTGAGAAAAGGCAATGGGTGCGAACTCAAAGAGGCAGGTGTGAAAACATCTGCATACAAGAATAGGTAGCTGCAGGCCCCTCTGTACTGACAACAGGAAATGGCACTGCCACCAAGATCAGACAAGTGGATTTTAAAGAAAGGAGGACAGGAAATGCAAAAAGAGAGATGATGACGACATTACATCACCTATCGGGTTCTGTAAGGACAACTATATGTTTCCAGCATTATGTTATAATAAATATGTGTTTAAGTTTCTAAGTTCATTACTTAAACAGTGTTTTGTGATTGATAATATTGTACTTTCTGCTCGCCTACATTTTTAAGTTTTTGTTACTGGCTGTGTTGCAATTTAGATTATTAATTTTGAATATAAATCAGATAATAAGTCTGTTAGAATCCTCTGGATTTAAACATGCATTTGATTATAATATAATATAATATAATATAATATAATATAATTGGAAATAGGTAGTTCTACACAATGATCATTTTTATATTGTTTTGATGTTCGTTGTATATTCAAGGAATAAATAATATTTAAAACAGTAATTAGTTATATCGGTGGACAGTTATATGAAAAAAGTAAAATTCATTCTTACACTCTGTTTTTGCTGTCATGTGTTTAAAAACTAGCTGCCATGGTTTAGGTTTTAAATGTTGTATCTGAAGAAACCACAACGTTTCAGTAGAAATGTTTGGCTATGATGCACAGCACTGTGTTTGATGAAAACCAAACACAGGTGGTGGGAGTATGATTCGTGCTCATATTGTGCTCAGAAGACTTGGGTTTCTTGCAGTCGCTAAGTCGACCATGAACTCTGTATACTGTGTACTGTTGTTTTCGTTACTCATAAAAGATAAAGTATTACACATGAGCATTGCCAGACCCTACAATATGAACTTCTGCAGGCCACGAATGAATTTCTCTGACCAAATGATTAGAAACAGACTTCATGAGGATGCCCTGAGGGTCCTGTTGTCCCAGTGTTCACAGTCCTGCACCGTGGACCTTGACTGGCATTTGCAATACAATAGCTGAATTGGCAGGGCACCAAGAAAGACCCGGAGCATGAAGACAGACATGAGAGGCCGTGGAGAACGTTATGCTGCTTGTACCCCCACTTGCACCCTAGTCTAAATCCAATACAAGACCTCTGGGAGATTATGTTTCAGTTCGTGTGATGCTATCATGTTGCACCTTAGACTGCCCAGAGGCTTTGTAATGCCGTAGGCCAGATCTGGTAGGAAATAACCCAGGACACCTTATAAGGAGCATGCCCTCATGTTGTCAGCCATGCATACAAACACATGGGGGCCATCCAAACTTATGAGTAGCTTCAATGAAATTTCGACAAAATGGACTCACTTACTGCATCATTTTTCACTCTGACTTTTGTTGTATCAGAATCAGAATCTTTAGTGTTGTTACATCAAGAAAACACGGAACCATGAAACTGAGGTGCAATTCTCTCTTTGAGAAAAAAGAATAAAATTATTGACACTTTCGTCTTTCACAAAAACTGATTTTTCCATTCTGGAGCAAATTCAAGAGAGAAGGGCTGCAATTCTTATGCTGCATTGAGCTGCTACACTTCCACCCACACAATGGCAGCAGACAGCACATAACCACAGCAAGTGGAAGGGTGTTATAAGGAAGACACAGAGGACTGGAAGAGTGGGCTTTGACTTTAAGGCATAGAAAGTATTTTGAATCCTGATGGCAGCTTGATGGAGACAGCCACATGATGACAGACTCGGTTTCAAAATAACCGATGTAACATTTTTTTGAATTATCCTTCTCCATGACCTCTTGTTTGTGTTTCGAGAGAGTAGCGTGGGGGGCAGAGTAGGCTCCTCATGTAGAGAGAATTACCGGCCTTCCACGTGTGCTTCCCCACTTTAAAGAAAAATGTA
Organism: Aulonocara stuartgranti; assembly: GCF_965226115.1. NCBI lineage: Eukaryota > Metazoa > Chordata > Actinopteri > Cichliformes > Cichlidae > Aulonocara > Aulonocara stuartgranti. The sequence continues at coordinate 18,703,484 of NC_138950.1, forward strand.
AAATCTTTCACAATTCAAACTTTGACTCTGTTCACATCTGTCAGCATCAATCAGGACCAGCAAGCACCATCATGCTCCGAGGAAGGCAATCTCTTACATTAAGGCTGGAGAGAAACCCCAGGTGCGCCTACATTTAACAACCAGCCTCCTCAACACCGTCTCTAATTTGCAGCTTCAGGCTGACCTGGGTAAACAGCTGAAGTTCCCACAGCACATTGAAAAAATATCCCTCCGACCAGACATGATCATTATTTCTGAGGCCTCAAAACATCTGATCATGCTGGAACTGGGAAGAGGGGATCGAGGAGGCCAACGAGAGGAAACACGCAAAATACCAGGAACTAGTGTAGGAGTACAGGGGAAGGAGCTGGAAGACTTTCTATGAGCCCATAGAAGTGGGTTGTAGGGGTTTTGCAGGGCGATCACTCTGCAAAGTCCTGTGCTGGCTGGATGTGTCTGGGGCAGCCAAGAAGAGGACCATCCAGGCTGTGAGCAAAGCAGCAGAGAAAGCCACAAGGTGGCTGTGGTTTCAGAGGGCTGATCTGTGGGTTGCTAATGGTGCAAGTCGGGGCCTGATCACCGCCGACCTGGTCGCCTGGGTGAGGGTGTATCAAGTTGCGAGACCCGAAACACCTGATGACCCCAGGATACATGAGTGAAAATGCGTGACAGTGCATCCAGGAGGTGTTTCTTGCATAGTGACTGTGTTGACATCTGTCGACTTTAATTCTCTTGATAAATATAAATAGGTGTCTACTGCTGTGAGCTGGTAAGCTTGTTAGAGTAGCCCAGAAATACGGCCAGTTTAGCAGTTAAACTAACCGAGAGAATAAATTTGGACTGGGTATCATTAGGATGTCACTGGGGAACAGATGGAGTGTTTTGCTCTGCTGGCACAGCTTTTGGCCTCTTCTTCTGGCAGTAATAGTCCAAAGAAGACAGACCCACACCCCCACCCTACCCCACACCCCCCTACTCTTAGATGCAGTTATGTACCTTTATTTGATTGGCAGAAAGTGTAACAACAGAGACAGGTTTAGTCAAGAGCACCTCAGACCATGCGCTCAGCTGTTGCACAATCACAGATTCACAATTAAATCATGCTCCATCACAGATGGAAATTTTTTTATTTAAGTCTTTTAAAACTCTATGCCTTGTTGGATCCCCTTTTGCTTCCATAACTCTTTATGAGATAGATTCAGAAAGATGCTGGAAACATTTCTCAGAGATTTTAGTCCATTCATATTCACATGACAACAGCACATATTTGCTGCAGATGTTTGAGCATATCCTTAATATCCTTGCTGCATATCCTTAATCCAACCCAGTTCCAAAGAATTTGAATCCAAATGCAGATAAAAAAACAGCCTTAATTGAACTAAAAAACATGCTTTTAATAATATGGTTGTAGAAAAGTCCATAAACAAAAGTGAAAGTAAATTGTAGGCACACGACACAAACGACTATCAACTCCTTAAAATAGGAACCAACTAAACAGGAAAACACCTAATACAGAGACTTTACCAGAATATAAAGCGAGGAACAGTAAGAAAGTAATGGAGCTCAGAGAGCAAAAAAATCATCAACCAACAAACAAAACTATTAAACTAGTCCTTTTTTTTTCTTTATTTCTATACTTTTGTTTATTTATATTCTTTTGAAAAGCATCCTTCTTGAAAGGTGCTATACAAATGTAAGTTATTATTCTTATTCTTATTCTTATTATCCATCCATTCATTCTCCTCCACTTATCCCTAATAGTGTGTTTGGAGTGCTGGAGCCTATCCCAACTACCATAGGGTTACAGGCAGGGTATCTGAACAGGTTGCCAGTCAACACAACGACGCAGACAGACATTCACACTCACATTCACGCATATCACAATATCACAATTTAGATCCACCAATACAATCCACCTAACTGGGGTTTAGCTGGAGTTTGCATGTTCTCCCCATTCTCTCTGGGTACTCTGGCTTCCTCCCCAGCCCAAAGACATGCAGTTAGTGGGATTAGATACTATTATTATTATTGTTACAAAACTTAAAAAATAAAAATGACGGACCAACTGAAAACTCTTCATAGTAATCGTGAGAAAACTCGAAATGAGTCCACAAAACCACTGACCATTACACTCTAACCACAATACAGGAAGCTAGTTGAGAGCTCGCTTTTACGGTGGTACATTTTTCTGGCTGATAACTTATTAGAACAAATGCTAGTTATTTTATTTAAAAAAAAAAATACAAAAGATGGATGTTCTTCCAACTGCCAAGTGTATTTTCATATCCTTCCGCACTCCCTTTTCATTAGCACTGCTACTGACCAACCTAAAGAATTCCCAAGGAAAATGCTTTGGTTAATGATAGCTTCCCTTTAAGTCTTAATAGCTCTTAATTTCTGAGTATACTCAGAAATTAAGCGCTAAATCTATCTTTAAAAGTATAAAAATCTATCTTTAAAAGTATACTTTTAAAGATAGAAGTATACTTTTTCTGCTAAGACAATGTTAATTTTAATAACTGTACACTGAGCAGTAAGAGCGATCATGCATCGGCCTCAACTACACACATGCAAACTGTATTTTGCATTGCTGTTGAGAAAATACTGATACGCTCCACACACCGTTAACTGAATACATCATAGCAATACTATAAGATAAGGAAGCATTTACTGATTTTTCCGTTTAGGAACTTCCCTTCCATCCATTTCCTTTTTTTTTTGCTTGCTTGGGACTTTCCACAGCATTGTCCCACATTTTCACACTTGTACCAGTAGTTGATAAAGTAATTCTTATGTTATTAGAATAGTAAAATCCATCTGTAAACCAAGCACGAATGTTTATTCATTGAACAAACACTGATGTCATATACATTCTGGCTGATTTTTTTTCCATTGCTGAAACAACACACATTTTCGCACGACACAAAATGATACACGAAACTGCAGATGTGGTTTTTGGGGTTTAGCAGAAGATTCCAATAACTGACAAGTAACACCTATTGATGTCTTGTGCTAAAAATACAGTCTGCAGCACAATGTATGTACAGTGTTGAGCTTGAACCAAACCAAAAAAAAAAAGGTATTCTAAATGAGATAAGACAGTTTAAACACATTCAATTATGTTTTAGGCATCAGTTCAGTCCTTGGAAGAAAATGTTTATTTTCTCTCTCAGTCTTCGTGTCTTTTCCCTCCCAGTCTGGTTTCTTGCAGAATGAGTATAGGGAAAGTACCAGCTTGTTCCTTCTTGTCTTCAAACTATAGTTACTAAAATTCTTGTGTTGTATCCAAAGAGAAGGAAAAATTCCTATTGGACCTGTCAGTTCTGACACCCACAGATTTTCAGGACTTCCAACATGGACTTTTACAAACATTACATAGACTAAACCTGGTTGCTGTCAAAGCTTCACTTATTATTTTTATACTACTAACAAAAAGACAAAACCATCACAGTCTACATTAAATTGTGGTGGGCCAAAGCTGTACCATCCATTGTCTGGCAATGGGCTTTTCTTCCCCTCTTTGATTGCCTTGTGAGCATCATACATCTCAGAAGTCTCAACCTTGCTGTTACCTCCTCTTGTCCTGTGTTTCAGCAGAGGAAAAACAAAACAAAACAAACAAACAAAGTAAAAAACCCGGAATTGGGTTCACAAGTCTGAATTCATTTAGGATTTTCTCTAATCAAGAAAGTATGGATCAAGGTTCAAATATATAGATAAACTCACTTAAAACTTTTAATAAGTGATGCTGAAGATTCTACAGTGTGTTTAACTTGCCAAGCGTCACATTAGTGATCATGACTGACTTTAACTGTCAGTTATGAACAGTTATGAACAGTATTTAGACAAAAAAAATATAACATGTACAAATATACAGTCTTATATTTTAGGGGTTATAATTTCATCTATTCAATTGAACTTACTTTGAGTTGTTCCTTCATCAAAGATTGACTACAAATGATGTGTTTTAAGCACCATACATATTAAACTCATTTCAAAATTATTCTGTTTTCTATTCAAGTATAATGTGATGACTTCAATAAATAAAAATTTGTTTGAATTAAAGTCTGATTGAAAGATCTCGATGGCTCAAAATTTCATTAGCATGTTTTACTGGCAAGTTGCATAAAATCCATGTACATCAGGCAAGATTATTTTGTTATTTTGACAATGTTCATTCAATGTAAAAAAATAAAAAATAAAAATAAAAACCCCAGAAGAAAGACCTCCTGAATCAGAGTTACATTTGAACAGTTTGATTAAATTATCTTCATACATAAAGGTATTTGAGATGTGTTCTTTGATGTGCATGCAGTCTGCATTCACAATATGACATATACGGGAAATTTTGCACGTGTGGTTTTGTTGAGGTTAAGCGGAAGATTCCAAGACCTGACAAACAAACAAACGTGCAGATGATCTGCTAACCACTGAATGTGCTTATCGAAATTCACAGATAGAACTAAATTAAACCTAACCAATAAAAAAAAAAAGTTTTCTAATTGACATCAAGAAGTCACACATACAAAACAATATTTTGAGATAGCTTTCAATTTGGGGTTTGGGGTAATGAATTTCTTTTCCTTTCCCTTACCATGTGTCACTTGCAGAATGAATCTGGGGGTAAACACAACCTTGGTTGTTCTTGTTTTCTGACTATATCCACTAAAATGCAATGTACTGTTTTTTGTGTGTTGCCTAGACAGAGGCAAAGGTTTTGTCGATGTCCTCGATGCTCAGTGGCAATGTGAAGGTGAGCTGATTCCTTTGGAGCTGTCAGTCCTGAAGCCCAGAGAGTTTCTTGTCTATCAGCATGGACTGTTCCTGATGCACACTCTGCATAAGCTAAAACTGGTTAGTGTCAAAGCTTCACTCTCACTCTGTTGCGTACTGTGAAACAACTAAAAGCTGTAGTCTTTGGCCCTTTGTTATGTGAAATCATGTCTATACCATTTGATATGTCAGGAAAATCACACCGGGATTTCCTTAAAAATCCCACAAATGTTTTCTTGTGGATGAAAGGATTAAAAAAATATTGGTTTAAGGTCAGGGTCACTGGGACCTTATAAAATGTGTGTTTTTGAATATAACTCAACTCAATTCACCAACTGGGTATTAAAAAGAGCATGGTTTGAAGGTGTGCTGGGAAAATGCACCATCTTATCCTCATAATTTTTATCCTATCTATAATACAGGAGAAAAAGCTCAAGGCAGCAGACAGAAGCTGTATCCTACGTGGGCTAGACATTGTGATTTTCCAAATCAGTGACTGTTGTCCAGAAATCTCAACCTTGCTGTTTTGTTTTTTGTTTTTTTTTCATATCTTTTCCTTTCGCCTAAATATAGCTATTTATCTATTACATGTTCAGTTATTAATTATATACTGGATATATTTGAATCCATGCATACATTTGTCTGAATTTCTTTTTTAATATTAGCATGGCTTGAACTTAAGCTGGAATGTTATAGGAAAATAAAATTGTTCTTTTTTAACAGACTCCAGTCATTTCAATCGAGATAGCATCTAGTCTCCCAAACAACACCTATTTCAACAATGTCTTCAGAAATTCCTTCTTTTATCAGGTAAACTTATAATATATATATCTATATATATATCTATATATATATATATAGATATATATATATATATATATTAAATGTTCCAATTAAATCTAGTTTAGAGTGTAAATCTCTGATGTATGTTGACAGGAAGCCGCAGAAACTCTCTTTGTCCGTCGCCAGAGGTTGCTCTCAGTTGGAGGCTTCTCTCTCCTGCTACTCCATTGTCTGTCCCATATCAAAATTAAAGACATGAGCTCTGACTCCAGTTCTGCCTTCCAGAGACTTTTTTTCAAGGTGCAAACACACTAAGTGTGCATGAATTAAATTATTTTTTTTCTTTTTGATATAAAATAGGCCTTTAATGAGCTTTGATTTCGCTTTAAAGCCAAACTTTACATTTCAGGTTACCTATTGTTTGATTCTAGGTTGGATGACTTTTGCTCTATGGCAGTGTTTGTTGTAATTAATTAAACTAATTTAATTTACTTCATGCCATGTCATAGGTACTCCAGGAATGTCTGGGTGAGCTCTTTCAGGCTAGACTGGGTGCCTCTTCATCTGAACAGGATGCCAGTTTGTGTGTTTGGTATCAGAACCAAGATGCTTCAACAAGGAACATGAATGAGACTTGGTGTGGTTCTCATGCTGCCTCACTGCTTCAGAGACTTCACAAACCAAGCAGAGGATTGCTCTCTGAAGATGTAAGTATCTAATCTATTTGTCTGAGAGAGTGAGTGAATGAGTGAGTGACTTTGACAGTTTTTTTTGTGTCTGATTTTGATTTATACAAACAGGAAATTGAGAAACTTCAGAGGAAGCACAGAGAAACATCTTTATTCTCTCATCTTGAAGAACTTCTGAGAGAGAAGAGTTCTGAAGCCACAGAAAAAGCTGAAGACCAGCCTGGTTGAACATAGTGCATGCGTTTCACATTTTCATGATAATGTTAAATATATAGGAAAATCTCAAATCTATTTAAGAAATAAATACAATAAAGGCTAAATTTACTATGTGTCTGACAAACTGTGCATTTATTATAATGCAGTCTGAAGGAGTTGTACAAACAGAAAAACAAATCTCTGAAATAAGATTATAAACGGTAAATGCAATGAGACCAACAATAACAGTATCGACAATAAAACTTTAAAAAGTTCATATTGTGTTTTATTATGCCAAATTTATGGGGGGCTAAATATTTATTTTTTTCCTTCTCAGTTTTCTTTAAGAGATTACTTGAAAAAAAAATCTAAGCAAATTAAGCAATAAAAAAAAAAAATCAAGTTTATGCACATGAAAATCAAAACTTAATTGAGGCTTCTCATTTGACAACAACTTTTGGCTTGCACCATGAAAGCAAAGAATTGTTTTGCTTTTTACTGGTAACGTAAACGCCACACATAAAGACGTCAGTCCATATCTAGTGGTGAACGTTGAAGAGCGAAAGCAGAGGGCATAAAATGGCTGGAATTGCAGTGCGCCTTCTGGGAAATACCAGAAGCTTCACTTTTGTTCAGTAAATTTGATGGAGACATAAATGATGATAATAATTATTCCACAGATGAGTCCGGCGATGTTCAGCGTCTTGGCTGTTTTTGATGCATCTTCAGCTCTGTCGATGTCTCCGCGTCCATTTGCCGACTCTACCTTTGAAAGACAGCAATCAAAACGATTCAATTTAATTTCAGTTTTCTAGAAGAGAGTTTACTTGAAGTAAAAAAATTAAAGTAAAATTTCTGCTGCTGAGCAATTCAGTTTTACTTTTGGGACACAACTAAAGTAACAGTTGTTTAATCCCAGCAAACCAGACTTTTCTTTTTTAATCGATGCCCCAGTAATATTTTTTTAAAATAAAATGTAAATTATTTTCCCGTCCACTTTCAATATATTTTTATCAGAAAATATATTATGCTGCAGAATACTAAAAATTGGTTTGAATGTGTGCAGGAGTACATATAAAAAAGTTTAGTGTTCAGTATATTTTACCTACCTTGCTAGAATAGATAATAGCTGCAATCCCGAGAGGCAGACAACAGCAAAAAGTATTAAAGATGGACCATCCAAGATAGGATGAAGGAGGAGTTTGGCGTACTTCCATTGTATCCCTCTGTCAACTTCAAGTTGATGAGAACTATGATTCACTGGCAAATGTAAGTGGCGGGGGTTGTGACTCGCATCATTTTATCGGGGAAGGTGCAGGGTGTGGTTTGAGTGAATATTCAGTGTTGACGAATGAACTGTATTATCTTCATCATTGTGATATGAACATATCACAGTGAAGACAGCCCGAAGGATATTTCCCCCCACATTTAATATGCACACATATGACCCATTACACTGAGCCCTTGATACATCAGATTTATTACAGGGTGTTCCTCAAACCTCGTATAAGCTCTATTTCATAGCACCTGGCTTTGAGTTTACCAAACACGCGTTATGAGTATATTGTTACTTTCTGTCTCTTTCGACTGTTTCTTCATGCGTGTTCTATCGTTATTTAAGTTGATCAAACCACGAATAAAGATAATTCAAATGGTCCTGTCCCACATTCAGTGATTTCAGTTCAGTTCAGTTTTATTTATAAAATTTCAAATCACAACAGCAGTCGCCTCAAAGCGCTTTGTGCTCTAAGGTAACGATCTTACGTCAATAAGATGGCACAGTTGCAACGAAAAACTCCCTTTTAACTGGAAGAAAACTCCCGCAGAACGGGGGTCCTTCATGGGCCTCTGTCCCGCTGTACATCTCTGTCTATCTTGTGTGTGTGTGTGAGATTTGGTTTTCGGTCAGAAGCAGGACTCGGCCTGAGTTTCTTCTTAGATTGTTCAAAGAGCGCTGTCATGACAGAGCTGCCGAGGACCTGGTTGAAGTCACACCCAGATCTGTTTTGAGGAGTTTTAAATAAAATTCGGAAGTGACAGGAGCTCTAAACCTGGCGGTGCAGCTCATAGGCTATTTATTCTCAGGTACGGGAAGCAAAACGTGGCAGATTTTTCTATTAATTGTTTTGATTCTGGGGGGTTAGGGCAGAGGCGGAGCCAGACATTTGAAACACCCGGGGCTTAGCCCAAAAGGGTGGTATGCATGTGGGAATTTTTTATTTTGGGGGGGGGGGGGGGGGGGGTGTAGAAATGACTGAAAGATTAATAGGCTCTGTTTTGAGTTTTGTTCAAAAAAGAATGACTTCAAATAGGGAAAGATATATATCACATGTGCAGGACACCTTAAACTAGTTTTTTAATTAAGCAGCAAGGCATGCGTCCATGCTCACAGGTGTACACACGGGTGATCACACCCACAAACTACACCCTTTTTGGCTCCTACCTCAAAGCACACTGTGTTCTGTTGATCTTATGTGCTGCACAATAATGTTTAATATTTAGTATTTACTGTCATATTCCCATATATGATTGTGATGTTGTTTATTCTATTACTCTTGTTCTCTTCTGCTTGCTTGCTTTTTTCTTTCTCAGCAGGTGATCCAGGTGATTGATATATGCATTTTTTTTTCTCTGCCCGTTCTGTTGGTTTTTGTCTTTTGCCCTTCTCCCCCGTCCCTCTTCTCAGCTGTTTCTCTTTCCCTCTTTCTTTCCCCCAGTCAAGTCTGTCCCGTATTCAGTAAGTGAAAATAAAATAAACAATAAAAGGTGAATCAAATGGACCATTACGGCAAGGCTGGGATGGTCAATTTGGTAAAGTAAATCCGTTGGGCATCTTTCTTTGCCTTTAGACAACAATTCTGATGGCAAAAGAGCCAAACGGGACAGGCAAAAAAAAAAAAAAAAAAAAAAAAAAATTACGTCACAAGCTCTCTCGGTGGAGTGAAACTCTCCCGTCTGCTCCTTGCTATCTAAATATAACAGGACACTGGCGTAAATTCTCGACCTTCTTCTGTTTAATCGGCTTTCTGTTTGATGTTTATTCAGCTGTGTGAAAACCCCGGAGGAACCCTCCCGAGGGATTAATAAAGTTTTATTTAATCTAATAACTTTAATCTCAGCCAAACCAATTTACTCAGGAACAAATAAAACACTGAAAAAAGTCAAACATTAACAATTTTAGGTTATCTAAGTGACTTATATATCATGTTTAACATGAGGACAAACAGACTGAGGAGATGGACTGGGGGGGCTGGGGAGAACACACATGGATGCACATGACAAACGGGGGGACCTGAAATGAAACACAAGGAGGGGAACATAGGGACTGACAAGGGAGACGAGACATGGGTGGAGATAAAGACATGACTGAAGACACAGACACAGACTCTCATAGGGGTTAAGTGGCAGGAAGGCTGATGGGGTAGCTTATTTGTGTAATCAGGTCTCTCCCGTTTTAGTGACACTGGGAGCTGGTGATGGGACAGGGGAGTCAGCTGGAAAGTTGGACAGAATGTTGGTGCCAAACCGAAAACACTGTACACTGTAAAATCTAATTAGTTCACAGAACTCAAAAAAACTATGCAAACTCATTGCCTCAAAAAATTGAGTAAAGTTTACTTAAGACTAAGTTAGGGCAACTTATTCATTTTCATTTTGAGTACACTGTACAACCTCTTTAGTTCCCAGAACTCAAAAAAATCTATGCAAACTCGTTGCCTCAAAAAAACGAAGTAAAGCTTACTTAAGATGATTGTTAGGACAACTTATTCATTGCAAGTCTGCAGTATTAAGAATAACTTGATGTTTCTGACTGTACAATACTAATTGTTTACCCACTGATAAACATTTCAAGTTCAACTAAATTAAAAAGAACAATTGGTGGTAACCTGAATATGAATCATGATTAATAAATAATTAACAACACTTTTTGAAATGATGTTAAAATCAGCACAACTTTTATTTTCAAATGCAAAAAAAGTATAACAGCCAACATACTGGACACTGTTCTGCTGAACAACAAACAATTATACTGCCATCATTGTTATAATCTTACAATGAAACAAAGTCTCAGATTTAATGATTCTGAAACTAATTTTAGGCTTACCACAACTTTTTTTGTACTTACATTACTTATATAATCAAAATAAAATGTATTTATTGTTCAGTCACAACTGCAGTCTCTAGATTAAATAACACATTTGTTTTGCATTCAAATAGGAGCTTGGTATGTTGTAATATTTTAAGGATGGCTTGCTTCCAGTCCTGGTAGTAGTACTGCCTATGACTGTCATGGACTTAGGTGATCCAAATGTAAGTGCAGAAGAAAATCTTTGAACCTGAACCTGCTGGTGACCATCTTCACTGACCACACCATCTGTGACGGAGGACTCATCTCTCCTGGTGTCCTGCAAGCAAACAATCATATTTTTAGAAAACCAACATATTTGCTTTCTTAAAATTTTTTTTCTGCATTTACTATAGAACAGACCCAAATTTAGACAATCTCAGGCTCCCTCCCTGCTGGAGAGGTGACATTCAATGTCCCACTTGTCAGTCTGGATAGCCCTGACTTCCACCCAACATACAATAATGTCATTAATGCATCATTTTAAAAAGGCCAATAACTTTCATTCTGATGATGCGCAAAATGATTTGGGCACAAAACAAATTTAACTGTTCAAAAACTTGCAGACTTCACTATATACAGTGCAGACAGTGTGGACCCTCTAAACTAAGTTTGTGTCATGATGTGCAGTGTGGCAGGCAGGAATTGGACCCAAAATGCAGGACTCAGAGGAAAAACGTGAACTCAAAAACTCTGCTTTAATGCAGGCTTGGAAGGAATATAAAACAATAAGAAACTACACTGGGAAATCCAAGAATATAACTCACGAGAGAAAACACAGCACGAGAGGGGAACCAACGTTAACGACGCGACAACAAGAACTAACTGACAGGGACTAAAATACACTGGCAGGCACATTAGGAAACGAGGAACAGGTGGGCACACAGTTGGGACTCATGGACATAACGAGACACAGACCTACAAAGTAAAACAGGAAACACAAACTATTTTACAACACAAACGGGGACCCGAACGGAGCACAGAGGGAAGACACAGGTAGGGATAATAAACACGATGACCAAACCCAAAGAACTAATACAAAATCAGAATAAACTTGGGTGACAGAGCGCCTTTTCGTTAAGTAAAGCAGAACTTGGAGCCCCATCTTCGGTTAAAGCCAAAGTCTCGTTGCAAAAATTACAACCTCTGTAACTACCCCCACAAATACGGCACCTGTGGTGTAATATATCCCCCAATGCTTTCAGTTTGTGTCTTGTACAGATCCCATGTGGTCGTTGAAGTGGCGCTTGTAGCGTTAAGTCCAAGTGCTAACTTCAGTTTCACACAAATTGTTACGTGCTTAAATTACACAAAATGTCAGAAATCTGCACCGTCGTGAACAAAAATCCAAACCTAACTTTTCATGATTTGTTAGGCTGACCCTCTGAGGTCCAAAATATAACTGGACATTTTTGACTCCTGTTGATTTTACATTTGTATTTCACCCTCAGATTGTTTCATTTTTATTTTCTTCCTGCCTTGTTTGGTATCATTCTTTTCAGCTCAACCTCATGTGTCTGAATTTAGTTGGTTTTTTCACTGACTTACTGTATTAACACAACTGATCTGAAATCACACAAAAAAACCCCATAAAATCCTAGTAGTTGGGTTTTTTTTACTGTCAAAACCACAGACATGTTGAGTAAATTATTTTTATAACTTGAAATGCAAATATAAATTGTACATTTTTAAAAGTTGTGCACACATTTTATAAACATATACAACTATTTATCTGAAAATGCAACCAATACATCTGGCATTTTTAAAATTTGGTACAACCATTTAAAAATACTACTATAACTAAAATGAAAGAACAATCAGGTGTCACAATAAGATGCCCCACAAACTACTTGTGCCAGTAAAAAAAATGTCCACCACAAGAGGACAACAGGTGTAGCACTGCTCCTGTTTTCACCTGGTGACAGTGTTTACATTGCAATGTGCCTTTGTGACAGTCATTAGTGGCCTCACTGACACACAAAGCAAAACTATGACTACACAACACACTAACTATACACTCCACGCTAAACATCACAAATCTCCCACATCTCAAAACCGGCTATCGATCTCTGTCTCTCTCTCGCTGTCTTGCTTTCCCCTCTTCCTAAACAACCAAATCCCAGATGCTGACTTTTTTTAAAAAATTGGTCGACATGGTGCATTTTTCCATCGAGAGGAAAGAGGTCTCTTTTTTTCTTTCTTTACTGTTTTTGCACTCTCATTAGAAGATGCTTAATTTAAAAAAAAAAAAAAAAAACAAGAAAGAAGAAAAAATGATATGATTTAGTTTAGTTGAAATCAGGCACCTTCTGTTTAAATGTGTTCTTGTGAATTGATTGTGTATTGCATACATTTGATTTGACTTTCTGCGAGACAACAGTCGTCCGCTGGCCAAAAAAAGTTTTCCAAATACCTCCACGTGATCAAGCCTGGATTTAGAAAACAATAGCAAAAAAATCTGCACCTCCTGCTTCACATGCAATTTGTATTTGTGTGTTCAGAGGCGGCGGCGAGAGGGGAGACCTCGGCTCATCCACGGAACAACTGAGGGAAAAGTGTGGACTTTATACCAGTTTTTAAATTGTGTTGATCGGCCACGTAAAACCAGAGTTATGATAAAAATATCTGCAATGTTTCTTTGTTTTTTACTGAATACTGTCGTTGTTTATATTTACTGTGGGAAGAAACGGTAAAAACAGGAGTGACGGCGGTGTTTTTGAGATGTGAGAGATTTGCGACGTTTATGTATGATCAACTGCATATACCTGCTTAGGAGAAATGCAGAAATTATTCAAGTTATTTTCAGCAAAGTCATTCAAAAGTTGTGCTCACAGATCCAGCGAGCTAAGCAGAGGGTGCATTACCATCAAGAGATACACGCAGTGAGTAAAGAGGGAGAAACACTACTGGTAAGCAGCCCATGCAGCAAACACCAGCCAATCCTGATGTATCCTGAAAAACACAGAGACATGACAAACTGAGACTCACACAGTACTTGATACACTTAAGGCCAGCTCACAATTTCTACACATTTTTCAAGTGTGGTCATTCTGCTTCAGCAGCTTCCCAACACACCAAAATGCTCCAGCAGGCAACAAGCTGCTTTATGTTCACAGCACCAGTTAAGTGACTCGTTATACAAACACACAGCAATGTAACACAACTGAGTGTTTCTCACCAACAATATTCGGCCAGTAAAGCAGAACTTGGAGCCCCATCTTCGGTTAAAGCCAAAGTCTCGTTGCAAAAATTACAACCTCTGTAACTACCCCCACAAATACGGCACCTGTGGTGTAATATATCCCCCAATGCTTTCAGTTTGTGTCTTGTACAGATCCCATGTGGTCGTTGAAGTGGCGCTTGTAGCGTTAAGTCCAAGTGTTTACTGTGATGGATTTAAAGTGCGTGTGACTGGTGCGCAGTGGCTGTGGTGCTCACGGTCAGAGTTCAGTCACAAAGAGGGTAACAGAGATGAATTTAAAGTTAAGGTGATGGTGCTTAGATTCATTCACAGACTGAAACCTTCACACCAACTTTATCCTGTGTCTCTTAGTTTTAGACTAGTTGTTTAGTCTATTTTGATGTTTTAAACCATATCACAGGGTTTTTACTTCACCATTTACGGGGTTTTAACAAGCAAACAAAAGACAGATCGTGATGTTTGAAAATGTTTTGGAAATATTCTTTAAAGATTAGATGTAAAATACGCAGAGGATAAATTCAATTGGTTTATTAGTTTATTACATAAGTTGAAAAAAAGTTAAACAAGTAAATAAAGAAACAACGTAAAAGAAAAGTAAACAAAACAAATCGGTAAATAAAGGAAAATGGTAATAAGAAGGGAAAAAAAAGAAAAGAGAAAACCCCAACAATCCCCTCTGAGCAAGCACTAGGCGACAGTGGGGAAGAAAAACTGCCTTTAAACGGGCAGAAACTTCCGGCAGAACCAGGCTCACGAGGGGCAGTCAACTGCCGGGACTGGTTGGGGTGAAAAAAGATGAAGGAGAGAGGGAAGAAGTGTTAGGAGAGAAGGGGAGAGGAGAGGTGAAAATTAAGATGGAACAGAGGTGGAGGGAGACGAGGTGACATCTGCAGTAGAAAAAATAGAAAAAGTAGAAAAAGCAGGAGTGTCCCTCCTCCAGAAGAAGCGGAAACGTTTTTTCTTCTTTTCCATGAGCTTTTCCACGACCACTTTTTTCTCTAGGATGAGGGTTCTCAGCTGATCGGTTGTTTCTTCAACTTCCTTCTCAAGTTTCTGGCATCTTTGCTCCATTTCTTTTAATAGATTGCGGTTGTCTGTATTTTGCTGTTGTTTTTCCTTGTGCATCTTTTCTAACTGCTCATTTCTTCTCTCCAAGTCCTGGAGAATACGTTTTTTTTCTTCTTCCTGTTGCTCTTTCTCTTGAAGAAGCTCTTTATTTTTGCACTCTGTTTCATCCAGCCTGACTTTCAGCACTTCGTATTTTTTCTTTATGCCTTTGAGTTGGTCCTGCATTTGTGTGACCCCTTCCTTTTTCTGTCCGAGGATTTGTGCAGTTTGTTCCATAGCTTCATCAAGCGTTCCTTGGAGCGCCTGATTCTTTTGCTCCATGTTTTGGAGATCCCTTTGCATCTGCCCAATAGTAGCATTCGCGCATTGAAGCTGGGCAGACGTTTCTTTTAATTCAGCACTCTTTGTCTTGTTTTCCTTCATCAGGACCAAAATCCTCTCTCGTGCTTCACCAAACTTTCCTTCCCAGGCCTCACTAATAATTTTTGTGTAAGGCTGGCGTTGCTGTTGTTTTTCCAGCTCTTGATTTCGTGCTTCCAATTGTCTGCACTTCTCCTCCAGTTGAAGCTTCTCTTCTTCAATTTGTTTAATTTTTGCATGTAGGTCGGAGTTTTCCTGTAATGTCCTTTGGACTGATGAGGCACCAATGGATCGTGTCATATCAGGCTTACCTCTTGCAGTGAGTGGCCGGCCAGACCTCGAAGGAGAGGCAGCAAGATTGTTTATTCTTTGTTGGTGTTTTCGTGGATACATTTTTAATCCTGTGCACAGTGACTCTGAAGAGGTTTACAAATACTTTCAAATGTATCTCTGGTCGAACGTTTGAAGGCTGCGAACAAACTGACTAAAACTTGCTGCTCCTGACCCCTATTTATAGAAAAACTTCAAAGGATCAAAGGCATGTCCTTGTGACATCATCACATGTCCTTGTGACATCATCACTCTTTATGAATCAGATTGTCACATGACATTTTAGAATGGGGATGTTTGTTTGTTTTTAAACCGTTTTCAAATTTAACCCTCTGTGGTCCAGGGTATAATTGGCCGTTCTTGACTATTTTTGATTTTACCTCTATATTTCACCTTTAAAATATGTTTTTCTTGCCTTATTTGGCACCATTATTTTCAGCACTACCTCAAATATCTGAAATTTGAGTTATTGTTTTCATTTTGGTATACTATATTAGCACAGTTCATCTAAATTAATAACACAATAAATTGTGTGTGCATCTCCTGTTTTGTCATGGTTGTATGTCCCGGTTCGTGACAGGCTGCATGAGCTCATCTGGTGGGAGTGTAGTACTGTAGTATTTCAGGCATAAAAACGTGGTTTTCACAGACCTTGTCACAGGGTCTGAGTTGGAAGATTTTGGTAAAGCTTTGTCCCTGAGGTAGTTGAAAAACCCCAGTTGGGTAAAGCGTTTGGGTTTTTTTGTTAACAGACATGCTTATCTATTTAGTTGGTGTTTTTTTTTTCAGCTAAATTTTTTAGTGCAATTAGCACTTTCAGCATCAATCCATAGCAATGTGTTGTATTTTTCACATTGTCTGTGTGTAAAATACATATGTAAGCATAGATTACACAAAGGATCCTGCACGCCAAGCTGGATACAAATAGAAATCCCTGGAAACAATTCTTTCTGCGCTTAAGAGCAGCTTCCTATTGCAACGCTGGAGGATTTGTCACCATTACTGGATACGCTGCAGAAGCACAGCAAAGCAGTGACTGTGTGGAGTCGAAAACTATTACACCAACTACACTACACACTCACCCACATTACCCCAATCACTGGCGTGTTTACACAACAGAGACGCTGAGTCTTTGTTACGGGCGCCAGCCACTGTGACCTCGTTGTGTGGACACAGAGAGACCTTGCTGTGACTCGCGTCTTCCCTGCTGTGGATTTCTGGAAACCGCGCTTAAAGCAAGCACAAGACTTCTTTCGTAAAGTGTGCCTTCCTGAACTTGTTGGGAAATACTTCTGGAAACAACGTGCTGCTCTAAATAGCCTGTAATGTTTCATGTTGTGGTTAAAGATTGATGACAGCTGTGTGGTGCGATGTAAATAGTTTGCATTTCATTTTTATGTGATTGCTGTGTACATGTGAATAGATCTATAATAAAGAAAAACAAACAAATATACTATTCTTTTTTGTTTTATTAAGACAACTTCACACAAAGTACAGCTATTTACAATGTACCGACCCGGAAGTGCTTTCGCCCGGAGCTGCCGCACCCGCGGTCAATCCACCAGCTGCTGCCAATCAACTACCATCTTCAGCAGGGCTACTTAATGGTGTGGCTGAGCGACAGACAGCGCTGGAGTATTGCACTAAGCCTGGGATTGACGGAGGATTCACGGACACTAAGGAAGCACTTGGAGGAGAGACGGGCACTCACTACCACGCACGGGCTTACACGGAAGGAGGGACGCACTATCACCATTGTTGCACATTTGAACTGTTGTCACCTTGCTGCACTGTAAATAAATGCACTGTCATTATTTCTGAGCTCCGCGCCTGAGTCCACTCTTTAAGTTGATCAAACCACGAATAAAGATAATTCAAATGGTCCTGTCCCACATTCAGTGATTTCAGTTCAGTTCAGTTTTATTTATAAAATTTCAAATCACAACAGCAGTCGCCTCAAAGCGCTTTGTGCTCTAAGGCAACGATCTTACGTCAATAAGATGGCACAGTTGCAACGAAAAACTCCCTTTTAACTGGAAGAAAACTCCCGCCGAACGGGGGTCCTTCATGGGCCTCTGTCCCGCTGTACATCTCTGTCTATCTTGTGTGTGTGTGTGAGATTTGGTTTTCGGTCAGAAGCAGGACTCGGCCTGAGTTTCTTCTTAGATTGTTCAAAGAGCGCTGTCATGACAGAGCTGCCGAGGACCTGGTTGAAGTCACACCCAGATCTGTTTTGAGGAGTTTTAAATAAAATTCGGAAGTGACAGGAGCTCTAAACCTGGCGGTGCAGCTCATAGGCTATTTATTCTCAGGTACGGGAAGCAAAACGTGGCAGATTTTTCTATTAATTGTTTTGACTCTGGGGGGTTAGGGCAGAGGCGGAGCCAGACATTTGAAACACCCGGGGCTTAGCCCAAAAGGGTGGTATGGGGGGGGGGGGGGGGGGGGGTAGAAATGACTGAAAGATTAATAGGCTCTGTTTTGAGTTTTGTTCAAAAAAGAATGACTTCAAATAGGGAAAGATATATATCACATGTGCAGGACACCTTAAACTAGTTTTTTAATTAAGCAGCAAGGCAGAACAAGGTCAGGGCTGTATCAAGACACGAGGACTAAACCCCAATTCAACCAGACCCAGAACTGATCCAGAATTAAAACAGGACTACAACAGTTCAAAATCAGGACTACTTGGGATTTAACCAAGACAGAACCACAATCAGAACTAGATGATAGTAGCACTAAAAATCATCATATACCTGCACTACACTTATTTTTTTAATTCTACCAAAGTACACTATTTAGATTGAAAAAAGTTTATATAATTATTTAGCCTTGTTGTGCAAACAAGCCTGCACAACTTAATAAATATAGAATTTGAAAAATAACAAACCTAAAAAGAAACACTAGGTACTAGATACATGAGTACCTATGATACGGTGATACTTTTGGTAAACGACCATTTGACTAACATGTTTGTCTCACCTGCTCTTGTTCATCTCTGTTCTGTCCTCATTCTCCATCTCCCTCTCTGTTCCTCTCTCTCCCTCTTTGTGCTGACAACCATCAAATATACAGTTGAAACCAGACATTTATGTACTCTTCAGATCAAAACACTTTTTTAATTGTAACATCAAATCAGACTAAATGTTTATTTTTTTAGATTGATAAATATAAAAAACATATTTGTTAACTTTAAGAGTAAAGAGAGAAACTATCTGTATTTCTTAATTGTAAATGGCACCAAATTGTATTCAAAACTGAGCCACACTTATGGAGCTCCATAGTTCTTTTCCTGGTGTTTTTGTTGACATCTCTTAATTTTCCCATTTCAAAGAAACAGGCTCTGTGTTTTGCCTTATGTGCATCCACAGGTGTGCCACCACTTTACTCACATGGACTCTACTAACCAATCAGAAGCTTCTTCAGCTCAGAATGGAATCGTCTGGAGTTTTCTTATTAATTAACAATAAACTTAGTGTATATGTACTCCTAAATTTAATGAAAGTGATAAAAAATAGACAGCTCTGTCTCTCTTTATTCTGACATTTAACTAATTCAAAAGATATTTCAATATTTATCTAAAACAAAAGTTTACTCTAAATTGATGTTGTACAGTAAAAACGTTTTATGTTTTCTCCCTAAAGTGTATGTAAATATCTGGTTACAAATGTGAATATCCTGCTGTGTACTGAAATCCCTCTTGTTTTGCATAGAAATATACTGAACAACATACAAAGCATAATATATAAAATAACATTTACCTGAGTTTTTTCTTTGAAAGAAGCCTCTAATGTCCATTCTTATATTTCAGTACATAACTGAAACCGAATTAGTCGGGGAGGGTAAGAACTGAAAATATGAAATAAACACATGTAAGCTAAGACTCTCTAAAAAAATAGCATTTGTTCGGCTTTTCATTTCGCCATTTGTTGATTCACTTGAAGAGCAAGTAACGTAATATTGGTCAAGTGATCAGTTTCATATCAATCTTTCGTGATACACCGTCATATTTACATTATTTGTACGGTACGAATGATTTGCTTTGGTACCTGGTCAAACTTAAGCTCTCCTTAGTATGGCTAGCTCCCTTTCTCCAACAGCGCACTCACGGGCAGCAGCTGCCCTGCCCTCTCGCTCAGTCGCTTAGTGCCTGAGCTCGGATCATACCAATATCAGGGGGGATTCACGCACAGTCGTAAATTCCCACAGTGTGCACTATGTGCTTCAAATATTGTGTGTACTTTTTGTTTTATACAGTTGTCAGCCAGGCATCTAACTATGAAAAAATTACACTCCAAAAGACCCCGGGCTTCTGACAAAACAACCCGGGCTTAAGCCCAGTAAGCCACCCCCACGCTCCGCCCCTGGGTTAGGGTGGGGGTTAGGAATATATATACATACAAATATACAAAAACTGATACAAACACCTGAGGACCCAGCCTTCATGGTCTAAGTGGGCCTCCAAAAGCCAGGTAGGCCGGAAGTGAGTGACCGAGCCCCAGGCCTCTCGGCCTGGGGCTCGGTCACTCAGGCACGGCTGGCTGCCGGCGGAGCTCACGGGCGCGTCACTGCAACTCCCCCTGGCTTCTGCTCCGCGGCTGCTGAGTGAGCCCTCATCTGGGATTAGGGATGGGTATCGAAAACCGGTTCTTGTTGAGAACCGGTTCCCACTGTTTCAATTCCTTGGAATTGTTTGCCATTTTTGCAAACGATTCCCTTATCGATTCCAGTCGCCCCGAATGACATCATCACGTTGCGGAGCGTCATTTACCTTGCAGGAAACACGGCGCGTAAGCGGCTCAAACGCTCAAAAGTTTGGTTATACTTTACGAGAACGGATGACAACAGGGCAACTTGCAATACTTGCAAAGTAGATATTTAATTTAAGGGAGGAAACACTACGAATATGCAAAAGCATTTGCTCACAAAACACGCGATGACCTTAAATGTATGTCGTGTTTTTAATTCCGCTCCGGACTCGTGAATCTCAGAAACCAGAAAATTCAACCCCTCACATTACATTGGCGGTCCACCAAGGTCATGGTGCAGGTGATCTAGGTCCAATGGTCAGGCGAGCACTGGACGACACAGGGTGGCAAAGAACCCAAATTCCTAACTTATCTTATGCTCCAAATTGTAAAACCTATCGCATAACTTGTGCCTGTGAGGATACAGTGATTTTGGAACATAAAGAAATTTCAAAAACACATGGTGAGGAGTGTGTAGATCATCCTCACGCAGTTGCTGGACTGTCGAATCTGCCTGACAGTCTATGGTCAAAAGGGCCCACGGATGTTGGCCTAGCTAAGTGTCCTCCTGTCTTGTTCCAGCTCAAGTCACACACACCAATCAATAGACCACAGTATAAACACAAACCTGAAGCAGAGGCAGGAATTACAGAAACAATAGAAGGCCTGCTAAGGGCCGGGGTGTTAGAGCCCTCTCACTCACTGTGGAACACACCAATTCTACCAGTGGAGAAACATGGAACAGGAAAATACCGTATGGCACATGATTTGAGAGCCATTAATGAAATATTGCTCTCTACTACTGCACCGGTACCAAATCCGTACACAGCTTTATCAGCTATCACATGTGACCAAAAGTGGTTCACGTGCATTGACCTGGCAAATGCATTCTTTTGTCTTCCTCTGCATGAGTCACTCAGAGACATTTTTTCATTCACATACAGAGGCCAACAACTCAGATACACACGTTTGCCGCAAGGCTTTGCACTTTCTCCAGGCATTTTCAATCAGGTGCTTAAAGAAGCCCTGTCGTCATGTAATTTGCCTAATGATTGTACATTAATACAATATGTTGATGATCTTCTCATTGCAGCCCCGTCAGCAGCGGATTGTACAGCGGCATCGTTCGTTGTGTTGAATAGGTTGGCGGAATGTGGCTTTAAAGTAAGTAAAGACAAGCTGCAGTTAGTTCGCCCTGAAGTGACCTTTTTGGGCCGGGTAATCGCACACAAATCAGTGGGTTTGATGAACACACACAGAGACCAAATTTTGACACACCCAAAACCGCGAACTGTGAGAGAAATGCTTTCTTTTCTTGGTTTAACAGGTTACAGCAGGCAGTTCATTCCGGATTATGCAGGCAAAACTGCCCCTTTAAGGGGCCTAATGAAGCAAGTTGGTGTTCGAAACTTTAAGGCTGAGTTGCCTTGGACGCCTGAAGCTGAAGCCGCATTTATTAGGGTGAAACAGGATTTGTCAAGGGCCTCAGATTTAGCCACACCCAATTATGATGAGCCATTCTATTTAGATGTTTCTGAAACAAACTCAATTGTAAATGGAGTGTTGTTTCAGAAAAAAGGGGGGGGTAGAGAAGTGCTCATGTATGTTAGTGTAAAACTACATCCAACAGAAGCAAAGCATCCTACATGCACACAACATGCAGCAGGGGTCGCTAGAATTATCCAAAAAACAGCACATGTAGTGAGAGAACACCCACTAAAAATACTCACTACACATAGCATAGTGGCATACGTGAATTCACAAGCATTTTGTATGTCACCACGGGCACAACAGAGACTGAGCAAAGTCTTAGAGGCCCCAAATTTGACATTCACACATGAAGGAATTAACATGGCAGATTTAATGGGTGTAGGGGAACCACATGACTGCGCCAAAAGAGCACAGATCGAGGAAAAGATTAGAGAGGACCTGAAGGCCGAACCCATACCGGGAGCTGAGGACTGGTTCACCGATGGATGTTGCCACCGAGACGAAGGAGGACTGAAAGCAGGGTATGCGGTGGTCTGCAGAGTAGAAGGAGATTATCAGGTCAGAGAGTCAGGAAGGATTGAGGGAAAGCAGTCGGCCCAGAGAGCTGAAGTGATAGCCTTAGCTCGAGCTTTGAGACTAGCCAAGAACAGGAGAGTGAACATCTACACCGATTCGGCATATGCGTTTGGAGCAGCGCATGTGGAGCTGCCTCAGTGGAAAAGAGCAGGATTCAGAACAGCAACCAATGCACCTATTTCGCACAAACATGAAATGGAGGAACTGGAAAAGGCCTTGGCTGACCCAGAGGAGGTGAGCATTATAAAATGCAAAGCTCACTCCCAAGGAACCAGTATGGTGGAAAAAGGAAACCAGAGAGCAGACGAAGCCGCAAAGGAGGCCGCAGGCTACAAAGGACAGAGACAAATGATACAGGTAACATCAGAAGAAGAGATACCTGTTGACCTGATTGAGGAAGTTAAACGGGCCCAGGAGGAGGCATCCCCAGAGGAAAAGGGGGTGTGGAAAAACAAAGGAGCCTGGCAGGATGGACATTTGTGGAGGGGGCCAGACGGGCGCCCCGTGCTGACAGCCAAAATGGCAGAACAGAAGGTGGATGAAGCCCACGGACTTGCCCACGTGGGGAGAGCCCAGATGGAAAGAAATTTGTGTCATTGGTGGCATCCTGAGCTGCGAGGAATGATAAGGGAGAAGGCCAGGATGTGCTTAATCTGTGGGGCACACAATCCTAAGCCAGCAGTAAAACCGGAAGTGGGTAAGTTTCGGCCCCCTGAGAGGCCGGGAGAGGAGATTGTTATTGATTTCACTGATATGATTGATTCCGGGCCGGGCGGTGTAAGATATTTGCTAGTGTGTGTTGACGCTTTGACCGGCTGGCCAGAGGCCTGGGCTACAAAAAAGGAGGATGCTAAGACTGTCATTAAGTGTTTAATCAATCATTACATTCCCCGTCATGGGTTCCCGAAAAGAATTAGATCAGATAATGGAACCCATTTTAAAAATCAAGATTTGGAAAAAGTAGAAAAAATGTTGGGCGTCCAGCATAAATTTGGAACGGTCTATCATCCTCAGTCTCAGGGGAAAGTAGAAAGAATGAACCTAAATTTGAAAAACAAATTGGCAAAAATCTGCGCGCAAACAGGGCTAAATTGGGTCGCAGCCCTGCCGGTTGCGTTGATGACCATAAGATGTTCTGTTAATCAATCCACAGGTTTTACACCATACGAGCTGCAAACCGGGAGACAGTTTCCGGCACCTTGGACGGTGGGCTCGGGTGAACGGGACAAAAAGGGGAACCGGTCCCACGCAGACTACTGGAACGAGCTAAAGGCGCTAGTGTCCAGTTTCACGAAACAGGCGGCTTGTAAAGGGCCCACAGGAGAAGGAGAGGTCCCGGACGCGAAAACAGTGTGGCTGAGAGTCATCAAACGAAAGTGGAAGGAGCCCCGCTGGACTGGTCCATATGAGGTATCGGCTCGGACGGCGACAGCAGTCCAACTGAAGGGGAAAGGTGACACCTGGTATCACTGGACGCAGTGCGCAGCTGCGCACGAGGGCTTGGTGGGGAAGGATCAATCTCAACCCGACGCAGGTGAAATTGAGCGGCAAAATAATCCCTCACACCTGTGCAACGGACCGACCGGTAGTCTACCCGGAAGGTCGAAGAAAGAAGAGCAGCCAAGGAGGAGATCGCCGCGCCAACGAAAAGGAGCGGTACCACACTGAACACCTAAAACAAGAGAGAGGCTCTGATAAAGGGCTTTGAACTTTTTACTACACCATAACATTCACATACCACCATGCCACCACAACAATTAGACACTGGTGATGAAAGAAGAGTTTCAAAAGCCATCACAATGTTCAAAATTATTATGAGTTTGATGTTAACTATGTTGCTAATCATGGCTATTTGTTTTTTGATTTGTTTGTTGCAGACCAACCCGGGAAACCAGTCTGAGCACGGAGGCCATGCCAGTCCGGCGTTGTTTGATACACCAAGTACATCACGCGTGGTCCATAGTGAGTTAAGGTTGCGGGCAAGAGTGAAGCGCGAGGTCTCTGGTAAAAAGGATGAGTGTCTCAGCACATATGGTGGTTTAGAATTAGATTATGTTATTGGCTCCACAACTTCCTTTACGTTTGATCTGTGTGATGTTGTCAATTGCAGGGACGTCGGCAGTGCTTGGAGGGGATACAATGTGTGGGTCTGTTGGGATTATTCAGTGAGTACGCACTGCGAGAGGGGAAATCGTCCTTATGACAGCTGGTGCCGTAATTGGGACCAGGTAAGGGGTTACACTGGGCAAAATTGGGAACCGTTAGAATCAGGATCAGAAAACGGGCTTAAACTACAGAGGGATTTTAGCCCCTCTGGAAACGCGTTAACTTTATCATTGGGGAATTGGGATCGCAAACAATCTATGTATTTAATTTTGGGGGTGGAAATAGCGGGGGTTGATCCAAAAGGGTTAATTAAAGTTAATTTCCTAGAAAAAACTAATCGCGTACCGTCAGGTAGAGAAGACATAACAACTCGTGTGATTTCTACTCCCACCAGCTCTGTTGCATCTTTTACAGGGCAGGAGGGGAGCGGGTCATCGGAAGCTATACCAGAGGAGCACGAACCAAGGGAGAGGCGAGTAGTGTCGGTGGACTACACCACCCTGAAACCTCAGGATTTGATTGAACGCGCTACCGGGTTCAGTGACAGTAACATCTGGCTGGACTGGATAGCCCAAAATGCTAGAGAACAAAAAGTGGCTAATTGTGTAGCCTGCGCTTCGGCAAGGCCGCGTTTATTTATAGAGCCTGCACCTCTGCATCCAGAGGATCAGTGGGGCTATAATTGTATGTTGCAAATAACTAGAGGAGCTGTGAATACGGGGAACTGCACTGTGTTGTCCAGTCTATTTCCCCCTATTGGCAAGCTCACGCAAGTAGGGCCGTTTATGCCCCGGAAAGATAATTATACGTGCTTTAAGTTTACCACAGATAAAGTTAAATATCGGTTGGGGGAAATTGACCCCAGTTGGTGTTCGGTCACCCAGATTGGGAGGACCACCAACAATGTGAGTGATGCAGCCACCCTAATTGGGACTTGGGCTAGGAGCGGGCTGTATTACTATTGCGGGCACAGGACTCTACTGGTACGTGTTCCTCTTGGGAGCGTGGGGACGTGCGCGATGGTGAGACTAGGAGCGCCACTTATGCTAATCGGAAATAAGGTAAAATCAATTCCCTCACACAATACGCGCACTTTGGCAGCCAAGCGCAAAAGACACATTTTGAGAAAGAGAGGAATACAAGACACAAATGTTTATGACCCTAGAATGAATTCCCCCACCTGGATCGACTCCATTGGAGTGCCCAGGGGGGTTCCAAATGAATTTAAACTTGTTGACCAAATAGCAGCCGGGTTTGAAAATATTCCAATAATTTCTGCTTTCTTTCCAGTGACTCCAAACAAGAATGTAGATAGGATTAATTATGTTCATTACAATGTACTGAGGCTCTCTAACCTGACCAGAGACGGATTGGAGGGGCTAGCGGAGCAGGTGGGTCCGACCTCGTTAATGGGAGTGCAGAATAGAATGGCCCTTGACATGTTGTTAGCGGAAAAGGGGGGCGTATGTGCTATGTTTGCCGACCAGTGTTGCACCTTTATTCCAAACAATACTGCTCCAGATGGGTCGGTAACCAAGGCTCTGGAGGGCCTAAAGAGCCTTTCTGAAACTATGCATGATCACTCCGGCGTTGGTAATCCGTTGGAAGGCTGGCTGACCTCAGTGTTCGGACGGTGGAAGGGGGTCATCGCTTCGGTCATGTTTTCTTTGTCTATTGTGGTGGGTATTATGGTTATTTGTTGTTGTCTCATCCCTTGTGCCAGAAGAATGTTCAAAAGTATGTCTGTGAGGGCAGTGGACCCTGGAGTCATTACTCCAATGTCCATGATGCCAATGATGCATGTGGAACTGAATGTGTAGGCCAAGGAGGGACACAACTGTTTGTGACCTCTGGATTCTCCAGAGGTCAACAGAGGGAATTGTAGAATAAGGAGGGGATGTTTTTCTCATTATCATTTAATATTTTAATATGCCATTATTAGTTCATTAGAAGTATATAACCAGCTTTGCATTAAGCATGAATTGAAGTTTTTGATCTTACATTATTCTTTGCATTACAGTGATGGTGATAACTTTAGTTTGATCTTTCTTACAGGTACCAGAATAATAACATGATTTTCCATTCCAGATGTAACCATGATCATTCCATACACATTGCAGTTTGTTGCTCATTCTAGAGTTGTGCTCAAGGTAATTAAAGGTTAAAAGCTACAGCCAGCGCGAGTCTGGCTGATCTATGGAGGGCAAAGGCTTTGAGCTTGGAAGGCCGCACGCGCTTACACAGCACTTATAAGATGTTATTCTTGGTGATTTTGTGCTTAGTCATGTTTTAATATGTTTTAAGTAGAAGTAGCTGATCCAGCAATATTCATTTAATATTATATACTTGATTTAGAGCAATACACACTGATGGTCTTAATAAATGAAAGAGTCCTTGTAGCTGCCATGTTGTGTCTCAGCAGGGTACAGACGGTTCCAGGAGAAGGGGGGCAGTTAGCGTCTGCCCTCGGGAAGGAGACAATGTTATTCTTTGTGTTAAATAAAATTGTCAACATTGATTGTATTACACCTGTCACTACGCATGAGGGGGCGTTCTAATACCCTGATTTCATAAAACTATGGAAATGTGTTTTTTGAGATGAGATCTGAGACTGTCTGCATACAGTGTCCATCTCCCACGTGTGTGATCATTAAATCATCGTTTGACTCAACCCGACCGGACCAGTGTTGTTATTGTGGGTTTTTCCTCTGGTGTCCATCTCCAATATTTTTGAACCATAACATTTTTTGAATCTCAACCCAGCAGCAGCGGTAACGTTTGCACGTCCTCTCCCGTTAATGCGGCAGGTAAATAATCAACTAACAGTGCATATTATGTTAGCGCGATCTGCCTCATTACAAAACCTGCCATTACTGTGCATTTAGGTGACCATGATGAGAGACAGACAGAGTCTGGCTCAGATGCTGGCAGCTCTCGCTGCAGTCTACCGTTAGCATCTCCTTTCAGGCCAGGATAGACAAATGTCACCGAGCAGTGACTAAGTTTGTGGTAAAAGCCTTGCACCCATTTGCCACAGCAGATGCCCCCGATTTTCGGTAAGTGAATGTGTTTAATTGTAGGCAGGGACATTACTGGATATTCTTGTGTAATTGCTACAGAATAATTTATGTTATACTTTGTTATTGCTACAGAAGAATATTTATTTTATTATTTTACATTTACAATTTTTTTTCCTGGGGTCCCTTTGACACCCCATTGAAGAGCCGTAGGCTGTGGATCTCTTAAGATCTCACTGTTGGGCTTGTAAGGCCATGTTACTCCTAAATTTCTATCTTGTTCAAAGAGAAGATATAAAACAAAGTTCTAAGCTAATCGACCTTAGTGTTCTCCTTTTTTAAAGAGAATCGATAAGAGAATCGAATCGTTAAACAGAATCGAAAATGGAATCGGAATCGTGAAAATCTTATCAATACCCATCCCTATCTGGGACTCTCCTCAGCTCTTTCTGGGACAGTGGCGCAGCTGCCCCTCTGTTGGTCTTCCTTGGTCTCTTGTGTTCTGGGGGCCTCTGGATGTCTGGAGTTTTGATCTCCTCCATACCTGCTTCATGCCCTGGAGGACGGGGCTGTGGCCCCCCCACACCCTCTAGCAGATCATTACATGAAGGAACCTTTAAAAAAACAAAACAAGCGCGTCCATGCTCACAGGTGTACACACGGGTGATCACACCCACAAACTACACCCTTTTTGGCTCCTACCTCAAAGCACACTGTGTTCTGTTGATCTTATGTGCTGCACAATAATGTTTAATATTTAGTATTTACTGTCATATTCCCATATATGATTGTGATGTTGTTTATTCTATTACTCTTGTTCTCTTCTGCTTGTTTTCTTTTTTCTTTCTCAGCAGGTGATCCAGGTGATCGATATATGCTTTTTTTTTTCTTTTTTTGTTTTTTTTCTGCCCGTTTTGTTGGTTTTTGTTTTTTGCCCTTCTCCCCCGTCCCTCTTCTCAGCTGTTTCTCTTTCCCTCTTTCTTTCCCCCAGTCAAGTCTGTCCCGTATTCAGTAAGTGAAAATAAAATAAACAATAAAAGGTGAATCAAATGGACCATTACGGCAAGGCTGGGATGGTCAATTTGGTAAAGTAAATCCGTTGGGCATCTTTCTTTGCCTTTAGACAACAATTCTGATGGCAAAAGAGCCAAACGGGACAGGCAAAAAAAAAAAAAAAAAAAAAAATTACGTCACAAGCTCTCTCGGTGGAGTGAAACTCTCCCGTCTGCTCCTTGCTATCTAAATATAACAGGACACTGGCGTAAATTCTCGACCTTCTTCTGTTTAATCGGCTTTCTGTTTGATGTTTATTCAGCTGTGTGAAAACCCCGGAGGAACCCTCCCGAGGGCTTAATAAAGTTTTTAATCTAATAACTTTAATCTCAGCCAAACCAATTTACTCAGGAACAAATAAAACACTGAAAAAAGTCAAACATTAACAATTTTAGGTTATCTAAGTGACTTATATATCATGTTTAACATGAGGACAAACAGACTGAGGAGATGGACTGGGGGGGCTGGGGAGAACACACATGGATGCACATGACAAACGGGGGGACCTGAAATGAAACACAAGGAGGGGAACATAGGGACTGACAAGGGAGACGAGACATGGGTGGAGATAAAGACATGACTGAAGACACAGACACAGACTCTCATAGGGGTTAAGTGGCAGGAAGGCTGATGGGGTAGCTTATTTGTGTAATCAGGTCTCTCCCGTTTTAGTGACACTGGGAGCTGGTGATGGGACAGGGGAGTCAGCTGGAAAGTTGGACAGAACGTTGGTGCCAAACCGAAAACACTGTACACTGTAAAATCTAATTAGTTCACAGAACTCAAAAAAACTATGCAAACTCATTGCCTCAAAAAATTGAGTAAAGTTTACTTAAGACTAAGTTAGGGCAACTTATTCATTTTCATTTTGAGTACACTGTACAACCTCTTTAGTTCCCAGAACTCAAAAAAATCTATGCAAACTCGTTGCCTCAAAAAAACGAAGTAAAGCTTACTTAAGATGATTGTTAGGACAACTTATTCATTGCAAGTCTGCAGTATTAAGAATAACTTGATGTTTCTGACTGTACAATACTAATTGTTTACCCACTGATAAACATTTCAAGTTCAACTAAATTAAAAAGAACAATTGGTGGTAACCTGAATATGAATCATGATTAATAAATAATTAACAACACTTTTTGAAATGATGTTAAAATCAGCACAACTTTTATTTTCAAATGCAAAAAAAGTATAACAGCCAACATACTGGACACTGTTCTGCTGAACAACAAACAATTATACTGCCATCATTGTTATAATCTTACAATGAAACAAAGTCTCAGATTTAATGATTCTGAAACTAATTTTAGGCTTACCACAACTTTTTTTGTACTTACATTACTTATATAATCAAAATAAAATGTATTTATTGTTCAGTCACAACTGCAGTCTCTAGATTAAATAACACATTTGTTTTGCATTCAAATAGGAGCTTGGTATGTTGTAATATTTTAAGGATGGCTTGCTTCCAGTCCTGGTAGTAGTACTGCCTATGACTGTCATGGACTTAGGTGATCCAAATGTAAGTGCAGAAGAAAATCTTTGAACCTGAACCTGCTGGTGACCATCTTCACTGACCACACCATCTGTGACGGAGGACTCATCTCTCCTGGTGTCCTGCAAGCAAACAATCATATTTTTAGAAAACCAACATATTTGCTTTCTTAAAATTTTTTTTCTGCATTTACTATAGAACAGACCCAAATTTAGACAATCTCAGGCTCCCTCCCTGCTGGAGAGGTGACATTCAATGTCCCACTTGTCAGTCTGGATAGCCCTGACTTCCACCCAACATACAATAATGTCATTAATGCATCATTTTAAAAAGGCCAATAACTTTCATTCTGATGATGCGCAAAATGATTTGGGCACAAAACAAATTTAACTGTTCAAAAACTTGCAGACTTCACTATATACAGTGCAGACAGTGTGGACCCTCTAAACTAAGTTTGTGTCATGATGTGCAGTGTGGCAGGCAGGAATTGGACCCAAAATGCAGGACTCAGAGGAAAAACGTGAACTCAAAAACTCTGCTTTAATGCAGGCTTGGAAGGAATATAAAACAATAAGAAACTACACTGGGAAATCCAAGAATATAACTCACGAGAGAAAACACAGCACGAGAGGGGAACCAACGTTAACGACGCGACAACAAGAACTAACTGACAGGGACTAAAATACACTGGCAGGCACATTAGGAAACGAGGAACAGGTGGGCACACAGTTGGGACTCATGGACATAACGAGACACAGACCTACAAAGTAAAACAGGAAACACAAACTATTTTACAACACAAACGGGGACCCGAACGGAGCACAGAGGGAAGACACAGGTAGGGATAATAAACACGATGACCAAACCCAAAGAACTAATACAAAATCAGAATAAACTTGGGTGACAGAGCGCCTTTTCGTTAAGTAAAGCAGAACTTGGAGCCCCATCTTCGGTTAAAGCCAAAGTCTCGTTGCAAAAATTACAACCTCTGTAACTACCCCCACAAATACGGCACCTGTGGTGTAATA
Source organism: Aulonocara stuartgranti (assembly GCF_965226115.1). NCBI lineage: Eukaryota > Metazoa > Chordata > Actinopteri > Cichliformes > Cichlidae > Aulonocara > Aulonocara stuartgranti. The sequence continues at coordinate 18,734,527 of NC_138950.1, forward strand.
TATCCCCCAATGCTTTCAGTTTGTGTCTTGTACAGATCCCATGTGGTCGTTGAAGTGGCGCTTGTAGCGTTAAGTCCAAGTGCTAACTTCAGTTTCACACAAATTGTTACGTGCTTAAATTACACAAAATGTCAGAAATCTGCACCGTCGTGAACAAAAATCCAAACCTAACTTTTCATGATTTGTTAGGCTGACCCTCTGAGGTCCAAAATATAACTGGACATTTTTGACTCCTGTTGATTTTACATTTGTATTTCACCCTCAGATTGTTTCATTTTTATTTTCTTCCTGCCTTGTTTGGTATCATTCTTTTCAGCTCAACCTCATGTGTCTGAATTTAGTTGGTTTTTTCACTGACTTACTGTATTAACACAACTGATCTGAAATCACACAAAAAAACCCCATAAAATCCTAGTAGTTGGGTTTTTTTTACTGTCAAAACCACAGACATGTTGAGTAAATTATTTTTATAACTTGAAATGCAAATATAAATTGTACATTTTTAAAAGTTGTGCACACATTTTATAAACATATACAACTATTTATCTGAAAATGCAACCAATACATCTGGCATTTTTAAAATTTGGTACAACCATTTAAAAATACTACTATAACTAAAATGAAAGAACAATCAGGTGTCACAATAAGATGCCCCACAAACTACTTGTGCCAGTAAAAAAAATGTCCACCACAAGAGGACAACAGGTGTAGCACTGCTCCTGTTTTCACCTGGTGACAGTGTTTACATTGCAATGTGCCTTTGTGACAGTCATTAGTGGCCTCACTGACACACAAAGCAAAACTATGACTACACAACACACTAACTATACACTCCACGCTAAACATCACAAATCTCCCACATCTCAAAACCGGCTATCGATCTCTGTCTCTCTCTCGCTGTCTTGCTTTCCCCTCTTCCTAAACAACCAAATCCCAGATGCTGACTTTTTTTAAAAAATTGGTCGACATGGTGCATTTTTCCATCGAGAGGAAAGAGGTCTCTTTTTTTCTTTCTTTACTGTTTTTGCACTCTCATTAGAAGATGCTTAATTTAAAAATAAAAAAAAAAAACAAGAAAGAAGAAAAAATGATATGATTTAGTTTAGTTGAAATCAGGCACCTTCTGTTTAAATGTGTTCTTGTGAATTGATTGTGTATTGCATACATTTGATTTGACTTTCTGCGAGACAACAGTCGTCCGCTGGCCAAAAAAAGTTTTCCAAATACCTCCACGTGATCAAGCCTGGATTTAGAAAACAATAGCAAAAAAATCTGCACCTCCTGCTTCACATGCAATTTGTATTTGTGTGTTCAGAGGCGGCGGCGAGAGGGGAGACCTCGGCTCATCCACGGAACAACTGAGGGAAAAGTGTGGACTTTATACCAGTTTTTAAATTGTGTTGATCGGCCACGTAAAACCAGAGTTATGATAAAAATATCTGCAATGTTTCTTTGTTTTTTACTGAATACTGTCGTTGTTTATATTTACTGTGGGAAGAAACGGTAAAAACAGGAGTGACGGCGGTGTTTTTGAGATGTGAGAGATTTGCGACGTTTATGTATGATCAACTGCATATACCTGCTTAGGAGAAATGCAGAAATTATTCAAGTTATTTTCAGCAAAGTCATTCAAAAGTTGTGCTCACAGATCCAGCGAGCTAAGCAGAGGGTGCATTACCATCAAGAGATACACGCAGTGAGTAAAGAGGGAGAAACACTACTGGTAAGCAGCCCATGCAGCAAACACCAGCCAATCCTGATGTATCCTGAAAAACACAGAGACATGACAAACTGAGACTCACACAGTACTTGATACACTTAAGGCCAGCTCACAATTTCTACACATTTTTCAAGTGTGGTCATTCTGCTTCAGCAGCTTCCCAACACACCAAAATGCTCCAGCAGGCAACAAGCTGCTTTATGTTCACAGCACCAGTTAAGTGACTCGTTATACAAACACACAGCAATGTAACACAACTGAGTGTTTCTCACCAACAATATTCGGCCAGTAAAGCAGAACTTGGAGCCCCATCTTCGGTTAAAGCCAAAGTCTCGTTGCAAAAATTACAACCTCTGTAACTACCCCCACAAATACGGCACCTGTGGTGTAATATATCCCCCAATGCTTTCAGTTTGTGTCTTGTACAGATCCCATGTGGTCGTTGAAGTGGCGCTTGTAGCGTTAAGTCCAAGTGTTTACTGTGATGGATTTAAAGTGCGTGTGACTGGTGCGCAGTGGCTGTGGTGCTCACGGTCAGAGTTCAGTCACAAAGAGGGTAACAGAGATGAATTTAAAGTTAAGGTGATGGTGCTTAGATTCATTCACAGACTGAAACCTTCACACCAACTTTATCCTGTGTCTCTTAGTTTTAGACTAGTTGTTTAGTCTATTTTGATGTTTTAAACCATATCACAGGGTTTTTACTTCACCATTTACGGGGTTTTAACAAGCAAACAAAAGACAGATCGTGATGTTTGAAAATGTTTTGGAAATATTCTTTAAAGATTAGATGTAAAATACGCAGAGGATAAATTCAATTGGTTTATTAGTTTATTACATAAGTTGAAAAAAAGTTAAACAAGTAAATAAAGAAACAACGTAAAAGAAAAGTAAACAAAACAAATCGGTAAATAAAGGAAAATGGTAATAAGAAGGGAAAAAAAAGAAAAGAGAAAACCCCAACAATCCCCTCTGAGCAAGCACTAGGCGACAGTGGGGAAGAAAAACTGCCTTTAAACGGGCAGAAACTTCCGGCAGAACCAGGCTCACGAGGGGCAGTCAACTGCCGGGACTGGTTGGGGTGAAAAAAGATGAAGGAGAGAGGGAAGAAGTGTTAGGAGAGAAGGGGAGAGGAGAGGTGAAAATTAAGATGGAACAGAGGTGGAGGGAGACGAGGTGACATCTGCAGTAGAAAAAATAGAAAAAGTAGAAAAAGCAGGAGTGTCCCTCCTCCAGAAGAAGCGGAAACGTTTTTTCTTCTTTTCCATGAGCTTTTCCACGACCACTTTTTTCTCTAGGATGAGGGTTCTCAGCTGATCGGTTGTTTCTTCAACTTCCTTCTCAAGTTTCTGGCATCTTTGCTCCATTTCTTTTAATAGATTGCGGTTGTCTGTATTTTGCTGTTGTTTTTCCTTGTGCATCTTTTCTAACTGCTCATTTCTTCTCTCCAAGTCCTGGAGAATACGTTTTTTTTCTTCTTCCTGTTGCTCTTTCTCTTGAAGAAGCTCTTTATTTTTGCACTCTGTTTCATCCAGCCTGACTTTCAGCACTTCGTATTTTTTCTTTATGCCTTTGAGTTGGTCCTGCATTTGTGTGACCCCTTCCTTTTTCTGTCCGAGGATTTGTGCAGTTTGTTCCATAGCTTCATCAAGCGTTCCTTGGAGCGCCTGATTCTTTTGCTCCATGTTTTGGAGATCCCTTTGCATCTGCCCAATAGTAGCATTCGCGCATTGAAGCTGGGCAGACGTTTCTTTTAATTCAGCACTCTTTGTCTTGTTTTCCTTCATCAGGACCAAAATCCTCTCTCGTGCTTCACCAAACTTTCCTTCCCAGGCCTCACTAATAATTTTTGTGTAAGGCTGGCGTTGCTGTTGTTTTTCCAGCTCTTGATTTCGTGCTTCCAATTGTCTGCACTTCTCCTCCAGTTGAAGCTTCTCTTCTTCAATTTGTTTAATTTTTGCATGTAGGTCGGAGTTTTCCTGTAATGTCCTTTGGACTGATGAGGCACCAATGGATCGTGTCATATCAGGCTTACCTCTTGCAGTGAGTGGCCGGCCAGACCTCGAAGGAGAGGCAGCAAGATTGTTTATTCTTTGTTGGTGTTTTCGTGGATACATTTTTAATCCTGTGCACAGTGACTCTGAAGAGGTTTACAAATACTTTCAAATGTATCTCTGGTCGAACGTTTGAAGGCTGCGAACAAACTGACTAAAACTTGCTGCTCCTGACCCCTATTTATAGAAAAACTTCAAAGGATCAAAGGCATGTCCTTGTGACATCATCACATGTCCTTGTGACATCATCACTCTTTATGAATCAGATTGTCACATGACATTTTAGAATGGGGATGTTTGTTTGTTTTTAAACCGTTTTCAAATTTAACCCTCTGTGGTCCAGGGTATAATTGGCCGTTCTTGACTATTTTTGATTTTACCTCTATATTTCACCTTTAAAATATGTTTTTCTTGCCTTATTTGGCACCATTATTTTCAGCACTACCTCAAATATCTGAAATTTGAGTTATTGTTTTCATTTTGGTATACTATATTAGCACAGTTCATCTAAATTAATAACACAATAAATTGTGTGTGCATCTCCTGTTTTGTCATGGTTGTATGTCCCGGTTCGTGACAGGCTGCATGAGCTCATCTGGTGGGAGTGTAGTACTGTAGTATTTCAGGCATAAAAATGTGGTTTTCACAGACCTTGTCACAGGGTCTGAGTTGGAAGATTTTGGTAAAGCTTTGTCCCTGAGGTAGTTGAAAAACCCCAGTTGGGTAAAGCGTTTGGGTTTTTTTGTTAACAGACATGCTTATCTATTTAGTTGGTGTTTTTTTTTTCAGCTAAATTTTTTAGTGCAATTAGCACTTTCAGCATCAATCCATAGCAATGTGTTGTATTTTTCACATTGTCTGTGTGTAAAATACATATGTAAGCATAGATTACACAAAGGATCCTGCACGCCAAGCTGGATACAAATAGAAATCCCTGGAAACAATTCTTTCTGCGCTTAAGAGCAGCTTCCTATTGCAACGCTGGAGGATTTGTCACCATTACTGGATACGCTGCAGAAGCACAGCAAAGCAGTGACTGTGTGGAGTCGAAAACTATTACACCAACTACACTACACACTCACCCACATTACCCCAATCACTGGCGTGTTTACACAACAGAGACGCTGAGTCTTTGTTACGGGCGCCAGCCACTGTGACCTCGTTGTGTGGACACAGAGAGACCTTGCTGTGACTCGCGTCTTCCCTGCTGTGGATTTCTGGAAACCGCGCTTAAAGCAAGCACAAGACTTCTTTCGTAAAGTGTGCCTTCCTGAACTTGTTGGGAAATACTTCTGGAAACAACGTGCTGCTCTAAATAGCCTGTAATGTTTCATGTTGTGGTTAAAGATTGATGACAGCTGTGTGGTGCGATGTAAATAGTTTGCATTTCATTTTTATGTGATTGCTGTGTACATGTGAATAGATCTATAATAAAGAAAAACAAACAAATATACTATTCTTTTTTGTTTTATTAATGATGTGGATATGATGTTTCAAGAAATGCAGACCAAGCTGTCGTTGTTTGTTTACTTATACAGCGTGTCTTGTAGAATTAGTCATATCTCAAGTCTAATAACAGAAGACAGGAAAAGATCAGTAAAGAAACAACTTCCCCAAACCAAAGTACAAATGAAACGATAAGTAAAACAGGTTGATTTAAAGTATGATTAAAGTTCAGCCTGATTAATATAAATGTCACTGACAGTTGCTAATATATTGGAAAACCAAAATCCTTACCACTCACTTGATGTCTTTCTGTCCAACAACTCCTTTTCTAGACTTGTAAGAGTTTGATGTAATGTGTGGAGTGCTGGTCCCGAGCCTCAAAAACACTAAGAAGCAAGCAGAGGGAGAAAAACCATAAAAGTATTCAGAAGCTGTATTGGCTGTGCAACCATTATAACCTATGACACAAAAGGTCAATGTACACTTCATACAACCAAATTAGAATAGCACATACAGTATTAAAACACCATCTACTACTGTGTCTGAATGTGTGGTACACTGAAAAAAAGGCCATGTTGGATTTACATTGTTTGCACACAACTGTTTTGCTTTGGCAGAAACTTAAACAACTGAGTTAAATCAACACAACTTATTCACATTCAATAAACCTGTGCATTTTGTGTTGATAAAACATGATTGAAACATGTTTAGATGAAGTAAGGGGAGCTCTTGGAATATTTTAATCCTTCGCAATGTTGTCATTTTACTTCAACGCTATTCAATAACGTTTAGTCCAGTACTGCTTGGTCACTTGAATACTACATGTTGTCTTCATATAACATAATGTTCAACAAAGTTTAGAGTCTGGTTACCACAAAAATTGAATGGATCTGTTGAACAACTACCATCCTCCTATCTTTATCCGGGTTGCAGGGGGGCTGGGGCATAATCCAGAAATGATGGGGTAAGAGGCAGGGTACACCCTGGACAGCTCACCAGTCTGTCACATAGAGACAAACAAACAAACAACCTCACACTCACAGTGATTTTCTTGCAGTTTGAAATCTCATGCGATCTTGTGAATTTCACGAGTCCACAAACTAACCACTCTTACTAGATTGTATCAGGTCATCTCAACAAGAACAAATTAAGTTGTTGAATTTCATACAGATCCTACATGATTTAATTACGTTCAAGATAGAAACATGACATTTTTGTGTTCAAATTACAAGGTAGACTTTTTTAATGTAACAACCACCCAATTTACTTTGTTCGGTATACTGAAAAAAGTACAGGTGGCTGCTCGACTCGACTGAGATGGATGCCTTCCTCAAACCACGACCCAAAGCGCACAAGACTGAAATACCGTGCGGTGTCGTGAGAGTTAACATTGCTATATTATTCACTGAAAAAAATATGTTGTTGGATTTACTTAATTCAATGGTGGACATTTGTTGCACACAGATGTTTTGCTTTGGCAGCAACTTAAACAATTGAGTTAAATTAACACAATTTATTCATGTTCAATAAACTTGTGCAATTTGTGTTGATAAAATGTGACTTAAACATGTTTTGATGAAGTAATTTGAGCTCTTGGAATATTTTAATCCTTCACAATTTTCTCACGTTATCCCAACACGATTCAATAACTTTTACCCAATACTACTTGGTCACTTAAATACTACATGTTATCTTCAAATTACATTTTGCTATTATATTCTAGTATCAAATACACAATTTTCAAATGGAGGCCTTATAACAGATTGTATTGTTCTCTTCCAAGATGGTTGCTGGCATCCACCAGTAACCTTTCAAAACAAAATGTCTAATTTCACTGCAGTAGGTAAAGAATTAAACTGACATTACTCCTCTACTGAATCTATATAAATCAACAGTTAAATAATGTCAGTTCTTCCGTGTTCTCTGGAATCAATCGCAGCAAAGAAATTAGACTGTTTCTTTTGAAAAATGTTGGGAAAGAACAATACAAAACATTCTATTTAAGGCCTCTAACGTCAAGATTCAGTTAAACAACAATTATGACTAAACAATTTGAGGTAATGTTAGTTTCCATTAACATTAAATTAGGTTACTGAATTGGCAAACACCTTCCTATTAACACTACCCATTTTACCCCAATAACTAAAGAAATTAGCACTTGCAGGTCAAAAACTTTATTCAAGAGACGCAAAAATAACATTGATACAGTGACTGTCAAAAATTACAGCACTGATCATACTGTGACATCTTGGTTCAAAACAGCACACTTAGAAATATTCAACGTTCTTTACTTCAACTGAATGAAACTGAAAATACCATTTCACACGACCCATATGGGATATTTAGACTGTATAACTGTTCACGCTACATCTCTTCACTAGTAAAAGAAAGAAAAAATACAAAGAGAAATTTAAAAATGCTGCCAAACAGACAAACAGAACTTGTACAGAGCAAAAGGAAAAACAAACAACAACAAAAAACGGCTCGTCCTCATGGCAGTTGCAGAGTATATAAAAATGAACCCTGCGATCCGTTCCTGGAATTGAGCTTCAAAAATGCAGCAGAACAAGTGTGAGATTTAAATGTCCTCTCACCTAGAGCTGGTCACCTCACATGCATAACAGTGAGCTTCGTTGCAGGAGCAGTTTTGTCTTAGTTGTGAGCTTTTCTTGAGAGCTGAGTTGCATCCAACTCCATTACCACCCATTGAATCACCTCAAAAGTGTAGCAGAGTTGTGATGGGTAACTCATGTTGAAGGAATAAAAAGGTCCAAACAGCATGGCTACTGCAAAGGTCACGTTATCCAGATCTTGAAGAACAACATCAGAAAAGTCATTGCCTGCCGCATCCTCTGGAGACAGATGTTCATTGTGGTTTTCTCAATCTGTGCAGTGGCCTCAGTCAAGTCCTGGTTAAACACAAAACATTTCTTTAAGATTCCTTTTTAAACTCATCTCTTTTGAATCTACCAGTTCTAATGTTAGAGTAATTTAAACCAATGCAAGCAACATAGTAAATAGCTATAGCCAAAGAGTGGCCTGCCATGCTGCCATTCATGGTCTAACAGAGTTTCTAAGAGAGGGTGAAAAACATAATAATTTCAAATGCTTTACATTAGTTTTTGTTAGAAAGACCATCAGAAATCCAGGTTATGTCACTCAGAAGATGTTAGAATTTAGACTTTCAGCCCCACAATTTGGTTAGCTGTTGGTCAGTTGGTCACTTTTTCAAACAAAAGCTAATATAAATATTGGTGGGATTTTCCTTTGTTCATTAGAATGACAAATTTAAAGTTTTTTCACACTGATGTGACCCCTAATACAGGGGTGGGGGTGGGGCCTCAAGGGCCGGCGGCCGAGTTCACTACCAGGCCTCATGTGAACTTCAAATTATTAAAGAGGACTACTGGTCCTAACCAGTCCAATGAGGGATCAAGTGGATAACTAAATGCATTTTTAAATGTTGCAAAGCCACAATCTACTCATAAAACACTCACCATGAACTCCTGCACCAAGATGTTGCAATTGTCTTTCACACAGATGCGGAGCACTTTGATGAGGGACTCCGAGCATTAATGTCATCCTTGACTATTATAACAAAGAAAACAGAGATTTGTGAACTTTTCAGTAGCACAGAAGAAAATGATCCCAGACAAAAACTCTTGACTTTTTAAACCAGTCAACATGCAACACCAGCATCTACAAAGCAATATCAAAAGTTCCTGTTTGACATCAACTTTATGGATATATAGTTTCCAGAACATTTATTTTTTAAAAAAGATAATTTTTTCTCAGTGGGCCAGTAAATGCATGACGAAAATTATGGCATCCTTTTAGTGGAATCATTACTCACAGGTAATAGTTGACTGTTTCAATGGATGTAGCATAAAAATCTTTTACTGACCTAATGCAATGCATATACACTTTGTAGTTAAAGAATTTTAAAGTTCTTACTGTCATTATGGCAGCTACATCCTTTAGCTTTGTGCCCTGTTCCCCCGATCACTTTGCAAACACTTTCAGCAGACTGTCAGAGAAAAACTCAGCTCCGTCAGAAACCTTGACTGTAAAGGCATGGTTGGGATGCACTGGAATGCTGCATTTTATCTGAAATGACATAAAATTATTTTGAAATAACAGCAGGCACTGTGCTTGGTTAATCAGTAATGTTTTGTTGAATAAAAACTGTTTCCAGATCTTATGGGATCAAAAAAAATCCAAAGATGTTTTGTTTCTGATTTGCAACCCAACAACCCACAAGTTACAACCTCATTTCAGTTCAAGTGTGCATTAATGCGAGTCCAGTAATCACCTTTCTGGCAATACATACAGGTATAAGTTAAACCTATGGCAGATTTTGGATCTCTCAGTTGTATTAATAGGGTGAGTATGCATGCACCTAATAATTATAAAAAACCTATTATAATTAAGTTACAGAAACGAAAATAGAATATACTTTCTTACCATAACACCTTGAACCCACAATCCATCAGCTGACTCCTGGTGAAATGCAGAATAGAGGTCATCTCTCAATGTGCAGCAAAAAAAACAAAAACAAAAACAAAAGGACAGCAGGTGAGGGCAGGAGGGGTAGGGATGTAAGCTAGCATAATGCCGCTGATGATATTAGCTAAAGCTGTTCAATGTCCAAAATCTCACTAACACCATGGTGCAGTAAATACACAATGTAACTGAAGAGTCAGTTGACAAATCTATTCACACAGAAAACCAAATTATGTTATGAGTGCCTCGTAATTAGGTTTAATGTGATATTACGGCTCTTCTGCCAAAGACAAATTCAAATGAAAAAGCGCCAATTCTTTGACAACAGATAAAACAGCAAATAAGCTAACGGCTCTTTTTTAGCATGTTACATGGCGACACTCTAGACGTTTAACTACATTTGGCTGAAATATGGTAAAAATGAATTCAAAAAATCAAGACATACCAAAAACGTAGAGTTGGCTGCTCGACTTGACTGAGATGGATGCCTTTTTTAAACCACGATCCAAAGCCCGCGAGATGAAATCACGCGTGGTTTCACGAGATTTAACGTTGCTATCTTATTGACTTACTTCACCTGAACATGATATGAACAATTTAATACACCCTTTCTGCATATCATGTAGTTTTTACACTATATAGTTACATTTAACTTTAAAACATGAGGCAATTGTGTTAAATGCATGCAAGATGCTTACATAAATCCAAGAGATGGCCAGTCCCTTTTTTTCAGTGTTGACTTACTTCACTTGAACATGATATGAACAATTTAATCTTCCCGTTCTGCATATCATGTAGTTTCTACACTATATAGTTGCACTCAGTGTTGGTCAAGTTACTTGAAAAAAGTAATCAGTAACTAATTACTGATTACTTCCCCCAAAAAGTAATCCCGTTACTTTACTGATTACTTATTTTCAAAAGTAATTAATTACTTAGTTACTTAGTTACTTTTTAAAAACACGATTTACAACCTGAAGAGGTGATAAAGCGATAGATCTTTCAGCCCAATTCTACTTTTTCTACATAATCCATCATACAAAATGTAATCAAATGGAAAAGTCTCTTTTTTTAACTTGTTTTATCAGTTTTAATCTTTTAACTTTATGCATCAAGCAAAAATTTAATTATATGCAACATTCTCTGACTTGAATAAATTAGTTTAACATTGAAACCTATTTTCTGCACATTCCAGCACATAAAATAAAATATTTTTTGTGTTTACACTCACTCTTTCAAATAGATGCAAGTAAAACACAGCAGAAAATAAATAAAGTCAAAGACTCAGCAGTCCTGTTGCTCTATTTTCACCTGTAAAGCAGGACTAGGGTAGGCGGAGGTTTACCCTGGTGCAGGTGTGCCGCGGTCAGTTGAAGAATCCGCGAGTTTCTCTGTGAGTTTCCCATTACGTCATTGTGCACTCGGTGCTTGCTTGGAAGTTTAGGGGTTTTTTTTGGTGTAAAAAGAAGTTTTCTTCCCACGCACGATGGACACTAATGGTTTTGTCACTTTTTATGGAATCAAACTCAAAGTAAGGTCAGTACTTCCACGCTTTAAACGCTGCACGCTCATACTCTCTCCCACAATCGATATATGATCCACTGTTGATCTGCACACAGCTGTTGTCACCAACGGCGCACTCGCTTACATCACTGTCGTGAGACATTCTCGCAAAAAAATCACGGTTTTAGTAACGCAGTAACGCAGCGTTCCTACGGGAAAGTAACGATAATCTAATTACCGTTTTTGCAATAGTAATCCCTTACTTTACTCGTTACTTGAAAAAAGTAATCAGATTACGCGTTACTGCCCATCTCTGGTTGCACTTAGCTTTAAAGCATGAGGCAGTTGTGTTAAGCTGGGCACACACTGTGCAATTTTTTTTCTGTTGCGCGATTCAGCTCCTGCTCAAACTGTACGATTGACTCACAGGGGTTAGAAGTTCGTAGGTCACGATGCAGGGTCTCACACTATACGGCCGATGCTCTGATGCGACCTGAGTGCTCACACTGTGCGTCCATAAAATGAAGGTTATAACAGAAAATCTGTCGCTCACTCTCCCTCTCTGTCTTTCACTCACACAGACACACCACCACCATCAACTTTGCTAAATTGCTAATGAAAAACATTGATCAAGCAGCTGTGATGAGCAGCAGTGTAAATCCAACTATTTTCACGGTTGTTGTGGTCGTGATAATTTTGTGAGGCCACATCGAAAAGGCTCGGATGAGCTTTCCAAAGTTCTACAAGTTGTGCCTCCATCGCTTGTGTCCAGATCACACGCTGCACTGCTGTGCTACTCCGTCTTTTTCACCGACGTTTATGTGTTTGCGCGTGCGCAGTGTGAGCGGCTGCGGTGACACCCTCACGACGGTCGTGAGGATTTCAAACAGGTTTTAAATCCTCCAGACCAAGCGATTGATGATCGGGAGCTGGTTGTGAGGTGTTAATCGCTTCTCGTTACCCCACGTATACTACACGATGCACGACGCACGATGAACGCCAAATTCGGGCCGATCACCAAAACTGTCGTACGACTCAAAAATCTGCTCAAAATGGGCCAAAAATCGCACAGTGTAAGCCCAGCATTAAATACACGCAAGATGCTTACATAAATCCAAGAGATGGCCAATCCCTTTTTTCCAGTGTATTGACACTGTCAGTTTAGGCCTAAAGCGATATGTGTGTGTGTGTGTGTGTGGTTTTTTTACTATACATGTTGCTAGATAGGCTGAGACACTGGGTGGGTGTATCTGGGTCTGCTTTGGATTAGTTCACATCTCTAAATACATAGGTCCTTTTCGACTTCTCTTACCTATGGTAAATGGACTGGTTCTTACAGTGGGGCAAAAAAGTATTTAGTCAGCCACCGATTGTGCAAGTTCCCCCACTTAAAATGATGACAGAGGTCAGTAATTTGCACCAGAGGTACACTTCAACTGTGAGAGACAGAATGTGAAAAAAAAAATCCATGAATCCACATGGTAGGATTTGTAAAGAATTTATTCGTAAATCAGGGTGGAAAATAAGTATTTGGTCACCTCAAACAAGGAAAATCTCTGGCTCTCACAGACCTGTAACGTCTTCTGTAAGAAGCTTTTCTGTCCCCCACTCGTTACCTGTATGAATGGCACCTGTTTGAACTCATCATCTGTATAAAAGACACCTGTCCACAGCCTCAAACAGTCAGACTCCAAACTCCGCCATGGCCAAGACCAAAGAGCTTTCGAAGGACACCAGGAAAAGTATTGTAGACCTGCACCAGACTGGGAAGAGTGAATCTACAATAGGCAAGCAGCTTGGTGTGAAAAAATCAACTGTGGGAGCAATCATCAGAAAATGGAAGACATACAAGACCACTGATAATCTCCCACGATCTGGGGCTCCACGCAAGATCTCATCCCGTGGGGTCAAAATGATCATGAGAACGGTGAGCAAAGATCCCAGAACCACACGGGGGGACCTGGTGAATGACCTGCAGAGAGCTGGGACCAAAGTAACAAAGGTCACCATCAGTAACACACTACAACAGCAGGGAATCAAATCCCGCAGTGCCAGACGTGTTCCGCTGCTGAAGCCAGTGCATGTCCAGGCCCGTCTGAAGTTTGCCAGAGAGCACATGGATGATACAGCAGAGGATTGGGAGAATGTCATGTGGTCAGATGAAACCAAAGTAGAACTTTTTGGTATAAACTCAACTCATCGTGTTTGGAGGAAGAAGAATACTGAGTTGCATCCCAAGAACACCATACCTACTGTGAAGCATGGGGGTGGAAACATCATGCTATGGGGCTGTTTTTCTGCCAAGGGGACAGGACGACTGATCTGTGTTAAGGACAGAATGAATGGGGCCATGTATCGTGAGATTTTGAGCCAAAACCTCCTTCCATCAGTGAGAACTTTGAAGATGAAACGAGGCTGGGTCTTCCAACATGACAATGATCCAAAACACACCGCCCGGGCAACAAAGGAGTGGCTCCGTAAGAAGCATTTGAAAGTCCTGGAGTGGCCTAGCCAGTCTCCAGACCTCAACCCCATAGAAAATCTGTGGCGGGAGTTGAAAGTCCGTGTTGCTCGGCGACAGCCCCAAAACATCACTGCTCTCGAGAAGATCTGCATGGAGGAATGGGCCAAAATACCAGCTACTGTGTGTGCAAACCTGGTAAAGACCTATAGTAAACGTTTGACCTCTGTTATTGCCAACAAAGGTTATGTTACAAAGTATTGAGTTGTATTTTTGTTATTGACCAAATACTTATTTTCCACCCTGATTTACGAATAAATTCTTTACAAATCCTACCATGTGGATTCATGTTTTTTTTTTTCACATTCTGTCTCTCACAGTTGAAGTGTACCTCTGGTGCAAGTTACTGACCTCTGTCATCATTTTAGGTGGGGGAACTTGCACAATCGGTGGCTGACTAAATACTTTTTTGCCCCACTGTATGTAGCGCTTTTCTACTCTATGTGAGCACTCAAAGTGCTTTATACAACTAATTCATTCACTCAATCACACAAGCACTCTTTCCTAAGCTGTTTCGGTGCGTTCACACCGAACGCGATAGACACGACCAGAGCGTCAGGTTCATGTGTAAAGTCAATGGAGGAGGGCGATGAAGTGCGTCTTGGGGTCCCACGAAAATTCAGAAGCAGATTTGTGTCGCGAAAACGCGATGGGTTAGTTTCTTGCCCAAGGATATTTGGCACGTAGACTAGTGGGAAACCAGGAATCGAACCACCAACCTTCCGATCCGTATGACCTGTATGACCTGCTCTACCTGCCTGGGCTACAGCCAGGTGTGCCACAGGGTTCTGTTTGGGATCTTTATTGTTTTTTTTGTAATTACTTCCTCTTCAGCACCTTCTGAGCACTCTTAAGGACATTTCTTATCACTACTATACAGATGATATTCAGATGATATTCAGTTGTATATCTCCTTTAAGCCCCAAGGTGTTTCGAAACTACAGAATTTTGCATAGGCGCATAGACTCCATTAGAGGTTGAATGTTCTTCAACTTAATGAGGAGAAAACCAAAGTAATTTATGTCATAAGAATGAGCAGACTCAAGTGCAGGACTCTGTTGATGTTGATGTTGCAACAATGATAGTTTATTTACACAATCACAAAGTGCGACCGGAAAAGGGGCTTCAGGAAATCCAGAGGGAAAACCACACTCTTCTTCGGTCACACACACCACGCTCCAGTTCGGTCACACACATGACACTGAGCAAAAACACTCATGCTCACAGGTCACTCCAAGGGTGGAAATTGGGACAGGCCAGGATGATCCATGTACATGAAAGCAAAATTAGAAGCCAGGAAAAACGCTAGGAATGAGAATACACAGGAAAGAGCCAAGGCTACGCTGACTGTCGCACAACGATCCAGTGATGAGAAACACTGAGCTGTCGCCTTAAGTAGTAAATGGTGTCAGGACAATGAGCAGCAGGTGCGTGATTGTTTGCAGGTGAGAACCCGCAATGAGTTCCGCACTGGCGAGAGAGAGAGAGAAAGAAAAACAACAACACTGCGATCTTAGATGAGATCACTCGCTGGGGAGACAGGGGGAACCATGACAATTTCCTCTTCAGCTTATAGGTTATTTGCTTTAAGGCATGCATTTGAGAGTTTTACCAGGGAGCCAAGAACTTTTGGTTTGAGGCTTGGCTTGAACCACAGCATCCAGGGCAGTGTGCAGTGAATATGTAACATTGTTAACAAGATAATCAACCTCAATAGAAGTAGATTTGTAGAAATGAGAGCTGTTCCATCCAAACTGAGAAGCCATCACTCCTAACAAGACCAGGTTTTTCCCCAAAAGTTTCCCAATTATCTAAAAACCCCACACTGTTTTAATGGACATCAGCAATTTAAGGAAAACATGCGACTAAACATGCCACTCCCAGCCTGATTTGGGAGGGGACCAGAGTAAAGTACAGAGTCTGACATTGTTGGACAAATTTACCCACCAATATGAATTTCATATTCATCATGGATTGGTGCTGACACAAATGATTATTTTACTAAGTCAACATTATCGTTGGCAAGCATTTTCAGGGTTCATTCAGTGTCCTACCAAGGCCCCTGGACAACAGTCCACATTGGTTTCAGGTGTCTCTAACTCTAACTCTCTAGCTAACTGTGGCTACGCGGCCTTCACACCAACTACAGAGGGCTTGTTTTTCAGAATTTTCAAGGTTGCAGAGCCAGATCTTCAACTGATTGAGTAAAGACTGAGGAGTAGCTAAACATTTGACACACTGAGCAGGAAAGTGTGGGAGGATCAGATGATAAAGTCATGCTGCTCGGCCAAAAAGAGAAAAGGCCTCACACTTTTTCTCTTTTTGTGCTGGTAATTTCTCACTCCTTCCTGTGGTTATAATAACATTGATTACTTTTCTATAAATGAGTCAAAAGCAGTGGTTCTGACAAGTTTGCAGCATTGTGTTTTTAACACTGGCAGGCACAGTAGATTGTCTAACCACGTGCTCACTTAGGTGTTAAAATTACATACAGTCTTTAGAGCCTGCCATCAGCAAACCCACAACACTTTCCAGATAAACACATGCACACAGTCTTTCTCACCGTTGTTGTTTCTTTCTGTGTCTGCCACTTCCCACTATCTTTGTCTCTGTGTAACAAAAACTACTATCACCTTATTGTGTTGTCTACTTTGCACCCTGTTGCTCTCCTCTGAAGGAGAGAGTGGTTTACATTAAGCAGCGACTTGGTGAGGATTTCTTTGTTTTTACTCTTTCAGTCACTTTTCATACACAAAATAAAAGTTCGGGTGAGCAGGTGAGTTTTGGTAGTTGTGTTTTGCTATGCTGTGTGCACTAGGAAAAACTGGTATTTTAGAGAAAATCTATCTATTGTTATTTTCAAAGATGATTTAAAAGAGGAATTTATTATTAAGATAAAGAAAAATGGTTTCTGCAGCAACATTTGTCGATCGTCTGTGGATTAATCAAATTTTGGTAAATCAATTTTGTTGATTCAGTATCTGCTCTTCCTGCGGGGTGTGGCTATAATCATCTCTTATTTGGTTTAGTAGAGATTAGTGAAGTAAATCATCATGAAGAAAAGTTTCCTCCTTTTCTTGGCAAAGAAAGAAGGTGATAGTGAATTTTTCTCTCTTAAGGTTAGGTTAGTAAATGTCTTCATTAAAGCAATGTAGTGAATTATGAATATAATGTTGTGCAAATGTGAGGTTATCAATCCTTACCCTCATAGGAGACCTTATTTGTGTTGTACAGAACTGTTTTGTTGGTGTGTATATGAAGTTTGTCATGTCAGAATGTTATATTGTATATTAGTCTGTCTTACAATGCATTGTCAAAATGTAAATATGTGCTACCCCAGGAATAGTAGCTGCTGCACTGCTGCAGTCAATAAACTAAACTAAACTAAACTAAACTAAACGAATTAGAGTCTTTATGTCATTTTAATAATGTGAAAGTGAGTCGCTGATCATAAAACATATCATAACTGTCATATTAGGTTCCGATCACTCATTACAAAATAAAACAAAGCAAAAATCATTCAATTAGTTTTATATAACCTACAACACAGAATACATAAATCCAGAGACATATTTCATTTAACAACTCATACATATTTTTGGCATGTACCATGTTGAGGTCAAGGCATTCTTTTGTTATTTGTATTGACAACCAATTAATGCAATACACAGAGGTGAACAAGCATGTAAAGGTATTACTTTGTATTTAGAGATGGATGCTGAAGAGAGAACGCAGACAGTAAAATTGCGGCATGTCTTCTTCCCAAAGCAAGGACCTTCAATGTTGTTTTTTTAATTCCTGAATTTCTTGGACTTTGTAAATAACAAAGATGGTGATGCAAATGCTTCCCAGGATGACTGAAGCGATGTTCAAGGCCATGGCAGTTCGTGATGCATCCTCAGCTAGAGCTATTTCTCCCTGTTCGTTTGCAGCCTTCACCTTTAAAGTTTTTAATAATCAAAGCTCAGTTTCATTTTACATGCAATTAAAGATGTGAGAAGAAGAGTGTATGAAAATCATCAGTGAAATGTTTGCTATAAGCAATTCAAGTTTTTCAATTTCACTTGTAGGACATGATTAAAGTGTAACATACAGTAGACCTGTTTAGAACTTCTTATTATCTACTCAGAAAACATTAATTGAATACTCATGAATCTGACTGGATTTCTTAGAATTTGCTGTATATTTTAATGATTTTACATTGACAGTTTAATCTAAATAAAAATCATCTTTGTAAAACACAAAATGTGTTTTTAAGCTGTGCATCAGAATAAAGAGAATCAATGAGAAAAACAAGTTCAGCAAATGTTACCTTCTTAGAGTAACGAATGGCAAAAGCCCCAAGAGGCTGACAGCAACAAAGAGCACTGAAGTAAGACCATCCAAGATAGGATGGAGGAGGAGCACGAGTTTGGCCAATTTCCATTTGGTCCTCTTTGCCAACTTGTAGTAGATGAGAATTATGAATTATTGGCAAGTGTCTGGATCGAGTGGCTGGTGGGAGTTATGACTCACATCGTTTTATTGTGTCGGGGTGTGGTTTAACTGCTTACATAGAGCTGACCTCTTTGTGATATGAATGTAGGTCAACACATTTTTAAAGAATTTCCAAAAATGAGGTAAATAAGAAGAACAATTGTATTTACAAACAATATGTACACATTTCACCAGATCATCAGACTGAGCCCTGGAACATTGTATGTTATTTTGTTTTTTTTTTTAATTTATTTCATTAATTTAAAATGTTTTTTAAAGATATGACAACCTGATCTGAGATATCAAAAACAGGGTTTCAAAGTGTTTTACATCAAAACATGGTGTATAAAAATCTATCATATCCCAAAGAAGCAAGAGAAACTCTAGTGCAGGAATAATTACAGTGGAACCGAGTAGCTGGGAATAAAATAACCTAAAAACCCACAAATAAGTCTTTCAAAATGATATAAAGGGAAAATTTACTAGATTGTGGTTTAACATGCTGCATTCAGAACCATCAGCGTTGGGCTTTTTGAACTCTGAATTCATTTACTAAGGTCCCTTTAATCTATTTATCTTACACTAATTTGTGCTTCTGGAGCTAAAGGAAGATTTTGATCTCTATTTCTCTAATTTTCTTTTTGGGTTTTATCGACTTCAGTTCTTTCAACCTAAATAAAAGTTTTGTTTTTCTAATTTTTGACTGAAAATCCTGCATATAGGTCTTTCTGTCAAAAACATGATTATTTTTTAATTCAGTTCAATTTTGAAAAACTCTCTTTTAAAAGAAAGAAAGAAAGCTCTGGCAGAATGAGGAAAGCCATCTGCCATAACCCGTTGCTCTCACATTGGGAACGTTACTCTCACCACTCTTAAAGCAGTTCTCAAAACAGTTAAGGAATTTGTCACTCAAACAGTTGAACAACAAAACCCTTATCACTTGTCAATACATGCAAAGTCAGTAAATCACTTCAGCTGTGCCCAGTGAATAAAATAATTTCACCAGTGTTTTAAGACTTAGACACTAAAAGATTTGAAACTTTTTTTTACACAACTTCTTAAACTTCACCTTCAATAAACTGGTGGCTCTGACAAGTTTGCATCAGTGTGTTTTCTTTGCAGCCGAGTAGATCGTCTAACCACGAGTTCACTCAAGTGTCACAGTTTTTCTTCATTCCTTTGATGCAGTTCTCACATCAGGAATGCATTTCCCCACCCACACTGCCTTTCTCATTGTGTTTGTACACTTGCTTCACTCCTAACCAGAGCTCTCACTTGTCTCACACTTGTTCATATTGTCCAGCGTTCGATTTATGTTTTCAGATGGAGCAATTCAAACTTTTTTCAGATTAACATAGTTGTGACATCTTTATAATATATACATAATACATAATATATTGTAAATTTTTAATTTGTTGGATTAATAGAGGCTGTCTTATCTCACCTCATGTCATCTCATCTCATCTCGCCCGTTTTCATTTTGTCTCGTCTTATCTTATCTTATCAGCTCCTGCTGGGATGCTGCAGTGTTTTGTTGTGGCTACATTTTCTTTATGGGTTTAGTATGAATCAGTGAAGCTTGTCATGAAATATATTTTTGTCAAATAAAGAAATAAATAAATGATAGTGAGAGGTGAAGTAAATGTTTTCAGTAATTTAATGTGATGTGAGTTGTGATGTATATCTTAAGAGTAGGTCATGTTCTAGTGAGGACTCTGGTAACTCCTGGTGGCCTAGCTGCCCCTGGGTGGTCTGGGGCCTCTGATGCGCCGGCGGAGATGGGAGTCTCTTCAACTGGCGGTTAGTTTGTCACATCCTTGCAGGAGGCCTCTGCTCCACAGGAGTCTACCCTGCAGGTAGGGGAGGAGAGGAGAGGTGGAGAATGAACTCAACCTGTCTTATGTAGAATGGTGAATGATTGGATGATAGGGTGGGTGTAGTTTCCTCTGCGGTGGGGTTGGGTGGGTCACGCCTGGCTTGGCGGTGCTGCTGCTGTTGGCCCCGGTCTGGATGGGCCTTGGTGGGGGTGCCTATTGGGGTCAGCGGGTGAGTTCCCCCTCTAGGGGCAAGGGTACCAAGACCTGGGGTATAGAGTACGCTTGGGGAGTGTGATTGTGTGTACAGTGTCTATTTATGTCTGTCTCCACGTTGAGTGAGTGCTGAGTATTTGCATATGAGAGCATGAGGGTGGGAATGGATGTTTGTATCTGTGTGTGCCTGTATGTCATGTCTGTGTCTATATGTCAGGTCGGGTATCAGACGCCACCTCTCTAGGGACATATCAGGCCCTCCATGGTATGGAGGCCTATCTCCCCCACCACTCTCCCTGCCAGTGGCAGACGCCCTCAGACATCGGTGCATTGGTGGTTCTTTGTGTCCGGGGGCGTCCAGGTACGCACCGGGTCACTCCTGGTGGCTGCTTGTCGGGGCCTGGAGCCTGGGGCTCGCTCGGGCCCCTTTGGGGGTGGGGTGCCCTCGGCCTGGGGCTCAGTCACTCTGGCACAGCTGGCTGCTGGCGGAGCTCACGGGCACGTCACTGCAACCCCCCCTGGCTTCTGCTCCGCGGCTGCTGAGTGACCTCTCATCTGGGACTCTCCTCAGCTCTTTCCGGGAGAGTGGCGCGGCTGCCCCTCCGTTGGTTCTTCTTGGTCTCTTGTGCTCTGAGGGCCTCTGGATGTCTGGAGCCTGGATCTCCTCCATACCTGCTTCATGCCCTGGAGGATGGGGCTATGGCCCTCTAACAGATCATTACATGAAGGAACCTTTTAAATACAAGTGCGCTCATGCTCACAGGTGTACAAACGGGTGCTCACAGACACAAACTACACCCTTTTTGGCTCCTACCTCAAAGCACACTGTGTGCTGTCGATCTTACGTGCTGCACGATAATATTTAATATTTAGTATTTACTGTTATATTCACATAGATTATTGCCATGATGTTGTTTATTATATTGCTTTTTTTGCTTGTTTTCTCTTTTTTCTTTCTCAACATTTTTTGTGTGTTTGTTTTGTTGGTTTTTGTTTTTTTCCTCTTTATCATCGTTCCTCTTCCCTGCTGTTTCTCTTTCCCTCTTTCTTTCTTCCTTTTCTGGGGGAAATCCAGTCATGTCTGTCCCGTGTGTAGCAAGTGAAAATAAAATAAAATAAACAATAAAAGCAAAGGTGAACTAAATAGACCAATATGGCAAGGTCGGGGTGGTCAATTTGGTAAAGTAAATCCGTTGGGCATCTTTCTTTGCCTTTAGACAATAATTCTGAATGCAAAAGAACCAAACGGGACATGCGGGGAAAAAAAATAAAAATAGAACAGCATGCAGCATCACGACATATGAGCGGGTGGAGTGAGGTATGGGGTCTTCAGGGCAGGGGGGGCTGGGATGAGTTGGCAGTCTGGTTGGGGTCTGTGACGCTGGGCTTCCCTGTGACTGCTGGGCTGGGGGTCGTCTGCTTGCCCCCACCACAGGGAAAAAGGTAACATCTCTCGGGTCTGGGGGTCGATTGCCCCCCTGGGGGTGGTGATACCTGGACTTGGGAGTATAGAGTATGTCTGTGGAGTGTGAATGGGTGTATAGTGTTCATTTCTGTTTGTCTCTTCGTTGGGCAAGTGCTGAGTATTTGTTTTTTTGTGAATGAGGGTGGGAACATATGGTTGTGTCTGTGTGTGCCAGTTTGTCTATGTGTCAGGTCAAGTCCCCACCTCTGCCTCTTTGGGAACATCTTACCTCTCCGGTGGTCCTGCTTGGGTTTTTGGCACTCTGAGGAGCCTATGGAAGTACGGGCTCGGGTCTCCTCTGCCCCTGCTTCATGCTATGGGGGGGAGGGCTATGGCTCACCACACCCTCTAGCAGATCATTACATGGAGAAGCCTTTTGAACTCAAGCGCGCTCATGCACACAGGTGTGCACATGGGTGCTCACATTCACAAAAAAATTGTGTTATGCTGATTTATTTGTAAGCCATCTATGCCTGACCAATATAATATAATATAATACAATATAATATAATATAATATAATACAATATAATATAATATAATATAATATAATATAATATAATATAATATAATATAATATTACAGTCCTGCTCTATTTCACAGCTGGGCTGCTATCCCTGATGTAATCTATGTGCATGCCAGGTCTGCGCTGCTAGTTAAATCAAAAAATGAATACATTTAAAAACCTTGTACTGATAGTGTTTGGAGGCAAATCTTGACATAGGGTTAGAATTGAGGTAGGGGACAGGACCACATGAATGAGCATGTATGCATGGATTCAAAGGTGTGGCTCCTATACTGTAAGCCAATAGAATGAGCAGAATGAGATGTTAAATCCTATACTGCCACATGATGGCAGAAATGGTTACAGAACACAGGTCATATCTAATTTCTACATATTGGTTGTAGCACAGTGCTTATTTCTTAAGGTTTCAGAGGAATAACCAAACAAGTTGGGCTCTGATTTCTTCCCTGATGGAGATTTCTATGAATAATATCTATTTCACACTATAATTACTGCTTAAGTTCTATCTTTTGATTCGGTAGAAGTATTTAGTGTGTTTAATCTCTACAGTTAAGCACTTGTTGCATGGTCCATCCCACTCTTTCTGTCTTAACCTTCAAAGCTCAATGAAATTTCAACATTTAAAATGCTTTCTATAGGCTGTAAATGATTTTATAAGCCTGTTCTTATCTGTTATTATTCTATGTTATAAAGGCTATATATCCTTTAAGTCAGGGATGTGAAATGTACTTTACATCAAGGGCCTCATACAACAAGTGGGTTCACTTTGATTGTAAGTGGTCCTGACTAGTAAAAATAGCTTTTTTGTCAAAGTATAGTTTAACTGCACATTTAATCCTTGAGCTATCTCAATATAAGAACAAGTTGGAGGATTTCAACATAGATGAACATGTTGCAATATACTGCTGCAGATACAGAAAGGAATCTGTCACCTTTAGGCTAAAGTTGCAAGAAATAAATATGTAAAATTACAGCAAAAGTTGTGGAAGCTCATTGCCCAGACTGTCCTCTGGAATATTTAAATTTCTGTATTTTCATTTATAATAATTTACTGCAGGATGGGTCACATGTAAAACATAATTTTAACTTCATTTGATGTTTCAAATTATTGTTCCTATTTTTCCAGAGTATTGTATTTATTTACACCACATAAAAATATAGAATATATTTCAAGTAAGCACCACGACCTTGATTGCTTCTTGAGTCTGTTTATGATCATACAGACAGTAAGTTGAAAAACTTCAGTGGAGCCAGGGAAATGCTTCTGTTTTCTCATCTTGAAGGAATTTTGGGAAAAGAGAATTCTCTGAAGGTGAAGACAAGACTGAATAAACATATGGTACATCTTTTATGCATCTATATTGATGTTTAATATAGATGTTTTATATTTATATTATATTTACAGAAGGTTATAAAATCCAAGTCAGTGAAAGAAACGGAAAAAAAGAAAAACAGAGGCAAAATTTACCACATGGCCACCAGGTGCCAAAGCAAAGGTGTCAAGTATCATAAACCCAATAATACAATATAGCTGATAGATGTTTTACAAACAGAAATGTTTAAAATAAGCCACAGACAATTTTCACTATCAAATTAAAAGAAGTACTTTTATTATAACACACACCCTTTGTTACAATTTTTATATATTTTCTTCTTTCATCACGGCCCATGCCAACATAACTGTAAATAAGACAAATAAAAACAATATTTTTTACAATAATATGCCTTTGTTTTCTTCCTTTTAGTAAATGGCACACTCGTGCAGTACTCTGATGCTGACATGCACTCATTGTTCTTCCTATAATTTTCATATCATATCATTTTGTTTTTGTTTTTTTTTAAATGGAAAAAGCCAATTAAACATAGTGTCACGGTTTGCCGGGGCAAGCCGTGTGAATAATAATGGATCCAACTGCAGGCTGCTGAAGTGGAGGGTGAGTTTATTTGCAACTAAAAGGTACAACAGACAGGGTGGCGAGGAACAAAACGGTGAAAACTCTAAACTGGGAAAACTAAATAAAACACTAACCGGAATACAAACGTGACATGCAGGGAGAATGACCAGAGAATCAACACAGAAGGGTGGAAGGGAAATAACACAGACGAACCAGCAACTACCATGACAGAAGACACAACTTAAATACACCCAGAGAACACAGGGAGATTACACGCAGGTGGGGAACACAGCTGGGAGTGATTATCGTGACGAGACTAGGGAGGCAAACTGAAAACACTCACATAAGACGCAGACCTTCACAATAAAACAGGAAACACATACACGCAATGACATAACACACCAACTAAACACAGACTGGGGGACACAGAACATAGGAACATGAACAGAAGAATACAAACACCCAAGGTAACCAAAACCACAGAATACTAATAGACTAAACATAAACATGGAGTCGCAGACTCCGGACCATGACACATAGTCTGCAAACACATGCGAACAAGGACCTGACATATATTCCTAATTAATGATCCATGTAGAGGAGGTGTAGCACATAATTATAAAAACTTTTTTGATTTTTACTCTTTATTTTCTGGCAAAATTTGGCCTTCTCTATCTTACATAAATGTAGCTGTAATCCAGACGATGATGATGATTATTCCAAAGACTGTTCCGAGGATGTTCAGGGTCTTGGCCGTCCTTGATGCTTCCTCAGCAATAGCTGATTCTCCCAGAGTGTTTGCATTTTGTGCCTTTAAGAAAAAAAAAATCTTTTTTTTTCTTTTACATTTAACTTGCTTAGAGAAAATATGTGTATATGTGTGATGGAAAAAATGATGCGTCAATGAAATCTGACTGGCTACCTTATAATAAGCACAAATCATTACAAATCAGCCTGGAGAAAACCTAAAAATAAAAATTCAAATATATTACTTTGAATTTTACTTTTAAGTGATTTATCTGGTTATTTAAAAAAAAACAAAAACAGCAATGATGTTCTAAAAAACTGAAAGGCTTTGGATGATTGTTGCTCTGATCTTTCGGTGTGTTTCTGAAAGCAGGTACAGAAGAGCAAAAGTTTGAGCAGGGGAAAAAAAATCTTGATTCTCAGGGAATGTTTCCTACCTTGCAGGAAAAGATAATAGCAGGAATCCCAAGTGGCAGACAGCAGCATAAAGTGTTAAAGATGGACCAACCAAGATAGGATGGAGCAACAGCGTGGGTCGCGCCTTCTTCCATTGTGTCAATCTCTTGTACTTTATGGTTTATTGGTCAGTGTCTGGATCCAGTGGGTGGTGGGTGTTGTGACCCAAAACCTTTTATACTTCAGGGGTGTGGTTTTGGAGTTTAATAGCTAACAGCTGCATGTATGTGTGGAACAGAGAAGGGGAAAACCCCCTCCATGCACTTCTATAGGACTGAAATTCAAGAAAGATTCAAATGAAGCCAAGAAACTTCCCACTGTAAAGAGCCTCCTCCCTGGTTGAGTCTGGAAGCAAAATCTGCTTGTGTAAATGTAATTAATTAATTACAACAGTTTTATTCTGTAGCTCACATTGATTTATGACACCCAACACAATGTGTCATTGGTTAAATTGTTTTACTTTTGGTTTTCTATCTAATCAGAACATTGCAACAGAAATTAATTTTTTTTGTTTGTTTTTACTTCTGAGACTTAACTCATTGTATAATTAACAGGATTAAGGAAAAATAAGTTTTGGTAGATAATTAAATCTGCCTCCTTCTTTGAAGTAGCTTTTTTATGAGATGGCACGTTCAAAAGTTACATTTGTACCAAATCGTTGTAACTGTGCTGAGCATGATTACAAGATGCAATTACTATCACGGTTTGGTGCTGTGGAGGGCAGGATGAGGACCAAAACGCAGGAGTCACGGACACAGAAGGGTGAACTTAGAGAAGCTCTATTGTACTGTGCAGATGTTCAGAAAATAAACTCACGAAAAAATACACTAAACCAGAATGTGAGAGCTGAAACACTGGAAAAAAACACGAACAGTAGGAGGGAACTGGGTGTCACAGGTGGAAACACAGCTGGGACTTATCAGATATAATGAGACAGAGGGAAAGCAAAACTCAAAACACTGAACACATGACACAAGACTATCAAAGTAAAAGAGGAAACACAAGCAACATTGATTTTGGTTAAGAGCACGAGGTTTTGGAGAGTACAGTGGCCAATGGCACACTTTGAATCTGTCAAAGTTTACAAATCTGTGCATACTGATAAAACAAGCATAATTCTGGTCATGCTCACTAGTGGTGGTCATTATCTATCAGACAGGGAAGCCGAGCTTAGGTCACTAGGGGTCCATGATAAAATTTGGGCTCAATAATAACATTTTAGATGGACATGAGCAGATGGTCAAATCAATTTTGTTTTTATTTTCATAGGCATCGTCACAAAACCTTTCCGTCACACCTCATGTCTTCTTCTTCTTTCCGTTGTTCCTTTTAGGGTCAACAAAGTGATTTCACCCTTTTCCTAGTCTCCTCTTCTGTCACACTGACTGTCTAGATATCCCCCTTTATCAGACCCATGACTGTCATATCCACACTCTGGCTTTTTCTTCTCTCCTGCTCCTTTTCAGTGTGCCTTCTTTCTTTCCTCTTTCTTTGTCTTTGGCCAGCAGTAGTTGTAGCCACCGTTTGTTCTGCCCTTAAACAGGGTAAATAGAAGAGATTGACACGCTACTCTCGCCTTTAGCTCACAAAACCAAATCACATTTTCTCTACATAGATAAACTCGGCCTTAGGACACCATTCCCAAACTAAATTATCCTTCTTTTCTTTTCTAACTGAGGAATATATTAACCGTATGAACCATAACATGAAGTAAATGTATTTTATTAACTCATGTAAGACTCAACCAGTGGATCAAAGCACAATGAACCCAGGCAACACCCATTTCTGCTCTTTACATTCTCACTGCATATTCCCTACAGCAACACAGTCAAAAAAACAATGAAATTCTGTTATGAAATTCTGTTATGTTATAAGAAACAGAATTAAATACCTCAGTAAGGAATCAGATTTCTTATCCATCACATTTGCACTTTAACTGTTGGCCAACAGCACTAGAAGTGGTTGTTGTTAACCTGAGCCCCCACAAGCCTAGTATGGAAATCTCATTCTTTATGAGTCACACGTTTGATCTGGCCAAGATTTTAAGCTGGATGCCCTTCCTGACCCAATGTTCTCTATTTTTCTTGCACTCAGAGTACACTAGCTTGTGGCCCACCTGTGGTCTGGTTTTAGATCAATCCATGAATGCAATACTGCTATAGCAATCCCTCTTTGGAGTGAAAATGATGATTCAGTGTCTTTCTGTAGTGCAATTGAATTCTTGCCATGCAATTTGCATATTCGCTGTAAGCATTGGTCTAAGTGCTTCAAAAATGTTCCCTAACCTCAGATCAAATTTGGGATACAGGATGGCCTCTGTTATTCTGCATCAATTCAAAACTACAGGATAAGTGGAAGATGTGCCTGAATATTTATAAACAAACAAGATCAAATAGATGGATTAAAGCTTCATTTTGAAGCACTAACAATATATATGCATGTAATAGAAGTAGCAGAAAGCACACAGTGTTCAGTTTTGTGAGAAAAATGGCATGAATTACAATAAATTTACTGGTGTTAAATGTTTTAAAAAGTAGAAACATTCACACTGATCTTTACAGATCAAGAAGAAGAAGACGTGGAATCTTGTGGAGAGTTAGTGCACAAAGAAAGATAAAGTGAAGCGTATTTAATGAATGACTGCTCTGTGCTGTCAGTATCTGTTGTCCACTGAGGCACGGAACTGCAGGAGCTAGATCCGGCCATACACAAGCCCCTGTCTGTAACTCACACAATATGCATTCTGTCCTGCTCCAGTGCATACACTCTACCATGGAAGTTCACAAACTATAGTAAATATTCTGACACGGAAATTCATAAGCAGTAGCTGGACACTAGATTAGACACGACAACTTTAGTCTGAAAAGAACTATAATTTCTTAAAATTGCTTTTGTTTGATCCAATTAATTTTATGTGATTGGTTTCTGTGTCTCGCTGTGCTCTTAACCTTTGAAGCCTCTTTTCTGGAAATATTTTCAGCTTCCTAGTTTAAGACTTGTGTAGGATATTACACAGAACATTATACCAAAAAAATCTAATTCAATTTGAGACCGTAAGTGATATAATTGCAACTCTATCTTCGTTTTCTTTGTGCAGATGTGGACAATGAGCCTCACTGTGTGTGATGATTTGGATCTGTATTAAATGTCAAGCTGTGAACACAGACAGCCTGTGAGGAGGGAGGCAGCGAGCTTTCCTGTAGTACCATACTTCATGTGGAGTCTTCTTGTAATAGACAGTGAGAATTCCTATTTTGCACAAGCAGCTTGGTACAAAGCCCTTCCTGATTTCTTATTGTTTTGCATTTTTGTCTCTCGTGCTTGTTTCAGATCACCAAACAAATGTTAATATTAAACAAAGATAACCCTAGGAAATAAAAAAATGCAGTTTTTTTAAAATGATAATTTCATTTCTTATGGGGGAAAACATGTCCAAACCTCATCAAGATGTTTTTTTGTCAAATGTGAGATGAGCCTTTGACTCTTTCCGGTCAGCAGTGGTTTTCTTATCGGAACTATCCCATACATGCTAATTTATTCAATTTATTTCTTATTATTGAATTTTGAACTCTCAACTCAAGTGAGGAAATTCAGGAATGCAGTTTTTAGATGCTGTTCTGCTCTGGCTCTCACTGTGACTTGTTTAAAATCCTCATTTAAAAACTGTTCTTTCGTATTATTTGGGTTAAACTTTGTCTAATATTAAAATGTCTTTGACACATGTAAGTGTGACATATATATGTAAAAAAAATTCAAGAAGGGGGCACTGTTTTTTTTTTTTTTTTTTTTTTTTAAACATTTTGTTATTCCTGACTATTTTCACTGGTTGAAGGATGAAACTTAAGAACGGATTTAGTCTCTTCATTACGACTATTTTGAATATTCTGTAGTTAATTAAAGATGAAAAGAATGCAGTACATACAAAGGAATAATAAAAGACCCACAGCACTATAAATGGACAGCTAGACGGACAACATATTTGGATAGATGTGTTTTCAACCACAAGGAGGCAGTTTAGCTCCACTGTAGAGAAAAATGGACGACGGGGTTTCCTATTGCGATAATATACAAGGTCTCTGCAGAATTCACAGCCCTCTGTCGTTATATGTAATGTATGAGGGGCAATTTACAGCATAATATTTACTCCTTAAAGGAGTAATGGCACGAACTCATCACTAGTAATACTACAACAGCTGCTAGTATAATAAGAATAAATATTTTATTTTTCTTTTCATTGAAATAATAATAATTAATTAATTAAAAAGACTACTAATTTCTATGGTAGTGAGTGCTGCCTTCAGATACTTCCTCTAATCGGCGATTAAAGAAACATAAACATAATTATGTAACACAATGCACTTATTTTAGTGATAAAAAATATGTTAAATACCGCATTCATAACCATGACGGAACTAACTTACATTCACAATGAATCAAACACGTCTCAGTGCTATTTTGATTCAGTTTTGATTTAGTTAAGAATTACCCTTTTTTTTTCTTTAAAATTTGTCCCTCATTTATAACCCAGAGTAGTTAGCTAAAAGTAGTGTAGTTAAAAAGCCCCAGTTATTTACTTTCGCTGTTTGTTCCGGCTTCTTCTTGGCATTCTTATGACATAGCTTATTTGTGTAGTTTACGGGCGGGCCTGAAGGCATCACGTTGCTATGGTAACTCAACGCTGAAACCTGAGGGAGAAGTACATTCAGCGTCTAGCTGAGATAAAACGGAGCCACGTGTCTTAGAATCCAGCAAAAGCTGTCTAAAACGGACAAACACGCAATGGAGAAACTTGAAGACATCGAAAGTTTTCTGAAGAATGTTGATGAAATAAGTGAGTAATGGTAGAAGTATAGTTTACTAACGATATTAGCTAACACAAAGTTATTCTCTTGTACCCATTTTGCTAAGTTAATTAGCTATAAACGCTAAAAAACTATTGTGTTCAATAAATATTGAGCTCAAAACGCAAATGTAGTGTATACTTCTGTGCTACTGGGAACTTTGTTGGTTTGAAGGTGTAGATTGTTGAGCTATTTCTTTACTTTTAGCCCTATTTCAAATGCCAAAGTAAAGCCTCTTGGAAAAGATCTCTCTATTTCTTTGAATTCTTTTCAGGTCAGCTTGTGGAGGACCTAAGGTCTTCTGATGCTGAAGCCCAACAAAAAGCAATGGAAAAAGCTAATTGCTACATCACTTCCTTGGCAGAGCCCTGCAGAACCAAAATCAACAAGATGACAGTCAACACAAACCCACCGCCACTCCCTCCTTCCATAGTAAAGACATGCATGCAGTCAACAGCATGTGTCTTAGTCTACAACTCCTTGTATCTTTCTCTGTCTCTCATCCACTCTCTGACCCTCAGGCAGGAACACTACAGACACTACAAACAGCTTCTTGTTGTGTTATCCACCTTGTTCTCTCTTGTTCTTTAAGAAAAAGAACACGGTGTACATTAAGCAGTGAGTAGGTTTTGACCTCTTTGCTACTGTTATTGTTTTTTAAATTGTTTTTTTCTTCTTTTACAGACTCCTCAGACTGAAACTCCAGGTGAGCCACAATGAAAATAAATGTCTCTGTGGTTGTCAGTTGCAGTGATTGAAAGCACACTGATACTGTGCCCAATAATGAAATATTTCAACCAAAGAAGCAAAAACTAGTATCCATTTTTCAAAGATAAATTAATAAAGAACATAAATGATTTATTCCTCCCATGAACTACCATGCATTAGAGGATATGAATGACTCGAAATCAGTGATGTTCTTTGAGTTGATTTGTCTAGAGGCCCTTTAGTCAAGGAGCCTTGTTAACTGTTTAACTCACCAAGGACTTGCATTACATCATCAGTTTTACTGCTTAAACATATGCAAATAGGAGTAATCTCTAGGCTAGTGTACAGTATTTTTATATACTGAGAAGCGCTGTGATGACATCCCACTGAACCCAGCACCCTGAATGTGATATTCCATTTAAAACAGCTTTTCAGCCGGCACTTCTTTTCAAGTCGCCCGGGGGTAAAACTCATTAACAGTTAAGCTTCAAATGTGTAAAAAAACCTCACACCTCTTTGCGTGAATCTTCTAATATTGAAATTAACACACCATACACTGAATTCATGATGAGTAAGAAAAATAATCTTGTGCTCGGGGCTGAGAAAGCAAAACAGATTTTAAATTTCTCTGGCTCTTATTTATAGAGAATATCTAGCTTTGTGTGAACCCTCTTTGCATTATAAACACACACTCTGCACACTGTCTGGATCTGTGTAGTTACTAATAATGACTTTCTAAAACGACTGCAGTTTAAAAATAACAGAGCTTCTCAGACAGCGTTGGTTTGATTTTGTTTATTTAAATGGTGTGCAAACTCTCTTCATACTGTGCTCATTAAAAATGGCATTTTTTGACTATTTCCTCCTTTGTAGTACTCATGCTTAAGATTATTTTTTTAATTTCTGTTTTGATCAGAGAATTTCATGAAGATTATGGAGATGGATGCAGAAGAAAGGAAAGTTCGGAAAGCTGCAAATGTGAAAAAGGCTATCGGTTTGTGAAACTTAGCTACCAAACCCTCAGAGGTCTAATTCGAACTCCAAGCAATCAAAATATATGTATTTTTATT
Source organism: Aulonocara stuartgranti (assembly GCF_965226115.1). Taxonomy (NCBI): domain Eukaryota; kingdom Metazoa; phylum Chordata; class Actinopteri; order Cichliformes; family Cichlidae; genus Aulonocara; species Aulonocara stuartgranti. The sequence goes on from NC_138950.1 coordinate 18,766,487, forward strand.
GTTTGTGTGTCTTTGCAGTTTGCATTTCTCCAAAATACAGGATTAGGGTTATCACCTGTGATGAATCAGACTTCAGAGGGTTCACCTGTTGTAGATGAGCATTTCTCTATAGTCATTGCTCTGCTGAGCTGACAGTGTTTCCTTTTTAAATGTAACTGCTTGTATCCATCCCTGCAGCGTTCAAGGACAAAGGGAATGAAGCTTATGCTCAAGAAGACTATGAAACTGCTGTAAAGTATTACAGCGATGGTTTGGCTGAAATCAAAGATATGCAGCCGCTGTACACAAACAGAGCTCAAGTAAATATCTTCAATCTATGCTTTACAATGAAAACACAGACTTCCCTTTTTTCTCAAGGGGAAACAGAGCAGAGATGCTTTTGTGTGTTTATGTGGACACAGAGTGCATTAGGCATCTGTGAAACAGAACTTTAGAGATTTTAAATTTAGAATCTTTGTTACCATCTGCAGTGAAATTGTAAAATCATTATGTTCCCTTTCAAAATGTCCTGTCTAATGTTTACATCTGTGTAGGCCTATATTAAACTGGGAAAGTACAATGAGGCCGTCAGTGACTGTGAATGGGCCCTAAAGGTAAGGTCTGCCGCATGTGTTATACTGAAGTCTAGTGAGCTCACCAGCAGTTTAGAAATATTCTCTAAAGAAACTGGGATGTTTGAAAAACTGGTTTAATTTGGTAATATCCTCAGAATAATGTTTTCTTTATGCTTCTACAGAATGTCAAAGACACAATTTTTGGGTGGGAGATGTGCTCTGTAAACTGTTCATGTAATTTTCTCCAGTGCAGTGTGTCTGAAAGTCAGGTTGAATATTTATTTCTTACTGTGCAAGTGTGCTGGAGTCATTAAACGACCATTATGTAGATAAAGAGGTTTATTAAGTAATCCCATGATTATTTCATTTCTGCCAGTGTAATGAGAGGTGCATAAAGGCTTATCTACACATGGGTAAAGCATATCTGGGATTGAAGAAATATAACGAGGTGAGTAAGAATACCTCTCATTACAGTTGTACGCCTGAAGTAGAAAGATAATAAGAATTCTCAAGAAATTATAAATATGTTTCTGATTAAGATAATGTGGACTCACAGTAATCATCTGTAAATCTAATTTCAAATTATTTCAATTTATTTATTCCAAAATAGGATTACATCTAACACAGATAACCAGTAAAGCAAGATTTATTGTATGAATCACATTAAAGTGCACTGTAGCTTTTTGCAAACTGTATACCAGCTCTGCTGAATCTAGAATCTTCTGGAGTCTTTAGTACATGATTGAAACACATTATATAGAAAGTGATGCAGAACATTTTTTCTTTTTTTAGGCAAGAGGCTGTTTTGAAAAGATAGAAGAAATTCAACCTGGGAAGGAAAAAATAGTGAAAGGTAAAGAACTATTTCCCATGGACTACGCTAGGAAAAGGTCCATTAATGAAAATCACCATCTTTGGTCATGTATCATCCAGAACTGTTTTAAGATGGGTACAGCACACATTTACGTTTTTCTTTGAAAAACATCCACAATATTTTGTTTTTTTTTTATACTTTGCTTAATTATTCTGTGAAAAGAGTCATATGTTTTCCTAACAATATAAAGCCATCATACTCCTCAAAAACATGACAGTTAGAGGAAGAATGCATCCGTTCATTTTCTTCCACTTGTCAGGGTAGCACCCTGTGGCAGCTGGGAGTCTATCTCGGTCTATCACAGGGCTAACACATAGAGACAGACAACCATTCACACTCACATTCACACCTATGGCCAATTTAGAATCACCAGTTAACCTACTGTAACATGCATGCCTTTGGTCTGTGGGAGGAAGCCAGATTACCTGGAGAGAATTCACACAGAGGGAGAGAACATGCTAACTCTACACAGAAAGGCATCAGCTGGATTGTGGATTTGAATTCAGGACCTTCCTGCTGTGAGGTGACAGTACTTAAAACGGCCCCGCTGTGCCATCCTTGATTAAAAAAAATATATATACATTTAAGTGATGAAATATCCATCCACATGAAATATTAATCAGGTAATTAAAGGGTTAAGCAGTATTTTTTAGCATACAGGACTCTTTGTTCTCAGTCTGATGGTAAGATGGCAAAATGCTTACCAGGCCAAAAGAGTAGAGTTGTATGTAGAGCAGCAGTGAGACATCCTCATGTCTTATCCTGTCAGTGACCAAAGATTAGACACTGGTTAGATCAGAAATAGTTTGAAAAGGAGGAGCTTGAGTGGAGGTGGGTTGCAGTGTGACTTCCTGAGGCAAATTGACTTTAGGCTAACTAAAGCAACTTAAGTAGTGGGACCTGTACCAGATTTGATGATCAGATTCATATAATGATACCAGCTGAGACCTAAGCTGATGTGACCTGGGATTATGTGGCCTGACCTGGTTTATCTGAACTAGCACTGTGCTCTATTTTGTTTTATTCCCAGATAGAACCTAACCTTCCTGCACTTTGTTACTTTAATGCATATGATGCATCAAGTTCAGTGTTTTACACTGATTTTGCTATTTTCTTATTTGGGCTATTAGGTCATATGCGATGTACCAATACATTTCTTATACATTGGCAAGTGACCTCTTTCTATTTGAGTGAATATTAATAGCAGGTGGTGGGTGTGGTAGTCATGCCAGGTTGACAGATGCACCACAGGAGACTCTTCTCAGACAGGGGCAGCTGCACTTACTGCTATGGAATAACTTACTTTCTCTTCTTGCTTCTCCATTCTCTTTTGTTCTCCTTTGCAGAATACCTGACCCAGGTTGATTTGGGAAAGGAGAAAGAGACTCAGGAGATAAAGGCAAGGGAAGAGTTTGACAAGGGGAAGAGGAAGGCCACAACAGTGGTGGAGCTGTTGGAGAAGCTGTCAAAACCCGGTCAGATTGCCCTCTACTACTGCGGAGGATTGGAGATTCTGTCACAAGCACTTACTGACTGTGAGTGTTCAAACAATTGTGTTTCTCCTTTAATCACTGTTTTCAGTTTTTTCTTGGTAGACTGCGTCTCCGGTGCACCTATTTGTTGGTTTTATGACAAACAAACAAACAAACAAACAACAACAAAAAACGGATTTCAGGCTAGATTGGATAAGAAGACTTGAAGCAGAAAAAGAGATTACAATAATATGCTCTAAAAGCTTGTGCTAATTACAAAAATGCTTTTTTAAGTTTTGCAGGATTGCTTCATGGTAGGTTAAATGCTTACCATCCATGAAGTCCTGCACCATTAGTCTTTGGTACCAGTGACAGTGGAGCAAGTGTGTAAATGGTGGCTGATGTCCATTAAGTATCAGCTTCGCAGACGTTAATGTAAAATGAAAGACGTGCCAGACATTGTTCCTTAGTTTATTTAATAATGATCAGTGCATTAATATCAATCCAGATTCCATATTGGCCAAGGGCATGTGTCCAAATGCATTTTCACTTTTATTTTAAATCAAATATTTTCTTAAATGATTGAATTTCCAGCTATTTTTTGTGTTTTCTACCAGAGACATGTCTAATCAAGATATTGGTTAATTAAAAAAATAATTCATTAATTTTAAGTACTGTATATTCCTTTTTCATCCTGCTTGTAGAGTGATGCAGTTTTGTTCTTGAATCTATAAATAAACAATGAATTGCTTCATTAAAAACACCGTTACAGTATGTTTAAAACTTAAGTATTTTTTTCGACATGCCTCGTAACGTTCTGTACTTTTAGATGTTGATGGTATAGAGATCAGAGGTTTGCTTTCTTTGAAAAACTACATCTACCTCAGTTGCTGCTGTGTTTGTGTTATTTGTGTTTATTTATTTTGTCAGGATGCTGGCTCAGTTAAAATAGAAGAGAATTAATCATAGCAGTGCTGAAATCCTCTATATATAGTCACGAAAAAGAAAGTTTTCAGGACCTCTGTGCAGTCCTGTAACTTGCAAGAAGCTTGATAGCTACATCCGAGAGCATTACTAGCATGTTAAATGTTAAATTTCATGACAGTAAAATTAGAAAAATTTTACTGTCTGGAAGGGTTACCACGAGAAAACCTCATCTCAATCAACGAAAGCAACATGCAAGCTATTGAATTATTGTTTTTTCACAGGACTGCCCAGTCTGCAGAGTCTTGTGAAAACGTTATTTTTCTTATAACTCTACATATAAAGCAACAGTACTTTTGTTAGAAACTGAAAAATTTTCCTGTTTATTGTCCCTCAACAGTGAAATGATATATCCACCTTTACATGTGAAACTGTTATTCAATAAATAATTTTCAGGCTTTTGTGCAGTGCCACTTCTGTGAAAATCTTTCATTTCTTCTTCACTGGTTCTTTTCAGGATTTCCTTATATAAAAATCCTGGAATTGCCACTCTGAAACTTTCTTTAGCGTCTAGTACAGACAGAAGTTTTTTTTTTCTTTTTGTTTTACTGTGCCTGGTGGAGCAGCTTTAGTGCAATATTTAACAAAGCATCCACGATAGAACTTGTCCATTTACTAAGCTCAGCAGCATTATTTCACTCTGTCCTGTCGGTCACTACTGAATGTTGGAACTTCTCCATTGACACACTAGATTTGTGACAGCCTGGCCCCGGGCACTCTCCATGGACATGGGCCTCAAAATGGCATGTTTATATACATTTCAGTGCAAGAAGTGAGCTGTTGAAAAGAAACATATCTAATTCCTTTTGCTTGGTGGTAGCACAGAGCTTGTTTCTCAAGGTTTTAGATAGGCAGGAACACACTCTTATGGGCCTGATTTCTTCTTGGGTGAAGTAGGGAATTGGGCGGCCAACCACTATTTCACCCCATGTTCCTGTTTGACAATGATACACTCAGGCTGAAAAATAACCGATATGTTTACCAAGTCCTCTGCAGTCTGAAAAGGGGCCACTGTGGACAGGGAGTAATTGAACTTCACTGGGTGATTCACCCTTCCTATTTGAGCTGGTGATATTTTTGTGAATGTTTTTGACCTGCCAAATAACTTTGAAAGTCCATGCTACTAATGTAACTCTTTTTAGTTATTGCCACAAGGCAAAAATGGCAGTTTTTTTAAATTCAATAGCAGCACTGTAACAGTATAACTCGCCAAGGTCAGTGGCTCCATCTGAAGTTTGTTTTTTTGTCTACTTATACTTTAAACATGTGGCAATGACGTGGTAATGAACTGCATCGAGTGTTCTGCTACCTGCATTGTAAATTTTCAGGTATTTTGACTGCAGGGGCAAGGCTGATGAAACTAATAATGTTTAAAGTTCACCACTCAGCAAACCATAAGAAGGTAAAGCACATCAAAATGAAATGGTAACTCTCTCTACTTCTTCTTTCTTTTTTTTGTTAACTTGTATGACTGTTTGTAACATAGGATGTTATGTTGCCCTGGGTATTGTCTGCCAAATTGCAAACATCTCTTATCAAATTTCACTTTTTTCTTCATTAGAAGAATAAAAGTGTCATGTCAAATGATATAATGCCTGTCTTACAGTGCCATTCAACAGAAAAGGGCAAAACTTACATAACTTACGACTGAAAGGATCTCAGCAGGGCTGACATTACAAGCTTTTCCCCCTAAAAGTACTCCTTCACTGCTCTGCTTTACTTCGTCTTCTTTGGTATTAGATAATAAACTGTTTCTTACTTTGCCTTAGTCTCTTAACATGTTTTATGTATTTTTCATTCCTGCCCTTGACTGTAAATCAGCCAGTGAAAAAGGTGCGTCTGCAAAATCTCTAAGCTGCCTGATGATGTTCCACTGCTTTCCGTCTTCTTACACCATATATTGTTCTCTTCAAACAGGTACAGGGCAGACCCTTTTCAGGCTGAACAATGGCTTTAGTATCATCGCCAGCAATGTCACGGTGAGAAGGTAAGGAGACCAGAGGGAGAGGTAGCAGTCAGCCCTCGGTGGAGCTTTGACAGATGGACTTAGAGGCAGGGGCATACAGAGACAATGATGGCATAAACTCGAGAGATCATTCACCGCCCCCTCTCCCTCCTCAGCTGTTTCTATGAAAGCCCAGAGAAGAAAAGATGATCACACTAGAGATTGAGATGAGTGCTGAAATAAGCAATGGCCCCCGTTCTGTCCCAGAAAGAGGTTGTGTTTTTGTACAAGATACAAATTATGACTCCCTCGTTTCAGATCAGTAAGGTTATTATTAACTTGTCACATGCTTTCAATGTAGTCCATTGTTAGCAATATCCTTTTTCAAGCTGGGACACAGTGTCCAGGAAGCAGAGGGTGCAAAGAAACTGCAGTCTGAGCTTGATGGAAATACTCAGTAAGGCTGCTGGTGTGAGCCAGATAAATCACCTAACACCTATGTGAGCCACGAAGCAGGAAAAGCCAGTGCCATTGTGGCCTGTCCTAATCACAAATTGAAGGGGCACTCTGAGTTTGGGTGCTCTTGGTCATTTCTGAGAGTTAAAGATAAGCAGGAAAAAAGGTCTAGAGTTCTTCAAAGTTACATTTTATGCTAAATATAGTATTTTTATTTCAAGGTGTCTTTCAAGCTCTTCACTTTTACATATATAGCTGAATCTAAAAAATGAATGAATATTTTTTTTGTGAGTGCCTTTTTAAAAAAATAAACACTGTTCTGCAGTAGGGTTGTTTCATATAAAATTATCAGCTATGTTGTCTTTGGCAACTGGGTTTTATGTTTACTGACATACTCACATTGCTTGTATAATTTCTCTGCAGTTGCCTGTTGGAGAAAACAAATGATCCAGAGAGTCGTGAGCTGTGTGTGTCTGTTTTTAAAATATGGAGGAGAGTTTGTTGTGGAAATGGTATGTTGACAACTGAGGTACACTTCAGTGTCTGTCCATGTATCATTTTACTGTCACCGATTTAGAAGGAAAATAAGAAAACAATACTGTTGACCTCTAAATTAGTATTGTGGTCTTTATGCACATCTTGTCAGTATTTTGTTGAACATGTTTTTTGTGCTTAAGATGGGTGACACATGGAATGTCTAGCATTTTGTGCAAGCCTTGATCATTTTTACACACTGTGTATTTGTAATATAAATACCTTCATTATCAACATAGGATTAATAATACAATGCTAAATTCATTAAAACTAGGTTGTTGTTTACTGGGAACTGACAATGGGACCACTGTGTCTAGTGTATCTGTCTCTTTATTCTTCTTTGTTTTTCCACTGCTTTCAGATGAAAACCAGAAGCTGTTGATGACATGTCCGGTCGCCACACAGTCCATTGTTCATTTGGCTTCATCGGAGCATGATGAAGTGGCGAAAGAATGTCTGGCACTGCTGTCGGTGTACTCAGAGATACCACGTGGCAGACATTTGGCCATTGAGAGCCTTGATTTGAACATGTAAGATATTACTTTATGTTGTCGGGAGATTCCACTAGCGATGACTCAGTTGGAGTGAAGATTCAGTTATTGTCCACCATAGTCAATCGCTTTGCAGGGACAGGGAATTATATATTATATAGACAGAAACAGTAATGCTCTTTTACCTCCTCCCTGCAGTGGAGGGACTTTAGTCTAGCCTCGGGCAATATGTTTGTTATTGTCACTCCAGGTGCGACATCATTTTAATGATATTTCAAGAACTTTTGTTCTGTCATTGCTCTGTTAACTCTGAGCAGCCCAAACAATTTGTTTTGCTACCCGTATACCTGCGGCTGAGCAGATTTTCAGAAAATGTAAAAAGAGCGATTTTTATTGTCAAAGTATTTCTGGCATTATTATCCCAGTTGTTGGTCCCAGGCTAAATGCCATCATTATGTGGGAACAAAATATTAATTTCCTTTAGTAATATCTTCTCCCTCTCTCTTTGTTTATCTGCCTTTGCTCTTATCTGAATGTAAAGGTTAGTGAGGAACCTCATGGTGTGCGTCTCAAAGCCAAAGAAGCAGCAGGAGAACACAGCGGTCAACATTCTGCAGAACTTTGCAACAGAAAGCCGGTATGATTCATTACTAACCCAACAAGTCATGATCACTTCACGCAGTCTTTACAAACTAATAAAACAGAAACAAGGCCTACAGGACACTCCTGTTTGCCTAGCACAGATTTACCTGTATCAGCAGAAGTCTAGAGAGAAATAATAATGTGTTATCCAAGCCTTAATTACTACACTCATTAAAGCCAAGGCTGCTCTGCTTCTGATCGACTTCAACTTAAAGATGCTATTTTAGTGTAGTATACATATAAGCAGTATAGATATCATACAGCATTCTTAACCTTTAGTATTGAATTAAAGGGAAAATGACTGTGCAGTGCAGATACAAAGCTCACAGCAAATCCATCCGACTTTTACTGCCTTTGATGTGGATGAGTGACAGTCTTCAGAGACATGACAGTCAGTGCTGTTTGACCACTAAATTGAATTGTCCTGTATCTCTTGTATGACTTGGACATTTTGTGCATTTGGGGAGTATTTACAATTGGTGAGGCTCTAGGGTTCGAAGATAAGTCACTGGACTCAACTGTTCAGCTTGGAAAGCGGTCCCCTCCTTTGAGGTTATACACAGTTTTCGTTTCTTGAAGTTCTTGATTTGCTTTCTTCTGTCATGCATGGCTGTGTATAACTTAACCTGACATCATTCTCTCACCTTTGACTTTATTCCCATTGTAAAAACAGCACACAGGATATTGTCAATTTGCTACTTCAGTGTGACAGTAGAAGACCTTCTGTCATTTTCCATATTTATACTCAGACAAATCCTGCTTTGCATTTGTAGCAGACATGTTTTTTAATATATATATATATATATGTATATATATATATATATATGTGTGTGTTATTTTTTTTTTCTCTTGCAGGTTTTGTATTCAGTTGAGAGATGTTTTGACAGACTCAGTCATTCTGCCAGTTACAACAATACTGGTAATATATGCAATTACTGGTTCACTTTATATGCAATTTGTGTGCATGTGGAAAAAGTACTCAAGTGTTTCCTGTATTTTTCAGAAAAATTTCAACACGTCCAATCAACATATACTTCCGTCACTGATATCAGGTCTCGGCTGTCTGGCTAGAGATGACGTCATTCGTCACAAGCTTGCTCATGATCCTGATTGTTGGAAGGCCTTTCTGGTTGCTGTTGTTAGTAATGGTTACACATTTGTCTCTTTCTTTAGAAAAGTGCAAATTGCTATTCATTGTGTTGACGTCATATGCCAAAGAAATTAAATGTCTTCTATAGTGTTGTCACAATGAGACAGAAAAGATGTCTGCTTATTATTTAGTGGAGGGTTTTATTCTCTCTCCACACAGAGGACATGCATTGCATCTGAATACAGAGAGATCCTCTACCCTTTACTTGGCTTGATTATGAACCTTTCAACCGTCACCTCCCCTGTTATCCAGGTAAGTTCTCAGGTTCTCTGACTTTTTTCCTGACAACTTGAGGAACAACATTCTTACTACAAAATTCATTAATAGTAATAAAATAAGATTGATAGATTAGACTATATCAAAAAAAAAGAGAAAAGAATAAAAGCCAATGGGAAAGGAAGCAGAAAGAGCAATTATTTGTTGTGACACCTATTTAAAGGTGAATTGAATGTGAAAATTGGATTATCCACTTTTCCATCTGTGGCTGTTTGAAGGAGCTTTCTGTTTCACTCTGCGACTCCTGTGTGGATCTCCTGAGGCATAACGACGAGGGAATCATAACTGTGAGTAAAGCTTATGCTCCAGCACTCTGAAGACTTTAACCTTAACAAAGAATATAGATTGATCAGGCATAACATTATGACCATGGACGTGTGAAGTGTACAGCACTCATTATTTCTTCATCATGGCTCCTTTTAGTGAGTGGGATATTGAGTGGGATATATCAGCTATTATTGTCAAGGTTGATGTTTTAGAAGCTGGAAAAATGGGTAAGCGTAAGGATTTGAGTGAGTTTGACAAAAGCCAAGTTGTGGCTTGACGACTGTATCACAGCATCTCTAAAAATATCGATCAAAAGGTCTAACTAAGGATCACTGGTGAACAGGTGACAGAGTCAAGCATGGCTAAGGCTCAATAATGCATGTGGGGCGCAAAGGCTAGCCCATGGGGTTCAGCTCAACAGACAAGCTACTGTTACTGAACAAGTTAATGCTGGTTCTGATAGAAAGGTGTCAGAATACACAGCGCATCACATTTTGTTGCAGCAGACCAGTAAGGGGGCCCATGCTGACTCATGCCCATCGCCAAAGCTCTGACATTGGGCTTGTGAGCATCAGAACGGGACCTCGGAGCAGTGGAAGAAGGTGACCTGGTCTGATGCATCATGTTTTTTCTTTTACATCACGTGGTAGATGGCTGGGTGCACTTACCTTGGGAACACCCAGCACCAGGATGCACTATGGGAAAAAAGCAAGCACTGTGATACTTTGGACAATATTCTGCTGGGAGACCTTGGGTCCAGCCATCCATGCGGGTGTTATGTTGTCATGCACCACCTTTATTATTACTATTATTGTGTTGCTATTTTGTACATTATATATTATATATATTAGCTTTGCTGAGAGGATCTGTAATGAGCATGTATGTTCCAATTATACGTTGGAAACGACAGTTAACATTTGCTTTAAAGCATTAGAAAGTTGTCTTTATGGTAAAATATTAAGTAATAATTTCTTCAAAACACCCTTCAAAGTTTTTAAAGATGCATTATTCACATTATTGCCAGTAGAATAGAATAGAATTAGAATTCAACTTTATCGTCATTGCACATGCACAGGTACAGGGCAACGAAATGCAGTTTGCATCCATCCAGAAGTGCTTTAGTGATATAGATATATTACAACATATATTAGCAATAATATAGATATAGTAGTGGCTTTAGACCAAGCTGACTGCAGCCTGAAACCCAGTCTGGTCCTAATTTGTTGTTAAGAATAACCTTCTTTGTGTCGGCAAACAAAGAGAAAAGAAGGAACAATTTTTTTCATCACTTTTGTTCTATTTTGTCTACTGCACACCCACATATTGTGTAGTTTGTATCTTCAAAATATTAAACTGTGCTTTCAAAATCCTGGATAATACAGTGCAATTTAGACATTTTAACCTGCAATGAGTTTCCAGTTTGTAATAGCCTTATTTTTATTATTTTCTGAAAACACCCTTTTTCTTCAAATGTTTTTTTTCTGCTAGTTTTCCTTGCCCCATAGCAGTTTTTTGATAATCTGCTATCCAAATTCTCTGCTTTGTTTTTCAAGCCTCTACTTTTTTCAGTCTTGTATTATTTCATTTTCTAATGCCAGAATTCTTCATTGTTCTCCAGAGAGCCACAGGTGTGCTAAGCACTGTCCTACCCCAGTCCTCACAAGCCGTTCAGCATGTTATCCAAAGGGAAATGGTCAAAACCATGTGCAGTCTCCTGAAGGTGGTAACTGTGAACACTAATCTACTGCTCAAATGTCACCATAGTTATCTGCTTCTTCTTGTTGAAAGATGTCATTGTATAACACATATTCATTTCATAGTAGCGCATGCAACTACTTGCCCCGAATTCGTTGCTTATTTGTGAGCTTGGTTATTTGTCTTGTGCATTCATGTTTTGTATCATGTATCATCAAAGCAACACAAAATGCAACAAAGCCAGAGACCCAAATTTTCTCTATATATACATATTTTCCGTAATTCCACTAAAAGACAGTTTTTCTTCATATTTCACGTGACCTCTGACTGTCACCATAAATTTAATGTTTATCCACATTCTTTCTGCTGGTTTTAATGTCATTGTTATTTTTGTGCTTGCCTACCCAGGGAGCCGGGCAGACTGCCACTAAGTATGCCATTAAGACTTTGACAGTGTGCACTGCTGCCAGTCACTTGGCACGGGAGAAGCTGGTGAACTCTGATAAAAGTGAGGAATGATTGACGTGTTGGTTTTAACAAGCTCCTTCATTAGTCCATGAATATAATTTGAGTGCTGACCTAATATTCAAATAAAGTGTGTGCATGTGTGTGTTGATTCACATATGAGGACAGTAAATACTACATCCACTGATTTTTAAAAAAATTCTTTAGGTGTATTTAAATATATTTAATATACAGTGGGGCAAAAAAGTATTTAGTCAGCCACCGATTGTGCAAGTTCCCCCACCTAAAATGATGACAGAGGTCAGTAATTTGCACCAGAGGTACACTTCAACTGTGAGAGACAGAATGTGAAAAAAAATCCATGAATCCACATGGTAGGATTTGTAAAGAATTTATTTGTAAATCAGGGTGGAAAATAAGTATTTGGTCAATAACAAAAATACAACTCAATACTTTGTAACATAACCTTTGTTGGCACTAACAGAGGTCAAACGTTTACTATAGGTCTTTACCAGGTTTGCACACACAGTAGCTGGTATTTTGGCCCATTCCTCCATGCAGATCTTCTCGAGAGCAGTGATGTTTTGGGGCTGTCGCCGAGCAACACGGACTTTCAACTCCCGCCACAGATTTTCTATGGGGTTGAGGTCTGGAGACTGGCTAGGCCACTCCAGGACTTTCAAATGCTTCTTACGGAGCCACTCCTTTGTTGGCCGGGCGGTGTGTTTTGGATCATTGTCATGTTGGAAGACCCAGCCTCGTTTCATCTTCAAAGTTCTCACTGATGGAAGGAGGTTTTGGCTCAAAATCTCACGATACATGGCCCCATTCATTCTGTCCTTAACACGGATCAGTCGTCCTGTCCCCTTGGCAGAAAAACAGTCCCATAGCATGATGTTTCCACCCCCATGCTTCACAGTAGGTATGGTGTTCTTGGGATGCAACTCAGTATTCTTCTTCCTCCAAACACGACGAGTTGAGTTTATACCAAAAAGTTCTACTTTGGTTTCATCTGACCACATGACATTCTCCCAATCCTCTGCTGTATCATCCATGTGCTCTCTGGCAAACTTCAGACGGGCCTGGACATGCACTGGCTTCAGCAGCAGAACACGTCTGGCACTGCGGGATTTGATTCCCTGCCGTTGTAGTGTGTTACTGATGGTGACCTTTGTTACTTTGGTCCCAGCTCTCTGCAGGTCATTCACCAGGTCCCCCCGTGTGGTTCTGGGATCTTTGCTCACCGTTCTCATGATCATTTTGACCCCACGGGATGAGATCTTGCGTGGAGCCCCAGATCGAGGGAGATTATCAGTGGTCTTGTATGTCTTCCATTTTCTGATGATTGCTCCCACAGTTGATTTTTTCACACCAAGCTGCTTGCCTATTGTAGATTCACTCTTCCCAGTCTGGTGCAGGTCTACAATACTTTTCCTGGTGTCTTTTGAAAGCTCTTTGGTCTTGGCCATGGCGGAGTTTGGAGTCTGACTGTTTGAGGCTGTGGACAGGTGTCTTTTATACAGATGATGAGTTCAAACAGGTGCCATTCATACAGGTAACGAGTGAGGGACAGAAAAGCTTCTTACAGAAGACGTTACAGGTCTGTGAGAGCCAGAGATTTTCCTTGTTTGAGGTGACCAAATACTTATTTTCCACCCTAATTTACGAATAAATTCTTTACAAATCCTACCATGTGAATTCATGGATTTTTTTTTCACATTCTGTCTCTCACAGTTGAAGTGTACCTCTGGTGCAAATTACTGACCTCTGTCATCATTTTAAGTGGGGGAACTTGCACAATCGGTGGCTGACTAAATACTTTTTTGCCCCACTGTACATCCTAATTGCCTTTCATTTACTATTTCACACAGAATTGTCTATAATACGTCGTTTGCTGAGCTCCAGCTGTGACGAGATGGTCTCAGGAAATGCAGCCCTGTGCTTGGCCCACTGCCTTGATTTGGAGGGAGTTGCCAGTGACCTGCTGGGCACTGATATTGTGCTGTTGCTGCTGCAGCACGCTGCAGGAGATGCTAAGAGGACAGCTGTGCAGCAAAATGCAGCAATAGCTCTTGGGAAGTTGTGTCGATGTGAACCCAGGTACCCTCTCACCCTAATCGATAAAGCCACGTAAACAATAGAACCAAGTCGCTCACCACGTATTGCTTTGAAGCTGATGCCATGTTGCTCCCGGACATTACACGCTTCCTAGGTGGCATTTTAATATATTTACTAGCAGGTCTTATGTCAACCACCCATATTCACTCTCATTGATAGTCACGTATATCAAAGTTTATTAGTAATAGTTTAGTCAATATAGTTTATAAATGACCTAACTTTTAACCCCGTTAAATTGGTTTTCATGGATGCCTGGATGTTAAACGTAATTGTTACACCTGGTAGAGCAGTAACCCTGATCATTTTATTACAGATGAAAGGATTTAGACAGTTTTTAACTCTCAGTGTTGCCGCACTGATCGTGTGACAGCGGAGTTTGGGCCCAGGCACGGCTAATGACGTCAGATTTAAAGACCGGATTAAGACTCGACTGTACGCTGTGTTCGTGTTTTCCTGCAAAACAATAAGTTCCATTGGAGCAGCCCTTCAACGCCTCTCTCTGTCTCTCGCTAGCAAAGTTGACCCAGACAACAAAGTGAAGCCAGTTTTCGGCTACGAGCCCGACACTGAACCCGATGCATTAGCCAGAGGTCCCTTTACTATGGTTCAGAGCTGCGGACCTGTTTTATATACCCGTGGAATAGTTTTCTATATGAGATCGCTGCAAAAAGTGCAGCCTTACCTAATGTCCACCCTACTGTTACTCATTTATATTAAGATTTAAAAATCTAGTTGGTATTGGTATGGTGAGTAGCCTTCAGTAATAGTAATAAATCACACAGCAATAGTACATTCATGTAGTTGTAAAAAACATGATAATATATTAAGTAATCCAACGTTTTCAGAGTAACATTGAGTAACGTTACAGAATTCGTTACAAAATACATTTTGGGGCATGTATTCTGTAATCTGTAGTGAATATGTTTTAAGGGTAACCTTCCCAACACTGAGCATTGATAGTAGAGGTAAGAGATATAGCCTAAATATTATATCACAATATTTCAAGAAATTCATGAAAAGTATATTTTTGATGATACAGAAAAAAATAATGGCTCCGTTACTGATGCTTGCAGCTTGCAGGCAGTAGCATTTATTTCAGTGTAAGTAAATAAATCCTTCTTTTCCTGCTGTAATGATGAGGCACAGCCTAATTTGAAGTGCAAATCTACTGAAACAAGAACCCAGCAACAGCAACATTATAGTGTAATAGTAGTGTCACAGCATTATATCCAGCGGCACAGCAAAAGTTAAACGTAAGCAAAAAAGTAGCCTACGTAGTGTTTTCACTGAAAATTTCGGTAAAAATATAACATGGCTATTTAACAGTTCAGTTTAAAAATAACTAAAATGACTTAACTTTATAACTTTTTGGAAGCCTGTGATAACACTGAAAAATATTTTCTACTTTGGATTTTTTTTTTCATCTTTGAATGACCTTTAAACCAGCAGCTTAAAGCACTACTTTTGCAAAGAAATCATAAAATTTAGCTATCAATTATTTAATGAGTTTAACGAGCTCTTTTTTGGAGTAGCATTATTTGAGGATTTTATAAATATTTGGGAGAAATTAATGTTTTTTTAACAGTCTGTAAAATAAATGAGAAGAAAGCCCTTCTAAGGATCTGGAACATGTTAGGTTAAATATTGTTTCTCTGACTCTCACTGAAGAGTGAAATTTGAGTATGAACATCTATCTACTCATAAATCCACGAGGATATAAATAAAAAGTGATCACGTTCTTAGCTAAGCAGTGATGTGTCGCTGTGGGCCATCATCCACTATAGAACCTCTGCGATTATGCAAGTACAACTGGAATAGTACACTTTATAATAGGAGTCGGCAGCGACAACGTGTCTCTTTATTCCTAGAAAGACTAAAATATTCCTCCAGGCTGAAGCACTTGCGTGTGACTGTGTTGAGGATGTGTTAGTCTTCAGTTCCTGAGCTCACACGAGTGTAGTTATAATTGAATGCCAACCAGCTGAATATATTACTGCTACTTTCTTTTGCAAAAAATCCCCCAAAACTTTTTCTTCTTTTCCAGACACATGAGCAAACTTCGAGAACTACACGGCCTTGAGATTCTGCACTCGTGTGTAAAGCTCATCTCATGAACCCCTGACCACACATTTTATAATATCCTTCCTTGACCCCAGTCTTGTTTTCTCCTGTATTCTGTGTTAGGCGTTGATACTTGCTTACCTTTGGGTAAAAGTGAAAGTAAATGAAAATGAAGACGTGCCAGTCCTGGTTGTTTATTAGTCTTCCTATTTATTAAATTTCATTTAAGATTATATTGATTTGCTATTACAGAAAACCAAGTCTGACTAGAGATTCATTAAATATTTTCTGTATTTCATTTGGATTTGAGTCTCCTCCGTTCTCCTTGTATTTAAACACTGAACAGTGTTTAAATACACTGTTCAGTGTATTAGAACAGTGTATTTAAACACTGAACAGCTACAATATTCTGTGCTTATTTTTCATGGAGGTATTTCATGTATGAATCACCACATAAGTGCACCCAGTTATACCTTGTTTATCTGTAACTTATATGATTTGAATGCCATTGTTTTATAACATCAAATATCTGCTTCTTGTACAGTTGAATAAGCTGTATTGTATTGTTGTATTTTCAAGGATTGATATTGACCAGACAAGGCAACATTAACATGGTGATGGTATTTCTATTGGGAAATTGATTAGAAAAGTGAAATATTAACATGTTTATACTTCTTGAAACCTTTAGATACAGTTTCTGGGTTGTTGTTTTTTTACATTAACATGTAGCATTTTCAGTACAACTAATTGTATTGTTGCCCTATAGTCAGAGTTTCTGATACATATTGTTTAAAATTCCTTATTGAATTCGTTCATCTTCTAACCCATGGCCATGTAGTTGTGACTGTAAAGAGGGAGGATTACTGTGAAATCGAATCCACGTATAAATGAACTTCAGAGGACAAAAGCTCCCTGCATGGGATGGCACCATCTGCTAGTAACTGCAAACAGCTGATACCTTCTGCTCAGGTGGATTAAACAGTAATAAGAGCATTTAATCAGCGGGACTGATAAATCGCAAACAAGACAGAACAGAAATGAAAATGCTTCACTGTTTTATACTAGGACTCTTTCTGCTTCCAGGTATGTACTCACAGTTGTGTTTATTTTCTCAGTAAAGTAACTTAACTTAATGGTGAGCCCTGTATACTGCAGATTAATCAATTAATTGGCCAATTTAATAAATTATTTCTATGTTAGATAGAATATGTTTGTTTTTTGCAGCTTGCAGCTATATATAAACTGCATACAGTACACATATATGAGCTGTAAAGTTGTAATACTTAAAATACAATATACTGCTTAAAATGTAAAAAATATTAAAGCAACATTAAAAAATACAGAAATGATTATTTATTTGTTCATCAGAAGAAAATACCAAAATAAAAACAACAAAGAGTAGTCTGCAGAGTAGAGTAAAGATGCCGAAAATAATAAAATAAAATAGCAGCTCTTTGAATAAATTAAAAGAATTTTCCTCACATATATATTTAATTGTGTGTCATGCCTGGTAGATGGATAGATACATAAATGATATTCTGGCTCTTACATTTTAATTTTAAAGTAATTACCTAAATCAGAGGAATACATTCATAAGTTAAGGCGTATTACATTCATAAGACTACTTTGTTTAGCTTTATGATAATGTTTTAATATAATCAATATTAATTGATTTTTCTTTCACACCCATTCTATGTGTGACCTGTATGTGTTACCCTGTATTTAAATATATGATGTTATGGTATAGGTTTTTTTTTTTTTTTGCTGTTTCCTCAGTTTGCCGTAGAGTAATAACTCACAATATTAATGTGCAAAGATTAATTCAGTTTGTAAACTGGCTGATATCAATGCTGCAATTATCAGTGTAAACATCAGACATTTTCTATCTTATGCATACATGTACTATAGCAGCAAGGCTCTTTTTCTAACACTATTTTAAACTTCTTAAAATCACCAGCAAGGACAAGTTATATGAGGGCAAGACAACCTCTCCAATAACTAAAACAGTGATGCTGATTTAAAATGTTTTAACCTCACTCAGTCACTCGGTCTTATTTTGAATACCAGGTGTTTGTACTAATGTGATTTTAAGACTTCAATAGTACTAAACAGTAACACATTTATTTTATTTATTTATTCATTTTTGTGCTATTTTTCATGCTAGGTTTAAGAAACAGAGCCTCTAGGGAGGACATTTGAGTGACATGTTTTGCTTTTGTCTTCGTAGTCAGGGCAGAAAAAGAAGATTTCCAAGGTTACTTCACAGAGCAAACAAAAGGCACAACTGTCACAAAAGATCTGCTTCTGAAAAATGAAAACACAACTGGTCATGGCACAGAAGCAATACCTACAGAGAAGACACATCAACATACCGCAATGGCATTGACTGCCAAGTTTCCAGAGGCGGTCTTGCTTGACACCAGACTGACAAAACCTTATAAGAAAAGTCTAATAACAAAGGCGTCAGCTTTAATTTCCCTACCAAGCTCAAAGCATTTTGTCTCCAGAAATGGGAATAGCTCTCTCATATTAAAGAGAGAGCCGTCGGCTATGAGGATTGACACTGAATCAGAAAAACTATTGATCTCTAATTATGAAAAGATCTCATCATCTTCTGCGCAATCTGCAATAGAATTAATGATGAATGACACCTCTGACCCAGAGGGCAATTTGACTGCAGAGGCAGTGAAAGCCCCTCCTTGGTTTCACACTCTTCTTGATTACAGGAATCAAAGAAACACTAACTCTGTTAAGCTCACATCTGCTGATGGATCCCTGAGACCTCCAGCGCTATCTGCATCTCATTCTCGTGTAATTGATAACCTGGATGCAGCACGTAATGACAGCAGTGACAAACAGTCTCAAGGCAAGGAAACCACAAACCTGAGAAGAGACCTGTATGGCTTGGGCACAGTGCAATCCATCTTTCAGAATGCTACAGCAGAAGATTCACCGAGAGGAAGCACAATAACAAACTTGTGTTTGACCTGCCTGAAAGATCAAAGGCCAAGCTCCACCGGGAAAGCTGCACTGTCAACTCATGGCTCCCCTGACAACAGTAAACTTACAGCCTCATTAACCAGTTTATATCAACAGTCAGCTCGAGTGCAAGAAGAAATGTTAAACAGAGACGTCAGTCATGCAAACCTCACCAAGCACTCCAGTTTCAGCGAGGGAGGAAGTTTACCTTACGATCAGACTTTCCTTTCTTCTTCCTTCAGTAACACTCAGAGTCATACTCAAAGCGTTTTGAATGATTCCCCAAACATTTTTTTTTCATCAGCTCCAGAAGCGGTTGCGTTTCACACACGACCTCTTGCTGAGGTGTCGTCAGAAACAAAAGAAGACACCAAGAAGCAATTGAGGCATACCTATCCTAGTGAAGCTTCTGTCAAAGAGAGACCCGTCTCAACATCTACAACATTTTCTCACTCATCAAAATCCTTTTATATTGCAAGGAAACCAGTAGAAAGTGGAGAAAAAGAGCTGTATGAAAAAAAAGTAAGCACTGGGGTCCCGCAGTCAGACCTGATATATTTCAGTAAGAATAACAAAACAGCTTCCCACAGTGTCTCAACAAACTTAAAAAGTTTCATTCAACGACAGTCTTTGGACATCAGCAGTGGGCCGGTAAGCAATATGCCTGTTATTAGTTCAGCTCCCCACAGCACTCACATAAGTGTTCTTACAGAGGGTAGTGATCACAGCACTGCATCTCATCCAGCAGTAAGAATGAGCTCGATTGAAGCTCACAGTGCAGCAACACCCTTCAGCGGGAGTAGGCCAACCGCTTTGCCAGTCGAAAATCCTGAGTCTCACTTTCAGACAGGAAGAGTGGATTCTTTGATCTCTCTTCTGAGACTCCAAACACCAGCTAAACCAAGCTTTCAGACCAAAGGACCCATACTGACATTATTACCAAAGGATTCTGCCATAAAGCTTGCATCTGCAACCACAAAGACACACTTGACAGATAAACAAGATCCTCTGACATTTAACGCTGTACACAGCATTGTTAAACATTCTTCTGTTGATCCCCCAGGGCCAATGAATAAACCAGTTATAAGAGAACCACAAACTACAACCACCGCAACAACAGAAGTTTTGCCCAGGAAGTTGTTTCTCTCAGAGTTGAGTCAGGACTTTGGTGATGACATGCCCGTGTTGACACTACCAACACTATCAAGCAAATCTCTTTCTGAGAAACTGACAATAAGTAAATTTTCAGGGACTCAGTCTAAACTCATCCAGGTAGGAACTTATGATGTAGCTAGAGGGAAGAATGTAGCATCAACTCGTCAGTCTTATTCAACATATAGTGGGGATTTAATCAGAGAGTCACTAAGAGATAATGATACAAAATCAAGAGATGAAAATGAACAGGTGTTGTATGCAGTTGTAGAAAATGGGAACAAGACAGAAAACGATGAGGAGATGAACGCAATAATAAAGTTGCAGGAAGGAGAGAAAAACAGGAAAGACACAACTTTGAACTATCAAAGAGAAAAATTTAAAGAGAGCAGAGAAGAAGAACAAGAAAAAATAATCAATACCAGAGCTAAGACAAATCAAAATGTAGACAGGGAAGGGGAAGAAATGGCAGCGCAAACCGCCAACATGAGTAGGGAAAAAGGTGAAATGACCAATGGAGAGGAGGGTGTAACCTTGAGACAAAACCTGGATCAAAGCAAAGGGCAAATCAGTGATGAAGAAGGAGCTGAAAGAGACAGTGTGACTAAAATATATGAAGAGAATTTCCTAAAAGTTGCAGCTGAAAAGCAGAGTGAGTCTTTAAAAAGGGAAGAAGCAGAGGATAGAAGTGAGAAAACGCCAGAGGGGAAAGAAGACAATAAATGTGTTGGGGAAACTGGGAAAAAGGACATGACAAATGTTCCCTTTGGACCCCCTACTAATTCGAAAGAATTTAACAGAGATAAAGAACACATTGTTGAGAACCTGTCTCCCTGCCCCAGTTTGATTAAACAGCTGGGAACCACTGAGAACAAGGGCATTCATCTGGGAGAAAATGCTACAGCAATTGTGGAAATCACAAATAAATCATTTACCTATAAAGTGACAAAAAATCACAGAACAACAAGTCAGAGCCCCATCCAATCGAAAACAACATCTCTTCCCAAAGAGCCATACACACAGACTAGATCTCATCTCTCTCCCCCCAAGGACGTTTTTCCAAAACATGAAGTTACGTCATCACTCGCTAAAGAAAGTGCCCGGAACGAAGTTGTTGAAGCTACATTTGGACATCACACTTTAAAGTTTGGGGACGTATTAAAGCCATCGGTTTCCCCAAACAGCAGTGCAGCTAAATTCACTCACCCTTTACTAAAGACTATCAGCAATATGTTGTCACTCACCACCCATCGATTGACAACCGCAGCTGGATTCCCGAGAGCTGAGCCCCACTTTACAGTAAATAGTTCTACTCCCAATATATCAATTATTTACGACATCCCAGATCAGACGCATAAATTTAGTGCTTCAGTTTCAAAGGCCAATTCAATTTTACATACCGCAAATGAGAGCGAGCAAGCAGAATACATTATAGCATCAGTGAATCCCGGTCCACACCAGAAGATGTATAATCACTCATCTACTAGGCCACCCACGGCCACAGCCTTGTCATCCGAGGCCCACATCTCCATAGGCCAGTTGCAGCCTCGCCAAGCGCAGCCTGTCCCTCAGATCAGCGAGTCCTCCTCCTCCCCCTCTTTTGACATGACTTCAGGCCAGCCATGCTCATTTAAACTGTCAGAGCAGACAGCCCATCCAGATGCTCTGCATACCTCTGTTGATGGTAACGAGCAGAGATCTGTGCATACCCTAACGGCATCATCGAGTCCTAAAGCGGAAAACGATCAATTTCCCCATACCAACATGTCACCGCTGCTAAATCTCAGCCTGTTTGGAGGTGACATTTTACCTGGCACCTATAGGCTGACAGGTCTAACCGGATCAGCGGTTAGCCCTGTCTTACTAAACTTACTTAGGGCCAATTCCAACACTCAACATGCGAATGGTGAAAGTGACCGTGTCAAGTCTTTGTTAGGGACTGCTGATGAGACAAATCAAATCAAGGAGAACGATAATGCACGAACAATGGTGACCTTGAAAGTGAAACATTTAGAGCTGGTCACAGAGCAAATATCAGAGATGAGACTTGAAAAGAACAGTTTACCTTTTATTACACCAATGACCGGCAGCAATAAAGATAACATAGATGAACTTAATTCTTTGTCTATAATGCAGGCTGATAAACCAGCAATGAAAATGATTCATGAGAATGACCTGATCAGTGTAAATGGCGAAAATGAAGCAAACAGCACTGTGACAGTTCCCATCAAGTCTGTCATGCTTGCGGTTCATGCTGGGCCCAGGACTGAGCAGGCTATGGACGACAATTTTGTGTATGATTTTGGAACACCTGCCTTTAGCACACATGTGGCACCATCTGGCACCTCTCCAGATGTTGAGTCAGAAGGTTGGCCTGAAATGCCTAAAATCCAGCATGATGATGTGACTAAAATGTCTGTTTCTGATGTGAAGCATCATGCAGAAAAAACACCCGGAAAGCAAAACAATTCAGTGAGCAACAGTGCTCTCCCTGCTGCACATATTACTTTCAGAAATGATATCATTATCCTCAGTAAATCCACACACCAGACTGACGACCAGCTAATTACTTCTTCCTTTCAAATGATAACAGCAGTAACTGATGATTCCGTGTCCCTGGCTCCAACTCCTACCATAGGTGGTGTTACTGTGTCCAAAGAAGATCACGAATCACTGCTGATGGCTAGTGAGAGTGTGCCAGTTGTGGAAAACTCATCTCGCGCTGCTGCTGAGCACATAGAGCACTCGAATCGTCATACTGAGTCTTTGTCATTGATAGGGCGTCCCATAACTCCTACTACTGGCAAACCCACCCCTGCTGTGAAAAGACAACACACAACAGAAACACACAGTGCCGAGCTGCCTGAGGATAAAATTTCTGTACGGACTATTGAACAGAGTCAGCATGCTGCTCCTGCTGTATTTGTAATAACACATAATATTAATGACCCAGAGAAGGACATCCAAAGAGACTTGCTGCAGACATCCCACAGAGCTGAAGGTTTGCATGGTCCAACATCTACCATGCTTAGAAAAATGGAATATTCATTAATTAAAGACATCAAAACAGCTCTGACTACAAAGAGTGCTTTTGAAGCCAAACAATCTCTACTTGAGAAAATTTCTGCAGCATATACGCAGGACAGAACAGAGCAGCCTGACAGGCAGGCCTCGCATGAAAAGACTTCAATAAGTCAATTGATATCTGGATTTATGGCAGATTCTGCACCAACTACAAGGATCTCGCCCACAGACATTATTAATAAAAGCAGCTGTAGGACTATCGGCTGTGCTCGGTCAACCAAGACGACTGAAACAACAACTGGACCAGGTGAAATTGATCATAGTCAGAAAATGTATAAAACACAGGGTGCAGTCACAGAAAGAGATCATTTCAGAGACGAGGACACTGCTGGCGCAAAACCAGAAAATGGCAATTGCAGCTCTGACTGTCTTGTAGCTGGAAAGGCTACACCGCAGGCCGCTGACCTTGAATATGCAACGCTTTCAGCATTCATCAGTATCGGTGAATCCGATCGTGGCGTTGATGAAACGATGTCAGAAAAGGCCAGGAGTGTGGCAGCTAAAGCTGTTCATTTGGAGAGGCACTGGACACCTGAGAGGCCCCACTTTGTAAGGAAAACAACACAAAGACGCTTTCACAGAGAGACCTCGAAGGCTCAGGAGGTTCCTGCTAAAGAGGTCACTTTATCTGAACCTGAAGCAGCTCTTCTGCAGACCAAAATAAAGGCTACTGAGCTGACGGTGCTCTCTGAAAAAAACACAAAAACACAATTAAACCGAGGAGCAGGCAATGTCGAGGTACTTGAAGCGCAAAATGCCACCAGGTTAGTGAGTGCCGCGGCTAAAGAAGAGTCTGGGCGCAGCCTGTTACTGCCAGAGTCTGAGTCCGAGCTGCCAAAGCTGAAGCGCAGGGGAAGGACCTCATCACATCTGTATCTCTCTGGGTAATGCTACTATTTATAATTAGTTAACACATACTGGAGATTTTGAATGATTAAAATATTGACTAGAAATGATCCCATGACTTTTACGTTTTTTTTCTTCCTAATTTGTGAAAAGAAGTCAGGAACCACAGTTGGCAAACAGACTAGGATGCCATTTTATTTATTTATTTCTGCAGTCAATGAATGTTTATAGCACAATTAGGAATTTTAGCTGAGCAAAATAACTTAGACATAACTACTACTACCCTTCACAACTGTGAAAACTCTGAGGTGGGAAGAGTTTTCAGAGCTGTATTTGTTCAACCTGAGATACTCATGTGACTGCAAGTCCTAAAGCTGATTTCTATACTAAATCAAAATAGATGTAAACGAATGTCTACATTGAGAAATCAATCACAAAATAAGATGTATGTTTATGTGTGTATGTTTAGCAGTAACATAAAGTATGTAATATGCAGTACTTTACACAATAACATTTTTGGTGCCGCCCTTCTTTAAAGATATTTATGATGTAAATATGTTAAGATTCATGTTGCAAATACACCAATTTGTTGGTAGTATAACAGAAGTTTCAGAGGATCTGTGTGGCAGTGGAAACTACACAGCAGAAATGAGTCTTGACCTTGGGAGAGGTGTAGAGCCTGGCGATGCTGTACCTGCCCAGGGGAACCTCAGAGTGGTTATCAACCTAAAGACAAACAACAGTCAGATAAACCTCGGGGTCACCTCCTGTTGCCTGTCTCCAACCATCCAGCCAGACCTTGCAAACTCTACCTGCTGTCTTTTCTCCAGGTAAACAGGAAAGCCGGAAATAAGCGTTTGTGTTCTTTTCCAACTCTTGCGTTCCGGCAATCCCCCACCACAATGAATTGGATAAACTGTCAAGAAAATGGATGGATGGATAGAATTCTGATGTCTTTGATAACATCAGTGTTTGTTGACTTCTTGTAATAAGGTTATTAGGCAGTCTCATTCAAACTTTGGATTAAATATAAGTTTAAATGTTCAATTTTTCCGAATCTCTGACCTGGTGATGGGGGAATAAAATAATTAAAAAAATTCAGGTATCACATTTTTACCAGGTAACACTTATCCACACGGCCCAGGGTTGTTATTATACGTAGGGCTAGACTGTCACTGCTTAAAAGAATGTTTATTTTTATTTATTTATTTATTTTACCAGATAAACAGTTTTACTATAACTTACATCAATCCAGGAAGCTGCAGGTCCATTTCTAAGAGTTAAATATTCTAGATAAAAAGAAGGCTGTTGTAGGTTGATGGTGTTATCTCTCTGAGCCAGGATCAGTCAGATAGATGGAAATTGGGTGCACTCCACACATATGGAGAAGCAGCAATATACTGTAAATAGACAACCTGTAAAATATCAAAGTCTGAGTGACTGTTAAACTTAAAAAAATGTTTACACCAGTGATGTGCAGTTTTTTTTTTCAAATGTATTTCTCCTGAGTGAAATGAAGAAAAAAAAACAGTAAATCATTTTAAATTACCTTGAAATAATAACCTCAATAACTCCTAAAGAGCTGAGGAAATGCTTAAAAAATCAGCACACTGGTGAATATATTCTGGACGCTAAATCAGAATTTATAGCAAAACTTATTAACATTACATACCATAACTACCAATCTTACAACACCCTAAAACAAAAACTGACATTTACCTAATATGATTTATTGTTTTTTTAAGTGTTCAGCTCAGTCCAATCCAAAATATTGACACAAAAAGGGTGCACTGTTTATTGATTACTGCAGCTTCCATGGCATGTGGCAGGATTTTCTCACTTTAACCGCTTTTCCTTAAACATTCCGCTATTTCTTTTAAAGAAAAAAAAATCCACTAAGGTTATACTCTGCATTTGTTTTGGTGCCTCAGGTTAGCAGCAGAACCAGCAGGGATCACACTACTGCCCACTGCCTTGTCAACGAGTGCCAGCTTCACCATCAGTCTCTTCCAAATGATTAATTACTCAGTAGTGTACCTACACTGCGATCTGAGTGTCTGCCTGAGGAACCACTCTGACTGTGAAAGGGTAAGATTGCAGTGGGTGCACAGCGTAATGATGTGAGAGAATGAAAGAGCAAGCGACTGAAGGTAATTTAAATTTTGTGACACGGAAAACATGGAGACAGACTAGAAGTGAGCGGGCTCCTTTAAATTGGTTGCGTACAAGAGCAAAGAGAGACGGTAAATGAAAATTATTTGAAAGCATAGGCATACATAATTTTTCAGAATCAAAGTTAAAAGAATCCTTTGGTACAACTAATGCAACATGCCATTGCTAATACTAATAAGTATTTTATACATCTCACTCTTTAGCAAGATTACAAAGACCGGAGTCAAACCCCAGGAATCAAACACACAGCCTGGAACCCTGGTCACGTGATTATAGACACACTATAGGTTAGATGAGGTCTTCACAAAGTTAGAGAATAGCACTAGACAAGCAGCTCTAATACCAACCCCTGTATCCTGCTGTTTTGGGAATGAGGGCTCTGATTTAATGAGAAAAGGGGAATCATCTGACAAGTGCATGTTAGAGGGCGGAGGTGAAAGAGAGGAAAAACTCCAGAGACTCATTTTGATGTCTGGCTTTGAAGAGCACTTCCACAGCTCCCACAGCAGCTGTGATTCTAGTATTGCTAAGTTCTCAGCCATTTTTCTTTTGTTTTTTCCTGTTACAGTGGTCATGTAAAACAGTGGGGATATATGATAGACGATAAAAGCTCCATCTTATAGAGCAGTAAAACACTTTGAGAGTTTGAGCTTTGACACAAATTGTACTGCATTATCTGCAACTTTCTTTGTCCACATCTATTGCTCCTTCCCCCCTCTTGTTGTGACAAATTGTGTTTCTTCTTTGCACTTGATGTGAGACTATGCATTCTGGTGAAGCACATCAGCTACAGAAAAGCTATACATTGCATTGCAAAAACCCAGTTTGAGCTGCTCTAAATCAGAATGGGATGCCTAGATTAAATGAAAGCTGTTCCTTACAAGCTCAAATCCATATTTGCAGCTCTTTATTTGAAATAAATACTTCTGCTCATGCTCTTTTTATTCAACTAAAAAAAAAAACTGGCAGGAAAGAAATCAGGTTTTTCCAAAATATTTATCAGAGGAGTGATTTGTTTGTGTTGGTTTCGTGCACATTTCTTTCTGTTTATCATCACAGACAGAAAGAACAACCATCCATCACCCAAACAGATAATAACCTGTTAGCTATTTCACCAGTTTCCAAACTTAATTGTTTTATATCTCCTCGTCTTTTTGTAGCAGTGCCTTCAGAAGAGGCGTGCACTTCCCTCAGAGGGCTCGCAAACTTTTGCCACCAATCTGAAAAATCGCATATCCTTTGGACCCATGTTGAAACAAGTGAAGAACTCTACCTTTCCAGAGGAGATAGGTAATTATTAGCTGGTCCTTATACAAAAATGATGATCTGAGATAACAGAGCATGCACGGCAGATGATGTGACAGGAAATTAGATATTCTCCTCATGAGTGCGTCATATAAAGCTACACGATGAAAGTAAAAGAGATTAGAATAGAATAGAATAGAATAGAATTCAACTTTATTGTCATTGCACATGCACAGGTACAGGGCAACGAAATGCAGTTTGCATCCATCCAGAAGTGCTTTAGTGATATAGATATATTACAATATATATTAGCAATAATATAGATATGTGAGTATATTACAGAAATGGGTCTATTATGGTATGTTATAATGTACACGGTATGAAGTATGTTGTGAATATTCTATAACTATAAGTATGTACAGGCTGTAGTGAGTACAAGCTATGTACAGGATATGAACAGGATATAAATATGAAAAACTATACAGAATATGAAATAAATAACTTTACAGAATCTGGGATATACAGCTATACAGAAATGGGAACTATGCAAGTTGTAAACAGTTGTAGGATTAAAGATTATCGAATGTACAGAATGATTATTTACACAGAGCTATACAGTAGTGCAGTTAAGATAAGTGAGATATAATTCCTACAGAGGCTATATTAGGGAACACTGCACAAACAAGTCATGGCTGTGACTTTTACGGTCTGTTTGTTTGTGTTTTTATCAGAACCATCAGAACTGGACTTGGCTCTGGTCATAGTCAGCCTGGTGGTTGGCTCCTCGCTTGTCACAGTGATGCTGCTGCTGGTGTGGCTGGCCTACCGTAAACGGGGTGACTGGCTGCTCCGCTCGGCGGCTCCGCCGCGAGCCTGCTGCGGCTGTCTTCACCCAGGAGGTGACTTGATCCTTCCGTGACCAAGGAAGGACCGTCGCCTTTTACACTGATCAAGTCTTTACCAAAATAGCTGCAGAAAATTACATTAGTCAACAGACAGTGGAGCAGTCAATCATATTAACCACAGAGCAGAGGCGGCCAGCTGCATCGGCTGGTATAGGCTAGACTACACAATGAGGAGCAATCCAATTCACACCGCCTTTCGCAGGTGACACAGCTGTTGCAGTCTAATTTTGTACTTAACCATGAGCAGTCGATTATCATTCACAAATAAAAAAAAAAACACCTTGAGCCCTTTGTTTTATCCCCAGGGGCAAGAAATCAGCATGCTTTGTTTCCCACTTTGAGAATAATGGCTTGTGAATAACTGTTTCATACACGATAATGTATGCATTTGTGTCTTGTTACCTATATCGAGTCTTTGTGGTAGAAGCTCATTTATTATTGCAAGAGAACATACAACAGCCCTGAAATGTTGCTTCTGTATCTATACACTGTAATATGATGTGGCTAATAATATGAAATAGTGGGAAAAAAATATCAGAATATGTATCAGTGCTGATTTACTTTTAATCTGTGTCTAAAGAAGAATTTTTTCCTGATCTCAATCTCTAATCTGAATCCTTAATAAGTACAATGAAGCAAAATACAAATGGGAAAATCCTTTCTAGCAGTATTCCTAACATAATATTCCATGATCCATTTTATGTGCACCAGTAAAGTTTTTTTGGGGAACATTGTTAGCGCTGTTTCTTTCTCTTTCCTCATTTTGAATGTAGGTGCACTGCTGTGCAGGGAGTTCAACACTGACTTCCAATGAAGGATGATGACCTTCAGGGTTTTTAGTGGGAGCAAAAACAGACATGAACTTCAGGGGCAGTATTTGAATGATAAGATTCCATCAGCATAGAGTTCAGCTCAAGGTGTTCAAGACTCCCTCCCTCTGCGCGGACCGGTACCAGTCCGAGGCCCGGGGGTTGGAGACCGCTGGTTTATAGGAGAATCTAAAACTGTGCACTTTTATTTTGTATTTCTATCTATTAACATTCTCAGTGTTGCTGTTAAAAGTATAAACTCAGACTTCATAGTTATAGAAATCTAAAATTTCTCTAACTTGTATTCATAAACATTGCAAGGTGCCCAGAACACAGTGTCTTGAATGACGTTTTATCTGATGTCTGGATTTCCTGGCAGTAATGGAAGCCCTCACTGCTGCTAAATATGTCAGTCAGACTTCAGGAAAAATACGATGGTAATCTCCCTGTGACCATGACATGACCTATGTCATGTTGCAACTATGCCACTATTTGTGGACAAAATATAAATTTCCAATTCTAATCTATGAAGATCTGATTTGACGGATTCAGTGTAAAAGTTAATGGGAATATCTGTTTCATGTGTGACGCACATGAAACAGGGGAGGCAGCTAGGTGAGTGTCCGAGAGAGTCAAGGAGTGAGTAGCCAAGATGCACAACATTTTTCCTGTCCGGAGGATTGTTGCAGGCAGGAGAGCAGACAAGTAAGAAACATGAAGACTGAGTTGACCAGCACTGGAAGACATGGTGAGAGACAGGTGAGTATTGAACCTAGAGCGTGGATACTGAAGATGCAGGGAGAAAATCATGTTAAAATCAGTCACTTCCTTTCCTTGGATAGGAATGGATTTACCTGCTTTCCACCTGCCTGAACACCATTCCCTGCACCCCTGGTCTGATTTGGATTTTGGCCTACCAGCCGTGAACATCTCTGGAAACTTTATTCATAAGACCAAAAAGAAGATAGTGGAACTTAATTAAAGAAGTCTGCAATGTCTTGTTCAATTGATCTTGGCTGCTGTTAACACTTTCTCTCTTCTTCTGGCAGGGCTCCTGGTCGCGTCCCTGATAAACCATCCTCCCCAGCCAATTACCAGCTGCCCCTAAATATTAACCAGCTTGCTCCTTGAGTCCATTTTAAGCCAAAATATGACACATTGGCGAAGACAACAACTCCTGTGCTCCCACTTTCATGCACTAGCAGACATGTTTTTTTAACTAATGGTATCAGAATTTACATAATATACCTTTAAATCAAAGTCCAAACAATAAGTAAATTATATGTTACTTTGTGTGTGCCTAGGCCAGTGATTCCCACAGTGTGGGGTGGGCACTGCTGGTGAAGTTACTGCAGGTAAGCCACAGTAATTCAGTTTGAAATTACTCACATGTGTAGAGTTAGAGGTGTATAAACATTTATTTATTAATGTAAAAAGTGAATTAAAACTGGTATTAGGAGATGGTCAGTTTGTGATATTAACCTGACCAGAATGTGCTGCTTTTAAATGGATGTTAGGGTCAGGTGGGTCACTTTGAATATGACTGGGTAGCATTACGAAAAACATAGTCAACAGCCTGTGTTATTCATGTTTTTTGAATACAATTTTCCAAAATATACATCACTTTCTTTTTTTAGGTGAGCTCCATGGGATTTTCTCAGGTTTTAAGTAGGCCACAACACAGTGTGCAGAATGACTCTTGACTTTGGCTGATCTAGGCAAATCGAAACAGACCCTGCTTTATATTATATGGGATTTAAATTTGAAACACTACTAAATTACTGCACCCTCAGATTTTGAACCACTATACAAAGGATAAATAATTATTTCACAGTTTTTCAGTCTGACTCTTTTTTGGTAACCATTATATTATTCCTTTTTTTTTTTTTTTAAACATTGTGACAATATTTATTATTCTGTAGAAATAAATAATGAGTAAAAAATGATGCTCTTGAGAGGCCCAGCAATGTTCTAGTCCAGTGGTGGCGTCTGTGTTCACAGAATATTAATAAGAAATGCTGGAGTTAAGCTTGTTAGCCATTAGAGGACGAAAACCCTTTAGCTCTAACCAGTCAGCTTACCGGGTGTGGTGGAGCTTGCTAATGCCATTGGCTGAGCTAAAGATGTGGGTTCCATCAATGAAGACAGACTTCCACCCTCAGGTAGCCTATCTGAAATCTTATCACGGATGCCTGCTTTACACTAGAACATCAATCCATGAGTCTCTCCTAAATAATAGTGCTAGTTAGTGAGGCATGACGCTGTGGCTGTCAGTGAATGTTAAATTCATTTATTATTGCACCCGTCTCTGTAGGATGAATGAAAGTGATTGGGTAGTTAGGACTTGAGTTGAGGGGTTGACACTTTAGCCATCTGCAGAATAAAAAAAATATATCTAAGCAGGGCATATTTTATGCCTGTGATGAAAACAGCCTTTCTGGTCTTTGTGGAAGAAGATATGCTGTCAAAATAAAACAAATGTGACCTTGTATTAAGTGAAGATCTTTCATATCATTAAATTATTAATTCTGCTCATGTCTTCCTATATATGAGTGCAACGGCATTCACAGCTCACCACAATGCCCTTTGATAGTGCTCTGCAGAAATAATGAATCTATAATCTTGTAAAGCCTCACAATAATATAGTTAGAGATTATCCCATTTTGGGCTTTGCAAAATAAACATATAATCAATAGGACATGTCTAAATGAATGTGACCCTGTAGATGTGTTCCACATGCGCTCTGCATCCCTGCAGGGAGAGCTGACAGATTTAAAAGGAGCCGGGAAGGGAAAATCCTTTAGAAGTAGAATTATTAACCAAAAAATTCTAACCATGTCTCACAAATGAAAGCCTGAACAAAAAGCTAGCTCAGAGGATGAAATGACAGCAGAATGCTGGGCTGTGGTTGGTCTCTCATAAGATGTGCATTATGCATAGAGAACCTGATGAATCACATTTATATGTGTTGTGTAAAAAGTAAGACAAAAACACACACAATAAGAGATAGACTTCACAGAGAGAGTTGCAGACAACTGGGAATTTTTGCTGGACTTTTGCTCTCAAGGGAACCATATTTATTCTAAATTTGCTATATGGGAATCAAGAAACCCAAAGGAGACGGCCCAAATGAGTACCAAAGCTACCAGGGACCCACAGGAATCATTTATATGTGTGTGTGTGTGTCTATAAATGTATGTGGGAGTTCATCACTATAGTTAACACCGCAACAAAACCTCATGTCCCAAGATAAATTTAGCTCTAAAGGGGGTTGAATGGTGGTGGAGTATAACTGAATGAGCCTATAAACCAGAACAGCAGGTGGGAATAGAAGAGAAGGTAGAGGACGTCTTTGTTTTCTCATCTTCCTGAATGAGCTTTCTATTACCGTAATCCTTTTGCATAAGCCGGGCAGTTAAATCTTTTCTCTTAAGGAACAGCCCGCTTTAATGATGCAGAAAGATGGAAATACATAATTAGAAAATGTAAGGCTCCCAATCCTTCACGATAAATGTTGTGAAAGATTGGGAGAGGAAATGGGTTCACAGATAATAGTGCCTGTGCACTATTATCACATGCTGCTAAATTTACAATTCATTATTAAGGATTATTGATACATTTGGAATATGCTAAATTAACTCTATGACCAGCTCCATAGAATGAAGCAATGCTGTGCCTCATTCCAGCCTTAACGAAGATAGAGGCACAATGTAATTGAAATGATGTCCTTCTTCTTGTATGCAGAAAACAATAAGACTCTACCAGGTCAAAGTCTTTCTTATTTCATTTTCTCTGCATCTCTGTGTCTTAAACTGTGGCAGGAAAACCAGCTAGGCTGAGGGTAAGGTGTAGGTAAAACGATGATCTTGATTGTTTTGTGGTAGTGGATGCTTACACATAATGAATGCTCAAAGATTTCTAAAGTTATTCAGTCAATTTTCCACACAGTTTCAGGTAATTTTGAACTTTAAATGAGAAACACATCATGTTCTTATGACTATGACTGTTTTCAAACTTTTTATATTATTTCTTATTTTGACAGTCACTTTGTGTCCTCTACTTGAAGTTCATACAAAGACAAGGTGTTTGCTAATGTGTTTGCACACCGTCTTTGATTTCACATCTAATCTCAGAGAAACCAGCTGGCGTGCAGTTCAGTGCCCAACACATTAAAAAACAAATGAATAACTAAAAAATAAGTGCCTGAACAAAGAATAAGCTTTAAAAAAAGAGAGTAGAGCTTTGTGACAAAACGTCGCCTACTAGATGAGTTAGATAAGATTTTCCAGGTGCTGGGCCACCACATGCTGCCGAAACAGCTCCAGGGTCAGTGTGTGTCAAAATGATTGTTCAAATCTTTGGAGCTCTGCAGGAACAATGAATAACATTTTTTGAAAACACATTCCCTCA
Source organism: Aulonocara stuartgranti (assembly GCF_965226115.1). Taxonomy (NCBI): domain Eukaryota; kingdom Metazoa; phylum Chordata; class Actinopteri; order Cichliformes; family Cichlidae; genus Aulonocara; species Aulonocara stuartgranti. The sequence continues at coordinate 18,800,073 of NC_138950.1, forward strand.
ATTAGTCTTTTTATGGTGGCAGTACAGAGCACTGTCTAGTATGTCTATAACGACAAAATTTTCATAGCTATCACAGCTATTCAATCAATGCCGTACATCATATGGATGGAGGCATCATCAATTTGAAGAGAACACTCCCATCAACCTTGTCTGAGTTGCAGAGTCAAACCATTCCCAAGGCAAAGCAGAGCCACCAGATTACATTACTGTAGGGGGTTCTGATGGGTTATTGATCTTAAAAACTGATTGTAGTACTCAGGTGTGGTTTTGGCTCAGATTTTAGGAGGAGAGGTGGAGCGTGAGATTCAGGCTGAGTGGCAGAGCTGTTGAATATCGTCTAATCAGTGTCTCTTATGCAACAGTGGACTGGGACCTGCAGACGCCTTGGAAGCACTGATGTCTGAGCAACCTGACACACAGGCACACAGGCATAAGAACACCAGTGCAGGAGAGTGAACTCTAAATAAAAGCACAAGCAAGCAGAATGTGAAAGCTTTCTGTGTGTGTGTGTGTGTGTGTGTGTGTGTGTGTGTGTGTGTGTGTGTGTTAATAATGGGCATATCCTTCAACTCAGATTGCAACTGAGCCATTCAACTATATGTGTCAGTGGTGTGCCTTGTTAAAGTGAATGGATCATGAGCCAGTAAGGTTACTGTGATCAGCCATAATAATAAAACCACCTCTTTGACCCGCAGGTCCCCCAGCAGACCACTGCAGTGATGTGTTCAGTCTCATTCACCTTACTTCTGGTGGTTTTAGTGTTTTGACAGACACACTAAACAGAATGGTATAACATGAGTGCACTGGCATGTAAAAATTATCGCAACTTGGCATCAGAGGAGAAAGAAAAAGTTCTTTCACTATTGACCGAAAGCAATGACAGCAGTCTCGGCTGCTAAAAACCAGCTTTGCAGCATTGCAGAGCAAACAAGTTCTACAACTCAGCTCAGCTCCGCCCACAGATCTGGAGTGTAGTTTAGTTTGGATGTCACTCCTCGTAACTTCCACACAGCTAGCTCCACTTATTTTAAAGTGTGTCTGTGTTCTTGGGCTTTTTCTCTCCCTGTGTGAGACACAAGCTCCTGCGGTGCTACTCATCAGTGTTGATCTGGAAGATAAACCCTGTTGATGTGAAGGATTAGAGACTGAGATTGTTTTGAGGGGTTGTGTGAGAGAGGAGCTTTGCACTCATGGATCGCCTTGACCGAGCTCCTGGGCAGTTCAGGAACTTCCAGAAGGATGATTTTGAGGCTGACTGGATCAAGGTGGCTAAATGCAAATCTGGTGAGGTGTACCAGGTCAAGGTCAAGCTCTGGCGGGAAAACTGTGCGTTGAAAACGTTTGACACAACCTTGTGTGGAAACAACTTTTACAGGTGGGAACTAAGTTATAATTGTTAGAATACTTTGAAGAATATTGGGTCTATAGAAAGGAAAGGCCCACAGCTTATCGTTTAATTAGCATTTGCGATGCCAGGATATCTTATTGTAATATGACAAAGCTTTCAACGAATCCCACCCCACTATATTATAGCACCACGCACTCTCTGAAGGCCTAAATTAACACCATCACAGGCAACAGGGAGCACTTAGACTTGGCAGTAGGAGTGTAATGGCTGTACAGAACAATGCAATGTGAAACACCACGTGGACTTGTTACAACACAGCTATGATTAATCACACACATTTCTGCTCCTCTGAACCAGACATGACAACTGATTGGTGAATATGTATTAGTTAAACATTAACCAACTACAGAATTAACATGGCTTAAGCCAAGAGATTCATCACTACCTATTCTAAAAAAGGTAAACAGTATATTGTCCAAGGCAAATATCAGTGAACTGGAACAAATTCAAGATTAAACTAACATTTGGTAATGCTTATTGGACTCGGACTTCATCTTGAATTGTACAAAAACTATTGGATTCATTGTATCCATCGCTCTCACCACATCTACTTTTGATGTTTTTCACAGAAAACATTTCCAGTGGTCAAAGTTCAAAATTCGAATAAAATCACAGCCTTTTTTTTCTATTCCAGGAAAATAATAGAGGAGGTGTCCAGCATAGCCAAATTGAAATTCAAGTACATAATTCCCATATATGGCATGTGCAGTGAAGTGACTGCACTTGTGATGGAGTACATGAGTAATGGGTCCCTGAACAATCTTCTAGCCAGTCACAGTTTGATGTGGCCGAAGAAGTTTCAGATGATTCATGAGACCTCCTTGGGCATGAATTTCCTTCACAGCATGAAACCTCCACTACTCCATCTTAACCTGAAGACTTCCAATATCCTTGTGGACGATCATCTCCACATCAAGGTCAGTAAACTTCTGGAAACTTAAAATGAACTCCTGGCTTATTCTGAGCTCTGCAGAGCGCTCTATTTTAATTCGATAACATTGTCTTATTCTTGTTTTGTGTGTGTGTGTGTGTGTGTGTGTGTATGTGTGGTTTTTTTCACTAAGATTTCAGATTTTGGTTTAATCCACTGGGAGGAGGGCATGAACAAGACCTTGTTCATGGAGCGTCTGGCTGCTAGAGGGAACATAAGTTACATTCCTCCAGAGACCTTCACTCACTCCCCCGATCCTCCAGGAACTACCTTTGATGTTTACAGGTGACTTGCCAAGGGTGTTTTTGAAATTGCACCATCAGAATCACAGCTTTTTTTCTGATTCAGCGCACAGTTCACACTTCACACAGTGTAACCTTGCTGTACAATATATATACTTTAATCTTTCAGAAGTCAGAGGGACATATTAGATGTATATCACTCACTCGTTTTTGCACTTTTATTTATTTATTTTTCATTGCTGAAAAGCTTTTCATTGAACAAAAAAGAGCTTTCAATGCCTTTTATGTGTGAGGAGGACATCCACAAAGTTCAATGAATACACAGTATGCCAGAATGAGAACGCCAGGACTGAAGTGCTTCCTTCTGCTTTGATTTGCAGCTTTGGAATTGTGATGTGGGAAATTCTGACACAACAGAAACCGTATGCAGGTAGGAAATTATTCATTTGAAATGAATCCCATCTTCATTCCATGATTAATAGGCGTTTCTTTAGAAAGGAATTATGTAACACTGCATAAACATGAAGGGATTTCATTTCAGTGTTTTTAGAAATAGTTCTTAAATGATGTGAATAACATTGTGAAACATATGAAACAAAACTCGCAGAAGCTTTAAAACATGTCACCAAAATGAGCTTTGGGGTAAACTGGCTTAATTAGTACTTATGATTCCATTATTAGACATTTCCTTCTGAGAAAACAATTGTCTGTGAAGATTTTGAAGTGGCAAGTCAGACGAGTTAGAAAAGCCAGATGTCTTCCTACAGAATTAGATCAACTTTATACTGCTTTCAAAGTAAAGTCAAAGCCAAGAGGTTGTTATCTTAACTTGGCATATCGACAGTAACTGTCTGTAAGCTTAGTATGGTAATGACGCACAAACCCACAAACATGTTAAAAGCACAATGATTCATTTGGTATGTCTAGACCAATACCACATTGATAATAAGCCACTAAGGATTCATAACCACAATGTTTTAGAGAAAAATAATCGGATTTTGAGGTTAAAAGTGTGGCTATTTTTATGTGAGAACTTAAACATTAGAGGGATAATCAGACGAATCATTTGTAGAAGAAGAAAATTACACTCTCCCAAATGAATACTTTGGCTCAGTGCCCTACACACACTTTGAAAAAAGCCATCAAACAAGTAGGTTCACTTTGCTCCATTCACTGCTTACTGCATGTGCTCATCTACATCTAAATCTGGATGCAGGTTGCAGTGTGACCACAGTGCTCTTACAGGTGTCGCAGGGGAAGAGGCCCTGTGTGACTATGATACCCGATCAGAGGCCTCCTGAGTGTGAACAGATGATCAGCATCATGAAGCAGTGCTGGGACGATGATCACAGGAAGAGGCCACCGTTTTCAGGTGCGGCAAAAGGATGCTTTTGGGCTTTTTCTTATGAATTTAAATGTTTTAAATGTAAAACTTGTTGGAGAGGGCAGTCCAGGTTACTAGCCAGACGTGGAACAAGATTTAGAGATATCCTGCACTACGTGCAGTTTTGCATTCGAGCATCTAGAGCAGAGCCACAGCAATCGGATTTTAATAAGATTACTAGTGCACATCAGTTTCATCAGACCAGTGTTTGAACTCAGAAAAATAAATGCATAAACAACAAATAGTCAAGTTGTTCCTTTCAGCTTTGCAAGTAATTTTAAAGTCAAAAGTCAATGATGTGCTCCCAGGGAACACATTATAATGCTTCAGTGAAATACATACATTCAAATGAGGTTTTCATCATTTACATAATAAGAAGCAGGGTCACCATTGTTTAAAGAAACACTCATGACTTGAGAAGTCATGCTGATGAATACAAATCACCTCCATGTTTATTCATAAACTGCACCTTGTCCAATTTGTCGTGTTCGCAAATCTCTCCACAATTAGTACCGTATCTATGAAATAATTCTCCTGCGATTCCTGGATGACCATTCATGCTGTAGAGGGGCAGTCCTCACTGGGTTTTGGTGACTACATTAACTTGAACAGGCCAATTCAAAGATTTTCTTTCTGCTGTTTGTGTGCAGACTTTGTGAAGCAAACGGAGGCTTTGAGCGAAGTCTTTAAGGTCCCGGGACCAATTCACAGTGGCAAAAATGGAGATGCGGATCAGAAAGCAAATTATCCCTGGCTGTTCTCATCAGTGAAAAAGGTTTGTTTGACTCCACTCTTTAGACTCCACTCTTGTTGCTCTGTTGTATGCACTGTATCTACTCCAGCTTTGAGGGCAGATTAGTGGTATTATAGTAAGTTTGACTATAATGTTCACTAGCGTTCGCTAATTAGCACAATGTACATCTGGGGCCGATTAAAATGTCAATTGTGTTACACCAAATGAAAAGTCAGGGGAGTCAAGGGAGCCAGTTTTAGTAGGATTTACCCTCAAAGCCAGTTGCTTTCAAGTGTTTTCTGCCACCCCCGGCTCCTTCAAAAGCAAAAAAACAACAACAACAACAACAACAAAATCGATCATAAGATTAACCAACAGAGTTAGTGGAGAACGCATCCAGCAGCCACCTCAACTGTGGTTAAAAATCCTACAAACTAATTTGGGTCATTAAAAAACAACAACTGCCAAAATGAAAACCACCATTCTCTAAACTGACACGTTACTAACACTTGAAAGGGCTATCTTTGATAACCTCTAACCCACTCACCCACCTGCCCCCATGACCCTAAACTGGATAAGAGGTTAAAATGGCTGGAAAAAATATGGACGCTTCATGGCAGTCAGTCTAGTAACCTACAGATTATTTCAAAAGGATAAAAGTCATGGTAGTACTGAATGGAAATTTAAAACGATTTTTCTAGCTTAGGGTAGGTCTCAGTCCCTTCTTTGAAGTTCTGTACAAATTTTCAAGGCATGAAATAGCGTGCCCCCCCCCCCCCCACACACACACAAACAATTTTTTCTAATATTCTGTGTAAATAAGATTAATAATGTGGTCAGTTTTTATTACTCTGTTTAACTCTGGAGCTCACGCGATAACTAATTATTGTGCTTGTAAGCCACTTGTGATGACTGATATCACAACCATTAACCTTTGTTTTCTTTTCTTTTCTTTTGTTTCCATTTTAGATCACTAATACCGAGATGTCAGTCTCTCCTTCAGGTAAACCAGCTCTCAGAGCATGGTGGAAATGTTCAGTTCAATATAATTTTTGCAGGGCTGACACTTCAAAAGTGATGCTTACAGTGCCGTCACATAAAAAAAAAATCCATCACCTTTCACACTGACAAATAGAGTCAATACAATCAATAGAGTGGAGGAGCTGTTGTTCAGGGGAGGAGACAGTAATGCGTTGTTGATGCTTTTGACCCAGTGTTGCGAACAACATTAAAATAATAGGTCAGGATGCTTTTCACTTTTACAGTCTGTTATAATTAGATTATCAGACTACGACGACCTGGATGACTGACAACCTACCCAGAAAATACATTACTTCATGCAAAAAGATTGAAGAGTTTCTGCAATTCTAACAAGCGTGAAAATCAACCATCACTATTCTTCAACACAGCCTGAACTCTCATAGACAGCTTTCTTGTAATTTATTTAATAGTTCTTGAGGCTTCCTGTTGGTCATTCAGAGCTCTTCTTTGGATGTTGGCTGCCTTTTCTCTTTTCTCTATCAAAATGATCCCACACTGCTGCAGTAATGTTGAAGTCCGGGCTCTGAGGAGGCCAATCCATCACTGATTGTGTTCCATTGTGTGCTTTTCAGTCCAGGTATTTTTTAAAAAACACACTGGCATTTTTTTAGCACCATAGTCACGCTCATAAAAGCTGGCAATTAGATTATTTTCAGACTACTTCATGGGGGGTTAAAGTCATGGTGGCTCATGGTGGATCTGATGCTACTTTTCTGCATTCATAATTTAATCAGTTTCAAAAAGGTCCCCAACACCACTTACTGAAATCCAGGCAGAAACCGTGTTTTACACATGGCTGTAGATACTCACTTCCCCACAGTGGATCATTTCATGTCCTTCTTTCATCAGTCTAACCCTTTGCATGTCTGCCTTCACAATACCCATGAATCTTCTCCGTGTTGTGTCTTTTTTTCCTGAGCAGCCACTCCACCTTTAACAGCCTTCCTCCAGAATATCCACTTTATAACTTTTGGGACATTTGCATCTTTGCACATGGCCAAAAAAAAGGCTCAACACATGTATTCACACATGTATTCTATCTTGCTTTTACTGACTTTCAAGCTATACTTCCACCTCCCCATGTTCTCTTCCATCTGCTCCTTACACTCAATGCACACTTGCTTCTTGGTAAAAAAAATACTATTTAACGCATGTTAAAATGTGTTCTCTTGCTTTTGCGATGACAGGCTTAGAACTTAAAGTGCTTAAAGATACAGTGTAGACACAACACTGGTTCATCCCTTGAGTTAGGTTTCTTTAATATCCTTGAGTGATTCATAGGTCAGTGTTAAAATGGTCAGGTACATGGACTGGACTGAAATTAGGTGAAAAAGCAGCCAATGTCCAAAGAAAAACTATAAAAGACCTTCAGAAAGCCACTTTAAAAAATGACTTTTGCACAGCACTGCATCTTCAACACTAGTACTCAAAAGCTCTACATCCCTTTAAAAGTTGGCTTACAAAAGGTTCAAATAGAGACATTAACATTAGACTAAGCTGTATAATGCAAATTTCTTTTTATTTAACAGATGGCCAGTATGACAAGGAGGCCATTCTCTCTATGCTATCAAAAAAAGACTTTGGCAGTTTCAGGAAGTTTGTGAGAAGGGAACACGTATCCTCACAGTTTTCCGGCAAAAAGACACTCCTTCACTGCACAGTAGCTAGCGGTGATTCAGAGAGTGTCGAGCACATCCTGAATCTGGGTGCCGAAGTCAACTGTACGACTGCCAAAGGTTACACTCCTCTTCTTATTGCTGTTCTGCAGAGGTATGTATAAGCCTATGTATGTTGTCTTAGATCAGTTGCAAGCAACTAAGGGACAATGCTGTGCTAACAACTGCCTATTTTGATCCTTGGTTTACCAGATTTCCTGCTCTTCTCTTCAAAGTTTAAGAGAAGCACTGAAAATGAGGGAAATACAGTTTTTGCTTTCTTACTAAGAACTAAAGGAAAAGATTGATTCAGTATCGCTGTCATTGTCTTTTTATTATACCGTATCTATAAAACTCTTACAAATATTGAGAAATGTTATAATAATCTTGATGTTAAAATTATTTATGGCATCCCATTTGTGCAAAAATATTTATGCATTGATTGGTAGAAAGGCATAAATATCCAGTAAACATGTATTTCCTGAAACTGTATTTATCCACGTATGCAACAAAGTGTTCACACGCACAGAGATCAAAAAATCATCTAAGTGATTAAGTGTGCTTGAACTATTGCCCAAACATCCCTGAAAACTGCAACATTGTCTCTACTCTAGTTGCTTGATTGCAAAACTACATGCACTTCATGATATCTCTGACTCTTGTTCCACATCTGGTAGGCATGGGTCACTGCAAAAGTATAATGTAGTGATTTGTCCACGTTTCCCCACTATTTATGTTTTTTAAGCAAAGTCAAGCTTGTCTTGATCCTGATGAGGTGGCATTATGTAGTTTTCTGAAGTGTAGGACTGTTTTATTTTTAAGTTGTAATGTACTCTATCAATGAAACTTATTTTCAACAGGCTATATGACATCATCTCTTTGTTGCTGGAACATGGCGCAGATGGGAGCCTGGGAGATGAGGATGATTGGACACCACTCCATTTTGCAGCTCAAAATGGCGATGACAGGACTGTTCGACTCCTGCTGGACAAAGGTGCTGTCATCAATGCCCAGGAAAAAACCGGCTGGATGCCCTTCCACCTGGCCTGCCAAAATGGACATGAAACTGTGGTGCGGCTGCTGCTTTTGCGACAATCGCAGGAAGCTGTCGTAGAACAGGAGAAGGCAAACGGGAGGACACCGCTCCACTTGGCCTCCATCTACGGGCATCTCAGTATCGTGAAACTCCTCCTAACTCATGGAGCAGATCCCAATGCGACAGACAAATGTCTGTGCACTGCTCTTCACCTATCAGCCGAGGAAGGCCATAACAGAGTAGTCAGACAGTTGATACAGAGTGGAGCGACTGTTGACATTGCAGACAGCAAAGGGAATACTCCACTTCACCTGGCTGCTCTGAAGGGTCATACAGGCATATGTAGGCAGCTGTTGTCAAACGGAGCCAACCCAGATGCCACTACTATCCAGGGATGGACCCCCATGCACCTGGCTGCCCTAAAGGGACATGAAGCAACACTGGTCCAACTGGAGAGTCAGGGTGGTTGTGTAAATGCAAGAGGTGAGAACGGATGGACTCCACTACACCTGGCCTGTCACCAGAGTAAGCCAGATTTGGTAGCAAAACTCTTGTCAGCCAAGGCCGACCCACATGTCACAGAGGAGAGTAAAGGATGGACACCACTACATGTGGCCTGTAAAAGTGTGAGTTTTCCAAGTGTCCTCCACTTGATATTCCATGGCGCAAATGTCAATGCTTTAAATTATGGAAATGCCACACCTTTACACCTGGCTGCCCAGCACGGCTGTGTACCCATTGTAAAAGCTTTACTGATGAATGGAGCAGACGGGACACTGCTGGATTCTTCTGGATCCACAGCTTTAAATGTAGCTCAGCAGAGTGAAAAGTTGGAAATAGTGGAATTACTAGAAAATGGATGTTAACTATCATGAGGATGACAATATAATGGAGAAGTTGCACTATAGAGGAGGGCTTATCAGGCAACTTAAAGCACGATATTGATGATTTTTTCACAGAAAAAAGACCAGTTTTGCAACGCATAAGAAAACCAAATCAATTTCACAAACCCATCTATATTTTGAATGTTGTCAGACCATTGCACAATTGAAAGCAGAAATCCATTGCTGTCCTTGCTTAAAAAAACAGCGTCCGATTTTTACAGTAATTATTTCCCGTAAATTCCACAGACGTGCCACACGATCAGGCATTTGTATTGAAAATAATTACTTTAAACTCTGTGAATGCTTGACAGGGTCATTATTGTGATAAACTGTAGTGAGCCACCCACATGGGGGTCACAATCGGGTGAAGTATACTATTATGACAAAGTATATTGATTCTTCTTATTGAATCCCTGTGCTTGTTTGCTTCTTTATGTGTGCTTTCCTGTCGACTGGAAGATAGAAATGATATAGTAAAAAGTGTTGCTGTTACTAAGGCATTCTTTTGGTTAAACCTGTCAGACTGCAGGTATTATTTGTCCAATCTGGTTAAATGACATATATCAGAATCGACATAGCCATTTTTAACAGCTCCATGTGAGAATTTGTGATTAAAAATCCATGTATGCTTCATGACCAGCCACGATAATTCCTTACAGACTGAAGGAGTCACTTCCCAGCATGTGACACACTCATTTACCACAGTGACACCTTATTAAATTGAAATGAAATGCATGGTTTCGGGAGCTGTATTGACCTACACATTCACAGGGTTTTTCCTGGAACCACAGTGACTGACTTAGATGTAGTGCTAGGAGCTGAGCTGAATCAAATGACTGTAAATGAACAGAGCAGAGGTATATTTAACCTGAGCTTGGATTTTTCTTTAAAACATGTTGCTAAGTGAATGTCTGCTGTAGAGATGGACCGATCCGATATTACGTATCGGTATCGGTCCGATACTGACCTAAATTACTGGATCGGATATCAGAGAAAAATAAAAAATGTAATCCGATCCATTAAATATCACGAAAGCACCTCACAAAACTTGCAACACGCCGTAACTCGCCTCAGAACGTCGGAGCAGTATGCATCACGTGATAGAGCGGCTGTGGCATGCGGGACCTGTGGTCTGGATAGCATTTGGAGCTTCGCTAGCAACCTGGCATTTCATCTCCGACAAAGTTATCCCCGAGAGAAGTAAAGCAAGTGTGTAAGTCCATCTCTGAATGTTTGTAAAGCATTCCTGCGTTAAGCTTAACGAGCGACTGCCTCTCGTTCTCCGGCTGCTACTTCAATCGTGAAACTGCTAATGATCAGCTGATCGGCTTTTCTGTCGTGAGTCTCTCTTGTTTGTTTTTGGTCCACTTTGCGCCAGAAAGAGCAAACCAGCGGCTGAACAACAGCAGCACGTTTAAGCTTGATAAGCTGTTGTTACAATTTATTTAATATTACTTTCTACACCAGGATCTTTTTCTACGTAGCTGACGGCTGGTAACTGTGCAGGGGCGGATCTAGCAAAGTTTAGCCAGGGGGGCCGATAGGGCATTAACTGGGAAAAGGGGGCACAAAGACATACTTTTCTTTCTTATTCTCATTTAAAATGTCTAGCTTTTAATAAATAATTATCTGACACCCAAAGTTTTAATTTGATGTAAAATGAATAGAAGTCAATTACTGTATATAGTGACTATTAAGTCTAATATATATACCCTAGTAAGCTATAGTACATTTTCCTTTGGGAAGGTACCATCTGTGCAGTCTGCAATTTTGTTGAAGAAAGATGTTGAATCTATTTAATATTTCTTGAAAAATAATTGATTTCTGTGCATTTTTTTTCACACTGCATCAAATTAAGGTTGATTACGTTGATTAAGAATCATGAGGTGGAGCGTGAGGGGTGGTTCCCTATTTTTTATTTATTTATTTTTGTTGTTGCTGGGAGTTGGAACCCTATTAGTTAGGTTGCTTAATATTTACGCTAAGTACTCTTTAAAATACCAGAATAGGGAGGATGGTGTAGGTCTAAGTTTATTAGATTGATCAGTATTGCTGAACTATGAAATATTTTTTTTGTATACAGGTATAACAGAATAGCTTTAGTGTAGTTGTTGTTTTAAACTTGAGTATGAACTTGCAGACTTGCAAAATGCAGCAAGATATTTTAAAAAACAGTTTTGTTGATTAAAAAACACTATATCGGATTCATATCGGTATCGGCAGATATCCAAATTTATGATATCGGTATCGGACATAAAAAAGTGGTATCGTGCCATCTCTAGTCTGCTGTATCATTTTTAAATTGCTATTTTATTCTGAGTTTATTTTCCCCCTTCACAGCATCTCTGACCCTGAGCAAATTAAGTGCTGTCTGTTTACTTGTGTGGATTTTCCTTCTGTGTTGATTTTGATTACATCGTGACAGCATGAAACCATCAGTCCTCTTCTCCTGCTCATTAAAAGAACTGGGTAAACCATTTCTTTCTTTGTGTCTTGTCATTTGTCTTTTTACCTGACCAATATACTATTAGAAACAATAGATTATGTAAATGATGGACAAATTTTTCAAGTCTAAAAACCTGGATCCACTGTAGAGGTGCCTCCAGAAGTGCATTCTTTCCATTGGCCAGCAGGGACACGACACTCTTGGTTGTGAAAACAACTCCTCCCCTTGCTCATCATGTTCAAGATGGTAAAGGCGAAGGCAAACAGCTTAGTGTTTCACAACGAGACGTCCTTAACTAATGCGTGACATCATGGTCGCTATATCCATCTTTTAATTACAGTCTGTGCTTTGAACCACTTGACTAAAATACTAGAGTCTCAATACAAACTATAACCTATAGAAAACAGTCAAATCCTTTACTTTAAAAACATAAGATTTTTGTTTAATTTACACCTGCAAACAACTTCTAATGATTTTAACAGATTTTTCCTCCTTCCTATATCCAAATTTATAATGTCATGTAGTTTTATATCAGAAACCCAACAAGGTAAAGTATATTGTTGACCCTATTTTCATTGAACAGAGTTTGAAAAACAGGCATTGTGTTATGGAAAGAATCTCTGTTGCAGAGTTCTGTTTATTTCAGGTCGGGTTGGATGTGAAGCAGATTATAGTTGAAAGTGTCCTTTAACTGCAGCAATTCACATTTGTGTGGTTGTTATCCACTGTCAACAGTCAGATGACAATTTAACAGATGTGAATGACACTTATCCGTGGAAACCAGAGCTGTGTCATTGTGTAAACTGTCTAACAGCATTTCTGTCCTACTAGTATTCAAATCAAACAATTCATTTAAAAAAACATGAAACAAACTATACAGGTCTTCTGATGCTACTTCCTAAAAACCTCTTGCTTTTCTTTAATCAAGCCCACCTAAATCGATGATTCTGCCTCAACCTTTTTACACGTACAGTGACACTTTGGAAACCTTCTATCTTGGTCACTAATTGGGTTTGAAGGCACCTAAACAAATTTTATTTTCTAATAGGGAGACCAGCAGGAAGAAGATAATGCCGTGTAAGTTGCCACTAACGCAGACACCAACAGCATCAGAGAGAAAGAAGAAAATTGCATTGTTGTGGTCTTTAGCTTCACACTGCGGCATGCTATAGTTCATCCACTTTTTTTCTTAGTGAATGTATTCATTTAACATATATTATTCACAGAGAATTGAACAATAGCTTAATTAAACATTCTCTGATGTTCTTCCCCTCTGTGCTCTGATGTCTTGTGTGATGCAGTTATACAACTTTGTGGAGTTTTAATCGAAATTAAACTCAGACTTCACGGCCTAATTGCTTTGAAGTGACGCTAGACAACAGTTCACGGTGATGTATTCACACCAAAACAAAGGCTCTACTGGCTTTGTGTAACTCTTTGCAATATTGCATACTAGTGCTTTCAAAAGCTTATCAAATAGTATCATGTGGATATGAGTCTGCTGATACGTTTTTAAATCTCATTGTCTTATGCTGTCTTAACCCCTCATGCACTGTTCAGAATATTTAGCCAACTTTTAAAGCATAAATGATGCCAAGAAGGACTCTTTGACATTCACAGCTCTTATTTTAATGATAGGAATTAATCTGGCCATTTACTTGGTATATTTAGCTTCTCAGAAGAGAGCCATTATGCTCTCTGCAGAGAACCCTCTTTAGCAGGGTTAAACTCACCTTTGAGCTGAGCCCCGTGGTGTTAAGCAGCTGCAATCATGACTGATGCAGCTGTGTCTTTTGACCCAGGTGTGCAGCCTCAGCAGGGGCAAGCAGGCATCTTTGGTGCTTGCTACAATAATTGAGTGAGTGATCTGTCATGCCTCATGGGAGATGATTTTTTTTTTCAGAGTGATGACATAGAAAACATTTTTTTGGCACTGTGATCTCTCTGTGACCTCTCGCTCTGCGAGAAGACCCCACCTCGGCCTGTCTAAATACCGAGCATTAGTGCTTGCTGTTTTTCACTTGAGTGAACCATCCTTCACATTATCAATTGAAGCATTTCAGTCATACCTGTGACTGCATTAAAAGTGACTTTTACATTGAAACACTGAGAAATTAATCAACATGCCCAATTATGATTCCTTGAAGATTTTAAAATGGAAATGTGTATTCATATTTTTTGTAATATAATCCAAAAACTACTGAATTATTACCTCATTGTTCTAGTTTATTCCTATTATGCTTTTATGCTTCATTTCCCTAGTGTTGCGATTTGTTATTAATGAGTTATTAATTAAGCTCACTGCTTTCTAGCAATGAAACTACACTTTCCAACACACACTCATGCTTCATAATTCAGTACATCAAATTTTGGGAAAGTTTCACTCCCTTGAGGCTGTAGCAGCATCTCCCTCAAACGTAAAGTTAATACATCTCTAGTAATAGATTTGACCTGTGTTTCCTATTTTATTCTTCAAACTTATTTGTAGTTCAAAGAGTGTTAAATGATTTCATTATTGAAAGTTTAATATTTTTCGAGACTATATATTGAAAAAAAGAGAACTAACAGTCATAAGGCTGAGCAGTGATTTGAGTGTTTTAGTGCTGCTGAAGAGCATCATTTGCACATTAGTGCAGAGTAATTAGCCATTGTTTGGCTTTCTAATAATGTTTTTTTTCAGCAGGCTATGTAAAATATCTTAATCAATGCTTTTAGCCTAGCATTGCCCCTCTCCAACTTACACAATGCATGTCTTGTTTTTATTCTTTCTTAGAGATTGCTGAATTGGCTTTTAATGGATAGATTAAAAGAAATATAGCATCTAAATATATAGTTTTGTCCTTGGGGGTTTACATTAGGGGTTACAAACAAAGACAATACACTTTGTTTTTCTTGTACATATATTAATATGCTATTCTTTAATTGTTCTTACCCCAGCCTTGTCTAAATTGGCTCAATGAAAATTATCTCAATAAAACATTTAAATGTAATTGTCAAAACAGTCTGGGAAACAAAATGGTTTTAACAAGCAGCAAAGAACATTGTGTATCATCAGGATTTCAATATAACCTGAGAGTAATTGGTAGGTTTTTCATTCTCCAGACTTTAATGGAATGATGGGAAGGACAATGAGTTTGATTATATGAGATTCACTTCAAGGGACAACGACAACTAGAGAAAACAAAAGTTCATATTCCTGGGATGTTGGATTTTCTGTCAAAATAAGCAATTTATGGGAAATATAAATGTTTTTTAACAACAACAACAATAATAATGATAAGAATGTATTTACATTAGTCTACATTAGATCTCTAATTTCTATTGCACATGACCTTTATCAAGTAATTGAAACCAATCAGGAATATACATGTGAAGAAACTCTCCTGCATTCAGATGTCCTAATATAGAGAAGGCAAAGGAACAAAAAATAAATGCTCATTAGAGTTTCCCTGTTGTTTAAGAATAAATTAATGGATATCTTCAGAATAGACATATAAAGTAGAAAATGTCTTAATTTTGAGTGTGTATGTATTGTATTGAAAAGCTGACATATTTTATAGTCCATGATGTAGTTTAGTCTTTTAAGAGCATTTCTAGCATATTTTGTGTAAGAAACTGGGGGATTACATGTGTTAGTATCCATGTGTTGTTTATGACATGAAAAACAACCGTGCTGATTTTGATGTTCTAGATAACAAAGCGCAGTGTGCCAGACATACATAATCAAAGCAACAATGATAGAAGTAATACCTGGCAAGGTCATGGGTTGATAGTCAGGTAAACATTTCAGCTGGGAATGATTTATGTTGGAACATAAGCTGAAGTTAGACTGTTCAGTCATTTTGTTAAAGTCAACACCTGAGTCCAGTGGGCTTGACAGAAAGGTCTTATTGACATTGTGCAAAACATTTTTCTCTTCAAGGCACTGAACGACTTGGGGACAGCAAACACTTACAAGGTATTAAAAAGTATAGCAAATATTGAATTTTTTTGCACTGCAGAATAATAACACAAATACATATTTCCTATGTTAAGCAACCCTCAGAGGTCCTTAGGGACATTTATTGTTTTTTGCATTTTTAATTTTAAACCATTTTCACTGTGTTGAGTGGAATATAGCCAAATTTGTCAAAGAATTTTCTTTTTAATTATATTTTATAATTGTGGTGTAAATTCATTGAATTAGCCTAAAATGGCTAAGCTACAGAAATGCATCCACCTTAGTCCCTTTGGACAAAAATGTCCACATTGAAACCCATTATAAACGCTATTTTTCACGCCAGAAAAATTACGGTCAAAGGGATCGTCAGGTTTCCAGCTTAGGTTTCGTTTTGGACTACAGGCCTTAGAGTTGTAATTTTTTTATTTGTCCACCGGGTGGCGCCCTTGCTTCACATTTGACCTCTGCTGGAAAACAGCGGGCTGCTTGGACAGACCTGCCGGAAATGAAGCCTCATCTCCGGCGTGCAGCAGCGGCTTCGCCCGCTGATCGGGCGGGACCATTTTTTGGTCCCTAGGACCATGAGAGGGTGCATTTTTTTTTTAGTCAACAGGAAATGACGTATTTGTTGTCACGTGGTATCGCACGTGTCTGCTGGAGAAAGGAGTCCCACGCAACATGCCCCGGTTCTTCGTCGCGACTTACCCCGGGAAGAAGCACTATTTTCGGCCTAGAAGAGCAGCATTGACCGCCTGGAGACCGTTTTGGGCTCCGGAAAAAAAAATTAAAAGTAGATCGAAATTAATTTTGGTGCCAATCTTTGGACCATCTAAAGGCCTAATTATAATAACAATCAAATATTACTTCAAATGTTTTTTTGGGAAAATATTTAGTTTTTTAGTTTTTTTTTTAGTTTTTTTGTAATTTAAAGGGTTAAAACAACGAAAATATAATTAAAACTTTATATGAATATTTCAGGGAGAAGTAGTTTTAAAAGACTGACCAATTTAAAGTGAAAAAAAAAATTATATTTAATATTTTTATTGCACTTTTTGGGGAATTGTCCTTAGGCATGCATTTTTTAATGTGCTCCTGCAAAAAAAATAATGGCAGGTCAAAATGAATTTTGGTGCCAATCTTTGACCCATCTAAAGGCCTAATTATAATAACAATCAAATATTACTTCAAATGTTTTTTTTGGAAAATATTTAGTTTTTTTGTTTTTTGGGGCTAAAAAAACAGGGCGCTCATGTAATACAACTGGGATTTAAAGGGTTAAAACAACGAAAATATAATTAAAACTTTATATGAATATTTCAGGGAGAAGTAGTTTTAAAAGACTGACCAATTTAAAGTGGAAAAAAATATTAATACATAATATTTTTATTGCACTTTTTGGGGAATGGACATTTATGTCCATTAGGGACCAAGGTGGATGCATTTTTTTAAGGATCTCCAAGGTTAAGCAAACACACTGGACAATAATAATGTCCAAACATTTCTCTCCTTGGACAAGCTGCCAGTAGCACAAAGCCTACGTTATGTAAAACATCACTCAGATACAGCGTGTTTCTGTTTTATTTCCTCCCACCTTCACCTCTTTACTTCTTGTTTAGATTGTATTCAATCTCTGCAGATGAATAACAACTGTTCTTATACCGACAGCCAATATTGTGACTGCTCACTTCCTGTCAGTCTCAACAGGCTGTTTGGTAATCTCATGCCTTTTTGAGTACAAGTCATGCATGGCATGCAGGATTGTCAGACATCATGTAAGCACACAAGTATACTGCATTGCACAAGATAGGACATGACATGGCTATATCCCGACACAGCGTGATTCAGCTAAGGTAATATTTTCATTGTAAATTTATCTGAACATGAAGGTGACCTCTAAATATGTGCAGCTAAACAAAATGCTTTGGAAACTGGTAAATAATGTTCAAGGTTTTACCTATTTCCCTATTTTATGCAGTATTATACAGTTTAAACAGTATGTTAACAGAGCATAATAATGCAGTTGCAGCAAACTCTTCAGTATCAAAAAGGGTGTTGCAGGTTCCTTTAAATATGCAGGACTGTCTTCACATTGTAGCCACTGACATAAAGGTGTACAGTGTACGGCATTTTCTCTGTCTCATTGGGGAGTGACAGACTATAAGAGAGCCATTACTGACTCCTATGAGAAGGTAATAAAAGTAAATAGGGAGAACTGCAGCTGATCTAATTCATTTTTACACACAACAACAAAAAGGTTAGATTTGTTGTTTTACTAGAATTGCATTCAAGGTTTATAGAGCATTCTCATCTTTCTCAGTTTTTATTTAGTCATTAGTCATGTGCAGCAGGTCTTTAAGCTAAAATTCACTATGTACACTATAGCTATAGCAAAGAGGTGTTAACAATTACATCGTGGTTACAGTAGATTTCCTGAAGAAGTTTAAATGAAGCATAATTTGCTTCTTTTGGCCACTCCCTTGTCACAAGCGGGTCGCTCCACATGTTTGATTTGGCAGAGATTGCATTCTTGACAAAACCTAAAATGGGATTTGTACTGTATTTCCAGATGGAATCAAACCAGCGACCATTTGATAAACCTTGTAAATCCTCTTCATCATTGATGCCTGGGTGTCTTTATTGCAACACCTGAGACAGTAGCCACGCTGATCATTTTATTGAAGATTAAAGAATTTTGACAGCTTTTAACTCTCAGTGGTGTGCCTGTATTTGTTTGATAAAGGAACCTTTATACCTGGAAATGGCTAATGATGTCAGAAAAAAGTGCATATTAGCTGTGTTGATAATGGCCTGACTTCCTATTTTACATTCCTCTACAATCTCAAAAATCTCTTAAACCATTTCCTTGAAAGTCTCCTTTGAAATCACCACTGTCAAAGAAAATTCAAAGATAGAAAACATGAACTGAAAATATGCTACCCTTGAACACTTCTTCACAGCAGTCTTAATGTCACAATCTTGAGGTAAAGACTGATTCAATACATTCAATACAAGTGTAAATGAAGGTGAGAATTGTGTCTTGGACTATTGGAAAGTGCAGAAAACCTTTAATTAGTCTCTGTCTGTGTAGATATAGTGCACCTTTAATCGTTCCTCTTTCCATTTATTTATTTTTTAATATAGGAAAAACGTTGTAAAAGATCGAATAATACAAATAATTGAGGTTTTTAAAAACCTTTAACCTTCTTCTCTTTTGTAGTGGTATGCCACTTAGGTGACAGACGTGTCTCAGTAAATCAGACACAAATAATGATTGTCAGGCTGTATCTGTGATGCCTTAGCTGCAAGGATGTTGATATGGTCTCTTGGGTCGATAGCTGATGACAAAGCAAAGACTGCCATAGTCCAAGGATGGGCAATGTGCCTCAGATGCTGAGAGGAAAAGGAGTCAAGATAAAAAAAAAAACCCAAACTGAACCAAAAAACAATAGGATCAAAGATGGTATTTTCTGCATATTGTAAAAAAAAAAAAATGTAAGGGGTGTTTTCATTTTTTAGATTTATAATAAGTTATGAGTATAATATAATAGTATAATATTTCAGTAGGTTCTGTCTATCTATCTGTATTTTTTTAAGCTGCATTCTTAATTATCAGTCATTCATATCTGCATATCTGTTGGGTTTCTAGGATATTCTCCAATCAATCACGTTGGGTGAGTGCTGAGTATTTGTATATGGGTGCATGAGGGTGGGAATGCATGTTTGTGTCTGTGTGTGCCTGTTTGTCTGTGTCTATATGTCAGGTCGGGTCTTACACTCCACCTCTCTGGGAACTCCCAGGCCCTCCAAAGGCCTATCTCCCCTCACCACACTCCCTGCCGGTAACTGATGCCCTCAGGCATCAGTGCGTTGGTGGTTCTTGGTGTCCGGGGCTGGGCGCTCAGGTATGTACCAGCTCACTCCCGGTGACTACTTGGCGGGGCCTGGTGCTTGTTGCTCGGTCACGCCTCTTCCCGGGGAAAAGGGGGCCCTCGGGCCTCCGGGCTTGCAACTCGGTTCCCTCTGGCACAGCTGGCTGCTGGCAGAGCCGGCGGGCACGCCACTACAGCCCCCTCTAGCTTCTGCTCCGTGGCTACTGGGTGACCCTTCATCAGCTCTTCCCAGGAGGGTTGCACGGATGCCCCTCCGGTGGTCCTCCTTGGGCTCTCGCACTCTGGGGCCTCTGGATGTCTGGAGCCTGGATCTCCTCCATGCCTGCTTCATGCCCTGGGGAACGGGGCTATGGCTCTCTACATCCTCTAGCGGACCATTACATGGGGAAACCTTTTGAATACAAGCGCGCTGATCCACACAGGTGTGCACACGGAGTTCACTGTTCATAGACATAAACTACACCTCTATTGGCTGCTATTTCCAAGCATATTATGCGCTGTCAGTCCTGCTTGCTACACAACAACATTCAATATTTAGTATTTACTGCTGTTTACACTTAGCTAGATTAACGTGATGGTGTTGTGTTTAGTATGTTGCTCTGTTTTTTTGGCTTGTTTTCTCTTCTTTTTCTCTCAACAGGTGATCCAGGAGATTTTTTTTCTCTTCTTTCTCTTTTTAAGTGCCCTTTCTCACTGTCCCTCTTCCCTTCTGTTTTTCCTTTTCCTTCATCTTTCTTTCTCCCTTTCCTATCCCTCAGTCATGCCTGTCCCGTCTGTAACAACTGAAAATAAAATAAAATAAATAATAACAACAAAGGTTGATCAAATGGACCAATGGACCTGAATAATGATCAGTAATTCCAGTTGAATCCTAATAGAGTGCTTCATAAGCACAAAAGATCCAGATGGAAGAAGACGTAGAGGAGGTAAAGAGAATGAAAAAGCTCAGTAACTTAACAATTTGCTTTCAACATCATACTTTCTTGCATATCAAACTCCATTGTAGTATTTTTATTTTATCATACAACTTAAGTTGAAACATTATATATATATATATATATATTGCATTATAGATGTTTACTTTGAACCTCTTCGAAGGTTTTAACCTACTTTTACAAGTTGTTTTTGCAGCTGTTTAATTAGTGCTACTACAAGCTGCTTCCACTCCAGTGGCATCATGCTTAATATTCATAACCTGTTACTAAGATGCAGTAAGAACACAGATTAAAAACATAGATGATTAAAATCTTCATCAACACTTTTTCCAAATCTTGCAGTTGAATTTTATATTAAGGCCTGCTGACAGAACTCTATTAAAAAGTTCTTCAATTTAAGCAGTGAGTTTGACTTCGCAGTATTTAAATTTGCAATTTATGTTTTTTCTTCTTCTTCTTTTATTCCCTCTGATCCATAGAGTGTCATGCATTATGTAGTAGCTTGGTTGTGGCACAGCACGAGTGGGTGTATCTTAAGCGGTGGCTGGCTCAGGCTTGGCTCTCCACCATTGAAGTTAGATTACTAACGCAGATAGTTAACCTAGCTCTCACACACACGCTCTCCCACCGCCTGTTGCCAAGGCTGGCTGATAAAGAAGAAAGCTTTGATTGTAGATTTTTTTGCTTTGGTTGTTATGGCTTTTAAAATCACGTATATTAAAGTGTAAAATTCACGATCCACCCCTCATTTCTTTATATTCTGCTTCCAATGTCATATGCTGTGGGAGTGTCTGGTCGGGCATGGTCCAGGTTCCTGTCATCCGTCCTTTGGGGTGGAGTTGGCCAGCTCATCACCTGTTTTCAATCTCCGGGGCTCCACCTAGAGGGTTTTTAAGCCAGCACTGCCTGCCACTCCTCGCCAGTTCGTCCTGCTACCATCTGTGATTCATCACCCGTCGCACTCACCAGTAGTGCTGGTTCCGTCTCCATCCTGTTTTTCCGTCTGCTCGGAACCCAAGGACCACATACACAACTTCTCCTCAGCCTGCCCTTCAGTCCATACTCTCCACCTCCTTGGAATCTGGACCGGACTGTCCCCACTCTCGATCCTCTCTGGAATGCTCCCATGGCAGCCTTTTCCCCCGCTTAATAACCAGGGTCTCCAAGTAAGCCCAAGACTATCCACTGGCACTCCATACCTCTGTCCCTTACTCGTTTGTCACTCAGTAACACCCTTCTCCTGTGTTTACAGAAAGTTCCCGTTCGAGTTCTCCCTGTGCTCTACGCCTGTTTCCCCGCCCACGGATTTCCCTTAGTTTCTGCGAATGGTTTCTGTTAAACCCAGTTCTGTTCACGTTTTTGTTCCTTCTAATAAATTATACATAGTTCGAGCAATTGAGTCTGCTTTTGAGTCCACCGCATCCTTGTTTGTGACATCCAAGGTGTTAGACTTATGCTCAAGCATAAAACAAGCACATAGAAGCAATATTAAATTGTATCTGTAGGTGTTTTTTCCAAGCAGCCTGCTTTTTCTATTGCTTTTGTTGAACAAAGTATGACAGGCATAAAATTATATTTTTGCACCAACAAGATGATTCCAAAACTTGGCACATCTTCGCATGTCGTCCAGTGCATCCTTCAAACATTTTAGAAAACTGCACAAGTGGAGGGCAAAAGATGTGCCAGGCTTTAGAAATCTATAACAGATGAACAGTATCTGAAAATTATGTCTTTAAGAAATAGGGCCTGACACAGAACCTGAGAGACTCTGTTGCTCCTGTACACTGGAGCCTCATCAGAAATGTTCTCAGAGACAGAATCAAGAAGCCATTTTTAAGAAAGGGAAGCAGGGAGGCAAGGCTGACCTGTTGCAAGCTATACAACTGCACAGTGGGAACTTTGAAAGGCATAAAAACAGTATGCCTTTACATGAACAGGGTGATTCTCAAATAGCTATTAACTGAAAGAGAGAGTTTTAGCACTGAGAGTGTACAGCAATCTGTAAAACATAGTGGCGGTTCTGTTATGGTTTCGGGCTGCATCTCAGCTCAAAGCCAGTGTTGTAGACCTTGCCAAATTCAGAAGAGATTTGATTTTGATCCGCCACACAATACTTTTTGTGTAATGCTTGATTGGCAATGACTTCATTTTTCAGAATGACACTAATCCCAAACACACTCTGTGTGCAGAAGAACCCAGAGTGGAACACTATCAGTCGTAGGCTGACCTCGCCAGAGCCCGGACCTGAACATTATTGAAGCAGTGTGGGATCAACTTGAACAGAACAGAAGGCAGAAATATCCAAAGATGAGCTTTGAATGACCTTCAAGAATTCTGGGGAACTTTTCCAGAAGATTACCTAAAGAAATTATAAGAAAGCTGTGTAAGATAGTTCAGGCTGTGTTGAAGAATGAAGGTGCTTATACCTAATAATGACTTTCAAGCTCATTAGAACTGTACAAACTCCATTTTTGCTTCATATACTGTATTTTCACCTATGTTTGCACATTTCAGTATATTGCTGCATCTATTTCACATTTCCTAGCAGAATATAAAGAAAATCTTTGCAAGCACTGTATTGGTATTGGATTTTTTATGGGGACTGGCCTTGCTTGCTGTTGATGTTTGGTATGTACTTGCTCCACACATTATAAAATAATATTACCTTGCAGTCATTTTAATGCCTTCTACACTTTCTTTTTTACATCTCATTCCTGATATGCATGCCGATGTAAAAGCCGTGGCCGCAGTACTCCAGCCTCTGAGCAACTTTATCCCTGAGAGAATAAACGGAGCGGAGTGAGTGTTACTTTCCCTGGTGATTTTCAAACAGCTAAGCAAATATTACCAAACACAAATAGTCTCTCTGTAAGCTAAATATACAGAGGCCACATTATCCAGGAAAAACATTAAGCTGGGATAGGATCCATCCATCCTTCGTGCTATTTAATTTCACTAGCTAAATTCTGGGCAGTATGATTGTCCCAGATCCCAGGTTTAAATCTAGTCTGGGGCATTCTTGCATGACTTTTTAAATTAGTTCAATTAAATTCAATTCAGTTTTATTTATATAGCTCCAAATCACAAGAGCAGCCCCCTCAGGGTGCTTTATATTGTAATGTAAACACCCTGCAATATCAGTTTTTTCTCTCCGTGTCTGCTTTTAGTTTCTCCAGGCTTCAGTTCGTCAGACTTCCCACAGTCCAAAGTTATACATGTTAGGTTTATTGGTGAATCCAAATTGCCCACAGGCTTGAATTTGAGTGTGAATGGTTGCCTGTCTCTTATGTGTCAGCCCTGAAACAGATTAGTGACCTGTTTCTTGCCCTATGACAGCTGGAATATGCTCCAACATTTCTTTTGAATTCCAAGGTTTGGCCCTGTGGGTTTTCTATTTTCCCACTGGTTTTTGCCACTGATTTGGCTTACTGACCAGTTGACACTGTTTGCAGGTTTTCTGCGCTGAGCAGGCTTAGAGCCTGGGTGTATAGACTGAGTACTACAACAGTCTGGTGAAGAATAACAAAAAGAGGTCTAGGTTAAATACTGAAGAAGAGAGTGATGAAAAACAAATGTGGCGACTGAATCCCAAGCGACCTCACCCATTTCCTGAGTGAGGTAAGCAGCAGAGTTATCAGGTGCACACACACCCACTCAAGTAAGGAAGGGAGAGTGACAGTTAGGGTGGAAGAAGAGAGACAACTAGAAGTTAGGACAGATGTGGAGGACTGGTCGCACCACGACAAACACAGGCGCAACTGAGACAGGTAGGGTAGCTGTGCTCAAAACCATGTGGCTGTGTACTGTTGGAGTTTGACCTTTTTCTAAAGTGTCATCTGTCCTTTATCTTTTATTAAATAATTTCCCAAAACACACCGTGTATTATATAATAGGAATGGATCTATATACCAACTATTGATATAAATAAATGGGAATGCAAAAAAAAAAAATGCCACAAAGGGGCGCATACTGTAACTAATCTGTGGTAAGGTAATATTACTGAAGAAAAGACTGAGTAACTTTTCTTTGACTGAACAAGTATCTCTCAGCCTCTTGCACTCTGACAGCAGTTACACATTGCTGACATTTTAAAACATCACTTTAGTGAGCAAAGTGCAAAAAAAAAAGAAAAAGAAAAAAGAAAACAATAAAAATGTGTGGAAATCATGACATTAATGCTATACTAGAGCAAATCCCCCAGTCAAGAGTTTAGACAAGAAGAGCAATATTCATATTTTTAATGGGAATTTAATTGAACCTCAAAATCAATGCAATTATTTAATAACTGTTTATTTCCTTGAGTGGTGATTGAGCTGTTGGACAGCTACCAGTAAAAACACATTTCAAAAAGGTCAGACAGAAACTCTGTTTTTTCTCATTGTAGCACGGGATGATGACACAGACTTCTCTCTGATTCAAATGTTTTTTTTCTCCTCCTAAATAACGCATTATCCGCCTGACAAATTTTGTGAGATGAAGGAATGCATCACTACTAGCAATATGTTAGGGAAACAATTTAAATTGTGTAAGTTACATTAATAACAGATGAATGATTAAATATGGCTAGATACTTGAGCCAATGATAGTCCACACTAATGAATTACTAAAAGAAGTTTAATAACTCGGGAAGTGCAACCCCAATCCTAAAAATATGTAATGCTCTGCAAAATGTAAATTAAAACTGAATGATTTGCAAATCTCTTAAACCCACAGTTCATTGACAATAGAACATAGCAAACAGATCAAGTGTTTAAACTGAGAAAATATACCACTTAGTTGCGGCAGTGTTTGTTTGTGTTTACCACTGTCTAAGATCCACTCTTCTTTTAGCAACAATCCAAAAACTGAAGAGACCAGCTGATGGACTTTTAGGAGAGGACTGTTATCCCTCTTTGTTTTAGCACTCATCATTAGTGATGTTCGATTCGTGAACGAATCGTTCAATACTCGAGAATCACTTTACTGACTCGTGAATCATGATTCACAAGCCCACTGACTCACTGACTCATCCCTGTTGCTGTTAGCAAACTAATTCCATTAGTAGAAATATATCTAGCTTATAATTAAAATTGTGGGGGGGGAAACAACAGGCAGTTTCGTAACAAAAGCATTTCTGCTCTGAACTGGAAGAAAAAACCCTGAGTAGAAGCTCACATCAAGAAAATAGCTCCTCGGTTCAGAGTAGCATCGCGCTGCTAACATGCTAACAACACATTTGAGCTACTCACCCCCTCGCTTCCTGTGCTGAATCGTAAGCATAAGCGAATCACTCAGGACTCGCTCACCCCCTCCCTCCTGTGCTGAATCATAGAGCGAACGAATCACTCAGGACTCACTCACCCCCTCCCTCCTGTGCTGAATCAAAGACAGAGCGAACGAATCACTCACTCACTCACCCCCTCCCTCTTGTGCTGAATCATAGAGCGAGCGAACTAATCACTCACTCACTCACTAACCCCCTCCCTCCTGTGCTGAATCAAAGAGCGAACGAATCACTCAGGACTCACTAACCCCCTCCCTCCTGTGCTGAATCAAAGACCGAGCGAACTAATCACTCACTCACTCACTCACTCACTCCCTCCCTCCTGTGCTGAATCAAAGACCGAGCGAACGAATCACTCACTCACTCACTCACTCACCCCCTCCCTCCTGTGTTGAATCAAAGACCGAGCGAACGAATCACTCACTCACTCACTCACTCACTCACCCCCTCCCTCCTGTGCTGAATCAAAGACCGAGCGAACTAATCACTCACTCACTCACTCACTCACTCACCCCCTCCCTCCTGTGCTGAATCAAAGACCGAGTGAACTAATCACTCACTCACTCACTCACTCACCCCCTCCCTCCTGTGCTGAATCAAAGACCGAGCGAACGAATCACTCACTCACTCACTCACCCCCTCCCTCCTGTGCTGAATCAAAGACCGAGCGAACTAATCACTCACTCACTCACTCACTCACCCCCTCCCTCCTGTGCTGAATCAAAGACAGAGCGAACTAATCACTCACTCACTCACTCACTCACCCCCTCCCTCCTGTGCTGAATCATAGAGCGAGCGAACGAATCACTCACTCACCCCCTGCCTCCTGGCTCATAGCTTCTTCTTCTTCTTGGTTGGCAACCAATGTTAAGGCGCATTACCGCCCCCTGGCTCACAGCGCAGTGGACATTTAGATGAGAAAATATATATTAGACACACTTAAGGAAAATACTAATAAAATACAAATAAACAAAATAAATGTTTATTAAGCAATTTTGATAGGAAATTGCTTAATTTTAGAAATGTTTTTGCTCTTTTTTCTCTATAAAATAGTTTTTTTTTTTTTTTTTTTAATCTTTCATCTTAGCAGTGGGATTTACATGAAAAGGGAAACAAATTAAGTTTGAGTGAAAATGTAAAAGTTTTGCACTCTCTGGTCAACTGACTCAGTGAATCAAATGACTCAAAACACCCGATTCACTTTGGTGAGTGACTCATTAACACTCGATTCAGTAAAAAGAATCAAATTTACCATCACTACTCATCATACCTCTGAGGTATTTTTACTTCTTTTATTTTCCTGGTAAGCATTTCATTGTGGCATCAACAAGTTTAGGTAAAGCAACATGAATGAGGGATGACCTTCCAGCAGGAAAGGACCAGATATGGGGTAAAAGACAGAGCTGTGGAAACCGTTCTGATGATCCAGAGCAATAACCTAAATAAAGGCTAAGCTAAAGGCTAGCATGTGGGGTGTGTAGTCTTTTATATTGTGTGGAAATGTGTTTGAATGATAACATGTCTTACTGACTTAATTTATGCTACTACGGTTATGTCTGTTTGCAGTGCTATTTGCCTATGAAGAGTGTTTCCAACCCCCCAAACCTCTCCTGTACATAGGGTTGCCAACTCCCTGAAAAATAAATAAGGGACACCTCGTGGCCAGGGCCGGGCGACCCAGTTGTCTTCACCCTTCCCAGTGTGGTGAATTTTCTAGCTCTTTTTTTGTGTGTGAAATTATTTTTTTAACCATTTGACTTGAAGTTGATTTAAGTAGATGCATATTCTATTCTTTGTGATATGAACACATGTGAAACAAATGATCATTTAGCCATTTATTTTTAGCTCAAAATGACAACATTAACACAGTAAAACAGGTCTCCTTCTTAAACAGAAGCCTGTCATGCTTAACTTTTGAGAATATAAGTAAATCTTTCTTTAAAAGAACTCTGTCCTGCTTAACTTAAAATAATAGAAAACAATAGAAAGAAAAATATTCTTGTAACAGTGCACATTTAGTGCATTTAGTACAATTGGCTTAATGCTAATCAGCTGCTCCTGTTTGTAAACCCGCTTGTTCCCATGATTACGCATCATAACTCATCATCATTATTCATCTATGTATTACTTTTATGTATTAGTCATCAATTTGTTGTAATCATCTATCCTTGCAGTTGTTTATTACACAAAATAAATTATATTATCACACTTCTGGCCACATAGCGCTGATATTCACTGCACATGCCCATATTAACGTTTTCCAGCCAGGTGTTTTCCTTTTCCCATTCTTCCCTTTCTCTGAGGGGAACAAACATTGCTGCTCTAATGCTGGGCTTACACTGTGCGATTTTTGGCCCATTTTGAGCCGATTTTTGAGTGATCGGACCGATTTTGGCCTTCATTGTGCGTCGTGTAGTATACGTGGGGTAACGAGAAGTGATTAACACCTCACGACCAGCTCCCGATCATCAATCGCTCGTGAGGGTGTCACCACAGGCGCTCACACTGCTCACGCGCAAACACGTAAACGTTGGTGAAAAAGACGGCGCAGCACGGCTGTGCAGCGTGTGATCTGGACACAAGTGATGGAGGCACTTGTAGAACTTTGGAAAGCTCATCCGAGCCTTTTCGATGTGGCATCACAAAATTATCACGACCACAACAACCGTGAAAATAGTTGGATTTACACTGCTGCTCAATCACAGCTGCCTGATCAATGTTTTTCATTAGCAATTTAGCAAAGTTGATGGTAGTGGTGTGTCTGTGTGAGTGAAAGACAGAGAGAGAACGCGAGCGACAGATTTTCTGTTATAACCTTCATGTTATGGAGGCACAGTGTGAGCACTCAGGTCGCATCAGAGCATCGGGCCGTATAGTGTGAGAGTACATCGTGACATACGAACTTCTAACCCCTGCGAGTCAATCGTGCAGTTTGAGCAGGAGCTGAATAACGTGACTGAAAAAAATCGCACAGTGTCTGCCCAGCTTTAGGTGTACTGTCATCCGAGACTTGCACCGCAGAGTCGGCGTTTGTTCCCCTGTTGGCCATGCTTCTTGTTGTGGTCATCTGTTGTCTTCCGGTATTTTCTCCGCAAGCGACCTTTCCTCGACCAATGAGATGAGCGGTAATCTGAATTGTCATACTCGAATTGTCATAAGTGTGCTGTCAGCTCATTGGTCACAAAGCAGGAGAGGGGCTGGGAATTATGTTTTCAAACAAAGCGTTAATTCCATAAACATTTATAGACTACTTTTGATTCTCACTGTATTACGGGACAAAGTGCGTCCCTTATTAGCTCAATACGGGACGTGTACTTTTGTTTCGAAATACGGGACGATTCCGTATTTTAAGGGACGGTTGGCAACCCTACCTGTACAGTCCTGCAAAATCCCAGCTGCTGCTTGATGTGTATGATGCTGTTGGTTGAATGCTGATTTGTTGACAAGTGAGCCAGAACAGGGAAGGAAGCAAGAGTGGAGTTCACCAGAAATGAGAGAAAAAAACCCATGAAAGACCAAAAACTACAGCATGAGAAGTACAGTGAGTGCATACACAGAATCATGCCTAATTTTAATGCAGTGTTGTCTCCAGTATTGATTTTCAACCTTATCTCTTGCACACAGAAACTTCTCCTGATTTTTATAATCTTTTGATGATTTTGTATACTGTAGGTAATGACATATTCATAAGGCTTCACAGTTTTTACACCTTTTTTTGCAGATTGGGGAACCTTTGACCATCTTCACCTCTGAGAAACTCTGCCTCTCTAAGAAGATCTCTAATGTTTATACATCTGTTGCCAGTTATTTGTTAATTGGTTACAAAATGTTCCCTAAGCTACTTCCTTTTAGTGTCACTTACTTTTCCAGGCTTTTCTGTCTTTTTTATGATGTGTTGCTGTCATCAAATTTAAACTGAGTTAATATTTTTAACAACCCATTTGCCATTCAAGTCAACCACTCCAAACAATCTCACTCAATTTCTTTGGTACCAAGAAGGCAAACAGTAATAGCTAGCTTCCCAGCACCGGGATGGAAAGGAGGGACAGTCAAGGGGCTAATGCACAGGCCATTCATCCAGGCAGTCAAGGCTTCATCAGCCAGTTCCTCAGCAATCAAGGCACGAGCTAAGGCAGAAGTGGAATGAATCCCTCTGGATTATCACAGCCACAATTTTATTCTCATTTAGACGTGTCATCTGAACCTAAAGGTATATAAGACTTCAAAAAACACCTCATATGGAGTGAATGGTTGAGTGCAGACTGGACAGAAAATTATTAGTCATATGCAAGTAAAGATTGCAGCCTCTCACCTCAAGAAAATGTATTTAATGATGACATGGCCGAATGTAAAGTCTGAACAGCATGCAAGGAGAATTTGTTCTGCATGCTGATGACCACAACGTTAATGCTCATGAGTATCTGTAGGCTGCAGGTTAAGTACAACTTAACCCAAGCTGGCAAAGACTCCAAGAATGTTGTGGGGATATCAAAAGTGGCGTAACATTTACTGCTGAAAAAGTTTGAAAATTTCCCTAAACTCAGCAACAAAGACAACTTGAAGTAAAAGAGTTTTGTGGCATTCTTCTAGAGATAGTCTGCAAAAGCTGGTGACTATCTTCCGGGACTGTTATATTTGGACGCTAGAGGAGTACATCCCCTTATGGAGAAGCTTCCTCGGTTTGCAGGAGAAGTCAGTTTCAGTAAGATCCAATTGTAAGGAGGAACATCTTTCATCTTTGTAAGAGAGCAAAACTAAGGAACCTAATGAAAACTTATTGAAGCATGCAAATTAGTTTTGTAGCATTTGTTGTGTATTAACATATAATCAAAGACTGCTGACTGGCGATCACATGTATGAACTGTAGAAGTGGAAAAAACCTAACCAAAAATTATAATGTATAAAATCCAGTTTCATGCAAATGCACATAGCTGGTGGTAATGAATAAAGTCTACATTCCAGCTCAAAGGAAACAAAGGCAATAAAGAGAGCAATGAGTCTCTTGAAAATTAGTGTTTTTGACCTTTTCAATACACACTCAAGACCTGCTCTGGGGTAATGAAAATTATGGGAAGAAATCTTGCTAGACAGTCTGTGGATGGTAAAATCAAGCTTCACTTCAAAATTTGATTGAATGTGATGTGATCCCTGACGACAGGAAAGAGAGCCCATCCCTTGTAATGGCACAACATCACCGACACTTACAGCAAGTTGCAGATAAAATTCCCCCTTAAAGAGCCAGATGCTCCTTCCTCCTGCTCTTGGGTAGAGATATCCTGTGGGTTGACAAGGTGAGGGAACAAATCAATGGCTCTTGCAGTGCGCCTTCTGCACAATGGCTAGATCTAGGATGGGTCACCATGGGTGACGCCTGCCTGGGGACAGCCCATAAGCTGCCAAATGTCAGTGTTTTGAAAACACGTGCTGCACAGTGGCCATGCATAGTTTTTAATCTGTGTCCCATCAAAATTGTAATTAAGGAGCTCTCAATGACCTTACACTGCCTCTAAACTGCACTCCTGTCTTGCATTGATCTCTCGGGAAAATGTTGGATAAGAACTCTGACACAAAGGGCTCTTCCACTTAAGGGAAATAAGGACCACTGGTATTTTCCATCTTTCTGAGCATAAACCCCCCGTCAGTTAAGAGTGGTATTTGATCAGAGTGCTAGCTATGAAGGTTCGTCCCTGAACAAAGTTCACCTGGGGAATTTCGTCAAAATCAGAGTCAAAGACAGGGATGGGCCACATGCAGCCAACTTTTTTTAACACTCTATTTTTATTGGTAGTTTTTTATTTTTTTTTACAAAACATTCAGACCCTTAACAAGTACAGAGCATCTAGGCTAGCAAAGACGCATATATTTAAAAAAAAGAAAGACATCCATTTATGGTACAATCAAATCAAATAGGTGAATTACAGCAATGATACATGGTACCAGAATTTATAATATTTTTCCATTCAAGTAAAGGTCCCATTTTTTCCAGTACTTCTCAAATTTAACAGCAGGAAGTCTTAGTGAAAAAGTCAGTCTCTCCATTGTGTAAATTTCCTTGATGATGCCTATCCAGTCCAAAAATGACGGTGGATCCACATTTAGCAATTTGCGAGTTATGGCTTTCTTTGAACCAGCCAATAGTATTAATAAAATATATTTGTCCGACTTCCTCAGTCCTTGGGGCAAATCACATAGATAAAACACAGTGAAATCAAGGGCCAAGTTCAAGCCCATCATAGTATTGATTTCTGTAATCACTACTAGCCAGTAGGGGACTATCTTAGCGCATTCCCAAAAAATATGAAAATGTCCTGCAGATATACATCCACAGTTCCTCCAACACTGAGCCTTGTTAGGGTCTTTACTTTGTTTACACTTAGCATTAGGCGTGACAAAAAAAACGCACTGTTTTTCCATGCAAACTCCCTCCATAGACCTGAGCTCGAGGGCATTACCACAGCCTTACATATATTAAACCAGTTGTCGTCATGTATTATTATTTCAACCTCTTTTTCCCGTCTAGCCTTGATGTACGTTTATTCCTACATGTTTGTAAACATTTGTATAATCTGGATATCTGTTCCTTTTGCGCATTTTCCTTACAAGAGTCAAAGAAGAGTTTAACCAAGCCCGTGTCCTCCTCTTCTAGGAATTTTATGTTTCTGTCGTAATTGGTGTCGGAGAGGGACAGTTCCGTCTTTATAAAATTCTCCATGAATTCGAGCATGTTGTCCCCTTCTTCATCCTCTGGTATCCCGTGAACACGTATGTTATTCCTGCGAGAGCGGGCTTCCAGGTCGGACAGACGTGTCTGGAGAGCCTCTTGTAACTGGAGAGTATGGCCGAGCACGTCTTTAAGGTCGACTGTGACCTCCTCCACCTCGGTTACTCTCTGTTCGACCTCCTCCTATTTGTTACCTCTTTTAAGTCCATGACAATTTCGTCGAGCCGTTGCTCCACTTCTTTCCTAAACTCCGACATTTCTGTTTTCACAAGTCCAGTCTTTTCCGCTATTTCTCTTTTCAAATTATCCTGGACTTTTTTCAACTCAGCGAGAATGTTAGCTTCAAATGCCTCCATCTCCATAGCTCCGTGTAACTTTAGCTTGCTAGCACCGTCAACTTCTTTCGGTGAAAAAGTCCTTCCTCCGCACTTTCTTGCCACTTTGCTCTTTAGTGGGCTGGATGAGTGTTAGTGTAAAGATGTTGCACATTTAATCCCATAGGTATCTTAATATAAAATAAAAAAGTGCAATTTCACCAGTCATCTCATTTTTCTTGCATGATAAATATGTAAAATCTGTTACGCGACTACTTTGGTGGAGCATGAATGGCTGTGAAGAGAACTGTATCAGCAGGAAAAACTTTAAAATTGATCAAAATTACAGTTAGAAGTCTAAAATTTATGTCTTCCATCCAAAGCTGTCTAGCTGGCCAGATTGGAGTCTTTGCCGAGCTGATTATGGCCCCCCGGGCTAATGTTTGACACCCCTGCTCTTGGAGGTAGCACAGGCATGCACTGAGCTTACTATATATAGAATCAATGTCAACATAAACCTTCATCAATGCACTAAGATGTTACTCCATTTACTCACCTCCAAAACCTCTGTGGTCTGACAGAGACACAAATTCCTCAAACTTGTAATGAATTGAAAATCGATCACAGTGATGCAACATTAACCAGCTACTTAACGGAAAAAGGCTCCACATGGGCGTTTTATCTATCCCCATTCCTCACACATGAGTGGTTCTTAGGAGATACTTATCAGTATTGCTAAACAGATTCTGGATGTAGTGCTTCTTCAGTTTGCATACACACAACCAACACTCGCTAGTGATGGAATAACGGCGTTACTTTTTCAGTAACGAGTAACCACAATATAATCAGCAAATACGCATTCAAAATATATATTTCAAATCTCAACAACTTCTGCTGTGAATGCTGAGTACATTCAAGGCAGAAGTTATGGCAGTAACTAATGCAAAACCACCTGTGCAGCTGTTCTCACGCCAGCTTTGCTTTTAAATCAGAGGTCAAGCTCTGTAATGGCATCCACTGCCAACTTTGACCCACACTTGTTTCCACACAAAACAGTAGAAACAAGTACAGAGTCTTGAAAATACTCTAGAAACTCTGGAGGAGAAAATGCCTTTTTACTCTCAAGAGCAGTGATGGGAATAATAGCGTTACTTTTTTCAGTAACGAGTAATCTGACTAATTACTATTCCTATCGTTACAACGCCGTTACCATCACTAACAAGAAAATGCGGTGCAGTCACGTTACTATTTTTCAACAAACAGACGGTTGAAGCTGTCTTCAGCTTACCGCACCTTATATCAGTTGCACGGAAGTAGCTGTCTACAGATGAGCTTTAGACAGCTAGATGGCCGCGCTCCCACGGAGGGCAATCACGGTCACTTTTTGGCACAACACCTGGAGCTCAGGGGGGCAAAACAATCACATGAGTGCTGCTGTTTGACTGAGGAAGAATAAAGTAGTCGTAATAAGCCAATCACACGACCACTTCAAGATGACAAAGCATATATAGCAGTTTTTAAATTATGTTGATAGGCCACGTAAAACCAGAGTCATGATAAACAATATATACGCTGTGCTTTTCCTCAATAGTTTCATCACGTTTGCTGTCTAAGGACAGCGCTAGCAAGCACTCTCTGCTTACAAGCAAAAAATAAAAAAACAAAACAAAAAACAGCCTGTTCGTGTTGGTGGAAAAATGCACCATGTCGACCAATCAAGGTTGTTTAGGGAAGAGGGGGAAGTTTTAGGAGTAACGGCGAGAGAGAGAGGGAGTGAGAGAAAGAAAGACAGCAGAAAAAGAGAGAGAGCGAGTTTTGAGACGTGAGAGATCTGTGACGTTTAGTGTGTTTGGAGTGTGTAGTTAATGTGTTGTCTTGTGTAGTTAGTGTGTAGTGTAGAGGATAGTTTTGTGTTGTGTGTCACAACAATGAGGTGAGTGCTGTCTCCAGGTAGAGAACAGGAGTGATACACCTGCTGCTGTCAGACCTGCAGGTATCAGGCTGTGATGTTCTCCTTTATAGTGGACAGAAATTATTTTTTTGGAGTCGCACAAATAATTTCTGTGGCATCTTATTGAATGCAGAACAGCTGATGGTTATATAAATAGTTTGAAATGGTTATAACAAAGGGTAAAGGGTGAATGGCTGCAAATAACTTTGTTGTTTGCAAAACTTGTGCATAGGATTTTAAAATTGACAATTTATATTTGCATTTAAAGTTATGAAATATGATTCAATAAACATGTTTGTGGTTGTTACAGTAAAAAATATAACTTTCTACTCAGATTTTATGTTTTAATTCCAAACAAGACAAAGTAAATAGTTTTTAAAGGTGAAATGTAGAGGTCAAATCAAAAGTAGTTAAAATGGCCAATTATACCCTGGACCCCAGAGGGTTTAACATTTTCTTAAGTAACATCGTTGTAGAGAGGGACATCCTTCAGAAGATGGATATAAGGTTTTCTGACTCTTTCCCTTTCAACAGCAGCAGACTCCTGCTTGATCTCAACTATCAGCACCAAAACAAAAAGGGGCCCAGAGGTGATTCCTGATGTAGTCATACTCCCTCCTTGAACCCATTTGTCACTCCTACTGCCCACCTCACCACTGTGTCACTGTCCTCACACAACTCTTGCACTGCCCTCACAAACTTTTCTTCCACTCCTGACTTGTAGTACCAAAGTTCCACTCTTTGAACCCTATCAAATGTTTTCTGTAGATTCACAAAGACACAATGAAGCTCCTCTGACCTTTTCTATACTTCTCCAAGAACACTATTAAAGCAAATATTGCATCTTTAATGCTCTTTGTCAGCCTGAAGATAAACTAATGCTCAATGATCATCACCTCTTCATGGTATGACTCTTCAGCTTTGTCCCTCTGTAGTTACTACAGCCCTGCTCTTTCCAGGTTTGTGTTAACCTCTTAAGCCCCAAGCCTAACTGATCTGAAAAAGGCCCGTCAGCGTCTCTACCACCTCAGACGCTTGAGAGACTTCCAACTGCCCTCCAAGGTGCTCAGGAACTTTTACTCGTGCACCATAGAGAGCATCCTGGCGGGAAACATCTTAACCTGGTTCGGAAACCGCACCATGCAGGACAAACGAGCTCTACAGAGGGTTGTGCGATCAGCTGAGCGCACCATCCGCTCCGAGCTCCCTGACCTCAAGGCGGTGCTGGACCAAGGCCAGGAAGATCGTGAAGGACCTCAGCCATCCCAACAACGGACTGTTCTCTCTGTTGAGGTCAGGAAAGCGATTCCGCTCCCTGAAGACCAACACAGAGAGACTGAGGAGGAGCTTCTTCCCGCAGGCAATACGGTCTCTCAATCACACCACCACACAGTACTGACCCACACATATGGTTCTTACACACACACTGGACATTCTGGACATTGTTTTCACTTCATCACTTAAATCACTTTAAGCATATTTGCACTGCAGAAGACACTTACAAATGTGGATTGCACAACACTGGACATTATATTCTTCATTTCCAGTTAATACTTGTACAGCTGCTGTTATTGTGTATATATTTATTTATATTTCTTCATACATTCTTATATAGTTCTATATTGTGTATTTTGTTGTACAGTTATTTTATTTTCAACTTTAATTTATATATTTTATCTTATTCTTTCCCAGTTAAATTTACCCTTCATTCTAATTTGTGTTGTACAGTTATTTCATTTTTAACCTTAATTTATATTTTATTCCTTCCTAGTAAAATTTACCCTTTTTAATTTTTCATATTTATTTCCCTTTTTAATTTTTCATATTTATTTCCTATCTTATTCATAGCCTTTTCCTTTTTTGTTTTCTTTAGGTCACGAGCAGTTGTCCAAGCATTTCACTGCATATCGTACTGTGTATGACTGTGTACGTGACAAATAAAATTTGAATTTGAATTTGAATCTCCTGCCTTTTGCCCCCGTATCAGGGGCCGTTGGGGCTTAAGAGGTTAAATAACCTGGTGACAAGTTGCCCTGGCTTCTCTACTAGACATCTTCATACCGCCGCATACCACATTTCTCTCTCATGTATTTCTTCATTTATCAGCTTCTCGAGGTACCCCTTCCGTCTGTATACCTCTAACCTGCTGCACATTCTTTCATGCTTGCTCTCCCGGCCAAATCAACCAGTACTTTTGAGTCCTTTTCTCCTTCCTTGGTGTCCAGCCTCACATACACTCATACACCTAGCCTTTCAGTTCTCCTACTCCTCTCTGTTATTACTATTCCGCTTTAAATTTGCTAGCCCCTTCCTTTAAATACTTTTCTGTACTTCCTCATTCCACCACTGATAATTAAATACATTCTTGGCAGTTTCCCTCCGATCACTGTGCATCCACTATGGTAATGCTTGCTTTAGGATTAGGCTAGAACACAGCCATGCACAAGAAACTATCTCGGTGTGTCATATGAAATTTTACATGTTTACATTTAATCTCTATCAGAAACAGAGCTAGGAAATTAGTCCAGGTATTTGTAAGTATTTAACTTTCTCTGAAAGTATTATCATTTTGCACCACTTGTTCTAAGTAAGCGTATGGCCTTTAGGGCCTTTTGGGGTCTTAGCAGATAATACATTTTTCTAATTGTTAATGGGCCAGCATAGGCACTCGATAGGACTCATTTCATAGGCATGAGAAGATTTCAGCTATATAGGAACGCTATCATTATCCAGTCATTACCTTAGGTTCCTTATTGCCTACACATCAACAGTGCTGTCTGAATCCTACTTCTCCAACCCCTGGGGCTATTTTTGGACACGCCTGTCAATTATTTCTGCAAAGATAGAAACTGTACAGAGGTGATGAGGGAAAACATACACTAGAGATTGAAGAAAGAAGAGGGTGGGGGAACAGACACAACAAAAACTCTCCTCAGAGACTCTATGGTACAGCATTGCATTGCATGAATAGCTGACTGCCAGTGTTATGTAGTTTATTGCTGATATGATATTTGATATTGTACTGCAATATCAAAGACATATTGTGTGAAAGCATATATCCAACCACCTTTAGAGCCAAATGTAAATCACTGCTTGGTCACATTACATGTGAAATATAATACAGAGAGGACTGGACAGAACTCGAGAGGCTGTATCGCTTTATCTTTCCTATTGTATATGCCTGTGTTGGGGAACACTGGGTACAATGGTGCTTCAGCATATCAGTAATCCTTGAACTGGAGCCCTAAGGCGGTGCATAAGGAATGACACTGGGGACGGGCTGTCCAGCATTCCAACATTTTCCTCCTGATATAATCAGAAATTTAATCAGAGACATGGCGGTGCCCTGTAGCATCAATAAAAAAGGTGGGATCAAAACCATAGTTTTTCATAAATGACACAAAAAAATGAATGAATACAAAAAGATTGCATTGTGAGGAATTCCCATTTAAGATACCCGTAATTGTTGCTTTTTGACTCATAACTGAGTCTGTCACTGTGAATTACGTTATGTTTATCTTGCATTTCTTGCACTCTGACTACATAAATATACACCACAGCTCCAATGTAGACGTTCAAACGGTTTATGGTTAGTCCCATATATGATTAGACAGTGACATTGTTTTTATATTTTAGCTTGCTACCAAAACAGATTACAGTTATTTGATGAATTTAAGGTGACAAGCATTTTTACATGCAGTTCATCTCTATCTGCATCTGAGGTTACCATTTTCAGGGAATTATACAGTATTTGACTTTGGTTTTTATTATTCTAGTGTTTGAAATTTTGGAATTTCATAGAATTTAATGGAATTTTATATAATATACTCTTTTGTAACAGTTGCAAGTTCTTTGTATTTTCATTTGGAGTTTTCCTAATAATTCCTTCCTTTCTCTTATCTCTCTGTGTTCTCCCTCAGAGTGACTTCATTCAGGTGTTTTCCTCTGTTGTAGTTTAGTTCCTCTTTTATCCTGATAGCCAGTTTTCTCGCTTGTCTTTTTTTGCACAGCCTCCCTTTTTCCTTTGTCATGGTACTCTCAGTAGCTTTACAGGTGGCTTTCAAAAGCCACAGGCTAAAACTTGTCAGTTTTTTCTCAATACCATGGCATATTAAATATATTATGTACATATCTGGGATTGCTGAAGTTCTTATTAATAGCTGAGCTATGTTGCTCTTCTTCCTCTGTATCTCCTGGCATGTCCTTGTTCTTTAGATTATGGCTTTGTTTGGATTTTTGTGTTTTGTTTGTAACTTTGATCAGCCACAATAAAACCCTTTCGTGTTGAATTCCGCCTGCAGTGCTCTACATTCGGCTCCTCCACTCCTACACACTGATCATGACACCCCTATTTTTCAGAGGCAATTCCCTAAGAGCTGTTTCATGAAGAGATGTGGGATATTTCTGTTGTATTTCTTCCAAAAGAACTCACAAGGGGGCTTCAAAGTGGCTCTCAGTGTAAGCAAAAGTGACCATCCTTAGTCTCCAAAACAAAATATCACACAAAAGATGTTGATTCTGATATATTTTGAAAAACTAAAAAAACTAAAATAAGTTTTGTGCATTCAGAAACGAGAGGTGGATGGTGATGTTGGAACAAAAAACTATGTGGACTTTATAGATAGCTACGTAACCTTCTGGGCGAAACCTGTACTTGTTAGGAGAGAGATGGCATCCATCCCACTTTGGATGGAGCAGCTCTCACTCTCTGCAGCTTCTCTCCTCCTGTTACCCCCTCAAACCCTTAGAGACTCTGTCTGCTCCCTGACAAAAAACAAACCAAAATCAGCTGAAATAATTTAAACACAAAAAATTCCAAAGAAAGAACAATATTGTATCTACAACAAATAAAACTGTGAAATGTGGATTGTTAAACATTAGGTCTCTCTCCTCTAAGTTCATGTTAGTTAATAAATTAATAATTACAGTAGGATGATTGTGTTAGTTTAAATGACCCCTGAGTTACACTAATTGATGCTTTGCCTTGTCCACCCAGCTGGAAAACTAAAAAAAAAAAACATTTTTATTTGTTGTTATTTATCGTCCACCTGGGCCTTTTTCTGTCTGAATTCTCAAACGTTTTACCTGATTTAGGGCTCAGCTTAGATAAAATAGTTGTGTGTAATTTTAACATCCATGTAGATATCCTCAACACGGCATTTAATCTATTATTAGACTCAATTGGCTTCTTTAAACATGCAAAAGAACCCACCCAGCACTTTAATCACATTCAAAATCTTGTTTTGACATGTGGCATAGAAACTGAACATTTAAAAGTGCTTCCCTATTTGCTGTGTAATCAGTAATGGATTAATTTGCGGTGGTTAAATCACAATGACTTACAATACCATAATAAATCTCTTCCACAGCATGTCCTGTCTTTTGTCTTGTCTTCATCGCTCACCCACAACCAGTCGCAGCAGATGGCTGCCCCTCCCTGAGCCTGGTTCTGCTGAGGTATCTTCCTGTTAAAAGGGAGTTTTTCCTTTCCACTGTCACCAAAGCACTTGCTTATCGGGGGATATATAGTTTTGTTGGGGTTTTCTCTGTTTTCTTTGTATTATTGTAGGGCATTTACCTTATAATATAAAGTGCCTTCAGGCAACAGTTGCCTCAATGCAGTAAGAAAACAAACATGGCTTAGATCTTGACCTTGAAGACATGTTTGGGAGAAAACCCATTGGGCGATTAGTGTGTGTATGTTTGATCACTGTAGTTTTGTGAATTGTAGATGGATGCCTCAACAGAATCCATGAACTTAATGGTCCTTCGGCTGAATTAGATAAAAGCTAAAGGCAGAAAAATCCATAAACAAATACCAATGGAAGACTTAAAGGAAGAAACCTTTATACACAGTCGACTGGGACTCATGAGCCTTACATAGCTTCTTTGTGAGGATCTCTCACACACATGCACACACAGACAGACAGACACACACACACACAAAAAAAATGAATGCCTAACCCTAACCCTTAACCTAAACCTGACCATAACCTAACTGTAACCCTGACACTAAAACCACATTTTGAGCCTCAAAGATGCCTTTAAATGCCTTCAAATTTGTGAGGACCGTTTGTATGTCCTCACAAGTGACTGTTGGTTCTCACTAGTATAGTTGAATGCAGATTTCGGTCCTCACAAAGATAGCTAGACAGGAACACACACACACACACACACACACACACACACACACACACACACACACAGCCTATGTCATAAGTCACAGCCCTTCTATAACAGCTTTTCTCAAGGGGCAAGTAAAATTCAAGTCCCTATAGTTAGCACAAGTCCATTAAGTTGTATCACCAACTATTTCACAAGTCAGCTGCTGAATGAAGGTATTCACTGAAACTGACAGCCTCGTTACTGATTCTGCTCTTTTGTAAAAGAAACAAGGAAATGTAACAAACTCTTGAGCAGCAATCACAGTTTTAATTCTGTTGTGACTGTAGGGTTTGATAAACTAATGAATAAAATGTAAGTACTGCTGAGTGAATACTTCAGTTATGAAATATAATAACATTAATTGCATTATCTTTGCAAAAGACAAAATTAATAGAGAGCCAGCTGAGTTCAGTTTGCAGAGAAGCACAGAAGGCAAAAACCAAAGCTGACCACCAGAAGCCCTTTTTTACAGGTTTTAAATTTACATTTATTTAAAAGGTTTTCACAGTTTCTAACCAACTTTTGACAAAACATTTGTCTTACAGCTTTGTTCTGTGGGCATATGATCAATAAAAATGCCAATGATAGCCTCATATACAAATTCACAGCTGGGTGACTTTGGCGTTAAGTTATAGAAACATAAAAAAAATCACACAAAACCATAAATCAACCAATCAAAGCAAGCTAACAAAGCTGCATGTTAAATTAAGTTTTTGTTATTGGAGTGGTGTTTTTAACAGACAGCTTTAGTCACTTAAGAGAAAACACGAACTCTCATGAAGACTCAGTAAAAATTCCTGTTTTCTGTTGCACTCAACAACAGTACATTTTGCCTGCATGCTAGAAAAAGCAGTGTAGCGTTAGCAACATGCCCACCCCATCACTTTCACCTTACCTCAGAAGAGAGGGACGATTGAGGGAAGATGATTATGGTTATGTTTAACTGGGGTTTCATATTTTTACAGTTTTTATATTTTATGATATGGAACCTTTATCATTTTGGGAGTATGCTTATTTGCTCTTAGATCTTAATTATTAAGAAAGAAACAGTCGTCTCAATAATCAAACTCCTATAGAAATACAACTCAGTTTCATAATTTTGTTTTTTGCTGGTGTAATAAATTGCTCTCATCTGTTTCCCTTGATAAGGCTAAGATACACTTCCCTGGCTCTTCTTTAAGATATTGATTTTAGATACTTTAGGGTGTTTGGGTATCATTTTAACTCCCAGTTTATTGATGTAAAGCCAGCACAATCTGCAGTTAAATGTCAACTCCTCAGAATAAAATCAAGCATGAATAATCACCTTTACTAGCGCTGCTTTCCGCACTGTAGCTGCTCAGATATATTTCAAGGAAAGGTTTAGTCTTCTGAGGTGACATGACAACAAAAAAAGGTGAAAGCTGCATTTCCAGAGCATTGTGTATTCAGACTGCAAGTGCAGCACTCAACACAAGTGATGAATTACCTTGAACAGCAACTATTTTTCATTCGGTTGCCTTAGTCAGACTTGGGGATTGCTAACAGCGGTAGAAATACTTTAATATGTTGTTTCTGGCTCATCCCTTTGTTGTTCTTTTTTTTTCTGAAATGATGCAATGCTCAAACATCTTTGGCCATCACGAAGACTGATGTTGAGCTTGAACGAAAGTATAAATGATGTCAGCTACTCATGAGAGTAAAGAGTGCATTTCACAGCCACAACAAAGGAATTATGTCATCCCCCTCTTGACCCAGACATGGTGATATGCATCCATTGACACTGTATTCTTACTCTTTTACCCATGCACAACACACAAAACTTTATTTCAAATATTTATTTCCACTTGTCAGTTTGTCACACATAGATACCACGGTTTAGTGGCAAACCATGGCGCCCACAAATATTTAGTTTCCCAATGACTCGTAACACAGCGTGCCCTTTAAAGAAAAAGAAATATTCAAAAATGAGATCTGTAGCAGATGCACAGAGGCATCGAACCATCTCAAAATTGTGTTTTAAATAACTAAACATGAATAACAACAATGAAAAGAATAACACACAGTAATAACAAGTAAATTCAGTCAGTGTTCATTACTAAAGAATAAGCTGGAGTGTTATTTACGCTTCATTTTGATCTCATCTTCAGACATGAACTCCCTTTTCCCACCTGTTCATTAGGACTGAAGCTATTCAAACAGTGGCACATAGCGAGTCAGTCCGGTAGCTCTGTGTGTGCGTATATACTGTAAATATAAAATGAGATCATCACTCCAACTCCAACACTGTAGTTGTAATAGTTGTATACATGTATTGCGGTAGCTATTATTTCAGTTTCATCCCATTCTTGCTCAGCAAAGGCCCCAGGGAGAGGCTTCAGGGGCTGGGTTGCACATATCCACATGATTATACCTGGAAGCTGCAAAGTCCACATACCATTCATTAGTTTTAATGGAACAACGCCTCTGCAGCAGAGCTTGGTGTTGCTTCCAATAAACAACTCAAACTGCAGATCAGTCCTAGGAATAACAGAGAAGCTTTTGAATAATGACCAGTCAGTTATGAGTGTATTCGTATACACACAGTGAGCGGTGATATTCATGTGGCACTTCACACGGTATCTTAACTTCATTTATTGGAGATCTTTTGCAATTTATTGTTAAACATGCATTTCAAGTAGAGGAGCAGTGTAGCATGCATCACATTTCTATTGCGGTCATATAATCACAATAAATGCATTAAGAAAAACTATGTACAACAAATAATAATAA
Organism: Aulonocara stuartgranti; assembly: GCF_965226115.1. Taxonomy (NCBI): domain Eukaryota; kingdom Metazoa; phylum Chordata; class Actinopteri; order Cichliformes; family Cichlidae; genus Aulonocara; species Aulonocara stuartgranti. The sequence goes on from NC_138950.1 coordinate 18,843,763, forward strand.
TAATAGCATTAGTAATTATAATAGATATTTATTTATAAAATTGCTAAATTGCAGATATTGGCATGGCTGCATCATACAGCAAGTAAATTATACCGTGTCTTTCAGACAATCAGTGAATCTAATCAGTGAATTGTTTTCAATTTTAACACTGCAATGAACACTGACTCGATATCTTTAAGATTTGCAAAAAACATCTATGATTAAAACATAAAGTACACATACAATAAATAGCAGTTTGCATGTGTGTGGTATACACAGATGGCTCCTTACATGACAAGCACAATGATGTCAGAGAACAATGTCATTTTTTTTCTCTCTCCATAAAACAGGTCATCGTTACAGACATTTCTTGTTTTACATTCAGTGATTTGGAGAACGGGACTCCACACGAAATTTAACATATAGATCCAAGATGCCTTTCAAGAAGACAAAGCCAAAGCCAGTTTTTTTTTTTTTTTTTCAGTCACTTAACTAACTTTAAATGAACAGATCGTAGTTTCCCCACGTGGTGTATTTTCCTTAAGAGGATGAGGTATTTGCCACAGGATATGCTTTCATTCATCACCTCTCCTTTAGTCTGATCAGATAAGTGATGTTGCAGCTCAGCAGTGCAAGATCTTAATGAATGCCTTTCTGAACTCAACATTAAAGGTGGTGTATATGATGGGATTTACAGCACTATTCACATAGCCCAGCCAGGTGAAAGCGTTATACATCTCGGCAGGAACCTTGCATTTGGTGCAGTGGGTGTTCAAGATATGTGTGATGAAAAACGGCAGCCAGCATATAATGAATACACCTGAGGAAAGAAAAAAAAAATTAGGTATTAGAATAAGATACAGAGAATGAGGAAATAAAGCCCAAATATGGGTGGCCCTACTGAGGAGTTGGATTCTAAAGTATCAGTACAATTTCTTTTTGTTGCATCACTGTCTGACTTGTTTTTCAAACTCTTTTTTTAGGTCCTACTGAAAAAATTGATTGAAATGAAAACAAAAACAAACGTAAAGACAGCCAAATACCTATGATAGAGCAGTGGGGAAAAAAAGATATGTACATTGCAAAAAACGCTTTGAACACGCTCCTTTGCATGTTCAAAGATAACATTTGGTTCTAGAAATGCTTAATTTTCTAGTGTCACTTCAACTTTGATGTGCAGAATCACATAAAACGGCTTTTAATTGAGCTTGTATTCACTTTCATGACTTCTTTTAAAATCAAATGAATAATTTAAAAATTACTACTAATAATAAGGGACTAACTTACCGAGGACGATGGCTAACATCTGGGTAGCCTTCTTTTCCTTTTGCTGGGAGATCTTTCTCTTGCTCATGGTTTTCACAGAAGTCTGAGTCTTGCCATTAGGTAAGGCCTGTGTCTGGAAGGCTTTGGCTACGATGGGTGCCGGATCGCCTAAGGTCTCCTTGGCAGGATCGCCGTTCTTTTCTGCTTTCTGGCCCTCCTTGTGGGGTGTGGGGGGTGTTGAGATGGGGCTAGCGCTGGCCTTGTTGGGCATCAATAGCTGATGGCTCGTGGCTGGAGTGTCTCCAAGAGCACCTTGTATCTGCTGCTTCTGCTTCACACTGCTTCCACTGTTATTCAGCTCATCCAGCTCCAGATCTTCTCCCTCATTGACCACATCTTTGATGAATATCTGAATGAAGACAAATTTAGTAAAGGTTCATTCGGATGGGGGTAGCGAGTATAAAACTTTTCTTTATTTAACTTTGAATTTTAAAATTACATTTATTCTAGCAGATGGGGAAAACTTCAAGGTGACATCTTTCGAAATCTCTGCAGGCAAAAACTTTTTTTTTTTTCCATCAATTAAACTTTTAGGGGAAAGCATAAAAACAAAAGAACAAAAATGTATACACACCACTTTCTTCTTGTTGACAGGAAAACTCCCATTAGTTTTAACAATCATGGTGCACAGCCTCACATCCTCTGGATGAGTGCACTTATCCTGAAATGAAAACAGCTGTGTCAGGCAAGGAGAGAGTACAATGTCAAAGCAACTGACAAAAGGGCCGTCTAAGCATGGAGGAACAGGTCCCGCTTCCTACACGGTCAAAAGAGGCTACACTGAGCACGGAAAGGCTGTTTAGCAGCACTCTGATCTGCAGCTTCTATACCCGCTGAAAATCCAATCCATCAATGTGACCATGTAATATATTGTTGTGTGAAATAATTTCACCAACCTTAATTTGATAATTAAGATAAGAAGTGAAAAATTATGCTCCGTTACCCCATAAAGATTATAGCTATCTGTCAATATGCTGCCATATATTGACCAAAACCACAGCACGAAGCCATGCATAAACATGAGTAATGTACTGCACTGGATCGAGAGTGTTGCTTACTTTCTGTACAGACATCAATAAGTTATGACAAGAAAATCAATACCCAGAAAAGCAAAAGGTCATTTGAGGGCCGTCACAATTAGTTTTGCATGTCACATTTTCTTTTTAAATGACACATTTTACAGGGAAATGTGTCATTTAAGATTCAAATTTGCAGAGGTGTGGACTCGAGTCACATGACTTGGACTCGAGTCAGACTCGAGTCATTAATTTTATGACTTTAGACCTGACCTTAAAAAATGTTCTAAGACTTGTGACTTGACTTGGACTTTTACACCAATGACTTGGTACTTGAATTGGACTTGAACCGGTTTACTTGAAAAGACTTGATATTTTACCCCAAATATAAAATTTAACATGCATATTATATAGAGATTGAAAATGTGACGTCATTCACGGGTAGAACCGCAAAGGATTCTGGGAACTCGTGGCAAGCGGTACTAACGCACGCAGGCTTTCAATTAAAATCAGTCACACAGCGATAAAAAGAAACACAAAAATGTCAAGAAGCTGTTGTATTATTAACTGCAATAGCCGGTCGCATGACAGCCACGGGAAGCCGACGGGTAAAGAGATCGGTTGTTATCGGATTACGTCGTTGAAGAGAAATTGTTCGAGCCATGTTTCCGAAGTAACAAAGAGGCGACGGATGGCCTGGATTGCAGCCATTCAAAGATCAAATATAACGTCCCAGAACACTCCAGCTCACAGGTTAGTCTGCTCCAAGCATTTACACGAAGGTCAGTGTCTTTTAGTAGTTAATACGTCATTTTCATAACATAATTAGTGATATAGGTTACAAGCAAGTCTGGCGCTGAACAGAAATTGTGGCGCTATGCTCCTTTATTTATTGTGCATAAATAGTGAATTGTCCTGACACAATATTGCGTTTCGCTTCTGTTATTATGGTACATTGACAAAAACATATACTTTTATTCACAGGATAAAACAGGTTTTTTGTATCACTAATTGCCCAGTACGATTACAGCATACAATATTATTGTCACTGCTACATTTCTGTGATGCTACCAGAAATTATTTCCACTACTAATTAATTACCGTTGAGCTCAAAGGTCCTATTAATAAACGGTTAAGGAATGTGTATTTATGACGACGATTTGTGAGACTGGTAAACTTATGATACGTACGATGGTCTTTCGTTCTACACGGTGCGTTTCAAGGTCCTGCACCCATCCGTCGGTAAACTGTACCTGGGCTTGTTGCAGTGACCTGAAGTTACTAAACTTCATGAGTGTGTGCACTCACTCCAAGAACCGTATGATTATAAATATGCATATAAATATGCTACGATGAGATAGCTGACTTCATCTAACTAGCAAATGTTGTCCAGGCTACGTTGGTGATACAGTTTTTTTTAATGTGTATGATATTTTTGTCATGCGATTTTAAAGCCGGTCCTACAACCACATCCAAGAATAACATGCGGCTTATCTCAGAACTGTTGGTGAAAATTATTCTTGGAGCTAGGTTTAATTGAGCTGCATTTTAAAGAGGTGCAATTTCACAATTTGTGTATATTTTCTAAGTTCACTATTTTGTCATGTGTTGAGAAAAACACAGATTTAAAAATTACATGGTCTAATATTTACATTTAGCATATAACTGCAACATTATTTTTTCGTTTTTTTTTTTTTTTAAAGACTCGAAAGGACTTGAAATTCAAAGTTTCAGACTTGTGACTTGACTCGGACTTTTACATCAGTGACTTGAGACTCGACTCTGACTTGCCTGACATTACTTGAGACTTGACTTGAGACTTGAGGATAAAGACTTGAGACTTACTTGAGACTTGCAAAACAATGACTTGGTCCCACCTCTGCAAATTTGTGTCCTGGATTAAACCTGATATTAAATATCTTATTTTCATGTAAGGTGTTAAAAACTAAAACAGCTAAAAAGCCTTTTCTAGCAGAGTCTTGCTCAATTCAACCCCTTATCTTAATCCATTGTGTATTCAAAGAAAATCAATCGCAGTCTGTGTTTTTATTTTAATAATGTGTTGCTCTGTAATACAATGTCTGCTTGTAAAACCAACAAGAATAGCTGGACTGAAAAAATGTATTGCAGTTCTCTAAAGAAACAAACAAAATCAAACAGCAAATGATGTCTTTTGTGATGTTTTTTAGTTTAATGTATTACTCTAAAATATTAAGACAGTACAGAGAGATAAAGGAGCTTTGATAAAATAAATGTGTAAATGAAGCCATAAAAACACGAGCCAGCTATAGCATCTCACCTTTAGTGAGGTGGCCATATCAGGGTCCGCAGCCTGAGAGACAAGCTGCTTTGGTTTTGTGTTGACGCGTTTTCTGCGCTTCCTCAGGACCACATAAATTTGAACATAAACGAGCAGAGTGATGATGAAGGGTACATAAAAGGACACAATGGAAGAGTACACCACAAAGGCTGGATTGGCGATCACACAGAGAGACTCATCACGAGTAGCTGTGGAGATAAGCACAATGTGAATTAAGACTGCGTGTTCTCTTTCTCCCAAGACTTGCTGCTTTTGTGCGTGTGTATGTGTTTAATCTTATTTTACTTCCACTTTTAAAAGTCTGTAAAACCAGAATTTGGAACCTTAGATTTGCTTGAACCAATAATTGCTTTTTGATTGCAAGTAGATCCAAAAATGTCACCACTTCTACATTCTCCTCACTCTGAGGTTATTTACACAGCACTCTTTCTACCTCACCTCCACTCACATTAACCGTACTCCCACTTCTCACAGCCCATGTGGACTGCCTTATAGCTGTGGAGCCAAATGCAGAGATCATCTCACCCCAGTTTTGGACTCTGCAAGGGTTGTTTGTTAAGTTTAGATTTTAATAATTTACTAGATGAATTGCCCTCATTTTTAAAATTCCCTAAAAACTAGTTTAGAAACTGAGGCGATGCTTCTCTGGGCTTGTATTTCTAGCTTTTTGGACAAACCAAAACCAAAAATTATAAAGAAAATTGCAGCATTTCAAGTTAAACCTGTCCAACTGTCACGCTGAAGGCTGTGGCTAGAAGGCTAGAGAAAGTAGTCTATTTAGGGGGAACTTCACCAATTTTATACATAGAATTATCTTTCCACTAACAAGGTTCAAGAAAGATGCAGGAAGCCTTCAGTAGTTGCTATCAGAGAAATGTAGGATCCAGTGTTTTTAAAGCTCAGTTCACACTCTGGGCTAGAAGTCTGGCTATTTGATGCTTCACTTTTCTCCATTTTTAAATGTCTTTTGAAATTTGTAATTCCTTCTTTCATGCTTTCTACAAAATATGCCGACTCGATCTACAGTCAGTGTTTATTTCTCAGGGTTTGAGTCTGAGCTGAACCAGCATTAAATGAAGGACTCAAAGGGATGAGCGGAGCTTCAAAGTGACAGGCCACTGGAGTTGGTCAACAACAAGGTGGCGCCTCGCAAAAAGCACTTAATCAAAACTGCTTTACTAGTAATCCTCCTTTAAGCCCCTGTTCCTTGGAATAACCAACCTAAAGGCCAAAGGCTCACTAAAAGTAGATACACACGGGTGTGAAGGAGTTCTTTACCGGCACAAATAGCTCCATAGTGAATTTACAGTGCAGTATTGTAGCTGTAACTGGGTGCTGACATAGATGGTCTGCTTAAGTACAGTGGCAAACGTCTGTTACCTCTGCTATCACTCTGTCTTGCACCATCACAAAAGCATTTCTGATTCACAGACTGAAGATCATGTGTGTATTGTACTCTCTCTTACCTGTGTTATTTAGGCCAAACAACAGGGGACAGGATATGGCGAAAGACAGTACCCAAACCACAGAGATCATCACCGTGACCCGTCTCCTGGAACTGTAGCGGGTATTGTACAGCATTGGCATTGCAACTGCCGTGTAGCTGTAAGGGGTAAAGGAAACATAGTTGTCATAGTTATAATTGGTGAAAAACATGGCACATTTTTATAGTTGTACATAGTGAGTAAAGCAGGTTTGAAATATTTATATACACACACATGCTTTTAATAAAATTTCATTTTATTGTATTTTTTTCATTAAGTGATCACACCACTTCTATTTCCAGTTCTCTTTCTCCATCAGTTGAAATTTTTAGCTCAAAGCACAACAGAAAGCATGGAGCCAGAAAAGGGTGAAACAAGAAATGCTGCCTGTCATTTTTAATCAAATCCTTTTCCGAGATGGACTGGCCTGTGGAAACTGGTGCTGTAAGCTGCAGCTCCAATAAAATGAGATACTAGTAGGAAGGCTGTTTTAACCCCAGTCTCTTGCAGGAAAGGCCTTATCATTTAACCCTGATACATTAGTTAACCTTATTAGTGAGCTTGCAGTAATCACTAGGAAATGCCCAGCTTTCTCATTCATTGATTTTCTTTTTGGTTTTGAAGTGTTTTACTCAGAAAGTCAGCTTGGGAAAGCCTTTAAGAGCGCATGACTGAGTGTCTTTGTGACAGAAAATCAGTGGTTACTGACTACCAATCTAATGTTTACGATGATATTGGCAGAGATTTCTTCCAGTAAAAGTTTTTCCTCCTATGAGCAAGAAGCCAACTTCTTGCTCATAGGGGATTTTTGTAACGTTACCTTACAATTTTTTTGGTGGCTGGTGGAAAGCACAGGTTAGGAAGGTGGTTGCAAAGAAGCTGAAGCGTCAGACAGTTCAATAACAGTTGTTAGTATTATTATTTTTGGCATGCATGACATGAATCATTCAAACAATAATAACCATTTTAAGTGTTTTCTCCCCCTATTTTTGAGCTGTTGATGGCGCTCATCAGTGTAGTTAGAACATTGAGCACGGCGATATGACTCACTCAGTGAACATGTAATAATCACCACACCCTTGATTAATAGCTCACTTAGTATCAATCAAGCCCTTTGGCTATTTGTGCCAGTGGCAGCCTCGCAGAAACCCACGCAGCCTGCGTACAAAAGACCTGTCATTTCAAGCTTACACACAAAAATAGGACCAGTGTGCATCAGGTCAATAGTCTGAAAACTTGTGAGACACTATCAAGCTCTAGCAAAATATGTAGCCACTAAATAAGCACCTGCGCTAAGGTAAAGCAGCTCAAACACCTGGAGACATGGGATGCATGTTTTCTTCCAACCTTTTTTTTGTCATGTGCTTCATATTACATTAATAAGATTGTTCTGGGAAGCTGTAGTTTTAGGTAATTGTGCAAACCATTTATGTAAACAGACATTAGTTTTTCTCACAGTAATTGAAGCAACGTGCTGTATATAAACACATTCAAATAACGTTAAATTAATTTATTCTATTGCATATTATGACTCACTGAGAGCATTATTACAGAGAAGTGTTTTCAGCCATAAAACCGCCTGCTTTTTGGCGAGCATAATTGGAGATTGGAGTCCACGCGTAAATTCGTATTATCTCCTACACATAAGCAGTTTTGTCTTAGTCCCATTAGTCTTCTGCTTCTAAAGAGGAAGTGAGTGGTTAAATTGATTGGCCATTGTTGGAGGGCGCCCCAACTCCAATTGCAATTAATCTAGTCATCCTTCTAAAAAGAGTGAATACTTACATTTGCACACAGAAATAGACCCCATAATTTCATCACACCCCAATTTGCTCCACATTAGAGAATAAGAACAAAGTTAGCACAGCAGGAAGCAATCCTTGGATGTATAAATTACTGTGCTGCCTAGAGCTGGAAACACATTTATCTGTGACTGTTATATGAATCTTTGCAAATAAATCGCCATCATGTGAGTGGATCCTTAACCATGCCAAAGCCAGGTGAAGTGATTCTTGATTCTGTCACAATGATTCACATATTTGGTATTCACAAATATGCGGCAAACAAGCACAGGCCATATCACTGATATCTAAATGTAAATTCAGGTGAGATTCCTCTCTAGCGTGCTTGAAACATTCATTTACATACAAAAACAGCGATATACGATCACATTATTCAGATTAATAAGATTTTCTCCACATACAAGTCATCTGTATTCTAATTCACTCACCTCAGTAAGAGCTGAAAATGTGACCAAGGTGAATATTTATTACTACACTAAAGTGAAAGCCTGTGTGGAGTTATGAGATTATTGTATTTGTTTACTAGTCAGCAAGACTATGCGATATCTACAAAGTGTAATTATAGGACCATAGGTGGAAAGGCACAACACTGGCAAAAGAAGAACCCATTTAATTTTGCTGTGGATGCAGATCACTTCTTTAAAATGGAGAAATAAATCAGTGTCACTGGATATGCTCCTTTAGCGTATCTTTAAATTAATCGTGAAAGAATTAAATTAAATTAAATGAAGATAGAAGAGAATAGATGGATGGAAAATGTGGTAAATATATCCTTGATATTCCCATGAACAGCCTTCAAGTGTAAGTTTCAAAAAATTACATAAAGTTTAATCACAGCACTATCGTTAAACAGTTTTTTTTTAAATCACAGAACAAAATGAGAGAATTTAGTTTTTAAAGAATCCACGTTTATTGACAAGACAAGAAGCAGTGTTCTTGCACTGTTATGTTGAATTAAACAGAGACTATTGATTTTAAGCAGTTCCGATCAATATTTAAACAATGAATCAAACTACTGTGTACGTAATGGGCGTTCTGAAAGACTGTATCTGAGCAGATAGTTAAAAACTGATGCTAGAAAAATATAACACTGAAGTGCTACGTTTAAGCTATTTTGACTTTGTTAAAATAATCTGTATTAATTCTTTATTATAAAAATATTTCATGTTGTTATTAAATAATATTGATGCATATGCTGTTTGTAACACATACTATGTAATATGCAATCATTAATCTGAATTATGAATGCCTCTGGCTCAGTTTAATATTCAAACCTGAGCCTTTTGTTTTATTTAATACTTTCATCTAAATCTTAATTTTACACCCTTTTTGCATGTGAGAGGCTCTTTGGTATTTTGATCATCTTTACATCTTTACAGGAGGACAATTTATGTGAGTAACATAAAAATTCAAACTTTGTTTTACTACTGACACTTAGTTAGGATATATGAGTGAATTATGTAAAATGAATGCTTAATAACCTATACTCATTGAAACTTTCTTGCTTATAGTACATCATTTAGCATTCAGATTTACACAATTATATCACATGGCTTTAATACTGATAGTCAAAGCTTTACAGTGTACTTTTAGATGTTTGTAAGCTACTATAATTGAGATACTGTAATTAATCTAAAGTGATATTATTCACTGTTATTTTTAAATTGCACTTTTTATTAATGCATCGAATATCTTTAATAATGGCATTATTAAGCTGCTGTGTAAATGTAGTTGCCACCTCTACTAAAGAAACTTTCAAATATGACTCAGGTCTGTGGAACATTTCAGCATCCCTCAGCTCACTCTTTTAGTTTTCCACTAGTGTTAATATTTTTGATGCATTCCTTGCTCTCTGTGGTCTCAGCTGCAGCAAAAACCTTTTTAAGCAAATATGCTCTATAAACCTGACTGTTTGCTACAAGTTTAGTTCTAAACCACAGTCAAAGTCTTCCGCTCTTAGATTATTTTAAGGATTTTTGCAGCTAATTTGGTTGAAAAGCCAGCAAGCTCTGCAGTCTAAATGATTATGTAGATTGTTTGCTTTGTCTGCACTCTCTCACAGAAAACATGTCGTTTGTGAATTGCATAAAAAACAAATGACTAATGATTCAGGATGACAACTTTAAAGGAAAGACAGAAAACAAATTTGCATTTAATGTATATGTTTTTTTAAATAATAAAATTTACGCAATAAGTATAGTATAGTTTAGCATTTAGAAACTAAGTGGTGCCTTTTTCATACTTGGGATTCCAAGAAACACCCTGTGTTGTGAGGCAGGTCTAGACTACAGGGGGACAATTCACACATTACACTGGCCAGACTGCATGCATGGCATTACTGGAACTTGATCACAGGATTTAATATTCATAACCCCAGCTCCAAAGTGTAAATACAACCTGATAAACCCATATTCCATTCACAACAGATTATAGAAAAAAAAATCATGATTTTAAAACAAAAAAAGGTTGATTTTTATTTTATGGCAGAAGCAGTTCTCTAAAAAGTCGTTACAGGGCCATGTTTACCACAATTTAGAGTCCTCTATTCATTTAACAACAGTCTGTAAATATCTGGGAACTGAGGGGGGCTGCTGCTGGACTTCTTTGTCCTATTTTTTGTTTCATGATGTGCCAAATATTTTCAGTTGGTGAAAGATCTGGTCTGATGACAGGCTGTTTCAGCACTCGGACTCTTACATAACAAAGCCATGCTGTTGTAATATTAGCGGCATGCTTTTTAACACTGTCCTACAAAAATATGAAAGGCCGTCCCTGAAAAAGTGACGTTTGTTTTGCTCTATATGTTGCACTGATGGTGCCTTTCTACACCTGCAATCAGCCATTTCTACATGCACTAATGCACCCCTATACCATCAGCGATGCAGGCTTAACAACAAGGATGGTCTCTCTCCCGCTCCTGTAGTGTGGATGATGTGGCATTCATATTTTCCAAAAAATGTAAGAAATTTCGATTTGTCTGACCACAGAACCGTTTCCCTCTTTGCTTCAGTCCATTTTAAATGAGCTTTGGGTCACAGAAGATGGCAGCATTTATGGATCATGAAACTTATACAACTTATAGACAATATTATCTGGAAGTGTTCCGGAGCCCATGCAGGAATTCTTATGACAGGAGGATTCCTGTTTTATTGCACTGCCATCTGAGGATCTTAAGATCACCGGCATCCAGTGTTGATTCTCGGCCTTGTCCATCGCAACTTTTTTGTAAATGGTGTTTGGGGTTTACTCAGCAGTTAACTAAAAATTAACAACTAACCCAAAACACCATCTGACAAGTCATCACATTGACTTAACCCTTTATAGCATGACCTATGAAATAACTGCCAGGAAATTCAAATTTTCTGAACCATTTATTGAGCTTATTGAACCATCTAACAAATCTGCTTAATAAAATTGATTAAATTACATTTAAATGTCCTTTAATTTGCTACATCTGACATTAAAAAATGCTTAAAAATACATCGTGCAATTTATTTAGGTTTTTCAGGATTTAAAAAATTACACTGATTATGCAGAAATCCCCAAACCACACAAAAAAACTATATGTATTAAACATGACACACTAGGCATTAAGATGTTTATTTCAAACAATATTTATTTGAGAAATTGGGTTCAGCAAATATTTATTTATTTTTTCTTAAAGACTTAATTAATTAAAACTCTTTTTTAAAAATTTGGTGTATATTTATATTACAAAATGTATTTATTTTTACATATTCAATTAACAATTAATTACTCAAGATGAAATCCTTTTCAGTGATTTGCTAATTTTTGTACCCAGTAGTTAAACCTTTGCTAAAGTTCATCTATTTTTAAAATTTTTAACCCTGGCATATGTCTATGAAAAGGTTGCTGCTGACAGTGTGCAGGCACCCACAAATATGCTATTAGATTTCACTCTCCACAGCACCTGTCTTACAGGTGGTCCTTGGATAATGCACTCATTTTAGTTCCAAAATTGCATCAATATGCCATATTGATGTGCATACATATTTCTGTCCTGAACATCTGGTGGCTGGTAATCAGTATTGCAGATAAACAGAAACTGAATGTGTTGTTATGGTGTATTCCTGGCTTAAAAATCTCATTTTGTTTGTTAATAGCTGTGTGTGCTTTGATGGTCATGCAGTTAAAAGACACCAGTTTTCTGTTTCATATTATTCAGCAGGTAAAGATTTCCATCGGAAATCCATGCTGGAATCATAACAGGCTAAACAATCTGCGAGGTGGCAAACTCACCGATCAATGCTGATGGCACAGAGATTGAGGATGCTGGCTGTACACATCATCACATCCAGAGTGACAAAGATGTCACAGTGGATCTTGCTAAAGCGCCACTCTCCCACCACCTAGGAGAGGAAAACATCCACAAATGACAGTTAACTGCCAGAGTCAACAGAAAAAAGTCAATATGCTAGCAATGGAAGCTTCTTGGCAAAAATAATGTGTTTGTGTTCAGCAATAAAAAGCAAACCTGACACTAAAGCCTTCTTGCATAATTTCCCATATCATTTCAAACTTGGCAACACAAAGAGAGAAGCAAAGGAACAAAACTGAGACATAAGAGGAAAGAATGGATGACTGAATTATGAATGAGTAAGTATTAAAAAAGCATCCGTTCTATCACATGAAGAGATTTCTTGCTGTCATAAACATTTTGCAAGAGCTCCAAATCCAAATAATATGTCAGTTTCTTTTTTATGAAGAATTTTACAAGTGACTAGTTGAAATTTGACAGATTATCTTATCTCTCCACTTACAGTGGTAAGAAGTAAAAGCTTCAAAAACATATAGACATCCTCCTTAGACAAGACAAGTATTCTTTACCATGTATCCTACTCTTTAGCTCGAGGAAGCGTTTGATCAAAGACGAGATCGAAACCTGTTTGAATTCATGCCACCGTTGCTCTCAGCTGTATGATCTAAGCTCATGATGAAACCAACATCAGTGATGTTGTGACAGGTCTGAAGCCGCCCAGCTTGTCTGACACTGAAGCCTGCCTGTTTCCTCCCACAGCTCTATCAAGGGTAAGGGAGATGTGTTTGTTCAGGGGCAACTCCTGCCTGGCTGATTAATCTTTGTCTTGTGGATGTGTCTTCATAAAACTAAGCTCCCATCATTAAAGAGCTGTAACTTTTTGCTGGTGTCGTTATAGCCAGTTTTCTGTTGCCCTGAAAACTGATTTCACCTCTCCTCTCTTCTCTTTTCCACAATTTTCCAACCTTTAACTCTTGACGTTTCTCTTCACTGTGGCTAAGCACCACTATGATAGTATGCTTTCATTTTGACTGTTTCTCTCTTTGCTATCATCCTTTTGCTCCTTGCACTTGACTTTTATTTTTCAGTCAAAGCTACTCCAACACACCCGTGCAAGTTCCCGTCCTGCTAGAGCTGCGAACAAATTTTAGTGTTAAAATTTAAAAGGCCTACAAGAGCTGAAAGCCATTTCATGTCCTTGTGGCTGCAACTGAGGTCTGTTCAGTCTATGTAGCGAAACACCTTTTGTGGATATTAAACAGCTTTTTACAGGACAGTCATAATAAATGCATGTGTGCCAAAACTGGCGTGATCCCCTGTCAGGAAACATCGATCTGTCCTTCTCAGTTATCCCACCGTTTGCATTTTTCTGTTAAAGTGAAGATGACTTTAATCTTTTGAAGTTAAATTATGACACATCATCATTTTATGCTGTGAAATATTTATATAGATTTTTGTCATTATAAGTGTATTCAGTTGAAAACGTTGTGTTATGAGGTCTTTACTTTATTCAAATCTGTTCATTTTGAGTCATTTGTGCCAAATTTGAAGATATTACCTCAGCATGTTCAGAAATATTTCATTCATGAGAATGGGAATGGGATGATTAACCCAATGGCATTATGCTTCTGGCAACAAATGAAAAATGTAGGCAATAAAAAGATAGAAATTATGACAAGTTTACTAATGTTGTCCATCAGCAACACACAACAGTGCTATTATATTATTGAATTTTAATGATGGGTTTATTTGTTTCTCCTTAAATCCTGCACTTCACTTCATTATTGAAATTAATTGACTGCATCTTTGTTTGCAAATTAGTAGATTGTTTGAAGAACTTTCCATTCCCATAATGGGTTTTCTTGTAATACTGCAGTGTCATTTTTATTTGCCAAGCTCATTTTTTTGGTGAATTATCATCTATAATTCATATTATGCATACCACTTATGCATATGCATATCACTTAGAGGGTATTGGCATTTGATTTCAATCTACAATGCTGGGAAAAAGTAGAAATAAGGATGTTTTTTTTTTTTCATCATTGTTTTTATTGCAGATTTTCCTTTAACACGACAGTGTCTCGACAGTAGACACAGAACAACAAAACAGTACAAACACAAAACGTACACAACAGCTCTTAAATAAGGCATAATACAAGATACAAAATACAAAATATAACATACAAGAGGTGGTGAGTCAGTCTTACAGCGCCCGGGTGGTGATCACGTGTGTAGTAGTCCTTTGAATAAGATAGCGGAAAGGTCCGGTCCAATATAGTCCAAAAAGGGGTGCCACATCCCATAGAACTGACCCACACTGTGGTGTATAACGTGTGTGAGGTATTCCAGAGGAATCAGTTCAAAAACTATTTTGCGCCAGCCACAGACAGTGGGAGTCCTATCGTTGATCCATTGTAAGAGGATATTTTTCCTGGCTGCAAATGTTAGAGTGTTATACAATCTTTTGTTGGCCGCGGCTTTTAGGCGGTCACTTGGAAGACCTAGAATCAGGGACAAAGGGTCCATCTCTATATCAACGTGGAAGATTTTCCCCAGTTCACCTGTAATGTCAGCCCAGTATTCTTGAAGCTTATAACAGGACCAAAAACAGTGAGTTAAAGTCCCTACATCAGTTTTGCACTTAAGACACAGGGGAAAGAGAGCGGCTGAAGAGGTGTCTGCGGTGAGGGGATACGTGTAATCTGTGTAAAATCTTAAATTGGATTGCTCTTGTCCGAGTACAAATTGAAATCCTTTTTGCGAGAGACCAAACGGTATCCCACTTAATCTTCATCTATGGTTACCGACAGTTCCCTCTCCCACACACCTCTAATCCCCTGCGCATCAGTGGTAGTCAAAGCATTAAGCACATGGTAAAATGAACTCAGAGACACCGTCAGCTGTTGCCCAAACAAAACCCTCTCAACATCAGATACTTCAGGGTGCTCAGCAAGGGTTGTATTGTGAGTGATATAGTGTCGTATTTGCAAAAAACGAAAGAAATCCTGTCTAGGCAAGCCGTAACTGTTGGTAAGCTGTTCAAACGACATGAGTTCACCACCCGAGAAAAGGTCACCAAGAGACTTAATATTCTTATCAGACCATCGTTGAAAGCCGGGGTCCAAAGAACCCGGAGGGAAAGCAGGGTTATTCATTATAGGGGTAAAGGTTGATGTTATTCTCGATCTTCCCTCAAGACGGCGGACAATTCGCCACGCTTTTAGGGTGTTGATTGTTACAGGATTTGTACAAAGGGCCTTGATTCCGTTAAAATCATTACAAAATAATAGATCGCTCAGTTTGCATTGTGACAGAGCTGTCTCAATATCCGACCAGATTGAGGTTTTACCCCTAACCCAGTCGCTCACAAATCTTAAATGGGCAGAAAGCTGATACAATCTAATATTAGGTAGATCCAAGCCGCCCCTGGAGCTTGGCAGATGCAACACTGCCATCTTGAGTCTGGGTCTGCGCTTGTTCCAGATGAAAGAGGTGAGCCAACCATTTATGTCCTTCAGTACTCTCTTAGAGAACAAGACGGGGATCATTTGGATAGGATACAATAGCCTGGGCAGCACATTCATTTTGATCAGGGCAATGCGTCCTAGCCAGGAGACAGGAAGTGACGCCCACCGCTCTAGGTCCTGTTTGAGTTTGCCAAATAAGGGTGTGAAGTTGGCTTTGTACAATTGGTCGAGAGACGGGGTAATAAAGATCCCCAAATACACAAATCCATTAGGAGACCATTTAAAAGGAAAGGAAGGAACAGTAGCCGGCATTGTGAAAAGAGTACCGAGAGGCATGGCCTCTGACTTAGCCAAATTGATTCTATAGCCAGAGAAATGGCTAAACCTGTCAATCACCTCAATGAGACTGGGTACGGATGTTACAGGGTTAGTCAAAAGAATCAAGATGTCGTCCGCGTATAAGGTTATTTTATGACACAGCTGTCCAATCTCTAAACTACGTATTGTGGGCGTCGCCCTTATGGCCTCAGCAAGAGGCTCTATGGCCAGAGCGAATAGAAGGGGCGATAAGGGGCAGCCCTGCATAACTCCCCTATGAGTGTTGAAGTAATCAGACCTAAGTCCATTAGTCAGGACTGCTGCCTGTGGATTATTGTAGATAACTTTGACCCATTTTATAAAATTCTCCCCTAAGCCGAATTTGCCCAGAGTATACAACAAATAAGACCACTCAATTCTGTCAAATGCTTTCTCCGCATCGAGAGAAAGCACCAGGCCGTCAATAGATTTTTGCTTGAAAGCTACAATAGCGTTCAGTAAGCGTCTAACATTGGTGGCTGAGTTTCGACCCTTTATAAAGCCTGTCTGGTCCTCCCTTATCAGCACAGGTAAAAAATTTTCTAAGCGGGTGGCCAGAATTTTAGAAAGCAGTTTCCTATCTACATTCAAGAGGGCTATAGGTCTATAGGATCCGCACAAATCAGGACACTTCCCTTTCTTTAGAATTAGGGAAATGTTGGCTTCCTTCAGTGTCTGCGGGAATTCACCCGTAATGAAGGAGTGGTTGAACATATCAAGAAGCGGTTCCACAATAATATCCCGAAACTGTTTATAAAATTCACAACAGAAGCCATCAGGCCCTGGCGACTTTCCACTTCGCAGTGATTTAATAGCCTTAAACACTTCGGTCTTAGTTATAGGGCTGTTAAGGGCAGTCTTCTGTTCCTCTGACAAATTTGGTAAGTCGAATTGGGTGAAGAAATTATGCATCAGCTGCACCCCCTCCGGGACTTGTTGAGAAGAGTACAAGGCTTCGTAGAACTTCTTAACACAGTCATTTATCAGTTTGTTTTCATATATCTTGTGGCCACCTTCATCAGATATCGCTGCAATGGTATTCGATTCTGCGCGCTTCTTAACATAGTACGCCAGACATTTACCGGCCTTATCTCCATGCTCGTAGAACCTCTGTCTGGTGTATTTAAGTTTCTTCTCTGCATCTCTGGTAAGAAGGCAATTCAGCGCTGACCTGAGTGCGGTTATTTCTTGCCATAATGGTGGTGATGGGGAGGCAATATATGTTTTCTCCTTATCCATCAATTCGCTCTCTAAAGATTTTTGTTCCTCCATCCGTTGTCGCTTCTTTGTCGCAGAATACGAAATAATTAGGCCCCTCGCATAAGCTTTGCATGTTTCCCACAAAACAGAGGCAGTAGTAGCTGAGGGGGTGTTGATATCCAAAAACGCTTTAAATTCTGCAGAGAAGTGAGAGGTAAATTCCTCATCCTTAAGAATAATGGTATTAAGCCTCCAGTGGCGGGACCTATGAAGCGCAGCTTTAAGATCGAGATCCATGATTACCCTAGCGTGATCTGAGATGATTATACTTGTTATGTCGCACGATACTACTGAACCTAAGTCAGTTTTCGGGAGAAAAAAGTAATCAATTCTAGTTTGGGACCTATGCGGAGCCGAAAAAAATGTGTATTGCTTATCGGAGGGGTGAGTATATCTCCAAGCATCCACAAGTCCAAACTCGTCGCATAGAGCATGAAGCGCTTTGGCCTGAGGAGAAGGAGTTGCAATGCTGTGTGGAAATCTGTCCATAAGCGGATTTAACATTAAGTTGAAATCACCACCAATAATAACGGTAGAGTTAGGAAGAAATGGGGCTAATTCCAGAAACATTTTGGTAAGAAAGGTAGTTGGGTGGGCAGGTGGAAAATAAACATTCAGTAATAAGATATTTTGGCCTTGCAAAATCCCTTTGACTATCACGTAGCGGCCCTTCAGATCCTTAACGCAATCAGTTACTACAAAAGGTACATTTTTCCTAATCAACACTGCCACTCCTCTACTTCTTGTAGTGAAGGATGAAAAAAACACTTGTCCATATAATCCTTGTTGCAACTTCAAGTGTTCATTATTATCAAGATGTGTCTCTTGTAACATAGCAACATCTACACCGTCCTTTCTTAGACAAGTAAATATCTTCCTCCTCTTAATAGGGCTGTGAACCCCTCGTACATTCCAGGTGCATATTCGCAGCCTACTCATTATTAGACTTATTCATGTATCACACAAAGCATATTGAGCCAAAGGGTTCACCACACCCTGGTTGAAAAAATAAATAAATAAAATAAAAATAAAAAAGGCATGAAAGAGCTGTGTGACGGAACATTCAAAGAACAGTGATTTGGCAACAGCCCTACTAAACATGTAGGGAAAAACCAATCTCCTCCTGCCCGTCGGGAAAGCCGAAGGGCATTGCACGCGCGTAACTCACGCCTACCCATAGACGAAAACACAGTCCGTCCGGTGCCCGATGGGGTGGAAGATTTCACCTGGTCGCTTATAAGCAGCGAGGACGAAAAAAAAAGAGTCATATACGCCTAGATTCGGCAAGTACTCACACCGGTTAATTAAGGCATAGTGTGAAGAAAAGGAGTACTCCGGTGGTTACGGGGATTCAGGGCAGCGAGTCCGCGTAGGACGCAGCTGCCTCCGGTGTGTTAAATCTCTTCTCCTTGCCGTTGGCAAACAGCCTCAGTGTGGCGGGGTAGAGAAGCGCATAATCCACATTCTTCTTCCTCAGGCAGCTTTTCACCTCGTCGAAAGCCTTGCGTTTCTTGGCTACCGCCGCTGAATAATCATTAAAGAAGGAGACTTTGATCCGACTTGTTGGTTGGTTCGGCTGCGTAGCCAGGCGCCGAGCTGCGGCCATCACACGTTGTTTATCAGCAAAGTTGTGAAGCTTCATAATGATGGGTCTGGCGCGCTGGCTGGGGCCCGGCCTCGGTGCTAGAGAGCGGTGAGCGCGGTCTAGTTTGATCTTCCCATTTTTAGTTGTGAGCTCGAGATAGGAGGGGAGCCATGACTCCATGAAGGTGACAACATCATTTCCCTCCGTGCCCTCGGGAAGCCCGACCAGGCGAAGGTTACATCTGCGGCTGCGGTTCTCTAAATCGTCCATGTGGTCTGCCATGTCAGTTACTTGTTTTTCGAGTCGAGCCACTTTCGCCTGCAATACACCTGCCGTGTCTTCCACGCCTGAAATCCGTATCTCGGCGTCTCCCACCCGTGTCGCCAGAGCCTGGATCCGAGACGTCTGTTCACGGATTGCGGCCAGCACAGTATCAACTTTAACATCCAATAAAGTTGTAATGCTGTCAGTTATCTTACTCAGAGCCGCAAGGATATTCGGGTCGATATCACTCCCAGTTTCCTCAGCGTCAGCGGAGATTTCTGTGTCGCTGGCGTTAGCTTCTTCAGGCTCAGCCGCCATAGGACCCACAATGTCGCTAGCTTGCACAACCGGAGCTGTCTTTTTCTTAGACCTGACGTTAGGCATTTTAGAAAAATAGTCGTCCAGACTCATTATAGAGTTACTCCCACGCACATTTGTAACGTTTCACCAGGTGAACACGTATTTTAGACGGATAATCGGGGGACCTCACCGGAGCACAGCGAGACGGGTGTTCGCGCTACGTAGGGTTGCCAACCGTCCCTTAAAAAACGGAATCGTCCCGTATTTAGAAACAAAAGTACACGTCCCGTATTGAGCTAATAAGGGACGCACTTTGTCCCGTAATACAGTGAGAATCAAAAGTAGTCTATAAATGTTAATGGAATTAACGCTTTGTTTGAAAACATAATTCCCAGCCCCTCTCCTGCTTTGTGACCAATGAGCTGACAGCACACTTATGACAATTCGAGTATGACAATTCAGATTATCTCATTGGTCGAGGAAAGGTCGCTTGCGGAGAAAATACCGGAAGACAACAGATGACCACAACAACAAGCATGGCCAACAGGGAAACAAACGCCGACACTGCGGTGCACGTCTCGGATGACAGTACACCTAAAGCTGGGCAGACACTGCGATTTTTTTCAGTCACGTTATTCAGCTCTTGCTCAAACTGCACGATTGACTCGCAGGGATTAGAAGTTTGCAGGTCACGATGCAGGGTCTCACACTATACGGCCCGATGCTCTGATGCGACCTGAGTGCTCACACTGTGCCAACATAACATGAAGGTTATAACAGAAAATCTGTCGCTCGCTCTCTCTGTCTTTCACTCACACAGACACACCACCATCAACTTTGCTAAATTGCTAATGAAAAACATGATCAGGCAGCTGTGATTAAGCAGCAGTGTAAATCCAACTATTTTCACGGTTGTTGTGGTCGTGATAATTTTGTGATGCCACATCGAAAGGCTCGGATGAGCTTTCCAAAGTTCTACAAGTGCCTCCATCACTTGTGTCCAGATCACACGCTGCACAGCCGTGCTGCGCCGTCTTTTTCACCGATGTTTACGTGTTTGCGCATGAGCAGTGTGAGCGGCTGTGGTGACACCCTCACGAGCGATTGATGATCGGGAGCTGGTCGTGAGGTGTTAATCGCTTCTCGTTACCCCACGTATACTACACGATGCATGATGAAGGCCAAAATCGGGCCGATCACCAAATCGGTCGCACGACTCAAAAATCGGCTCAAAATGGGCCAAAAATCGCACAGTGTAAGCCCAGCGTTAGAGCAGCAATGTTTGATCCCCTCAGAGAAAGAAAAAAAGGCTGCAAAAGTACAGGGAGGACTGGGAAAAGGAAAACACCTGGCTGGGAAAGTGCACGATAACACCTATAAAGCGCACTGCACTGTGTGCCGGCGCACTTTTTCCATAGGCATGCTTCTAGTGGTGGGCACAAGAAGAACATGAGGGGCGTGAAAGCTCGGGGAACCCTTAACCAATTTTTTGTCCACCAGGCCACGGCAGAAGCAGATATGGTATGTAAACACTGGTTTGTTGTTTAAACCCTCTGGTTAAGGTTAATATGGGCATGTGCGGTGAATATCAGCGCTATGTGGCCAGAAGTGTGATAATATCATTTATTTTGTGTAATAAACAACTGCAAGGATGGATGATTACAACAAATAGATGAATAATACATAAAAGTAATACATAGATGAATAATGATGATGAGTTAAGGTGCGTAATCATGGGAACAAGCGGGTTTACAAACAGGAGCAGCTGATTAGCATTAGAAAAGCTGAAATAATACCTCAACTGAAGCCAATTGTACTAAATGCACTATATGTGCACTGTTACAAGAATATTTTTCGTTCTATTGCTTTCTATTAATTTATATAATTTTAAGTTAAGCAGGACAGAGTTCTTTTAAAGAAAGATTTACTTATATTCTCAAAAGTTAAGCATGACAGGCTTCTGTTTAAGAAAGAGACCTGTTTTACTGTGTTAATGTTGTCATTTTGAGCTAAAAATAAATGGCTAAATGATCATTTGTTTCCCATATGGTCATATCACAAAGAATATGCATCTGCTTAAATCAAATTCAAGTCAAATGGTTAAAAAATAATTTCACACACACAAAAAAAGAGCTACCACACTGGGAAGGGTGAAGACAACTGGGTTGCCCGGCCCTGGCCACGAGGTGTCCCTTATTTATTTTTCAGGGAGTTGGCAACCCTAGCGCTACGACGCCATCTTGCCAACACGTAACTCGAAATAAGGATGTTATATGAGATACATCATTTACTAGTCAAATGAATTCTCATTTGTCAACTGGAGAAAGGATTAGCTGATTTGGATTTAAATGAGTCATTCCTTTGACAGTCAAAATAATGTGCTGTTTTATTAATTCTTATCTTTTATTAATGTTTTATAACTAAAAAGAAGGAAAATGTATTATTTTAAAAATGCTATTTTTGGTCAGCAGGGTGGAGCATCAGTATCTGTGTTTTACTGACAGAAGTGCTACATGTCTTTGAACATCAATGTTTTTCTTCCCACCTTTACTACAATTAACAATTTTTGTGCATGTTTTGACTTGTGGTGTCTACCTTGCAAAGCAGCTTGATTCTTATTGTAAGATTCATAAGATCAGATTTTGAGCTACAAGACTTCTGGAATAATGTCCTTTGGGCAGGAAAGAGCAAAGTGGAGATATCTGGCTATAAATCTGGCTTTAATACACACCACCACATTTGGTGTAAACACAGCATAAACACAGCAGCGCAAACACCTCACCAGGTGTCAAGCACAGTGATGGACGGTGATTTGGGCTTGTTTTGCAGTTACAGGATCCAGGGACTTTGCAGTCATTGAGTTGACTATGAACATCTCTGTATATAAAAGCATTGTAGAGCCAAATCTAAGTCTATCAGTCAGAGAGTTAAAGCTTTGCCAAAATATTGTCATGCAACAGGACAATGATTCCAAGCACAGCGGCAATATTTTTCCAACTTTGATGAATGGTAATAATTTTAGACAAGAGTGGCACCTGGTGTGCTCTTCTGCTTCTGTAGCCCATCTGCTTCAAGGTTCAATGTGTTATGCATTCAGAGATGCTCTTCTGCATACTATGATTGTAATGAGTGTCTATTTGAGACACCATTGCCTTAAACTGGGAGCAGGCTGGCAATTCTCCTCTGACCTCTGGTATTAAGCAGATTTTTAAATATAGAACTGACTTTGTCTTTTAGGATCTTTGCAAATCCTACACATGGTCAAGTGGAAAAATCCCAGTATTTTAAGTTTCTGATATGCTTCGACTTTTAACAACAAACATGCCACATTCAAATCATTTAAATTGCTTTCTTTCCCATTCTGATGCTCAGTTTGACATAAAGCAGGTTGTATTGACCATGTCTACTTCCCTGAATGCATTGAGTTGCTCCCATGTGATGGCTGATTAGATTATTTCCCATTACAAGCAGCTGAACTTCTGTACCTTAAAAAGTGGCTGATGAATGTGATACATTAAAGTAAATCAGAAAATTTCCAAAAAGATTCTCATGCCCATCCAAATAATTGAATTCAGGTGTTTTTTGGATCACTTTAATGATCACTGGTGTATTACATCAAGCACCTAGGCATGCAGACAGCGTCTACAAACATTTTCGAATGAATGTTTCGCCCATAGCAGCTCAGTAAATTCCAACATAGTAATGTGATAGGATGTGCAGCAAGTCCAGTTTAGAAATTTCCTCACAACTAAATATAAGTCAACTCTTATTGGTATTATGACAACAACAACAGCAACTCAGCCATGAAGTGGTAGGCCAGCCAAAATCACAGAGCGGGGTCAGTAGATGCTGAGGTGCATAGTGTGCAGAGATCATCAAATTTCTACAGAATCAGTAGCTACAGATCTCCAAATTTTATGTGGCTTTCAGATTACCTCAATTCAATTTATTTATATAGAACTAAATCACAACAACAGTCTCCTCAAGGGGCTCATCAGAACAGCTGTATCCACATTATGAAATGCGATGCAGCGTCTGATGCAGTTGGGTTAAAACTGGACTCTAGAGGAATGGAGACATGTTATCTTGAGCGATGAATCATGCTTCCCCGTCTGGCAATCTGATGGAGGAGTCTGGGTTTGGAAGTTGTCAGGAGAATGGTACCTATCTCACAGCATTGTGCCAAGTAAAAGTTTGTTGGTGTGGTGTGGGGTTGGTTTTCAGGAGTTGTGCTCGGCCCCTTAGTTCTAGTGAAAGGAACACTTTAATCTTCAGCATACCAAGACATTTTGCACATGTTCCTAACTTTGTGGAAACGTTTTGGGGGTGGCCCCTTGATTTTCCAACATGACTGCGCACCAGTGCACAAAGAAAGGAAAGGACCATAAAGACATGGATGAGCGAGTTTGGTGTGGAAGAACTTGACTGGCCTACACAGTCCTGACCTCAACCTGATATAACACCTTTGGGATAAATTAGAGCAGACACTGTGAGCAAGGCCTTCTCGTCCAACAACAATCTGACCTCACAAATATGCTTCTAGAAGAATAGTAAAAAAAAATTCCTTGTGGAAAGCCTTCGCAGGAGAGTTGACACTGTTGTCTGCAGAGGATGGGTAGATGTCATTTAAACCATGAAGAATAAGAATAGGATGTTATTCTAGTTCACATGTGAAGTGAAGGCAGGCAAGGGAAAACTTTTGGCAATATAGTGTACGTAAATAGGCAAATAACCAATAAATACATACATGAATAAATAATCATATTGGTAAAAATGGAAATTTGACTCTGTAATGCAGCGGTCCTCAACCCCCGGGCCTCGGACCGGTACCGGTCCGTGAGTCGTTTGGTACCGGGCCGCGAGAGCTAAGGCTCAGGTGTGAAATGTATGGTTTTCAAGGTTTTTATCGGTTTTCAGCGTTATTTTGTTATTGTTTTTATCGTTAACTCGGTTTTCCTGGGTCTTTTCACGTGTGTTATGAATAAATCTTCTTTTTTTTCGGTACCGGTACTAGTTTTATTTTGTTGTATTTATCTGTGACACCTTAAAGGCCGGTCCGTGAAAATATTATCGGGCATAAACCTGTCCGTGGCGCAAAAAAGGTTGGGGACCGCTGCTGTAATGTACACATGTAGAGCTTTACTACAAAAATGGGGTTATGTCACTCATCAGTCAGATGAGATTTTTCCCTGAAAATGTCAAAAGAAGTAAATACAACAGTAGGGCTGGGCGATATGGCCTAAAATTCATATCGCGATATAATTTGAAGCATGTGCGGTAACGATATATATCACAATATATTCTTTTCTTCTGTATAACGTATTTTCCACACTAAAAATCCTTTAATTTTCTCAAAAATTGAGAGTGTTCCTTATGTATGAATTCTGGTTGTGCTTACTGACCTCGAACCGATTTCTGCGTGCAGAAATCTGTTAAAAAATGTTTTAGTACAGCTTTGGTAAGCCGCACTGCTTGATGGATTGTCAGAGCATTACGGCTGCCTAGTGAGGAGCTTTGCGGAGTAATATGGGTTCAAAACTCCGTCAACTTCAGGTCCCAAAGTAAAACAAACACTAAGAGTTAAAAACGGTCTAAATTCTTTCATCTTTAATTAAATCATCAGCATTGCTGCTTTATCGGGTGTAACAATTAAGTTTAACATCCATGCGTCCATGAAAACAGAATTTGTTAAATTTAATGGAGTTAGAAGTTAACAGGAAGTTAGCTCGCTAGTTTACACCTAAACATTTCATACCATGTTCTGACTGAGAGATTTTTTAAACTAATTAAAACGTACAGCTCTGCTACCAGTTCCGACATAAATGAAGACAGAAAACTAAACAGCAGTGGCATTTGTAGTAGGGCTGGGTATCGTCACTGATTTCTAGAATCGATTCAATTCCGATTCACAAGGTCCCGAATCGATTCGATCCACGATTCGATTTAATTCGATTCGATTCAATTCGATTTGAATCTGGGAAATTTTGACAGTCAGAAATATTATAATTCAGATCAGTACATTTACATATTTTTGTATCTATAAAAAGGAAGCTGACACACGCAAGACTTTATCAAAGGTGTGAGCATCACAGCAGATGCCTTTGTGTCAAAGTAGCTGAGGATAAAACACAGAAAAACATGAAGGTGATTTTCCTGGCCTGGGATTTTATAAAAATATTCTGCAGTACATCAAAAATGAAAGAAAACCATTAATCAACACATGAACATTACCTCTGAAGTTACAGCGGTTTTATTAGAGACACGACTAAACGTTTTGCATTTTGCATAATTTTAGTTTATGTTTGTTCAGTATTGAACGGCAGAAATTAGGTTTTCTTTTTGGAAGTATATAAAACGAAGAAAAAAAAAAGCGTCGGAAGTATCGAATAATGAAGAAAACAGATTTTTAGACGGGAAACTGTTCTTGAAGTACAGAGGGGGGGGGGGGGGGCAGCTGTGCATCGTGGTCGAAGCATAGCAGTAAAAGTACACTGAATTCATGACGATGTTTATGTGAAGCATAGTTTGGATCTTCTTTTGCTGCTGGTTCGGTCAATATTGTTTAGAGAGACATCAAACTAACAGCTTTAGAATCAGCACATAAAAGGCCGGAAAAACACAAAGCGCAGACCCGCCGACAGATCAGAATCAGCGAGCTGTCGGCTTTCAGCCCCGACTGTGAGAAAGGCAACATCTAACTGATTCTGATCCGCGGGTTGCGCTGTGTGTTTAAGTCTTTGTGCAGAATCCGTGTTCCTGCTCTCATTTACTGTCTTAGCTGTTTGGTGGCTGTTGAAATTTTGTGAGATTTCACCTGAGATTCTGGCATTTCGGGCAAAATAAATTTATATTAAAAAATCGATTCAGGATTTTAATGAATCGATTTTACATTATCCAAGCCAGAATCGATTTTAATCAATAAATCGATTATAAAAACCCACCCCTAGTTTGTAGGGTTTGTAGTTGGACTACCTGGTATATAATGTTGTGCTACGTGATTGCTAGCGACACAGCTATGTTAGCATAACATTAGCACAGTGAAGCTGGAGGATGGATGCCAACTTTTTTCCACTCGATAAAAGTTAACGTGCAGGATTCTGGTAGTTAGGGACAAATGCAATCGCATAGCAGGATGCTGTACTTCAGTCAGGAGAACAACTGAGATTATTCATCCACAATACGAGGTTAGTTATTAATATACTGCAACAACATGGGAATAGAACAGCTGCGAGAGAATTCAACATTAATGTATCAATGTTACGGAAGTGGAGGAAGCGCAGTTTTTGGCTTTCCCCATATTTCAAAAGTGCTTCATCTCTTTGCTATGACTGTCGCCCGCCATAATTTGCAGATGATAATGGTTTTAGCCGCTGCGATGCTTTTGACCAAAACAGGCGCAGCTTGATGACATCATCAACATGCGCTATCGCGATAGAGCGATATAGTCAAAATCTCTATCGTTGGCCAAATTTATATCGTTTCTATCGCCCACCCCTATACAACAGGAGCCATCACTCTACTCTACAAACTTTCTCTGGTTTCCAAATTGAAATTCTGTACACATATCAGCCACAATGCCTGACAGCATATTCTTTACAAAGCCTTAAACAGGATTTAAACTACAGCATTAGCTGCCTCCGCAGGTAAGGCGGGTGTTTATTCCTGCAGTTTTTGTGCAACACTGTTCATAGCCTTCATTAAATTCATGGCTCTGACCAGGTCACTGTAGCTGATTGCCAATTATGCACTCCAAGGTAATAGACTAACAGGTTTAGTTGTTGGCATGATGAATATTTTCCACTGATTACATTTATGAGCCATTTGGTTTGCAGTAGTTTTCAAACATCTGCCTGCTGTGTGGATGCTATAAAGACATGAGGCAACACCTTGAAAGCAAATATTCTACTATATACACGTTTTATTCACCCTTACTTTAAACTAACTCTCAACTTCTAGTTATGCAAAATGTTCCCTCCGTACGCTTTCTAAATCAGTCACACTAGGCAGAAAGCGAAACCTGCACTAATTAATGCAAATTTAGTATTTAATAATAAAGGGCAAGTTGAATAACCTGCCCACACTCTGTGACTATGTTCCCACTGTAGTTCATGCTGTTACATTCTTAACACGAGTTAATACGCGAGTTACATGATGACCTGAGTCAGTGGCATTCTAAAAAAATTCAGTGCCTACACATGAATACAGAAAAATAGGAACAAAAAGGAAAGATGAGGCTTGAAGAAAGGCCTCTCCGAGTTCAGCAAAAAACAGAATAAAACAAAAACAATATTGTAAGTATTGTCATGAAGTTTGTTTGTTTTAATCATCTGAAACAAAGCCTAATTTCAGATGGTGTCCGTGATGGAAGAAAGATGTTATGAAGAACATGAGTTGAATAATTGACAAATCTCTGCCTAAATTCCTCCGTTGTGAGCTCTGAACATATAAGGCCATCTTCACTCAACACGCTAATCCAGAGATTATGAAACTGTCTGGTGTTTACCTCAAAATGATGTGAACTGTGCAGCAGTTCCAAATAATTTCCTATTTTCAAGGATTTCTAGCGGACCAACTACTAGCGTCTCACTTTATCCCATCTCACATTAGTAGGAGGCCTGACAGCCTTGGAGGGACACACCAGAATCAGATTAGCATCCCACTCTAAACACAAGCTGGGAAGTAATCCCTTTTGACTTTGACAAACAGCCAGCACTTGCTTCCCAGCATATTATTCTAAGGAGGACTTCACTCTCCAAATTGCTGTTATTAGCCTGTTTGGATTAAATGGCTATAAAATTGAAGAAATCTGTTTCTTAATGCACCAAACTGCTCATGTGGGTCTCCCCCCCCCCCCCCCATTTAACTGTAAGAGATGTAGATTGAATGGAAAACACAGACGCCAAACATTTAGCTAAGTAAAATAATAATCCTATCGAGCTAGACTTTGATTCCTATAGATTTACATGAATAATTTTGCCAAACTACATTTATGATGTGTAGAGCCAGAACTAAGTGTGGGGCATCAGGAGAAACAAGAGCAGCCAACTACTCGGTGAGTGTTTTGTAATCTGATGTTATGTTTGCACACAACAGATCCTATAAAGGAACAGCAAACAGTCAGATTTTTGTCCAAAAGCATGCTGTGACTTATATTTGATGAAAGATCCGGAGTAGTTTTAGTGTTCGCCGTACTTCAAATGTGTTACACTTAGTAACGCACACTTGTTCAGTTAAATCTCTTTACACCATCAAAGACTTACTTTTCTGATATCAAATGCTATCTTTTATTGATAAAGTTTTATGCTGTAATTTGTGGGCTTTGATACGTTGCTGATTACAATTCATCTCCCACTTATGCGATCCGCTTTGATGTAGGCTCCCTCTGCATGTATCCAGCTGGCCAAATCAACAGAGACAACAAGTAAATAATTTGGATAAAAACAAACAGAATGTGCAGGTTGGATACTTTATGCATGAATGAGCTTGAATCTGATTGTTTTTGGCAATGACCACAAAAATATTCTTTTGTTTATTTGAAAAAATATGCCCAGATCATACGGACAGAGTTGGGCTATGAAATTCTTTAAATGCACTATAATCTGGTTAAAGTGATAATCATCAAGAGTTTCTGAGAAACATGGGGGGATTAAAGTCCCCGCAGTCTTAGATTGCTTTTTTTTCCTACATCAGACAGCGTGACCTGAAGCCTAATGGTCAGAAATAACCGCAGGATGAAGGAGGTAGCTTCCAGAGATGGGCAAAGATTTTTCAAAAAGACCGACCACATCCCACTCACTTGGCAGGATGTGCATGCTATTATGAAACATCGAAGTCTGCCTTCTCTTTAAAAATGTGATTCCGATGTGTCATATTTAAATGATGTACCATAATTCATTTAAAAAAACAAATGCAGCAGTTCTCTGAATGAGAAAGGATGTAGCCCAGTATTTGGGTGAATTATAGCCTAACATCCAGCTCTTGTTCAAATAGACTGCTCTGACATTTTGCTGTTGTCACATAGTGGGACTACATTACAGGCCTTTATCCACTGCAGGACTGATGTGAACACATTAGTCTTCACCTTTGTATCACCTTGAGCCTGTGACCTGTAGTTAACTGTGGGTGACTGTTTGGCTCAAATCCTTTTCACCAAGATTATTTTACTGGCATGCAATTTCACTTAAAGTCCTGCCCTTTCCAGTTTTTTAACCCCTTTCTAAAAAGAATGATTTAAAAAGAAAACTAAATACTGCTTTTTAAGATGGCAATTTTCTGCTTTCTGAAAACCCGAGACACAGAGGGGAAAAAAAGGTTTAAGAAAAAGAAATAAAAGAGCATGTCTGCTGCATAGGTCATGTCAGGCTATATGTCTCTTCGAATATGGGCAAAGAGAGTGTGTGTGCGTGAATTTCTACAATCCTACCTCTAAGTAGACAACCCAGGGCATAACAAGTGTGGCCACCAGAAGGTCAGCGACAGCCAGGCTGACGATCAGGTAGTTTGTGGTGGTCTGCAGAGCCTTTTCCCTGGACACAGCCATACACACCAGCACGTTGCCGAAGACGATGACGAAGATGAGCAGAGTAAGCAGCATGGCGTAGTAGTTGTAGGGGTGCTTCTGCTCTTGGTCTGTATCGTTGAAGCTCCATGTTCCATTGTCATAGAAACTGTCATTGTAGGCATACTGGGTAAAGACATCCATTAGCTGTGAGTGACAAAGGCCAAGAATGGGCCCTGCAAAATATGCAAAAGGAAAGAAATACTTTATTAATGTTGTATACATTTAGGGTTTGCCGACTGAGAAATAAAAAGCTACAGGATGACATCTGAGGTTAAGTTTTCAAGATTTTGATACAGGTTTATCTTGTAATGGAAATGTAAAATTAATATCTTTCCTCAGACACTGTACTCCAGTTCAAAGCAAAAACAGACCTTCGAAGTGTTTTGCTAAGTGCATTCCTTAGTAGGTACTTAGCCATCTTTGGCTGCAGTTAGAGCATCAAACTTCGTGTGGATTTATCTAACAAGTCTAACACATCGATTTTCTTGGTAGAATTGAAACCAATTTTTTGGTTTCTTTTGTGTTTTTTAACTATTATATTTATTTACCTTTGTTTTAAAAAAAAACCTGACAAGATGTTAAGAACATTTGATGGCAGAAATATCAACAGCTAAAAGGGCACCTGCACAAATTTGAAACCATTTTAACTAACCACTAGTTATGTACCATAAGAACACACATACAAGCATATGGACATTATATAAACATAACACATGTAATTAAGAGGCAACATCATCAAGATAAACAACAGAAAGACATCAGAGAAGCAGATAAATAGGAAAAAAAAAACACACCAAAAGAACAAAATGCAGAAACATTAGCAGAAAAAGTTAGGGGGGTACTGGCAGGTTGGGAAACAGCTGCAAAAGTGGCAATATATGGAGTGATCCCTGTTATTTTAGTTGAGGATGACTTTGTTCAGTTAACAGTTTTTTAAAATTTAAAGAGAAAGAAGAGCAGTGATCTCAGTGACACGGTAAAGGTATGAAGAGCACGAACTAATGCATATTACAACAGGTTCATGAGGTTAACCACTTACCAGAGAAATACAGAGTATGAAAAGTAAGAATATCTATCTCCATAGTTCACCGTTGTGTGCTGACCGGCGTTAGTCTAACACAAGAATGGTCTGTTTATCCATCAAAGCTAAGGTGGAGAACAATCTGTTTGGGAATACTACATCATTAGGTTAATCTTTAGATTGTAGCCTGCTGACATGATGTGAGAAGGACATGGTGATCTATGATAAACCCTCAAATGCGACAATCTTTCAGGCTACAAGGGGGACAGAAGCCTTCCTACCAGATCACACAACATCGTCTTGGTAGTGTTTGGAGTAGAGGCCCTGACGGCTGAAGTGGAATAAGTGCTGCATCTGACAAGTGACTAAGGGCATTAAGAACTGTTTATCGGTGTAAAAGTTACCAGGACCATTCACACAGAAGTAAAAGTGGATATAAAAAAATCTGCAAACCTTGTTGTGAGCATGAACTATTATCTATATATTGAACTATATCGATTGACCTCTTCGGTCTGCATCCATCCATTTTCCAGTGACAACAGGCTCATGCTAGCGACAGACATACAGACATACAGCATGTAAACATTACTGCATCCTCTCAGCTGAGCTTTGATGGATACCATTTTGACTGACATATCAGACCAATGTATTCTGCCATGTTTATGGCTGGTACTTCTACACATCCCTATAACACCCAACCTGACCTAAAGAGACCCTAGTGTCTCCCACTAGGGTGGGAATACAAAATTATGTAACACTAAATACAAAATTATGTAACTGTGTTGGATAATGTTAACTTCCACCAAGTTCCTTCCACTGTTCTGAATAAAATATGAGAGGAGCACTTTTTAGCATGATGTTGGTAAGTATGCAACCACCAGCCACAACATCATTTGTTATACACCATGAATGCTAGCCGTGAGGACACTGAAAAGTTATTTTAGGGCATGGTTGCACCATGGAAGGAGACTTCTTCCCTGGTCCACTGTGAGGGAAGACATCATATATGCATTATTAATAAGAGAAACAGATGTCCATCAAAAATATGACAAATTGTGGAATTTTAAGCTATTTGGAGGTGCAATCTGTTGATTTTTGCTGAAGAAGTGCACGTGTTACATATGGATGACTGATTCTGACAACCATGATTTTCACTGTAAATCATGGTTGTCAAAAAAAGAAGCCAACACTCAGATACTAATCAGTGCAAAAATAAATAAATAAGTAAATAAAAAAACTTGGCTTATTTTCTTGGCTTACTTATTTGCAGCAGTAACACACCAACAGTGCCATCTTCACCTCTTCCAGTTGACACAATTTCACACAGCATCTGCGGACAGGACGCACAAAGCCCCTCCCCTCACTAGCAGCTGAAGTAGTCACCATTCACAACACTGAAGGACACTTTGAGGAGGTCAGTGGAGCTCATGTTTCAACAAGATTAAAGTATTAAACAGTTATTAGCCAGACCGGTGCAAATGTTAATGTTAGCTGTTTAACTATTAGCGATTATCCTGCAGCCACATTAGTTGTCATTTATTAATGGGCCAGCCAGTGGCTCATTAATAAGATGATAACATTAATCTTGGAGCTAGGATTCAAATACTATTGTTCATGCCTATCTGTAATTAATATACTGTAGAGCATGGAATTTTCTCATGAATTGTCTCCCAGTTTAAAATGAGAATCTAAAAATACCAGTGTGATACTGAATGTCATTCAGCTGGACAAAACTCACCCGTATACTGTACAATAAGCAATCAGTATCAGCAAGAAGAACAAAGCTTATTTTTGTTAAAGCACTGAAAAACAATTAGAGGCATTTTTCAGTTCGGTGAAACAATAACTAGATCGACTACTGCTTGCAGACACACAATAGACTTGTTTTGTCCCATGATACAGCTCTGACAGTTTCAGAATGAGACAAAGCAATTGTGGGGGGGGGGAATCCTATGAGGTGATTCTTGGTGCCTGATTGTCCTCTACACATGCCCTTGGGAACTGTGACCAAAGGCCACCTTTGTTTCATCAAACCTGCGGCTTTGGCTTTTCATGGTCTGAGAGCTGTTCAGATGTCTTTTAGCTAACTCCCTGGGGGCTGTTATGTGCCTTTTAGTGAAGAATGGGTTTTCTGCCAACTCTAACAAAAAGGCCTGATGGTTGAAGTGATGCACTGAAGGTTGTACTTCTGTAAGGTTCTCCTGTCTCCACAAAGGAGCTCCAAATCTCACTGGATTCATCGGTAGTTCCAAAGTCTAAAATCTGACCTGTACTTTTGGGTGCTTTTAATGCTGCATAAATTTCCATGTGTCCATGTGTAAAGGCACACATATAATGATATGTGTGCCTTTACACAATCCTGTCTGATAGTACAATTCTACTAACCTGTTAATGTTATATATCATGCACCTCAATAAAATAAACAAATAAATAAATAATAAACTAGGAAAACACACAAAAGACTTATTATTACACTATTTTAAAGGTAAGTGAATATTGTATTTGGAGGCAATGAAGTGTCATCAGTACAGGGGTATGGTTCAATTTCCACAAAGCTGTAATATAGACGCAATCACAAACAAGCCACAATTCATTATCATGTGCAAGCAACTTTATATTTCTCTGTCATTCAAGTCCAGTTGTAACACTTGATGTGTTACAGTTTATGAAACATTTCTTTATCTTCGGGTGACCGTGGCTCAGGGGGTTGGGAAGCGCATCTATAACCAGAAGGTCGCCGGTTTGATTCCCGGGCTCTCTGTCCTGGTCGTTGTATCCTTGGGCAAGACATTTGACCCTACTGGTGTTGGCCAGAGGGGCCGATGGCGCGATATGGCAGCCTCGCTTCTGTCAGTCTGCCCCTAGCTGTGGCTACAACTGTAGCTGCCTCCACCAGTGTGTGAATGCGAGAGTGAATGAATAGTGGAATTGTAAAGCGCTTTGGGTGCCTTGAAAAGCGCTATATAAATCCAATGCATTATTATTATTATAATTATCTATTAAACTGATTTAGAGAGTTTGTGCTATAAGCAAAACTGCAGCTTGCCAAAAAATCATGCTGTAGGAAATATGACTGAACCCCAGATGGTTCTGGGATATGAAAGTCTGTTTACTCTGATGTGTGCTTTGCATTCATCTTCGGTTGACTACAATATTGCTAAAATATTATCTTGCCTTCAGATTTGTCATAGTCACAAAATAAACACATCCACTGCAAAGCGCATCCTATTTTACAATACCCTCAGCAGTGTTTTTACTCCCACATACCTGTCTAGATTAATGTTTATGTCATCCTCCACTTTCTAAGCTCCATTTTCACTTCCTCTTTCCTCCTCACTCACACACTAATTGGTTCTACAACCTTTCAAGCTGCCACTTCTGCTGACAGAAATCTACTTCAAATCCCCATTTGGATCTAACTCGCTTTATCTCTTCAGCTAATTTAAAGCCAACAATTATTGTCCTGTCCTTTAATTGTTTTGGTAGGTTGTTTTTGTTTTTTCTTTGTTGCTGGGTTATGACTGTCATCAGTCAGTGTTACCCCCTTGCTTACGGCCAAAGGCAAAGCTGCATATCTGGTTCGGTGTTACTTTCAAATGGAGGTTTTGTGTGAAAACTGCTACTGTTTCTACTGTTGTTTTCTTTTCTGCATGTTTGCTGATTTTATGTAACATTACTTACAGGAAAAATTACTTTTAAATTTAAAATAACTTTAAGTGTGTGATCTATAATTCAATATTTTACTTTAACATTGTTTTGATGAACAGAATATTTAACGGGAATGTGAAAATGTGAATCTATTCTATGTTCAAGTGTTGCTGTGAAGTTGCCTTCCTTAAAATAATACAACATGAAACCAAGTGGCATGCAGTTACTTTTGCAGATAGCCAAGCAGAGACTAACCACCCTCCCATCCACAATCACAAACAAAAACGTTTTTCTCTAATATTTAGCAATTCAAGATAAATTAGATCAGATTAAAACATACTATTTATGCTGACTGTCTACACTGTTCATGGAGGTTTTCACCTTTCTGCAATCTAATCTTACATAAATGTTTTCCTATTATTTCCTATTAGCTGACAATGATAAGCGGTTGATGAATTTTTCAAACTATTTCATTAGGATAAAAGGCAATGAAACACCATGAAAACATTTAGTACATATGTTATTCTGCAGAAAAATGTTCCCCATTATTAATACATATCTTTTGGTTGAATTAATTTTAAATACTTTATATATTTAATATAATATTATAATATCTGTTCAGTGTCCAGTATCATATTCTACAAATCACATATTGTAGTTGCTGTCCATTGAGAACCACATATCTATGAAAAAACAGTTGTGCATGAGTTTAAAAACACAGGCCCACATCCTGATGATATTTCTTTTTAGCATATTAAATATATAAATAATACAAAAAAATCAAAAAACAAAACAGCTGAATTAAAAGCCTTGAGCAGTGGTTGACATGGTGAACCGTCAATATATACAGCAGGAAAAATGAAAATGAAAATATCAATGAAAAAAGAAGGTGGAGTTTTGGCAAGCAGTGCTCGCCTTGCTTGCCCTGACAAAATGGTGAAACATCCATCCAGGTCACCTGTAGCAAACCGGACATGTCAGCCAATGTTTTCTTTTTCAGGCTTGTGTTCTTTTTAGCGTCTTTACTGAATCTAGTTTCTTCATCAGGTTTCTCTACAGACTTTTAACACCTGCTTGCAACAACTGGTGTGTAGAGGACATATCTTTTTGCAGATGCTTTTTGTGCCCTTCAAATAAGTTTCTTATTTTGGCATCCTTGAAAATCTTTAGTGATCAGGACATTGCAAAGGACACACTGTTAGGAATTTTAATAGGGTCTGCTCACTGCAATGATTAGATTATTTATATTTTTGAGAGGTTCACACACTGGTTCTGGCCTCAATTATTATTGACCTTGGAGATGGAAGCATACTATCCCCACATTGTGATCATATTTATGCAACTAAGTACAGTGAAAAACAACACCAAAAACTACGCCTCTTTCTTTGTGTTTTTCTATTTCTTGAGCTCAGAAATCAGCTGAATTATAAAGAAAAGGTACCAGCAGAGGGCAAAGGAAAACCAAAACCCAGGGAGAGGGTAAAGAAGGATTAAGTGAGAAGCAATGAGAAGTAGAAGGGAGGGAAACATGCTCCCGTTAGGATGTGTAAGCAGTGCTCTAGGGCACCAGTCTGTGTGTACCCTGCAGATGCCCTGTGCTGTCTAATCTTATTTATTTTCTCACTCTACTTACTTAGATACAGTACGTGAGACTGTTCCCACTGCTGGCCTGATAGTTGGTGCTTGCTTATAAACAAAAACATCCACGCTCTCTGTGCTGCCTTAAATAGCTCATATACTTTAAATTCCACCCTCTGTGACCAGTTTGGTTAATAAAATAGAGTAAGAGGTAAGAGGTAAGAGAGTCATTATAAGTGGTCAAAAAACGCGTCAAATTCACTGCACGCAGGACGTAGTTATACAAGTATAACTACATTTCACTGTGTGTTATACTTGTATAACTATGCATGTGACAAATAAAGAACCTTGAACCTTGAACCTTTTCACCAAATAATACCTGCTGAGTGCTTGTATTAAAATATCTAACAGAATATTGAAATACACCTTTGAATGTATTTAGGATATTTTGTGTGTTCTTCTGAACAAACAACACTGTAAAGAGCCTTTCAACTTTGTGAAAGCAGCTGTCGTCTGTAAGATTGCTCTTGCCAATCCCGAGCCAGCTACCTGGCCCCAAACACTGTAGACTGTCGGGTTCCTCTGGTCCTGTGCTGTTTCTGTTTTGAGCAGATTGCATGAGATTTGCTTTCACAACATCTTTTAACATTTAAACTTTTACATGTAAAGCAGGCAAAGTGATATGATACATAATCTCACCAGCAAGTTACTCATTACGAGACTTAAGGGTTCTGCACAGTTCAGTAAAATCTTGGATTGGTAGCAACCAATTAATATTAACAAGCAGTCTCAGTGTAGAATTCAAACACTGCAGCTTTTTATAGTTGCTGTAAAACGACTAAAAAAATTGGTACACCGAAAAAAATTAATGAAAGGTGAGAGCCTAAAGCATTTTTTGAATGTACTTATTCCTTAAAAAAAAGGCATGTGCTTTTATTTTTGTCCATGAAGCTATTGGAAATTTAAAGTTTAACTTACCATATCGCATATGTTAATGCTTTGGATGCTTCTAGGAACTCATTTGCTAGTAATTTAAACAAGAGAAAATAAAATAAACTGGGTGACTAATCCAAAAATTAGAACATACTCTTGAGACTCTTGAATCTTTTCATTTCTTTGTATTTTGTTAGGAAAATGGAAAATAGCAGCAATTTATCAAGACATGCAAATAGAAACTGAAAAACATTATAAAAAGCAAAAACAGTTTATGGGGTTTGTCCACCTTCAACTGAATTCTCTTAGGCAACTACCTTTTCATTTGTTTAAGCGGTCTTCAGCAATAGTCCTCCAGGATTCTTGAAGGACATTCACAGCTCTTCTTTGGATGTTGGCTGCCTTTTGTTCTGTTCTCTGTCAAGATGATCCCACACTGCTTTAGTAATGTTGACGCCTGGACTCTGGGGAGACCAATCCAGGGCTGATAGTGTTCCATTGTGTTTTCCTATCCAGGTGTGCTTTTATTGCATGTGCAGTGTCTTTTGGATCATTGTCATACTGAAAAGAAAAGCTGTTGCCACTGAGATTGTATTGCATGGTGGGTCAAAATCAGTTTTGATAAGGACATCACCTAACCATCTCTCACTGAGTCTAAGGAGCTTGGAAAGAAAAGTGTCTGAACTTCTTTAAGTTGCTTGAAGATGTTTCACCTCTCATCCAAGAAGCTTCTTCAGTCTTGTTCACAGAGAGAGTGAAACGGGCAAGTTGCCACTGCCTGTCAGGGCTGCAGTGTTGGGAAGTGGTCGGTGGCATGGTAACATCTTTGAACTGATTACTGTCACTGTACACTAATACGATAATAAACTAAAATAATATATTTAACTGACTAGTATTTCTGGTAATGACAAGCAAGGGCAGGAATTTAGTTTAAATTCCTACAAAATTTAGTTTGGAAGTGCGCCGGATACGCCCAACAGGTTAGAGACCCTGGACCCAGAACTCGCTAGAATTGATATTTCTCATCTGGCCTGGGAATGCAATGAGATTCCCCAGCAAAAGCTTGAAAATGTGGCTGGGGAGGAGGTTGTCTGCAATATCCTCTGCAGTGCAACCTGACATCAGATAAGTGGAAGATAACTGATAGATGGATGGGGGGATATTGTTATCTCTCTCTATTTTCTTTGGTTATTAGTTACAGTTTTCCCCATCACCATGAGCCAAAATCCTCATAATGAGAATGAAATGGATAGAAGTAAGATATTAAATGACATGTAATAGCCATAACCTTCAACCTTTTTAAGCATATCTCATTAGCATTAACTTACTTTATATTATCATTCAAGCTGGATGCTTTCACTTACAGTCCAGTATTATCAGTATTTTTTTTTGTCAAACTTTTTTATGTATTTTACTTGTAGCACAGTGAGCGTCTCAGGGCAAATGATATTCAGCACTATTATTTCAACCTGAGCCTTACCCTTTTTTTGTTTTTTTAAAACTATCATCACTTCTGTAGAAAACACTTTGCAAAGGTGCGCCATTTCTTTCTTTCTCCTCAGACACCACAATTATCTTTTACAACATCCACCCCGCCTTCTCCACTTCACCTTGAAGTGAACTTCTTCCTTACAAAGAGCATGGCAGCATGTAGACCTGAAGCAGATTCTGATTCACTAACATTTGCGCTGTGATAAGAACAAAATTGGCTGGAGGGCAATGTTTTATGAATCTGATGGTAATTTTTGCATGTACTATTATTATTTTTTGTGCAGGGTAAGAACATTTCTGTGCACATATAAGTAAATAGGACCGTGGCACACATGGTAACAGGGAGTAGTTTCACACAAATTACTAAATGAATGTTTCCATCTCAATCGGGTTGAGTTCTACGGGGATGCAAACGCACAAATTACACTCTCAGTGAATTTGCAACATCAATAATTTTTTCTTAAAATAATTGCATATATCATGTTATATATGAACCAGTCTGTGAATCGTATCAGTTATGATCTAGTTTTCAAATATATGGGCTTCAAAAAGAAGATTAGAAATATTGAGAACATACAAATTTAAGTAGCACTACTGTATCGCCTGTAATCCCATACATGCCACATGTTGTTAAGCTGTATAGTGGAAATGCTACTTTCGCTTTGAAGTGTTAAAGAAGTATTAAAATGTAACAAACACGCAACCTTCCTGTTCCCACAGAAATAAAGTTTTGTGTATGTGAATGTTAAGTCTGTTTGCTCTTGATAAAAAAATAAAATAAAATAAAAAAGCAGCTGCAGACATAAAGTCAGCGATAACCACTTTTTGGCAGACGAGGATTGCTTTTAGGTGTCCACATGACTGTGATAAGCAGTTATCGCAGATGCGCCGTAATTTATTTTTGTTCTGGAACTAGGCCTAGTCTCAATATCAGGCTCTTGCCACACTGCATAACTGCATTAATCTCAAGGAAAGAACATGTTACGATCAGGATAAATAAGGACTTTGAATTGATGAAAAGACCGAATTACACAAACAGCACAGAAAGCAAAACTCTTGGACAGGATGGCCAGTGCTATCTGGGGCTGTGTGGACATCTAATACTTTGTGGCAACAGCGGGGGGTGTCTGAGCAATTAGCTTTGCAAATATTTGAAAGGCACTAAGGCAACAATGGAGGTTTTAACAGAAAATTTAAACCATGCAAAGTGCTTTGTAATAATCACAAACTACAGCTTAATGATTATAACTTAGGTCACATCATACAGTATATGTATACACAGCAAAATCTCCAGTGTTAAATTAACACTGGGGAGTGTCTATATGGGTCCACACCTCTGAGTGTTAAATACAACACTGTTGAGTGTTAAATCAACACTTTTGACAGTGTTATATGTTTAAAAGTAACCTAGTCAGTTTTGAAGATTAACAAAGACTAACACTGAGCAGTGCTGGTTTTCTAACTGGAATATTTCTAACATTTTGAGTTATTTTCCAGTGTTAGAAAACCAGCACTGCTCAGTGTTAGTCTTTGTTAATCTTCAAAACTGACTAGGTTACTTTTAAACATATAACACTGTCAAAAGTGTTGATTTAACACTCAACAGTGTTGTATTTAACACTCAGAGGTGTGGACCCATATAGACACTCTCCAGTGTTAATTTAACACTGGAGATTTTGCTGTGTAGAACCTCTGGCTTCTGAAATTACCAGGCAAATCCTGAAAAAAAAATGGCACCTCTATTCTGTGGAGGAAATTCAACTGAAATTGAAGAGGTATCCTTATATGCACTGCTGCACAGTAAGAAGAGCAGCAAGCATACTCCTACGTCACTGAAAATCTAACAGGCCGAGTCTCCATCCTCACTGGTCTAGTCTTAGGTCCAGTGCAGTCCTTGCTGTAATTTGTGGAGTCTGCCAATGGACCTAAGTCCGATATCTTAGTTAACTATCCACTATCCTCTCGCTTGTGGCTCAGCTTTATTCTTCTTCCCCCACTTGACCTCTCCCTCCAAAATAAAAGCACATTAAAAATAAAATGGCGCCCCTAAAAGTCTCTGGGCTACAAAGTGATACATTTGAGTGCACGCTGCATTAAGAAAGTTAGAAGATTTTCATACATAATACAAAAGGTAGGGAAGTGCCACAGACTTAATAGATATCAGATTATTTTTTTTTATATGCAGTACACAGTATTCACTGAAATTGTTAATTTATGATCTATATCAATTATTTGTCCTTAATTTTTTAGGAAAAAGTAATTAAAAAATAGATTTTTGTCCA
The DNA here is from genome assembly GCF_965226115.1 of Aulonocara stuartgranti. Taxonomy (NCBI): domain Eukaryota; kingdom Metazoa; phylum Chordata; class Actinopteri; order Cichliformes; family Cichlidae; genus Aulonocara; species Aulonocara stuartgranti. The sequence goes on from NC_138950.1 coordinate 18,884,716, forward strand.
TGTTAATTTTTAAATAATACTTGTTGGTGTTAGATGTTTGTCAGATGTTTGCAGCGGTACAAAACTAACTTAAATGATCACTGTGATTGCTACATTATTTTACAATACAAATGACTGTCAGAGTTGCAATAAATGAGCTTTCTCTCTGAGCACAAATTTTCCTTTCAACATCTGCAAAGGTTTTCCTGTGCTGCTGATCAATATCGCTTTTCTTTGCAATTACTTATATAGTCAAACTGTTTCCTGCTTTTAAAAACCCACCATTCAGACCGTGTTTTCTGTTTCCCAACAAAAACATGCACTTTGTGATCCTCTAACAAAAGAAGATGCGGCTAAAAACAAGCTGTTACTATGCGATTTTTTGAGGCCCATTATGGTGTTAATTCCATTGAGGCGCACCACTAATTAGCTGTCCGTTTCATTGCTTTTGTTTTTTGTTTTTTACTCTTAAATTTATGTCTTTTGTTTCAGTCACGTCTGTCTAGGGCCACAGCATGCGACGCCAGACACCTGTCAGTGGTCTTACAATCCTCTGCATTATTATCCTCTCAGCTCAGAAGCTTCTGTGTGTCTGTGGCATGTATATGAAAGCAGCAGTCAGAAAGCTGCTGGTAGGACAGTGCTTGCACACATGCTCAGATACATAAAATGACCACGGTTTGCCTAAGAGCTTTAACTTTAAAGTGTGAGTATACAATCTCAGATAAAAACTGAAGTAACCCCCTGGGTGTTGTGGGTGTCCTATGAAACAAAGCTGACAGCCAGAACAGTAAACAGAGAACAGTAAACAAAGCAAGGATAAAAAAGGAATCAAGTGGACCATTACAGATAAAATTATGTGAAAATTGTTGCACCAGTTGCATCAGTTATTATTATAAGATGTGTTATGTGTGGCGTAAGTGTGAACTGTGGGCATTGTGCATTGGTCTGTTGGAGATCAGTGCTGCCAGTAAACTGATTAATTGAAAACTCAGACAGGACGTCATAAGATTTTAAAGACAATCTGACACTGAGTGGTAGAGTTCGCCTTTTAGCTCAAGGCAAGCAGTGCTTCCGCAGTGAAATCTAAGGATTATTTGCATGTTCAAACAACAACGTTGCTGCATGAAAGAGCTCACATGTGGCCAAGAGCTGACTGAAAGCTTCTATTTGGATTGACACTATTAAAAAGCAGATTCTTGGAAGGGAGCTACAAGCTAGCAAATGAGTTAGAGAACCAAGAGGTAGTACAAGTACACAAAACAGAATAACTTAATAAATAAAACCCAAGAATGCTCCTTGTGGTGTAGATATATTACTTTGTGTATGATTAAAAGATGTTTGTTCTATTATCTACCTGCCTTTTTAGCCATTTTTAATCTTTGTGTATATGTTTTTTACAAGTAAATAAAAGAAGAAAACCATGAGAGAGACCAGAAGGCAAAAATGGGGCAAACTGCTGCCATTTTTGTGACACAGGTAACAAACAGCAACAGCTTACTAACTGGGAGGGAGAGCTTAATTTCAGACATAAACATGCAGGTCTGTAATGTAGTCCTCCTCTGCTTTTTAATCCCAGTCAATTGCTTATTTACACTCGTAAACATGCTCCATAATTACCAGCTCACACATCTGCTGACTCCCGTACATCTGCATCTGATGTGTATTGGCCTTCATTTGAGAACAGTGAGCGGACTGAACAGGTAGATTGTTAGGCTCCTCCGCGATAAGGGTCATCACCATTGGTTCCCTTTTAGAGGCAGCAGCTGCCATAGAGGATGGCTTACTAGCTTGCAGGAAATGTAATATTTCCCATGTGTCATGTAGTGTTCACTCATGTCCTGGGGGCATTTTCACTGCTTGTGGGAGAAAACTGCAGGCTGACATTATGATGTGGTCATTGCTCATTGACTACATGTATGAAGTGGATTTGTAAATAATACAGCTGCACAGTCTTTCGGAAGATTTCTTTGTCCTCAAACCTTTCCCCACACCTCTCTCTTTTTCCTATTGACAGGAAAGCTGTGAAGACTAATATAATTTCTTTTTTTTTTTTTAACTCTTGACAGAAAAACAGCCACAATAAACTCTTTTTTTCCTGTTATGTAACTCAGGAAGAATAGAATCAGCTGCTTTGTATCAATAGCTCTGGACTACTACCAATTAACTTAAAAGGCATTCATTGATAAAAAAAAAAAATGCATCTTAAATATTTAGGATGAATTTTTTTTTAAGTTTTTTTTACAGTGTGTTTTAGTAGAAGAGGGATTTTGTAGTACATTAAGACTCACAAGTTGAATTAGTAAGAAACATTGTGAAATTGTCAATTAAACTTAACAACAACAAAAACAGACATCTGTTAAAAAAAATTAAGCGAGTGAAAGCGGTGTTTTTAAATGCACTGTGTTTGACAAAATAATGATAACTGAATGTTCCTAAAACGACCGGTGACAATGCATAAATATATTTACAGCACTGATGTGGAGACAGGGAGTGAGTTGAATAGAGTCATGGTCAATAGAAGCACTGTTAGTTTGAAAATTCCTTTTTTTTCTCCCACACACTGTGCAACCACTATCAATAGAGACCAGCTAAGACTGCCAACCTACTGAGAGCTGTTCATGCTATAAAGCGTCTTACACAGTCTTGGGCATATGGCATGTTTGCATTATTGAACAGCTGCACCACAGAACAGCGGATGAAGTGTATCCAGCTCTCTGTGCTAAAATCTAAAGAGGGAAAAAAGGCCAAATTTTGAATTCAACAATTCCCACAAAACCATTCCTTCTTCTTTTCTATCCAAGTATATTTGAAATAAGTCAGTGCTCAGATTTGGCTTCATCTGTCCCTTTTCACTCACTCCACCACACTTTGCTCTGGATAATGCTTCACATTTCCCACAAGATCTGGCTGTAAAACACTTATAACTTGCCAAAGTCACCCCTTGCTTGTGATCGTCTCTAAAACAAACAAACAAATTTGCTAAAAGGAAATTAAAAATTTATTATTCAGCGATTTTAACAACATGTTGCCTATTTCAACTTTTATGTAGCATTCTATCCAACCAGATGACCTCTGAATTGTGCGCAGTTGACCGGTCCTGAATGAAATCTCTAAATAGCTTGACCTCACTTTATACCCACAATCCCTCAGTTTCACATCTCACTGCATCCTCTTATTCCCAGGTGACCCAGCAGTGATCTATGGGAGCATAAGGCATTATCTAATGTGATATGAATGTGATTTTCATCTGCACGTTGCCAAGCCGACCCTCTAAAAAACAACAGATAGTAACTTCACTTTGGGCTTTTGGACACTTTCTTTAATCATATAAAATAAGGAATTTTTATTCCCCCCCCCCCCCCCCTCCCACCCCCCGCCGACAGGTTTTGATTCATGCATTATAAAAGATTGAATAGACTCATAAGCATGAATACTGATATATATTGGTCATTTTTTGTAGTTCTCTAATTTCTGTTATTGGATTAGATTTCAGATAGCAAATTATGTTGTGATTACCTTTTACATTTACAAAACACACCCTGTAATTATAAATCTCCCCCATAATCTGAAAATAGTTTAAGTATAATGACTTTATAATCCTCTCATAAATGCACACCTAACCTGCAACTTTAATATAGGAAAAACACACGACTCTGTTGGCATTAAACGACATTAAACAACAACAAATGTTGGCATCGAGTACCAGTTGTGAAAATTCAGTTTAATAAACCATGCAACTACCCTGTTAATCTTACAGTAAGCTCCATTTAATAGCAGCTGTACTAAATTGCTGCTATTTATGAGCCTTTAAACTTGATTATTAATCTCACAGAAGCACTCAAACTTGAACATTTACAGTCGGGAAAAATAATTATTTGATTCCTTGCTGAATTTGTAAGTGTGGTCACTTACACAGAAATGAACAGTCATTAATTTTGATGATATTTTCATTTTAATGGAGAGAGACATCAACCATAATCAACCAAAATTTAGAAAAAACACATTATATAAAAGTTACAAATGGATTTGCATGCCACTGAGTGACGACTATTTGATCCCAAAGCAAAACCGGATTTAGTCATTCAGCACATAGATTACAGTCAATCAATCAATCAATTCCAGATACTCCTGATCTCAACGTATTAGATTGATGTATAAAGCACACCTGAGCACAGAATCAATACATTTTTCAATCAGTTTCCTCTATTCCATCCTCTCCATCTCTATGGAGAAAAGTGTAGACCTGTAAAATGCTGGAATGTGCTACAAGAGCATTGGCAAGAAGCTTGGCGATAACATAAAACTGTTGGTGCAATGACTCAGAAATGGAATAAAAAAATGACCATCTGTCACCCTCAGTGGAAGATCTTGCCACAGTCACCAAGATAACCAATAGTAACACACTAAAGCATATGTCGGAGTGTCTAGAAGGTCCCCCTGATCCAGAAGGCACATGTACAGGCCAATCTTAAGTTTACTAGTGAACATCTAAATGATTCAGAGATGGTTTCAGAGGAAGTGCTGCGGTAGATAAAATCAAAATCAAGCTGAGGGGTATCAATTTGACCTGATGTTTTTGTATAATGGGAAATACTGAGCATGGCCCAAAGAACACCATCCAAACAGTAAAACATGGAGCTGGAAACTTTATGCTTTGGGGCTATTTTTCTGCTGAGGGTAAAGTGTGACTTCACTGCGATGATAAGCCAGTAAACGGAGGCCATGTGGTGGATGGATCTTCCAGTATGACAATGACCCAAAACATGCCACCAAGGGAACAAAAGAGTGGCTAAAAAAGTAACACATTAAGGAAATGGAGTAACTAAGTTGTTCTTCACACCTCATAGAAAATCTGTGGAGGGAGCTGCAGCTTCGAGTTACCAAGCAGCAGCCAAGAAAACAAAAGGATTTATAGAGTGGAACCAAACCTCTCTTAAGATGTGTAAAGGGTTTCTTCATCAAGTACTAAATCATGATTTTCTTAGGGATCAAATGCTGGTCACTCTGGATTTAGGCTTGAAATTTTGTCTCTCTCCATTAAATGAAGCCACCCTAAAAATCAGAGACTTTTAATTTCTTTACAAGTGAGCAAACTTACATATCCCGAATTAGATCAAATAATTGTGTCTCTCTATATAAATAACCTTTGTGAAAATTTATCTAATGCTGCATTCCATCTTTATGCAGATGATACACCTATTATTTATTTCCTTCAGTAGCACAAACCCCTTGATTTTTTACAGTCTGCCTTTGATGTTGCTCAGTAACATTTAACTCAACTTACAACTAACCTGGTGTTAAATGTAGATAAATCTAAGTTCACGTTATTCTCAAATGGCAAAGAGTTGTTATCTGTGTTTCTATCTATTGTAGGTATCATTAGAGATCAAGGTTTGTCATTGAAAACTCACATCGAAAGGCTTGTGTCCAAGTTGAAAGTAAAAGTGAAGTTTTTTGGAAATCATGTTTCTTTATCCAAGTGAGAAAAAACACTTGATTTATGCAACTTTTTTTTTTTTAACTGTTATTAGATTTTGGTGATCTGCTTTTTATGAATGCACCTGCCCTGTACATAAAGAGGGTGGATAGTGTCTATCATTGTGCCTTTTTATGTTATTATTGGATGTGGAAATCGGCCATCTGTGTATATAAGCAGACGTTCCCATTGGTTGGTTTTATCTATAACTCTCTCCTCGGGCTAGTTCAGTCTTATCTGTGTATTTATATGTGTAAAAACTACAACCAATATAGCCTTCGCTGTCACAACGCCATGCAAATAAGTTGTCCTGAAAATCAGAAGAGAACTGGGAAAAAGGCATTTAAATAAAAGGCTGTCCCTGTTTCCTGGAATAGTCTACAGGAGGAACTGAAATTGGCAGAGATGGTTACCATGGGGGAGTTTAGGTCCATTTTAAAGGAGTGAGAGAATAACTCTTTTAGTCAGTGTTACTGTTTTTAAATATGGCTCTTAATGTATGTTTGTGTGAAATATTGTATTTGTTTTTTACTTGTTATGTGTTGTATTTGCTGTAACCTTTGCTGCCATGATGGCCAGGTCTCTCCTGGAAATGAGATTTAAATCTCAATGAGACTCTGACTTGAAGAAATGAATGATAATAAATAAATAAATAAATAAATAAATAAATAAATAACTTCCCTCGCTGTACTACAAAACCATCATTATGCTTCTTGAGATACACATTGTCTGATAGTGGCTCTTTTTGCCTTTCCCCATTTTCTCTTCTGTTACATAAATCTAATTTGTGGATGTTGGATCAAGGTAATTGCCTTTTCTAAACTGATTATGCCAAATAGTCACACCTGTTTTCCTTTGTCATGTATGTTTATGTGCACACAGGGATTTAGTCTTAGTTAACCTTCTTCAGACCCTTCATTGTTAAATCTTTGTCTAGTTTTTAGTAACAGCCTATACAAGCTGAACACAAAAGCTTAAACTGATATCAGTCTGTCAGTACCAACAACATGTTTGATTTAAGCCCGTGATAACCTTCATCCTAATTAGTTTTCTATCTGGCACAGCCCTGTTTGTTGTTGGGTCAGAATGACCGAAGCTGAGGAAGTCAGTGACTATGTTGTAAATTCGCTTTCTCAGAAAATAGCTCCCCTTTGTTGCTGTGTGAGTGAAAATGCAGCTCGTTGCAAATGTGTAGGTGGTAGCTGGTATGACTTTTACTGTGCCTAAAATAAACCTGCTCATTCCGGTAGCAATTAGTGTGTCATTATCTTGTCATTGCAATTATGCTGCCTTTCTCTCGGCTCTTGCAATTTAAAAGTTTTTCTCCCAACATCCATATGGGGTGCATTTGCTTTGATCAGGCACACCTCTGACATAAAAGCAATAAACATTTTACATAAAAAAGAAAACGTGGAGCTTATTTACTAAAAATAATTGGTAAGCTGTGTTTTCTGTTCAAATGAAAGTGGACAGAGGTACGCTCTCTCGTTTTAGTGAGACAATCACATTTCATAACGAAGAGACGCTGGAGCAGTTTGAAAGCTGTATTTATATTTATATATGTATCATACTAAATCAAATCCATCCTTCTCACACAGTGTGCACCGGGTTAGCATATCTCTGTTTAAACAGAGTTAAAGAAGAAAGGCCCTCAGCAGTTTGCATTAGGATGCACAAGCGCCAATGTGACTTACATAAGAGGCCACCCAGCCATTTATTTGGTTTAGATATAGTATGCAATAACCCATATCAAGGGAAATCAAAGTACGCGTTTTAACACTGGCAAGGGAGCTTTCACTGTGAAAAGACTGTCTGAAGGAGGTGAAAACAAATGATATATTGGAGATTCAGGAAGCGTCAAGACAGGCACACTGAAACAGAGTGAAAGAGATACATAAAGGGCTGAATAAAAAGCACCGATGAGTCAACCATGAAGGCTTAACCGCAGAGGTTACAAAATTCTACCTATGCTACAACATTGCTTATACAGTGAGACATAAAGGTTACTGTTGTGAAGATTTGAGCTATTCTCTATTCAGATCAAGCCATAAGGGTAAAAATGGAAGGACATCCACCCACTGCCAAAAGAGGAAACGGAGGTTGGTAACAATCCTCCATTGACCTCATTAGGTGATAGGGTAGTTCCAACCTAACAACTGGTGTGGTCCCTTGAGACGTTGCATACACACACACGCACACCGTTTACTACTTTTCCATTGCATCCCATGTAAAACAGAGCCAGAAACAGATGAACAGAAGTGCATGCACCTGTAATGTTGAGTATCTGCCCCTTCTTTTTTGCTCACACACTTTAGGTCTTATTATACGAGAAACTTGAAAAGTCAAACGATTCCCTGGATTTGTCCTGAATTGTTTAATTAAACACATGAAAATATGTCACTTTGTTTCAAGGTGAATTTTTAACTGTGTGTCATTAAATGGAGACTCTGAGCAGCTGCTTCTCACATTTCCACAGTGGGAAATGAGGTGCAACAAGTGTAAGTCTGACAAAGGTCAGGTGACCAGATGGATTGGCTGTAAAAACAGAAACCACAATAGTGTCTTGTGGTGGTTTCACTTTATTTATTTACTCTCAAGCTGTTCTGTGATCACTGAGATGCGAAAGAACGAAAGCCTTATCTGCAGTTTCAAACACAAGAAATATTAAAGTGTTGGTACTTATTTTACAGACATGCAGCTTGTGGGGATAGGTTAATTGGATAATCTAAATTGTCACTAGGTGTGAATGTGCGAATGAAAGTGAGTGCGAATGGTTGTCTGTCCCTGTGTGTTGGCCCTGCGACAGACTGGCGACCTGTCCAGGGTGTACCCTGCCTCTCGCCCTATGACACTGGGATAGGCTCCAGCGCCCCCCGCGACCCTGCAAAGGATAAGCGGAAGCGAATGGATGGATGGATGGATGGATGGATGGATGGATGGATGAATGAATGGTACTTATTTTACTGCTTCCTATATGCTACACATATTTATTGCATTCACGAATAAATTAAAAAGATACCCATCCACTGGTTGAACTAACAAACGAGTATCTCGGACTCTTGGAAAGTCTCACTGGCAGAAAGAAGAAAAACAAGTCTGAAAGAAAGCACATTGTATTAGTTTAGAGGAGCTTAAGACCAGGCCCCTAAGTACCAAATCTACATAGGCAGGGTTTCCTTCCATATAAGGCCTAGTGGTACACGGTGTGTAATGATGACACAGAAAAATGCAGAACAAAGCAATCCTACTGAGAAGCACAAACAATTACCCGTGATAGTGTATGGGAATATGTGTCAAACGTTCTCAAGCTCTGAGGGGTTGCACAACAAAATGTTGTTTATCTTGAGGGGTTCAAGTTCCAGTCTTTCCATTTCCAGTCGTTCCATTTCTCCTTCTGTTATGCACATGTAGACAAGTATATTTTCTCATACAGTGAAATGGGGGCTTTCCAGTACAATCTCAGTCACATTTCTTTTAATCTATGGTAGAATAAACCTGATTCATTAAATGAAGTGAGTGCAAACTTATTGTGTACGTAAACTGATAACATTTCTATGAAAATATTACTGAGTGATGCCCAATTTCCCCATATTGTTAAGGAATCAGTTTTCTAAGGCTTAAACAGTACAACAAAAACAAGAGCGGTCCAGTAATCCATTTATTTTTAATCCCTGCCTTGACTTAGATCTTTTTTCTTTTCTTTTTTTTAAAGAAAATCTTAAAATGCTCAGTGTTTGATCACATTTTTACCAGCCACCAGTTATACCTTTGTTTTACTGGGCGCAAAGCTAATCTAAGCTCATCTGTTTTAAATAGCTGCCTATGGTTTTGTGCTCAGAGCTGGCGAAAACTATGGCAAGCAACCAAAAAATCCATACCAGAAAACAAAGACAATGAGTTCAAAGCAACAGCAAGAATAATGAAATCAAAGGGCTGGTTTCAGTGAGATTGTTACTGCAAGCAACCGTTTACATAACCAGGACTGATCAATTAAATTATTATAACCGCAGTAAATCACTTCTTCAGTTTTCTTATACTATGCTCCTGACTGTGGTTGTGAAAACATCTAAAAATGTCACTTTTCTAATGAAATAATATTTGACTGGGCATCAAGTTCACAAAGAGTAAGACTGAAGTTATTCATAATAAACGCTTGTTTTGCTTTCTAAAACAAAAGACTCCTGAGCTGTTGAGGAAAATGTCAAGGGAACTTCCATGAAAGAGTCTTTAACATAACACAAACCCAGCTTTCGTTTGGCATTTGACATCGCTTAAAAAGAAATAGTTCAAAGAGACGAATGAGTCATGTGCTGTATCAAAACGGACACATCGCCCTACTTCATCTCACTTTCACCTTTTAATTTTGGCCCTTGTTAAGGTTCACATTCACAGCCAAGAAGAGTATTTTTTTCTTTCTACACCACCTAGAGGGTCTCTGGGTGTCAAGCACCATCTGCAGAAGTTGGAATGATTTCGAACAAGTGCCGCTAATTTAAAGTCTACAGTGAGAAACCCTTGGGTGAACCACATATTTGTGGTTTTTAAAAGCTTTTCATACCAAACTGTCCACACAACAAGAGAACGGTGAAGTAAGTTCATTTCTCCTGAAAAATTATTTATTTATTTCTATTTTGCTATTAATTCTCAATCCTTGTCTTATAATGCTCATCCTGTCAATATCAACCCAAAGTCTTTCATCTGTCTCATGCAGTTTTTCACTAGAAAAAAATTCTCCTGCATTTTGAGCCAAGGTTTGTAAGCCTCTTATATTTTATGAAGCTCTATATAGGGAGTGCAGAATTATTAGGCAAATGAGTATTTTGTCCACATCATCCTCTTCATGCATGTTGTCTTACTCCAAGCTGTATAGGCTCGAAAGCCTACTACCAATTAAGCATATTAGGTGATGTGCATCTCTGTAATGAGAAGGGGTGTGGTCTAATGACATCAACACCCTATATCAGGTGTGCATAATTATTAGGCAACGTCCTTCCCTTTGGCAAAATGGGTCAAAAGAAGGACTTGACAGGCTCAGAAAAGTCAAAAATAGTGAGATATCTTGCAGAGGGATGCAGCAGTCTGAAAATTGCAAAGCTTCTAAAGCATGATCATCGAACAATCAAGCGTTTCATTCAAAATAGTCAACAGGGTCGCAAGAAGCGTGTGGAAAAACCAAGGCGCAAAATAACTGCCCATGAACTGAGAAAAGTCAAGCGTGCAGCTGCCAAGATGCCACTTGCCACCAGTTTGGCCATATTTCAGAGCTGCAACATCACTGGAGTGCCCAAAAGCACAAGGTGTGCAATACTCAGAGACATGGCCAAGGTAAGAAAGGCTGAAAGACGACCACCACCGAACAAGACACACAAGCTGAAACGTCAAGACTGGGCCAAGAAATATCTCAAGACTGGTTTTTCTAAGGTTTTATGGACTGATGAAATGAGAGTGAGTCTTGATGGGCCAGATGGATGGGCCCGTGGCTGGATCGGTAAAGGGCAGAGAGCTCCAGTCCAACTCAGACGCCAGCAAAGTGGAGGTGGAGTACTGGTTTGGGCTGGTATCATCAAAGATGAGCTTGTGGGGCCTTTTCGGGTTGAGGATGGAGTCAAGCTCAACTCCCAGTCCTACTGCCAGTTTCTGGAAGACACCTTCTTCAAGCAGTGGTACAGGAAGAAGTCTGCATCCTTCAAGAAAAACATGATTTTCATGCAGGACAATGCTCCATCACACGCGTCCAAGTACTCCACAGCGTGGCTGGCAAGAAAGGGTATAAAAGAAGAAAAACTAATGACATGGCCTCCTTGTTCACCTGATCTGAACCCCATTGAGAACCTGTGGTCCATCATCAAATGTGAGATTTACAAGGAGGGAAAACAGTACACCTCTCTGAACAGTGTCTGGGAGGCTGTGGTTGCTGCTGCACGCAATGTTGATGGTGAACAGATCAAAACACTGACAGAATCCATGGATGGCAGGCTTTTGAGTGTCCTTGCAAAGAAAGGTGGCTATATTGGTCGCTGATTTGTTTTTGTTTTGTTTTTGAATGTCAGAAATGTATATTTGTGAATGTGGAGATGTTATATTGGTTTCACTGGTAAAAATAAATAATTGAAATGGGTATATATTTGTTTTTTGTTAAGTTGCCTAATAATTATGCACAGTAATAGTCACCTGCACACACAGATATCCCCCTAAAATAGTTAAAACTAAAAACAAACTAAAAACTACTTCCAAAAACATTCAGCGTTTTTTGGGTTCATTGAGAACATGGTTGTTGTTCAATAATAAAATTATTCCTCAAAAATACAACTTGCCTAATAATTCTGCACTCCCTGTAGGAGCTACAGCCAATTAGCCAACGATGTCTACTATCCATGCACATATGTTGTGCGCATATTGCCTGGTCACTTTATTAGGTATATCTGTTCACCTGCTAATTAATGCAAATTTCTACTAAGCTATTTACACGGCTGCATCTCAATGCATTTAACTGTGTAGACATGGTCAAAAGAACCTTCAGAAATTTAAACAGAGGATAATAGGGAAGAAACATGACTTTGAACAAATGGTTATTGATGCCAGACAGGCTGGTTTTGAGTATTTCAGAAAGTGGTGATGTACCGGGTTTTTCCCTCACAACCATCTCTAGAATTTACTTAAAATGGTCAGTGAAAATGCGTTATTGATACCAGGGGTATGAGAACATTGGGTATAGCAGCAGAAGACCACTGGATTGCCACTCCTGCTAGCTAAGAATAGTTTACACAGGATCACCAAAATTGGACAATAGAAGATCATAAAAACATTGCCTTTTCTGATATGTCTTCATTTCTACTGCTACATGCATATTGTTGGGTCAGAACCTATATGCGTTCATGGCATAAATACCATGAACGCGTTGATCCATCGGACCCTTTTCACGCTTCGCCATTCCAAAGCATGAAAACGATGTGCATGCAGAAGTTGCAGTAAATTGCCGCAACAGCAGAGGGAGATATTTTATTTCAAGCCAACATGAAAATAACCAGGAAAGTGCTAGACAGACATTATTCCCCATTTGCATGTATATAGATATTAGCCACCCATCTTATTCATTTCTGATGATTAAGAACCCTGAAATTACTTCTTGTCTTTAATATATTATCTCCCCCTGCTGGTAATGCAACTTCTGCATGTGTGTCCATTTCACATTTTGGAGAGGCAAAGCGTGAAATAGACACAGTGGACCGGCGTGTCTATTACACATTTTGGTGTGATATCAGGTTGCTTTATGACCACCCCATGTCCCAAAGTTCAAATGATTTGGAACTGGTTTCCTCAACATGAAGATTTATGTGGTCTACTTAAACTGCCTCCACAGTAGAGCCCAACTGATATAGGATTTGTAAGACTGACACTGATATTTGGACACTTCACACAAACACACAACACAAGTAGATAGGTTATCATTTATTGACTTATTTTTTTATTTACTTGTTTACACTTTACAAATAAATGTGCTGCCAACAAGGAAAAACTATGCAACATCAACACTCATAACATGATTGAAGAGTCTTTCTCCCATCTCTTCTTTACTTTTACTTTTTCATTCATAATCTGTTATAAAAGCAGATATTAATCGATCAGCAAATAGCTCATATTGGTAGATAAAATCAACTTGCCAATATATTGGTCAGGCTCTCTTCTACAATCTAAAGATTTCAGTCAAGTCGAGCACTTTTGCGATGTGGTCGAATTAAAAAATTAACATCACACAGATGTGCACTAACTGTGTGATGATATCATGTCATTATGGACCTAAATCTCTGAGAATTGTTTCCAGCACCTTGTTGAATCTATGCCACAGTTTTGAGTTCCAAAGGTGGGTAGAACCTGGTACTAGCAATGTGTAACTAAGGAAAGGTGTATGGTTTGTACAATCATGCAGAAATGAGGGTGTTGCCTAATTTTCTCTGACACTGTTCTCTAACTGCAGGTAAAGCAGGATCATACCTCTGGAAAAACTTTGCATGTGTGTGTATATCTGTGGATTAGTGAGATAGCGAGATGTTCAAAGGTTCAGTGTGTTTTCCAGGTATACTAAGTTTTGACTGCCTGTTGCTCAAGCTTAAAAACATAAAGACCAACAGGCTCTTTTTTTTAAATTAAAAATGTGCAATGGTGGATTTCTATCCAGCAGAGCAGTAAGTCTGTATAAGTTATTTTTGTCTGTTTCTAAATGCAAGAGAGTACGTTTTGCAGCGTTTTTCTGTATGTTTGTGTGTCTCTTCTAAATATAAAATTGAATTTGTGGAGGTGTTAGTGATTTGAAAATGTTATGAACTGCACTATAATTGCCAAAAATATAGTACTGTGTGTGTACCCCTCTCCATGTAACTACATTTAAAAATAAAATATGTGCGATTGCAAAGTGTTAAATGAGTAATAAAAAAATCAATATCCAGTTATTCACAACAAACAAAGCCTAGTGATTGTAAATAGTGTTTAAACTGTTTAGATCAATATGTAATATGGACACACCATTAACGCATATATAGACCAACCAGCTAACCTGACTATCACAGCATATAACAGTAGAACCACGATCATAATAGATCTCCTATTGGGTTTGGACCTAATTGGCTCGTCCATCCTGTCAGTAATTGTGTGCGTCCCTTGAGTGTTGATGTATTTGACATGCTGGGAAAGGGGTTTCGGGAGAGAGAGAGACTGTAAGCGAGTTGGATAAAATCTCAGAGATCCAATACAATTAAGTGATTTACTTACAGGGATGTTTGTGACCCTGATATAAAATCTGTGAGACGTACAAGAAGAACCCTGTAGCTGAGTTAGAGCTTGTGGATGGGCATCCTTTTGGGATATTAAAGGGAATACACCTCCGCTTTTTCTTGAAGGAGTCCATGTTTACACTATTCGGAGGCCATTTCAGGCATCCAGTTAGTAAGCTCTATGTTCTGCTGAAAATCTAAACTATTTATATTTCGTCTTCGGTTGCTTAGATGTCAGATGGCGCCACACGCAAAGGTCAGATGTGCTGTTTTTTGGGGCCCGACTGAGTATCATCAAGTGCTCCATGACATTCTGGGTCTGAGCTGCGTCTTCTATACACAATGATTAAAAAGTGTTTATAGAGCTTGGAATATATGTGGTTTCATTTCTGCACCTACACATTTATGAAGTTGCACTTTGCAAGATGCATAAAGTCATGTAAGACTTGATTAGTAAAAAAAAAAAAAAAGTCACTTTTTAAAGTGTATTTCTGAAGTGGCAAGCCTCATTCATTCAGCCATATAATGTACAGGTAATACTATACACCATGAAATTAAATGTTCCTCCAGAGCATGACAAGGCTTAAACCATACAAGACTGCAAACAGAATTACAAAAGGTACACAGCATTATAAAAATATAAATATATAAATACAGTATAAATACATACAGACGAAAAAATTACATTAAAATTCCTTACAGTTTCTACTTTGCAAAACAAAACAACTGCACCACGCCAGTCCGACGTAAGATTTCTCCTCTGAATGACTTTCAAATCTGTCTGATTAATAAAAGACTCTGTGGTTTCACAGCAGCAGCTCCCTGCACCCGAACAACTTTTGTTTGGGTTTGTAATTGGATTTAACAAGCACAAGCTGCGACACAGCGTCATTTCTGTTGACTGCATGTCATTTGAGAGCAATGTGTTGAATCTCAACATTTTATTGATCGAACGGCAGCATCGAGTGATTTCCCTTTAGATCTTTATGCGCTTAATCCATTCAAAGTCTGTGCATCACCTCAACGTAAATGTTGCCATGAAATCAAATCTCTCACAATGCATCTTAAGGAATCTTATGGAATCTGAGCCCTTGTTAGTGTTTTTTTCCCCCGAGTATTAATTCAAATAATCCGTGTGGGGATTAATTTGTGCTTATATTTCTGTATATAGCATCCAGGAGATTGCATTCAGAAAATCTGCTTGTGGCCAAACAGCTAGGCTGGACAAGCCTGCATCAGGCAGCTCTGGTCAGACTGTTTTCCACACAAAAGCATCCAGCAGATCAGACACAGGAATGTATAGAATTCAAAATGTGTCAAGGGAATTCAATAACCAGGCTCAGCCTCTATCCATTTAACCTAAGATGGGTTCACTAAGGATTACTGGTTTGGTTTCTATATTAAAGAAGATTTAAATAGTTAATTCTAGTCAAGTGGAGTTGATATGAGCAATTTGCCTTGACAAATAAAGCCTGACAGCATCCCTTTTGATGAAACCACCAATTTGCCAACCAGGTGTTATAACCACCTGACCTATTCAGATATCCATACCTGCTGGGTACAGAGCAGCTGCTGACCAAATGTCAAAGCAGGTTTTTGTTGTTATGGTGGCTTATTAATATTTTCCAGAAGGCAGTCATACTGTTCTTTCATTTCTTTCTCCCCTTTTAGCACTGACTCAATCAAAAGAGATAAGTCTTAAATCAAAATCACCACAATCATTAGCATTATTCAGTTATTTGTCATGCTGTTTATGTGTTAGTTAGAATATGGCAGTAACTCGGAACATACATATAATATACACATCTTTTTTTTTTAAATATTCACATAGATCATAAAAGGGTAACATAAACTCCATCAAAAGCGCTCTCGAGGCACTCAGGCTTATCAAGAGAGGTTTAGATACATTTTCCACTTTATTTATTTCCTGTTGTTGATAACTTGTGAAAGCTGCTTAGCGATGCTGACACAGGACGGAGTGTGCAGCCTGTACAGCAGTCACCTGCGCAGCACGAAGCTTGTGCCGAGAACCCGCTGCCTCTGAAAACCCAGCACTAATTACAAATTGGAAAGCACGAACAGATCTGAAATCAGCGCTTCGCGGGTTGGAAAGGGCACCGTGACACGGACACATCGCCACTCTCAAGTCTGAAACTAGGGTATAACTCACTTATAGCCCCCCAGCCACCCACCCTTTCTTGGGGTGGTTAAAACTGTCTTATATTAACGCCCAGCCAGGATCGATAAGGTAAACAGTAGACCTGTCATACAAATAAAACAGTGCACAGCCGCTTGCGCTACCTGCAGTGTTATTTAATGTATGTATGTATGTATCTTTGAGCGATATGTCATAGATTATAAACTACCCTGGATTATCTTATTTTTTCTCAAGTTTAATACATCACACAGAGAAAACAGAACTGTCTTACCTTCACGCCATAAGTTTCAGAATCTTTGCTTTCACAGGAAGCGGCTGTTAAATCCAAGATCATCCACAGTTAGCTCCCACTGTATCCTTTATTTGCTTTACTCATTGCTTACTCTTTAAAAAAACGAACCGTCTCTTCGCGTCGTCTCTGGTGCGAGGCATTAGTTCAAGCTGGTAGGTTAAAAAAAAATAAACTACTGGGAGCCAAAATACATAGCCTAACAGTGAACGAATGAATTAAACAACACCTAAGATCACTTGCTGTTTTCCGGCCGTTTAATTAAACCCTCGAGGTTTATTTTATTTTATTTTTTTAAATTTTTAGATCAGTTCTGATCTTGAGAGAGCGGAGAAGCAGAAGCGGAAACTGTGCGGTGCCCTTCTGGTGTCCAGGAGCTTTACGCGGAGAGCTAAGTTACCTTCTGCACTGACGGAGACAGGAGACGCGGCGGCTGTGAAGAACTGTGGAAAATCAAGGCGGGGTTACATCTGTTTAATTCCTAAGAGGGATGCGTGTTTTGTTTTTTTGGGGGGTTTTTGTAATGTCACCGGTGTAAGTGAAACCTTATTCCCTTATGTTTGCCTCAGATTTTCCACAGTTCTATCTTCTCTCCGTGGCACGGGCTGTGCTTTTTGTGTAATAAGTAAATAATGGAAAATGGCAGTGTGTGATTTAAAAAAAAATTGGACATCTTTTGATCACTAAATAAACAGTTGGTTAATAAGTGGGCACATGCTAGGATGTGAGTTGGTGGATCAGCACAAGCAGTGAAAAATGGTAATGAAAGAAATGAGCGAACACATGGACTTACAAATCCATCCCACGCATTCCTCATTATCATTTTCTTAGATAATGATCTTTATTATTTATATATGTATTTTTTTTTTCATCTATTGCCAAACTTTGTCATTATTGTTAATTGCTGGCATTTCTTAGGAATCTGTTGGCTTTCATCCCAGCAATATTACACAGTGAATGCTACCAAGTAAAAGGACAGGAAGCAAACTGTTTTGTTTGTCCTTGGGACAAGTAATAAGGAAAGAATGTACAATTTCATATTACACCACTGAGATTTATTTGCACCTGCTGGTTCCATTCAGTACAAATGACACAAACCACCTTCCATCAGTGTGTGCATATATAGGGAAGTCCAAACCAGAAATATAAATGTTACATTGTTAAATTCTCCCAATTCTTTTTGATCTTTGGGCTGAAGGAAGGACAATACTCGGTGTATAAATGCTCAATCAACAATCTTTTATTCCATACAATTCAACACTTTATGAGCATAAACCATCCGGAGGGGAGATGAGCGCGGGAGGGTGTCCGCCTGATCTCGAAGTGTCTGAGCATTCCACACATTCTTATAGCTTAAGCTCCCCCTCCACTTAGTCATAAAACCTAAACATCCACATTCTTTCTCTCTCTCAGTGAGCCTAAGTTATGACCTTGGCTTCTGTGCAGTATGTTCTGTTCTTTGCTAATCAGACAAATAAGGCCATGACTCTCTGAAAACAGTATTTCTTATAACTCAGCAGCATAATGCATCATAAAACAATATCATTCATTCACAATGAATCAGCAGTCTAATGTAATAGAAATCAGTTTAACAAATGTAATAGTTATCACCTTCTAATTCAGGAGAATAATCCAAACTAAAACTACATAATAATTTCACAATCTTTAATTAGGGGTCTAACATGACATAAGATAATTAAAATAATCTCACAACATCAGGATCAATTTTTGACTCTTTGTAAGTGGCATTGGACTGTCACTCTCTTTTAATGACTGCGTGTGTGTGTTAGACAAAACCTCCTAGAAAGAAACATAGTTGTTGATGATCCATTGATGATCCATTTATTCATTATTTTACAACTAGAAATGCAATGTTTTGGCACTTGTTTGAATAGTTATATTAAGTGTAGTCGTGCCCAACTGCAGCACTTAAAATCTAGCTTTTATATCATCTTGCTCTCCTTTACACATGTGACTTAAATAAGAACTTCCATTTAAGCCAGACCTGGACAATATATTCATATCACATTTGACATCGAAATAAAATATTAATTACAGCCGGTAGGCACAGAAATACATTAAAAAAGGAGGAAGTAGAATAAGTCCAACAGTATGTTATACTTGGTGGCAGACGAATCACCTACAGTTTTTAAATATGTTTTTCTAAATGAATTCCTCATTATGCATGCTTTGACTTGGGAATTCTCACGTGCAGTGGACTTCTTCACTATTAACACTGTTTGAATGCACAAATTTTATCTTTAATGAAGCTTGCCTCGTTTTTTCACAGGGTGACATTTCTTTGCATTGATTAGCAAACCTGACATTTTGCAAATATATTTCAAGTGCACCAAGAAGATACATTTAATGTTTAACATCAAGCTTTATGAATGCTTTCACATGGTTCCAAAAGTAATCACTTTGCAAGTGTGTGCATATTTCACACACATTCAAGAGAAAAAGGAAATGGCAAACCACTACCAGATAGATGTTTTCCCTTTACTGCGAATGTAATTAAAATAATGTTTTGGTTGTATTGCTTCTGTGGGCAGTTAAGCTGAGTGAAAAGTTTAGAAACGTCATCTACATACTCAGTTATAAGAAATAAGTAAATGAAGTGTGACTAAAACATGGCAACATGGCTGAAAGAACACAGACAAAGCAACAAAAAAAGCTAGATTACAACACCCCAAATCTTCACAGCGGATGAAATGTCACATATTAGTGACACAACCAGAGCATTAAAATTCTCCTCTGTTGGAGGCAGCTCTCACAAGGAGCAGCTTTTTTTTGCTTTTGCACTCTTGTGGGGACGTCTGTACCGAGGCAGATAGCCATTTTTGGATTTATGTCTGAATCACACATAAACACAGACACAAACAGGCACATAAACTCATACTGTGCACACAAAATATGCACACCCCCCAGGCTATCTGTGGGAGGCGCAAACACATCTAACTGCTAACTGCCATAAGGTAACGCTGGAGCCTGATGGTGCCTGATACGGTCTCTATTAATTTGTGACGATGAGTGGATGTCAGCAGATCGCAAAAATAAATGACAACAACTTTGACGCCCCCCAAATCAGAGTAATTTACAAACCAGTTTCACCCACATGTTACGCTAATGAACATCTCACAACCCACAAAAGGATTTCTTCCAGATAAGAGAACCACAAAGCACAATCTTAATGTCATGGGGCTAAGTTCTCGTCTCCAACTAGCACGCATTTTCAGCCTTGAATGGAGCTTGGAGAAATATTGTACATTCTAGACACATGCACGCCTTTCTAAGCCTGGCCAAGCACAGAGCCACCGCCAGTGAGCAGATGCTGGCTTTAGGTGAGCTGTGGAAAAAAATGCATTGACCTGGCATGAAGGAGGGCCCTACTGTGACAGAAAAGACGTTCAGTCCCTATTTAACTCACATGAGCACAAAAAGCATGCACATATTTCCCATTCACTAGTCCTTAAAATGAATCATATTTTACACACCGGCAGTCAATGCTTTAAACTTGAACTCATCCTATAAAGAATTTATATGGTGTGACACTGGTGTGACATTGTGTGCTTGTTTCTGAGCTCTTTCCCTGGTTTAACACTTGCACTATACCCTGTCACACTGTATGCTGAGTGAGACAGAGTGACAAAGAGGGAGACAGTGTTGGCATGACTATCTGTTTGGGAGATAATAGTGACAGCAATTGCTCTGCAGAAAGGACTTAAGGCATGATGAGGAAGCATGAGATTAGAGATATCCAGATATAGGAAATGTGCTCGCAGCAGTAGGGTTGAGGCATGTAAATTACAGAAGTTAATATTCTGTTTTCAACATATCCCACAGTATGACTGAAAGCAATAATACCTTCATGCAATCCACTGCCAGACATAACTGAAAACACAAACTTTGGATTTGCATTGTGTATTTCTTTATGATGATGAAGACCGATAATGCAATTATGTTCATTAACAAGCGCATCAAATATGCATTAACTTGCAGCCGTAATGAATCCAAAACATGGACATTGCCACTTCCGTCTAGGTAACATTTGCTCAGCAGAGTCAAGTTGTTGAAGATTTAATCTTTTTAGTCATGCAAGTAGTCTAACACCAGAAATGAGGATGTTACATGGTGCACATCTTTGCCCCAGACTAAAATGTATAACAACAAGCATCACTTAAAGATGATTTCTTTTGATGATCACTTCATCTTCAGTATTGCAACATGTCAAAATGCAAAATTCATAAGCTCTGATATTTTTGTTTTAGAGCCTAATAGTGTTGTAGAAAAGTCCAGGGCACCCCTCATGTGGAAACATAAATGGAAACACATTTAATTTTAACTAGCTTGAAAGTCAGTGTGATCCCAAACTGCTTCAGTAATGTTGAGGTCCAAGCTCTGGGGAGGCCAATCCATGAGTGATGATGTTCAACTGCGTGTTTTTTTTTCCAGGTATAGTGCATGACTGTCTGTTTGTGGTTATTCTCATGTTGAAAAATGAAGCGGTTGTCAATGTAATGCTTTCCAGATTGTATTGCATGGTGGATCAAAATCTGATAGCACTTTATTTTGCTCATAATTCCATCAGTTTTGACAAAATCCACAGCATCACTGGTGGAAATGCAGCCCCAAACCACGACAACCATGTTTTACAGATGGCTGCAGACACTTGCTGTTGTACCACTCTCCTGACCTCATTCATATCACTCAATAGGACCACTGATTCTCGGTGCAGTTCTTGTTTTATCTGGCATAACTCAACTTCTTTCTCCTGGTTTATTGACAGCAAGCTTTCCAATGAGATCATTTCTGGTGATCTTCAGTGAACAGTAAGATGAATCGACTGAAGGGCCAGATGCAAAGCCAACATTTTGTCTCCTGTTTCTCAAGGGCAAAACTTTCAGATGTTATTCATCTGTTGTAGACATTTTTTTAGGCCCGGATATTCATCTTTTGTCCTCCCACTTGTCCAGTTTCTTTAAAACTCTTAAGTACACTCTTCACAAGAAACTGAGTTATGCAATTTTTTTTTTTTTTTTTTGGCTAATAGCTCTTTGAAAACCACCATGCTGCTGCAGAAAATATTATAATATGCCTGTTACACCATGTTATCTTTGGCATTTTTTATGAATGCAGCTAAAGAATTGTGTGTTTTTGTCACAGGCTGCTGGTAATAAAGTCCCTAATAATACAATGTAAAACTAATACTTTGCTTAATCGCACAAAACCAGTTCATTCCTTGAGTTGGGTGTTTTTTTCATGCTTGAATGATTAATAGGTCAGTGGTGGTTTAATAAAACATTCCTTTGAAAATGGTCAGGTACAAAACTGAAAGGTGGCTCCATAGTGTAGCTTAATGCATTCACCTAACAAATGAAGGGTTGCTGGTTCAACACCAGCTGAAGGCACAAATCCTATTTGGGGTACTTTAGCAAGTACATACATGTGGTGCTACCTGCTGCAGCAACCCCTTGTGACAAGGGAGCAAAGTAGCTTTAAAGGCAGTAGACTGAAAGTGAGTGTGGAAGCAGCCAGTGTGTCAACATGCTAAGTTTGTACGTATACATTTCACTTTCAGAAGCTTCATGGGCAGTACAATCATGCCACCAAATTCATTTTCAAAATCAGCTAAAACAATGTGGGCCTCACAAAGTCAGATTTGCTTGAGTCCTGTTTAAAAAAATAAAAGAATCTGTAAAAAAATAAATTAAACGCTTATAGTCTAATTATAAAGGCTCACTCAGGAAGTGAGCAAATAAACTCGGGATCCTGTCTGAAGTTCTTATGTAAAAGGATGTAGTCAGTGTCTGTCGCATTCTCTTCACTAGAAATGCTCAGTTTAGTTTACATGAGGTTGCTGCCTGGGCAGAGAAGGCAGGAGGCAGGACACAACACAACCACTCGCTAACTGTGACTTCTATTTCCTGCACTACTCTTAGATTGACACGCATCAGCAGCAGCAGCAGCAGCAACCGTTTAATGTCTCATCCAACAGCATCAAACACTTGCACTCATCCATGCACTTCCAGTGCTACTAATCAACGCATTGTTGGTTATGGGTTTTTTTAATTCCTTGACAACTATCAAAATATTGATAATAAATCCCTGTAAAAGATAAACTAAGCCAATAGTTAGATGGCTCACTAATTCCTTGTAATACAGTGTTAGAACTGCATAATGTACCACAATCTGGTGGTCGAAAGAAATAAAAACATAAAGGGGTGAAAGAATTAAAAAAGGAGAACAAAATAATAGTGAATGAAATGATGGAATGGTAATAGTCAGTTAAATGCATTAATGAGGAAAGCACTGTTAACTTCTGAAAACTGAATGCAAAGCTGTTTAGCAACATGAAACCCAGAAGTATTCATAAGACACAAAAACAATGTAGAAAAAGGCTTTAAGTGAATTTAAATAAGAAAAAAATTAAATTAATGTGACGGCAAGCCATAGCTTGCCCTAGAAACGAACTGCAGAGCTGCTTAAGTTTGTCTCCTCCTCACTGATACTGATTCAACTTGTACTCTCAGGCAAAGTAATTATGCATTTTAGAGGACAATATGGGGAAGGATGTAGCCATAAACGAAAACAAGAAGCCACTTTCTGCACGCAGGATTTGTGTTTATTTCACATCCATGTTCAATTGCACCATTTCCTGTGGAATGTGGAATTGAACTTTCCTCGCTACATTGGAATTGCGCTATACAGCAAACACGGCATCATTGTTACATTTTATTGGACGGTACGCTAGAGCGTACAGGAAACTACGGATGAGAGAGGAAGTGATGTGCTGAAGGTAGTGGGAGAAACAGCAATGTTAATGATTATTTCCAGAAATCTAAAAAACATCTAATGAACCATACTTTGCTTTATGATGACTGAGCTATACATGTTTCCCCAAAGTAAACGCAGATTCACACTGTGATTGGTAGAACAGAGAGAGAGACAGGGGCAGGGTGAACAGAAAACAGTCTGGTAATTTAAAGCTCAAGGTCAATAGCCGCTGTAGCTGCCAAGCCAAGCAGCATGTGGACAGTCTGATGGGGCACAGTGGAGTTGCCTCTGCATTCACAAACAAGTTTGTTAGCCTTATGTCCAACTATGAGTAAGTGCAAGGAAGTGACTTGAGTGTTTGCCTGCAAAGAACTTGATGAGATGCTTTTATTTATCCCGTTCCAGCTGCTGGGAACTGATTGCACAGTGATTTCAAATTGAAAGGGCTTTTGCTTCAAAGTAGCTGTTACAGTTTTTCTCAGTCGCTTTGGTGCGTTTCTCAGAACACCATTAACATTTGCACAGCAGTTAGTGCATTTCCCAAAACAATTAGTGCAAACTGCAAAACCTAGTGGATAGCCTGCAAAAGCACGTCACATGCACAGAATTGATTATCCATACCTCAAAAGCAAGTATCCATGTCAATGAAACTGTCAGTGCCATCAAAATGAAAAGTCTTGACACCATCTTTATGAACAAGATAGTCAAATGGCATTGTCATGTTTCCACTATGACAGTTTATAATTTCAGTGTTTCCCATTGCAAAAACAATTGGTGACACCTGAAAATGCTGACGGCAGCACTATGGCCTACCTGTACAGCCATCTGAAATGTGCAGTAAAGTCACTGTAGATGTTATGGGAGTCTTGGGAGTAACTGAGACACTGAATACGTATGTTTCACATTTCCATTGTGTAGAAGTGTTTGTAATCCTACAGAATTGTGCAAAAGAAAAATATGCTACAGTCACTTGTTCACTGTAGAATACATGTAAACATAAAATCACCAATTTGGTAGAGCCTCCTCATGAGTGACAGCTGTAATTCACCTGAGATCAATCGTTCAATTTCGGAGACATTTCCAGGAAAAATGATGCAGAAAGGTATAGGATTTGCTTGACAGATGGCCAATATTTGGCATGTGATAACTAGTTCAACAATTTTGTGTGTGATGACTTAAGCAATGGATGTATGACTATTAGTTTTATTGGGAATGACTATTCAGCATCCATAGGTATGATTACTTTTGACTGACATGACATAAGCAAATGGAAATGTCAGAAAGCAGCAGGGAAATGTATGGAAGCAACTGATTCATGTCCAAAATCATTTGCAGTTTGTTCAGAGAGAGGAGAAATTGCTACTATGATGTGCACAAATGACTGAGTGTTGTGGAGGTTGAACTAATAGTTATGGGAATTTCAATTCTGATCTGAGAAACGCACCAAAGCGACTGAGAAAAACTGTAACAGTTTGATTCAATCCAAAATCGATTTACATTTTTGTCTTTGTTTTTCACTTTCCTGTAGCTCGTACACATTCAGCATTGCTTATTTTGTTTCTGTACTATTATATATTTCTGTATTTTTGTATAGATTTATTTCACTTCCAGTATAGTTTGGTATTTTTTAAATGATGGGACACAGTAAGAAAGTAAGATAGATAGATAGATAGATAGATAGATAGATAGATGACCAGGAGGTATAATTCAATCTGGATTAAACCTGCAGCAGACAGCTGCTAAATAAACAGCAGATAAAAAGAAAAGCATAAAAAGGCTTTAGAAAATAAACAAGCCAATGCTGTGCACCATATCAGCATTAATGGCAGCTGTGCTGTGGCATGTGACTGCATGTATTGGCTCTTTTGTGTGCCTCAGAGTTGAGCACTGATTCCTCCAGTGGCTTTACTGCTAGTTTAATCAGCTCTATGTGGGCTCAGAGCCACAGAGGGATGCATGTGATGTTTCTTAGCTCTGTCATTAACAGCTTCTTCTACATAACCAGGAGGGAGGGTAAGATGAATTACCTGATTAAATGTTGTGAATATTAATTACATTTGTAAGTAAATTATCCCCATTTGGAAATATTCCTGTTGCAAGTATTGAAAAACCTTCCTGCATCAATGGTCAAAGGAGCTTCCAAAGAAAAGCGTCTGGACTTCTTTAAGTTACTTGAAGACGTTTCACCTCTCATCCGAGAAGCTTCTTCAGTTCTAAGGTCAACCTGGATGACTGAGAACCTTCACAGACCTTCCTGCATCAATAAATCTCACTCATGTGTTCCTGATGTTTTCTTCAGCATGGCCTGAGATTAATAACGAATCCAACATTTCAGTTAAATGGTCAAGTTTACTAACTCCTTCACCAGTAAAGCAAAGGACAACTGGCCAGAACCCTGTGTTCACTAAACAGCTTAATCATTCCGAGAAACTCTCTGAACACTACTATAGCTATATTGCATAGTCACATGATTTTTTTCTGTCTATTATTGAGCATTATTTTAACCCTAATGAGTATGTATCTATGTGCAATGAGCCAAAAGTATGGATGCTAACACGATTTCAATAAGGAAAGATTATTTTGATAAATCACGATTTATTGAAATAGAGAAATTATTCAGTGTATTTGGAGATTACCCATCCGATGGCAGATTGAAATCACAGTGGTGATAGGATTTAGGACAGGATCCCCTGGAGTCTGCATGCTGGTGGTGGTGAAGGTGAAGACTGTGGCTTGGATGGAGCTCTGAGTGACTTGGGTGATGTGGAGATGGTTCGGAAGTTGGTTGCAAGAGTGAGCGTCTGAAAGGTTGAGTGACCGAGAGTATAGATTTAAACCATGCACTGATTGGTCACTGATTGGCATTAGTATAGAGATTGACAGCATGGGAAAGTGGTAGTGATGGTAGTGGTAGGGTAATGAATAGAATAGCAGCCTAACACCCATGAAAGCAGGCCAATGAGTGATTACAGATCTTCCTTATTGAACTTCCACATGAGTTTCATTACTTAGCACTCCACACTTTGGTACAAATATGGGCACTACCCACTATGAGTCGGCATCAATTTTAGCCTTGACGCTAAAACCCAGGGAACAACAGAGGATTTCCAATAGCTGCATTAATCTTTCATGCAAAGTCTGAGATTTTAATGTCTTTAAAACTTCACAAAATGAGAAGAAAAAAACAAAACCAATGTCAGTTTACAATATTTAATGGTAAAAAACACACATATAGAATGGATCCCTATATTTCTGTGACTTCTCCTTTTCTATAAGAAGCCTAATCAAGCTAATCTGTTGTTACAAAGAATAAGACTGCACCTGAGAAATAGTTTGATGACGGAGCCACTGCCCAACCCTCTAAAAAAGCACAAGCCAATTCTTTTCACTAAGATTTAAGTGCAGCACATTAAGCAGGCTCAACTCATCGCATCCAAAACATGTTTTTCTACCAAAACATGTTTTGCACCATTCGGTTTTTAAAGGGCGTTCATTGTTGAAAAAAGTTTGAGAAACGCTGCTATAAATTGCCAGTGTGGGCTTGTGTTTGAGCATGTGTTTTACAGCCTGTGTACTACCAGTATAGCTGCTGATGCTTCTGCTATTACCAAGATAAGGCGAATCGCATTCAGTCACCATATGGTCTCACCTTCCCGCTGAGACCAACTGTCATTTGTTAAGATGAGAAAACAACCAGCAGTTTTGTTTTCCCAGAATCCCAGAGATTGGCCTACGGCCTTTATAGACTGCCGCAACTAAAAACCCAGCGTCTGCACGACTGGAGAGGACAGATGAAAGGACGTAAAGCGACACAATGTGAGAGGAAGATTTTTCAAATTCCGTTTTGCCTCTGTTTTTCTTCAACCTTCATTCCACCACTTTTTTTTGTTGCAGAAACACCGCTTCTGCATTCATTTTTCACTAACGTCAAGTCAAATCTTGAACACTTGCGCTTTACTTTAAAATCTGAAATGCACCTTGTGCTACTTCTGTAGTCTTTTGTTGCCTAATGGCCAGGGTGAGTTGGAGCAGCATTTGGAATGTAGCTCGCCGTGTGTCTTCGTTTAGTTTGAGAAAACCTTGTCATTTTTTAAAAACAAATAAATAAATAATGTATGCATACATCGTTTCTCCTGAATATTTAATTTGAACATTTTAACCCCAGTAGTGCAAAGCTTGCGACTGCCCTCTATTTCCATGCTAATGCCCAGATTGGCTCATTATATTCAAAGTTTGCCTGAAAGACACTCATTTTCTTTTATAGCTGCAGGGCCTGGCAGGAATATTCCGGAGGCTCTTTCGCACAGTCTACACAATATAATGCAGTTAAATAGATTGTGCCGAAAGAAATTATTAAATTGAAAAGTTTGTCAATTCTTTCTGATTTCCACAGCTCCCAGCTGTGAGCCTGCTTATTCCCATTTGCATTCTGTACATCATTTCAAAGGACTGTGTGACGAAATCCTTTTCTATTAGGTGAACTATCAATCTTGCTGGTAAAAATTACAGCTATGTACAAAAGAAGACATTTTTCTTCTGTTCGGAATGAAGCATTATTTCCCTTACAGCTGACTACATCGACAAAAGCCGGGCATTTTCTTTGCTCAGCATCGCTCGATGAAAAGGGCAAAGTTTTGAACAAGACTTTTTGAGTTCTTAGGAAAACTTTGGCTCATTATAAGGAAACAGATAAACAAACAGTAGAAGATTGGGAGGGGGGAGAAAAAAATCACAAACAGAAGGGCAGATGGATGAGAGATGGCAGGGCTGCAAAGATTGCCGGACAAGTAGAGAAACACAAAGCCTCAGGTAATAAAGGCGTAAAGAGTTCAAATGCCCTCAGTAGCAGGAGGATAAGGATCTTCATTTTAAAGAACCCAACTCTTGACTATAATTGGAAGCTAGTGAGTGCTGAGAAGTGAATCTATGATGTGATCATTAGGCTAAGTGTGGAGGGCTCCTGTGTAGTGAGTGAGGGGAGAGGAAGGACGATGAACAGAGATAGAGAGACTAGTAAAGCCAAAGGGGGGGAAGGTTTCTTTTGGGTTTTTTGTTGTTTTTTAGAACAGAAAACATGCACCAAAGTGCAAAACCACAAGTGTCTTGATGGAGAGATGGAGGAGGAAGGACCTGACAGAGGTTGAAAATACCCAAGAATAATCACACTCATTCAGGACATCCGCTGACACTTCATCCACCAACCTGCGAGGACTGAACACAGAGTAAAACAATACATCTGTGTCAGAAAAAGGCAGCAGGGAGCAGCTTCTTGTGCTTAGACTGTGTGGCAACAAGAAAAATGGGAACTTTGGTGCTCCTTTGTAATACCTGGCATTGGTTTGGTAAAGGTAACGGAGAGCGTGCGGATTAAGGCATTCGCTTTTGCAGTGTGACAACACTGGTATTAGCGTTAAGGCCACTACACCAATGATTGTAGTAAATGAGTCATTATCACCTGTTTTAAATGGACATGTAAAACCTTAGGTACTAACCTTGCAGTTATGGGCCTGAGAAAGGATGCTTTAGCTGCTATTATATTTTATGGCATGAAACATCTTGATTTGTTTTGATCTTTGTAATCATTAATATATTGTGCCTAAATACAGCTGACCACAGAATTACTGTATAAGAAATGCCCTTTCTATTTAGCTTGATTCATTGCTATCTGCCACTCACTTAAAGTGCATCTCCCATCCCTTAACGCTGCACCGAGCTATAGATTGTCCTGCTCTTGCCGACTGACTCAAGCTCCCTCCTCTAATTAGCTTCAAGTAGAACCACCGCTCAAGCTAAATATTTTATCTTGCAGTGAAGGTCACGTTGAAGCCCCGTATAGGATGTGATTTAAGAAAACGTCTTAATTTATGCAATTATCAAAGCCAGGCAGCGTGACCAAAACAGGAATCATTTTGCATTACTCTAAGAAAAATAATGAAGAGAATGGTCCAGGAGCACAGACCTCTGTAGATGTGTCAGCAAACAACAAATGCATTAAAGATGGACAAATGAACCATGTCTAAAGGATGGTGCCTTGGAGACGTGGGGTTTGCAAGTGAGGCATGCAGTCTGAGTCAAAGGCCACACATGAATTTTCATGATTTTCATGTAATATCTGCACACACTGGTTTAGCCTCACCTGTTTCCATTGGAGCATTGCTCTTTTCAGACTCTCTCTTTTCATGTCCAGGAAGGGACAGTGTTATTCATCGCCTTACAGCAGCGAAGATGGGGGGAGGGGGGGGGGGGGGGCGATTACAGTGCAAAAACTGTCCTCATCTGCATCTTTACAATTATTCATGAGCCCCAAACACTGAGAAGCTGTGATCTGTATTTACATAAGGAGTCTGGACCAGGCAAGAGGTCTCCTTGCCCTGGGTGTGTTGTGTGCCCGAGTGCCGTCTCCTCTGACTCTAGACATGCATCCTCAGGCAACCTATGTACTTCCTGTGTTGATCCATGGAGTGTGTCAACTTCAAAACTGTCATGCTGTCTCTCTCTTCCTCACTCTTTTGTTTTAATCTCTCTTTCCGTCTTCTCTCACTTCACTGAGTGCACTTTACACTGTCATCGCTGTCATCTCGGAGCTGGAAGTCAATGTTTTGTGGCTGCCTTTTCTGTTCTCTCTCTTCCTCCTGCTTGCATTTTGTGTTGGACTGAATTCACAGCATCTGTTGGGGGAACTTACAGAGGAGCTATTCTGCTCATTGATTGCTTGTCTCAGAAAATTCCTCTTTGCCATAAACCTGTATGCATATGGCAGCAGGTTGTCTATTAATTATCCTTTAGTGTTCTGATTGATTGGGGTACAGAAGCCATTGCTTTGCTGCTGCTGCCGTGCTGTGAGGCAGGAGAGGATAGGACAAGGATGCAGAAAGAGGATTCAGAGAGATAGGAGGAGAAGCAAAAGAGAAAGATAAGAAGATGGGATGGGCAAGGAACCAATAGAGGCTGGGGGGAGTCCATGAATAATATGAAATGACATCACAAAGGAAAGATCAGAAGTACCCTGCTGTTTCGAAAGCCACGAGGCATGTGGTTTCAAAAATTTCAACATAAACATTTAAACATCATTTTGATTCAGGCATTTATTCAGTTGTATTCAAGTACCACGATAGTCCACAGGTATTTCATCCTGTAAGCATTGCAGCACAAACTCTACTGGTTATGGGCATTAACAAACTTTCTTTTCCTTTTTTTAGCAGCAGGTTTGAATGAATGGCTCTGGGCAACGAGAACCTTTGAAATATTTAGTGATGCAGTCTTAAAAGGGAGACTTACTGTACAGGATACTGCAGCCTCAAAGGTCTACAGGGAACGACATGATTTGGAGCGTTTGTGGCATTGCCTGTTCACGCTGTCCCTCTGTGATAGTGCCACTTGATTGGCATGGGTGCGTGTGAGTGACTGTGTTTGTATATGTTTGTGTGTTTGAGAGTGGCCTTTATCTGGTGGAATGACTGCTGACAGAAGTCCTCGCTACGCAATGTGTTATTGACTGTCACTCACCGGGACCTTCATGACCATCACAATCAATTAACGTCTTATCATATAGCCAAGAAGTGAGTAGAAATGTCTCTATGGTGGGTTGATTTCAAGGGCAACAGATGAGCTGAGTAATCCACTCGCGCGGTTTGTCAAGGAGGCCGGCCAAAGACAGAAAGTCCATTTAAAACAAAATAAGACTTGGAGAAAAACAAGGGAGTAACGGGGATCAATTTCACGTACAGAAGAAAAAGAAGTATTTAACGATATTCAATCTGCTGCTTATGCTGTATGTGTCCACTTTCAGCAGTCAATGCTCATTAGTAATCTGTCTTTCCTTCCTCATCCTTAATCACCAGGTAGTACAAAGAAAAGGCTATATGGCTAAAACAAAAAGAGCAGCTGAGATGTGTAGGTGCATTTTGGAGCGGTAGTTTTCTTTTGAAACCGCTCAGTTAGATAAACTTTGTCAGCCTGTTGTTTTGCTTTTGCTGCTTTGTTAGTAACACCATGCCTATGGACTGTGGGAGGAAGCCTGGATTCAAACTCAGAACCTGTTGTACAGTGGATGATACAGTATATACAGTGAAGTACTGTAAGAAAAATAAGCAAACCGATGACAATATGTGGTTGTATTTCTCTAGAATGACTCGAAGACCTTCTGGGGGAGGACGCCAACGCCTGTTCACACAACGGCAGGAACTTGCTGTTGTGGACCTAGTGAGGGCAGACAATGCCATCCGTCTCCACCAGCTACGACGGAAAATACTTGCAGACAGGCGAGTGTTCAGCAACATAGACCATGTGAGCATCACCACCATCAGACGCATCTTGGGTAAACACAGCATCACCATGAAGCAGCTCTACAGAGTCCCATTCGAGAGGAACAGTGACAGGGTCAAAGGACTTCGAGCTGAATATGTACGGGTACGTGTAACTGTCCCTTACATTTACAATAGAGTATTGGTGAAGTCCAGTAGCAGCTGAATATGTACCATATCAGTACCACATGGATCTATTCTGAGAGCTACACAGGTACCTGTGTGATGGGGTGAGGGTGCTGTATGTGTAGCACTGTAGTACAGTGATATGTTCCCCTTTTTTTCAGAGAATCTTGGCCATGGATGGAGCTGCACAGCCTCATGAATACATTTTCATTGATGAAGCTGGATTCGACCTGAGCAATGCGGCGACATTCAGGTGACAGCAATCCATGGATGGTTTTGACATGGAAGAGGATATTTTCCCCAGTGCCTAGCGGGAGAAGACATTGCTTGCGATGTTGATGAGGTCCTGTGGCCAGACCCCAACAGACGGCGGGATCCATGAGCCCACGTATGCACAATTGTCATGATTTTTTGTTTACAGTATAGTGTTTTTTCTATTACTGTATTATGGTTTTTTTTTTGTTTTTGTTTTTTTTGCTTTATCTGAATTCATGGTACTGCGATGTACACTATTGAGTAGGTCTATTTGCGTTTTTGGTTGTTTGGAAATGTGTCTCCTGTAAATGTGCCTTCTGAATACACAATGGAAATCAAAGACTGCAGTGTTTTATGTAAAGAAGACTAGTGTGTTCCCCCTGATCTGTAAGTGTTTGCATATGATGCAAGTATGTGTCATTTTGTCAACAGAGTTACATTTTGACAGAGGAATGTTAGGTTTTGACAGCAGAGTTTAGGTTTTGGGAGTGGAGTTTCATTTTGGCACAGATGTGTATGGTATATTTCCCAGTGTTGTGTCGTGTTTACTTGTGTTTAGAGTTTTGGCACAATGAGCGACGTTTTGCCAAATGTGTTCAAGCAACGGGCAAAAACTGTAATATTGTTTTACTGCAACTACTTCAGGTTTACGTCTCACAGCCAGCAGTACAAACATCACCTTCTGAACGAGCTGCTCATGAGTTGCTATGTGTACACAGACAGGCATGTGGCAAGTGGAAATAGATACTGTACACACACTGTTATGTGTGTGGCACTCGAGCATCGCAGTGCTGTGCAGGTAAGATCTGTCTATAAATCAAAAGAAAGAGACACAGATAGGAAAATAAGTGATAGGCATGTTTTTGTTTATGCTCTTTTTAGCACAAATTCAGCATGAGCGGCTCCATTAGTAGCTGGAGATAGATGCTTTGCTCATAGGCACATGGATATTTGTTGCTTGGCGACAGGAGAATGATAAGAATCACCCCTTCACATTAATTTCTCTTGTGCATCAGTGATTTTGAACCCATGCGCAGCTCCCCTGCTGCTCAGTCTTGTTTTCCAGCAATGAAAGCCTCCACCAACCCCCACTGTTGGTTCTGCAGAGCCGTTACCAATCAAGTAGATCTATTAGGAGCACGGTCAAAAAGCTTTGCACTTTCTCACCAAGCTTTACCTGCTTTATTTCCAGCAGTTCCTGTTGGAAAACCTGGATACCTCAAGGCTGTAGATTGGAATATTTTGTGCATAAATCTATATATGCACTCTGGCGTTAGTTTATTTCAAGCTACGCAGAATGTCCACGATCATGTATTTGCACAAACTATTAGAAGACAAATAACCATGGACACTGGCTATTTTCTATATTGGAAAACCAAATATTAAAAAAAGTGTTTAAGGAATGTAAAAAGCATGTTTACCTGTGTCATCAATAACACATGTCAGGAGTTATGGCGAGAGCTTTTGTAAGGACGAAAACTTCACAGAGCGCCGATGAACGTTGACATCACTGCATAAATATGAAGAGGAGTAAAAAGCCAAGAGATAAACTTGATGTTTTGTCTAATCCCAAACAGCGAAAAAGTGGCGGCACGTCGTTTTATTGTTGTCCCCCCCCATTCTTTTAAATGTATTCGGTTCAGTGACACATACTGCATCAAAGCCTAGTCATTTTTACTTTGAAATATTTAGTTTATCCTCTGGCTTTTGCGGTGAACAGGAAAGGTACACAGTATAATTCATTGTGTGACTGTGGAGACTAATATATTCAGTCTAGCTTTTACAACAAGATTGAATACAAGAAAAGCGCTTGCATAACTCATTTTTTCCCCCAGGAAACAAATTTACTGCAGGACAAATATGTGCCGTGAAATGTCTGTTTGTGTGTGTGTGTGTGTGTGTGTGTGTGTGTGTGTGTGTGTGTGTGTGTGTGTGTGTGTTTCTGCATGATCCCTGCACACTCAGTTAAGGTGGCTTTTTACAGGGAAGCAGTTCTGCTTCAAGAAAAATGAATAAGACACCAGAAATGCACTTCTAGGAAACTCAATTGTTTTAAGTCCCCTGTTCAGACTGATACACTCTGTGTGGAACCGTCAGTTTTCTGTCCGGATATTGTGACATAAGAGAACTTTTAGGACATGACTTACCATTTTAAAATAAAAGCAAATCTTACACACTCTGTTTCTGTAGTGCTTTTGTACCTAGTCAAGCTCAGGAGGCATTAAACCATTTTACAATTCCACTCATGATTCAAGTTTGAGTTTTTACTTATTTAGCTTACTTGCATACATACATTACATCTGCTGAGTCAGTGTTTTTCCTCCAATTGATTCTAAATTGCTGTTTTTTTTAGCAATAATGAGCAGAACAATGTGAAAAGGCTCTCTTCTAATGGTTTATGGCAGCATAGCTAGCCAGCACTCATGATTATGTGATGTAAATAAAGATTGTTTTCACACTTGGAGATCTGGATGGTGTTCGAATATGTTTAAGCCAAAAGTCCAGCAAATTTGGTAAGTGTGAACACTGCGTACTGCCAGCCAATTGTCAGCGTCTGCTTTTGCTCCAGTGTTCTTCTATCCTTCTCATAAGTGTTCTCGCTGTGCCTGCCATCACCGTCCTCAGCCATGGTTCCAGAAATCTGGGCACTTGTACAACAGAAAGATGAATAATTAAACTATGCTTTGGTGGATGAGGACAATATATTAATGGAGGGCTAATTTATATTTCCTGTAGTAATTGGACTTCTATCTTGCTATAACTACAAAACAATGTTTAAAAGAAAGCCTCAGAGAGTTACTGGGTTTCAAGTCACAACATATTCATACTTTTATGAATATGTTTTATGAATATGTTTACAAGAGCAGATTATAAATTAATGAAAAGTATTGATATTTATATTTATATAAGAATGCATCAATCCATGCATTTTCTCAACTAATTATCCAATTCAGGTCCACAGCAGGGCTGGAGCCAATCATAGCTTACTTTGGGGTAGATGCAAGGTGCACCCCGGTCCAGTTACACGTCTATCACAGGGCCAGTACAATGCAATTATTTATAAAATAATTTTTTGTGCTTTTATTGACATTTCACATGTTTTCGCAGCTTTTTCGGACAAGGTTTGAGTAATCAAATGAAAGTTAATGTTCTTCCACAGGGTAGTTAAAATGAGAAAACTGAGAGGGCCAATTTCCTCGGTAAATACTGTAAAAGATTATCTACTAGGCGCTCTTTAAAACTTCACTGCTTCTGTATTTACTTCACTCTCCCTTTGAAGGGCAGAGCTTCTAAAAAAGATCACTGGGGTCAGATTGGTTACGAGCACACAACAGCAGCACTACAATTTCTTCGTATTATTACTCGGACTACATTATTAAATAGATCCATGGTTCTGTAGGAAATTACAGCCCACAAAAAAAAAGACTGAAGCTGAAAATAAATAAATAAACACACAAAATATAATGTGACTTTTGTAAACAGCTGCCTTCCCTGTATAACACCAAAATACTTTAATCATTCATCCTATTTTATTCGAAGTGGCTTGTTTTGTTTTTGAGGTTTTGCCTACAAAACTGCTTCAGCATCTGCTTTTTTCCTCTCCTTCCTGCATCTCACAATTTTTCCTGATTTCGGGCCTTTGACCTAAGTCGAGGCAGATAACGTCAGCTGTTTTCACTGGCAGTAAACCTCTGCAGGGATTTAAGAGCATGGATACCTCAGTAACCGGCTATGCTATGT
Organism: Aulonocara stuartgranti; assembly: GCF_965226115.1. Classification (NCBI taxonomy): domain Eukaryota; kingdom Metazoa; phylum Chordata; class Actinopteri; order Cichliformes; family Cichlidae; genus Aulonocara; species Aulonocara stuartgranti. The sequence continues at coordinate 18,920,588 of NC_138950.1, forward strand.
GGTTTCCTATTGATCCAAAGCGTTCATTAGTTGCTGTCCCAAAATTATTAGTTGAGTCACAGAGGATGCACACATTCATCTCTGCCAGGGAAGCTTGAAGGCTCAATTAAAGTACAGAGGGCATATTGCAAATTATGTAAAAACAAAAACAACTGAAATATGATTAAAGATGTGGAGGAAATTTCCTGTTTACGTGCACCCTGTGTTAAGTAATCCCAGAGGATGGTCTCCCACATCGCATGAAATAGCAGTAAAAAAAGAGCAACTGTTATTTCTCGCTGCTGTATAACGTTATCCCCACAGATTAAACCTGTACTGGTGAGAAGCAAGCGAGTTTAATTATCTGGATTTTATCTGTGGAATAGTGAGTCAAGTCTTGGGTTGTGAGATGTATATATATATATATATATATATATATATATATATATATATAGACTGAGTGTGAGGTTTCTCGCGTGTGTTTGCACTCATAGCCATGGGGCCAAAATACCATTTATCAGACATATTGGGGCTCTCTCTAACTAGTAGTGGTGGGAAGGATATCAGTCAGCTGCTTCTTTGGCTGCACCACATAAGTAGTAAATCAGCGGGTTTGTCAGATGCTCGGTTGTGTTTTAAAACCTTCTTTTTTTCTCTCCCCATATTAACTTTAGTCCTCGTAGCATAATTCCAAATCTTTACAAATCCAGTGGATTAATTACCCTGCCAACTGTGTGTTTATAATCAGGTTTGGTTCAGTGCTTCTTCTCTCGGGAAATAATGTTGCAGTTAGTATATCAATATGTAAAAAAAAAAAAAAAAAAGTAAATCTAATTGACAGACCAGCAGATGATTGATTAAATAATAAAATACACTCTGCATCTCGTGCTCATTACCTTTGAATTCAACCATCCTGCAATGTAATGTTCTGCTTTGTGCCCCTCTGTGCAGCAAACCTCAGGTGTGGCTAAACACAGCAGTGATTTAGCACTTCTCTGGCAGCCAGGTGTTCATTTCACTAACAATGGCGCTGCAACGTCATTGTACTATGGGCCAGCTCCATCCTCTCATCACGAATGAAAGAGCAGGGCCCAGTCACTGCCTCGCTTCCCAGTCTGACTTGTAAATGGTCTTTTTATTTAAGGCATCCCCTTTGTTTTGCTAATCAAAGATGCCACTTGTTTAAAAAGCGGGTGAATGAAATGAAGAATGGGATGATGGATAGGAGCGATGGATGGGAGAGAGGAAAGGTTAAGGTACACGGTGAAAGGCCTTCTGTTTAATTCATGGATTCAGGTCTGTTTAGAAGTTTTAAACAGCTGGGGTTTTTGATATGTTTTCTCTTTTTTCCCCCCTACCCAGTATCAGCCCGCTGTGACAATCGTGTAATGACTAACAAAGACAATGGAAAGGCTTGAGCTCAGTGATTTATTTGGGAACATGCACTAAAGATAAAGAAAACAACCAATATCGGCTACTCCATAAGATTAATGCCACTGAGAAAGTAAACACAGCACCTGCTTCCTCTAATACACACAACAGATGAGATGGAGAGGGTGACAATGTGTCTCTCAAGAATAATTTTCCATGTGGTTTATTGCTGATTTTGCATCTGCTTTTTTCCCTGTGTGTTGGATTTAAGGAAACAAATAATCCACAAGCTCTTTGTGGTTATATAATATACTTTATTTATACCAAAGCTGAAAAAGTTCCTTAACTCCTATATTAAAAAAGGCATGCAGGGCTGAGGAATATTGCCATAGAAATATCATGCATCTGTGTGAAATTGCAAGGAGATCAAAGTGATATATGCATGACAGAAATCTGCTACTAAAGCCAGATTTCAGGAAAATAACATACCCAGTGGGGGACTTCTGCTAAAAAGCAGCTTTGATGAATTGCATGACAGTAAATGAATATTCCTGAGAAGACCGGCTGCTCATTGAGTAGTCCAGAGCAGCCTTCTGTTTGTTAAAAACCTCCACCTCCATGCTCCCCTTTATGCCAATGACACCTCAAGGTGATGATAAGAACCCTGTAACTGCAAGAAAGATATAATTATACGGGCACTCAGGTTTCATTCATGGGCACTGTGTACATTGTCCAAAGTTAGATTATGCTAAACTTAAGTGAAAAGATTCTCCAAAGGTGCTTCAAAGTTGTTCAGGTAATATAATTGCTGTCAAAGAGGCGATAAACTGTTGAATGATGTGTTGTGCCAGCAGCTTTCTGTTTCCATAATGGGCATTAACTTTGAAGAATATATGAGTCAGGGGACAAAGTTAAACCTCTAAGCAAATGTTGACCAAATAATAGTGTGCCTATATAGCCCATTAACACAGCCAGGTAGTGTGACTGATGACAAAGCATCACATTTAGAAGCAAAAATTGAGTTTTGTTTGTTTATTTTTGTAATTATTCCTCTGGCTTACAACAAAATGTGTATCAGCAAAATCAGCGAAAATAACTAAGTGAGCAGCTGTTGAGCTTTTCCTCTCAAGAACAGAAGTCTATAATCAATTACTCTTATAAGAGTAATTGATTTTTTTTCATTTTATTTAAATTTTTAATATTTTCAGATTGATTTTTAATTTCAGTCATTAATAATTGGGGATTTGCTAATTTTTATTATTCTGAGCATGGGTTCGATTAGAAGTTTGCAAGCTGAGAGCACTAATCTCTCTCAGGATCACGGAGAGCCATATGTTCCCGTATGTGTCACTTTGCATTCGTTTTGCTGTAATGCACATTTTGTACACTAGGGTGCAGTCACAGGTAGTGTGAATGTGTGCAAGGGTTAATACATGAGATAAATAATTTTATTGACCAAGATGCGAACAGTTATGATAGCAACAGTGGTTAAGTCTGTGTAATGAATTAATTTATAAGAACCAGCAAAGTGATGTCTAATGGTAGGGAAAGGAATGAAAACAGCGACACGCAACAAGGACTAAAACATTGTGCAGAGTTGCCCATCTGATCACCTTTGAAATGCTCGCTTTGAAGACAGAGACCAGGCCTGCGGCAACTCGCAGTCTGTTGCAATTTTGAAGTGACTTTGGTGCCTCAAGAAGATGGAGTTAGTCCTGCTATCAGTTTGTCACTGAATGGCAATAACGTGCAAGCCATTTGTGAATAACTGTAATAAATCAGTGAACATCGCAAATCTATTTCTGTCTTTTGCAAATCTGTTGTAATCTACATTTGCAGAAATTCCACTTAACAAATTGTGTTCGGAGTCCAGCCAGAACACAGTAAAAAAGAGAAATTCCTCAAAAAATAGTAATTTTTTTGCTGCAGCACAGTAGTTTAAGAAATAGCATGGCACATGGCAGCCTTGCTTTTATATAGGAATGCAACCAGAAATTTGATTCCCCTATTGCAAAGACAGACGTCAAAGACGACTCCCCATTTCCACCTTAGACTCCCCAGCCAGAGCTCTATTCAACCCTTAGTCTTCATCTTCACCACCACCATCATCATCACCATCTAGACATGTTCAACTCTTAAAAGTGATCTCTCCTTATATAACTACAGTAAGCTATGGTACCAGCAGCTGCCAATATTTTATTTCAAGCCAAGAGGAAAACAAAGGTTTAAATAGATACTACTACATGCAACTTAAGCAAATCAAAGCGTGAGAATCACACAGTGGACCAGTGTGTCTATTGCATGCTTTGCCATGAAACCAGGGTGGACTACAATATGTCTGCAAGTGGCTGCACTCAGTCCAAGCTGGACTGCAATTGTTGGGAGAAGGGTTGCACCCCTGCACCAGGCAATTTGTGCAATTACCTTGTCACTGAAAGTCATCATCCAAAAGTTGAAGGAACACTCAGTTCCAGGCAACAAAAAACTTTAAAACAATCACTGGGTAACCCCTTATTTTTCAAAGTTGCAGAGTAGTTGCCTCCTATTTTCACTCTTGTGACTAAGCCTTACAACATACATCATACGTTAGTCAAAATGACCAAGTGACATACTGGTAAGCCATTACAACCACTAAATCACAAATGAACATGTTAGAGCTTGATTTTTGATTGGTTGGTTGAATATTACTTTTACAAAGAGCTAAGTTTCTTCTTCTTTTTATATTAGGCTCATCAAAATGACTGTGGCCTCTCCATGTTCTCACAATAAATATGGGCATTTTTTTGAAAATGTCTGGCTTTTACTCCATATTTGGTTTAAAGCTGTACATTCCAGTTTTTTACTTTATGTCTGCTAAAATAGACCAACAAATTATGTTCTTTGGCTAGAAGTCAATCAAGCTGTACACTCTAGAAATGGCTTAATAACTGTGCACTTTTTATGTGTGGAAAAGTCAACACTAGTGCCTTGTCTGACTATACAGCATGAAATGTGTGAAGATTTAATTATAAGTGGATTGCTGGTGATAATCTTTGGAAAGCTTCTTTGGGAAAAATTCAATTTCTTTCCCTCCATTTGAAATGTTTGCGTTCCTCTTCGACAGCTACAAGAAATCAGTAGGCTGTGGAATTAGTGGTAACACCTTTCTTACTTTAGCCTGTGACACAATGGTTTGAAATCCTTTTAGATGATTCTGCAGTGTGGACTTTTCAGGAGAGGAGGAGAACTTGACCTTTAACTGTTATGGAGCAGCACACATTACCATATAATTCAGAACAATCTCTCTTAGCATTTAAAACTGTGGTCCTTCAACAGACGGGTAGAGAGGTGTGGTCTTGAATGTGTCCAAACCAGTCAGCTCCAGCATAAACAGATGTTTTTCACAGCCTAGATTGTGACTTTATGCATGAACACAGAAGCTGTTTCAGTCTAGATCTGCATTTATTAACAAAACAAATGCTCATCAGAAAATATAGGTTCAGGTGTTTTTGCTCTCCAACTTCAGATGCTGGGCAGGGCAATGAGCCAGCTATTATTCACAAACACCCCCTCCAATAGGAAAAAGGTCCATCTGGCCCAGTGCACCATTTCGAAAGCTCATGGCCAACATGCTGTATTTTCTAATGAATCAAAGACACCATTCCAGTTAAAGTTTGTGCACAAGTGAATTAGCTTGTGTTTTCCTTTTTTTCCTCAACAAAAATCATATTCATTCATTTTAATTTCACTCCATGTTTTCCCTCGGTCATCCACACCTCACTCTCAGCTGATATATGAGCACTGAGTTTACCAACTGTCGCATTCCCAGTTTTTCCCAGTTAATCGTCCCTATAAAAAGACAGTCAATGATAATAAAATGGCTCACAAAATACAACTCCTGTGCATGGCCTGCTTAATTTGTGTGCACATTCTGATTAATTTGTGTCCACGTAATGATTTTTTTCTGGGTATTAGATAAACGTATATACATGGATGCATCATGGGGGACCAGCTGCATCCATGTATTTTGCACCAAATGCCATGGTGCAAAATACCAGTGAAAACCTCACAAATTTATTTAAAACCTGTGACAATATTAATCCAAACACAAACACCATTAATTTATTCATTTATGTATGCTTAATTTAGTAAAGATGTGCTTCAAAATGTTTCTTTTTTATAGTTTTTTTTTTCTTACTGATATCGTTCACTAGAAACACTCATCCCTCTCTGCTCCATTGCAGCACAGCTGGAACTTTTGCCTGCTGTTTTATTTTTACAGCCTACTAACAGTATGTCCTTACACTTTATCCAACACTTGCAGAGGATACATGCTTTCATATTTTTCCATTTATTGCTCGGGTCTGTTAATATCAGTTTTGGCTGGTAACAAACGCTGTAACATTAGCAGCATAAGCAGACGAGCTGGTATCTGCTGCAAAGTTCACCTCATGAGATCCTTTCTAGGTATCTTTAGTTTATAATTAGAAGTATCTTTCTCTTATAGCCTGCTGGGTGAAAGCTCGAAAATTGGTGCTCTTGTAGTAGGTGCGTGCTCAGACTTTTGCAGACAGCCTTTCTTGCTCCTCCTGATGAGGACATTTGCGCAACTTAGACTGTCTCCCTCGCTTACTTACAAATGCATAAAGTGGAGTTAACTACACCTTCCTCATGTCGTCAAAGCGATTCCGGTGTTTTTAGCAAAACAAATTAACCCATGAACTGACCTTATTTTACATAGTCAAATGCTTCAAGTCTCCTAAACAAAAACACACGATCAACCCGACTGAAATCTTTCATTTGAGCTACTGACAAGTGTCACATCCAGACAGCTCTTTTGACAAAGCCACTGATGTCACAAAATCACAATATGCAATACATAAGTTTTCCATACTTGTGTGTACAGGAATTCGATGTGAAAATGAGCTGAAATGTACTCAAATTTTAAATAGTTCTTTTCCTTTTTTTCTTTTTTTTTGAAACAGCATGAGAAGAGCAGCTTTCTTTACAGCACAATGTCATCGTCCCAGAGTCTAAAAAGTCTTTGAAAACTCTGTACAGGTTGTCTCCCAGCTCAATCTTCTTTAGAGATCTGCAGGAAGTCCTTAGGTTTTTGAAACACAGTCACAGATGAGCTGCAGAAAGAAGACAGGGGGGCGAGAGAACCCCATAAGAGAGCTGCCACACTCAACTTAGACAGACCCTTCAGTATCGTATCTACTGTATAGTTAGCAGTTTCTTTTAGAACTGCTCAGGCAGCATAATTATTTCCACTACATTAGCTCTTGATGATCCTGTTCTTTAGCAGATAATCTGTCATTTTAGCTCCATAAAACAGTTTCGCTCTGTCGCTGACATTCATTTGTAATGTATTGGAAGCCTCCAAGCAGAGGCCAAGTCACACACGCACACATTCCTCCAGTTAAAAGAGACTGAGTGTGCTACAATCCGGACTTAATCGCCAAGAAAACCAATTTCTGAAACAGGATTGTTTTCAGTGAACTCATTTAGAATAAATGTCAGTGATACAAACACATGGAGGACAAACAGGCCTTATCTTCTCTCACGAAAGCTACTTTGGGCTTGTTTATTCGAGAGCCCCGAGTAATATTTTTACCTTTTCTTTTATCTGTTCCCAAAGTAATATTTTTATCTTTTCTTCGATAGCCAAAATGCATCAAACCATGTCTAAAAGAGAGGGTAACTGAGGACCCAAAAGAAGCTCTATAATGAGTTTATAAACAGCAGTTAAAGGGGGAAAGGTTAAATCTCTCCCAGAAACAAGCAGCATGCTGTTCAGAGAAGAAATGAGAAATTGGGGGGGAATTGTATCCTGTTTAAAAACCAGAATATCAAAGCATAATAATTGCTCACTTTACTCACTCAGCATGTTCCCATCTATCATGACAATGTAATGCTAAAACAGATAGGAGCTCACATCCACCAAAGTGACTATTGATCGGCAATCAATAGGCTTTGTTTCTGGGTGACTGTAATGTCTGGTAGCCTACAGCCTGCTGCTGTATCAATAGAGAGTCCACAGCCAAGCCTTTCTGATCAGCCTTCCAAATTAGAAAGTGTGAATAAATTAATTAAATGTCTGAATTCATTGTGAAATATTACAATATTCTTGAGGTGTCCAACAAATGTTGCTTTAGGTGTTGTAATCTTTCTTGACAGAGGAACAGAAAGCTCTAAATTCATTACGCTGATTTTTTTTTACTACATAATATGCTTCACACTAGAGGGAGACAAAGACCCTTCACAAATGACAGGCACTCAGCTACTTGCATGATTAATGATTTATGGTCACATTGTATGATGGTTGTTTAGATGAAAAAAAGTCTTTGAATCCACTGACATCCACTTTATATGTTTAAAATGCCATGTGTTTCATCCGTGGACTTTTAAGTTTCAAGATCCCTCTCCACTATTAGCGATGCTTTATGTGATTTTAAAGGAAATTACCTCCAAATTAAGAGTGTTTGTTGCCACAGCTTGTCCTGCCTTCTTAAACCTATGCAACTTGAAATGCTTACTGGAGCACTGAGGCAGTCGGGGCATGGCAGTTTAATTGAAACATATTTTAGTAGAATGTGGGCCGTATTACTGGGTTGTATCCTCAGGGAGGCACATTGTAACAAAAGAGCAGGCGAAGGTAGAGACACGGTGAGGCGAGGAGAGAGGGAGACAGAGTGAGGAGGGGTGGTGCGAGGAGGAGGCAGAATTGCACGTTCACAATGTATCTCAAATCCATAATGGCACATTGTTACAGAGTTTATGGGATGTGTCCCACAATCAATAACCAATTTATGTGAACTTGATGGATGGATAAAGGCCACACTGGTTACGTTACCTGTTTCCCATTCGGACAGTATAGCTGACCTTGGTTTGTGTTCACTTATATTCTGGGATAATCTGCCAAGGCTTTTTACTTCCACCTGGAGCAGATGTTATGTGACCGGTGGCGTCTTTATACTTTGCCTATAACAAGCACTCCAGATTTTCTCTAGTGCAAAACTTAATGTGTCTCAACTATCACTTGGTAATATCTTTTCCAGGCAATCTGCCTTGCTTCAGGCATGCCTGGGTTGCTATAACAACAGCTGCTGCTATATCTGTCACTGCTGTGGGTCACGGCTAGCTAAAAGAGCAACATACATCACATCCCTCTTAAGTGCTGGTTTTCATCTATTTCTCCCTGCCAGTACCTTCGCCTTTTGCTGTCTTTTTGTCTTCATCAGCCCCTCTGACTTTGCATATCTGAAGGAGCTCTCTTCCCACGGAATAAAACCCCTCTGTACGTATGTGTTTAAGCTCTGTGAAGACAGACAATTAAAATACACCGAGTTTACTTAAAGTCGAAACTAATCGAAAGGCGTTTTGTTAGCTGCTTTTCTGCTGAGTTAATAAGAGCTGTGAATGCCAGTGGGGCTTATTGTGGTTGATTTAAAGTCAACTTCTTTCTTTTCATCACCATTGCAGTCACAGATAATAAGGAGAACATGAGTTAAGAGTTGCTGAGGGTCAATATTGCATTTTCTTCTCAGTGTCCTGGTAGAGTTAAAGTAACAGAGGACTCATTATACAGTTTGCATGGCACCGAAAGACGGATGTAGCCACATGAACTCCTGCTTTACAGCCTCCTTTTTACATTGCAACCCCAACACTACTTTTATAGGAGTCAGAAGTTAACAAATTTAGGCGAGCAGTGGGAGTGCTACGTTATCAGCTAATACTAGCTAGCTTGGCAAACAGGCCATTCTATATAAAGATACCTGTGAATTAGTGCTGAGTAACATACTTCTTTCAGCTGCTTTCTTTAGAGGTCACCATAGCGGATCATCTTCCCCCAATTTCACTCTATCCCTTCTTCTGTCACACTAACCATGCTCTCTGAGGTTTTCCTCTTTTTCTCCTGCCTGGCAGCTCAATCTTCTATATCCTTTGTCCAATATATCCACTATCCCTCTTCTCAACATGTCCAAACCATTTCAGCCTTGCCTCTATAAGTTTGTCTCCAAACCACTCAACTCGAGCTGTCCCTCCAGTATACGAATTTCTAATCCTGTCCATTCTGGTCACTCCCAGTGAAAATTTTTCACTCTGCCACGTTCAGGTTGACAGGAGGAGGCAGAGGTAGCAGGAATCACTACCATCTTATAAACCTTTCCTTTAACTCTTTTAGATAAGGATGAGAGTCACATTGGTGGTTTAGCTTCTTATTGTTACCTAATGGCAAGGAACCTTGGTGTGATTTTTTTTGACTGTGCTTTAAAATTAGATAAACAGATTAACTCTGTTAAGATGAGTTTTGTTTTTAAACTAAGGCTCCTCAAGTCAAGGCCTGCTTCCTGTAACATAACTTTGAGAGATCAGTTCACTCTTTTATTACCTCTCACTTAGACTGTTGCAGTCATTTCTATTTTGGCTCTGTTAGTCGTTACTTTGTCGCCTGCTTGCTTTTTGGCGAGAAAGAAATGGTGTGATCACAGTACTTTTTTAGGCTCCTTACCCTGGCTTCCAGTGCATTTCTGGATCCAGGTTAAAATTTTATTACTTGGTTTTAAGAGTCTCAGTAGTTTGCTGCCACCATAGTTAACTGAACTTTTGTAACCTTACACTCCTGCCAGAGCACTGGGGTTTAGAACCAAATGAAGCTTATGCACGAGTTCGCTTTCCTTGGGCCAATCAGCTGCCACTTCAGAGCCCCAGCCAAGACTCACTCTTCATCTTCACCACCACCACTGTCTAGGTCAGGGGTCGGCAACCCGCGGCTCCGGAGCCGCATGCGGCTCTTTAGTCTTTATTTTGCGGCTCCGGGTGGTTTGGGAAAATACATTAGAAGTAATTAGCTAAAGTGTATTTTATTTGTGTTTAGTTCTTTTTTTTTTAACATGTAGTTCTAAATTGGAAGATTATTGTGATTTTGAAATATAAAAATAAAATTATATCTTATTATTTTTTCATCGCTCAAAATAAGCGTCACACTCGCGGAAGCCAGTGTACCCGCTGAAACGCTGTGCATTTATCGAGACTTTCGACCCCAGGTAGGCCAATTATGGATCTTCGGATCCACATTATGTCGGCAGCTGTTGTCCACCGTGAACTAAGTTAAAAACAAACACAGCTCACGCCCCACAGATGACAGCTTACAGTCCTGCGTAAAGATGAAAGCCCCAATTTGCAGACGCTGTGCGCAGAGGTTCGGGACCATATTGTAAACATATCACGACAGACCCGACGATGTTTGCATGAACATGCTTTTCAGCATCTCTTTATTGATCGCGTTTCACACACGGTTGCTGTACGCAGCCCGACACATACCAACACAACAGCAGAGAGAGCACAGACTTTAAGGCGGCAAGGCGTGATTGCGGGTGCCGCTCAGGTGCGTCCGACTCCCATACAGCGGCACTGCAGACCACGCCCCGCCACACACATTAACCAGGTAAAATACATATTTAGGCAGAATTTTGCAAATATCTTTTTTTTTTTGTTAGCAGTATAGTGCTTTTTTTCCAATTACTTTTTAGAAGTCAGGTCAAGCGTCCAAAAGCCCAAAGGCGATATAAGGGTGGCGGCTCACAACAATTTTTGTTTGCTACATGGATCATTTTAGTTCAGCTGGGCGTCTTTCCTTTTGTTGTATTTCTTTAAGAGTTCAAAACATAAATAAAATGTAATTTTCTCGGTAGAACTTCATGGATTTCATAAGCAACACACCTTAGTTGCTCTATGGATTCTTTTAAAAAGCAGTTAAAACTTTTCTGTTCAAACAAGCCTTTTGTTGAGCTACGTATTTTATATTCTTTACATTATTTACATTTAATCTTTTACATTGTGTATAATGTCTATTGATTGTATTGTTTATTTTAATATTTGTGTACAGCGCTTTGTGACTGCCTGTCTGTGAAAAGCGCTTAATAAATAAACTTTACTTACTTACTTTAGTTGTTCACACAAAGCATAAAGGTAAAAAAAAAAAAAAAACACAATATATACAGTGTTATCTTCATTTTAGATTTCAAAAAGTATTTGCGGCTCCCAGTGTTTTCTTTTGCGTGGAAACCGGGTCCAAGTGTGAAAGGTTGCAGACCCCTGGCCTAGACTCTGGGGGTTCCTGTCCTATATCCTATCTCCGTTGGTATTTTGTTCAGCCACAATGGTTCATCGGAGTCTAATCGCCAAATGCATTAATTTCACCATTCCATGCATCATTTTCACGCAAGAGTCTCTCAATCATTTTAAAACAGATTTAAATAATACTTATTCTCAGGTGCTTTCCATTCTAGTTGAACAAACACAGTATTATTTAGGGTTGTTGTTTGTTTAGTGTTTTTGTTTTTTATGTGCTTTAGAAATAAACTTTGACTTATCTCTAGCTGCTATCTTTCTGTCACAAATAACCCCTAACACGTGTCTCCACCCACTCTACCACTCTTCCTTTTTCTTGTGCTCCGTTTGTTCTTTGAATGGTTGACCCCAGGTATTTAAACTCATCTACCCTCACTGCGGCTGCACTACGCACCTTCAGCTTTCCAGCCTTCTCCCTCTCATTTACACACATATATTCTGTCTTGCTTGAACTGGCTATCTTTCCTCTTCTCTCCAGAGCACACCTCCACCTCTATAGGCTCTCTTGCACCTGCACCAGATCAGGTTTGCCAGAGGTGGCCCACACATGGGCCAGTTGCAGACACACTGGTGGTCCTATGCTGGCCCATGTAATAATCAAGCCATGTAAAAACAACATGTGCCGGAACATAATAGTGCAAAAGTAACATGACTGGACTGAGTCTTATATAGCGCTTCTTTATTCTCTACATTTGCCTAATCACACATTTTCTCTAAACTGAGTGGTTCCTAATTACATTCATAGTCTTGACATGGAAACTGGGGGAGCCAGGGATCGAACCACTAACCTTCCAATCAGTAGGTGATCTGCTCTAATGCCTGAGCTACAGCCACTCAGTGGTAAACATGAGTAAACCCTCACTAGGTTTTGGATAAAGTGGACACTCACAAACCTGTTAATTTGAAACGTTGGCCATAGCAGTATAGTATTGCAACATCGTATTTGGGTCTTCTAACTAAAATAGGAAAATAGGAACATAAATAGTGCCATCATTGCCAGACCTGGCAGTCAGAAGTGTCAGCTTGATGCCGGATCCGGGCCAGACCTGTTTTCTGTACTTACTACAGCCCTGCACATCCCCCTTATTCTGGAAATTGGGTACCAGTCAAAGTAGTCCGGCCCCTGAATATGAATAACTTTAAATGTCACAGTATTAGTAAAGGTTTTCAGTCAGCAACAACAGAAAAGCTTTAACACAGATTGTGGAATCCATTGTATTTGATATTTAAAAGCAGCTCACTGAAACATGGCATATTTTATATGTGTAACAGACAAAACCAACATGGTGGAATGAATCACAAAGTATATAAAGTTCTACAGTGCTGTATTATAGAAAGAGGCACACATTTAGTCTCAATAGCAATGCTACTGTAGAACAGCAACAGTCAAAGCATTGAGTACAAACTTCAGATTAACTGTATGAAGCAAGACTTGACCTATAGAATATACTTCAAGACCAGAGCTCAGTGTGGCTATGAGATTTTTACAGAGGAGAGTATAAGAAATTTATCAGTTCAGACCAGCTAAAAGTGTGTGATTTGAAACAGTATTTTATGCATATTTACACTCCATTTTTGTATTACACTTCATTTTGTTACAGCAAAAAAAAAAAAAGAAAAAAAGACAAATGCAGGCCCCATACAATATAAAAGCTGCACATTTTAGTTTCCTTAAAAAGACTTTTGGCCAATACAAATAAAACTGTGACCCAAAAATCTCAGCATGGTATAAAATTGTAAGAAAACTTAAAAAAAAGAACTGAAAAAGTAGTATATATTCAGTATACAAGATGTACATAACAGACTAGGACATTTTCTGGGATCATATCTGTTTATAGGTCATATAAATCACAGACGCACTACTAACTACCAAGAAATTCTTTAGTTAGTCCGCTCACTGCTCTGTCCAAATGAAGAATGGCTTGTAATTCTCTGATAAAAAGTGCAGTACAATGACATTTGTGTTCTTTAACCTGATGTAACTGTGAAAGCACTTGATTTTTAGAGACGCCTTGCACAAAGGTTAAAAAAAAACACTGGAGAGGAAAGGCAGGAGAAAAACTGAGCACTTGGACATTTTTGACTGGCTCCTCACAAGACACAGTCGATACACAGGGGCAGTCAGTTGGCAGGATTCCCATCGCTGCCTGGGAGTAATCATATCTTCGTAGTGACACAGATAGGGTTGATGAAACCGATGTCCCACTGTTATTGGTCAATACCTAAGGAGAACAGAAAACATGCTTATCCTTATCCAGTTTTACAACACCACACATTACTGTGCAAAAGCTTTGAGCTTCCCCTCATTTCTTTATATTTTTTTCCTCCAAGGTGCCAGACTTTCCTTGGTAAAGAAGGCTCGGCAGCGCCTGCACTTTTTCCATGTCCTGAACCAGAAGCTGCTGCTGTCCTTCTACCGCTCCTCAGTGGACAGCGTGCCCTCTTCCTGGTGTTTGGAACGCAGGGGCTACTAAGAACAGGAAGGCTGCACAGAGGGTAATTAACACCACTCAAAAATAATTGGCTGCCCTCCGCCACCTCTGGAGGTCAGGTCTTTTGCACTACTTCCAAGCACTTTGTTCTCTTCTATCATTTTGTATATTGTACATTCCTCTTGATTGTATAAATTTCTCCTGTTTGTAATTTATTCCTGCTGTCTTACTTATAATATTATTCCTTCTCAGTTGGCGTGGAGCACCCATAATTTTGTTGTACATGTACAATGACAATAAAGGGGTATTCTATTCTATTCTATTTTTAATTCGGTCCTTGAACATCAACATTTTCAGAGGAATGTTTTCTTAAGCCACTTAACAATGACATTTGAATCATTCATAAAAAAGACCCCTAGTTCAAGGGATGGACCAGTCTGTGTTTTGTCTACATATAACATGACACGAAGAAATCCAGCAAAGACCTGACACAGGAAGTGAGATCAGAATTCAGTTGATCCATCTACTGTTCACTGAAACCTCATCAGAAGAGGTCTCAGTGGAAGGGTTGTTGTCAAGGATGGGGAGAAAAGGCTGAGGTCTGCCAAATTACAAAAGAACTGTACTGAACTGGCAACAAGGCAATGTCAGTAGGCATGGAGGAGGTCAAGAGAAACAATGAGTGATTGCAGCTAAAGCACAGTGGAGGCTCTGTCATTGTTTGGGGAGGCATTTTAGCAAGCGGTATCTTGTCAAACTTGATGGTATTACAAATGCAAAAAAATACCATCAGAGTTTGATCCAACATGCAATACTATCAAGAAATTGTCATGAAAATGATACCAGACATGCTACTAAAAAAAGCATACGTGAATAGGAAAACACACAATGACACACTTTTAGTCATGAATTCGCCTCCCCAGAGCCTGGACCTCCAAGTTATTAAAGTGTGTGTGTGTCTGTGTGTGAGGGGGGGGGGGAGGATCATCTTGACAACAAACAGAACAAAAGGCACCCAATGTCCAAAGAACAGCTTTGAAAGTCCTTCAAGAAGCCTGGAGAACTATTCCTAAAGTTGCTTAAATAAATGACAAGAAAGCTTGTTTAAGAGTTCAGGCTGTTAAAGAGTAAAGATCAAGTTGGTCAAGTAAAGGTAAAGTAAATACCTGCATCCATTTTCCAATTTCCTTGCAAAATGCAAATAAATGGTTCAAGACTTTTGCACAGTACTGTGACACCTACATCCTAAACATGCAACTGTGCATAACATTCAATGTGCTAGAAATCAATATATCTAAAATGAACATGCTTACATTCCCCACACTTTCAGATACTTCATTCAACACTGCTTGCATTAATTATGTGCAATCGTTCCTAATGGAAAATCATTGAAAGTGGGACAGATTGGACACTGAATGGTGACTGAATAAAAATGGAGGATTCGTGATTAAGTGAGGCCGTTTTTTTTGTTGTTTTTTTTAAATGTCAGAAATGAAAGCCCCTTTGAAGGGGATGAGAAAGAAGGGCACAAGGGGTGTTGAAGCAGCAGACTCCTCCACAGAGCTGCACAATTATGAGTGATAAAGGTACAAACACATGAATTGAAAGACAAGGGATGATTTCAGTGATTAGAATTGGGATGAGAGAATCACATATAAAATACCGTGTCATTGAAAACCACTGTTATTCTGTAACAGGAGCGGCTGGATTGTCTTTCTGCTCAGAGGGAATGGCTAGGTAGTTTGTCCTGTGGGCAGATTGGCAGAAAAACAGAGGAGTGTCTAAGACCTGGTGCTATGGGCCTCTCTAGCACCACACACCACAGCTACTTAGTGCTCATGACAGTGCAACAACTCTGAATTTCCGTTTTGTTTATTGAAGCGTGAAAATGTGACTCTAATTCACAGAAATTAAGGAATGAGTTTTACCAGATAAAAAATATCTAATCCGAGCAGTGCCCTAGGGACTGCGTGGAAGGCACATCAAGATGTGCAAGATGTGACATCCTAATTCAGCATTTTACAGCCAACCATCAGCATGTTTAAAAAAACAAAACACAGTACTTGCACTGAATATGCTCCCAATTCAAAAGAGCTGCACTGAAAGTGTGTAGATGAAGAACACTTTATACAAGTGAAACGAGTTTTGTGACTGTAAGCACATTTCAGAAATAGCCTAATTTAACTCTTTGACAGATCACATCGTTGCCTCCTATCTTCTCCTTTAGGGACATGACTAATACGTTCTCAACCACTAATGCATCACAAAAGGTAATCTCAAAATGTCCTACTTGTGCTACATATGGCATTCTTTGAGTGGGTAGACCTTCTGTGTTGTCATAAGGGTCACTAATGGCTAATGGCCAAAGCCTATGCAGTCTTTCAGCTACAGGTAGTGACAAGGCTACAGTATTACAGCTGAGAAAACTCAGATCTAATAGTTTTTTGAGATTTCTGAGCTTTTTGACTGTTGCGGTTGACTTTAAATTAAAAAGCTTCTTTCTTTTGCTTTACAACTTTTCGTTTTTGGGGGTGTGGCACTGTTACTTGATAATGAGAAGGTCCTTTCTGTGTCTATGTGTTTCCTCCCACAGTCCAGCGACTTGTAGTTCATGGCATTAGGTTAACTGGTTATTTTAAATTGCCCAGTGTGCGAATGGTTGTATGTCTTTCTTTGGTTCAGCGTGTCCCATTTCCTCTCGCCCTACGACACCTGGGCCGGAAGGAAATGGATGGATGGAACTTTTGGTTTCTCCTATATTTCCGATGGTTCACCAGAATCAGTGGAGCCACTTGTATTTAATTCATGGGGGCAATTCATTTTCCAAACAAAATTAAAAAAGTAAAATTGTTTAAATTGGAAATTAAAAGTGTGATTGAGACACAAAAGGTCCCCAATTCACAACTAGGAGAAAACACAATGCACACCGCAAAAGAAGAAGAAAATTCAAGCTGCTGAGGACATCGAAATGCATAAATCTTAGAATATCAACAGATAAGAAAACTCAGAAAGCCTTTGAATCAGGTTGCCTTGATATTTTGAATTTTTGGAGCATTTTATTTTTTGATAATTGGACTATTAATTTATCTGTCAATTTGTCTACTGTTCATAAAATTGAACCTAAATGCTTCAGGAAAACACAGATTGTAATACCTACTTTGTAAAACTCAGCGACCAAGAAGTGTCAGAGTGATTTACTGCTATTTAAATTAAACCATATTAAAAAACAATACTGATTACAAAATAGCCCCAAAGTCCGTCTATCTGTCTGTGTGTCTGTCTATCTGACAACACTGAAACATTGGCCTCACTGGCCAATAATGCTGTAATTTTTAATTTTGTGCTTGATTACATTTGTCACTACACAAATATGAGATAGTACATGACTGTTTTCTAAAGTTTGAAAACTGTGAGAAAAGTTCTGCATTTTAATTCTGCCACTTCCAATAACTCTTAATTACCTGTTAGTGCTAATAGTAAAATAGAAAGCCAATGAATAACCGAATATTTTTAGAGAAGTTTAGTTTCAAATTTAGTTGAAAATATAGTTCTTTGAAATATATTAGCTCACAGAAACACTTCACTATTTATTATGTTGTAATATGTCTAAACCCTGGATATTGGGTCTTGTGAATATTCAGCAATGTTGTGCATATTGTGCAGTACGTGGACTTAATCTGTCACTGAAGGAAGCAGATATGTAGTGTAGCAGATTCAGTAAGTGTTTGCAAAATAAAAATAACTGGATCAGCACATGCATGATTGCTCTCTTCAGGACATAAGGTCTCTGTACAAAAGTTGTAACTGTGGGTTGTGAAGGTTAGCTGGCACCACTAAAATCCAGTGGGAGCTGACTATAAAGGTGCATTTGGGTCTTTGACATTACTGACAAAGCGATGCAAAATGCCCGTCACTGATGGAGCTGAAAATCCATCACGGATGTTAAAAGGTTGTTTAGAAAAAAAGAGCAGTCAGCAGTTTAGGTAAAAGACAGATTAGTGTTGCAGGAGGGTTACAAACTGATGGACTGAATTACTTCTCTGTCTGTGTGTTTGCCCCCCTGCCTCATTCCTTCACTCTCAGTCCCTTTCTTCCCCGATTGACTCTTAAATCTCATTTCCCTACCCACCATATTTTTTAGATTTTAAATTACAATTATGTAACCAGAAGTCCTAAGCAAATACACACTTACAGCTATTTGTGCACTTCCTTGGTGACTTCAGACTTTCAAATTAATGTAAACCCACTGCTGAGTTTTGACTCATAACGCATAAATATCTGAAAATGTGACGTCATGGTTGTGTTCAGGACACACGCTGTTTAAATTCGCTGTTCAGTCACATCCCTGCTAACATTTATCTGTCTGTGCATCTGTACATGAGACTCACGCTGTGTCCTGGGTCTGCTCATCAGACTTGGAGATCTTCCTGTAGCAGTAGACCATTTCTACCAACAGCCAGAAGGTCAAGAACACCAGCAACACATACATCATGATCTCAGAGTAGATTGCAGTGGTGTCGTCACTGGCTGCAGAGTTAAAACAGTGGCAAAGCACATGTATTATTCATTATGCATGCTTCCTTGGAATACCGCGAGCAGAAAAAAGCAGAAGAGACCTGATCTTGTACAACACTGCTGATCCACAATCATTTGTCATACATAATTTTTTAATGCATTGTCTTATGTCTTTCACTGAAGAACAAATCCAATTAAACAAATAATAAATATGGTTATGCAGCTGCATCCTGACTGTAGATACTCTTAAAAAGTGATGCAGAAACTACTTCATGTTGCATTCATAATATTATGGCCATACCTGTAATATAATGAAAAAGACCCTACAGAGTTAAAGGTGCCCAGTGGAGATTTTGCAAGGCTGCTTTTATACCAAATATTTCCTAACAGTGTTCACTGTTTTGTTGCAGAGCTTATCTTGTTGTTACATATGTGTATGCAAACATCTCTATCGAACATTCGACCTAAATCTGCATATAAAAACACTAAATCTCCACAGGGTATCTTTAAGTATGAAAATAGGATGAATATGCAATGTCACAGAGGTTCTCAGAGCGTGAAACATACTCTAACTTTAGAATCTGTCATAAAAATAATTGCATGCTGTTTTTGACACCAGAACGGCTTTTGTTCCTTGTAAACAATCCTCTTCTGCTCATTAGCCATTCTGAGATGCTTCTGGAATAAGTAATAGCACATAAATCATCCAGTCCTATTCTAAATATTACATACTTAATATACACTGAGATTAGCTGCAACATTAAAACCATTCACAATGCCTGCTGGGATTAAATTCTGCGAGTCTTGTATACAACTATGACGCTCTTCACCAGCATAGACATTATAGAACATATGGCTACACAATAAAACTAATTAAGAACGAGCCCAAGGCACTGCCTCCAAACTCCCTCCAAATTAACCATGCAGGTGAAGAACGAGAACAAGCCCCACCTATGGAGGCACCATCCTGCAGGTACTAAGGAATCTGCTGCTTATTTATTATCGTGAGACAAAGGCACCCCCAGAGCAGGCATACAAAGTACTCGACAGGTGGTTTTAATGTCACTGCGGTTCAACAGATAGTTTATTTTACTGATAATTCAATATCCAGTCAGTGAAATCAAACAAATATCTTGTTTGATATCTTGTCAACATCCTGTTGAAAATGCTTTCTCATTTATTGCTTTCTGTCCATTGTTTACAATGGAAGACCATTAGAACAGCATCCCATTAACAACCCATTAAGAGCAAGAAGAGGGATTACAAGCAAGCGGAAGCTGTTTCAAAGTGCACATGGGCACCTTCGGCTGTTAAAGAAAGTTTTCCTTTTATTGTCCTTCATTTGTTTTCATAACGAGTGACTGTGAACCACTGTGTCACTTAGTGTATAACAAATTCCAGAAAGCCTGCTGACCAGACAGCTGACAGCTTTTTCTGATTTGATTCAGCAGCCCCAGCAAAAGGAGAATATTAGTGAAATATAATCCCTTTGATGGGAAAGCATGGATATGTCAGCCACGAAGTAATCCATTCTACCACTATGGATGCCATTACTGCAACATTAATGTAACCATGGTCTAGTGTACAGTGCACTAGCTGCAGGCTTTTTGAAATCTGAAACAACTGTTCTGTGAAATATGGAGGACGGGCTGTGAATATAATAAAAACAATCTAACTGTACTCTATTCTTCAGTCTTCTTTTTATGGGTGCAAACTCTTTAAATCAAACTAGCCTATCGCCTGATAGCTCACAATATGTTATGTGCAAGCATATATAGAAAATGTAAGGTTAGAGAAATGGGGAGAGTTGAGTAATTTCAAATATACGTAGGGTATATTCGATTAAGGTGGAACATGACGCATTCAGCAAGCCAAGCATTCAGGAAGCAGAATACATTACCCCTTATTATAGATAGCAAAGTAGCTGGTTTGAATTAACACCTTCACTGACAACAGAAGAAAGCTTTGATGGACAATAAAGGCAGACAAAACAACACACAGTTATTCCTTTTAAACCAGTGCAGTCACAAGAAAGGGGGAAAGAAGGAAAGCGGTGCAGTTAGTGGCAGACTGCGTTCACACACACAATATTAGATGTACTATTTTTTTATCTACTGTTGGTGATTTGTGCAACATAAATAAACATAAAACACAGACTAGTCTTTCTCTCATCTCAGTGTTAAATGTGCAGGTCTACAGTGGAATCGTCACTTAAGGTGTACTGCATTTGCAAACTCTTTTCATTAAGTGAGTTTGGAGAATACTCGTTAACAAAAACAAATCTGCCCTGTTAATATTAGAGCATGTGGGGAAAATGGAACATACACAAACTAATGCTGGGAAGATATTTGAGAGAGAGATTTTTCATCATATCAGTCATTACTAGCTTTTTAGTTTCCATTTATATTTGACTTATTTCGTGTTACTGATGTGGAAAAAAGAGCTAAAGTTGAGCACAGGACACAGGTGGATAGCGTGCAAGAATTTTACATTTAGGCATACCTTTCTCCTTCACAGTCAGGTTGATGGTCTTGTTTACTTCGAAGACTGGAGTGTATAGTTCAAAGTCAAACAAACGACGAATTTCACAGGTATACAAACCACTGTCATTATGGGTGACATTACGGATTTCAATGGAGACCTCTTGTAAGTCCTTGCTTCCGTTCCAGTTTAGACGGTCCTTAAATGGATTATCGTCCACATTGGAATTGTTAGTGTTATATTCGTATATCTAGGAGAAAGGAAAAGTGTGCAGGCATTAATTAAATACACATACAGTGTGAGCAAAATCACAATGTGCTAGATCATTTACAATAACGTAGAAACAACTTACAAGATATGAAATATTTTTGCCTTTTGTTGGACTTGGGGTGTAAAGCCATTTTACAAATGTCTTTACGGTGACCTCCTCCCTCTTCAAACAGGAGATGCAGGTCAACTTCATGGCTTTTCCCACAATTGCTTCTGTGTCTGACTGGACATCGACACATACCGGCATGCACAGGTGGACTTGAGAAGCATGGAAAGGTTACATATATTTAGTTTACCGCAATGTAATTGTAAAAAAAAAAAAAAAAGAGAGAAAAAGAGTAGAAAAAAAGAAAGCACACCCTCTTTGGTTTCACACATAAGAATATAATTAAAAATAATCTCATCCTTAGCAGGTCTTTAAATTCAACAAATACAACCAAGATAAACTAGAAAACATGACATCCTACACTGTGTCATTATTTCCTTACAAAAACTAATCCAAAATGCAGAAGCTACGTGTGAAAAACGACATACACTCTTACTGCCTCCATATGAGTTAAAAGGCCAGGTGCTGCAAATCAAACATACTCGATTAATTGATCATCTGGAGCATTCAGGCGTGAGTTAACACAAAGCCAAGGAAGAAAGACATCGGCAATGGAGAAGCAACTGTTACTGTCCATCAATCTGGGCAGGGTTATTAGGTCTTTTCTTAACAGTCTGAAGTCAATCATTAAATGTTAAGATTATTTTAAGACTACAATGGCACAGAGTTTCTTTCCCACTGTCAGGTGCATGCTCAAAGGGGGGTTGTCTGATTGTTGGGGATTTCTCTGTATTATTGTAAGGTCTTTACCTTACAATATAAAGCACCCCGAGGCAGCTGAAGTTATGATTTGCTGCTATATAAATAAAAGTGAACTGAAAGGAAAGTGAATTAATTGGTTCTATAAGCTACCGACTGCTTCTTTTAGCTTAGTTTTTGGCAAATCAATAACAGTCTAACATGTACTGCTGTACATGTTAGGTTCTATTTACCTAATTTTAAGACCTGGTAAAGACTAGATACACTTTTGCTATATTCTGTTATCTAAAACCTTAGAATTGGGTTCATTTTCAGAGGGTTCACCTTCTTTTTACCATGACCATATTTTTTTATACATGAATGATGTGACAAGCTGAACCCACTAAACATTAAGAATGTGCTTTCCAAAGGTTTAAAATAAAACAAATACTTATGTATTCGATTTTGTAAAAATGTACTTTCTTAAAACTGACCAACACAATGGAAAGAGGAAACAAAATATATAGTGTATTTGTTTTTAGGTGTCAAATGTCCCTTTAAAGATGCACTTATTACTGATCAAATTCCAAGCATTCTGTAGTATCTGCCGCGATGCATCATTTTTTAGTTATTCATAAACACATGCTAGAACAGTTTTAATGCTTTGTAATAACTTAATGACCCACTGATGTGTGGTGGTCATCGGGTCTCACACTGAACCCAATGTTGAACCAGATGCAAAGTCAGTGAGCATTAAAAAGATAAACTGGTTTATAAAGCTCTGTGGGCCATTGGAGACACTTAAGTCACAATATTGATAGCAAATTCAAGCCCTAATGATGGCCTCTGCCCATTAGTATTTACTAGCAGTGGGAGGAATAAATGGATAGAGGGAGTGCATAAACTGTGGGTAGTGTAGGAAGAGGGAAATAATACAAAAGGGAGGAGCTAATTGAAATATAAATGCATTAGTGGTAGAAGAATATTGGGAGAGGCGTAGGAAGTGAGTAAACATATGCAAGAAAAAAAATTCAGTGGATTATAATCACAAAGACACATTACTTGTGTTTATGTGACTGGGCCCAGTGCTCTTATATAACCCAAAGCCCGCTGGGCTGACAGTGACAAACATTGATTCTATCCTCTCTCTCTTTTTTTTTAAGCTGAGGGCTCACACAAACACATGGAAACAGAGCAGAGAAATAGAGAGGAAGGCATGAAGGGGACAGAGGAAATGGGGAAAGTGAAGAAACTTAACCCCAGTGGCCTCTCTTCAATGATTCTATTCATTTCCCTTAAATGCTGACAACATTAAGCAGTGAAGGGCTCTGCAGACCAATGGGACTGCTCTGAAACTGGGTTTTGAGTTCACAGCTTCCTGTGTGGTTCGCAAGCCACTGCCAAGGCCCCTGATTACTCATTGTTGTATAAAAACGTACGATAGAAAATGATAAGTCCACAGTCAAACAGGATATTTTGACATCTTGCAGAATTATACTTACCAAGATAAATCAAAAGTACCAAAGTTTGCCGATGAAGCTTATATTGCGTTACCATATTCAGCTCTTTGTGGAGCTGCTGGAGGACAGTATCGCTTTAACTTGGTCTTTTTCTCAAGTAGTCTTCACACGAGGTCTGGTGTGAGACAGAGGAGTTGTTGAAAAGACTTCAGGACCACGGACAGCGCCTCTTCTCGGCCGATAAGAGCGCAGGTAACTTTCCTCTTCGTGTCTGAAAATCCACGCCAAGAACTCTTAGAAAAGACGCGTTTCTGATTTACACATTCAAAAAGGGTTCTTCTTGGATTTTAATCGTTATTTTGAGGCGCTCATCTAATAACCGAAGCGTTCATATAGCCCTTAATGCGCAATTCTCATTTACACAGTAAGAACTAAGTTCATCATTTCCTCGACTCGGGGAAATAAACAAGTCCGTGATGTGAGACGACTACATGAGTGATCCCACAGTTTCTTCGCGCATAACTGCTGTCACTGAGTACGGACCCATCCAGAAACACCGCGGAAATCTTTCTAGAAACGGGCGGATAGCATCTGGAACCTGTGGATTCTCAAAAGCCGACGTACTCACTTATTGTTGCGAGATCTGAAGTCCTGATTACACACATGCAGAAAAAAGCATCGAGGCCAGTTCTCTCATTTCACCCCTCAAAGAATAAGCCTACTGACTGTCAGAAATCTGTTTCCTCCATTAGAGATGACTGATGACATTTCCCAGCCGCGGCTCAATGTCTTTGTTTTTCAGCAGTCACTTAGCGCTGGCAGGGGCAGAGGGTTTGATACGCATGCGTGAGTCACTCCCTCCTACGCTACAGTGTGCAGGACCACATTATTGTCACTTGGGTAGGCCTAACCAACTCAGCCGGTAAGCTTGTTTGCATTTGCTTAAATATTGACTAAACAACGTAGAAACCAAAAAATGCAAATCAGTCCTAAGAATGAACATTATATGAAGGAATAAGATGACACAAGGCTGTCTTTGTCATGTGTTACATAAGCTTGTTTAGAAGCTGGAAGTAGAGTTTCTTCTTAAGACATTTCATTAGTTACACATCAGTACCTGCATTTCCTGCCCCCGCCCAACCAGTGAAGAAGTCTCACAAAGATTTTTATATGTCCTGATACTGTGTCATTGTTTTTTTGTTTTTTGTCTTTTAAAGTGAAAGATCTTGGATCAAAACAATGCTGATTTCTTGGTCAGTGTTCCAGAGTGAAAGATTTTGTTCCAAAGTGTACAGAAGCACCTAACAAACAGCTTAACCAACGTCAAGGTGATAAATGTGTACCTATTATATAAATATAAGTCTATGTAGGTCTGTCACCACATCAAACTTTATTTTCATGGCTTTTTATTCTAAAGAAAATGTAGTGATTTTCAAGACTGACAATGCTAAAAAATGAAGTTTAAAACCGAGTCAGTAGGATGCAGTGATTCACTCGATTCAGGCAGGGAAAAAACAGTCCATCACACCACCTGCACCAGAGAGAGTACGCAAGTACCTGCTTAAAAATTGCACTTTTTTCTATCAATAAAAACCAGCAGGGATTTGACTCAACTGTAAAAACTAAAAGAGGTGACAAGGAGACAAGGATAAATATGTTTTCCCGCTCTGCAGACCTGAATAACATCTAATATTAATACCAACAGACTTGCCTGATGGATGTATAAAGTGCTTTCTGTTGGGCAACCTATTGCAAACTTTAATATACTGCACATGTATTATCTTAAGCATAAAAGTGCCAACAGCTGGTTAATACTTACCAAAAAAACCTCTTACAAATCGCATTACTAATCCAGCCATTGTAATTAGAATTAGAAAAAGATTTATACATCTTGTTTATTCTTTATTTCTTTCAGGGACTATGTAAAAAAATACATTAACATATTTGCATAAAGGGAAAACATTTTTGTACCAGATTTAGATTAGTAGCTAATTTCCATCTGCAGTCCCTGGGCAGTAAAAAAAAAAAACCTGTAAGATACAATTAAAAATCAATCAGCAAAGATGCACACAAACACACTCAGTTACTCACATATATGGACACACACACACACCATAACAAATGGTAAACAAGTATCAAAATTGGCAGTCACTGAAATCACCAGACATGCTTCCTCTGTGCTTTGGTACACACGAAGGAAACCAAATCCTCTGAAGCACTGACCGAGACAACGGGGTTGCTATGACGTTAAAAGAAAAGCACTGAGATAAATCTATGATACAGCACAGTCTGAAAGAGCCATAATAATCTCACTGTGACATCACAGTATTTAATTTTGCAGCCACTGCATCTGGAACAATAAGAAGATTACCGCCAAAGGAAAATAGAAATCAAGGGCTTGAGAATGTTAACGCCATTATAATGTTGTACTTTATTCTTTTTTAGATTTATGTTAACAGCCACGCTATTAAATAACTACACCTTTAGTCGAACTCTGAAACAGTCAGGGAGTGAATCAGCCGCTGTGGGGCTGTGATTCTCACTGGTAAAGATTTTAATGTAGAAAGCAGAGAGGCAGCTGAGTGTACTCCTGTGTTGCTGTCAGCATTAACAGTAGGCTGGCTCATTGAGGAGCAGACTTAATATGGCAGGCCCGGTTGAACCATATCCTGCAGACAGGGAAACCATAGCAACAGTAATGCACTGCCATGGCGACTACAGGAGGTTCGCTTAGACAGCCTCAGAGTCAGGATGACAATAGAAAGCCTAAAAGGGAACTCTCTTTTATTTAATTATTTTCTTACAAAAAGCATTTGAAAGATGGGGGCAAATAAGGCAAGTGAGTATGTTTAGGCAGGGGCTTGATGTGGAATCAACAAAAAGATTTAAGGAAATTCTCCCACATTGTTCCCTACAATGGCACACAGTTAGGAGGAAATAATTGCAGCGTTAATAGCCCTAATTGAAACGCCAGGTCTGTAAAAGTCACTTTGTTTCGCTGCTCTGAAAACCTTCTGATAATTTGCCCACGACTTGTTTAACAATTCAAAGCATGCCTGATTGTTTTTTCCTCTTTTTGCTGGGGCCTTCTGAGAGCTTTCATCATTTAAAGGCTGAGCTTCAGGTGTGAGGTGCTAAGCTTATAAGAGTAGTTACAGAATTGAAAAAAGCAGGTGGAGTTGTGCAGAGTGAGTAAGTGGTCGGGAGTCAAGTGCGGAGGAGGTCTGTCCAGAGACTGAGCAAAAGCAGAAGAAAAATGTCCAGCAGTAGCCCAGGTAACCGTGTGCAGCCACATGAGGTATGACAGACTGACAGAGGGGAGAAATCTTGATTATAACAATGGATTTTGCAATCAGAAGGGTTTTGCAGAAAAATGTCAGCCATAGAGAGGAAACATGTTTTCATAATGAAAGAATACATAATGAGTCTTTTTTTTCTCTATGTTCAGACCAAAGACGAGGCAGTACCAGCTCCAAATCAATAATTCAAAAAGACAGTCATGTACGTGCACTGACATCATTAACCAACAGCCTGCACAAGGGAATGAACGTGCAAATGAGTGGGTTTGAGAGTACATGTGCATGCTCATGTTTGTACGATAATTATGCCTCTTTGTGCATGTGTGTGCGTGCAGGCATCCTCGACGATTCACTGTACAGAGCAGATTTCTAGGGATTTGGAAGGATTTCAAGATTATACCGTGATTACAGCAGACAGCCATGGATCACACATGCCAGAAATTCTGATGTATATCTAATGTGCTCCTTGCTAGAAAAGCCTCTTAATACTGCAGTTTGAAATCACTCATGTGTCATTTCTATTCATTCTCAGTGTGTGACTATATCTGTATATTTCACATGCTATCACTGTGTTGAAAATTACCTTTAGTTTATTCTGACAATTATTCTGGCCAGTGAAACGAAGAAAGGTGTAACAATCCTCACAGTACACTCAGTATGAAGTAATCTAAACACTTAGCATTTGGTTTTTAAACAGACATGCAAAGTTATGTACTTCTCTTCATCTACACAATGTATTCCACACATTTACCCCTGACACTGTAAGCCTGTGATATTTTACATCATTCCTCACTGCTGGCTTGCTAAACATTAGGCTTCCTCTCAGGTCATGATGATTTGGTCTTATTTGGAACAAGTTTTGAATGTTGTTTGTTTGCTGCTTTATACATTATTTGTGGACGTTTGAAGTCAACCTATTTCAATTTGAATTTTATGGTTCTTTTGAAGTGGGCGCATGTATGATCCTTGTTGTTCTTTTTTGCAGAATGTATTGGATTTTCTAGAAAAATACAAAACTAAAAGGAAAAAAATCCAAGTTGCATAAATTTGTGTGCATTTTGGTAGATTTTTACCAAATCGTTGTGGGAAGATGGGATAAAATAACAATTTTGAGATCAGACACATTACTCTATGCATATGGGCACACAGATACTTACACAATCATCACACAAAGCCATTCATCCTAAAAATAACCCATGTTTTCATCTAACCAACTAGAGCAAGCCTAATGTAGTAAATAACCACAAAGATTTACACACTCAGAGCTGCCCAGTAAGTTGTTTTATGTTGCCATGTCCCACTGCGAGGTACTCTGGACACAAATGCAAAATCAGTGGCACCAGAGCCAATCTAATTGATAAGGCATGAAATGTCATTGAGTCACTGAACTACACCTCACATGTGTACACACACATACACAGAGCCACGGGGCAATGCCAGATTCAACCAGGGGGACTTGGCACAGACCTCTAAGCTAACACTGATAGTAAGTGAAGACTTGTTCCATCTGACCTTCTGATTTGGCTCACAGCCCCCTGTAGGAATACTGACTTTCTATTATAAGACCCAGAACGCTATGCGTCAAATAAATCATTGAACCAGAAGAAGACAGCAGTTGTGCAACATAGACTTCTCTTTTTGGAGCAAAATCAAATCGGTGCCTTTCGAATTGTGCAGCTACGTTTAGTTCCACTCGGTTAATCTGCTGGTTACAGAGAAATCTCACTAGAACGACAGCTCGGGGCATAAAGTTCAGAACCTGTAAGTGTGCAAGAGAGAGAAGAGTTATTGTAGTTTAATATTACATATTCATGAAAAACACGCGGGTTGTCACCTCGACACGGCGGAGAAGCTGCTGTGATCAGGAAGTAGAACAGAAGCACCGGTGTCACCTTGTGTTCAATCAGCTGAGCTTTATTGTCTTAACTAGAATATGATAATGAGCACAATCTGTCTTAGAGACCAGTATTAACTCCTGACTAAGAAATTCTTTGGACAAGCTGACAGACTGTGTCATGCCACTCCTTGCAGCTGCAAATTACTTTTGTCTGGATCCACACATAATTGAAAGGAGCTACGATGAATTGTTTTTACGAAGTGCACCAAAATGAAGACAGAGGTCACTTGTATCGTTACTCGAATAAAACAACAATATTGTACAGAAATAGCCACTCGAGGTCTAACATGAAGGAGCACAAAAAAGGAAAAAACCTTGATCATTTGTCCACATTCAGATTGTTGTGCACTCAAATGTCATCAGTATCTGTTTAGCTTGTTGTATTTTCTATTGCAGGCTGCCTTTTTAGCTCTTGCTCTCCTGGAACATTAAGATCTTGAGTGCCTGGCGTCTGGCAGCCCAATAATGTGTCAGCGTTGTTGCTTTGGACAGTGTTACTCTTCTGGTCAGAAATATGACTCTCCAGTTTATAGCTATCAAGACCTCTGCTCTCTTCGGCTTGCTGGCTGTGACTGTGGCTAGCTGAAATACTGTCCCGCCGCTGGCCATCGTTGGGGCTCAAACCATCTGTACTACCATAATTCTCACTTTCTCCCTGCTGTGTAGTGCTGCTGTCTGTTTGTGTGCAGCCTCTTGTCCCATCTTTCGACTTGCTGTCATGCTGCTGGCATCGTGTGATCTGGCCTAATGTGATTTGGAGCTCATTGAGGCGCTGTAATACATAGCGTCTCTTCAGTTCCAGCAGGATTGTTCCATTACGACTCAGGCTTGGCATGTCTGTTGGAGTTGCCCTCTGCAGAAGAATAGATCACAGAGCATGTATTGTAAATGATGTGCCGTAAAGATATGACTGAGTTCATGCACATAGTCTCGAGCAATAATGCAAATTCAGACACAGATCACGTTCATGCATACTGATTTACGCATTTCTCTTTTAAGTCAAGGCTGAACATCATCATGAATATCGTAGATTAAAACGAGTTATCACCATTCAATCACTGCAATGTGCCATTTATATGTATGAAATGCAGTAATAGCAGATACTGGCAAAATCAAACGAGATCATTTCACAACGCTGAAGTGAAACTTGGATGAAATCAAAACACAAAGACATCATTTAAAAGCCCTTCACAACACAATTAAATTAACACAGAGATTCATGTTTTGGATTATGTAATTATATGTGCAATGTATAATGTTCCAGCTAATTACTGCAGAATGGTTTCCAGCGCTGTTCTCTCTTTCCTTTAGCCATGTGCTCACATCAGCTCTCTTCTGTAGTTGCGTGCTCAGCAGCAAGAACGACTCATTCATGCGATCAATTTCTTCCTCTATACATGACATCTGGAAGAGAAATAATGGTTGACGGTTCACTTAAATTAAAATTCTGTTTCATTTTTCATATTTTTACCTGCACTGGTGTCCCCTTTGGTGGTAAACCTAAAACAAACAAAAAAAAGAATAAAAATGTGTGTCTGGAATCTGTAGAATGGAAAATACAACAAAAAAACACCAAACAATATGTGAATATATGAAGCACAAAAACCACCCAATGCACTTCAGCCCTCAATATCATGGTTTTATGGAAACCTTGAACTCTATGCACCAGGACACTGAAACAAAAGTCTTTTAGGTGCTTAACAGCAAAAACAAAACAGAAAATCTCTCCAAGACTTCATATGATGCTTAATGATGTTTTATGTTTTAAGTGGCAAAAATGAAATGAACAACATCTGCATGAAATCACAGATGGGCTTGTTCATCAACTTTTAGGGCTGGAATATTATTATGGGCATTGTTTCGCAAGACCGCTTGCTGATGTCACTGAGGCTTCATGGTCAAAAGCAGAAGTTTAAATCATCAAATCAGTCCATGCATAAGAAAATAGTACAAGACTGCAACAAATGTCCACAGAATTTCAGCTGATCAACACATGATGATGTTTTGTTCGCAGCTCCTTATACATTTTCCTATACTGACAACAAATGCCACAACTGTAATTTTTTAAATAAATTAATTTTGCAACCTTTAGCATATGAACTATTTTATTTATGAAGCTGGTGAAGGTCTATTTTCCCTTTACTTTTAGATAGTAGCTTTGCAAAGACCCCTTAATGTGATATTTATTGTTTTACAGCAATAAATGCACCGTGAAAATCCTGTGAGTATTTTATGTAATAGTAATTCTTTTTGAATTACTATTACAATCAACAGTTGTCTTACCTTTGTCTGTGGTCTGAGCTGGAGTATGTTTGAGTTCAGAAATGAGCTGCTCCAGCTGGAAATATTTGTATTTCTTGAGTCTGAATTGGCAAAAAGGGAGAAATATTACATATTGTAATATAAATATTTTGCTGAAATGACAAACCTCATTTATTCTGCTGTAATCGTTATCTGTCTCACCAACCTGCTAGCTAATAGGTGCTCAGTGAAGCGGGCTTCAGTGGGAACTCTAATGTTGAGAAATTCCTCAACTAATGTGTTATTCCGCCCCTTCAAAGCATCAAAATTGGACTGTTAAAAGAAGGCATAAAATGTTATCTGCCTCCATTTTTATACTATGAGAATGATGAGTGAGGTTTAAAGAGCACTTACACACCTCTGCTGTGCTCCATTTGAAAGAAACATTGAACAACTGAAGGCTTAGAGCTGAAATGGCCTCATGGAGTGCTTGCATAAAGCTCTGGGCTTTGGATCCTGGATTAAAAAATACATATACAAATCTATATATCAGTGTTTTTAAAGAAGATTACATACTTTGTGCTTTCAAAGTTAATTGCCAGGGATATTACTCTGTACTATATGACAGTTGCCAAACGAGGACACGAGACTGTCCTTCAGAACTGTCTTCTATTGGTTTTTCTCTGATTACCAGATGCTATGTGGGCCATTGACTGCAGGATGACAGAGATGAAATGTCCCACGTGTTGAAGCTTTGCCTCTGACAGATACAGGATTTGATTGGTCGCATCAAAATAAAAGTCCCTGGAGCAGTGTGACAGTAGACCCCCATTAGAGGAAGATGGAGCGAATGGAATCGACTTGGCCAGCAGGAGAAGAGCACTGGGGAACATGGGGCAGTTTTCAAGCAATTGCATCACCTGACAACCAAACAAAAAAATGGCAGAGTCCTGTGGGGAGAGGTTGTCCAGTGCAGTCGGGATGAGCTGCCCATCATAATTCCCCTTTGTAGAATTATCTGCAACTCCTAAAAAGGAAAAAAAAAAGAGATAATTTTAGAACTTGGTATATGTTACATTGATCAAATATTATGTGTGTTTTAGAGATCTCGTTATAATGTTTCTGTACCATTGCTAAAATATTGTTTTGACTCATCCATGGTGAGATTTTGTAAAGATTGTTGGATCTCCTGCAGGGTCTTGAATAGAGGTGATATCATGATAAGCTTGGACAGGTCATGATCACTTAAAGAAGGAGCTGTGCTCTGTATATGGTCTAGGACACAGAGAAATAACATTAGCAGAACACACTATAAACTGACCAGGCATAGGATTATGGACACCTGGTATCTGGATCAGATGTTAGTAACACATCTGTTATGTCCTGTAAGTTGTTTGTCCAACACAACCCAAAGATGCTTGATGCCGCTGTTGACTTGCCTCCCATAGTGCATCCTGCTGCCAGGTGTTCCCCTGGTAAGTGATGCACATATACGCGGCCATCATGTTAAAGAAAATATGATTAATCAGACCAGGCCACCTTCTTCCATTGATCGTGGTCCAGTTCTGATACTCGCGTGCCCATCGTTGGAGCTTTCAGTAGTGACAGAGGCATGGGTACCCTGACTGGTCTGCAACTGTGCAGCCCCACACAAAACAAACTGCGACGCCTGTGTAGTCTGACACCCTTCTGTCAGCATAAACTATCTTGACAATCTGAGCTACAGTAGCTAATCTCTTTTGTGATAACATGGGCCAGCCTTCCCTCCCCTTGTGCATCAGCGAGCCTTGGCTGCCCATGACCTTGTCACTGGTTCACCACAGTTCCTTCCTTCCCCCACAAGATCTGCAGTTTTGGAGATGCTCCAGAGAACGCATTCGTCTAGCCATCACAATCTGACACTTGACAGACTTGCTCAAATCCTTTTGCCTGCCCATTTTCCTGCTTCAAACACATCAACAAAATGTTCATTTGCTCCCATATCCCACCCACTAACAGGTGACATGATAAAGAGAAATAATCGCTTCACCTCTTGGTGTTCATAATATTATGCCTGATCAGTGTAATATTCTGATATTATTGTACATGCATACAAAGTAGTGATTTATTCCTTACCGGGCTCGTGTGGAAGAGCTCCTGCTTTGGTCACATTCACTGAGGAAAACTGTGGATCATTGAGTGAGGAATTTACTCTCTACTTTATAGCATAAATACACAATACAGAGAGAATGCCACTGCAGTACCTGCATCAAACACATGTTAGTGTCATTGGGTTGCATGTATCCAGCTTGCGCCTCACACTCTCTGGTATCGTGATGACCTGTGTGACAGTACAGGGGACCAGACAAATCCTGGTTCTGCCAAGCGTCTCCTGTCAGCCTGCATAAGAGAGTTTCCACTGACCTGACCAGAGCTCCCAGCAATGACATGCAGGCCTCAACTTGAATGATGGAGATGTTCAGTTACATACAAAAAAAAAAAATTAAATTGTGACATAAATTTCCATTTCTCTTAATGTACAACAAGAAACAGCCAGCATGCTTCTGTGTGATGGTCCACAAAACACAACACAAACCACATATTATCATCTTTACACTTTGGTGTTTTATGCTAAGCTAAAGTAATTGTCTGTAACTTTACAGCTATGATGCGTGCATGTGGTTCTCAACAAGAAATGAAGAATTCACATTTCCCAGACTGACTAAATATCCCTTTAATGATCTATCTTATTATTAGAGACGGTCATTCATCTTCAGTAGAAGACATTACTCTCATCCTCATGATCATCATCATTTATTTTTACCTTGTGTATGTCTCTCCCCCACACTGCTGCCTGATGGTTCATCCTTCATTGTTTTATGAACTAATATCTCTTTAAGGAGGCTCATTTTTTTATGATCCATATTCTCCAAGGCATTCTGAAAGAAGGATAAAGAATTTTTATTCTGTTTCCTTGAGGGGAACAAGATTGCATTATTATGTATGTGTTATGTATGGACAAGCAAGTCCATAAGTTGTTCTTATTAATGGTTCATAACTGACCTATAAAGTGTGGTAAGTGATTTACTCATCATTAATAAACAAAACAAAACAACAACAAAAAACATTAACTGAAACTTTAAATAAATGACTTCAACTGTTTATGAGAAGGAGCACTTCTTGGATTCAAACCGCTTCTCTTTGAGGTGCTGGTTTGATGGTAAACAAATAATAAAAAGTAGTTGGGGTATCAGTGAGAGCAGCAATGCAATGAGGCACCATTAATCAGTGTAAGGGGGTCTCACATGCTAGAGGATAAAATGGGACACAGCCAGACTCCCAGCAAACATGGTTGCCTAGAGCATGGGTATGAAGTGTAAGGGCCAGAATATAAAATTAGTTTGACATTCCAGGTGTAAAGGATCCTATAAGAGTAGTCATTGTAAACATTGCTCAAATGTACTGCAGATGTTAATTTGATTTCACCTCTTAAAAGGAGTTTGCTATTAATCATTTTATTAATAAAAAAACGTATTTGCCATCTGCAGGCTGTAGTGTCCCAGCTGCAAAGTTGTTTTTTTTATTTTATTTTATTAATGGTAGAACGAAAAGACTATTTAACTACTCTCTGAACTGTGTGAGGAGACAACCACACAGATATGGAGAGAACATGGAAAATATGGAAACTCCAGATGTCATGAGTCGCTGTGTGGCAGGCAGGAGTTGGACCCAAAATGCAGGCACTCAGGCATGAGGTTTAAACACAAAAAACTCAGCTTTATTTGCTGGCAGGGGAAAGTCATTAAAAAAGCAAACTAAACTGGAAACTCATAAACAAAACTCACAGTGAGACAAAGGGAGATCCACACAGCATGAGGGACGACACAACAGTGACCAAGAGAAACACAGGGTTTAAATACACTGGGAAGTAACGAGGGGAATGAGACACAGAAGGAGAGCACAGCTGGGAGAAATCAGAACTGACGAGACAAGGAAGCGTAAACTGAACACACTGAGATAAGACAGAGACTTTCAAAGTAAAACAGGAAACACATAACACAGACTGAACAAAAGACACAGACTCACATGCAGGCACTACAACAGAGGGAACAGAGACGTGGGACCAGGGCAGACACAGACGCTGACTGGACACGGGGATATAGCGGACAGGGGAGACAGCAACTAAGGATTACACAGAGTCAAACCATAAGACATGACTCTAACAAAGAAACCAAAGCATAGAAATGATAAATAATATATAAACTCAAAACCCTGGCTCAACGGCCCAGGCATCCTAACACCGGATGGTGGATTTAAACCCAGTACTTTCTCCCTGTGAGCCAACAGTGCTAACCACTACATCGCCCCTTTGTCCTGTTTCTAAGCGCTTCCTATCGAACATTCACTGTTCGATGAATGAATTGGCAATGACTTGGGGTCAGTTATTTGTCCAAGGATGCTTTGGCATGCAGACTGAAGCAACCAGAGACCAATCCACCAGTAAAGCAATACATCAATCAACCGATCAATATATGACCTGCCCTACCCTCAGGGCGACAGGCATCCCCACCTGATGGATGTCTTTTAGGTTTTGTACTAAACATGAACTGTGGTGGCAAGATAATTTATCCAACAGCTTTACTGGATTATTCCATGCATTATTTATTACAATATTAAAACTCACCTTGAATGATTCAGTGTGTTGACAGATGTTTCTATAAAACTCCTGTATGTCTTTGCGGTGCCGGGCCAGCTGTGAGGCTATATGGAGGTTCTGATCCTCCAGCTTGTCGTAAAGAGTCTTCACATTAAACTCCTCCAAATCACAGCACCCTGGCACTCCTCCTAAACAAGGCCAGTAAATGTCAACAATGGGAAAGATTGAAATGGCTTGAAAAAATAACAGAAGGGCCTCATCATGACATCTTTAAGATCTGAGGAGATGATCTTGTGAAGCATGAACGCACATTGAAATTATAAGCTCAGTTTGGCTCCATAGTAATTTAGTGGAGTCGGTCTAGCTTTCTTTAGTGGTAACAGCACAAGCCATTACAGTATGATATAAGCCATTATTTTCTTTATCGTCAATCAGATGTGGAATAGGCTGTTAACTGCTAGCTGGTCATGCGTGATGGTTTCATAATGGCTAGGCCAATTGGCATTTAAACGCCCAATCAAGCTGCATGAATAATGTAATAAGCGTCAACTGAGAAACATTACCGTCACCTCCACTATCAGAGATTAGAAAGAAACAAGGCAAATGTAGTGAAAAGTCGATGAAAGGGAGCTGCCAAAGTTTGTTTTAGTGAAAGTTTTCTGGAAAACTTTTAGTCTTTGGTTATTGGCCAAGTGGTCCAAGAGGTACAGAAAATTTCTTTAGTGAATTTGATAAAACATAGTTGCAGTAAGTCATAAAAGTAAACTTTAAATGCATTTCAGACTTAAGTTTCATATACTGTGATACCATATTTAATTGAATACAAATTAGAGCATGTTTAGGCCAAAAAATTACTCTCCATCACAGTTACACATTTATTGCAATTGCTTGAAAACCCATAGATAGATAAAAAAACAAAAAGCACTGGCACAGTATTAAACAAGGGGCTTACCTCCTTTTGAAATAGCAGGCTCCTCAGCTTCTGCTCCTTCTCCAACACCTCTACTACCAAGGAAATCACCTTGGTTTGGGACCACTAAGCTGAAAAACAAAGACTCGAATTTTGTTTATTTTCACTTGTTTAAAAGTGTTTTATGTATTTTTTAGAACACAACGTCAGCACTGCTGTCACACCAGTATACCTTTCTCTGCTGCATGCACACTCCACCGGACAGAAAGGCTCCCCGAGGCTGCGCCACTTTGGCTTTATCCTCCACTGGGAGACAAGCTTTGCTTTGCTAGGTCGCAAAACTAGTACTGTAGTGGTCAGAATTACGACCACAACCAAGAGCAGACTAAGGATCCCTGCACACAGTCAGCATTGTGTCATGGTGAAAGCTAATTCATTACAATAATACCCCTGTAAACAGTTAGTCAGCAATACAAATACCCACCAGCAATCACTCCCCAGTCGGGCAGAAGGTTTAGTTTGTGTTTCTTGACAATCCCGTGCTTGACCAATTGTGCTGGGGTCATGGGTTGAAACACAGCAGCCCTGGGGCCACACTCTGTCCCCTCCTCACTGACTACCACTACCAGACTCCACTGTGGGACAACACTGTCAACAAACACGTACTTCCCCGTTTCAGAAAAAACATGGGCAAACCTGGCAATGGAAAGATGACGAAGAGGAATACAAATTAGAACATGAGATGACGATACTGTGTGACCACAGTTATATGAGGATATGTTACCTTGAGGAGTTAAAGTTTGTTTGCTTCATGAGTATCTGTAGATGTCTAAAGGCACCAAAGTCCCAGCTGGGGTTGCTGTTAAACAGGTGGTCTTTTTGATAAACTGGAAAGTGGCTGAGATGGCGGTCTAAGAGAATTCAAAGTTAGAAGTAAGAGGACAGTGGTTTAAAAAAAAAGAAAAAAAATCACACACTGTGATAAAACCATGGTAAAAGTAAAAACAGCTGTACCTGTGTGGTTGATGGTGAGATGAAAAATGAGCATGTCACCAGAGGAAAGACAGGCAATGGGGTTGGGGATTCGAGGTAAGACAGCCAGATCTGCTGTGTCTCTTCTATTTCTGGGTCTTGTTTTTAGGACTTCTATTGGCTCAGTGAAGAGATAGCATTGTGTCACAGATTGCACAGTTTTGTCAACCAATTAAAGCCAAAATGTTTACAGTTAATTGGTGGTAGATACAGAAAACAAACGGATTGCATGGCAAAAGAAAATATATCAATCAACATGTCAGCTCTAATCACCTGACAGAAACTGATTGATGACATCTTTTTGTGTGGGAATCCAACCAAACACTCCTTCAGAGTCAAACTGGACCAAGTGTGTTTTCCCAATATTCTTTAAATGGATATCTGGTCCTAAAATATTTGTTATTCTCTGAAAATAAAAGGAAATAACACAAACTACAACACTAGAAAAGCGCATGTTATTTTGTATCTATTATGTTGGAGAGAAAACATAATGTAAGGAACAATTGTGCCATACTGTGTTTCTATTTTAACTATAGTTTTTCCAGTTGCTGATATTTGTCAGTTTTTATTTATATGTAGTGTTAAGTATGTGTTCCAATACACATTCACAGTAATGCCATGCTACACCTTGGTCACAATAATAAAAAAAATATCCTTAACTTGAGAAAAAGATATTTTTGTTGTTAGACAAATAACATGCACACTTACAGTACTGTGCAAAAGTCTTGAGACACCTTATTTCTTTATGTTTTATTAGGAAAATAGGTGCAGAGATTCAATTAAATTTTCAATTCAACTCAATTTTATATGCATGGCACCAAATCATAACATCAGTCACCTCAGTGGTAAGAAAGTTAAAGACCCTACAATAACAGTGTGAAAAACCTCAACAATCAAACAACACCCTATGAGCAATCATTCAGGAAGGAAAAACTCCCTTTTAACAGGAGGAAACCTCCAGTTCAGGCAGGAGCATCCATCTGCTGCGATTGGTTGGGGGTGAAACATGTACAAACATTAATGGAAATACAGTATAAAGCTGCTTTTGGCTGCACCCTTGTTGCAAATGGGGTAGCTCTGCAAATTGCTTGATTTGGCACAGTTTTATGCTTTTCCTGACCCAACCACAAAGCCAGCTACCTTTCACTTGCCACTACACTACACTACATTACAGTAGATGGAACTTATATATACATTATTTAAGGCAAAAACGCAGTTTGTAGAATTCTAATGAACTTAAGTTAATGTTTGGCATGGCCACCTTTATTATTTTAGAACCTGAACTCTCTTCGGCAAGATTTCCTCTTATTAAGAGTTGTTCTCCAGGCTTCTTGAAGGACATTCAAAGCGTGTCTTTGAATGTCTTTTGTTCTTTTCTCTGTCAAAATTGTCCCACACTGCCTCAGTAATGTTGAGGTCCAAGCTCTGGGAAGGAACGACACTGTGCCATTGTGTGGTTTTCCATCCGCTTTACCTGTTATGCTTTTACTGCATTGGCAGTGTGTTTGGGATCATTGTCATGCTGAAAAGTGAAGCCGCTGCCAAACACACACTTTCCAGGTGGTACTGCATGGTGGATCAAAATGTGACAGTACTTTTCTGCATGGTTCCATCAATTTTGACAAGATTCCAAGAGCACAGGCTGTAATGCAGTCCCAAACCATGACACAGCCTCCAACATATGGGACCTGCTTTATACAGTTTGACAAATATTTGACGACAGCTCCAGTTCTTGTACAGTTTGGCATGTGCTTTTTCTGGCCGTTCCCTTCTTTGACTATGGTTTCTTGACAGACACCCTTCTGCTGAGACCATGTCTCATGAGACTTCGGTGAACAGCACATGGATCAACTGAAGTGCCACATGCATTTCTCGGGTCCTGTGTCAGAACTTTGTTGGATTTTTTCCTATTTCTAAAGGAAATGACTTGAAGATACTTCATATATGCTACAGAAAGTTGTTAGGCTTAGCCCTTCTTTGTTGGTCATCCACTTGGTTCAGTTTCCTCATTTTTAAGGACACAGTGCATACCCTGCTGTCATATGTCATGTTTTCAGCCAATAACTTCTTGGGAATTGGCATGTGGGTGCAAAAATTACTGTTTTATGCCTGTTAAACTGTTATCGTTGGGATCTTTCATAGTTTCAACCAAAGAAATAGGAAAACAATATATGTGATTTTGTGACAGCCTGCGAATAACAAAGTGCCTAAAGATACAAATAAAAAGGCAATGTTAAAATAAAACCCTGGAAAAACAGAAAACCTGGAGAACTCAAGCCAACTTTTAAAAATCACAAATCTGGCAAAATATAAAGAAACGAGGGGTGGCTCAAGACTTTTGCACAACACTGTATATATGATGAAACTCACAGAAAATGAAAAAACCTCTTGCTGGAATAACTTGGAATAACGAAATACTTTTTCTTTGATGGTGAGCAGACTTCACTATTTATCACTGTCACTTCATCATATGCAATGATATCACAAAATCTGCAGTTGCAACATTTTTTCACATCATGCTGAAACCTTGTCAAATGCTGTGCCAAGCTTTCTGCCTACTAATTGATGTAGCTAAACCCTACAGTGTGAGGAGTCGCTTGGCTGCGTCAGTACAGTTCTAATGTTGTATTTGTACTTGTTTTTCAAGTATCCCTCCTCTCATTCCCGCACACATTTAGAGTAACTGATCACTAATTATAAGAGAAATAATTGAATTGGATAGCTGGATATCCTTGCAAGGTGTAGCTGATCAACAGTTGTCAGTGGCCCATGTTAACCTTCCATCACCTTTGCCCAGACCATGCTATGGCTTTCTTTGATGCTGAGCAGCAGGTGTCCATCTGGTGAAAGCTGAGCAGAGAGCTGAGGCAGTCTGGAAAGGCAGGATGTATTGCAAAGCTCCTCAGCAGACACGTATCGCTCACACTGGCAGCTGGGGTGCAGATAAGGCAAGAGACAGAAAGGCAACATATCAGGCTGTATACCAGCTAGAATCCTAATTCACTTCTTTATTAGATGTAGCTTTAGTAGTTTTTACAGAGCAACAGTAAATCGGACTCGGCTTACATGATTTGGTAAAGGAAAAAGGTGATAAGGTGACTCACATGCCCATCTCCGCATCCAGAGTTCCTCCATGTGGTCCACAGGTGATACTGCAGGAGTGGAGGGACGGTGACACACACTCTCTGGATGCTGCCAAGCGCACCTCTCCTGTGGCACATCGTCTGTTCACCTGAAACAAACAAAAACTCAGACTTCCGAAAGGGCACGCAAGGTTTTTGCAATATGTTGCATCATGTGTGACTGAACCTTCATTTACACCATAGTATAGTCTTCTATAGTCTTCTAGGCAAAACGTATTGCAAAGGGAGTGAGTCAAACTTCAAATCTTGACTGGATTTTTTTTTTTTTTTTTTTGGTTTAAAAAGTGGAAAGCTTTTCATGTGATTCATGAAAAGCTCTTTTTAACGTTAGACACATGAATGGTGTTTTGCAGGTGAGTCTACAGAGTTGCGCAGGAACAAAAAGAAAATTAGAAAATTTCACACTGTCAATATGTCTTTGAAGGTTCTCAGTCATCCAGGTCATCGTAGTCTAAGGAGCTTGGAAAGAAAAGCGTCTGGACTTCTTTGAGTTGCTTGAAGACGTTTCACCTCTCATCTGAGAACATTCAGAACTGAAGAAGAAGCTTCTCGGATGAGAGGTGAAACGTCTTCAAGCAACTCAAAGAAGTCCAGACGCTTTTCTTTCCAAGCTCCTTAGACTTCACACTGTCAAGTTGAAGTGTAAGTTTTTTGAGTCAACAAACGCATTATTGAGGAAAAAAATGCATAGATTAAACCAAATACCTTAATGGTTTTAACTGACCTCAGGCTGACAGTCCAATTCACTATCGGCAGTAGATATTTTAAAATCCAGCTCGTTATAGAAGATAAAGCCAGTTCTGCACAAACATGAACCATCTGAATACTGGAAAGCACGGTTCTTGCCAATGCAGGTACAGGAAAAAGAACCTGAGAAAGCAAGCGACACACGGCATGGCAGTTTGTGGTCCTGATTTCCAACTCCTCGCAACAAAGTTTACTATAAAAACTTTTTAAATCAGTCTGTTATTTACTGCTCTAACCAGCTTGTGAGGTGGAGGAGCTACCACAGGGGAAGCAGGCCTTCTGGGCAGGCAGGTGGTTGAAGGTGTTTTCCAGACACAGGCGACAGTCATCCATTTTCTCAGCACGAGTGAGGTTGCCGAATGAGCCAGGTGGGCAGGATATCGGCTGAGTGGATCCCAAAGGGCAAACATAGCCAAGAGGGCAAGGGTTTTTCTTGTAGTTGTCTGCACCTGTTGCATTAAATGTGTATGAAATGAGAAATACTGTACAATTGAGATCATTTAGGATGATGAAAAATTCCTGCCAAAACGTATATAAAGTACCTGGGGGGCAGAAGTATCCTGGTGGACAAGGAAGGCATTGCAGAATGGAGGCTAGAGATGGACGATAGGTGCCCCCCTCACACACAATACAGCAGCTGTTTTTGGACCCTCTGAGCCCACTAGTGTTGGCAGGCATAGAGCCGCCTTCGCAGGACTTCATGGAAGAGCTGTTGGCTGGGCAATAGTATGGAAATGGACAGCTGTGGAGCATGGTAACAGGGTTATTTATAAAGCTTTAAACCACATGAAGTAGAATCAGTCAAAACCTATCAAGCTTTCATCATTTAAAGCCTCTCATTTTTTATATCACACAGAGTGGACACTTGCCTTTGTGCCAGATTTAGCTTGTTAGAGCTGTCGTGTACTCACAGTTGTTTGGGGCTGTTGTAGGAATGAGATCCTTCAGGGCAAAAATAACCTTCTGGACAGGCTTCAGGCTCAGCAGTTTGGGGTCCACAGTACGATCCAGCTCTGCATGGCCTCTCTGAAACCGCACCTAGATTATGATCAAACACTTGTTACAACACTCACTGCTATGTTTGGAAAGGAAGGAATTTAAAATGGTTCAGACATCGCATCCAGAGGCTAAAATGAGCTTTCACATAAAACTATTCTGAGAAACCCACCAACAGGACACTGATAGGAAGCCCGACAGGGTATCCCTTCAACGTTGGGTTTTCCTGTATCCTGGGGGTGTGGGCAGAAGGTTCCCCCTGCACAGAGTTCACACTGGCTGGGTGCAGCAGCTCCCGGAAGCTGCCTCATGGTGCCTGCGGGGCAGAGGATGGGAGGCCCAGTCCCACTACACCAGAAGCCAGGTGGGCAGGGATGTTTGGAGTAGTCTGTCAGCCCTACAACAACAACCATTTTCTAAAAACAACAAATCACTATATAGTGTGACAGATATATGAACCACAAAGCTTGCTAAAGTTTTTTTAATAAGCCTTCCCACAAAGGCAGCAAAGGCAGCAAAAGAAAGGACCGTAACAACCTGCTGCACATTATCCACTAGCTAAGGCAACAATATGATTTAGTGTCAACCATAAACTTTTGTGAGAGGACCAGAAACAAGGTTGTTGTTTTTTTATTTGAAAATTCAGTGCACGTGGCCTCATGTGAAGAGTTAAAATTCAATGCCTTCCCTCACATCATATTTCTTTCATTCATAGTTTAGGCACAACTATGATAATGTGCACCATATACTGTATACGGACATTAATGCAGTCTTGAAAGGAGCTGGCTTTGAATTGCCCTTGCAGATGTGCATTAAAACCCAACAGAGAAAAAAAGATTACAGATGTATTTTAAAATGTATTACAGTGCACCATACTGTAGGCACGGGGTATAATCAGAACTGAATAACAGAATGGAATAATGTGTAGCTTTTACAGGGAAGGAAAAGGAATCTGTTACATTTATAGATTAAATTTGAGTTCATCTTTTAAAACATGAGGATATGGCGTATCAGACCTGTGCTGTTACAGTGTGAACCAGGTGGGCATGGCAGGCAGTCACCCTTGCTGTGTGCTCCAGGAGAAGCTCGATAAGTGTAGAGAGGGCATGGCCTGGCACCAGTCCCTCCAACAAAGTCGCCACCAGGCAGACCATCACAGTAATGACCAGCAGGACACAGATGAGCAACTGGGTCTCCTGCAAGCAAACATCACAAAAAGTTGTTTAGGAGGAAAACAGGTTTCTGATACTTGGTATATACACGAACAATTTTTATGCTACAAGAAGAGATCAGCCTCTCCTATTCTCTTTCATCAGATCAGAAAATTTAAGTATCTTGATTAAAATTTTGTATTTTTACCCTTAATACTTGATTAAAATGGCTACAAAACTTCACTCAGTTCATACCAGATTTGCACCAATACTGGGGTGGGCAAGGTAAGCAATCCTGTAGGCTGGCACCTCCTGGGGAGCTTCTGATGGTATTTGCAGGACACAACCGAGCCTGTTTTGTGCCTTCGGGGCAATAGAAACCTAGAATAAAGGAAACATTTGGTATTTAACAAT
The DNA here is from genome assembly GCF_965226115.1 of Aulonocara stuartgranti. NCBI lineage: Eukaryota > Metazoa > Chordata > Actinopteri > Cichliformes > Cichlidae > Aulonocara > Aulonocara stuartgranti. Next base: position 18,964,462 of record NC_138950.1, read on the forward strand.
TTATTTAGCTAAACTACAGAGAATAAAAGCATTAACATTGATTTGTTGGTAGTTTCTTCTACATTGTTAGTTTTTAAAATTATATATCTTTCTCTCTATATATGCATATTGCACCTGGTGGACACGGTCCAGCACACTGCACACCCCACTGGCACTGGGTTAAGTTAAACACTGGTCCCTGAGGGGTGAAATCTGTGCTTCCAGAAACGCAGATATACCCTGCAGCACAAACACCTTGGATCTTACCACCCCTAAGGAAACATACAGTTAGTTAGTCAGTACATAAAACCACAAGATTCACTCCATGCAGCCAGAAATATATGCCTATGCACACATAATTAATTTAGAAGAATCTGAAACGTATGCTCCATTTAACAAATACAAAGATAATAACATCATCTCTTCTTGTTTAATGTTTACTCTGAGTTGATTATGATCATGCACATGAAGGCAGTCATTTAGTTTTGGCAGTGAACCGTGGCTACTGATCATGACATACTTGTGCATTCTGATGTGATAACAGTGAGTGTTTGTCTTTGAGCACTGTAACTGATGATTACAGTGTTCAAAGAGTTGATCATGACAGGAAGGGCAGTGGAGATACAATGTATGTTAAATGTTAAACGCATCATCCGCTGTAATTTGTGATGCTTTGCAAAATCTTAATTACTTGGAAGTAATTAAAAATGGCTAAGAGAACAATTTATGAATAATTTATAAGTTATTAAAATTAAATCTGTAAATTTATGTTACTAGGTCTCATTCTTTGAAAATCTTAAGAACCAGCAATTTTATATGAGCTATGCATTGGTCATATAGAGTTAATATAATGCATGATGTTTAGCCTGCATGCCAACATTTTTGACATAATGACAATTAACATAATGGACGCTATTATAAAGCAATATAGGATTTCTAGGAGAGATGATCGATGAACAAGTTTTAAGAAAGAAATGTCCAACTCCGATCTGAAAATCCAAATCACAGCACTACATAAGATCCATTTAAAACCGCAATAACCTTTCTGAATTATTGAAAGAGATAAAGTTGCTGTCGTGCTCCATGTTTTAATAAACTCAGTTAAAATTATCAGTAAAGCTGATATTGCTGGGTATCTTAATGAACATTTTCTATCAGCTAGTTCTGTTTTTAATGAAAATGTGGTCTCAGAGTTCTAATTTGAATCCCATGTCTTTTTCATCTATTACCTCCATATCAAAAGAACCCATTTGTCTTTAGATCAATTTCTTCAAAAGGTTTGAAATCCATTCATCCAAAAAAGTCATCTGGACCTGCCAATCTGATTCCCCGTCATCTAAAGCTAACAGCTGATGCAACTGCTGAGCCTGTTCCTCATATTATTATTTCTCCAGATTTTAGGGTGATTTAGTGTCCAGACTAATATTGCTCTAAAATCTGTAAAGCAGCCTATGTTCTCCCCTTCTAAAAAGTTTCATTTTAAAGAATTATAGCTAAACTTTCCACTCTTGTTAAAACTCTGGTATTTGCAATAAGCTCTTTGATGGCTTTAGATCAGTTCATAGTACCATAATATGTGTGGGTTACAAATTATGTTGTTAATGCATTTTTCTGCCTTGTTTGTTGATCTATCCAAGGCATTATATTCTCTTAGTCAGACTCGGTTCTCTGGGCCAAATCTTATTTAGAAGCTGAACTGGGGCAAAATGGAAAGGTACTGAAGGCATTGTCAGGGATCGAATTTGAGGAAGAGACAAACGACTGCATGGTCTCAGTAGATGTCAGAATAGTGATTTTATTATACATATGTACATATGGGGAAGATGAGCATCACAAGCCTTTTAGAGCCGATCTCCCCCGAACAAGCATCTCACAAGGCTTTTATTACAATGATGACGTCAAGTCCCATGATAAGTATCAGTCAGTTCTCAGAACTCAGGAAGTTCCCCTCACTCCACAAGTTCTCCTTATAAGGCCTCCAAATGTTTCCACTCAGCCCAGCACTCAGAGAAAACCAGTGTGTGGTGTGTATATCTATTCGTGTCTATTGTGAAAGTATATCTATCAGAAAACTGTCCTATTCTTACTAAGTGTGTGTGTACACATGCATGTGTTATATAAGAGCGTGCATGTACTTTCAAGGCCTGTGTACGTGCAGAACTGAACATAGAACCAAGGCAGGGTCCAGCAGGCCCCACAGGCTTCTGAGTGATTACAGAACTGTGAAACAGCTTTAAGCAAATAACATGAATAGTACAGAACAACAATAGACTGATTAAAGTACTGATAATCTGTGTAGATTAATGTTAACATAGATATGGTTCAAAGATTATTCTGTCAACTGGTTCAACAATGGTAAATGATTAATGATTGATACTTCTGATTATAACTGTGATCATAAGAATACAAAATAAAATATCTCCTGGTCACAGCATATACAACTTTTAGAGCAACATATGGTACCATCCAGATTTTGCTTTTTGTTTTTGGAACTGGGGTTTAGGGTATCTGGTTCGATAGTGTATGTATGCTGTTATGTTCCTTTATTTATTTATCAATAAATATTTTTAATTTGTAAATTTATAATTTTGTATTGGTGTGGCTTCTTGGCGTGGTCTCCCTTAAAAAGAGATTTTATTCTCAAGGGACTTACTGTTAAATAAAGCATAAATAAATAAAATAAATAAATATGTCTGTATACACAAGTTGTGCATGGGCCTAGCTGTATGTTTATCTAAGTCAGTGCACTGTTTCTGAATATTTGAGGGTGCAAGACGTGCATGGGACTGTGTACCTGCAGAACTTTCCTGGAGGGCAGGGTGAACACTCTCTCTCTTCCTGTAAACCTCCCAGATCTGAAAGGGTGTATGTCCCATTAGGACAGGGCTGAGGTACCATTGTTCCTAGAAGAAAAACAAAAGGTGGGATAAAACAAAAGCCTTTATTGGTCATCTCATCTTGATTTTGAAATAAACCAAGTGGATTAACATTCTTGTCAAAAGAAAGACATGAGACTAATATTGGTCTCATGTCAATGAATATGTCAGTGAGCTATAAATAAAAGTTTAAATCTTTTATTGTCCAGAGCTTCTTTTCAGCATACCTGCAGGGCAGAATGAATGTGGTGGGCAGGGTAGTGGATCTCCCACTATGGCCTCCTCACAGTAGAAACCAGGTCTGCAGGGAATGCAGCTGTCTGATCCCTGGTTAGGCTGGTACTCTCCTGTGGGACAAGGCAAGGCCATGGAAGAACCTTGCAGACAGTGGTGGCCCTTAGTTGGAATGAAAAAGGTGAAGGAACATCAGAGAAGTGGCACCAATTTAGCAGAAAATTGATATTAAACTACGTGGCACAACCATTTACAGTGGGGCAAAAAAGTATTTAGTCAGCCACCGATTGTGCAAGTTCCCCCACTTAAAATGATGACAGAGGTCAGTAATTTGCACCAGAGGTACACTTCAACTGTGAGAGACAGAATGTGAAAAAAAAATCCATGAATTCACATGGTAGGATTTGTAAAGAATTTATTCGTAAATTAGGGTGGAAAAAAAGTATTTGGTCACCTCAAACAAGGAAAATCTCTGGCTCTCACAGACCTGTAACGTCTTCTGTAAGAAGCTTTTCTGTCCCCCACTCGTTACCTGTATGAATGGCACCTGTTTGAACTCATCATCTGTATAAAAGACACCTGTCCACAGCCTCAAACAGTCAGACTCCAAACTCCGCCATGGCCAAGACCAAAGAGCTTTCGAAGGACACCAGGAAAAGTATTGTAGACCTGCACTAGACTGGGAAGAGTGAATCTACAATAGGCAAGCAGCTTGGTGTGAAAAAATCAACTGTGGGAGCAATCATCAGAAAATGGAAGACATACAAGACCACTGATAATCTCCCTCGATCTGGGGCTCCACGCAAGATCTCATCCCGTGGGGTCAAAATGATCATGAGAACGGTGAGCAAAGATCCCAGAACCACACGGGGGGACCTGGTGAATGACCTGCAGAGAGCTGGGACCAAAGTAACAAAGGTCACCATCAGTAACACACTACAACGGCAGGGAATCAAATCCCGCAGTGCCAGACGTGTTCCGCTGCTGAAGCCAGTGCATGTCCAGGCCCGTCTGAAGTTTGCCAGAGAGCACATGGATGATACAGCAGAGGATTGGGAGAATGTCATGTGGTCAGATGAAACCAAAGTAGAACTTTTTGGTATAAACTCAACTCGTCGTGTTTGGAGGAAGAAGAATACTGAGTTGCATCCCAAGAACACCATACCTACTGTGAAGCATGGGGGTGGAAACATCATGCTATGGGGCTGTTTTTCTGCCAAGGGGACAGGACAACTGATCCGTGTTAAGGACAGAATGAATGGGGCCATGTATCGTGAGATTTTGAGCCAAAACCTCCTTCCATCAGTGAGAACTTTGAAGATGAAACGAGGCTGGGTCTTCCAACATGACAATGATCCAAAACACACCACCCGGGCAACAAAGGAGTGGCTCCGTAAGAAGCATTTGAAAGTCCTGGAGTGGCCTAGCCAGTCTCCAGACCTCAACCCCATAGAAAATCTGTGGCGGGAGTTGAAAGTCCGTGTTGCTCGGCAACAGCCCCAAAACATCACTGCTCTCGAGAAGATCTGCATGGAGGAATGGGCCAAAATACCAGCTACTGTGTGTGCAAACCTGGTAAAGACCTATAGTAAACGTTTGACCTCTGTTATTGCCAACAAAGGTTATGTTACAAAGTATTGAGTTGTATTTTTGTTATTGACCAAATACTTATTTTCCACCCTGATTTACGAATAAATTCTTTACAAATCCTACCATGTGGATTCATGGATTTTTTTTTTCACATTCTGTCTCTCACAGTTGAAGTGTACCTCTGGTGCAAATTACTGACCTCTGTCATCATTTTAGGTGGGGGACCTTGCACAATCGGTGGCTGACTAAATACTTTTTTGCCCCACTGTATTACACATATGTCTGGAAAATAATAGAGAAGACATGGGGAAGTAATTCAGTTGGAGAGAAGTCTATATGTTCAACCTTACCTTGGGACAGAGGAATGCATATGGGGTAGTTGAAGAGAAGTCAAAAGGGCAGTAGAAACCAGCAGCACAAGGACCACTGGGGCTAGCCAGACCGTCTGTAGAGCAGTAGTGGCCAGCAGGACAGGAAGAACAACTCTCCATGGACACACCTCCTATGATGGGTGCACAATAGATAACAGTCAGAGAATATTGTGAAGGAGATAATGGGAAGCAGACAGCATGAGATCAGAAGTAGATCTCTTTTAAATTCAAATCCAGCAGCATGGAAATGCCTTTTCATGACATGTGCAAACATTACTGAAGTACCCGTGGAGTTGCGAATGCTGCCAAGAGGGCATGGAATTGGAGAGAGGCACCCTGCTGGACAGTAGTGGCCCACAGGGCAAGGGCCATTCCTGGGGAAGTTTTCAGAGCTGTGAGGGGCTGGTTCCATAGCTCCACCATGGCAGAAATAACCCTGCAAACATAAACCTGGATGGAAAAAAAGAAAAGAAAAAGGTGACACTACCAGTTTGATGCCATGTGAGGATGCAGATGTGAGTATTTTGCTAAAAAGCCAAAGTTTTGTTAAATCAAAATTTTAATCTCTGTTCACCTTGTGGTATGGAGGCTCCATATGCGGCACAGTACAGTCCAGAGGGGCAGGGTGTGCAGGCAGAGAGTGTGTGGGCACCTGTCTGATTGTTGAAAGTACCTGAAGGGCAGGGCTGAGGCAGGGCTGTCCCAGCAGGACAGAAATGACCTAAAGAGAAAGCAGTTACTTTATGTTACTGCAGAAATACAAATTTGGACAATACTGTTGCTATACCTAAAAGTTTAAAAATATTTAATTTGTGACTGACTTAACGTTTATTTTTACCATCCTCACCAGAGGGGCAAGCGGAGGGCTCTTTAGTGGCTGACGATGGACACGTGGTTCCTTTGGGGCATAATAAGCAACGGGCTGCTCCCGGGGCAGGACTGTAAGTGCCAGGCTCACAGGGCTCCTCATGTGCTGAGCCAATAGGACAGCTGTGGCCAGCAGGACAGAGGTAGCCATGGGGACCATTGGATGGAGTGGGACTGGAGCTGCCGCCCAAGCACACATACCTGTAGGCACAAACAGAGGAAAACAAACTGCGTATAGATTTTGGCACAAGCTGCCACTAGCAAAACTGTAAGTGAGGGGAAATCATTCAGCCACAATTTCAAATTATGTTTTGTGTGTGTGTGTTTCTTGTTTTGCAGTACGGCAGAGTGCAGCTCATGGCACAAAGTCTGGCTTTATTAATTCACTCAGGTTAAACTGAATGAAAAAACAGAAGCCCTTAATAGCTAGCAGCAGCCAAGAAAAACGTATCTGAATTGTTCTGTGTTTTAATTTTCCTCCACAATATGCCTAAATGTTCCAGTCTTCTTATTTACAGTCTAATACCAGAAGAGAAAGAAACCAAACTATTGGCAGACACTGAAGTGATTGGAAGACATTAAAAGGCCTTTAAAAAAAAAGTCACTATCCACTCTGAGAAAGAGTGGATTTGAAATTGAAAAGTAGAAGAGTAATAGTAGTGTTTACCCAGCCTGACACGGGAGCGCTTGTGAAAGCTCTGCTATTGCAGTACTGTCACAAAACAGTCCAGGGGGGCAGGGTGTGCATTCATCAACTCCCTTTAGTCCTTGAGCGATGGAGAAAGAACCAACAGGGCAGGGGAGTGGATAGCCAGTGCCTGCAGGGCAGTACAGGCCAGGTGGACAAAGATGACTTCCAGACGAATTTCCCTGAAAAAAGTAAGAAAAAGTTTTAATTATCTAAATAAAAGAAATTTTTAAAAAAAGTGTATCATATGTGATACATGACTTTTTTACACCTGTACATCATCTGTGTGATTTTTGTTTTTCCATACATACAATCAGACACATGCCGTCCTACTGTGAGCAATAAATTGCACATTGTTGCATTATTTAATTTGTCACTAGATTAAAAAACACTTCAGTTTCCAAAAAAAATGAATTTTATGACAATTTATTGTGGTTTAGGCTTTACAGGGTTAGAGTAGAAGAATGTATTTCACTGCAGAAGGTATCCTGGAAATGTGGCTCTTTTTCTTATAGTGTCTATCACACCTGATGGTACCACTGGAAGACCATTTATGACGTGCCAAAAAAGAGTTTTTTCTTCACAAATAAGACTGTAATACTAAGTTAAAGGTTGAAGGTCCCCTAAAATCATTAGGTAAATTTTACTGGCCAGCATCACAGAGGACAAGCATCACCTGATACTCAGTAGAGTTTGGACTGGTTGATCCAGCAGGACAGTAGTATCCTGCTTCACAGAGACCTGTCGGCTGGGATTGCCCAGACTGAGAGCAAAACATTCCTGCAGGCAACATAAATAAAATAAAGTCATCATAACAATAATTAGAAATAAAATAAGCTGTCATACTGGTTATGGTGAAGCAAAATGTTTTTATGTACCAGCAGGGCAGGAGAGACAGGTTTCAGGACTGGATGCTCCGAGGTGGTTCTGCACAGTCCCAGGTGGGCAAGGGAACTCCAGTCCTAGAGTCAGACCTGCAGGGCAGTAGTGACCAATAGGACACAGCACAGGCTGGACAGTAGCTTCACCTGAGCCACATTAAGAAAAAGAATAAGTACACACATTATAGTTTCTTTTTCTTCTTCTTCTTCATTTTGCTGCTAACATATTTCCTCTATTCCTCCTTTGCACAACCCAAACCAACTCTCAGCCTTGCCTCTCTAACCTTGTCTCCAAACTACTGCACCTGAGCTGACTCTCTGATGTACTAATTTCTAATCCTGTCCTCCCTCCCAGTAAAATCTTAGCATCTCTAGCTCTGCCACCTCTGCCTCCTGACTTTTTGTCAGTGCCACCATCTCCACATCATACATCATGGCAGGTTTCACTACCATCTTGTAAATCTTCCCTTTTACTCTTGCCTCTGTCACAAATCCCCTGACATGCATTTCCACCCACTCGACCCTGTCTCTTCTCTCCTTCACTTCTCTCGGGCACAGAGATGCAATTAACAAAGAAATTTAGCAACTTTGGAAAGTCCGTGTTGTGTAGTTTTAAATGTCTTAAGACATCAATAATTAAAACAATTTTGTGATACTGTGAAACAATGTCTCAGTTAGTTTGGCTGAGACAAAGAGACTTTGGATAAGCTCCTCATAATTATAAAGCTTGCTCTGATTATTATAATCATCCAAGAAGGACTTTAAAGAATCACAAGTGAATTTGATCTTGCAAATATTTTGGTAGCAAAGTATGGTAATGGATTCCTCTCTGGATTACTGCTGATCCCTGCAGGTAAATCCATGTTTCCCACCTTGACAGTAGTATCCAGGGGTACAGATGGTGCAGTTGTATTGATGCGTGTTGCCCGTTTGAGAGCTAAATGTTCCTGCAGGACAAGGCACCGGTGCTGGTGTTCCACTGGGGCAGAAGAAACCAGCTGGACACACAGCCTGATCTGCTTTGCTGGAGCCCCAGTCACAATAAAAGCCCACCCAGCAATCACCTAGAAGACAAGAGAGTAAAAGAAAAACAAACTTCTATACAGAAATTTACAAGTTACAATGTGTTGTTCAAAGATTTATGCACATAAAAGTTAAATTATTACAGCTGACATTTTGGGGGGCCTTTTTACAGCTTTATTTGAAAGGATAGAGTGAAGAGTGACAGGAAAATAGAGGGAGACAGAAAGGGGAAGACATGCAGCATATGGTCACCTGCTCATCCCAGTTAGCTAAACCGGCGCCCTGACAGTGCCATTCTGGGATTTTCCTACAGCATGATATGTGCTACCATAGAATATTAATATTTTAATAAAGATTAAATAGAGTTCAAATGAATAGATTGAAGTAGCAGAGATATTGCTGATCTTTCTCTCTGACTCTAACAGACCACTAGAGGTACTGCAAAGGAAAAAGGCTGTGATCCACAGTTGAAGTGAATAGTCCCAGTAACATGTGAATATGTGCTGTTGTCTCAGTTTAAGTACAGTGCCACTGGGGGTGTGGTTCCCCTATAGGAACATGTAAAGTGTCATTACAGGATATTAAACAGATCCTTTGCACATCAAAGTAGCCATCTGGCCATTTAGAAGATTTAGCTGTACAGACAGAGACTCTTAGTAAGATCACTTCATTGCTTGTGACGATAAGAATAGAAGAATAGAATAGAATCATCTTTAATTGTCCCACAAGGGGAAATTTGGTTGTAACAGCAAGAAGAAAAACACATATACAAACAAACAGGATACAGAAACATACACAATTTTCTTACATATTTACATCAAGGACAATAGTTATCAACTAATTTAGTCAAAACACTCTCACTGTATCTAATTCTATTATCCAATAAATCTACCTGCTCTGAGACCTTGCTGGCAGAAAATCCCAGGTGGACAGAGAGATCCAGTTCTGTTGTCAGTGGGGTTTGGCACTTTGGCACCCGTCAGACAAAGAAACCCAGCAGCACACGATCCTGAAGGCTCAACCAGACCTTCAGAGCCACAAAACTGCCCTGCCGGGCATACTAAGCACTGACCTGCAAACACAGACAATGACAGATTTCACTTCACTTCTAACAGCAAAACAAGCTCAAGATCAATCAGCACAGCTCTGAGGGTGCTGCATGTGGCTAAAGGTATCAATGTGTGAAGTAAACTATATTAGAGGGCACTAGAATAACACAGCAGAAAGACCGAAGTAACAAAATGCATGTAAACATTCACTCAATGACTCAATATAGTCTTTGATTTTTGTTTTTAAACTATGAAAGGAAGAACAGCAATACTATTGTGCATCAACACAACTCAGACCTGTTTTTGTATTTTTCATATGATAAATAAGCTAAAACTAGAATATCCTATTTGTTTCTGTATATTTTTGTATCTAATATATAATAATTCCTTTCATATTAATTTCTTTAACAAATGCATTTCCAGATATGCAAATTATCAAAAGAACCTCAGGTCTGAATAATAGTTGATTAAATTACCATAAATCATGTGTCTGAATCAAGCATTCATTGCCATATTTAGACTTCAATCTAAATTAAATAAATACAACAACTAGCCATGAATGCAACATAACTGCACTTGTCTCTATTTCCTATAAAAGTTCTGTTATTTTACCTGCACTAGTGAGACCCTGCAAGGGGCTGTAGCTGCCTTTGGGGCACGGGAGTGGCTGATTGTGTGGACTCTCCTCCTTTGGACAGAAATAACCAGCTGGGCAGGGCAGAGGGCTGGAGACTCCGGCAGAGCTCCCTCTGGTGGGGCTGGGATTCAGAGGCTGGCAGTGGAACCCAGGGGGACAGGGATTACACTCGTTCTGCCCTGGCAAATCCTGGAACCAGCCTGGCAAAGACATTCAGACAGTGAGGATATCGTCAGAAATGTCAGTTTTGTGTATTAACATTTTGATTACCAAGAGGGCATGGTTTGCAGTCATGTTTGCTTTTTCCTCCAGTCTTATTTTGGTAAAAACCAGGCGGGCAAGGTGAGGGGGCACTGCTGCCCTCTGCACAGTAGTGGCCTGCCGGACAAACACCTCCCGATACACTTGACATTGGAGTAGCAGACTGGGATCCCTCTAAGCAGTAAAAACCTAGCAGTAGAAACATTTAAATGTGTTCAAGTCAAGCAGGATAATAAATCATTTGACATAACATAATAATGAGCATCACTTTTTACCTGGCGAGCAGGGTCCAGACACTTCAGAAAGGCCAGGCTGTGAACAGTAAAAGCCAGGTGTGCAGCCTCGACACAAAGAATGATCAACAATGCCGATCTGCTCACTGAAAGCAGAGGTGGAATTTGAATTGATCATAGGTCATCTTGACTGTAAATGGATTTGATTACATATGAAATAATTCAAATAATACTAAAAGGCACACAATGGGCACTATTTAGCCACCAATATTGGACTATTTGTGTTGTTTTACATCTTCAGATCATTCGATGTTAATTGAGGTACTGAAAGATGTCCACCTGAATGTTCCTTTTGGGCATGGTTGTGGTACAGATGTGCCTGCAGGGCAAAAGAACCCAGGCGGGCAAGGGAATCCTGTCACATTGTCTAACGGTGAAGGTTCACTGGCTCCCTCGGCACAAACAAACCCTGCAGCACATTGCCCAGTGGGGGTAGTCCTCCCTTCAAGCAAATATAAATTAACAGAGTAGAAAAGTACATATATTTTTCCAACAATACATCAATACATTTAAACAGCAGTTGTCTGCAAGAAAGATCTGTTGAACGAAACAAACATGGCCAGAGAAATGTACCTGTTCCTCTGCAGTACATCCCGGGGTCACACTGTAAACACTGCCATTCCTCAACCAGTCCTGATATGTTTCCATAGGTCCCGGATGGACAGGGATGCTGATATGCTGATCCACTGGGGCAATAAAACCCTCTCTCACATGGAAGTGGAAGAGTCGTTCCTGACAAGCACATTTCAAATAGGAACATTTGCAATCATTTCTTAGAAAACTCGCCCCAGTTAAAAGGTTACATCTGGGCTCCAGCAGCTAAATGCTTTGTCGTTCCATCAGCTTTACCTTGCTCTTTACAATAGAAACCAGCAGGACACGTCTCGCAGCCGGCTTGACCTCGTCTGAACTGGTAGGTGCCAGGAAGGCAGGCTGTCTGTCTGGCGCTACCCTGAGGAAACCATCAGAATCATTTTATTAGATGTTATATGCGGAGAACAACATGTATCATCAGTTGTAATCGTAGTGCAACAATATCAGTGGACAGAGTCACAGCACAGGGACTCGGATGAAACACCAACCTGCTATATTAATGCACTAGTCATGAAAAAATAACAGAGCTGAGGAGGGGGGGGGGTTATGTAAAGACATCACATGCAATATTCATTGATGACTGACAGTAGCTTGAAGCCTGACACTACACGGCTGACCTTCTCACAGTAATGACCAACTGAGCAGGCATGTTGCTGTGGTCTTTCAGAGATCTGTCCCTCAGGACAGTAGTAGCCTTCTGCACAGGGGCCACTTGGCTCAGCCATTCCTTGCTGGTGACAGTATTGACCTGGAGGACACAGCTGGCAAGCCTCAACAGTGGATCCACCAAGGGAACCTGGTGGATAATGTGCACATTGTAGTTAAACTGTTTATCTAGGAGTGATGGTGACGCATTCGTGCGCGTAAGGGTGTGATAAATTAAGAAATCTGAATTTTAATGAAATGAGCAACATAAATTGATTAAGAAGACAAAACTGTTGTTTTGCACACCCACGTGCACAGGGCATTTGCTCACTCAAAAGAAAAAGACTTTAAAAAAAAATCACCATATCACTTTGTAATTAAAGCCTTAAATAGATTACAATGTTATTTCAATGCAAAGTGCATCCCAAGTCCCTCATCAGTTTCTAATTCATAACTGTACAAAGGAGCTACAGCATATAATAATAGGATTCTAGTTGTCTGCCGCAAGACAAGAATACAATTACACGATTAAGCCACTTTGTGACTGCAATTATTCATAGGCGCCCAAGGGGGAAAAAATGCTTCAGTGGAAGTTTTCATATTTTTCCACATGACTGAGCTGCAAAGGTATACACCAGTTCAAACAAGGACGTCAGTGGGAAAACTGATGATGTTCGGAGCAAAGGGGATTAGGTTTTGTTTTTCTCAGTTTTACTATTTTGATTGCGTACTCATTCATCATCAATTCATGGCCTGGGTACAAGCCAGGGATTACTGATTTGTCCTCAGTTGCTTCTCCTTTTTGATGGAAGAGAAATCACAATGCACAAGCTTCTCTTTTGTTAATGAAATCAATAAATGTACTCAAAGAACAATGTATTTGTTATATTACTCACAGATTACAACTACATAACAAAAGTGCAACAGCTCACTTTTTACAGTTCCCAGAGGGCAGGGCAGAGGAAGCTGGATTCCAAGGGGGCAATAGTGTCCTGTGGGACAAGGGTTGGCGTGGGGTTCAGAAGAGCCTCTAGGGCAGTAATATCCAGCTGCACAGGGTCCTGCTGGAGCCTCTAGGCCAGTCTGGTTGCAGTAAGAACCAGCCTCACAGGAGTGAGGGTAAGCAGAGCCCATAAGACAATAGAAACCTGAAAAAAAAATCAGCCAGACATTGTCCCTGAAATGATAACACTTCAACAAGAGAAAGTTTCCAATTAACTAAGTGATCCCTCCAGGGACAGAGGGTTTTCTCACTCTCAAACTTTTATTCTCTGCTTCTTCTGTTTCACACAACTACCCTCACAGCTTTTCCTTTACGTTTGAAGGAATGTTATTACTTGCAAATCTGTTCTTTTAGGCTCGTATATCAACAGTGTTACTTTTATGTGCCTCACCACCCAGCCATCTGCAGCTCTTTATCGCCCATTCGCTCTACTGTATTGTAAAGTCACCTTGTTATGTAAAGTGACGGGAGATGGAAATGGTAGTCTATTTAAATAAAATCGAATGCCCTTGCCATTGGTTTAAGGTGGGGAATTTGAACCTTTCAGAGTGAGATTTATTTGGGGGGTTTTGTGCTGCCACTAATGTTTTTTTTTTAGTGCGCTTATTTGACAAACTATATTTCTCTCCTTATTTATAGAGCAAGCCATTAAACACTAAAACTAAGCATTCATCATTCAAACCACTTTAATGTGATTTAACATTTCAGCCATAATTTTCTGACCGAATCGCTAAATAAACCGAGACTAAGCGGGAATCAAACCAAATTACATCACACAACCTGCACCAATCAGATGAAGTAAGTTGTGTGTCTTACCATTTTCAAAAAATTAGGCTATCATGTCTGAGCAATGAAGATAACTAAAGTATCACATTAAGTGCATAAGTTCACTGCCAGGATTTACCCACCCCTAGGGCATATATCTCCTCTGTAGGTGGAACACGCATACTGTGGCGTCTTGAGACTCGGCGGTGAATCAGTCACAGTCTGATCTAAATCTTCCCGTGACACTGCTGCTGCTTTGATCCCACTAGCATCTCTCCCTGTAACACAACATGGCAGATAAAGCATGAAAAATAGTTGAGTTATAATCTTTGTCTACCAGACAGGACGCCAAAGAGGAGCCTCATTTTTTTTCTCTACAATGCCTAATAAACCATTTTGTCAGGGGCGGACAATGTAACATTGTATGGCAATGATTAATTGCAGAATACTTAAGGTCAACCATGAAAAGCCACTGTCTTGTGGGATATTTATCACTACTTCTAAAGCTCTGCACTGTGGTAGACCAGTTTGAGCAAAGTGATGTACTGCCCTTATAAACGACGCATATGGTGTCTTTACAAACAGGAGAACACTATATTTTATCAGAATTACCTGAGTTATTAAAGCAGGGCAGGTTTTGCATCCAGGTGGCGTTCGTCCTTATGGTGGAATCCTCTAGTATTTTCAGAAGACAGCTGGACAAAGATGAGTTAGCTCGAGGTGTGGGACTATCTGCACCTCCAGAACAGAAGAACCCCGCAAAACACAGACCTAACACAGAGAGGAATTAGAAAAGACTCTAAAGCAGCTGCTTATGAGACCCCAAAAAGTTGTTATGGGCAGAAATTCAGCAGACATGACTAATGGGAGCTGTGCAACTCCTGAATCTGCACTTAGGGTACTTGAGGTAAAGCTGAATAATAAAATATTGTATTCAATAGACAATTTATAACAGTCTCATGACTGGTCTAATTCTCCACCTGTGGGCTGTGAGGCTCCAGGATTCAGGCAGTATTTCCCTGGGGGACAAGGACGGCATTGGGAGAGAGAGAGTGCACCGAGCTCGGGAAAGAAGCTGCCAACAGGACAGGGTGTGGGAGACCCACTTCCCTGAGGGCAGAAATGTCCCATGGGACAAACATCTCCATAAGTCTGGGAGACAGGAGAAGGCTCAGTGGATCCCGGGGAACAAAAATGTCCTGTAGTAAACAATGTGGTTAGACAACTCACAGAGGACGCTGAAACATTTACAGTTTAAAACATTGTAGGAAAACTGAGTTATTCAGTGGAAGCCACAGCTTAACATAGCACAGGCATACAGCAAAGATATAGAAAATCCAATCTTTCAGTTGTCTGACAAGAATTCCCAAGGTGATTATGGGCTGTCAGACCTGGGCTGCAGGGTCCAGACGGCTCTGTCAGAGCGCTGCTGTTACAAAAAGAGCCAGAGGGGCAGGGGGAGCAGTCACTTAGGGACGTCCTGCCAGCTGATGGACTGACGTGGCCGATTGGACATGGAGATGGCACGGAGGAACCTTTCAGACAGTAAAAACCTAGACAAGGTAGCATGTCTCATTTAATAATTAACATCAGTTTAAACATCATCTGTTTGTCTCTTTATAAAAAAATGATATAAAAATAACATATGTGTCATTTTTGCATTACCCGCTGGACAGCTGTTACAAGCCGGATGTCCAGACAAGGACTGAAATGTGCCAGGAGTACAGCCAGTCGGCTCCGCGCTACCACGCGGGCACGCATAGCCAGGTGGGCACTGGTGACCTGCCAAGCACATAATGAAAAATCCAAACTGTCATTGTTTACAATGAAAACAAAATTTGAAAAAAAAAACAAAACAGAAAATGATAGTGCTGCCATGACACATCCTCTTAATTTCTTTTATGTACCAATTATGCATGAAATAAGCACATCTCGTGTATTTTCCCAGGCTCAGTGTCCATGGAAACAAAGCAATGAAAAGGACAGTGGCTCTTATCAGTATTACCGCTGTACAACAATCCTGTGGGAGGAAAGGAGAGCAGAAAGCGGGCTCAGCAGCAGGTGCTTTGTCTTGACAGACATGAGCTTGTGGCTATTTATAGGTTCTGCCCCATTTCATGCTCAAATTAGCAAAACATCTTTATAATAAAAGGTAAAAAGGCAACAAAGAATCTCTAGGTGCACGTGTAATATAACAGGAGAAGGATAGTTTATGGGCGGGATAAAAACCGAGCATCTTTTACTATGTAGATTATTACAGAAGCAAGCCTCAAAGTAGAACGTTATAGTTAAAATGACAGACAAAAGAGCTGATTCTAGTTAAATGGCAAATTTAAACGTGTAAAATGAAAACAATCTGGTTATTCTAGTTAAGACAACATATGTTGTCTCAAAAAATGAAGGGATAAGTTGAAAGTGAGCAAAAGAGATAAAGTTGGCCTATACTGTATGTGATCACATGCTACATGAAAGTGCAAAGACCACTGTTAAGCCTGAGTTGACCCGCAGTGATGTGTACTCCACCTGGCTGATGTCCAGACGCTGATCCTGCTGGACAGAACCACCCAGGGGGACAGAGGAGGTCAGCAGAAGTCTGAGCCCATGAAGGGCAGTAAGAGCCTGGGTAACAAGCTTCACAGTCCGCCTCGGACTCAGCCGCAGACCTCGCAGAGAAGGTGCCTGAATGGAGAAAACAAATGATCATGGAAGTACATAGACACAGACAAAGAAAGACAAAAATACAAAAGACACAGCTTGGAATAACTGTCATTTTTCACACTGAAGTAGAAAAAATGACAGTAGTAAAAATGCCAGTAGCAGGCTCCATTAATTCACCTGGTTAAGTAGCTAGCTGCTCATCATGACAGCTTTATTGGACTGCTGTTGAGTTTTATGACCTTCTCTAAAGTTCTGGATAAATAAGCCATTATACTTTACCTCTGAGAGCTTTATGTCATTGTATACCACCTTTGGAGACAGTGTAATAAAAACCAAGCGTATTTGTAAAACGCTATAGCTGATGCTGTTGATGAACATATTCATCATACAGCTTTATCACAAAACTTTCAGAGTAATCGAAATAATTTTGTCCTTATTTTTTCCAAGGTCTTTCTTGACTGTCTCTTGTTTTCTTTACCTGGAGGACATGGGCTGGGCTTTGCACTCCCTCTAGGACAATAGTAGCCTTCAGGACACACATCTCCATGGAACTGACCCAGGGTTGATTCACCAGGAAGTGGGGATGGAGTTAGGATATCTCCTGTAACTGAGACAATAGACCTTTATTGGATGTCATTACTCATTAGGTAGGTGAATGACCTAAAAGGCCAGAGCCATTTTCTGCAATCACAGAAAGAAAAATAATAAGAGATGTAGTGGGGACTGGTAAATGTTTCGTGAAGACCTTCTCAGCTGTGCTGAGTCAAAGGGCATGAAAATGTTAAATAAAACCTGGAGTGCACCGAAAGAAAATTCTGCACAGAAAGATATTTTTCAAGCTGTGTCAGATGACCTTAACTTTTTTGTTGTTGTTGTTGTTGTTGTATTTCAAATACCATTACTAAAAAAAACTAGTTTTGCATGTTTTATGCATTTATTAACACTATGTAAAGGGCAAGAGGAAGAAAACTGTCACCTGTGGTATTACCCCAAGGCGTGGCAGATCTGGATCCTTCTCTGCAGTAGAAGCCGGGGTTGCAAAGCCCAGATGGGAAGGAGAGACCATCCTTGGCACAGAAGTGGCCTGGCAAACAAGGCTGACATGCTTCCAAGGAAACCGCTCCTGGCAAACCAAGTTCATACATTTATTATAAAATGGAAAACTAAAAATAAAAGTTAAACATTTCAACTCCACATGGTAGTTATCTTAGGAGACACTTAACAGTTTGTAACTTAAGCTACTGTAAGTCTGGGTATAATGTTCCAGTGTCAAAAACACTGAGTAATTAGTCAGTATTACATGTCACCTTCTATGGAGCTGAAAGTGCCTGCAGGGCAGGGAATCATGTAGCTGGTACCCTGTGGGCAATAGGACCCAGCAGAGCAGCGGCCTCCTGTTGGGTGATCCTCTGGTTGGGGAGAAACAGAACCCTGGATACAAAGGTAACTAAGTGCAGAGAGATGATGAGGATAGAGGTGATTGCAAGGGGTATGTGGGATTAAGGAAGTAATAGATAACAGAAGGACAGACAGGACGAGATGGAACATATAAGGAGATTTAATTACAGAAGGGGACGGTATAAAAATATAGGGAACGAAAATTTCTTTCTTAATCTGGCTGACCGCTTAATGAAGTGTGCGTTTAGTTAGCCTGTGTTTACCCAGCAGAGCAGACCCCAGTAGGAGCAGCCAATCCAGAGGAACTGCAGTATCTCCCTGGAGGGCAGAGCTCACAGTCTGACTTATTGGACAACCCCATCTGCCTGCTGAGGGTGCCAGCTGGGCACGGGAATGCTACACCATCCTGCGTTCCTGTAGATAAATACGTATAATAACTACAGATTGCCCCTGAATACACATCACTGAACAGTTTGTAAAGACCCCTCTTATCTTGATTATGCTCTATAATGGTCATTTACATAATTAAAAAGCCATTTTGTGTTAGTCTTCTATTAGTGTGCGCACAAAACAAGAGCAACACTATATTTAGTATTTGGCACTCATGTCACACATATCTTTATTTTATTATGCAAATGATAACCTTGTACATTTCTCATGAATGTATTACAGCAGTGATACTAATCTTCACCTACCTGATGGGCAGTAATGTCCTTTAGGACACAGCATGGGAGTGTGAGTCCCTGACACATGCCCAGTGTCAACATCCACTAAGCCAACACAGAAAAATCCTGCAGGACACTTAACACAGTCTGGCTGTAAAGAAACAAATGATGCAGAGTTTTCTACACATTACATACAAAATGATAACTACACTAATATCAGCAGATGTTAGAATTGGATGCCAGCCTCACAATAAATAAAAACCCACCTTCTGTTGCTCATATATAGTTAGTTATTAACCTTATTCCAGATTTACTTTTTTAAATATTTTTCAAAACAGCATATCAGCCTATATATGGCTTGTACACGATCACAGTCATGACAGCTGTATAGTATGTGCACTTTGCCTATTAAAAATAAGCAACCATTCATCTTCATGTTTCTCACCTGTCCTGGTAAATTTTGGTAGGTCCCTGGCAAGCAGGGTACCTGTCTATCAGAACCAGGTGGGCATCTGCTTCCAGGTGAGCAGGTTTTTGAATTTTTTTTTCCGCCTGGACAATAAGAGCCAGCTGGGCACATATGAGAAGGGAAAGAGAGCCCTCTGGTGTCACACATGAAACCTAAAAACATAAGCAACACTGTTAAGCAGATACAGATGTAATATGAAGGTATTATTACCCTATAATTACCCTTCACTTACATTCAAAGAATGTAAGTGAAGCTTTATCTTCTTGAAAATGCAACCATTTCCAACCTGGAGGACAATGCAGGCAGTCACTAAGATGACTGTTTCTGGTTTGGTTGCTGTAATGACCTGGTGGACAGGGAACTGGTGCTGATGAGCCCTGGGCACAGTAATGACCTTTAGGACATCTGTCACCTGTGACCCCACCATCCTCCGGTGTGCGTGACCAGGCCCCAGAGACACAGTAATACCCTGCGCCACACTGACCTGATGGAGCACCTTTCCCATGATGTGCACAGAAAAAGCCTGGTTTGAGAAGAAATAATGTTGATATCAACTCGAAGGGAATATTACCACCAACAACACCAGGAAATGAAAATGAATAAAAAGTACTGTATATGGTATCAGTTTTAATGGAGAGAGACAGAATATCAACCAAAAATCCAGAAAAAAAACCCTGCATTGCATAAAAGCTATAACATTACGTGCATGATATTGAGTGAAATGGGCATTTCATCCTCAAGCAAAACATGGCTATTTTTGGTAAGAGGTTTCCTCTTTAGGTTTCTTGGCTGCTGTTACCTTGGTGGTATATTTTGTGTCACTGCTGGATGACCCATCCACAAATCATCTTAAATGTTATGGCTGAGAAAAGGAGGTTCCTGTGCAAAATGTTGTGGTACATGTCCCTGCTAAGTTGCCCTGTACCCTTAGAAGAACATGAACCCAAAGCATAATGTTTCTACTTCCATGCTTCACTATGGGGATGATGTTCTTTGTGTCATAGTCAGCATTTCTCTTCCTCCAAACACAGCAGTTTGAGTTGAGGCGAAGAGCTCAATTTCGGTTTCTTCTGACCTCAGCACTTTCTCCCTAAGCCTTCTCTGAAACATTTAGATGCGCACTGGCAAACTTAAGATGGGTCTGTAAATGTGCCTTCTTGAGCAGGAGACACCGTAATATATTACCAGTGTTGTTCTTGGTGATTGTGGTCCCAACTATCTTCTGATCATTAATACACTCCTCTCATGCAGTTTTGGTCTGATCCACCATCTTTCTCATGATCATCCTCACCCCATGAGGCAGGATCTTGCATGGACTCCATCTGACATGCATTTTATATATTTTTTTTCATTTCTGAAACAGTTATCACCTCCTCACGAAGCTTCTTGATGATGATCTTGTACATCTTGTCCCTGACCTCCTTTGAAACCCTCTTTGGCTGAGATCAAGAGTTTCTGTTTCTGATTGATTGATTGATTGATTGATTGATTGATTGATTGATTGATTGATTGATTGATTGATTGATCTGTGACAGCCAGAATTCTGGCTGTGTTGTATGGGATCTAATATCTATTTCCCTCAATAACATGCAATTCATATGTGTTTTATACAGTTTTATACAAATACTTTTTTATAATGTATTGTGTCTCTCTCCATTTAAATGAAACTACCATAACAATTATACACTGTTCATCTTATTTTAAGTGAGCAAAATATACAATGTTAAATTACACCCTGGGCCAACTACTTAACCTTTAATACAGTGACATTTAATTGCCATAAATGATGTGTGACCTGGAGGGCAGGGAAGACAGTCCTGGGGTTTTGCCATCTGAGTGTGGGGATTGATAGTTCCAACTGGACAGGGGTACTGGTGTTCGGCCCAGGTCCCAGATGGACAGTAATGACCCACTGGACACTCATAACTCTCTGTCAGAGAGCCATTAATTGTGCCAGGACAATAAAAGCTATGCAGACAAAAACAGGATTGAATAATTTATCTTGTAGCAACAAAACTTGAATGTAATTGTGTATACATGTATATACAGTATAAAAATCACTCATGCACTACTCTATGTACAGTTACAGGTCTTGGTTATTTTTCTGTATCTGTTTACAGTCTCAAGTGACTGTGCAAGGCTGATAAGTGAGTTTACCCCTGAGGACAGGCACTGCAGCTGGCTTGGCCATCTTCTGTGCTGATGGTTCCCAAGGGGCAGTGCTGAGGAGCCACAGAGCCCTCAGAGCAGTAATAACCTGGTTGTGTGAAGACAAGAGTCATGAAATAGATGCACACTGAAGCACAAACTAAGACATGCACAATCCACAGGAGAGAGGCTTTGATTTCCAGTGTGAGTCGAGTAGCTGCTTATGTGTAGCTCTATTATAATGAAAGAGTTTTGCTTACCTTTTCATTAAACTTGCTTATGTGAACTTTAAACCTCCCAATCCATTCGCACTTCCAACAGTGTTAACGCTGCCTGATTAAATCATCCAGACATTTCTTTTTGTTTTGTTTTTTATATTTGTTTTTAATCTGTCCTGGTATATTTTATTTTGACCAGGTTCTGCTGGGTTTTTGAATAGTAAGCTACAGATGCAAGGGGATCTGATCACCTTTTGGGCACGGCCCTCCATGGCTGTCTCTCAAAGGAGGTTCAGGACGCTCTGCACCCCCAGAGCAGAAGAAACCTTGCCAGCATTTTCCTGAAGGTGCCGAGAGCCCCGCAGCATCACAGTAGTAACCTGGGAAACATGGCTGACAGTCCTCCTGAGAGCAATAATGATAAAAACAAAGAGGGAGAGGGATTAGGGAAAGAGAAAGACAGCCGATAAGAAAAAGAAAAACGTGCTTTGTTGCAATATTAATATTGAACTACACATCTACTTGCTATTACAGTGAATGACAGAAATAATCATGTAAGTTACTGTGTAAACAGTTTTTCACAATTGCTAAGATCCATTCCTTAAACCCTTAACGACGTATCTCAAAATTGTAAACAAAAAACCGCAATGAAACAATCAAATCATCCACACAATCATCAAAACAAAAACACTGCTCAGTATTCATTATGCACCAGAGCAAAACACATTGTTCAGGACACGGAGTTCTCATGTCTCATGTTGTTTTTAAGTCTTGCAAACTTTATGCGGCTAATTTATAAATGCATAAAAATGATTCAAATATTAAATAAAAGCCATAATGAACAAAATGTTGAGCTTCCTTTAAGATAACACGGTAAAGAATCAAGACGACAGATTATGGTGGCAGAGAGGATGTGCTAAGATTAGGTTGTTCACTTTGTTCTACATCCAGTAATCACACAATGTATTCTATATGAAGTGTTACATATTGTGCTATTTGTCTTCTACTTTTAATTGCTCATATCAACCTTCAACTTACCTTTGCTTGCTGTATATTCTGAACAGGCTTACATCAGTTTCATCACATCTGTGCTGTAGTTGTCTTTTCAGCTTCAGTGTGAATCACTGTGGACCATCTAGTTTGGTAATGTTTTTAGGTTTTACAAAATGAGATCAAAGTGTGTCTAAAAAAGTGAAAACTGTTCAAATTTTGATTGACTCAATAAACTGGATTTGGATATTGAGAATTTACTTCAGAGAATAGGAGTCAGTGTGGAGGATTGAGTGAACCGATGTATCTCTCAGGTCCTGTCTCGGGGCTTTGCTGGATTTTTCCCTTATTTTTAGGACATGATTTTCATCTGCTTTACTTTTTTAGGTCTGACACTTATTCCTTTGTCCTGCACCTGTTTTTCATGGACACACGGCACACCATGTCAAGATATGCCAGGTTTTCAGCTAATAGCACTTTGGAAATCACCTTGTTGGTTCAAAAACACTATTTTATGCCTGCCATACTGTGTTATCTTTGGCATTTTTCATAGATTTCCTAAAGCAATGGGAACAAATGATGTGTTTCGTGACAGGCTGCTAATAACAAAGTGCCTAAAGATAGAATTTAAAATGGGCTCTTTGCTAAGGTCACTATTATGTATAAATACAGCACTGTTAAGTGCCTTTTTATGCTTGAATGATTCCAAAGTCTGTGAATTAACAAAAAGAAAAACATTCATCTGAAAATGGTCTGGATGGAAAATGAGTGGGGGGGAAAAGTAGACAATGTCTAAACAAAAACTTTGAAAGGCCTTCAGAAATTTAGGAAAACTAGTGTCATTCCTTCAAAGCAAAACATACAGAAATGAGGGGTGATGTCAGATTTTAATTCTAAACTAAATAAATTAGCAACTTTTCAAAACATCAAGTAAAGAATTATGAGAATATTTCCACTTTTTCATCTTAGTTTTGATAGGAAAGCCAGGACAGCCTTTGAGTGTAATAATTTGAGTATGTTGAGTTAAAGCTACCTCTGAGACTAATTTGGTCTGGTTAGAAAATGTTCCTCGTGGACACGGCAGAGGCTTAACCGTGGCCTGGGGACAGTAATGACCAGCAGGACATGGCCCTCCTTCTTCTGGTGAGAGACACAGCATCAGCAATCAAATGTTGCCACATATAAGTAAGACAACACATAGTATTACCAGAATGTAATTTGCTTTATTGCAGTTCTTGCAGTTCTAAAGAAGCATGTTCACCTGCAGCCACTGAGAAAGGCTGTGGAGAGATGTTTCCATATGAGCAGTAATATCCTTTCTGACACAGCCCAGTGACAGCTGTGCCATTTCTGGAAGAGCAGTAATGGCCGGCGTCACACTGCCTGCACTGCAAGACAGACTCATAGCCGGGGTCAGGACCATAAGTTCCCTCTGGACAGCTTCTCAAGTCAAATCCAGTTCCTTGGGGGCAGTAAAAGCCTGCAGGTCATAAAACAAACAAAGGGAAATTTGGAAATAAAGGATTAAGGATAAAAAAAATATCAAATTTCTTTGTTGTTGTTTTTTTATTTTGGGGGGGGGGGGGGATTTAGCAAAATTTTTCTTGATAATTTAATTAAAATAGCTTACAAATGCCACTGTATTATAAGGACATCCAAAACAGCAAATCACAAACCTGCAGGACAAAGGTACAACGAGCCAGACACACAATACCAGCCTGGCAGACAAGGTTCACACTGAGTAGCATGTGTAACAGCCACATATGTCCCTGGTTCACAGGGCACAGGTTGAACAGTTCTCTCAGGGCAGTAGTAACCCTCAGGACAGGGTCCCCCTGTATTTCCATCAGTGGGAGTAGATCTGACAGCTCCCTCTATGCAGTAGTATCTGCATAAGGAAAAGACAGCATGAAAATTCTGGGGATAAAAATGATATTTACATTATTTGCTATATGGATATATATATATAACAAAGACGATGATGATGTGATGGTTATTTCTTTAATCATCACAATCTGGTGTACCCTGCACGACAGGACCCACTGGGTTTTGTAAGGCCAGCAGAGTTGCAATAAAAACCCCCAGGACAGGGTTTGCAATCCTCCTGGCTATGCAGTCCTGAGCTGTTTGACCAGCTCCCTTCAGGGCACGCTTCAGGACCTGTGGTGCCTGCAAAGATGGCACAAGCACAAAAACACATCTTGATTCCAAGAAGCAGAATGACTGCCACACTACAATAAAGACAGCAGTTATTAAACGTAGCAAAAAATTTAATTTAAGACACTGTACTCAAAATTCAGCTACAACTAAATAACTGACATGCACCCACTGTTGGGTCCAGGGTTGAGGAATTTAGGGCAAGATGTAGCTGCAGGCTAAACAAGAAGTTTACCTTACAGCTGCATTTTTAAGATATGTGTCAATGACTTAAGTTGAAGAGAACAAGCACACAAATTAATTTAATGAGAACTATATCAAAAGTTGCAAGAAAACATGTTTTTGAACTTCCTTTAGCGCTCTAAATGCTAATTAGTGTGACTAAAACTTGGCAGCCACAGACTATAAAAGAGCAGAATGTTAATATCCTCACACAGTATAAATTTGGTTACATTAGCTTAAAAAGCAAGCTGCATCAGCACTGTGTTACAAAAAAAAGTGATGTGTATCTCTGAAACTTGCATCATCAGTACAGCAGCAACTGTGGGCGACTGCTTGTTCAGGGAAGACAGATGAGGTACCTGAGGGGCAGTAGTGACCAGGTGGACACAGGGAACCTGAGAGTCCATCCAGTGGCCTGGGAGAGGAGGCACCCTTTCTGCACCAATATCCAGCATGGCATGGTCCTGTGGGTAAAAGAATGTCACAACACATTTCATCGTACAGTCACATAAATATATCTGCAGTCCTGCAGTACACACTAGACGCTGCACCTTCTGGGTTTTACAACTGGATCACCAAACTAGGTCACCAAGATTAGCTTTTGATATATGATTTTGACTTACATACCCCAGGCCAAATACAGTAAATCCAAAGCTATTTTCACTAAAGTTGAGAAAACAATGTTTATTTTTGCATTTTGGGTGAAGAGACACGTGGGATCATTGTTTTGAACTTTGCAAAAGCACTTCAAATAGCTTATCTAACAAGACATAATGAACAGCATGAGTTTTGTGGGATTTACTGTGAAGTATTTTCAGTAAGACATAGTAGAGAAGAGAAGAGAAGAGAAGAGAAGAGAAGAGAAGAGAAGAGAAGAGAAGAGAAGAGAAGAGAAGAGAAGAGAAGAGAAGAGAAGAGAAGAGAAGATGAAACAATTCCAACAGTTACATAAAGAAAAACAGAAACATATACTCACAAACACACCCCACAAAAACAGAAAAATGTACAATTTTCAAAAACTAAGAACAAGCAAATCATTGTTCACTGTACACAAGACATTGAAATGAAAATATCAAAATCTGCCATCATTTTATAATGAGTCAATTCTATCTTGATATGTGCAGACACCACACCTTGAAGATAAGGTCAACATCTGTAGACCCTGTTCCTTTCATTTTGTTTCTCCTGGTTAGCCAGATTCCCATTTTTGCCTGACTTATGAGAAAGTTGGAAAGACAAATCTGCTTCCTCTGTGCTGATCTGTATTTGGGACCACAAATGAACATTGTATTGTCCGGCACCTGTCCATATCCAGCCAATCACTCTTCCAGCAATTTAAAGAGGGAAACTAGGACATTCAACCCACAAATGTTGCAGGTTCTTCTTAGATTGAAAAAAAAACAAAAAACACAGTTACCCTCTACTCTTTGATCTGTATGTGTTAAATGTCTGTCTGCGGCCACTGCCCCATACACCACCCTTCACTGGAGAGCCACGCTACGTTTCATTGGATCGGTTTGTACATAGACCTCCAGCTGTCTCTAGGATAAGAACCTCTTACACTTCAAAAACTCAAAATCTAACCAAGTATATTTGTCTTATTTCTAGTCGAAATATCTCATTACACTTAAAATAAGACACATTCAGCTACAGAGTAACATTTCAGTGAGATTTAGGAACTCGTTTTTAGACAGTACATCTTGAAACTGGAGAATTTTCACTTGTTCCACTGGCATTTTTCACTTATTTCAAGCAAAAATATATTGTATTAAGTGAGAAAACTGAATGAGAAGCCACTTCCAATACAAAGACACCCTTTGCGTATCACCCTGTCAATATCTTTTCTTCAACCAAAATCTTTTCTGTTTACTGAGTTGCTTATACCCTACCATCCTAATTATTTTCAATACTGAGTTTATGAACATCAGACACGGTAATCCACGTTGATGGCACAAATAAAGGTGAACTGATGCTCCTTTCAACCAACAGGTGAACTAACTGTTCCTCATGGAGAAAGACAACCACAGCCTTGTTCATCCAAGAGCCGTAAGTAATGTTCTTGTGATCTACCGGTTCACCAGCAGCTAGGAGAACCTGCTCCACAGTATACTGCTGGGGAGCCACAACACTGGCCCCTTTTATAACTGACAGAAGAGGTGAGCCCTTATTAGGGAACAGCCAGTTAACTTAACCTTGTTCACTCTACATCAAACAATGAAAAAAAAAAACGTATCTTTCCTGTTAAACAACCAAAGGGCGTGAAGAAAATGTATCTGAAATGTCAGTCTAAACTTCCAAAATCCATTTAGCAGCTCCACCCTCTCACCAACCACCTTCACACTCAGTCAGTCACACTCCCAGCATGCAGTGCAAGGAGAGGAGAAGAGAGAAGACTTTCAGATTCTCACCTGCTGGCTCTGACAGTCCAAGAGAAGGACAGTAACGTCCAGATGCACAAGGCATGCAGCCAGCTGAGCTGTCTATATGCTCTCTTGGGTTAAAGGAGCCTATGGGGCAAGGGTGTTGGTTGGGCAGAGCTGTACCTGGAGGACAGTAATGTCCCTTAGGGCAGGGCCTCAGCAAGGACACATTAGCTGCACCCAATCTTGAATCACAGTAGTAACCTTAAAAGAGAGATTTTTTTAAATTAACAATATCAATGTGGGAAAAGGGTAAAAAAAATTACACATTTATATTGGTGGCATTAGGGAAAGTCAACAATCTTGCAAGGATTTAAAAAAAAAAAGCAATCAACTTCAATAAACACTTCTTCAACCACTTATGAAAAGGCTAAATAACAGTGTTGAAAAAGTCAAAGGATTTAGGTGTCCTACCTGCCCCACAGATGGCACAGGATGCCTGTTTGTCTCTATCCTGATAGGTTCCTGATGGGCACGGCTCTGGGGATGAACTACCCTCTAAGCAGAAGTGACCAGGAGGACATGGCAGAGCCATAGCCACAGTCTGACCAGGAGGACACCAGTATCCTATGGAGTTTTACAGAAATACAGTAGTGTAAAAAGACAGGACACAGGTGTTCATCGAACATGTGATCAAATTTATGAACTAACCATCGCTGCAGAGTCCAGTTGGAGCCCTGAGGCCTGTTGTTCTGCAGAAGAAGCCTGATGTACAAGGCTGACAGCCCTTCACACTGGTCAGGCCTGACACTGGGGAAAAAGTACCAGCAGGACAAAACTCTGGCTCCCCAGACCCCTCAACTGCAGAGAAAAATAAATGTAGTTTAGGCCACCATTCATTCCTTCTATTCATTCATCCTTTCTGAGTTCCAGTGCCTACACAGGGTTGAGGGGTGTTGGAAATTATAGCCATCCACCACGCAGAATGTATAAGGGAACACTCTACACAGGTCAACAAAAAAACAGAAACATGCTGAGTCATACGTAAACCTGTGGGTAATTCAGGGTGTCCAATCCACCTGACTCATAGTTATAGCTACTTTGGCATCTCCAGTGTACTTAATATGCATGCCAAGGAAGAATGCAGACATAGTGCCATTTTAGAAACTTGGCATTTCAGCCATAGAAACAATTCAAAACTGTTTCTAACACATATCGAGTGTATACTGGGTGTTGGCAAATGTACGTAAACATAGTTTTCCCCATTAAACTTGTGTCTACAGTGTTAACATTGCTGTTGACTCCGTGTATCGTACTTTCCTTTTCACCAAGCCTTTTACTTTGCACTTTGGCTTAAAAAGTTGGCAAGATGTCGATACAATCCTTCCAAGGAAGTAAAGCTGGGCTTACCACAGTATGTCCCAGGTGGACAGATGTTGCCTGTTTCTCCATCTGTTGGTCTGGCCTCAGTGGCTCCTCCTACACAATAATACCCAGGAGAGCAGGGGCCCATTGGCAGAGCTAAACCTTTTGAGCAAAATGACTAAATTGGTTATTTTGATTGTGCACAGCCAAAAAAATATTATCTATAAGTTGGCTAGAGATTGGCATCCCCTCAAGTGGAACAACAAGAATATTTCAGAAACCTCCTGGAACTGAACTGTCCAATTTACTTATTTACTTTTTTAAATACATTATACAGCAATGAAATCACATGCCACAGATTTGTCATAACTGTAACATCGATATACATAGAGGCAGAACACACAACACACAATCTATAGCTGCATAGGCCAAATGGAGAGCCAAACCCATTCTGCACATTGTGTTTATGTGCTGAAAGAAAAATGATTTCCTTGCTACTAAAATTGATCCTTAAGTATGATTTCACTGATTCATCTACACAAGGCATTTTGTAGAAGGTATAGCAGCAACTTTCAACTTCATTCTCAAAGTATTATTTTGATGATATTATTTTATATAATATACATATAATTTTATTTCTTTTTCACAAATTTAGCTGAGAACCTATATGTAACAATATGCCTATTGTAGCCTAGAAAACAGTGTGTTTGTGCACCTGAGACATTACAGAAGGTTCCGGGTGGGCAAGGTAGGGGCTCTGAGCTGCCTAAGGGGCAATAAAATCCTGCCTGGCAGCGCCCCCCTGTGGATGTAGCTGGACAAAGACAGTTGGCATTTGTATAATTGTCAAGGTCAAAGGGCTGGGAGTTCCACGCTGCAGAGACACAGAACCAACCTGAGAGGAACAAACAGCAAGAAACAAAGCAAGATATCACAAACTCTGTGTGATATAGAAAAGATCCTGCAGCTGACACGTCTAAGCATTAGTGAAACATGATTTCTCAACATATAAAGATATATATATATATATATATATATATATATATATATATATATATATATATATATATATATATATATATATATATATGTATGTATGTATGTATACTCAACAGATGGCGATACAGAGCAAGGTGGCAGAGATGAGACATTGTTAAGAAAAGTCTTAATAAACCAGTTACTCAGGCTTCCACATCAGTCTATCACGTGTGCATTATGTGTCTGATGTGTTGAAGTTCATTTGCATCTTTGCACATAAATAAATAATACACAGAGAATTATTTAAAAGCCGTTGTTGTTGCTGAAGTGTGACTGGTGTTGAGCTGTGATGTTTCGTGTTTCATGTGCACTCTTTGTTCCCTACTCTAAAATCTTCCAGACTGTTTTGCTGGGCCCCGGAGACACGTACGCTGGCACAGAGGACAAAGTCCTGACACTGAGAAACTAGGCTGCAAGCTGTGATTGTATCTTTGGAACAAATGAACAAAGACAATGTTACTGACCAGCTTTGCATTTTCCAGACACTTTGGTCAGCCTTTCCTTCTCACAGTAGTGTCCTGGAGGACAAGGCAGGCAGCTGTCCAGACTCTGCGTCATGGGCTCTGGGTTGTAGTATCCACGTGGACAGGGAAACTGGGTGGCATGCTTAGTTCCTACACATGTAATGCAATTAGATATAAACAAGTGTGCAACTTCTTTTCTATTATTAAAGCTGGGGACAATAGCTCACTGAAGCTGAAACCAGCTTTCAGTTCAATACGAAGCTCACACTCTGCTTCTTTTCAGACTAAGCTGAACTTTTACTAATCATTCATTCTAATAAAGAATCATAACCATGACCACAGTTTTGGGGTGATTGTACCATCAGGGCAGTAGAATCCAGGTGGACAGGGAAACTTGGAAAAATTGGCGGTCCTTTCTGGACAGTAGTACCCAGCAGGGCAGCGGGAACACACTGACTGGCCTGTGAGGTTGTTGTATGTTCCAGCAGGGCAGGGCAATGGGCTAGCACTACCCTCAGGGCAGTAATGAGCAGTTGGGCAAAGCCCTCCTTTTGCGCCTGGAGAAGAAAAACCAATTAGATGTGGAAATGTACTGAAATTAATGTGATAAATCTCGTGATAACGCATGATTAATTCAGTAATCGCTCATTCAACAAAACACCCTCACACATTCTAGTTTCCTGTATTTATCAGCATCTGTTTCTCTTCTCTCTAAAGCCTATTCATAACATTTATATTCACACATTATACATTAGCTCTGCTTTACAGGAGTTTTAATTCATGTAAAGCATGAATTAACAACATTGATTAATTATAGCTGTGCTGACATGGAATTGCATAAGCTGAATCAAGAAAACCTGCGCTTGTTGTGTCTCCCCCTGGACAGTAGAATCCAGTCTGACATGGACCAGATGGACGAGTAAGACCTGCAGTGCCACAGAAGTGACCCGCTGGACATGGACTACAGCCAGAGGTGTCCACCAGATGAAGACTGCAACCATACAAATGTAAACACAAATGCGCATAAACATTTACAGGTCCATGGTATAATAGTGTGTGTAATATTTTGACCAACACACCTAGTAGAGAAGGTCCCTGGCGGACAAGGCATAGGCAGACTGGTGCCCTCAGGACAGTAACTTCCCTTCGGGCATGCTCCTCCTACTCCTGTGCTGAAGTTGCCATCGGGGTTCTGAAAGTTCACGCCTGGAAATGTTGCACATTTTGGTCACATTTTAGCTGTGAAAGTCGGTTTAACAGCACAAAGGCACTGAACACGCTGTATAATAGATTTGGTGTACCAGCTATGCAGTAGTAACCGGCCTGACAAGGCCCAGAGGGTTCAAACAGACCCCAATCCTCACAATAGAAGCCTGTAATTGAAGCAGAGAAAAGAAAACTTCACTGCAGTGGTAATAATTAGAAGCATTTATTGAATCACGTCATAAATTACTCCTTGTTTAGGTAATTAAATGTGGTAAGTCATTCTGCCATTATCTCTTAATTAT
Source organism: Aulonocara stuartgranti (assembly GCF_965226115.1). Lineage (NCBI taxonomy): Eukaryota > Metazoa > Chordata > Actinopteri > Cichliformes > Cichlidae > Aulonocara > Aulonocara stuartgranti. Next base: position 18,995,878 of record NC_138950.1, read on the forward strand.
AGCAATTAGCTTTAAAAACCCCAATTCATAAATGACAAGTTAATATATTAAAATCTAATTCAGCTAACCACTGTATCCACAGATTCCCAGTATCATTCAGGCAGTTTAAAAAAAAAAGCATGTTACAATACTCTCACCTGCTGGACAAAGGAGGCACTGCTCCACTTGACTGAGACCAAACTGAGGACTGTATGTACCAGGTGGGCAGGGTAGTATACCTTCAACGCCACCACCAAGACAATAGTGTCCCACCGGACACGGCTGGACACCTTCTCCAGATAGGCAATATGTTCCTATGGGGCAGTCATCGCACATTTCTGCCCCTTTAAACAAAAGAGAATAATTTAATAGTGAAGTAACATCTGCATTTAAAATCACAAATATGATTTATTTGTGTTTAATTATATTTTTATACCTGTTGTGTTTGAGTAAGTCCCATCAGGGCAGAGAAGAGGAGATGCTGAGCCCATTGGACAATAATATCCAAGTGGACAAATGTCACCTGTCACACCATCAGAGGGCGCTGAAACCACTGCCCCTCCAGAACAATAATATCCTATAAATCAGAAGATGCAAAGGTTTAGTGACTTCTTAAACACTGGAGAGCGTTTCATCCAACCAGTTTCTGTTTTTCTGCTTATTTTAGTGATAGACACTATGGCAATGACAGATATACACAGATCACATCAGGCACTGCTGGCACTTCATTACCTATATCACAAATTTCAGAAGGCTGGCTGAGTCCAGTACTGTTACAGTAGAGTCCTGGGGGGCAGGATAAACAAGAGGACCAGGTTTGGGCTCCCACTGTGTTACTCCAGGTTCCCACAGGACATGGGTGCTGCTGTGGGTACTTGGTTCCTTGTGGACAGATGTAGCCTGCAGGACAGACACCGCCAGACGCCACAGCAACCTGTGAGAGTGATGGGGTAATTATAAGGTGACTGAGAGCAATTAATCGGCAACAATTTTCTAAATAGTCCTTAATAATAGTAAATATCTTTGGGGTGTTTTAGTGTTGAACCAAAGAAGCAGTTTGAAGAAATTAGCTTTGGAATACAAAGAAGTTTGATCATCTGACTGTTCTAGTCAGAAGTTTAAAAGTTAAAGCTGTGGGCTGTTCGAGTTGGAAGCTGTCATTAATTTCCTACGCACTATCAGCAGCCTATCCAAAAAGCACTTGGGTTATTTATTTAACTAATGCAATTCAAACTAAACAGGCCTTTAGATTCATGCTCATATCAAATGAAATTAGCAGTCAAAGTGTGTGGAAAATGAATAGCTGCCATCAAATCAACTGCACGACACTAAAGCAGACACGTTCAACTTAAAAACCAGGACATTTCCACCTCTTTAATTGCCATCAGTTTTTCCTTTTCTGTGCTCCTTCCCCCGCTCATATACTGCACCATGCTGACAAATTGCTTCACTTGAGCAAAAGTGAATTATAAGCATAACTCAACAACAAGCCCATAGAAGAAGAAAAAAGTCAAATATTTCGCCATTTGAAACTCTTCGGAAATCGATATGGTAAATATAAAGACATTTGAGACCAGTGTCTGAAAAGACCGTAAACCAATAAAAGCATGACAATAAATATATGATATAATATTTCAGTACCTGTAAAATAAGGAAACTGTAATTCTTAATGAGTCTGCAAATACAGCTACTGTCCCAAAAACAAATAACTCATTCTGAGATGAGCTACTACTTAAAATGCCTTTATAGAATTACAGTTTTCTGTTAATCTCCAACAAAAAAAATCATCTGATCCTTTTCAAATAAGATAATATTACCACATAGTAAATAAAGTTATTATTCATTAAATCTTACTGGTGAGGCAGTGGAAGCTCCAGAGGTGCAGTAGTGTCCTGGGTCACAGAGACCCTGAGGTTCAGAAAGACCACTTCTGCTACAGAACAAGCCTGCGTCACATGGCCGGCAATGCTGCACAGCATCACCACCAGGCTGGTCAGAGTAAGAGCCCTGAATAATAATCACATGGAATCATTTTAATAGGGTGGGATTTATGGGAGGAAATTCAAAATCATGAAGACAGAGTGATGAAGTAAAACGTGCAGCGAACACTGACACTCTACAATGACACATCCACAATTTCACACCACATGAGAACATAAAGGTACTCACTGAAGGACATGGGTGAGCAACAGTGGATCTTAGAGGACAGTAGTGTCCTGTGGGACACAGAGGTGGCTGGGACAAGCCTGTGTGGTTACACAATCTGCCTCCCTGACACTCCAAACATGACTGTGCACCTCGACGCTGCCGAGCACAGACAAAAGAAATAACCCTTAATATACCATTAGCCTATCATCCAATCATAAAGAAATACAGGCTCAGTGTAGCAGCACTTGGCATGTAGTATATCCTACCGGCTGAAAATAACCAAGAGGACATGGCTCTGCCCTGGCTGCCCCTTTTGAAGTGTAATGCCCTTCCTCTGCTTCATTCTGAACAGGTGACGCTGAGCCACCAGTGCAGTAGAAACCAGGAAAACAAGGGGCTGATGGTGACGTGTTGTTAGAACCTGCACAATAAAAACTGACAGGGAGAGAAACACACTGACTCATGGAGTAGAGGTTTCAGCTGTACATAGTCCTCCAAAACAAATCGATAGGATTACCCTGGCGGACAGCTAGTACACTCCTCAGGTCTGCTGAGGCCAGTGCTGTTGCTGAAAGTGCCAGAAGGACAGGGGAGAGGAGAGGGCGAGGCTAAAGGACAGTAACTTCCTGCCGGACACAGACCTCCAGTTGGTCCATCGACAGGAGTCTGGCAATAAGAGTGAAGAGAGGCCAAAAACTTACTGCCGCGTAATGAAATCCTACAACATAAAGTTGTTATGTGTTGTATTTGTATTTGTTGATCCCAACAAGTAAAGAAAATTATTGGTATACCCTGAATAAATACAGAATAAATGACTGTAATAACATTAGCATACAGCAGACTTGGCTCCCTCTCTGCAGTAAAAACGATCTCTGCAGCTTCCAGAGGGCTCTGAAAGTCCCACTCCAGTGCAATACTGGCCTCCGCCACAAGGGGTGCATTCAGACCTATCACTAAGAGCAGAGCGAGAACTGTAGGTTCCTTCAGGACAAGGTTCAGGAACAGAAGTGCCGTCTGGACAGTAAAACCCCTGAACGGAGGCACAGAAGGGGAAAAGGAGCCATTTGTGCCTCTGGTGTATTTTACATAAACAGATGCAAGCACACTTAAAAACTGTCTCACCCATACAGCAAAACAGTTTTTTAAAAGTCTTATTCTTACTTGTGGACATACTGAAGGAGTGTGAGTTCCTGGGCTGCTACAGTAATGCCTGGATGGACACAAAATACATGCCTCTCCACTTTGACCAAGTGTGTTGTTTCTGTATTTGCCAGCTTGGCAGGGGTATGTGAAGGGGTAACCGGTCCCAGCGGGGCAATAGTGGCCATCGGGACACTCCTCTGTCTTAATATAGGACAACATAATAGTCATAATAGGGAAAAAAAAAAAAGAAAAAAAAGGACAACATAATAGTGGTTATGGTACTTGCTTTGAACATGCAGTCTTCATCTAAAATCACTATTAGGTAGAAACTTGTGAACAGTATTAACAAACTGACTATAATTGGTAATGGTAATGCTGTCTTTCTGATCATAAAAAAATCTATGGTCTTACAGGCCTGGTAATAGGCTGCTCCTTAGGTTGTTGGGAGTAACAATACTTCCCCTCAGGACACTGGATACACTCACTGGCATCACGCAAGCCAGGAAATTCACTGTAGGTGCCATTTGGGCAAGGAATGGGATTGGGATCCTGTGAGTAAAGACTAAATGTAGTTTAAGAGGTCAAATGTGTCCAAATATGAAAACATAAGTACATAACTTTAATTTTTTTTTAAGTCTCTCCTGAATTTATCAGTCTGTGACTCACAATGCCTCCTCCGGGGCAGAAGAAACCTCGAGGACAGAGGGTGGCTGATCGCTGGGGGTCTCTGGCCAAACCCTGAGAGCAGAGAAAACCTGGAGGGCACACCATGACACTTAGCATGGCTTCCTCACTAGTGGTCTCATTACTGCAGAAGTGGCCCTGCAGGCATGGAGAACACTCTGCAGATCCCTCATCCTACACACAAGAGAACGTGAAGAAAGAAAGCTGAAGTTAAAGATATCAACCAGTATGGGGGAGGGATACAGCAAAATAGACGTTGAAAACGCAAAGGAGAGGGGGATCTAATTTGGAAGATGCTGGAAAAACACTGACACTGCTTCAATATTGCGAGCAAAATATTGATTTATGAAAGAAATTGACTTCAAAAACTCCTCTACCTGACATTTACTGATATACGTTACTAAGTGAGCAATGCAAGACGATATCATGTGGGTGGGAAATCTAAAAATAGGACAATCAAAACAGCTACTGAAGGATGAGAATACAAAGGCTTTAGTTTCCAGAGGTTCTGTCAGGGGTCCAGTCACATTGGATGTTTTATAGTTAAGATCTTACAGAGTAGCTGCCAGCTCCACACACTCTGGGGCTGACAGTGGCTGAGTGGGGACAAAAATAGCCAGCAGGGCAAGAAGAGCAGTCCTCGAGCCTCCGACCTCCTTTCAGACGGCGAAATGTAGAGCTGGAGATGCAGGGCAATACACTAAATCACACTCATTAAACCAACTTAATGCTAACAAAAATCCATATCGTCATCATTCTCACATTTTTCTTTATGACTGACACACAATCACTGCTTACGGTGGGCAAGGTGAAGGTTTGGAGGTGCCCTGCTGACAGAACGAGCCCTCGGGACATATCAAGCAGTCATCTCTGCGTCTGTTACCCATTTGGATGCTGTAGGTGCCCTCAGGGCAAGGAAACTGCGTGCCATATGCAGTCCCTGGTGATGCAATATCGACATGATTATATCAACACGAATGACTCATGAATACAGCTCGGGTAGAGAAAACAAATCTCATTCTACGAAATTAATTTCACATGGAAACCTGTATTTATCTCTAAGAGCATGCAATGCTCATAAAGGATAAAGAATGTTAGCTTTTTTAACACACACACACACATATATACATATATAACATATTCATGTTTACCTTCAGGACAGTAGTGTCCAGAGCTGCATCGACCTGATGGCGCTCCTGAACCAGCCAAACAGTACCAGCCATGTGGACATGGCTGGCACTCACTTTCAGCCTCCAATCCACTGTGACCGCTCCATGTACCCACAGGACATTTGTACTGGGTGGGGAACATAGTTCCAGCAGGACAATAATGTCCAGGAAAGCAGAGAAGTGGGGGTCTCTGGATATCTCCAGTTCCTGACAAATAAGAATTAACACAGACAAGTAGATTAAGGTGACACTAATATATGACAACGTTATTAAACAAATATCAACATGTGACAAAACTTGCATTTTCTTTTGCATCGTCTTCTTTTTTCTTTTTTTTAATAATGACTTTTGTGGATTTTAGTTGTTTAAATGCGACATCTTTTAAAAAGAAGCAGTGATGATCAGTTCTTAGTTAAAACATTTACTGTAATGTGAATGTCATTTATTCCGGCTGATTAGCAAACTATAACAGTTGTGTAGTCGTAATCATAATGCATTTGAAGTCTAGAAAAACAGAAACCAAATATAATGTCTCATATCACAAATATATACACTCAGTTCACACAGTATAGTAATACAGTTGTATACATAATTGAGCTTTGTATGAAAACCTGACCTGAATTCATATCTTCAGATACTATGAAATATCAAAGAGTACTTTTAAAGGTTATCTGAACATCTATATGAAATGTCACCTCGAAGACAGGCATATCGTGCTGGACACTGCTGACACTGTGAGCGGTCAGTTAGGTCAGTGCGATTGCTCAGTGTCCCCGGTGGGCACGCATTGGATGGCGCGTTTGGTTTTGAAGACCCAGGAGGACACACAAACCTGTCAAGATACGGACAAATTGATCAAAGTCATAGAGTAACAATGTCAAGGTGGGTTGAAAAGGAGCAACATAAAAATCTATGTCTCAGTGGCTAAATGCAAAAGTTACAGGGCTCCCTTATGTCAGATTTACAGTACTCTAAACATAAGAATACAATAGCACTAAAGCATGCTTGATTAAAAAAAGAATAAAACAACAACATTTTTTTAATCTTGAGATTGCAACTTACCCTTGCATGCAGTCTACATCAGGGGCTCTCAGGGCTACCTGTGTGCAGGCCTTTCCTGCATAGCACTCTCTGCAATCAGCCACCTCATCCTGACCCTCTAAAGGGTTGAAGGAGCCCGGTGGACAGGGCACTGGGTCACTTGTCCCCACAGGACAGTAGAAGGCAGCAGGGCATTTGAGACAGTCTTTCACACCTGGGGGGGAAATCCTACTGTCATGGCAAAGATACTACAGGATTAAGGCAAACAGTAAATCTGCTCCATAAATTCCTATGCTGTACTCACTGCTTGTGCACATAGTTAGGTTTCTCTTTACAGTCACCCATCATTTTTCTATACTGGGCTCACTGCTACAGCTTGCCATCGGCAGTTGTTTTTATATTGCTAAATTAGATGTTTTTCTATTTGCCCTCTCAGTGTCCATCTGTTGCAATAAACAACACCTATATTTTTATATAATCACTGGGATTTGCTGTGATAGAGCGCTATAATATCATATTAGGCTGGGGCTTTTGTGAAGGAGTATAAATTCATTTCAAAAGAAAATATTTAGTTTGACTTACTAAATATAAAACAGAGCTTTGTGTCTACTATAGTGTATATATAAATCAGTAATAATAATAATAATACTTATAATTAGTATTAATAATAATAATAGCATACTTAAACTCACTTATCGCCCCTTGATGAGGGGTGAAGGTGCCTGGAGGACATATAACTTCTTCCAAAGTACCAGCAGGGCAGTATCTACCCCGAGCACAGGGCAAACCAGGACTTGATGACCCTGTTTACAGATACGCACACACACTCTAAAATCTATATTTCATCTTATTTCTTCAACTATGAAAATAGTTACTTTCTGGGACACATCTTAATATTTTTGTCAAGTGAAGTCAGTTTGTTAATGCTGAGACTTACCTGCAGGACAGAAGCGTCCTTCCCTACATCTCTTGCATCCTGCCCTACTTGTCTGACCCAGTTGTTCCCCCGCTGTGCCAGTGGGGCAAGGTGACCCCTGCGGGGTGGCAGTGCCCTCTTCACAGTAATAGCCTTGTGGGCACAGGAACTGGGAGGTGGGTCTCTGTGAGGTACCTTCCAGACAGTAAAACCCTAGAGAAAAAGTATTTTTTATACAATGCTATGTATAAAACTCTTCATAGAAGAACATTTTAAGAGGATATTATACAGTCATACAGTCCAGATAAACTATTACATTTGCTTTCCAAGGGTTAGGTATGTTATAGATATGATGAGACATACTCTTCTGCACATATATAGTTTTTGCACATGGACAAACAATTTTACCACTTGTCCAGATGCTTTGCCACCATTCCTTTACCTGCAGGACAGATTGTGCAGTCTCTCAGTCTCTGCAGGCCTTCTTTAGGGCCGTAAGTACCTGCAGGACAGGGTATAGCTACCCCTCCCACACAGTAATGACCTGCGGGGGTAAAACACAGGTACATTTGACATTTCTTTGGTAAGTAAAGGAAATTATAAGATGAATGATAACATGCAGCACTTAACACCAACCTAATGGACAGACCATACAACCAAACTCTTCTGTCACATCTTTGTATGTTCCTGGTCGACAGGTGATGGACTGACTGGCTCTGTGGACTGGCTGGCTCCAGCGGGGGGTTATAGCTCCACCACACAGTATGGATGTGTTATTACAGCTGCTGCAGTAACCCTGTCCAGGTGTAGAAGACCAACCAGGAGGACAGGGAAGTGGCTGAGACATTCCACTATCTGGACAGTAACTTCCTAAGAAACAAAGAAAAAAAGTGTTTTTTACATTTTTATGAGAACTTTTTAGTTGTAAATAAAGCTATTTATATCAAACTTCTTTAAATGTTTGGGAGCAGAAGATTTGTTTTGTTTGTCTTTTATACCTGCTGGACACTGCAGACACTGGATCGTACACATAGTAGAATAAAAGCCCAGAGGACAGTCGTTACACACGGTGTGATCTGGATTGGGCTCCTTGCCAGGTCCACACTATAAGACATGTTGACAAAAGAGAAGAAAAAAAAAGAATGCCTCAAATGCACAGAATGTTGGAGGATTTAACTTCTTATCCACTATTATTAGGTCTGACCCTATAAGGGAAACCCGAGGTGCAGACAGAATCCACAGGACAGCTCAGACACTGCAGGACCCCCTCTGGCGAATGCTGTCCTGGGGGGCATAAATAAAGAATCCCAATGGTTGGATCACATGAGAAGCCTGCAGGACACAGCTTACAATCCACTCGTTCCTCTGAACTGATGAGATCTGGAAAACAAGGCTGCGACATAAAGAAATGAGCAATAAGAGCACACATGATGACAACAAAACAGCTTTGTAACTAATTATTAATTCCTGCATCGCTCTGCAGTCACTTGTCTTCACTTTGGCTCTTCTATGGGCTCTGCTATGACAAGTCATCATACTGTAGTTGAAACATGCATTTTCTCTTAATTTGAAAACAAAGCATGAAGCCAGAAGTGTTTTTGTTGTTTTGTTTTGCATTAACATGTCTTACCTTGCAGTCAGTGATACTGCTCTTCCCTGTGTACATGTTGAATGTTCCTGCTGGGCATCTTTGCGGTGCAGACGAATTGCCAGAGCAGCTATAAAACAAAAATAATTTATAATTTGTATAATTTATTATCCATTTTATAGAAAACTCTCTTATTAGTGAAAGATTACAGATCTAACAGTTCAAAAATAGTTGATGACTCACAAATGACCAGAGGGACACTCTAAGCAAAGCTGGTTGAAGAAGTATTTTCCTCCTGGACACTGATCCACATCTGTTTCCTCACTGAGGGGGTAGTCTGCACTCCCTTCAGGCGTTACATAAATTATTGTTAGAACAATAGATAGAACATTCTCGTGTAGTCAGTGTGGTTTTGGTAGTTACTTAGTTTAATTTGTCAATATTTAAAAAGGAGTTGCTTACCTGAAGAAACTCCAGACTCCGTCCGCAGTAAAAAGATAGCAAAAGCTAAAGAGCAGCGCAGGTGTATTATTTCCCATGAACACATTATTGCTGAATCACTTAGAAGTTGGTAACAACTAAGTTAACGTTAAAGACTTAATGGAGTTAGTCTCCCAGAGTGATCGTTTAAAGACTTGAAAGTGAGAGGCCCCCAGCCACTAAAAGTGAAACGTGGATGAAATCTGATTCCCAGGTGGTTGCTTCAGCTGACAATAGTGTGCAGTAATGTTCGGTAACTATATCTGCTTCTTTCAATAATGCATGACGCGTTGAAGTTCACCTAGATGGTGTCTCTGCTGGTGGATCATTTAAATTATTTATGTTGCTCTTGTAAGTCATTAAGATGCAATAAAGAAGAAACTGTTTTTTTTAAGGTATTAAAAATGAAATTAAATCAATTCCATTGCCAAACATTAAATGTTTAATCACATAAGACCAATTATATTTTCACGAGGTAAAAATTTTAGGATAAATTATTTAATTACGGTGTAAAAGGAAATTCAAATGCAGCCTCTGTGGGTGCAGTGAGGACTAGTGGATCTGCAGACATTTTTGCGCCTGCACTTTGCAGGATGTCAGGTGCAATAAATGGAAAGTTATGAATATTTTTAAACAGCAACGTAATCTTTGGGTTACCACTTCCTGTACCCTCACTCAAGCGTTGGAACATGTGTGTGGGTACTTAAGTGTGTTTGTGCAGGTGCATGCATCACCAGCCTACAGGAGCACAACAGATCCAGTTTCATCTTTTGAGGCAGGAGAAAATTAGAAAAACAGAGAACAGCAATGAACAGCTCAATCTATCTCACTTTACTCTTTTTTTGGATGACACGAGGTAAAGTTTATATGATGTTTGTTATTGCCCTGGGCTTTAGATATTTCAAACACATTTATTTAGACAAATGCGCGCTATTTGAGGTAAAAAATTTTATTACCTTTCTTCACAGATTGTGTAAACTGTATTTACACGAAGACACCCATTGATTTAGTGACTGTGGAGTTGGGGGACTCCGTTACATTAAATTGCACTTACAATTGCTCCAGTGGATTCGTTCAAGGCTACTGGAGTAAAGCGCTCAACATCTTTGGCTGCCACATGATGTTTAGAGAAGGCAGCTTTTGCACAGTGTTTCTTTGTCTCACCAATGTGTCCGCGGGACATCTGAAAAACAACTACACTTGCTACACAGTAGATAAAGAGGATCCTCAGCTTCAACAAAAAACAGAGCGTCTCTTTTTGCTTCAGCTTCGAGGTAGATAAACTTTAGTTTATGCAAATATGTGCAGCTGCTCAATAAAGAGGTAAGCAAATTGGATTTCACTTTAACTTTTCCTTTTTTCAGCTCAGAGAAGTCTTCCAAACACAGATGCTCCAAAAAATTACAACAAAAATGGTAAGAAGCTGTGATTTGAAGAGATGCAAAATTTTTCATAGCTGTAGCTGAACATTTTTGAGCATGACTTTCATTTAATATATTGCATTCTTCATTCTTCAGCATCTTTTCCTGCCAAGCCAAATTCCCCTGGAGGTGAGATGGGACTCTGAAACAGTGGATATTATGAAAACTTTTAAAGAGAATCATTGTTACTTATTAACATCTGTATGGAGAAGGGAGAAGTAAATGTTTGCCTTTCGATCCAGTTCAGTCTAAGTTAATACTGTTGTTTCCATGTTAACAGGAGAATTTACTGGAATTAAGGTTTTGGCAACAGTTTCCGTAGCTGTAGCCCTGGTTCTTGCAGCATTGGCTGTATACTTGTGTTTTAATCGGAACAGACAGAACTGGAACGGTAAAGGTGATCACAAGATACTACACTGTGAACATACACCAGCTTTAAAAAGTTCTGAATGATAAAATATACACAACTGTGTCCGTATAACTATTTAACATTATATTGATAATATCTCATATTCCAGAGGAGCCTACTGTGTCCAAATTGGAGTGAGTACAATTTCAGAACTTCTCTTTATTTAAATCTGACTTCAATTACCTTTAAATGTTAGACTTGCAATATTCTTTATTGGGCCTTTTGCTATATGTTTTCCTTTTCAGCTTACCACAATCACCACATGTAGCCCAGCTACAGATAAAAGGTAAACAGTTTTAAATATCAAATGTAAAAGCGACAAATACGAGCTTCAATTTTTGTTCCTTCTATTATTCATACCTGTCCTATTTCTCAGGGTCAACACAAAGTGAAAGGGTGACTTTGAGGATTCCTCCACCAGGTAAGACAATCTCAACACTTTTCATTTGAATGACACCTTATCATCATCTACCCTATAGAAACAAAGACAATAACTAATGAAACAAATGCTTTCTCTGACCCAGATAATGAGAGTGATACTGAAGTTCCTTACGCTGACATTATGATCACCGTCCGTGGTGTCAGCACACCAGAACTCACTCAGGTCGGCTACCTGATAGCCGGAGACCAAAAAGAGGTGAGAGACAAAGTAGTAAACATGTTTGTTACTTGTGTTTCACTGAGCTCGAAATGTTATTTCCCATGCTCTATTACCAGCTACTTGCAGTGTGCTGCAGCTCACATACCTGTGCATGATTCTGAATTGCTAATTGCAGAATATATAAGCAATGAGATTCATTTTATATCAGAAACGTTCATGTGTTCATCTTACTTGTTCAAAAAGTTTCTTTTACTCATTTCATATGTGAGGAATGCTATAAATAAAGCTAAAGCAAAAATAGAATATTTTTTAAGGTTTTAAACAAATTGTGGCTTTTTTTTATTTACGTGTAATTGTAAGGCATGTGTGCAAAGCAATTTTTTGAGTGGTTACCTTCTTTTAAGTGGTTACCTTGTATAGATGTGCTTTGATAATTTAGAAGAAGAAAAAAACAGAAAAGCCTACAACCAGTATTTCTATTACCAGGGTTATTTTATCTAACTAAAGGTTAACTAAAAACTAAAAGTGGATGTGAAAACAAACAAACAAACTTTAATTAACTCAAAAACACAAACTTGAAAAACTAAATAACTAAAATTAAACAAATAAAGGAAGTTTTAGTATTTGTTAGTTTGGTAAAAAAGAAAATGTTATCACAGCTTATCTGATGAGGTTTTGATTACTAAGACTTTGAATGTCTACAAGACTGAGTCAAGTTTTTTCAAAACGTTCTGTGTTTTTATTATAATACCTGTGCTGATTTCCATTAATCTTGCCCATATATACGTATATTTTAAAAAGTCTAAAACTGTAAATAAATAAATAAATAAAAGCTAGTAAAAAGTGCGAAAGTATAAAAACTCTGTTTATAGCACAAACACATTAGGGGTCTTTTTTATCCTTCTTCCCCTCCAGCGGTGGGGAGATAAACCGAGGTGTCACCTGCAGGCCTCTCGTTCAGCTGACAGACTGCATGTTCCCCAGGTCAGAGAGGTCAGCCGCAAGATGAGCACCAACTCTGAGTATGCAGTGATCACCTACGCCTGACTTCGACTGCTGCTGCAGAGGAATGTGAAGAAAAAATAGAGATATGTTTTTTATGTATATATGGTTTTGAAGGATGTATTTGTTTTCCATTTATGCTTTTTTTATTCTATTGTTCGCGTGGTGTATCTGTATTGAGGTTTATATTCAATAAAGCTGTCATTTCTTGACTTTCATGTCATTTGACCCTTCCTGATGGCCGTAGTAGCGCTAATCGTTGCTTAGAAACAACTATCAACAAAACACTCCGGGGTGAACAGTTGGTTTGGGGTTGCTGCCAGTTTTTAGGTATCCACTGTGACTAATTCATAAAAAATTTTGTTAAGGTTTCTGGTATTCTGAAGTCAGTTAATGAGAGTCGTTTAGAGCTAGTTGTCACAGACGTTTGTGCCCCCTTAAAAAATGGCAGTGCCTTTCTCAAACACTCACCTGCGGGTCCCGCGAGGATTTGGTACCATACTAGAGGGACTGACCCGTGAAGTCCTACGAGACCAGCCTGAAGACATCCCCAAATATGCCGCGCAGTACTTCGAAGCTCTTCTAAAAGAAAGACAAGGTAACTATAACTTTCTAACTTTTAACGTGATGAAGTAACAGTATGTCCCGTTCAAAGATTTGTGTATGTTTCTTTTCTTCGCTAAATACTTGTAATAGTTTGCCTATCATATTTCCCATAAGCTCCTCGAAATTACTAGCATGTCCTTGTGACTTTGCATAATGTAAATGAAACTGAATTGACCTGAAAAGTACGGCTTTTCTGTCATTGCAGAGAGTGGCATGGACCCTGCCGAGTGGGCTGCTAAACTGGAAGATAGATTCTACAACAACCATGCGTTCAAGAGCCCTGAGGTAGTTGTATAAGTTTAGGTAATGGTCGCACCATACTTGTGCAACCTCATTCCCCAAAGAGTTGGACTGCTGTGTAAACTGTAACACGAAACAACATGCAGTGATATACAAGATACTCAATAAGAAAAAAGAAAAACCAACTCTGTGTTTACCTGAAAATGGTACCAACAGATATTAAAGGCTGAAAATAACTTTAAATTTAATTAGAATTTTATATAAATGTAATATCTGCTCATGTTTAATTGGACAAAACATTTAAAAAAAAATCACCAAGAAAACTGTGGGCTAATGTTCCAAAGACTGGTTTTGAAAGCATATGTTGCCTTTAGTTGCTCGGCATATTATTTCAACAGTTGTTGTTCTTTTTTGTCATATATTGTGGTTCCAATGGGCCAGAAGTTTTTATTGGATGACAGGTTTTAACTGCAAACAGGCCAGTTTAGTTCTCTGACCTATACTGCAAATGTGTGCTGTTGTAAATACAGTGCCTTCTCATTTTTATTTATTTTTTTAGTTTGTCGCACTTAAATGTTTCCAAGAAAAGATTTCATTTATTATGAGAAAAACCTACCTGGTGTCATGACATGGTCTAAAGAAACACAAGAACAGATAAGAAATAAGGTCTGCAAGTAAAAGACAAATAAAAGTCCACCTCAAGATGGCTCAGAAAAACAAAATCAAGGCTTTGGTGTTACCTAGTCAAAGTCTGGACTTAAATTAGATTGATTCCATTTGCTATGACTAATTTCCTTCGGGATTAATAAAGTATTCTGATTCTGAAAAACAGGCTGTTCATGCTGCAAAAACCCTAGTCCTCCAATGCGAAATAAAACAAAGACAAACAAGGTTAACTTTTTACAAAATGTGGTCCTGCAATCTGTGAAGCTTGAGATCCTGCCACCAGTGTTTGATAGAGAAAAGAAATCTCATGTGACCATTAAATCTGCTCCTCTACCATCATAAACTAGTACTTGTTGGTCTTCTAAACAGGAGGAGTGCAGCCAGTCCCAGAAGAAGGAGGACATTGTGGACATCATGGACATCCCCCTGGATGATCCCGAGGCCAACAGGGCTGCTGCCAAAATTCAGGCTGGCTTTCGTGGCCACATGATTCGTAAGCAGCTGAAGCCAGAGGTCAAAGAAGGAGATAAGGTGAGCAACATTGTGTTCAACAGCAGCCAGTTGGACTGAGCTTGGGTATGAGAGATATAAGGCAGTTAATGAGTTGTTTAAGCATAAACCAATTAAACATTTTAGGGAAAATTTTCAGAGTTTAAAAAAATTAATTTGCTAAATAAAAAGTTTGATATTGTCTTTGATGCAAGAGGAAATTTTAAGGGAAAAACTCAGTTTTACAAAAGATAAAGGAGTGTTCTGAGAATTAAAGCAAAAAAAAATTATAAGTGAAACTAATTATTTTTTCTTCCTCATTCTTCAAACTTGGATCAAGCTCATTGCACCACAGACTTAAGCACAGTCATAGTAAGGACATTTGAAGAGACATTTCCATGAATTGGACAGCCTGTTCAACAGCAAGACGGCAAAGATCCAACTTTAGTACTACTCCTACATTGCAATAGAGAGACCAATATGACCATTGCTTCTTACAGTCTTGCTGCTGTGTTTTATCGAGAGCACTTTTTGAGTCTTGGGTCTGTCTGATGAAATAATGAGGTTTAAGGACAAAAACACAATTTTTCTCTCATTTCTGGAAATATTCATGACTATTCGAGGATTAATTGCACTAATGTGCCATCTTAATAAAACATCTCTTGAGTCCTACCATTAAAGCAACTGAATAATCAGTACATGATAAGCAAACAAATTTTATGCATGGTCTTAGGCAATTTAACATAGTTTGATGTTTTAGGTATGCTCCAAAAACAGTTTTCCATTTACACAGTAGAGAAAAAAAAATCAGTTTAAACGGTATATTCGTCTTCTTCTTCTGGCTATTCTTGTTAGAGCTCACCACAGTGGATCTGTTTCCATCTCACCCCATGGTCAGCATCCTCCTTTATCACAGACCCCCGGCATGTCCTCCTTCACTACATCCATAAATCTTATCTGTGGTCTTCCTCTTTTCCTCCTGGATAGCTCCATAATTAACTTCTTTTGTCCAGTACATCTTGCCTCTGTTCATGTCCTAACCACTCTAACGAGCCTTGCCTCTCTAACTTTGTCTCCAAGCTGCTTTACCTAAGTTGACCTTCTGATATACTCGATTTTATGCTCTCCTTCTGTCACAAATCATCTCTGACACTCATCCCCTCCCACTCCACCCTGCCTGCACTCTTTTCTTCTTAAACTCATATACCTTCGCTACCTCTACTCCTTGCAGCTTCACTTACACCTGTCTCCCTCGTATTCACACATATGTAATCTGTTTTGCTTTCCTTCTCTCTCACTGCCTCCTAACATGCCTTCCGCCTTTACTCTTCATTTGTCTTTGGCTAACAGTAGCACAGTTTCCACCGGCACCCTGTTGGCAAACAGCACCAGAGGCGGTCATTGTTAACCTGGGCCCCAGCTGATCCGGTATGGAAATCTCATTCTTGATGTTTGTTCGATTTGGCAAAGATTTTAAACTGGATGCCCTTTCAGCAACCATCCCCATTAATCTGGGCTTGTGACTAGAAGTACACTGGTTTGAGGTGACAGTGAGCCCAACTGCAGTTATCTAAAGCCGATGAGAAGCTCTGCAAGCACAGTTCACTCGAGTCAAAAAAAGACTGTACAGCATCTATGGTTAACTTTAGAAAATATGGTCCTGCGGTCTGTTAAGCATGAGGTTCTCCCACCAGTGTTTCACACAGCAAAACTTTCTCATATAAGCATGAAATCTGCTCCTCTACCATCATACTTAGTGGTTCTCTTCACAGGAGGAGTGCAGCCGGCCCCAGGAGGAGGACATCATGGACATCCCCTTGGATGATCCTGAGGCCAACAGAGCTGCTGCCAAAATTCAGGCTGGCTTTCGTGACCGCATGAATCGTAAGAAGCTGAAACCAGAGGGCAAAATAGAAGAGGAAAAGGTAAGTAAAATTGAAGATAGCAGCCAGGGGGCCTCAGGTCAGTGGTGTTCAACTTTGGGATAAGACATGTAAGGCGGTTAAAGAGAGCTAATCCTATCAGGTACAACAACTACACTTAGTGAAATAGGTAAGTTATAAGCAAACTGCCACTTACATTCATCCTGTTGTATTTTACACAGAGCACTTTTGAGTTTTCCCAGTTTGCATTTGAGGTTTTATGAAGTAATGAGGTTTATGGACAAAAACACAATCTTTTTTTCTCATAAATTCAAGACTTTAAACCTCATATAAATATTCAAGACTATCTAAGGAGGCTGAAAGTTTGTAACATAAAAATAGCCATGATGTGCCATCTTAGGAAACAGTCTCTTGGGTCTTGCAGCTAAAGCAATTCAATATTCTATATAAGATAAGAAAACAACTTTTGGCATGCTCTTCAATAATTATTAGCGTAGTTTGATGTTTCAAGGTGGTTCCATTTACTCCATAATGCAGGAACACAGGCCATTTTTTCCCATTTACACTCCAGGAAAATATTTCCTCTAAATGGTATACATAATTAAATACACCTTTTAGAGCCTTTTTGAGGCTAAGTGAGATTAATGAAAGACGTAGCTGACTAATTTAACCACAGGTGATTTAATCTTTCAGGGGGTTTTTCTGGTATATCTGCTTCCAGATATACTTTAAAACTGCTAGTGATAAAACATTTTCATCAGAGCTTTTTCACAGATGTTTGTAAAGGCAGATTGAGTGGCTGCTGTTTTATTTTCTACACCTGTGGAAATGGTGTTGGCTTTTGAAGTGACAAAGAGCCCCATTGCACTTACTTAATAACAAGAATAACCACAATTTGTTTGCTGTCAAAAAAAGCAAAACAAATGTGCAGCTATATGGTTAACTTCACAAAATATGGTGCTGCAATCTGTTAAGCATGAGATTCTTCCTCCAGTGTTTGATGAAGAAACTCGTTCCCATATGAGCATGAAATCTGCTCCTCTAGCATCATAAATTCATACTTGGTGGCTCTACACAGGAGGAGGGCATCCAGCCCCAGAAAGAGGAGGACATTGTGGACATAATGAACATCCCCCTGGATGACCCTGAGGCCAACAGGGCTGCTGCTAAAATTCAGGCTGGCTTTTGTGGCCACATGGATCGTAAGAAGCTGAAACCGGAGGGCAAAATAGAAGAGGAAAAGGTGAGCAACACAGGAAATGTGTTTAACAGCAGCCAAGGGGACTCAAGTCAGTGTTGTTGAACTTTAGGATAAGAGATATAAGACAGTTAAAGAGGGCTAATCCCATCAGGTGCAACTATACTTAGGGATCTAAGGTAAGTCATGGAGAAAATGGCTATTTAAGCATAAACAGTTTTATTCCTTTTTGGAAAAAACTTTCTGAGATTAAAGTAATAGATTTGAACTGAAAGGTTTGGGGTGATGTTTAAGGGTTACATTTTAGGTGATTTATTGTCCCTTTCTTAAATTAAAAAAATATATATCGCCACACGGCTGCCAATCAATATACAAATCAGCACGGCATTTTTCAGAAGATATTAACAATTCTCAATTTCAGCACTCGACGTGATGTCTTTCTTCCAACTAATTATAGGGTTTAAATCATTTGCAAATCAAAGCAGATTGTTTCTGTTCAGCAGCTACTTTCAGTTCACTGTTGCAGACTTTTCTTTGTGTCTGTTTGTTTGTTTTTCAGACTAACACTTCAAAAGAAACAGTAACAGAGGTGACCGTTTCCAAGTGAGTCTCATGTGATGTGCAGTCAGGAGGCGCGAGTGGAAAGGGAGAGGAGGAACGAGAGGGAAAGGACAGAGAGGAGGGATGATGATGAAATACAGCATCGTTTTTTTGCTGCTGAAGTGCTTCTGGAGTCATTTGGTTTAAGGTTTTTTATTGTTTTTTTTGTAGGCACAGTTGTGGTTTTGTGTCGCTGTGGAAAACTAGAAAAGAAAAGTCACGTGACTGCAGTTATCCTCGCAATAAAACTGATATTTTTTTGACATGCACTATAACAGTCTCATGGAAGCTGAACGTTTTTAAAACCAGAAATAATCAGTATTTTAAAATCAATGCTGTAGTGTAAGAAGGTTTGCAATTAATTAATGTTGCTAATGCAGTATTAAGCTTACATTTAGTTCATTCTCTTTATTTAATAGCCACACATCCTATAGAAATTTGGCATTTTCAGGGGATGTTATCAAGAAAAGGGAAAATACATTGTGGAACAAAAGCTTAGAATACCAGAAACTCATCAGCTTAGTAATGGAATCACTGTTAGATTTGCAGTGCCAAGGTTGAGGAGAAAGGGAAGAACTCATCAAAAAAAGACCACCAGCTGCAGGAAGATAAGCATAATTTCCAGATGAGTTTTACAGAGGCATCATTACATATTCTCTTTTGAAAAGCATTGTTTTGCTCTGTCATTTCATGAGCATTTTAATTACATAAGTTCTATTTTTACTTTTTAGAGAAAAATCATTTGAGTCCCGAATTGAAGACAAATCAAGTCGTTCAGATGAAATCTCGCACCCTAATGTCTCAAAAAAGACTGAAAACACAGACAATGAAGAGTCAGTCTACAGGTTCCGAACAGCAGCTGCACAGTCAGAGGAACCGAGTGGCACAGACAACCAAAGCGATCCAGCAGTAACTGTATTTGATCAAGTTGACAGGGCGGCTAATAAAACTGTTCCAGACCAAAATATACCTCACTTTGAGTTAGAGCCCACTGACTTGTCATCATTCAGAGGGCTGTCAAATGTGGATGTGTGTGCTCTGGAGTTAATAGCATCAGAAGATGAGGAAGTTAACAAACAAGGACCAGCAGTTGCACACGAGGAGCTTGTCGATTCAGGAGAAGAGGAAAATACTGAAGTTGTAGAGCCAGTGGAAGTCATTCAGTATTCTGGCCTAGCTGATGTGGATGTGTGCGCTGCAGAGCTTGAAGGAACAGAGGGAACAATGAAAGGAGCAACTGCTGAGAATGTTACACGTGTTAGTGAAGAAAATCTGAAACACCAGCCGGAGGACATTCTTGTAAAATCGTCAGTGGCTCAAGCTGAAATCACTGAGAACAACCGAGAACAAGCAGAGGATCAGCCAGACAAAGGAAACGAGGAAAGAACAGAGACTGAAGCTTATTCTGGGGAGACTCATGAAAGTGTAGCTCATAGCAGGGGTAGCTTAGATGGTAATGTTATTCCAAAGGAGGATTCTTTGGTTGAAATTAGCTTTGAAGATGTTCCAGAAGCTCAGCAGATTAGTAAGGCTGCGGAGAAACAGCCAGAGGAACAGAGTTCAACAAATGCCTTACAGATGGATGTATTAGAAATGCGAGAGAAGGAAGAGTCAGAGGACACTACTGCAATTCCAACTGGCCACTGTGTTGCTGATACACAAGGCAGCCATAAACATGAAGCTGAAAAGGGAGTTAACAGGGCCAAATGGACAGATGACCTCAATTTAAGTGATGATGATGATGATGATGAAAAGGAAAAAGGTGAGGACACCAGCTCATTAAATCAGCATAGCACAGAGGCAGAAAAAGAGAACCAAGAGTATGAAACCAATCCTGCAATTGAAAATAATGAGCAGCTAAGTGAGGCCATATTTCTCAAGAGTGAAGATTCAGAAAAAGAGACAGGCTCAGATGACCCTGATTTCAAAGAAGGCCACATGACAGATGTGGTTGGAGGAGATATCGAAGAAACTCACAAGAAGGTTTACAGCAAGACAAGGGATCAGGAAATTAATGATGGTGGGGCGGAAAATAATTCATCACAAGCAACCCAGTCAAATACATCAATGGCTAGAATGGGGGCAGAGAGAGAAGTCTTTGAGGAGAGAGCGCAACATCCACCGGAGAACGAGGAGAGTCGGATAACACTTGTATGGTCGCAGCCAGAGGACACAGTGGAGGAAAAAGAGGTCACATCAAAGGAAGGAGAGGAACTTGGAGAGGGGATGACTGACTCTGAAATACAAGAGAAAAGTGCCATGATGCATGAGGAGGAGAAAATCACGCTCCCTCACAGTGCAGATTGGGCTGCTGATGTCCACCAAGGAGAAGAAAGGCTACCTGAGGACACCACAGTGCAAGAGAGTACCGACAAGGTAATCTTGATTCTTTTTAACACTGGGTGTTCACTCCTCCCTTTATCGTTAAAATGTGAAAGCTACTTTGCATCTTAAAGGTATTAATTAATAATTGTACACAGTAAAGACATGACCCTATTAAAAAATTAGCAATAAACTGAGTTTAACACGCGCCCTGGCAGCTAACTTCATGGCCTCCACTTTCTGTTAGCCAGCTGAGGATGACACAATGTTTGACACAGAGATGGCTTTAGCTAGGCTACAGTTTGTTCTGTTTCCATTCCTGTCTCAGGTAGCCTATATAAATAACCTCTGTGAGGACAAGCCTGATCAACAGAGGCCTTCATTTTCTTCTCCCTCGGTGGATCTGGGGGTGGGTGATTGAAAATACCTTCGAAATAGTTCCTTTTCTGGATGACTTATGGTAGTTTGCACTTATACTTTGAATGTCATTATCTCAGCTGAAATCTACAGGAATTTCACATTCAAAGTTAAGCGCAATCAGTCTTTTTTTCACATTTGGGCACGCGGAAGAGGCCGTCGGAGGCCTTCACTCCTGCCGCACTCCTCCTGGGAGCCTCCACTGCCTCCACAGATTGAAGCTTGATTCTCTAATCTGTCATCATAAAAGACCAACTAAACAATTTGTCTTGTGAATTAAGCCTGTAATTTTTTTTATTGCTGTCACAGTTAGCCCCGTCTGATTTGTCTGGACCAACAGGACTCCAAACACACACGCGCGCACACACACACGCACACAAAGTAGGAGTGTAGGAAGGGGTACTGACTATGTTACTATGGTAACCCCTCACCATCCTGCTCTCTTCATGTCGTCATGGAATTAATAGGAGATGGTGATGCTGATAGTTGCTAGGCACCCTCTGTATCAGTAATCTACCTTTAATAACAGTTTTAACCGAGTGATTAAACATCAGTTTCTGTATTTGCCTACCTAGCGATGGATTTGACTTTAGCTGAAACACAGCAAAACTGTGGAGTGTATAAATGTAAATCCAGCTGCTCAAGCAGTAACCTAGCAGCTCTCCCCTGTAATGTTGGACTGTTATGCTTTTAACTGTCTATTTACAACTGCCCACAACGAAATTCCTATACATTAATCATCTCAATACTGTGTTAGATGCACTCATGAAAGCAGGATCGACTTCTTAATTCATTCCAGTGAGTATAAATATAAATACCCAGTTTGAGAAAGTTAGCTGATCGATAAAGCAGGTCAGCCCAGTGAAATTAGGCGTTTGCATAACTTAGCATATTGTCTGAATGTGAATGGCAAGCAAACCAGCAGGAGTGAGTTAATGTCAGAGATATAACTCAGATAAATGGATGTTTTCTGTTTCTCCCTCTCTCTCCGTCTTGTCTCTGAGGCTGGCAGAGGAGTGTGGGCGGCTATACCAGCTGGGATCAGAGGGATGGAGAGGGCTGTTAGCTCACTCTGCCTCTAATAAATTTATAACACCTCCTAGTGTAAAATAGCCCAAGATGCTTACACAGTTTTATTTTCACACTATTTGTAGAATTTTCAAAGTCAGCATTTATTGTTTTATGGCCATCTGGTTTACATAGTAATTCCAAGTTTGTCACTTGTTTTTATTTGGGGAGTTTGTTATTGTAACACTGCAACTTGTGTGAATTTTAATGGTGCTTGGTGCATGTGGTAGTCTTTCCTAGTTTGCATCCAGGATGAATTAAGTTGTGGGAAAAACTGTCAAGCTATAAATTGCTGAGAGAGAAATGGAGCACAGTCCAGCCTGTTTCGTTTACTTCAGTCATCAGGTTGTTCTTAGTGAATGTTAAGCTCTGTTACATGTTTGTAACTGTAAAATGAACACAGTAGGTCAGAAACCCTAATGAGACTGAAAAGATGAACACATGCTGTTATGTTTGTAGGAGGTCTCTCTTTCTCTCCCTCCCTTCCTCTTCCTCTCTCAATCGTTCCCTTGCTGCCGCTCTCCCTCTCTCTCCCTCTCACTGTATGTCTCTCCCTCTCACTCTGTGCGTGAGCGGGTGTTACTGAACATACAGTGATTGTTAGTAAGAGCCAGTGAGACATCTGTATTATACCGGAGACTCGTTTAAAGAGAGCTTTTGCTTGGTCCACATAGAAATTCGGGCACAGAAGTCATAGCAGGTCATCTCACCTGAAGACTGAAATCATCTCTGAGAGTAAGAAATGGACTGTCATAACGTAAGTACGAGCTTCAGATGAACTTTTTCAAAAATATTTTTCGATCTATTTTTAGGCACTGATCAGTTTTCCAGGTGGATGCATGTACAGTTATAGTTTGTTAGTTGCCAAATGTGGTTGTCCTCGGATGCACACCGCTGTGTGTGTTTTTCTTTTTGCCTTGAGTGCAGTATATGGTAACCACTGTGGTTTCATGGTCCTCAAATAATGATATTTTTTTTCCACATAAAGGCTTGTTATAAAACTATTTCGAGCTATTTTCATCACATTAAAAGAGAATTTTCACCAGAATATTTCAAATCAATCTGAGTCAGAATAAATCAAAGAGCCCTCGAGGAACTCAATAACAGTAAGACTGAGAAGGTGTGTTGCCAGAAAAATCCAGTGCAGCAGCAACCCTGCACCTCTGCTGCTGTGAAAGATCTGGATTCGGGCTGCTCAGTGAGCAGTCAGACAGAGAGGCTAATGAATGCTGGCTGAACAGGTGGGTGGTCACACTCCTACACTGGAGGGGTTTCACTGGAGACATGATGCACTGCTTCACTGAGGTAGTGGGATGACAGTGGGATCATTCTGTGGGCTGCCTTTGTGTGAAATGTCAGTCTGTTACCATAAGCGAAGCACGGGGTGTAGCTGATATGCGTTTGCCACACGATTTGAATTGGTGTTTACATAACTCGTCGACAGCTTTGGCACTCTTCCACTGACAGTTTGTGACAAGCCAGAATTTCCACCCACCCTATGTTTCCTTTGGGACAGTGGATTCTGTACTTTTAGTGTCTGAACGAGAGGCTGCTGTGACTGCGACGCTTTCGCTGGGTCATCCTTTTTTTTTTTTTTTTACGCTGAATGCGGCAGAATTACAAGTTTATCTTTTCTTTGAAAGGTGACTTCTAACTTCACTTAAGCTTTGCTTGATGAAACTACAGTTATCCACAAACATTAAACTACCACGCAGTCTTTTTCATCAATTTTGTGCATTGCTTTATGTTTTGTGATATGAGAGATAATGGCTTTTCCAGGCTAAACGATGAAATCAGCAGTATTATATGCTGTATGTGACAAGAGGGGAAAGAGTGAGGAAAAAGCGGGCCATTGACCTCCTAAGAGCCCCAGTGAAGTTGTGTAACAAGAATGAACAAGTTGCTTGCTGTCAAAAAAGACAGTGCAACCTATATGGTTAACTTTACAAAATATGGTCCTGCAATCTGTTATGAACATGAGATTATCCCACCAGTGTTTCATGAAGAAAAACATGAAATCTGTTCACTCATACTTTGTGGTCCTCTACACAGGAGGAGTGCAGCCGGCCCCAGGAGGAGGAGGACATAATGGACATCCCCCTGGATGATCCCGAAGCCAACAGGGCTGCTGCTAAGATTCAGGCTGGCTTTCGTGGCCACATGACTCGCAAGAAGCTGAAGCCAGAGGACAAAACAGAAGGGGAGGAGGTGAGCATCACTGGGGATGTGTTCAACAGGTCAGTGGTGTAGAATCTAGGGATAAGACTTTAAAGGTAGCCAGCCCCAAAAGGAGTGAAATAAGGTAAGAGAACAGGTAAATTTATGAGGAAAAAAATTACAGTACTCGGAAAAACAAGACTTTTTCTTTATCGCTTTGCAGATTCGTGTCAAACTTGTCACACCACACACTGCTGTAAATGACCTGATTATGTCATAGCCTAATTTGTAATCGAAATAACGAAATTTTACATTTTTGCTGTGAATTGCACAGCTTGTTCAACGGCAAAATGGCATGATGAAGGGATGAAGCCGGATCTAATCCAGTTTTTTTTTAATCGATTTTTTTTTTCTTTAATTCAAAACTTTGTCCTCCTCTTTTTTTAGAAGGTATAATCTTGGAAATATTCAATATTATCCAAGGGGAATAAGACCTTGTAACATAACAGTGACACTAAAGTGCCATTTTAGTAAACTGTCTCTTGAGTCTTGCAGTTAAAGCAATTTAATATTCTCCAAATGATAAGCAAGCAAATTTTAGGCTTACTGTTAAATAATTTAGCACAGTTTGATGTTTTAGGGATGTTCCAAATGCTGCATAATGCAGGAACACGAGCCATTTTTTCCCCATTTACACAGCAGGCAAAGAATCCATTTAAATTGTATACATAATTAAATACAACTATTAGAGCCCTTTGAGGCTCAAACCAAGTGTGATTAATGAAATACATATCTGACTCATTTAGCAACAGATGATTGACTCTTTGAATTATTTTTTTCTGTTACATGAATCTCTTTCCAGATTTACCGTGAACGCGCCAGTGATAAAAGACTTTAATCCGAGTTCAGTTTAGTTTCAAAAATGTCAAGCTACATTGTCACAACAGATGCTTTTTTTTTCTTTCTTTTTTTTGTAAGCAACTGGAGAAGTGTGAAGACTTGTTCTGTTTCAGCTCGAGCACACGCTGCATTTAGATGGATTTTCTGCCTTCTGCAAACCAAGATCAAAGATAAAAACAGTAAAAGTTAAACTCCCAAATCTGCACATCTGCGTTCCTTCAAATCATAGTTTGTCTTTTTAAATCTGGACCACTGGAAACTTTTTGAAGATATAAAACTTTTGAATCCTAGCTCTCAAAATGCCACTTTTTTCCCCCTGTGAGACAAAAGAGCTTTTTCTTTGGGGATGAGGTTGACACAAGGTGTCTACGTCAGTGATTCTTCCTAACCCAGTTGCTGGCTGCCTTGTATCCTTATGTAGGAGAAGTATTTATAGCTTCAGGTGCATTAGGTACACTATATGCTTTAAAGGGCCAAGCAGAATTAATGGGCCTGTCGTACTGGAACCAAGCGTCACAAGCACCTCCCACAGGGGCAGACCCCCTTTTTTACAGCTGAAGTGCTCGTCAGTTTTATCGGCCATGATAAGGAATCAAGTTCTAAGCGTTGCATTATCTCTTTAAAATTAAACATATATTTTAATCATATTTGTTATATATATTCATCGTAAGAGTCATATTTCTTGGAAATGAACCGCCCTTAAATAGAAACTCAGTTTAAAGTTTCCTTCAAGTCCTATACGGTGCATAACTGCCATGCCGGTTTCTGTTTTTAGAGACAGGAAGATCGGGGGCAGTAGAGAGAGACGACACATCTGTGCCAGAGCAGTGACACCCCTGTCCCGACCTGGATGAAGAGAAAGAGGCAAAGCAAGGTAGTGAGAGACAGCCGGCATACGCTGGCTAGGCTGGCTTTCAGGCAGACCTTTTTACCCCAGGAGTCTTTTTTCAACACAAATTAGCAGTAGAAAATGAACAGTTTTGAGGGTGTGTTATGTGAATCTTTTTTCCCCTTCTCTTTTTTTTTTTTGTGAACTTTAACACTCCTTCTCTGCTTCTTCAGCAGCCTCATCAGTACGGATGTCTTTGACCCAGAATTTGCAACTCACTGCATGTACTTGTGAAACTTCTGGTAGTGTGCTAGTTTTTAGACGATGATCTGTGAAAGTGAAAATGAATGTCCTCTAAATGCTAAACAGAGCTTTTTTTTTCCTTTCTTTCTTTTTTTTATGGATGGATCACTTCATATGCTCTGTGTGTAAACCTCGTAAGCATCACGTTGGGTGATTAGTGGCTTAAAAAGACTTCTTATTTTGCATTGTTTCCTGATGTGCTTGTATCTTGACAGTTCTTGACCTATTTGACTTGCTTACAAGACTGATTAAAACATCAAAAGAAAAGTAGCTATGTATGTTCTATTTGTTTATCCTTTTGGTCACATGGTTAGTGAAATCGTTCTTTCCACATTTCCAAGCATTTTCTATAAATCTGATCTTCCAGAACAGTACGCATGCAGTAATTTACACTCCTCTTTATTTGTTTCTCCAGATGCATTTGGTACAGCTTTAAATAATAACACACTGGTTCAGTATGCTCTGTTGTTGTGTTGGTGGGATTTACTTGTTTGACTTCTGTTAAATCGGGTGTGTAGAAATCCTTTGTCCCTGTATGCAGAGGCTTCATGCTTAAAAAAAAAAAACACAAAAAAACTGAATAGTACCTTGCTGAACTTCGGTGTAGAGACGTGGCATTACACTAATAAATCCACCTTAAATATTCAGTGAGATGTCTGCTTTAAAGTGTCTGTCACCTCAGTCTTTGTCCGTGAATTAAATCCTTGATATTTTTGGTGTTTTTTGTAAACATTACAGGAGCCAAAGCAGCTCATTTTTCTGTGGAACATAAGCAAGGCTGGCAATTAAAAGCAGTTTCAGTGAAGCTGAAATAGTGTTCTAACAACAACTCTAATGAATGATTAACACAAAACTCTTTTGTACTAAAAATGTTTTTTTAGATGTTCAGATCATGTAAATCCACCAGCAGTTGCCTTGTCATAAACACTCTCTGTGTATATCCGTTTTACATTACATGCCAATATCACAAAAGAATAACACAATTTTGCTTCATCTGCCGAGGCAGTCTTGTTCACTTTATGAGAAACAGGATAGAGCATCTTCAGTCTCCCGGTGCACCCACTCAGAACACCCACACACATCTGAGCCACACAGCGAACTGCACAAACTCAAACGGCACACACGCATTCTCAAACAGGAAAAACACGAGCCGTACTTCATCACGCAGATCCCGTTAAAGTCACTTATTGTCGCTCGCACGTCGCCAGCTGCAGAGGTGGAACAGCCAGCGCCTTTGCTTGCGGCGGTTTTTCGCAAAGGCAGAGCGCAAACACTTCCTTCTCAAGCTGACTTTCCTCCTCTCAGCCGCAAATCTCATGAACATCCTCTACGGGTTTTATATGGACCTGTTCTTTCTTTTCTCCTACTCAGTCCCAGAGGTGCCATGGCCACGTTCTCCTGTCTCTTTAATGACTGTGGGTGAACAATCAATATCCTGCACACCTCCAAACATAGCACAACACCCACTTCGTGCTGTAGATTGAATTCTGAAGGTGATGGAAAAGACAGTTTTACAAAAAAAAAAAAAAGAGAGAGACATGAGCTGGAAAATCGTGTGAGGATATTAATACATCATCATGTGAGAGCCAGATTTAAACACACTAAAGAATAATATTTTCTTCTCTTCGCAGCTTGCACTTAACTAAAGCTGACCCGGACCATTTTAAGAGTAAATCACGAGAAAGATTTGCTTGGTTAGTTCATTTTCTTCCTCAGTCTGTCAGTGTGCAAAGATTTCTGGTCTCCTGGGTGATAATTAGAGAAGAATAAGCCAGGACAAACAGCAGGGGGCGTAATTATCCTCTTTCCAGTGGTTATGACTGCCCTCGCCATCTTAGGAGAGACCATGTTTTCTGAGTAGGATACACAAGTGGGCAGTGTGCAGAAAATATGAGCTTTATTTCTACATCTGCACAAATATCAGCTAATAGGAGATGTTGTTAAATGCAAGAATCCCAGATTTCAAAAGATATGAGTATCATTTGTATCATGTATGCACTGTGTTGCATCTGCATGTGTGGGGATGACATCAGTCTTAATGGGGTCTAAAAGTGACAATAGCTTCTGTTATGACACATTCAGCCAAACTAACTGAGACACACAGGCTCGGTCTGTTTCTAGTCCCCTCTTCGCTCAGCTGACTGGAAATTGTCCCCCTTGATTTAGAGCCTGTAAGAAGATGAGAGGAAATGGGAGGTGTTTCTTTTAGAGAGGGCAGAGGTGGAGGGGAGAGGTTCAACTTTGATGGCTCACTACACAGGAGTACCAGCCCTGTGAGAGTGGTAGTCAACAGCAGCTGTTCCCACAGTCCTGGAAGGTTTTGTTGTTGTTTTTTTCTTCTTCCTATCAACGCAGGCTTCCTCCTCTGCATAAAACATCCCTTTGTTGTCAAACAAAATGCTCCAAAAAAAACTCCTGACAAAAGACTTTTAGAAGGTGGGAGAGATGATTTATAATGCAACTGACTCATCAGTGCACACAAACAAATAAAGAAAAAAAAACAGAAAACAGACTGATCAAACATACGGGGATTTCACACATGGCAGCGTGTCTGCTGTAATAAAAAGTGACTGCCAAACTTCCCAACTGATATTAGAGCTCCATGCAAACTGGCAGTCAGAGGAAGGATCTAAAGCAACAGAACTATTGAATTTTGACTTTTGTTGCATTGTCACATGTACTTTTTACCTCACATGTAAGATTCCCATTTTGATTTTCACATGCATTTGGATTTATGAAAAGTTTAGCATCACTTCCAATAATTTAGTTATCTTCTCTCTAAGCTTTGCCTCCGGCTCCTGACTTCTTCTCATATGTCACTTTGCTACTCTGGTGCAGTTTTGACTCCACCTAGAGGACAAAGCAGGTACAAAACCTCTCTATACTTGCTCTTCGTTTGCTGCTATTACTATGAATGTCTTGTACATAGCATCGTGCACCTGACACAGTAGTGCGTAAAAACCAGAAGCAAAATACCTAAAAGGCTCCGTGTGATTGGTTTGGTGGTCAAGCAGCAAATTGTGTGTTTACTGTGAGGCTCCAGTCCAGAGAGGAGTTTGAACAATGCCACAAAAATAGGCCAAAGAGGGGGGGAAATGAGTTGTTTTTCAAACTCAGACATTTCCGAGCTTTAAGTAGATTCCAGAAGCTCTAAGGAACCTACTTAAAGCTCAGAAATGCTTCTGGCTGAATTAAGTAGTCCTTTCCAGCGTGAATTTCTTTCCAAAGTAGCTGAACTCGACATTGAATTGCTTTTTGTGTAGTTAAAAGAATATAAAAACTTTTAGAAAATAGCAGACGATCTACTAAAAGCAGAGAGTTTCTGTTAACTACTTTTTGAAAGGGAAGAGGGGAGCTCGTCTAAACTATGTGTCATGAACACACACATGCAAACACACACATACACACAGTTGGCTGTTGTTGGCAGTGAGTGGGGTGCTGTGTGGAGAGTGGGGCTCAGTGTGACCAGGCAGAGGCCAGTGTTGCAGGCAGGCAGGCGGTGGATAGTGTTGAGCGGCAGAGACGTGCCCAGGGTGGATAAACCATGCTCACTAAGTGGGAGAAAGACTCTGCCCAGGACACAAGATGAAGGTGGAGAGGAAACCCTCCTCTAGAGACGGCAGTTTCGCTGACATTCCTCCTCTGCTGAAGCTCCTTGGCCTCCTCGTCTTTGTCCTTTCAGGTAAGTCCAAGTCTTTGTTTGACTATTAACAGAAAAAAGAGGGTAATGATCTGCAGGCTGCTTTGCTGAAGGAATGTAAATAGTAAAATGAATGCAAATAACAGCCTGAGTGTGCCAATTCACAATAATTATCATTTAGTTCACATCTTTATTTCAGATTTATATTATTTGATAGCCTTTAAAACCAAGATCCAAGTCTTTCACACCGACTCTTTTTGAAGCAAAGTTAATCCCAGTTCATTTAGACGCTGATGCTTTTATTTTTGTCCTTGCACTTTGTGAGGTTGGCAGCACAATGGATTTGTTCTAGGGTGGTGCTCGTTATTGGGCTCCCATTTAAAGCTCAAAGGAGCATGGAGAGGCCATTGAAGGCGTGCGAGGAGGGGATGTCTAGGTTAAGTGTGATGATAAAGAGTTTTGTGGAGAGCTGTTGAACTGGGCAGGGCCTTCTCCTGAGTGTGTGGGTAGTTTCAGATGAGGAAATGATGACCAAGTGTCAAAAGTTTACAGTACGGTGAGTTTGGTTTTAAAAGGTTTGGATTGATTTCTCAGCTGTACCAGTTTACCCAAAGCAGGCGAGTTTGGTGGAATCACTGAATCCTGTGTCCATCTCCAACTTCACCACTGACAAAGAATTTCTCTCTCTAACCCTCCCTCACTCTTTTCAAGGGAGGAAACTAGTCTCAACAATCATGCCCTTTGTCTTATTGCCTTGGCAACCCCTGTCAGGCAGACCAAATGGTTACCACGGCAATGAGGCGATGCCTTGCTAACTGCCTTTCTGCAAGAATGGTCGCTCTCTCTCTCTCCCTCTTTTCCCCTCTCTCTTCTCTGTCGCTCTCATAGGTTGATCTCTCCATCACTGAGCCAGAACAGTAGGATGCCCCTCATGGGCCCGAAGCCACTGTTCAGACCTGCATGTGTCCAGCTACAGCTGATTTACAGGAACTCCACTGTGGACATAATGGCTTTGCTATGTTTGGTTTCCAAGACAGGGTTTCTTAAAAAAGCTGAAATGTGGCTCACGCTATATTTCCTTATTCCAATGTCCCTGTGGGGGTGGAGGATAGCTGGGGTGCACAAATCAAAATTAGTGTATTACTTGTTCACTCCAGGAGATTATGAGGAATTCTTGAGAAGGAGGGTGGGGTTCACAGAAACAGGGTAGTAATCAAGACATGAACACTGAAGTAAAACCAGCATGTGTGTATTCAGTAAAACTAAAATGTGCCAACCTTTTGATCGTTAAGAGAGAGAAGAAAAAAGTGAAAGTTAAAAAAAAACATGTCAGAAATGTTATTAAAGGATTTATTGCCCACATTTAAGTCATCGGTCATGTAAAAGCGATTCTTTTTCACATAAAAGAGCAAAAAGGGTTTCGACACTCGAGAGAAAAGCACTTGCTATCTCTATTTCAAGGCGGCCTCTGCACATTTAGGTCAAATGCATTTAAATCCTTACAATCTCCTCTTGTATTCTAGCGGCGTAACACGACTGCAGTGATCACAAAAGTTCCCAGTACAAATAGATGCTCTTAGACACTTTAAACTACTTCACTTTAAGAACTGCAGGTTTTACAATATTTGGCAGATTTGCATTTGCAGGTAAAATTTTAACTCAAATACATATGTATAAAATATCAGGGTGATCCAGTAGGAGAGCAGCTTTGGAGTATACCACATAGGCGCAAATGCCAACAGCTGTGAGTTCTTGGTTTGATTTCTGGCAAAGTGGACATTGCTACATGGCACTCCCTGTAATTTAATAGGTTTTACAGCTTTAGGTACTGATAAAGAGCTTTTCCAAGGTAAATACGTAACATAGTGTGCAAAAACATTTTTACACAGGATTTTTTACAATATGAAAAAAAGGAAAAAGCAGAAATCTTTTATATGACTTAACAAAATCTTTCTGTTTTATACTTCCAGGGTAGTCTGGGGCTCTGGGCAATGAGCTGCCATTACTGTTTCTGTCATTTTGAACATTTATGACTTACTTCAAGCCTCAAATGTGACACATATCTTTCTTTTACTACAAAAGCATTTCTACATAATGTGGAAAAAGAGCTGTGCTGGTTAAACTGCACTTGTTTTTATTATATTAAAATATTTTATGGATTAAATGTGTAGTTAAATCTTCTTTACACTGACAGAATGAGGAGTTTTGCTGGTCCAGCTGACTTGAGAATAAAGTGATGGTGTATGTGGCCCACAGTGGAGAATAAGTTTCACATCCCTGCTCTAGAGAGGAAGAGGAAGCATTCATCTGTAGCTACATTTGTGATGAATGGTCTAAATTTTCTTTCTTGTTCTTCTTTTGTCGGAAATAATTCCTTGCATCATAATTTATATAAAAGCTGTGGCTTCAGCCTACACCTTTTTGGTTTGTCATTTTTTTCATCATGTATTTCTAGCAATATAAATGAACTGAACAGGGATAAAGATAAAGATTCAAAATGAATCAAAGGAAAACATTTGAGTAAAATACCTGCGTTGCACTGTAACTGTGTATTGCATGTGACTATTTGCGTTTGCCTAGTAGTATCATTTAGTGCATTTTTTTTTTTTCATTTGTTAGCTTGTTTTGCATAATTTCCACATGTATTTCCAATCACTGGCAGAGCATCATTGCCTCACACTGTCTTTACACACTTCTATATTTGCTCATCAGTTTAAGACCTCACCATTGTGTCTTTCCCCCCCCCCCCCTTTTTTTTTTTTTTTTATAACAGGTGAGGTGTCAGGAGTGAATGTCACAAGCCAAACCCAGGTGGTGAGAGGAACGGTGGGCAAAGAAGCCCTTTTGTCAGTCAGCTACTCGAGCAGCAGCACAGACAAGCCTGTTGTTAAGTGGCAGCTAAAGAAGGACAAAGTGAAACCGATCACTGTCGTGCAGTCCATAGGGACGGACATCATTGGAAACCTGAGGCCCGAGTATCGCAACCGCATCCTGGTGTTTGAGAATGGCTCGCTGCTGCTTCACAACCTGCAGCTGTCGGATGAAGGGGTGTACGAAGTGGAAATCTCCATCACAGATGACACCTTCACTGGAGAGCGCTACATTCAGCTCACAGTGGACGGTAAGCAGAGTTACTCTCGTTTCTATAGCCAAGTTTACTCGTGTTTCAAAACATCTGAGCAACAAGAGCAGAGCACTGGAAGATGAGTTAGGACCTATAAAATTTAATACAGGTTGAAAATGAAATTTCCTGTCCAGAGAACGTCATTTCAATCTCATTCACCTCTGTATCTTCTGCCCTGTCCTTCTTCCCAGTTCCTATATCCAAGCCTTACATCCAGATGATGGCGTCTTCTGTCCTGGAGTACAGCGAGCACTTCAACCTCCACTGTTCCCACGATAATGGCACAAAGCCTGTCTACAGTTGGCTGAAGGGAGGCAAAGTGCTGACGAATGACTCGCGTCTGCTGCTTTCGCATGACCAAAAGGTGCTGACCATCTCGCGGGTTCTGATGTCAGACGATGACATTTACGCCTGCACAGTGGAGAACCCCATCAGCAACACGAAGAGCAGTCCTGTCAGGCTCACTGTCTACAGTAGGTGGCAAGTTACGCTGGTAGGAACTCAAAAGACACGTGTTTACATAAAAGAGAGGGGGGTGGGGGGTATGGGTGATAACATTTAATAATAGTTGAACAGAGCTGGAAGAAGCATTAAGAAGTATTATCTATGCAGCAGTATGGCAGTGTAAAGATTTTGCATTAAGACACAAGTATATACCGGTACATGCAGTAATGTGCAAAAGTACCATTTCTCTATATTTTGCTAATAGAAGGAGAAATCAACGATTTCTTAAAATATGTCCAAACACAAAAGTGCAGAATATAAGGCAAAAACAGTACATTTCTAATTCTACTGCAACCATCTGCACCACCGTCATACAGGCTGTTGTTGATCATTTGCAGTGCTGTCCTAGTCACAAGCGGATATATTTATTTTATTTATATCACGCACTACTGCACTACACATAGGTTTAAATTTCTCTGTTCCCTAGACTCTGTTCATCTTTCTTAAATCTTCTCTACAGTCAATTGAGAGAGAGAGACAGTATTTTGATTCTCCTGTATGTTGTGTACATGTCAAAAATTATTAATAAAAATCTTTGAATCTTGAATGTTTTAATCTTGAAAAAGCTTGGCAGTCAAAATTTGGTATCTTGTCATTTCTTTAATTAGTCTTCAGGAATAGTTCTCCAGGCTTCTTCGTGGACATTCAAAGCTCTTGAATGTTGGCGACCTTCTGTTGAGTTCCCTGTCAAGATGATCCCACAATAACAATAATAACCTCAATAAGATTACTCTAGAAACTCACAGTTGTACCTCTCTGCTGACTCCTTCTGTAGATACTGAGCCAAAGATGTGAAATTTGGCTTCATGACAGCCACCCTTTCCCTGCGACTCATTTCTGATGAGACTTCAGTGAACAGTAGATGGATCAGCTGAAGGGTTAGATGCATCTGTTAGGTCCTGTGTCAGGACTTTTCTGGATGTTTTTTAATTTCTTAAAGATGTGACTTTCAGATACTGTTCATCTGCTGTAGATTGTTTGTTTGTTCAGCTCATAGCTCTAGGAATTACCTTATTGGTGCAAAAATTTTATTTAATGGCAGTCGGACTGCGTAATCTTTGGTATTTTCATAAATTTGGCAAAAAATATAGGAACAAATGATGTGTTTTTGTGACCGGCTAGTAACCTAAAGTTAGTACCTAAATACCTAAAGATGCACTTTAAAATTGGTTCCTTGCTATGTCGTCTGTTATGTGTATATACAACTGTGGTTGATTGATTGATCGATTGATTCAGAGATCAGTGTTAAGTGGCTTAAAAGAAGAAGAAAATAACATTCAGGCCAGGTCAGAGAATTGGACTAACAGTGAAAAAGCCTGTAAACGTAAATGTAGCCTGTAAAACAAATAGCCTGTAAACTGCATTTATGTTGTAGCTGGTTAAACTGGAATCAGTGTAAATTCTACTTACTGCAGGGCAGCATAATCTTTAAAAATCCTTTAAATTAATTTGAATGATAGCTTTATATGTTAAGGTAACTATGCACAGTAAATTTCTTCTCATTATTCACAAACCCTCCATCTGTAGGAGCTAGCAGGAGCAATTATCATCTCATGCTGACCCATACACAAACATGCTGGCCTCTCAAACAATGTTGTTTACAACAAGTGCAAATCCAGGCTGTGATTGTAACAGAGTTGGCTCAGAGTGCCTGTTACTGGGCGCCAGTGAAGAGCCGCATGTCAGGCTGAGAGGGCGCAAGAGAGGGAGAGGCAGTCTAATCCAATGAATGGACGGTTATTTATGAGGAGGGAGAAGGAAAAAACACAGGCAGGTGGGAGGACGCTGTGCTTCAGTGGACCTCAGTAATCCTGACTTCATTATTGCTGTACTGTGATGTTCTGCACGAGGAGACAGCTTTAGGCTTTCAAACTACTCTGTTTCCTCTGCTTGCATAGTTTCATAGTACAGAGTTTGAAAGGGATAACCGTAATGAGCTACTTCAATGCAACTATTCATGCCAGCACACTCAATCTACACTTTTTGCCATATTCATATTCTTTTTTGTGGTTATATTCGTAAACAATTGTTTTCATTTTGTGGCTTTTTTAGTTGTGACTTCTCTTTGGACGCTGTCGCTTTTTGAGAGAGTGAGAGCGGTGCCACAGCCCAGCATCACAGTGGAGCAGTTGCTGTTGGCAGTTTGAGACGAAGTGGGGCATGGAAATATTGCATACGCTTCCTGTATACATAAGGGAGTTGTTTTTGTTAAGCAACCTGAGTTGGTTAATCAACTCACTCATTTCAATAAATCATGAGCTCATGATTGCTATACCATCCACCTGGATTACATCGTCAGAAGTTCCACCCCTTCTATCTAATGAAGCACTGGCACAGGAGCTTAAGTGCCTCAGATTCAAAACTGTGAGTTTAGGGTGTAGGGACTCCAAACTTAAACGCCTTTAGAATAATTTCAAGATAGTTAGACTTCACTAATGTTTCTTATTTTCAGTTTTTTCGTGTCTGCTTTTCTTCCTTTTCTCAATTGCTAAATTTAAAGGTGACCTCTTTAAATATAAATTTGGGGGAGGGATGCACAGAATAGAGCTTTGATTACAGAACTTGAAGACAAAAGATGCTAGATTTATTTTTTCTACAAGAAACCCACAGTGATAATTTTATGGAAATAGAGTGGAGTGGAGTTTCTGCTGGGCACAGCAATGTATTTTTAACTATGGAACAAATTTCTGCGAAGGGGTCGGTATTTTATTTTTGGCCCACTTTGGACATACAGCTTTTTGGCAAGTACAGAACATATTAATGGTAGAATTTTACAAGTAAAAGCAGAAATTCAAGGTGTTATCATCATGATCTCTGGAGATCAAAGAAAAATGGGTTTCAATCTCTAATTACACGGTGGGAGGAAGGGAGAGCTCAAATCAAAGATATCTGTCAGCGATACACTTATAGATCTACTGATAACATTAGGAGGGTAATTCAGAAACAGCAACAGGAAGAACAGTGTTTCCAATCAGTCAGTCAGAATAGTCAGCAGGATTTATTGTATCATAAAAAGATGGAATTAAGTTATTTTCTTCAGGAGAGCACTAAAGGGGCTCTAATTCAAGCTCGCTTTACCAAGCTTAAGGACATGGATGTACCAACAACATTCTTTTTCACTTGGAGAGGTCAGCAAGTCACAATGAATCCAGCAGATTCAGTAGAGACTACCGTTGCTGTTTTGTGGAGAACACTGACTCTTTTATGCATCGAATATAAAAAAAATTTCAAAGGTGTTATCTAACAGACTTTTAAGTTCCGGAAGATAAGTCATATTGTGTCCCAGCCAGATCTATGTTAGAAAATGTATTTATTATGAGAGATATATTTAATGTCTGCAAGACATATGACCTAAATGTGGGGATTGTGAAAGCTAGAGTAAATGGTTTTACTTTATTGGTGGGTAAATGGTGTACAGTTGACATTCCAACCCTGCCAGGAAATTTATGCTTGGGAAGGAATGTAATAGGAATGGTGGGGCAGGGATAACTCGGTAGGTAGAGTGGTCCCCCCCATGCTTGGAAGGTCGGTGGTTCGAATCCACTAAATGGCTACCTGAGGTACCCCTGAGCAAGGCACCGTCCCTGTACACTGCTCCCCGGGTGCTGGATTGGTGGCTGCCCACTGCTTCACTGAGTGAATGGGTTTAATGCAGAGATCAATAAAGTTTACATCTTTATTCTTATTAAAGCATTTATAGGTAATGAACATTTTCAGAAACAGAACTGGAACAGGGTGCAGGAGAAAGGTTGTCTAAATGGAAATGACTGCTACTCCGGCTGTCCGACACAGAAAGAGCTCTGGTTGCCAACAATCTGGTTGCCTCATCCTTGTGGCACAGGCTTCGTGATGGCCTCACCTGCTGGGCTCACTGAAGATGTCCAGCATCTTATTGTGAATTTCTTCTGTTCTAGGCGGCACTGGCTAAAGGCACCTCTTTACTCTTTCTGTGTCAAAGAAAGGACAAGGACCCCCTTTGACACAAGACTGGCCAAGACTGCTGCATTCAGATTGCAAACTGCTCAGAAGCTTCTTTATGGATGCATTGGAAAGGATGTGCAACGTTACCAACATCAAGTCCGTTAGAATCTTAAAAAGGATTCTGGAAGAAGTCAGGGAGTCCCTTACCTGTGCCGCTGAGAGTGTTTGCTGAAAACCGTGCTCTAGCTGACCAGTGGAATTATGAGTACATATTTCCAAGACTTTCAGTCACCCCAGCTTTTGATAGTTGGTGTGAGGAGTGTGAACCGCTTCTTTCTTTGAGAACACCTGCATCAGGTGTTCTCACTCCATGTGGGAAGAAGTATCTGTATCAAAGTTGTGTAAAGGTGCTGAATATGTGCTCTCTGGCTGGTGTTAGAGAGTCGAGGAAAATGCAGGTTTTTGCTTCAGACCTTACCCCTAAAGGCAGATGGAGGGTCCTGTATAAGCCACCTGTAGAAAAACACGTTGGTGACCTTCGGTGGAGGATGGATCGATAGCTACAAACAGGCTCAGAGCTGCATGACGAGTGAAAGTGGAGCATGCCTTATAGTGTTACTTGTAATTTACAGATGTTTACAGATTTGTGACGTGTTAGAAATGTTTTATGTTCACTGGGGGAAGATCAGGAACTAATGTAGCATTTTTAGATTATATTACTACTCTTTGTATAGTTTTACAAGTGCACAAGGATTTAAGTGTGTGCATGTGTGTTTTAAGCTCTTTCCTTCTTTCCTCTTATTTTCTTTCTGGCTTTCTTCTCTGCCTCTGTATCACCTTGGTTTAGGACGGAGCTCGCTATACATCATCCTGTCCACTGGGGGCATATTCCTCCTGATCACCCTGGTGACAGTGTGTGCCTGCTGGAAACCTTCCAAGTGAGACCTTTTCTTTTTGTTCCCCCCCTCCCAGTCTTTTTTCTTTCCCCTGCTGCTCTGTTTCTTCCTCTCCTTCTTTCTTTCCCCCCCTCTTTCTCTCATTGGCTTTGATAGTGCACTTGAACATGTGGCTAGAATCTCAAGCAGCTCCACAGTCTCTAGACATTTGGTGGGAAAATAGTACAAAACTGTGATCTGCAGTATATATAAAGGCGTCTTTTAAATCAGTTGATTGTTTTCTTGTTTTGTTTTGTTGATTTATTTTGCTTTAGGAAGAAGCACAGACCTGTCCCCCAAAGAGCTCCCGTGTATGTGGAGCAAAGTGAAAATGGCCATGATGGTGAGCAGCAGTTATAGTTCGCAGTCTATTAATTGTGTACAGCACTTTCATGATGTTTGCATCACACTGTAGGCTAATATTTAAATTGTAACAGTCAGGATTAACATTGCATATTACGAAGTTAAAGCTAAAAAAAAACTGGGACTGCATAATAATACTCATACATCTTTTACAGTTGATGTTGTACCCAAACCATCTACACTTGGTCGAAGGAGTCCTATGCCTCTTTACGTTCTCAATGAAGATGTAAGTCCTTCTTTCATCTGGGGAAAAACCTTTCCAGCAGCTCTGCTACTAAACTGTCAGTTGGTTAATAATAATTACAACCTCGTACAGTCACGACTATGAACATAGTCCAGCTGATGTTCTGCTACAAACTATGTCTTGATTACATGAGAATCACCGATGAAAGCCCACAGCTGTCACACATGTGTCATCATCTTATTTCAGGAGAGCCTGGAGCGACTGGAAGAATGCTCTGGCAATGCTATGAGCCAATCAGAAACGAGTCTCCCCGCTACCTACGCTTCAGTCCCGCCTCCTTCCTCCCACAGAACTGATCGACCAATCTGGTCCACCCCACGCAGATACCCTCGCAGCTCCTCTCCACTCGCACAACCACTTCCACAACCCCTTCCAGGTTCCTCCCTACGCCCTGTCCGCTCCCCTGCTCACTCCCCGGGCTCATCTCCACGCAGTTTCAGTCCTGTGAGAAAGGTCCGTCCTCCTGTAGGCATCCCAACCGGCCACCTGCCTGTGGAGGTGGAATGTGCAGACACCAGCGATCAGACTCACACCCCACCACAGCACTGACAGCTACTCATGTTATGTGATGTACATGTATAGTTTGTTGGTTGTGTTCGGCCATGAGAATAATGGATCTGATGCACTAGGGTAATAGATGAGTTCACTTTCAGCTAACTTTCTGTCTTCCATTATTTATCATCTATTTCTCTGTGGCTATGCACAGTGTTTCTCTGGTCCTTTCAAAATATATCCTCTCACAGGAAAAGTTATATCCTGTCCACCAGCATGTAGTATATAATGTATATGATGCTGAGACATTAAAGAGTTTCTGGGTCTGATATATATTTTGCTCCTTGTTGAGTTATTATTGGGAAGTTTAAGATGTGACTGTACAGTTTTTGTTTGTTGTTATTTTTCTTTAGTCAGTTAAAAGCACACCCTGTATCCTTATGCCACATTAGGTCACTGTGTAACTAAGGTAATAAAAATTATTTAAATAATTTGTAGTTTGTCAAAATCATAACTGCTACAGATGTTCACTCTTCTTTTATGTCTTGCCTGATATCTACATAAACACTTTATTGTTATGCTGGCTACACACGGCACAGAAGAAATAAAGACACACCTTCCTCTTTGTCTTTGTAAGGTAGCTGAACTCGATGTACCGTTCTGAATATTAAGTGCAATACTTGTCTGCTCCATTAGGTGTCACTCAAACATTTCCTTGAATACTTGAGTTTTATGCACTCTGGCAGGAAACAATTTAAATAGTACAGATTTACATCTAACTGTATTTTATATGATGTTTTTCATGATAGTTTGCTTTTTTTTAATCTTTGTGGGTTTTTTGTTTGTTTGTTTGTTTGACAAACTCATGAAGACTATTTTGCCCCTTTGTTTTGCCTAATATTGGCAAGTGCAGGTGGTACAGTGACAGCGGCCTTTGTTTAACCCATAACTATATCTGCTTCAGGTATGAATAATATGAGCTAACTGACTTTAAAATGAGCTATTTCAAAAAGGAACTTTTAATTTATGTAACATAAATCATATTTTCCTTGAACCATTTGTATCATATTTACCCTTTGACTCTCACTTTGAATAGGTGAAGGCTGCATTACAGACAGGCATGCAACATACATGTACAGAATAGCCACGGGAAGCTTCACCAACGCTGTGAGTTCAACAGATGTGATGATGCTTTTAGTTAGATGCACTTTGCAAGATTTACTTATAAAGGTAAAAAGGTCTGAAAGGAGAAAATGAATTTTTGATCCTGGTGATGAGACTCGCACACACAGAATAAGCGGATGTGAGCTTGTGAAAGTGTCTACAAACACATGCAAACAAAGTATCCCGGTTTATCACTATTATCAAGATAATGTGTTCCCTTCAGAGGTCCAGCTGGACATCTTTTGTCATGAAAATCTGCATGATTTTACTGATTGCTTTTGAACTGTACCTTCCCTCACTGAAGGTGTGAGTATTACGGTTGCATAAGCGAATCAGGGGCCGCCTGTTTTGATCTGGGCTTCGTGGTCTTTGTTCTGTTTGAAACACCATTTATCACTTAGCAGGCAGGCTCATGAATACACATGCATCATGGGATTACGCAGCGAGAAGAATACATGTGCATAATCACATGTGTGTTACAGTAAGTGGAAAATGAAATATCCTTTGGTAGTGAGAACAGGCCGTTTTTATTCAGCTGTGTACTTTGATATCACATATTGATTATTAGTAGCACAGTCTGTCCCATCATCTTCCACCTGTTCTCCAGTGGTTACAGAAGAGCTTAGAAGTCAGAGCAGTAATTAACCTCTGGGGAACAGCAACCCGTCTGTGTGCAGAAAGCATGTGTGTGTTTGTATCTGCAGTAACTGAATAGAGAGGATGTGTGAAGTTTTCCCAGTTTATTGAACGACCACCTCCTGCTGCCTGACGGAGCCTCTTTTTTTTTTTAGCACCTTTCTTCACACCAAGCAGTCAGTGTGAAATTCCCTGTGGAGGAAGGTGACATTTTACTATTGGAAAGTTCTTATCCAGCTTTTTTTCTGAATAGGCAAAGATCTAGTGAAGTACTGACTTTGGCTTCAATATACACAACTGTGCAAAATTCAGAAGGTCTTTCAAAGGTTGGACATTGTTTTTTTTTTAGTCAGTTAACACGGACCTATGAATGATTCAAGACACCTTTAAATCTAAAAAAGACATCTAACTCAAGGGACAAAAAAAGAAGCAAAGAATCGATTTTACATTGACATTCTTAAGTGAGGAAGGTTGAAAAGGTTGAGTTTGCCAAATTACAGAAGAACTGGACTGAAAATCAGCAGTTACAGGTCTCATAGCATTTTATAAAATTTTCATTTACACAGTTTGATCCATAATTTCTTGGATAAAGACAGTTTTTATAGTTTTGTGTCTGTACGGGACCACGGTGGATTTTAAATAATAAGCACGGTGGGACTGAAGTGCTCACTTTCAGTTTAAATTTAAGGGGTTTAACACCATTTGATTTTATTTCATTTTCTTGCATTCACTGTTTAGGATTTAAAGTCAGACATGTGACAGCCTGGCGACCTGTCCAGGGTGTACATTGCCTCTCATACTATGGCTGCTGGGCTTCAGCCCCCCCATGACCCTGGATGGATGGATGGATGAATGGATTTAAAGCCATTATACACAGTCCCCCATTTTCAGATGCTCAAAAGTAATCGGACAATTGACTAACAAGCAGTTTTATGCCCAGATGAAGATTATTTTATGACAAATGAAGCAAACATAATGGCTTGGCTTACTTCAGTCCAAGTCCACACAACAGTGGTGCACATTCTTAACTAGATTTATTTTGGAGAGGCTCATGAAATATTTTGCTAAAGATTAAGAAAGCGTTTCCCAGCAAATTTAGAAAATAAATCCATACAATCTGTTCTGGCTTCTGTGAACCACTTTCCCCTTTAACATTGCAGAGTTTCTGTGACCCAAAGAGTCCCTGTTATCTAAAAGTATACAAAAAGAGATCAGAAAAGATAAGACAAGAATTTAAAAGATGCGACAGAGCTTTATTTATTTATTTATGTGTCATTCCTCCACTCATAAGCCCTAGAATATATCCTGCAGCTCTTTGGGCCTCAGTAATACTTTTGATACTGCTGGATTAAAATGCATGTTTAACATGTTTGATAATTAATGCATCTGTTCTTCTTTACAACAGAGCCGTTTTGATTTTAACTACTTTGTCCTTCAGGGCTATATCTGCTTCTCTTTCTGAGGTTTTTCACCTTGGAGCATTTGCAGTGAAAATCTACTTATGCAGTATAGATAAACAAACTACAACAACATCAAAACTTAAATCAGAAATGCACTACATGAAATGCATCAAGCCTGGTCAGTCAATCTTTTACATGGCCTAAATGTGTAACAAAAATGTATGAAATCATTGTTTTGTAGTATTTTAGTGTTGCTAAGAAAAATAAATGTGCCTTGAAATCTTCCCAAGTGCCCTTCTGAACTCATCTGACCAAACCCTCTGCAGGACCTGCCATTAAAAATAA
The DNA here is from genome assembly GCF_965226115.1 of Aulonocara stuartgranti. Classification (NCBI taxonomy): domain Eukaryota; kingdom Metazoa; phylum Chordata; class Actinopteri; order Cichliformes; family Cichlidae; genus Aulonocara; species Aulonocara stuartgranti. Next base: position 19,038,905 of record NC_138950.1, read on the forward strand.
AGAAGATGAGCCGACTGAGAGGAGGAACACACACGCTCACACAGCACAAACAAGCTCACTGGCCGACTCAAAGAACAAGGTCATTTGAAAATACACCCCTCCTTTGTTGGACATTTAGTCCCCTTGATAAGATATAATTTTCTAGGATTTTCCACGTAACCCTGAGTCCCTAATCAGAGTGTTGTTTGAGCCCTGTGTGCCTTTTGGCCCAATAACAACCGCTGTTGTTATTGCAACTGTAATGTAATTTTTCAGACAGGAGTGGCATAAATAAATTATCTTCAGTATCTGATGATGCTTTTGTGTTTGTGTTTTCCTATAATTTTCAGGGGATTGGACGTTGTAGATAAGAGGTTCAGGTAAAAGCCCCTAAAAGCTCCACGCCACTTAAGTTCCATGGCAACCAATACAAGTACCAGTTATCTTCATATTACTCCATACCCCTCCAGCTCCCTGACATGTACCCTTCCTCACCAGCTTCGTCGCTCCCAGCCTCTCTCTCCTCCTCGTAGCTTTCCCTTTTGCATGTGCATCGATTGTGTCTGAGCATGTGCGCGTGCATCTGCATGTGAGTCAGCTGCATCCTCAGCACCTGGGTCATTACTTCCAGCCTCCGCACGGGAAGCTTCACTAACGCTGTGAGTTCAAAAGATGTGATGACGCTTTTAGTTATTGCAACTGTTTTAATGTTAAATGTTTGTGTTTTATTGGAAGATAATTTAAGAAACTATTTGACTGTGTGTTCATTTTTGTTTTATACACAATTTTATGTTTTTCATAGTGATATTTTGCATCAGTACTGTTCTGTTGTGACCATTTTTTTTTGTTTGTTTTGTTTTTTTTTGCTGTAAAACTTGTTTTTTGGTAACTATCATGCTTTTATAAGCTCTGCAGAAATACCCTGGTGGTTCCCAGGTTTGTCAGGACTCCAACACAGAATATCTGTGGGTGTGTAAGAGAGGAGAGGGAGGCCAATATGGGTTCCAGCTCTTCCTCCTATGCCCCCAAAACTATTTACCTGGATGTGGATGGAAAGGTGCAGAAGGTGAGTCTAATTTTAAATATTTGCATTATCAATATTACGGATCCATTTTTCATTGGTTTAACTCAAAACCTTTACCCCGTTTCAGTGACTCAGTTTTTTATTATTCTATCGATTTTAGGATAATAATTAGAATTTCATAATAGGTTTAATTGTTAAAACAGCAATCGATAACTATTGCAGTTAAAGGATTCCATTTATAATTCACCTCCTAGGCTTTCCTACAAGCAAATTCCCAGTGGATACACTTCAGCTGAGGAGGAGCTAAAATTAGAGAGTGGTGCTCATCAGTTTGCTTCACAGGTGTTAATGACAGACCCAAACACCTGTTTGTGAAGCTCTCACAAACCTTCGTTAATGTTTGATGTTGTACACAGAACACAATATAGATTTACATCTATCTATCTATTCAATTACATTAACATTTCAATAAGCAGGAATTGAGTTAATAATGGAGGGCGATGTAGAAACGGGAAAAAAAGCACAGATTTTCTTCAGATTCTTAATCATAACAACAGCAGCTGCCATGGCTAATGCTTTCAGTACACACACTGAGATTTGCTGATCTGGTGATGTAGAGTTCTTCTGGCAATGACATGTCTATTCAAAAGCCCCAAACACACAGCCTGAGGCTGTTGTTTGTCTGCTACATCTGCTCACTTGAGATTACATGGATAGATGCACACACTTTTGACCACAAAGTCTCTAAGCAGATTTTATAAACTTGGTGCTTGTATTTTACGCTTAAGTTTCATGAACTTAGCAAATTTATTTCTGCAATTTGAGATCAATAAAACCAAACTTTATCCACCTTTTTAATGAACAAATTATTTTTTTTTATTGTTCCCTGGTGTTTTTGACTTATTTAACTATTAAAAATAATTGACTCTTACCTTATGTTCCCAGGTGATGACACAGACACTCTAAAGCCTCAAGCTTCAACTGTTTGTGTGAATGTGTACCTGATACAAAAATGGCAGCACTTTTTTTAATGTTTGCTTTTGAGAAGACTCATTTTACATGACTGTAACTGACAACTAATTTATTTGATCTATACCTGAATATGAGAATAAGATGTGTATCTGAAAAAATAAACCAAAGCAGGAGCTGTGTTTACATCACAGGTGGTGTTCAGCCAGCATTGCAGCCCATGTGACATCAAGGAACTTCTGTGTTCATCATCTAACATTCCCAGGTTTGTTGTTTAGTCTTACTAAAGTTACAGAGGTTGAATTCAAAAACAGCTTTATTGCTGAGCTCTCTCAGAACACACTGAAAGTTGCTAAGCAGGAAATAATCCACATTTAATTCAACACAGGGAAAACACACACACAGGGATACTCAGACAAAATATACACACAGAGGACAACGAGGGAAAAGGCCACAGGCGGGAACACAGCTGACACTAATCAGAGACTAATGAGACCAGAACACAATACAAAGGAGGCAGGAGACTATCAAAATAAAACAGGAAATAACACACACTGAGACCTAGACTGAGATACATGAACTTGACACAGGGACTGGCCCACTGAAAAGTTACCATGAAAGGATAAGGAAACCAGTTAGGAGACAGAGAGACCAGACAGACACTGAAACATAAAAAGCGAAACAAAGGATAATAAAACACGGAGACTAAACAGACTACAGCAGGAGACACTGATGACAAGACGGAGACGAGACCGGCAACAGACTGGACTTGAAAGGGAACTTAATGTAACAAAACAAGAACCACGAACTAGAAATAACAAACTGAGATGCACCAGAGAAAACAAAACTCAAGACTAATGAAGAACTAGAAATCTCTTAAATAGACAAGACCAAAATAAATGTAAAAACTGGGTCAAAGACCCAGGAACATGCCTGTCAAATTATGTCACAATTGTGCTTTTTAACAGCAAATAACAGAAATATTAATACAATTAGTATGTGTGTCTTACAAAAGGTTCAAGGTTAAACTTATTTCCACAACTGACACACAAAAATAAATAAATAAATAAATAAATAAATAAAGCTTAATTTTTAAAAGATTTTATACATATACAGTGCTTAACAAGCTTACAAGAGCTTCACCCAATGTAAGAAGTGACCATTATCAAATTCATTTTTATATTTCTGTAATGCTTAAGCCATCAATATATACCAGACTCTTTAATCTAAATTATATTCATAATGCAAAATTTGATTATTGTTATCCATGAATTTTCAAATGTATTGTTTACAAAAAAGCAGAAAAAAACAGTCTAGAGTGATGGATCAAATTTGGATATAAAAACATGGAATAGGCTTGTTACTTGCCTAATAGATTACATCATTTTGAGATTTAAACATGGTTTTGGCAAATTTTAAAATTGTGTTTCCTTGTTTTATAGCAGGAGGATAATAAACAATTAAGTATGTAAATTATAAAAAGTTAAGGGCAGATGTTTTAACTCTCTCTTTCTTTTCCTCATCTTGCGACAGGAACACTGCCATTATGATGGTGGATCAAGAGGGTGCCTTGGTCTCCATCGATCCAACCATGCCTACCAACTCTCCAAAGTATTGTTAAAGTATTGTTAGGCATTGGGATCAAAGCATTGTTAGACATTGGGATATAATTACTTTCGGGAAAGTAGCAGAGTAATCACGATCATTATCATCATCAGATCTAACTAGCTGCAAAGAAGCTTTCAATAATAACCAGATAACAGTTGCTTCTCAAATTTGCATGAAGCAGTGTTTCTAAAATTGAAAAAGACTTTAAAACCTTGAGGAAAAGAAATAATAATAATTGTACATCTGATTTCCTCACAGCTCTTTGTACAAAGTTGTTCCACTGTCTACTCCTCAGCTCGGAGGTAAAGTGTTTCAACAGCTCGGTGTAATGTACATTGAAACATCACATGTTTTTCAAAGTAATCACTGTAACAGAAAGTAATCAATACCCAAATATGACAACATAATTGCTTATTGAGACTATACTGATGTTTGCAGAGAAGGAGGACATGTTTCAGAACGTGCTGTCCCAAGTCGCTGAGCAGTTCAGCAGGTAATGTCTTCATCTTTTATTCTTTCACACGTACCTAACCAGTGTTGGTCAAGTTACTTGAAAAAAGTAATTACTAATTAATGATTACTGACGGAGTCAAACTCCGTTACTTGAAAAAACTAATCAGATTACTGCCCATACCTAACACACATATCTGACACCGCGGTATTTCACTGACAAATGCTCAGGCCTTAGAGGCAAGTTCAGTCAGTTAGTAAAAAGAAAAATACAGTTTAGTCAGGACCAATATAGTCAAAACAATATTGTCAGTTCCAGTAATTATGCACACAAATCAGCAGCAAGATCCATGGTGCATAACAAAGCAGGCATCGGTGACAGCAGATATCACACTGATAGTCAGAAATTGCATGAGGAGGAAGAAATAGGGTGGAGGCTGGTTGCAAAGCAGATTGTAGATATGCAAACTGTAGGCACACTAAAGCAGCTTAAACAATGTGCTCTATATACTGATTTGCCGACAGGATGCATATATAGGCTGCATCGTCAGCTGATGTTGGCTTGTTTTCTTTATTTTTTCGTTCGATTGCACCACTTGACATTCTCCATAAAATTCTCATATTGTCATTTGCCTTTCCCTCACAGAGCCTTTCGCATCAATGAGTTAAAGACTGAGGTCACCAACAGGATAGCCATGTTGGAAAAGAGGGTAGAGTGTGAGTGGTCTATTTAATACAACTAGTAATACGTTAATGTTATAGTATCGCTGTATGTATGCTTTTGGCTATGAAATTAAAACGATAAAATGCTTTTATAAGGTGTTGTAAGTACTTAAAGGTAAAATTGCTAGTCAACATGAAGACATTATATCATGTATGATTCAAGTTGTTATGATGTAATTATTATTGTTCTGAAATAAATGTCATATAATGCTTTCAATAGGTGTTTGTGCTTTAGCAGATCATTTTAGCATGTTCCTAGGTGGTTGCTAGGCAACCTGATAAAATCAAAATATCCGACATAGATAAGAACCTTAAGGAGCCTAAGATGTACTCGTGTGCCAAGTTTGGTTGCTCAACTCCTGATCATGTAGGTACTTGACAGTCAAAGGAACAAGTAGACAATCAAGCAAAGATTTTGTGTGTTAAAGGAAGATACAGCTGAGAGGATCTGAAAGGAAACATCATTTGGATTGACTATAACCTGCAATATTCCAGAGGGAACACATTCCTTAAGAAAATATTACTCTTCTTGTTTCAGTGGAGGGCTTGAAAGTAGTGGAGATTGAGAAGTGTAAAAATGAACTGAAGAAGCTTCGAGACGAAATGACTTCAAGAGGTGGTGGCAGGTGAAGTCTGATATAAAGCCTCTACAATTTCAAAAGTTATATCAAAAGTTAGTTAGTAAAAGAAAAAAGGGAATATGTCTCAAATTGTTTTCCTTCTTATCTCAGGGTAAATTGTCCATGTAAGTACAACTTCTCTGATGATGGGAAGAAGGTCACTCCAAGACGAGATGTCCCCAGTTACCCAAAGGTGTCTAATCTATGATAAATGTTTTCTTTGCTGTTGGACAAAGCACCCTTCTTAAGATATAATAGGTCTTTGATGATCTGATGGCTTTACTTGCTTGGCCGTTGCAGTACACGCTCTCTCAGGAGACTATTGAGGCGCTGAAGAAGCCAACGTTCGATGTATGGCACTGGGAACACAACGAGGTTTGTCAGTTTCCTTCAACCATTTTCACTGTGTCATCCAAATGACTGATGTTTGACTTCTTTTCTCTTTTCTTATTGCTGTAGATGCTGAGCTGTTTGGAGTACATGTACCATGACTTGGGACTGGTGAAGGAATTTAACATGAACCCCATCACCCTGAAACGCTGGCTGGTAATAAAGGACAGCAGGGGTATACTGGGTTATACTAAATAATGCAGAGAGTTCAGACACAGATTGAAAAAGAATTTTTAAAGGGCACAACCTATAAAATGCTTTTAATTCAAGACTCTGCAGTGAGCCCAATGAATGAATAATTTTCTGCCTTTCAGCTGGCAGTTCAGGAGAACTACCGTAACAACCCTTTCCACAACTTTCGTCACTGCTTCTGTGTTAGTCAGATGATGTATGGCATGATTCATCTCTGCAATCTGCAGGTATGGTGCAGTTTGCGGGTGTGGATGTGTATACGCGCTCATGCATTTCAAGTGTATAATTTATCTGACTTTTCCAGCATTTATGCCATTTTTGCAAAATAAAGATCCTTTTTATGATAATGATCATTTACATTTTGTAACAAGCTCTTTCATTTACACTGCTGACCAGGAGAAGTTGACGCTCACAGATATGGGCATTTTAATGACAGCTGCAGTGTGTCACGACCTGGACCACCCGGGCTACAACAACACGTAAGATTCGCTATTCTCTCTGTAGGGGGTGTTGATTGATAGAGCTGCACATACCTGTTGACCCCCGGTATATTTTGACATCATCTGCACAACACTTGTTGATGGACTGTGAAACTAGTTCTGCATGGAGAGAACTCGGTTATGTAAACATGGCAATTCATTTTTATCGTATTTGTTTTGGGCTGTGGATTTCAGGCAGGCGAGAATATCTCTTATCAGAGAAACTTCATGAGAATATCCTATCCATCCATCTTGAGTCCATCCATTCAACAATGTCTTCCATCTATCAGGTACCAAATCAATGCACGCACAGAGCTGGCAGTACGCTACAACGACATCTCTCCGCTGGAGAACCATCACTGTGCCGTGGCTTTCCAGATCCTCTCTCTTCCCGAGTGCAATATCTTTGCGAATGTAGATCCCGAAGCATTCAAACAGATCCGAAAGGTTAGACGGGCATTCAAAACTATTACTAGTACAAATATATATTTATGACAAGCATGCCATTTCATTTCAATTCCTACAAACTTGCCACGTATTTTCATGTTTCATGTATAAGCAGATGTCAAGTTTACTTTGACTTTGCTCTTATGCTTCCAGGCAATTATCGCCCTCATTCTGGCCACCGATATGGCTAGACACGGAGAGATACTAGAGGCTTTTAAGCAAAAAGTGGACAACTTTGACTTCACCAATGAAGAGCATGTGACATGCGTACGTAGCCTGTGCATCATGGAGGTCATGTTGCAACTCTGCTTGACATAGGCTGTTTCTTTTACTGTGCTTAACAGATGTGACCTCAGAACAAACAGACTCATCGATTGTGCTGTACTTTGCAGAAGTGAAACTGGTTGTGTTAGTGTAATTGGGAAATTGGTTACAGAAATACAGTGAATGCTGAAAGACAAAAGTTAGCATTTTACTTTTATTCTCAGTTTGTGTGTGTTGTGCATGTGTTTCTACAAGTGTATGTTTGTTTTTTCAGCTGAAGATGCTTTTGATCAAGTGCTGTGATATTTCCAATGAGGTGAGGCCAACTGAGGTTGCTGAACCGTGGGTGGACTGTCTACTTGAGGAGTACTTTATGCAGGTGACGCCAACCAAAGCACTGATGTTCATCAGTAAATCTGTGATCTAATAATGCCAAATTAAAGCAAAGACTGAATACACTGAACTTAATAACAATACTTTGACAAATTTGTTTTCCAGAGTGACAGGGAGAAATCTGAGGGTCTCCCCGTCGCTCCCTTCATGGACAGGGATAAAGTTACCAAACCCACAGCTCAAATTGGATTCATCAAGTTTGTCCTTATTCCAATGTTTGAGACTGTCATGAAGGTATAACTCTGTCTTTCCAACTATGTGCAGATGTACAGTACTGTGCAAAAGTATGATGAGGTTTCATTCAACCGTAGATCAATCAGTTGAGGAACCAGACATATCTCTTAGGTCTTGGCATTCAGATACTATTCATCTTCTGAAGTTTGTTAGGCCTGTCACTTCTTTTGTCCTCCACTTGTCCAGTTTCTATTGCTCAAGATCACTTACAAAAATCGCAAGAAAATTTGGCACCTAGGAAGCAAATTATAAAGAAATAACAGCTGGCTATTTTGCATAGTACTGTAAACAGATTATGTTAAATTTATACTGTGGTATTTTCCACTAGCTTTTCCCTCAGATTGAAGAACTAATGGTTCAGCCTTTGAGAGACTCTCGTGACCACTATGAGGAACTGAAGCAGATTGATGATGCTATGACAGAGGTAAAACCTATTCTATCCCTACTCTTATCTATCTAGCTCTTTCTCTGACCTGACATTAATGTAGCAGCTAGCTAATGTGGCTATTTTGTGTGTTTATCACGATAGTGAATGGAATCAACAGTTTATAACAGTGGGGACAATGAAAGTTGTGGTTTGGGAAAGTAATCTAATTTTCTTTCTAGTTTAAAGTTAGATAGGTAATTAAATGTTCTTCTTTTCAGTAAATTTATTACAGCTAGCATACAGACACAGCTAGCTTGCCTCTGTTAGCTCGTTGCACCTGCCTACCTGAAAGCTCACCTTATACTTTAGAAAACCTTATATGGTTTATTATTTTTGAAACCATACAAAACAATGCCATACTACACTCAGTGGCCACTTTATTAGGTATACTCTGCTAGTACCAGGTTGAGCCTCCTTTACCTGTAGAACTGCCTTACATTCAACAAGGTACTGGAAACAATTCTTATAACATCTTATGACATTTCTTTTTTTCATGTGCATATTCATGACACACTTCTCAGATACTCAGGCTGGTCTGACACCAACAACAGTGACACATTCAAATTCACATAAATCACCGTTGTTACTTATTGTGATGGTTGGTTTAAACTTCAGAATGTAATTTTCACTGCATCTACATGCCTAAATGTATTGTGTTACAGCCCTCTGATTGGCAGATTAGATATTTGTGGTAATGAGCAGTTGAACAGGTGTACCCACCAAAGTAGCCAGTGTGTGTATTTCTTCATTTCAGCCCTCACAGGCAAGTCAAATCAAATAATTTTTGTCTATATTGTCTATTGTCTGCAGCAGTATTTAGCCTTTGCATTAGTATCTACATGTAGACTGTTGAGGAAATCAACAGAGAAGTTGCTGAGTCTTGTATTGATATCATTTTTTTATAAGCAAAACTTCATATTGTGAGTGCAGCGTGATGCAGCGTGCAAGACTGGGAACAATACCAGTTGAGCATGTACTTGTCAAGCAATTAAAATTAACTAATGTTGCCATAACAAATTAGAGCTGGGGAAATTGGTAGGAATATCAAAATATGAGATATTCCTCTCGCACGAAAAAAATGAAAACTGGTAAACAAATTCATGTTGACGTCCACAGTGCCATTTAAGCTTTCCATGGGAATTACCAATCACTGCCAGTTATCAGTTATGCAATGTGTTTCACACGGCTGTTGCCTCAGTTACACACACACACACACAAATGCCTGCAGTAAGCCTACATTCATACACACACTAAAGAACTAAATGCTAACATAAAGGTGTGTCTTTTGTTCAATGAGGCACAGAAGAAAAAAACTGAAAATATGTCATTAGGCGGGAAGAAGAAGTAAGCTCTGCAGTGAGTGAGTACAGTGGTGTGTGTGTGAGTAACCGAGTCCTTGATTGTGCTTTAGTTCAGTGTTAGTTTCATGAGTGCTCTCTGTCTCTGCCTCTCTCCACAACTTGTCTGTAAACTGAACTCAATCTGTAAAAGGTGACCTTTAGAAATGTGCAACATTTTCATCACTTTGGATTCAGCAAGCACTTGATGTGTGAAAAAGTGTGAAGCTCTTGGCTGAACAGTATTAGAACAGATTACAATTTATTTTTAAACTGAGCAGGAAGAAAAACATTTTAAATAAATAAAATAGTCCATTTAAATTTAAGGCTTGCATATAAATATATTTTTCCATGGCTCAGATGATGAAACTAAACTGTTGAAATTGTTGCTCATCTATTTGTTTCTTTCACAGTGACAACAAAGAACAGTTTCTGTTCATGAGCTGAAACTTTAAACTTCTTTTTCTTCATCTCACATTGAGCTTTTTCACAGAAAAAGAACAAAGACTCTGAGTAAGTTTTGACTTTCCACAAAGGGAAGTCAATTTCTCACTCAAAGCTCTAAGACAACTTCTATCCGACTGACTTTTTCTGTGGTGGGTGATTGCTATCCAGAATGAGTTACTAACGAGTTCTTGTTAAAATCTAGTTTTTAGTTTCCATTTTGGCCCTTTAGGTCCATCTGCCTCTCTCTACCTAATTACAGCCATTATTTCATTCCAGGGATCATCTTTTATGATCACATTCAGGACAGACTTAAAAAAGTGTGAGTGAGGCTCCATTGAAGACATCCAGCACTATGTTCCGAAGATGACAGATCTGCTTCGTTACACTGCTTCGTTACACTCTGGACTAAAATTAGGCATCAAGGTGACATATCTTGAACTTTGACTTCTGCACTGGAGGTTAAAGAGCGGGACCTGCTAATGTTTTTGTATATTTATGGACTTTATGTTGCTGGCCCTAGTCATTTTCATAGTGTCGATCATTTTGAACGTACAATTTCTCCAAAGGCAAGCTTAAAGCATTATTTTAAGATTCATTTTGAAGTAGTTTACCAATAATTTTTTTTAACCAAAATAAAAATGTTTTCTTTTTTCCCTAAATTCTGGAGTAGGAAAAATAAAAAACACCAAAGTGAAATTTTCTGTGTTTTCCTAACAATTTTAATCAAATAAATTCATATAGGGGTATGAAGTGTCCAGTGTTTTTCCTAATTGTTTACATATATAGCACCAAATCACAACAACAACAACAACAACAACAGCAATGCGCTTTTGCATTGTAAGTTAAAAGTCCTTCAATGATACAGAGAAAATCCCAACAATCAGATGACCTCCTAGGAGCAAATATTTTATGATAGTGGGAAGGAAAAACTCAAACTCCCTTTTAACAGGAAGAAACCTGATCCAGGAAGAATCAGGGTCAGGGAGGGGCGGCCATCTGCTTTAATAAGTGTGGGAAGGAAGACAAGATAAGACACACTGTGGAAGAGACCAAGAGATTAATGATAACTAATGATTAATTACAGAGTAAATGTATAAACACAAAGTGAGTGAAAAAGAAACAGTGCATCATGGGAAACCTCCAGCAACCTAACTTCTGCGGTGTAACTAAGAGAGGATTCAGGGTCACCTGATCCAGCTCTAACATATGTTTTATCAAAACAGACATTTTCAGACTGATCTTGAAAGTAGTTAACGTGGTGCTTTGGGTGTTTGCTTCTCAAATCCAAACTGGAAGCTGGTTCCACAGAAGACAGGCCTGAAAGCTGAAGGCTCGGCCCTTTTACTTTTAGATGGCAAAAACAAGCAGTCTACTAACTTTATGTAGATTTTTTAGAGAAAAGTTTAAAAAAAATAAACCAAATGAGCCTGGTAAGGGCTGTAAAAGTGATCATGAGTTGGATTTTGGTATGAAAGATGTAAAAATATCTGCTATAATACAGTTTTTATTTATCTATTTATTTGCAACATTACCGCACATTAAATACACTTCATGCACAAGGACAGTAACATACTGAATTAAGTTCATATTTCAATAACTATGGTCAAGAATGCAAATCCAAACTTTCTCACAAAGTCAGCTAATGAATAACATGACATGATGACATTTTTCCTAACTTCTAAGTCTGCTTAGTTTTTAAATATTCTCACATCAAAGCACATTAAAGAAGTTATACATAGTTGTAAATCAAAGGCTTCTGCGACACCTATCCCTGAATTATTCCTGTTGTTTCATGAAGCTCTGTGCAGATATTTAAGTTGTCCTCTCTGCCCATCATCCAGATTGAGTGATATTTTATTGCCACATTTTAGACTCTAAAATACAGTCGATGTATGTTGAAATATGACTAATTGTGGAGTTGTGTACGACCCAAAGGTGCCAATTATCTCAGCCCAATTCACGCCCTCTCGCTCCACAGTTTCCCTTCGAGCCTACTTTTTTTTTTAAACTTTTTTTAGGGTACTATGTTGCCAGTCACTTGATTTTAGGCCTCACCTGCAAGCTTCATTTGACACATACTGAATACCACCTACATAGCTTTGATGAAATCACATAAATAATACAGAGCAACTCACAGCATCACTCACCAAAGAAATTATTCATGCTGCATGTTTTTTAGGTTTGTTTGTGCTGTTTATAAGAAACGTCAGGCTACCAGTGTATACCTGAACTTAATCAATGTCCATTCAGCAATTTACTGACAAGTAATTGGCGAGTGCTTTTTGGATTCATCTAATCTTTCGTGTGCACTCCAAAGGAGCTGATTATCTCAAACAGTTGAACAGATGTAAGTGTTGCTGCTGGGATGAGAGAAAGCAGGTAAATGACTTGGGGATGTGTCTCATTTGAATGGATGTAATTGCCCCTCTACATTCTCCATGTAGCGTGACAGAGTGTATTGACATTAACCGGCAGGAATGCTCAGATCATGAAAGGATTGTGCACTGCACTCTCCTGCGTTGCCTCTGATTGAACCACTGCAAGCAATAAATAAAAGGAGTGACTGTCTGACACGTTGAGACAGTGTGCAATACTTTTTCTATTATTATTGTTATTCTCTCAGTCGCTTCCTTTCTTATAACAACTGAATGCAAACGTTTTGGTTAAATCCCTTATTTTGCCCATACATGACTGACGACATAGTTGAACCTTAACCAAATCTACTAAACTTATCATTCAGTACACTATTAGATGTTTCCATGACTTCAGTGCTAATTAAAGTAACTGATATCTAAAAGCCTTTATACATTTTCTGTGCCTGGAGGCTGGGCGTTACATCGTGTTTAAGTCTCACAGTACTTGAATGGGCCTTTTTGTTGATGTGAAAGTAAATACTGTGTCTTTCTAAAACACCTCGAACGCAATTAAATGAGTAAATGTTTAACTAATCTTAGACTGCACTTGCACAATATTGTTTCCTTTAGTTGTTCCAGCCTTTCCTGCAATATTGATTCTTCTTTTCTTCTTCTTTAGATTTTTCTTCAGGTTCTCATCTTTTCCTCTGATTCTTCTTTTTCAGCTGCTTCTTCTGATTCTGCTTCTTCATTTCTCCTTTTCCAGATTCTTTTGCTTTTGCTTTGCACTTCTTGTTTCTCTGCATCTCCTTTTTTTTTATTCTTCTTTCTTCTTCATCTTCAGCAGATTTTATCTTCAGTCTTTTTTGGATGTTTTGAAGATTATTCATCTTCTTCCATCTCAGCCTTCCTTCTCTAAATTTGGTTTCAAACTCCTCAACCCAAGCTCCTATATACGTACTCATTTTTAACCCTGTCCTTTCTGGTCAATCTGAACAAAACTTTTAGCACCTAGTTCTACCACTTCCCGGACAGCCTTCAATCTTTTTGTCAGCTCGACTGTCTCCAAACCATACGTCATAGCAAGTCTCACTATCAATCTTGCAAACCTTCCCTTTGACTTTCACTGTCTTTCTTTCCTTGGTAGAAAATCTGTACCAGTTTTCAGTGAAATTAGCACAATTTCTGTTTTCTACCTGTTTCTTCACATCAAGGAGTGACTTATCCAGTCAGTTTGTGTTTAAATCCATTTGAGTCAATGTTGATTCTATCACCTGGGGTGCAAATGGTGCCAAATCTTGGAATACTACACACAGTGGCTTTAATTTTCATTATTTTCATTATCTATGATTTTGTAAATCAGTGCAACCGTATCTAAGACAATGTCAAAAAAGGTTATGAGCTGAAAATTTAGCACTTCCCGCAGCTTTATCTCCAAATCTCCAAATCATGGATCACAGCTGCTCTGGTGGTCTCACAACTCCTGATCTTTTAGCAAAGGGAAAGTTCAGGAGAAACTAAAAGGTAATTTGATCCAGCTCAAGGTTTCGAAGCTAGTTTTATCACCACATATCAGATCAAAGACGATGTGAGAAAAAAGTATACAGGAATGTTGATTAGAATTGATAAAAGATTTATTTTGTGAGGCAGCACAGAGCAGCGTGAAATCACGTCTGTGGTAGCAGGGTTATTGCGCCCTCGGGGTGTTTTTACTGTGTCATTAGCCTGTTTTGACTTGTTAATAATGGAAATAGAAATGGGTGCAGATTGATCAGAAAACTTTGCCTTGTTTATTACTATAAGGGCTTCAAGAGGCTCCAAAAGAGCTCTTTAAGTTGCATGTTTGTTCTGTGAGATACTCATAAAGGAGACAGATTTACAGATGCAGTATGTCATCCTCAGTTTTGTGTCATCCTTTTCTTACTCACTACTTTCCCAAGTCAATACACCGTGGAAAATTCCTCCCAGCTTGCACCCATCCAGGGGTTAAGGTAAGGGCATTTGTGTGTGGATGTGTGTTTGGGAAGCCTTGAAGCAGGAAGTGAATGATCCACCACACAGTTTCATGGAAAACACTAATACATAACTGGATTGCATGGAATTATTTTTTTTAAATGCTACCTGGCTTTTTTCTTTCCTTACTGCCCCATTTATCCATTCTTCACCATGCAGTTCCAGGTTGTCGGGCAGTTTCATAAGAATCTGAAGAAGGTCAGTGTGTGACCAGACAACAAGGCAGCTCAGACTTGTTTTTTGAGCACACACATCAAGACAGTTAAAACATCATGGCTGTCCCATTCTTCTGACTCCCACATTCACAAGAACGCCAAGCTCCTTGCTTGACCACTGGACTAGAGGAGACAAGCTAGATTTACTGAAGACAGTTACATCCCTTCCAATAATGCTATGCAGTCAAAGGTCAGGCGTGACAGTCAGCCTTAAATTCTGGTCCTGCATTTTTGTGTTAGACACTGAACTGTGGGAGAGTAAACAAAGAGCTGTGTCAGTCAGTGTAAATCTGGGCAACAAAAAAACCAAAAACAGCCATGGTTGGAGGGAAATCTGTAAATCTGTTTTTTTATTTAGTTTTCTTGTCTGACGACTTAGGTGTGTTTAAATACAGCACGATGTAATGTATTGCATAAAAACCTAAATAAATATCTACCAATGTTTTCCTTTTTTGTAATGCAAGATGAAAATGACTGCTTTTACATGTGTGTTATGATTTACAGATCATGGTGGCTCTTTAAAGGCATGAAATCTACGCATGCAAAACTATACAACAACATTTTACTACTTTATGATTCACACATCTTTATTCCCACTCCTGTGTGGAGAAGCTGGCATCACCAGTATGGGAGAAACAATGATTTTTTTTTTCATTATTGAAAAACTCCTCTGCTATTTTCTCTCGAGCCATCCAGCGCTCTGATTAGATCTTCTGGCATGCAGGCTCATGGCCCGGGGGAGTTAAAGGAATAACTTGATCCAAAACCTCACAGGTTAGCTTCTTTTACAAGCTACGACCTCACACATTCAGCCAGAGGCCTCTGAGACACCTGCACTACATCCTGATAAAACAAGTCTTAAATGTAACTTTTCCATGAAGTGTTGTCTTCAGAAACTGAAAAAATAAAGAGTTGTTATTATTATTAATTTGCAGTTGCTGCATTACCAAAATGATTTCGAACTTGCGACTTGAGCAACAAAAGCAGACGTTATTGGCATGTTACTCCGTTTTTATTGGCTGGTAAAATAAAAATTGCAAATTATATAGAATGTGTAAAAAGATGGGATTATAGTACTAGAGGTCAGAAGACATACTTTTAACCAGCTGCTCTCCATTGGAGCTGCTTTCTCATGTGTCGCTGGGTCATTCATCATAATTTCACTTGTCAACGCCACTCCATGCAATTTATCTCTTTTAGGTCACTCCAGACTTTAACTATCAAAGGCAGCTTTAGCTTGAGTAAATATTGGAAGATCTAATTTCCAAAAAGCTGTGCACATAGAGGCTATCTCAACTCAAGTATCAATTTCCTTCATACCAGCATCGTTTGGTTTGCAGTCTTGGCTTTCTGGGCTCCCACATGCAGGCATAACCTCACTGTTTAGCACAGAGTTCTTCTGTCTTGATACATGTTGTCAGAGATTGCATGGATTGCTTGTCTGGTTTTTTTTTTGGTTTTTTTTTGGTCAGTGTTATGTAAGAATGTGAACTTTATACAGACTTTGGACCTTTGCATAGTTGCAAAGGTCATATGTGCAGAGCGTCTACAAAATAAATACAGAGAATACAAAGAAATATTGCAGTCAGCATTTCATATGCATTACTGACAGAAGAGCAGTTGTTTTGAATTTCCAGACTTTCTGTACTTTAATTAAAAGCTGGATGCAAATAAAAAAAAAAAAAGACATTGGAGTCATAAAAAACGGCTTTCATGTATTCTCACATTTACAATTTACAGTCCTCAAAAAATAGACATTTTACTGCCTGGTTGTTCTTCTTGGGAGGAGCACTTAAATTAATAGTTTCTCCCGGCAATTACAGCCCCAGACAAACACAAATGAAAGGCATGAATTCGAAAGCGCCAAGCAAAATAAACTGGTGTGATAATGTAATCATATTCATTGTTATTGAATAATTGGAAAAAAAAAAAAAACCAGATCCATTTATCAGCTGAAGTGGAACTGATTGGACAGGATTTTGTATTTTTGTTCATGTCCCACACACAGTTTGTCAGTAAGTAGTAAGACCAGTTGACATTTGGAAACGCTGATCCCAGCAAATGAAAGAGTCTGACAGTTCTCTAAGGGAGAGAACTGGTGGGGGTACCAGTTTGTTTACAGTGCGATAATCTGGACCAGGCATCTTGATTGTGTGCTGGCAGAACATCAGCGGCCGTGCCGTGACTGCGGGAGCACGCAGCGATTACACTGGCCTCTTATCTGTATGAATAGCAGGCCTGTTACAGCAGAAAGCAGGCTTAATGAGAGATGAACATATGGAGTACGGTGACAAAAAAGGCCACCAGCCGGAAGTATCTTAAACTCCTGCATCAATAATCTGAGCCTATGGCTATGGAAGTGGGTTAGGGCTTGGTTTAATTCTAATCACTATTAAAAAGATGATTTTCTACTTGTGTAAAGATATTGTTCCAAAATATAGTCTGGTTCTTGATAGGCCTGTATCACAGAAAACGATGCCATATTCCACACTTCGCAAAACTTCGCAAAAACAAAAGTTTGCTTTGTGTTTGCCCTCAACTGCTTAATTTCCTTGGTTACATGGGGACAGATACAGAACAGTATCTATTATGAATCTATAATAAACAATACGATTGAGTATGGATACTCCATTTAGCCTAATTTTGAACTTTTCGAGAATTTAACTTCAGAGCTGTATGTGAGAACACACATTTCATGTTTGCGATTGGACATTAAATGCACTTTCATGTACCCACATGAGGACAGAGCAGGAAATTCACACAACTCAGTATGTCCCCCATGTGTCCACCCTCCCATGCACTAGTATTTCCAGTAGTGAGGACCCATCTGTCTCCTGTTTGTTGCAATACATGTGAGAAGTGTGTGCAGCTTTTGGACTGTGTACCAACTTTGTTTTAATGACAATGCCTAAAGACTCTAGTCTTTTGGAAGCTGGTATCTTTCAAAAGCAGTATTATTGATATACTGAGACTGCACCAAAACAGTAAAGCTGGAAACAACAATGCTGAAAGGCACCACAACACAGGACTGCCTGAGCTGAGCAAAGCACTGCCTCACTGATCAAATGCTCAAGTTTCTGTTGACTTCAGCTTTCAGTCAGTTTATGTTAGTTCTAAACCCACATTTGTTTCATGTTTCTCACACAGCCTTTATGCTCTCATTCACATAATACTCAGTGTGACTTGCAGCCCACGATGTAGCTCAGTTCCTTTCCTTGATTAGCAATGCTGGCTTAACTATCCTTTCTTTCAAAACTTTTAATAACCTTGGAAACACTGACAGGAGCTTCAGTAAAGAGAGCTTTAACCCTCTGACTGTTGATGAAAATATAAAGTTACTGCATGCTGGAGAATCTATGGCACTAAGTGACAGTGATTGATGCTTGTGTTTGATGTGCGTGTGGCGTGATAATTGCGTTGCATGTCACGATTAGCAAGTTGGATTTTACTGAGTGGGCTCATTCAGAGTAGATTTATATGCCAATTTTACTTTCTAGAAGAGATCCATCCAGCAAAATGGGTGATGCATTGCCTCAATTTTTAGAGTATCAGGCATCAGAGTCAAATATTACAGGACTGAGTTTCTTCAGTGCTTTGCTGGTAGTATCTGTTGATACAATTCTAAGCCACATTTAGCAGTTCAGATACAGCCAAATGAAGACGAAGGTAGTGGTGTGCAGTCAAACTGATTTTCAATATGGTATTAATCTGATACCCAGAAACACATACCGAACGCAGATTATGTAATGAAGATCAATGTGTTTCAGCAATGAATCATCATCATCTTGCAAATTCTGAACACATTTTAATGACAGCTTAATCAATGTGATTTGCACTTTTTATGATAATGAGTTATAAATAGATTCAGGCATTTCCATTGTCCATGTTTCAGGTATACTATATATTCTCATTAACAAAAAAAAGGGAGGAAAATAGAAGGTGCATCAAAAGATCTAAGGTGATATTATGTTCATGTTGATACAGTTGCATTTTTTGCTATATAGACTGCAAACCATTGCCACACTTTTACCTAGTGTGGCAACATTTGCATAAAATTATGTTTAATTGCTCAGGAAACTGGGTTTACTGATTCATGCCACTGCAAGCTTATTAAATACACCCCATTGTGAAGTTTTGCTTCCACACTGAAGGCCATACGTTTAATGATTTAAATATTGAAGAGATCTTTGTTGCATCCTGAACAGATGTTCTCTGACTCATGTGAGCTGATGTGGGCTTTGACCAAATATCATCCACCATGAGGTTTCCCACCAACAACATACACAGCTCTAAATTTTACAACTTTGCCTATAAGTTTCCTTAAAGTTAACTTTCAGCATGGCATCTGATGTCTAACATTTGCTTATGTCAACCCTTTATTACTATATGATGATTACAGAAGGAGAAACAAATCTGAACAAGGTTTGGATCCATGGTTTAGCAAACCCACTGTTGCCGTAAGGTTAATTCCGTATAAAGTTGGTTGCTTTTCTGTTTGTAATCGTTCACCAGATGTGTACACAGATGTTAGAACGAAACACATTTCCTCCCCGGTTAACTAGGAGTGCATACAGTAGAGGCTCAAAGTATTTGTATTTGAATTTTCTGGAAACACAAAGAGCGGTAGCTCCACCTTTGCTGTTAGATCATAACAGCTTTAACCTGCCACAATGGGGAACGATAAATGATACGTTCCTACGCCTGTGTTTAAAGTGGGATTGTCTTTCATCTCCTGCTGGGACTCTGCCAGGAAAGATTCTCACTGTGAGGTTTAATGCTCCGAGCTATAAGCCCAAACATGTTTATTTATTTTTACAATTCAAAAGACCCTTCTCCCCCTCACCCCTGCTGTATCGCTCTCCTACCCCACCCGCCACCCCCTCTGTCATTAACTTTATGGGAATTTCCATGGAATTCTTTCTGAATATACAGTGAGTGATTGTGTGGGGATGAGGAACCGCATGCAAGGGTGTAATATCCTTCTCAGTAAGGCATGGGTTATGGGCCCCTGCTGATGATGACACGGGAACATCTGGATACCGGTGTGAGTGTGTAATGCTAAATAATGCAGCAGAATTAAACACCATCCAAACATTTATGTACTCAAGATTATGTAACATTAAATGTAATCACATAATGAAATCAACTAATGTCTGTGCAAATTAACTTACTAACAAACTCTCTCTTCTTCAAGTGTTTTTAAGTAGCATGTCGCTGAACCTTTACATACGGTTTATGCTTCATGCTTCGGCCAAGAAGGCTGACATTGATAAATGGAAGATTAATCCTTAACTAATGTTTCAGACAGCAGTGAGAGTGGATGTTTTCAGGTTTTATAACACTCTTTTTTTGGAAGACATGAAAACATAACAGGGACAAAGATTTAAATACAGTTTGGTGAAAGTGAAAATGGCACGAACATTGTGGAGCTGTTGGAATTTATTATATGACCACATATAATTATTACACCCATTAAACACTGTCTTCACTGTGATTTAAATCATTGCTTAAAATCCTTATAACTACATTTATAATTATTGATAGTACTTGCTTATTGCAAACTGGTTTGTGCATATAAAACAATGTGTGTGGGACTTTCATGTGTGTTTCCCACACTCACTGAAATGGCAGGTCAGGTGCCTTTGTAATCTTATGGCCCTCCAGCCCCTCTTATGATCTTTTTTAATCTCAGTCAGTTTAATCTCAGAATAAATGGAGTCTAATTTTGTTTATTTTCATACAAACTGCAGGTTTTTGCGTCTGCGTCAAAGCACCCTCTGACCTCTTTATGACCTCATTTCTTTATATACAGGGTATATGATCACTCTTGTGTGTTTTACTATTTCACTGTTTCGAGATTCCCCCATTATCCTTCAAACACCAGCATGTGTCTGCATGAAACCGGGAAAAATCTGGTAGGAACACATATAGTTCTACCAGCATCAAGAAATAAACACATAAAAAATACGCACATACATGGCATACACAAGTTTCACAACTCCCTAAAATGACTACCAGTATGCATTAGTTGATACTGGTGTTTGATCTAATATGACGCGGTAAAACATCCGAAATAGTATATTAGTAAAGCAGAAGTAATTATCATTGGAAATGGAAAATTAAAACACAAGCACCACAAATTTCTCCTACAATACTTGAGCGTATGACTGGCAACAACGGCAGACTTAGTGCCACAAAGGCTCAAAAACAAAAGATAAACTTTTTTTTTCCAAGCTGGAAACAAAAATCCAAACAAGGAGAGTAAACTGAAACCAGAAACACAAAGACTCAGAAGTGGAGACAGATTCGAAGACTGCAGCGGACAGACTGGCAAACAGGACTGTACGTACACGGCACACTGACTGGGGAACAGGACACAGGTGAGGGCAGCACGCAGGAGGAAACAATTAAAAGCAGGTGGTAACAATCAGGGGAAGGCAAACAAAAGCAAATAAAAGCCCAAGAGACACAAAGAAAAGTAATTACCAAAATAAAGATACACATAGACGCACAAACACATAAACGAGACAGAGGGAATACAGACACACACCGTTTCTCATTCCCCAAATTACACATCCTGTCCTCAGCACCTCTGGTTTCTAAGTTATGAGTGGACAAAACAAGGAAGCAATACAAAAACAGAGTCCAGGCTTCCTCGCTTTGAGTCGACTGCATCATAAATTACTTTTCTGTGATGTACATAACAAAGTCATTACAAAGCAATGTGAGATTTTGAATCCATATATATCATTTCCTATATGTTGTCAATTCAATCGATGACAGTAGGAATTATAGTCACAGCTCTATGTAGCATCATTATCACTTTTTGAGATTAATCTATTGGTCTTGAAGGAGAGGTCAGAGGTCAAATGTCACATTGTATTTAATATGGTATTTTCTATATGTTGCCGATACACATCACACTAACAATCATGGTTTCAAAGTTATAAGTATTTTTAATCAGTTTTAACCAGTAGATTATTAAGTTGAGCTTGCCAAAAGCATAACCTACTTGGTGAAAAATGACGAAATTAATATCATCTAGGAAATTCTACTATTTTCTGCTATTTCTGAATACTTGATGTGATGACAGACTATAATCGAATACGTGTATATTTGAATAAATGGATAAATAATCAAACTTGCAATGTGTTACCCACGTCAAAACAGAGAATGCAATAGATCTGATCATCATACAACATAAAAAGGACATGTTGTTGTCCTCCTCTCGCACAGGATATATTTAAGCTTTGTGCTGCTCCTTTTTATACAATGAATTTTTAAAACCTCTAACGAATACACCTGCGCATCCTCGATTATAGCTCCTCTGGCAAGCCTCCTCTCTCTTCTCTCAATATGAGGAATGGAAGACATGCGTAGCCAGAGAAATTGGGACAGCCTAGGGAAACACCAGGGAAAATGTATCCAAACATCAACCGAAAACTAAACAATGGCACATAAACTGAAAGTCATTCAACTATAAATGAGATCAAGAACTCAAAATAAGAAGAATCCAAAAAGCATAACCAAACCTTGAGACCACAACATGTGATGCAGATTCTTTGTAACTGAATACATCTATTTATGAATTTGTTGCCAGCTACCATCACTATTATTAGCATAGTTTCTCTTCTTCTTTCCCCTTTCTTCTTTTCTTTTTTACACAGAGCTCATTAAATTTCCCTTGTGTATAAAATGTGTTATATATAAAGCTCCGCTCTGCTTGCCTTTAGTTACATGTCTCCCCACCATTATCCAGCTCTTCTCTTCTCTCTGTTCCTCCATGCATGCCTGTGCTCCAAAAAGGGTTACTGTGGCCCCAGAGCCCCACATGTGTAAGGAGATATCTTCAGCCAGCCTACAGCACTGAGCTCGCCGAGCGACTGGTTGCTCCTCCAACACACAAAGCAGTGAGCGAGGGAGAGGGAAAAGAGAGAAGAAGGGAAGCAAAAATATGAAAATATCATCAGAGGACTGGGAAGCAGCTTCAGCTCCTGCAATCCTTGTGCAAATACAACACACTCTCATGAACACAAACACACATGCATACGCACAAACACTTCTGGCATCTGTCTCGGGGAGAGATCAAGTAGAGATCAACCACAGAGCTTGGCTCTCCCCCACCGGCTGTCCTCATTCTGCTACACTACAGAGGGGAAACATCACCAGCTTGTTGGTCTGGGAGGCTTTCTGATTACCTCTGAATCCTTTGGTTGAGCAAGCCATAAATATTGTGCTATTAGGAGCATAACTGCAAACCTGCATGGCAATCAACCAACAATTATAAAAAAGTGTCCACCAGGAGTGTTTTTAACCTTTACTGTGAGTAATAAACTTCTATTCTAAGCCAATACATTTATTAAAATGACAAATCTAATCAGTTGCAGAAGGATCGGCCCTCTTGTTATGCTCAGTTCAGTGGCAAAAATTGCTGTTTTGGTTAAAGGTGCAGTCTGGGTGGCACAAATCCCTCATCAAATGCCACCATTTCAAACCAACTTTGTGCAAGTCCATGCACGTGCAAACACATAAATGCACACACGCACGACTGGAGTGCAGTATTAGCACCTTGGGTCAAAGCTGAATACCTTACAAATAAGCACAACTGGAGCTCATCAAAGAGTGGAAAGGCGGAAGAGCCAGTGTTGGTGGTTATTTATGATTCTACATTTTACGGCTCAGCGCAGCTTACTAAATCAGAGGTTTCCTTATTCCTTATTATTCCTTATTGTACATATTTTGATTAATTTGTGATCTGTTTTTCACTTATTGAGGCGAGATATCAAGATTGCGTGAAACTCCACGGCTCTGTTGCTGGAAAGAAAAAAGCACACACATGCACGTTACATGCACATGCTTTTTCCTACATGCACGTTACGAGGTGTGCATGTAGACTTGCACAAACGAACATCAAGACATGTGAGGTAAACATTGTTTTAAGATGTGTAAGTGTAATGCACACATACAAGTCCAATCACATTTTTTCAAGTGCTTTTCACTTTCGTTTATCTCTTCCCTTTACAGTAAATTAACCAAACAAAAGTAGCTCTCCTCTCAGTCGTTGCATGACAGCAACAGTGCTCATGTAATTAACCGTAAACTGCTCGTTGTGACAGTGAATTATCACGGGGCAACGAAATTGCTGGTTAATCATAAACACTCTCTGTACACAGTCGTGTTTATCTGCCTCTGCTCTAGCTTTAACCTCAAAGCTTTATTGTACTTTGGACAACTGCGTGTGCGTATGTGTGTGCAAATATGACGTGCAAGCACATGATTTTTAAACAGAACCCCAGAATTACTTTTCCTCTTAATTATTAAGTAAGAAGGGTGGAGGAAGCTTTACATGTTTGCTGACAGTGTAGTCGGGCAATCCCTACATCCCATTGCTTTCCATTAGCTTAAGCTAGCATGTGTTTGGACGCTCTAACTAAGATGTAGCAGGAGAATACTCGAGAACTAACCTCCATCACAAAGGGGGGTGTTTGCCTGACCTCCCGTCCTCGACTCTGTGAGGGCCCAGGGCCCAGTTTGGTCTCTCCAGGCAAACCTAACAATGTTTGCTCTGCTTAATGGCTTCTCTGTTTGTTTTCCTCTTCACTGGAGCGACCATCTCTTGGTCACAGCAGCTTTAGTGTGCTGCCACGTTTGGGGTCACCAAACCGGGGCCTAGCCCACCCAGAATGCAGTGCAGCAGCCAATGGAGATATGAAAATTACTGCATGGCTGTCAAACTTAAATCTGCAACACACACACACACACACACACATAGTGTTAATCTACCATTTCATGTGGAGCTGCGATCTTGCTTCAGATAGGCGACTTTTATCTGTTTGTCAGCTCTCACCTCGGGTTTGTCAAGCTTTCTCTCGAGGGCATCGTAAAATGAAAAAACACATAATAAGAATAAAGGAGTGACTGTCTTTTTTCCCTGCAACTGAAACCTGTGACTCAACTATATGTTGTCATCAAAGGCAGTGATTATCTCCAGATTTATTTTAGATGCTAGAGCCACTGGAGTCATAAATACATAAATACAAACGTCTCAGGGAGATTAGGCGGATGCATAAACACCTGAAAAACAAGAAAGTGAGCTGCAAAAACTATAACCATAGTGCTTATCCTGTGTATTGCGATGGATTCATGCAAGAACTAAAATTTATATTCTACGGAAGTTACATAAAAATTGGAGACTGACAACAAAATATCTGTTTTCCTCATTCTTGGGGATAATTTTCAAAGATGTTTTAGAGCAGGGATGTCAAACTCATTTTGCACTGTGGATCACAGAGCTAGCTGTAAACAGCTTTAACTACAAATGTACTCCCCAGGATACTTTAATAAAAAAAAAAAGAAGTGTAATTTCAATGGCGTGTCTCAGTTTTTCTACATCATAATGAAACACTGTAGTAAATGAAAGAAGTCTGTCAGAGTGACTCTTTGGCCATAAATTGTAAGAAATAAATGTGTAAAATGACAGAAAAAGTTCTGATTGTGCACGAGGTCCAGTGAGTGTAAAACGAAAACATTTCTGTCAGCTGACAGAATATGTCCTTTAGGGCTCCACTCACACCCAGTGTTGAGGAAGTGCGTTGATGTGTTTTGTGGCGCGATGTGTTCAGTTGATGTGAGAAGAAGAATAAAGCAGGAGTGAGAACTAATAGCTCTGTGTCGTCTGTTTACCAGAGGTGGGACCAAGTCATTGTTTTGCAAGTCTCAAGTAAGTCTCAAGTCTTTATCCTCAAGTCTCAAGTCAAGTCTCAAGTAATGTCAGGCAAGTCAGAGTCAAGTCTCAAGTCACTGGTGTAAAAGTCCAAGTAAAGTCACAAGTCTGAAATTTTGAATTTCAAGTCCTTTCGAGTCTTTAAAAAAAAAAAACGAAAAAAAGCATGTTGCAGTTATATGCTAAATGTAAATATTAGACCATGTAATTTTTAAATCTGTGTTTTTCTCAACACATGACAAAATAGTGAACTTAGAAAATATACACAAATTGTGAAATTGCACCTCTTTAAAATGCAGCTCAATTAAACCTAGCTCCAAGAATAATTTTCACCGACAGTTCTGAGATAAGCTGCATGTTATTCTTGGATGCGGTTGTAGGACTGGCTTTAAAATCGCATGACAAAAATATCATACATAAATAAATGATATTTTTTTTTAAATATAATTTAAAAAAAAACTGCATCACCAACGTAGCCTGGAAAACATTTGCTAGTTAGATGAAGTCAGCTATCTCATCCTAGCATATTTATATGCATATTTATAATTATACGCTTCTTGGAGTGAGTGCATACACTCATGAAGTTTAGTAACTTCCGGTCACTGCAACAAGCCCAGGTACAGTTTACCGACGGATGGGTGCAGGACCTTGAAATGCACCGTGTAGAAAGTAAAGACCATCGTACGTATCATAAGTTTACCAGTCTCACAAATTGTCGTCATAAATACACATTCCTTAACCGTTTATTAATATAACCTTTGAGCTCAACGGTAATTAATTAGCAGTGGAAATAATTTTTGGTAGCATCACAGAAATGTAGCAGTGACAATAATATTGTATGCTGTAATCGTACTGGACAATTAGTGATACAAAACAACTGTTTTATCCTGTGAATAAAAGTATATGTTTTTGTCAATGTACCATAATAACAGAAGCGAAACACAATATTGTGTCAGGACAATTCACTATTTATGCACAATAAACACAGGAGCATAGCGCGACAATTTCTGTTCAGCGCCAGACTTGCTTGTAACCTATATCACCAATTATGTTAAGAAAAATGACGCATTAACTACAACAGCAGACTGACCTTTGTGGAAATGCTTGGAGCAGACTAACCTGTGAGCTGGAGGGTTCTGGGACGTTATATTTGATCTTTGAATGGCTGCAATCCAGGCCATCCGTCGCCTCTTTGTTACTTCGGAAACATGGCTCGAACAATTTCTCTTCAACGACGTAATCCGATAACAACCGATCTCTTTACCCGTCGGCTTCCCGTGGCTGTCATGCGACCGGCTATTGCAGTTAATAATACAACAGCTTCTTGACATTTTTGTGTTTCTTTTTTATCGCTGTATAACTGATTTTAATTGAAAGTCTGTGTGCGCTAGTACCGCTTGCCACGAGTTCCCAGAATCCTTTGCGGTTCTACCCGTGAATGACGTCACATTTTCAATCTCTATATAATATGCATGTTAAATTTTATATTTGGGGTAAAATATCAAGTCTTTTCAAGTAAACCGGTTCAAGTCCAATTCAAGTCCCAAGTCATTGGTGTAAAAGTCCAAGTCAAGTCACAAGTCTTAGAACATTTTTTAAGGTCAGGTCTAAAGTCATAAAATTAATGACTCGAGTCTGACTCGAGTCCAAGTCATGTGACTCGAGTCCACACCTCTGCTGTTTACCTCCACAGTGTCCTTTATTTCCTTTATTGACTGATTGATTGATTTTTTTTTTCTTTTACGTGAACCGACTGTAAAAAATCAAATTTCTATAGAAGATTTTAAAAAATGTAGAGAAGGAAAAACACAAACTACCGCTTTTTTACTTTGGTGCTGTATGAATGGCCATGGAGAGGCCATTAAGGGGAAGTCTTTATCAGTAGGAGAGGCTGCAAAAACTTGTGAAAATACAGTTTAAAACCAAAAATTTACATGCTCCTTCACAGTCTCCAAAGCTGCTCAGTGGACCAGTTTGAAATCTTTGGCTGACCGATTTTGGCCCCCTGGCCTTATGTTTGACATCCCTGTTTTGGCGCATTTAATCCAATATTACCTCCACAAGATAGCACATCCGCGCGCATCCTATTAACTCACATCACAGGGCTTTTAAACTTAAGATAATATCTTCTATGTTTCCAACATTTTTACCTGCTTGGTTATTGTTTGCTTTACGACCACCGCCAGCTGCACGGTATAGTTTGCTCATGCATTTTAATCATCCCTACATGCCGTGAGCAACACGCACGGAGCTGTGATTTACAAATCCCCCTACAAACACCTTTTTTTTTCTAATTGCTGGGGTGGAGGAGGGGGGTATTATTAGCCCATTTGCTGTGGAGTGCAGGAGGATCACATGAGGCCTTTAGGGGGATGGGCAGACTTTTCTGAGGGTGGTATGGCTTTAAGAGTTTACTACCATCAGTGCGCTATTTCACTCACACGCCGCAGAAAGTTTGGAGGCCAGGCGAGCAGCGGGATACCGACGGATAGGAAGTGACGGGACTGAGTGAGAGTCAGAAGGAGGTAAGAAAAGAGAGAGAGAGAGAGAAGACGTGAACATCAACACAAAGCAGAGTGAGAAGCAGCGTGCAATCATCGGACTCTTGACTGTGGTGCGGGAGGGAGCTGAAGTGCGCATGATCTTATCAACAACACCGGAGCGACACACTTTCAATGGAAGGGAACTGGTCCCAGAAGTGAAAGGGAGAGATTGCAGTGAGGACGTGTGTTTGTCGCCTGATTCCTATGAATGTGCCCGTAATTGTGGAAAGTACTGACGCACGGCGGGGGGACCGCATGAAAGAGTGACCCACCAAACTTTGATCATGAGGGAAAAGACTTGACGAGACAACACGGCACAAGAGAAGAACACAGCTGGGATATGAGCGGAGACCTCTGGATTTCGCCTCGATTTTTTGCTCTCTCGGGTACGGTTTTGCGTCTTCGGGGATGTTTGCGAGTTGCATCTCCGCGGCTCCAGGTCGGATACTGACTCGTTTCTGCGCCCTTGTGCTGCTCGTGGCTGTGGGACTCGCTGCGGAGCTGCGGGTCCGAGTCCGGCTCTCTGACGGACTGGTGACCGAGGAGGTTTTGGAGGCGGACAGCGAGAAAGACTCGATATCACTCGAGTTCAAGCAGGGAGATGGGACGCTCATCACTTTTGTGGTGGACTTCAAACGGGTAAGAGGTTGTCCTGCTTACCGCTGAACATGAGGCGGATACTTCCCCCTGGCTCATTTGAATTTTAGGTTATTGAATAACTGCAATTTCCCCTCCAGAATCAGAACTAATTAACAAAGAACTTAATTTCATGCTTCCCATTTTATACCTGCAGACTCATAACACTCCCTCGGTGGTCCTGGAAGTCACTATAGGAAGTCCCCACTTAAAAATAAGAAATTGTGTCTTGTCACTAATCCTTAAAGTCAGTCCAAATCTAACTAAAAGGCACTACTGCTGTGCCCCTCCACCCCCTTACTTTGGTATAATACACCCATCCACCCCTACAACCCCCCAAAAATCTGATCAAGGATCTGCACCGTTCACATAATCAGAACCCCCAATTCTCCCCAAATCTGTGTATCCCTTAGGTGTTGAAATCCGCAACAATGGCTTCTTGGTTCAAGCTACTTTGTTAAATTTTAATTCAGGGTCACAGATCTGAATCTTAAACAAAATCACACCTAAAGCCTTTTTTTTTTTTAAATAAAGGGGAAAAATCTGAGCAGTTACTGTAGCCCATATTTAAGCTGAAGTATAAAGTTTCATTCATCCCTTTCCATCACAGCTGAGTTTCACCGAGGTCAAGACAGCTGCTGCTCCTTAGATGTGACGCCCCCAAGACCCTAATGGCCTTCGAAACCCCTGCAGCTCAAGGGTCCCGTTCAGAGCTGATCATAAGTGGCCATATTTAGCATTCTTCTAAAATATAGACAAACAGCTCAAGTGTCCAACGCCAACCAGTTGTAACATTTTGGAAAGATGACACTGTTTTGCTTTTGTCAATGGCTATCCGGAGACTCGTGAAATTGTCAGTCTTGCAAAATAAAAAAACAACTGCTTTGCATAAGAGGGGCGTGTGTGGTGGGGGGGGGGGGGGGGGGTGCACAGAGCAAAGGCATGTGTCTGTGATGGTTGCTGTCACATAAGCTGACAGGCTGGCGAGATGTGAAGGGGGAGATTTACCAGGATTAAGTGGGCATGTCTGACCTTTTTGATCTGCACGTCTGGTTCACTAACCAAAACAGCTAATTTAGAGTTGAAAGAGAAGAGGCCGTCACCCCTCAATCGCTGGTGACACCCACAGAAAGAGACGTACAGTGATCTGAGAGCAGGGAGCCCTTTTCCTGACCGTGCAGGGTTGCTGTACCCCGTCACGCATGCACACACTCCAGCGCACATCACATCTGCACATATGGTTTGGTTTATTTGAACCTCTTAGATCGCTTTACTTTTCCGCTGCCTGATTTATCTGTACAGTTGTAGGTCAGCCTCTTGCTGCTCCCCCCTACCTCTCCCCTCTTTCTGTCTCACCCCCCCTGTCTCCTGCCCCCGCCTTGTTTCTTCTGCATGTGGTTTTCATTCAAGTCTTGTGCAGTATCTCCCAAGATTTATGGAAAGTTGGATGAGCTGTCACTTCCAGCTGCCATGAATATATAGTTCAGACGAGCGCCTGTGGGAAGCGGAGTGTTTTAAGAGGGATGTTAAACACTGAGTTCTAATGATGAGACACAAAAAATATGGATGGCTCGATAGATAATGTCACATTTTGAAGAGCAAGTCTCGTTCACTGAGATTTAAAAAAAGAACTGAAATGTAGTCACGGGACAGCAGCCTCATTACTATTTGCTGCTTTGTGAATACGTGGCAAAATGTGATGGTAGATGTTATAGCCATTAGACACTGGTGAAGTGGTCTGCTGAATGTGAGAGGGAAGTTTAGTCAACCTTATCCAAGCAATGAATCACAGTGTATGAGCCGTGCAGCGATTTCAGGAAGGTTCTCTGATGGTCTGTAAGCATATGGAAAAGATGAAAAGGTGGTTTTAGCTTGCTCATGACACCTCTGTGTCATGTTGACTGAATCTCAACATGTGGACACCGCTGTCTGTTAACTTCAAAGCAACAGATTTATGATAGTGCGGTTTGCTTTTTTTATGAAGCACAGGCGTTATGGGGTTGGATGGAGTTGATTATCTGCCACTTATTCTGTAATTGCATTTGAAGGTTACACTCTTTTTTTTTTCTTTTCTTTTCTTTTTTCTTTTTTCAGCGTGCAGTAATGGAGCTTTTCATTCCCGTCTGGGGTCTCCATGAAGTATTTACAGCTGAATCGACTCTAAATTATGTAAAATTGCAGCAATCTGTCTGCAGCTCAGAAATATCCTGATGAAATGTTTCACGTCGATCTGCAGATTTTTTTTTTTTTTTTTTCCCCACTGTGAGACAAATCTCAGCACAGATGTCGCTCTGAATAGAGAAGGTAGCTGCCAATTTGGTATCCCCCCCCTTTCCACTCCATTAAATTCTGCAATTTATGGTTCAACACAGGCTAGTACCCTGAGCTTAACATAAACCGTTGTCTTAAGGTCAATGCGAGGGAAATGACCCTCATCTTTCAGGGCTTGTTTTGGGTCTTTCCAGATTTGGTGTTTGTGTGTCTTGTCTTTTCTGTCCATCAATGCAGGAATGTGAATGACTTCACGGGGATCTGGGATGCAGTGGTGCACGTCATCGTACATCTATAGTTACAGGCACCTTGGCCTGCAACTGTAAAGCCTTTTTATTATCTGGATACGATTTCAGGGTTTTAAATTTCGGGGCCTATTTCGATTTATAGACTTTTTAGGTCTTCTTTTATTCCTAGATGTTTGATTCGATTCCTTCTTGACGCAAACCTCCACGCTTATCAGGGCTTGGGACTCTTATTAGAAGTACACCGTGGGGCGCACTGCAGTTACAATTTAATGTTAGGCGGCCAGTAGCAAGTGCATTGCTGTCATTTCCATGATGTCAAATAACTAGGTGTCCTTTGATACATCTAAGGTGTGCTTTAAATAATGTAGCAAGTTTGTCACTCTTAAGTGACTGCATGTGAATGCTTGTAAAGGATTCCTTTGCCCTTTAAGTGCAATGTCAGGTGGCATGTTTAAACCCAACCGCAATCCCTCTTGTTCTCTTAACTATGGGTTTGTTTTTTTTAATGCCTAATCCTAACCAGCAAGAAAAGTCAAAAGTGATTTAAAAGCATCTGAAACAAAATGCAGACAGTCTCCTGTCACCCCTTTAGCCACCTAATATGGTCGTTAAAGCTCAGAGGATCTTTTTTTTCTTTCTGCACTTTAAAACTAGAACTGCATAGTTTGAGATAGTAGGAATAAACAGCTGATACCATCAGTTAGAAGGAAATTTGAAAGGCTTCCGCTCACGCTAGCGTTTTTACTACTTTGGGTGACAAAGCTTTAGGAGTTTGCTGTTCTTACCAAAACCTCAGTTATTGGAACAATTTTGAAAATAGGGGTGTGGGAGAACAAAGAAACTGCTGATCCAAAAAAATCACCAACTATATTTGAGGTTCAGAGTTTTTCGATGGGGATGATCATCTGCACCTTACACCATCCCGTTAACTGGGTCAGGATCTTGTGAATGATGGCACTGATGAGCACGTCGGTGTCCGTTTTCTTTTTTTTCTCCCTGAACCTTGCAAACTGGATCGGCTTTCACTGCGGAGGCCTGCGTTACCGTCAGCTCAGCTCATTGTGATGGTCTTCAAAGCACAGAGGCTTTATGCACACGCCCAGAAATAAGCTTGCCGTAAGAATGGATTGGAGTTTTTTTTTTTTCCACACACCCTCATGTGCTGTGTCAGACACAGAAGGAAAGTTGAGGGTGGGGAGTTAGGTTGGTTAGCTTTTCTGTGTGCCCTCCCATTGGGTTGCAGAGTGTGACCCAGTTAGGCAGGTGCTCATTCAGAGTTCTCTTCGAGCCTTCGTATGCTGTATGCGCCATTAGAATTGTTTAACTGCATTATCTGTCAGACAAACTCTTTTTCTTTTCTTTTTTTTCCTGCGTGGGAGGCCGATGACAGTCCACTTTGTTCTTTTTCTTGTTAGTGTAAAACGCAGAGGTTTGCCAAGAGTCACAACTGGCTGTTGTGTTTTTTTCCCATGTTACAGGTACTTCACATTAGTACAGTACCGTAGCAACCTTTTTTTTTTCTTTACTTTTGGCTGCCACACCTTGCCTCTTACTCAACCTTGAAACACCATCCCTCTTTGTCACTTGTACAAACTTGTAAAGTCCTTTTTATGGGTGAGTGTCACCTGTTCCAGGAAGTGTTGTTGTTGCTTCAGGTACGTTCAGTACGTTATAAGGCACACAGGTTTTCACACTCCAAACGGTGACTGTGAGCAATCTGTGAGTCACAGAAATCCATGTGGCAAATTGTTTACTCAAGGGATGAACTTTGAAGACCTCGCCTCCTACTCTGCTTTCCTTTTGTATGTTTTTTGCGTGGGAAAATGACTCTGTTCAGAGAAGTTACTGCCTAGTTCTGCTTTCTTGTCTTAAATCTTTGAGGTGGCATTCTTGAACGCTTACTTTTCGTTTTAGTACATTAAGATCTTGTAAGGTTACTCTGTGCTGGAGGAAGAGTTCAGCTAACTTTGAAGTATTTAAAAGTGAACTTTTTGTTTGTTTGTTTACCCATGGCCATAATTTTCCCTGCTTTTTTTCCCCCCCCTAAAAATCAAAAACAAAACACCAAAACAAGCTTCTTCTGTGGTCTTGTTGTTGCCATTCGGGTCTCCTCATGATCCCCCTTTGGCCTCTGGTGGCCCCTTTGCGCCTGTTGGTGTCTTTATCCTTTTCCCCTCCTCCTCTCGCCAGAAGGCCAGATGTTCACATTTAATACTGCTGATAAAGAGCTTCCCATTTTCACAGTCTCTGCTTCCAGGGAGAGACCAGAGCAGAGAGATGACTATCATCTAGCTTTTTAAAAAAAATTCTTACTGATCAGGACAGGGACCGCACGGTGCTGTGGTAGCAGCCTTTGACGGACATGAAGACGGCAGTTGTGGCTTGCAGTGTACATAGTTGTAATTTTTGTCTAACTACAGATGGTTTAAGATGAAGAAGATTGGCAATGACACTGACAAAGAATTGAAGCGTGCCAGATCTTTCTGTCTCCTGAAATATTCTTTTTGTCAAATTCATGGCTGTGTCCGTTTGGGTAGCGCCACTTCGCAAACTTCGGACTTATTTATTTTAATTTTAGGTCAGTGATAGTTCAGGCAGTTAAGTCATAGGGGTCCACACCTGGGAAGGCATTACAACACCCTTTTCCTTGTCAACAATCTGTCGTGTCACCTTTCCTGTCATAAAACAGATTCTGTTTTTTAAGAAAAAGGCTCATAAAGGATATGTTGTTACATAAAACCTATTATCAATATGTATAGTTTGAATAATACCATTATTTTTGTGGTTCCTGAAACCGGATATGAAAGATGTGCAACAACAGTTGGAGGCTGAATGGGACTGTGGCCATCTCTATTGTTTATGCCTCATCTATCTGCCTCATTTCCTTCCCTGTTAGCACTCACTGCTTGCCTCTTTCTCATTTCCTGGATGCAGAGTCCCCCATAAACTGTTTGTGTGTCTACTTAATTGTATCCAGATTCTGCATGAATGAATAAAATGATGTTGTGGGCTGTGCAGAGTTAGTCTTTTTAAAAAGAATTTCGGTTGTGTTTTTGTGCTCATGTGTAACACCTAAACATTAACCCCTCATGCACTGGGAAAGGTAAGCTCCTTTTGCATTCTTGTCAGGAGAATAGCCAACAGGAAAACCTTTCTTTTCATGGCTTCCAGTGTTTTGATTGTCCATTCATTGCCAGTGTTTACTAATTGGTTAGCTCTTTGGACAGCCAGGTGTGACCAGACCTAAATGTGGCTCCACATTCCT
This sequence comes from Aulonocara stuartgranti, assembly GCF_965226115.1. Classification (NCBI taxonomy): domain Eukaryota; kingdom Metazoa; phylum Chordata; class Actinopteri; order Cichliformes; family Cichlidae; genus Aulonocara; species Aulonocara stuartgranti. The sequence continues at coordinate 19,073,156 of NC_138950.1, forward strand.
GCCTTTGGGGCGTCTGTAATTAACTTCAGCTCAAAGCATGTCTTAGCTCAGTGGCTTTTCTCCCGTTCCTTTTGTATGTGTGCGTCTTTCCCTCTGTCTCCCAAAAATGATCTTTAATCCCTGCCAAAAACCTGTGCTTTTTTTTTTTTTTTGCTGCTGCTTTGAATGGCTTCCCTCACACACTAAAGCAAATACCCTGTCCCGTCACCAAACATTTAAAATCCATACGTGTTTTCAAAAGGCAGTCGGAGCCATTTACGTAGGTTCGGGATTTTAAAAGTAAACACAAGGTTTCATCACTCGAGACAAGCGAATAAACTGGAAGGCTGCACGGTGCTGAATTTTATGTAAAGATTACATTGCCCTTTTTTTTTTTTTTTTACTTTTGATAGTATACAAGCTTGACTTTAATCTTATTTGTTCATTTTTTTTAAAGTATTACATAAACTTTTTGGTCCTATGTCAGGCAAATATCCACACAGACCCACACTGATCCCAAATGACTCATCATAGCGTGGCTTACCAGCAGTCCTCCACAGCCAGCCATCAGCCTTATCAACAGACAGGGTCTTAGGGGGGATTTGAAAACAGGAAGAACCCCCTGCACAGGGAACACATACTGCTGTACTGTTTGTGTGCGTGTGTGTGGGTGCACTTGTGCGTGAATATCCATCCTTGCATCGAGTGTGAATCGGTTCAGCCAGAATGGCACTCAAACTGAGATACATATATCTCTTGCAAGTGCAGGTGCAATGTTCCCATGAGCGTTTGGACTGCTTTTCATTGCTGGGCTCCTATTTTAACAGCCTGTAAACCAGGTATATACTCTGCAAGGAGACGGAGTTTGTCTTGCTGGGTTACAGTGTCTGAGAATGTTCACTGTAAATGGCACCCTTTGAGTGTCTGAATGGGCTTTTGTGCACCTCTTAAATAATCTGACCCACCAAAAGTAACCACCAATGAAACGAGCCCCTACCCTCTCTCCTGATTAACAGGTCTTCGTTTGACCCACCAGTCATGTTGCATGAATACAGACTTGTTTGGCTGTTGGCCAGTGGTAGTTTGTCTGCAAATGGACTAAGTCCTATGTGTAAGCGAGCAATGTTAAGGAATTTGCACTTGTGTGGATTATTTATAGCCACCCTGACATTTACGCTGCTCTGCTAGAGTAAAAAAAACTCAAGGATACGCTGCCCTTTGATTATGGTATCGCCAGTCTTTTTAAAGATGGGAATAAGGTTGCCTTTTTAATTCGTAATGTCCGAAGGTGGTTATTTTCTGTAATGTTGGTCAGCAAGTTATTACTCTAATTTTTTTTTTCTAGGTGTAAACACTCTTTAAGGGGGGTGACTCATTTTCCAAATGTGGGCACCTCCTCTTTAGGGAGTATTTTGAAATTAACGGGTGCTTTCAAGCTCTAGCAAGTCTACTCGATTCCAGCATTACTGTTTTTCTTGCCATATGCATCCCAGGCAATTATTGTGTCTACTTTTTGGCAGTGTGGTGTATTTTATCAGGAACTGACGAAATCTTTCTCTATAATCCATCACACGAATGAAGCAGGTTTTGTTACAACAGGAAGGGATTACCCCATACTGTGACCACAGAAGCGCCTTTCCTCCCCGTCTCATATTTGTTTGATCTTCTGTCAGTCCTCTGTTTGCATAATTCGGCGACTTTAAAAACACCTTCCCGCTTGGGAGATTGTAAAAAGAGATAGCTGTTGTTTGATCAGTAAGACGAGTGCGCACTCTCTCCTAGTGATATTGCCTGTCATCATAACAACAGGTGTAAACCTTACTTTAATCACTTCATGTTTCACTCCTTTATTGTGTTTTCTTTATCACGCTTTGGAGTGCATCTGCACACATCCCAAACGGTGGTGGTTTTTTCTGGCGGGCAGCAAAGATGATATAACTATTTTACTCTGTTTGCTGTCAGAATGTCAGTGAAATTTTACTCGAGCGTGACCTGAGCTGACATGTCCTCAGCACTGGTTTGGTGTTGTCATTCAAAGGTCGTAATTAAATTTTAACTACTCTCACTACATGACTGCGCACAAAATATACCAATGCTGCCAGCTGAATATGAAGACTACAAAACATCTTGGCCTGTCAGAAGATAAAGATAAAAGAAATATCACCATCCAGAAACTGTAAAAGTTCAATTCAGTGCAGTTCAGTTTTTCATATAGCAGCAAATCACAACAACAGTCACCTCGAGGCGCTTTAAATTGTAAGGTAAAGTTGCTACAAATATGTAGAATAAAGCAGAAAACCCCAACAATCAGATGGCTCCCAATTAGCAAGCACTTTGGTGACAGTGGGGAGGAAAAACTCTTCTAACAGGAAGAAACCTCCAGTAGAACTAGGTTGAGGGAGGGCCAGCCGTTATACACTTATGGACAAGTTATATCCTCTAAACACTAAAATGCTAAGACAAATATATATTTATGAGGGGCAATGGTTAGCATCGTCCAGGTCATAGCAAGAAAGTGTCCGGTTTGAATCCACAGACCATCTGGAGCGGTTCTTTGTGCAATGAAAAAGTTCTAAAGCAGGTATGCAGGTGAAAGTATCTCTTTGGTTAATATTTGCAGGTATGGTTTTATATTCAACTTCTGATCTTCAGGGTTTTAATTTCTATATTTTAACTCAAATTGTGTAACACGGATAAATGGAAATCTATAGACTACTGTAAACTCTTAAGTACCACCAGCCAGGTAGTCTACTGGCAAAATGCCAGAACTAGAGTAATTTTCTGTAGTTTGAATGGTGGGTGTGGTGCACACAAACTCTGCTCTCACATCTGGTGCAGCCATTTTTTTTGGAGTTTACCTGAAGCATAATGCTGCCACATCCTAGAATAGTCTGCGCTACCCCAGTAATACATCATGAGCGTGCTTTATGTTTGTTGTGCAGCTTTGCTCTGTCCTTGGCATGGCTTCAAATCATTTCAGGAGCTCTTCAGAAGTGAAGCATTTAATCTCCAGGAGGAGGGTTGTTTTTTGGGGGGGGTTTGTATGTTTTGTTTTTTTTGTTTTTTTTCTATAATTAAGGGGATTTTCCTGCCATCCTGACCTTCTCATTTGCTCTGCACATCTTGACATGTCTTAGGTCAAAACTGATCCGATGCTAATTCTAGCTACGTGTAGCCAGAAGCTGCTTCTGGGGAAATTATTTTCTGGAACCTGATCGCTGCCTGTTTGCTTCCTAATTAGGTAATGTAAGTCCAAAAACTTAGCCAAAACAATAAAACTAGGCAGTAAAACACATACCTTTTGGTATTTCATCATTATTGTTTGTTTACTTTGCCATAATGAGACATAACAATGGGAATGGATGTTACCCTTAGTACCCCCTGTAATATTTCACCCTGTCGACTTGCCACAGCTCCCAATCTGTGCTCCCAATTTTTCAACACCATGACTGTCAAACTGTGCCCGTAAGACTTTCCATGGTGTGCAGATGATGTCATTTTGATACAAAATTGCATCAATAAAAATCGTTGCCACAGTAAGCACTGTTAAACTACCTTTGCCCTTTTGGCCTAGACGCAGAGTAGAAATTAGACAATCATTAATCACGAGACATAATGACACAACAGGAGGGGATCAGTGTCTTCGCTTTGCTGTTGAGTCGCTTCCAGAGAAGCAGAGCTAGTGGAACTGCCATGCTGCTCTGTAATTACCCAGAGAGCCCTGGGGCAAATCCATGTGGCTGACACGAATACCTTCCTCTTCTTTCTGTCCCTCCCTCCCTCTCTTCTCCCCACCCGGTGTCCCAGCGTAGCACTATGTGTCTGCAGCATGGGAGGTCTTGAAGTCATGGCCTCTGCTTACTCCTGCACTCTGGGGCAAATGGCCCTCTTGTCCTTCTCGCTGTAGGCATTGTACTCACTCTTTTCGCTGTGATATCTCTTCCTCCGCTCTTTGACATTATCTTATTGTTTTGTGTCTGCAGGAAAAAGCTGAGGCATATAATTTCCACTGGCTCATTTCTGTGTTCCTCTGAGTACCATGTGAACAGCTCATAAAGCTATATAATCAATATTTGCTTAGTAATTTTCTTTCCAGGGGTCAAACAGGATTGCCTTGTGTAATACCCGTGCTGCTATTGTACCCTTGCCAGTGTCTCTTTTCACAGACAAAAGTGGCTGTTGGAGTGAAGATCCAAGCAGTTTGTAAAGGACTGCAGAGCGTAAACACTTGTGAGGCAGAATGCATTGCCTTCTTGCCAGGGTGTACTCTTCTCCATACAGGAAGTGGAAGAACTCAGTGGGGTTATCTCGGAGCTGTTTATCTATTCCAGAGTTCCTCCTGCTCAGGGAGTGAAAGCCTTCAAACTGTTACTCCTCAGCTGCCTGTTTGCTTCAGACGGGTGTGTGAAAAGCGGAGGAGGGGTATTTAGGACTGTGTGTGTCTGTGTTGGAGCTGAAGCCAAGGAGGAGGGGGTTTGGAGTGGGGTTCTAATGAATAGGAGGACAGGTCTACTGCTCTGCTCTCCAAACTCTCGAAGCTTCCCATCATGCTTTGCCTTGCCCCTCACCAAACTCTTTATGGCCTTTTGGTTTGGTGCCAGATCGCTCGCACATTTGCCAACGTGTGTGTGAGTGTGTGTGTGAGTGAAAATTCTCACTATTGACATTTTGCTAGTAGTACAGTTCTACTTTAAACAGCATGCTAAATTGAGTCTGACATTTCTGGCATGTGAGAAATTCTAGTAGGTCTGACAAGAAACAGGCTGGAAAGGTTTAATTTGACACAGCAGAATACTACAGTATTATAGGAGCCTCATTGCACAGGTCTGCAGACAAAAAGTATCAACAAGCTGTCATGTGAGCCTTTATGGGTGAGGTGAATATAAACCCTTTGTTTCTTTGAGTAGACAGCTGTTTGGACATCATTGAACTGCTTTAAGTACCGTAATGGAAACAGTATGTGTTCTAATTTGGATGATTCTCCTCATATAAACAACAACTTATCATAACCTTGCCTCGACTACTATTCCCGATACTTTCCGGGAGTCATCTGTTCAGCTTTCTCATTTCTCATCCCTTTGGCTTTTTCAGGATGTGAAAATATTCCGAGCGCTGATCCTGGGCGAGCTGGAACGAGGGCAGAACCAGTACCAAGCCCTGTGCTTCGTGTCCCGCCTCAACCGCAATGAGATCATCCCCAGCGAGTCCATGGCCCGTCTCAGGCAGGTATGACACGGTGGAGATTGTGCTATGGAGATTTTTCAGCTGATTATATACTGTGGAGAATCTGAGGATATTACGTCTTTCCCAGAAAAATCCCCAGGCCATTCGTTTGGCAGAGGAGCGGAGAGGCCTGGAGCAGCTGACTATGAGCGCAGCGGTCAATCTAAGTCGGGCCTGGCACCTCAGCGCCCACATCCACAACATGTGTAGCGAGGCTCGCGAGGCCATCTACACCAGTGAGGCAGATGTGAAATACTGGCTGGAAAAAGGTCAGCGGCCATCTGATTTTTGTTTATTATTGAACCTCACATAAACTCTGCTGGTGTTTTTGTACCCTCCCCCCCCCCACCCCCCTTTTCTTTCTCCTCTCCTGATTGTCTCTCTAATTCTGCATACGTCTCTGAACTGATTCTCCTAATCTCCTCAACACTATCTTCCCTGTTTCTCTCTTCAAGACACCTCTTTCCACTTAATTCTAGTGATATGACTTCAAGTATTATCTTGTGGGGTTTCAATGATAAGACTGTGTGACTGTGCATGTTATCTAGGTTCCTCTCCTCTTTCGCTCTTTGCTCTCCAAACTGCCTTCTTGCACACTATGAAATAGGGTGAAACGGCATGTGTGTGCATGCAGATTAATTTTGTTTATCGGAGAGGTTCAGCCCATTATTTAACCATTTGTTTTCAAAAAAGCAGTTTGCAGCAAGATGCAGATTCTTTATAGCAGCGAAATCCAAATTATTCGAGCTGAGGAGAATTCATACGACAGCACTATTGTCAGCTGACAGCTTTGTTATTAAGAAAACAATGTTGATGGTCACGGTTCACCGAGCGCTCTGCGCCGTTATCTGCACAGGGACCTATCGTAGCGTCTCCTTAGCATAACAAAGCTGCCCTTTCACTGCAGCATCTCGCCTGTTTTATGCCACTTTGTTTGCGCTCTCTAGATCACAGCCGCATTTAATTGAGCGGAATCAGAAAAGGGAGCGATCGGCGCAGACGCGCGACTGCTTGCTTTTTGTTTTTAACTGCCACATGCTTCAATATCTGTTTGTTTTACAGGAGTGGACGGCTCCATATTTGAGGTTCTGCCCCAAGCAACAGAGCTACCCAGCTTTCAGGCCTGTCATGCTACTAAAGACTTGTGGCAGCCATGTCTCTGCACGTACACCCTGCGGCTGGAGTGGTACCCGTGTCTGCTGAAGTACTGCCGCAGCCGGGACGCAACAGGCAAGGGCTCCACCTACAAGTGTGGCATCAAGAGCTGCAGCAAAGGATACCATTTCACGTACTATGTTCCCCAAAAACAGCTCTGCCTCTGGGACGAGGAGACCTAGAGTTTTGTTGTGGATGTTTAAGAAACGAGAAGACTTCTTTTTCTTTTTTGCCAGCCCAGCCAATGCTTCTCCACCCATGCTAACCACAGCAACACTGGACCTTGGTTTATATCATGTGAAGTGAAGCTGTGTCAGGTGGGGAGGGCCGACATCCAGACATTCACGTTGAAGTAGAAATAAATTCAGGTTCCAGATGAGACCAAAAGCTTTTAAGGGAGATGCAGCAAAGTCACTAATTTTTCACTAATGTTTCTGGGGAAAAATGACCTCTTGCTGTCAGTCTTAACAAGAGATATATAATTTTTTTTTTTTTTTTTTTTGCCAAGAAGCTGTCACTTTTGTGCCTTTTTGGGGAAAGTGAGTGGGGCAAATTAAACAAAACCTCTCAAACAAGCTATGGTATGCACAAAAGATGGACAGTCATACACCGGCAGAGGAACAACACTGTTCCACTCTCAGTCAAAAGGAGGTAGACAAACAAATTCTTCCATCCTGGTGAAGGAAAATTTGAATGTTGGAATTATCTGTCTTATAAAGTTCTGTGAAAACAGTTTATTACCAGCTAAATGCTGTTTTTTTACCATGTAAGCATGCTTACAAAGAAAAAACAAAACCTCTCCAATGCTATCTTTATTTATTTTGGTTGCAAAGTGAAATTATGGAGGACTATCATTAAAAAAAAATCTTTTTAATATAATAACCTCATCTGTTTGCTTCCCTGTAGGCATTAAGTTAGTTTCTGAAGTTCATCTTAAACCACAGAGCCTCAGTAACACAAAGTATTCAAACATATTTCAGGTTAACCTCTTGGCTGTTGTTTCTCATCCATATCCTGTTTTGCTTATATACTGCCTGTTTTCATTCTTGTATAGACGGTGTAGAAAAACAGGCATATTATCCTATTTAATAGTGAAGATTTATCCCGAGTTGCCCTGTCATTACCCATGGGGACACCTCCTGCCCACAACTCGCACCCCTCTCAGTCTGTTTAAAAAGTATCAAACCAAAGTCAAAGAAATGCTGTGAAAGGAGCCGTTTAAAGTTTCAGTTTCTGGACACAAGCTCTTCGGTATGGTGGTGTTTTTTTTTGTTTTGTTTTTCCTCCCCAATGTGAGGATCCATTCAAGCAACAGGCGCTTTAATGATCCACACTGCCATCTTCTGGTTAACCAGCATTTTTAGACTTTTATGCGCGCTGCCAGAATTCTGGTTCTTGGTTTCCGGCTTTGCCTGCTATAATTTATACATCTCATATTTGCCCCCGATAATTTACGTGTAATTCAAGGAGCACTTCTTAAATTTGTGGGACCAAATTTAACTTGTCTGTCTGTTCTTTATAGTACTAGGTTAAAGAAAAGACTGCTTTTCCTCAATAACTTCAGCCTTTTTACTGCCATAACGCAAAAAAAAAAAAAGGGAGAAAAAAGAGGAAAAAAGAGTTTTTAGTGTGCTGGTATGTCCTGCTAACTGAAGAACCAAATGAGTGAAACACACCTATTTGTGGCCTTCTCTGGTGATCAAGTGCCTTAACATTTTACTGATGTTTTTGCTATGTAATTGTAGATTACATTGTTAAACATATTTTTTTTCTATGAAAGAGTTTTTAATATGTTGTAATTAAAAAAGCTGCCGTAACGGGAAAAAAATGAAGCAATTTGGTTAAGTACAATTTTTAAGAGCTGTTTTACATAAATTGTTTTAATAAAGTCCTTCTTTGCACTGCATGGACAGCTTGGAAGTTATTTGTGGTATATTGGAGTAATTTTATTAAGCCTTATATGGGGTGTGTGTGTGTGTGTGTGTGTGTGTGTGTGTGTGTGTGTGTGTGTGTGTGTGTGTGTGTGTGTGTGTGTGTGTGTGTGTTTGGGGGGGGGCAAAGGAATCGGTGTATGGGAATTAAGAGATATACAGTTTAGATTCTTTGCATAGTCATCTGCTTCTGGGTGCTCCAATAAATTGTCCTGTTTTGCACTCGGGTGTGTTATGCCAGTCTTTCGATCAAGGTTGTAATTTCCACCATTTCCCACACGGTGTCGCCCCTGTTCCGAAAGAAAAAGAGCCTGCCATCGCTACATCAAGGATGAAAGCATGCTTTTCCTACAAAATATTGCATAAATCTACTTTAATCTCTAATTATGGTATTGCACGAGATAATATAAGCAGGATGCAATACACTTTGTAGTGCTAGCAAGTTAATAGGAGCAGAGCATGCAAATGCAGCTACTTGTAATGGGATACAAAGGATGCTGAAGGAGGCTGCTGTTGCTGCTACCCGGTGCCGTTCAGTTAAAGGACAGCAAAGTGTGTATCCAAACAAACCTGCCTCGGTCTTCTACGAGCATATATTTGCTTCAGAGGACGCAAAACAGCCAGGATGTAAACAGAGAGACAGCCACATGTGAACCGTCAAGGTAATTATATTTCACCGCATTTATAAACGTGTTGTAACCCCATAAAACAAGGCTTTGTTAGCTTGCTAGCGGTTAGCTTGCTCCCTGATCCATCTAATAGTACCAGTGCAGAGTTAGCCTGTTATGATAGCATCCCCTCGGCTAAGGGATGAGCTATGGCCCTGCTCTGCTGCTGCCCTTTCACATTGTTAGCAACAGCTGCTTTTGCTGTCACCATCAATAAACTGGCCCACGAGCAAATGAAGAAATTTCTTCATTTGTTCGTGGGCTCGGGTTGCCAGTTCCCGTCCTTTCATTGGTTTGCGTGGGAACACAATTATTACGCTATTAGTTTTTACCTTAAAACAGCTCAAATCTGCATCCATTATAAGAGTAAACATAGCTCAGGTGTCTCACCCTTATCCTAGGAAAGCCTGCAGCAGGGCATGCTGTAATGAAGAAAAACAAATAATAAACATAAAGGTAGTTGTTCAGTTACCTGGTGTTTTCTTGTGTGTACTCTACAGAAGTCTTGAGTCACCACTCATTTCTTTATATTTTGCTAGTAAAATGAGCATATATTGAAACATGTGCAAACATTCATGGGAATGCAGTGTAATAAGGCAAAAACAGACTTTGTACAATTCTAAAGCGCCTGAAAGTCAATATTTGGCAACAATCGTTATTCCTTAGCTTTGCCTGAACTCTCTTAGGTAAGCTTTCTTTTCATTTTTTTAAAAGTTTAAGTAGTCTTTTTTGGATGTTGGATGACTTTTGTTCTGTTCTCTGTCAAGATGATCTCACACTGCTTCAGTAATGTTGAGGTCCGGGCTCTGGGGAGGCCAATCCATGAATGATAGTGTTCCAATATGTGTTTTTTCTATCCAGGTATGTCTTTACTGCATTGGCAGTGTTTGGGATCATTGTCATGCTGAAAAACAAAGCAGCTGCAAATCAGATGCTTTCCACATTGGGCTGCATGGAGGATTAAAATCTGAGTGTACTTCTCTGTGTTTATAATTCCATCAATTTTTACAATTTACAATTTTTACATTGTTATCTGTTGATTAAGAATGGCTTCTTGACAGCCACCCTTCCACTGAGACCATTTCTGATGAGTCTCCAGTGAAAAGTAGATGGATCAACTGATGAATTGTCTGGGCCAGACGCATCTCTTAGGACTTGTGTCACATCCTTGCTGGATTTTTTTCTTATTTCTTAAGGACACAACTTTCAAATATTGTTCATGTATTACAGATAGTTTTTTTTTTTCGGCCTGCCACTTCTGCTTTTGTTCTCCTCTTGTCCAGGTTCCTCAGATCTTTTAATGACACACTGCATGCTGTACTAAGATATGCCATCTTTCCATCCTCTAGTTGTTTTTGGAATAACTGTATTGGTGCAAAAATACTATTTTATGCACGTTAAAGTGTATTATCTGTGGCATTTTTTTTATAGATTCAAAAAAGAGAACAGTTTTGTGACTGTCTGCTACTAACAGAGTGCACAAGGCACAATTTAAAATGGATTTTCTATTATGTAGGCATAATACTTGTTTATTCCTGGAGTTAGGTCCCTTTTTATCCTTGAATTAAAAAAAAAACATTCCCAAGAAAATGGTCAGGTCAAAGGACTGGACTGAAAAACTTTCAAAACCCTTTATAAAGCATGGAGAACGATCACTCAAAACCAGAAAGTCTGGCTTCTTGGAAGATAAATATAGAGAAATGTGGAATCGTTCAAGACTTACTAGTTTTATTTTATGTCATTACATAATTTTGTCATTGCATATTCAGATCTCAGATGTTTCCTTTGTTTGCTCGTGATTTTTTTCTCCCTACTTTATTGTGCGTTTTCAGATGAACATGCAGGTTTTCTAAGACTATAAATTCAAGCCTAGTCTTCATATCAATCATCCTTAGGTGCACCCTTTTTATCCATAGTACAAGTGAATCTGTAAAATGATTTGCAGCGGAGTCCATAAACAGATGAATTAATTTATTAACATATTCATTTTCAAGCAGAAAATCTGAAACGGTTCAGTGTCCCGCCTCTTAAATATAGTAATTTATTGCTCTTATATGTGTGTTGTAGTAACTGAATATCTTTTAGTTTATTTGGCTGGCATGTGGACATCACAAGCATAACAACGAAGATAGCAACGGGACATTTTTTGTTTGCTTATTAGTGCAGATGTCAAATAATAAGGGAGAAAGAGCCTTTGTCCCTCTCGGGAACTGTCTGAGACCCAGCACCCAGTAACCTCTCTGCCAGTTTTGAAACTAGCTTCAATCTTTAAGAATCAAGTGTACATCTTGTTCCAGTTCACTGAGGGTGGGCTCATCTGTCTGCATGGTCTCACCTCCTAGTACAAACGTCACAGCAGAAGAAGAGACGTCCCCCTCACCCCACCAGACCCTCAGCCGGCCTACTATAGTACTATTATAGTTCAAGCAAAGGCTAATTGTTGCTCCCTCACAAAGAGTGCACAGTTCAAATCTCTGGACGGTGATTCTTTCTTTTTCTTCTGTAAGTGATATTACAGAGCAAGAAGTTCCTCCTTGCATTTTTCTCTCGCCATGTAATGTGAGTCAGAGTTGGCTTGATGACTGCTGAGAAGTTTGTTTAGCTGTAATTTGCTGCTTTTCTTTGTTTGACTTACCTTCAGAGGGGAAGATGGCTGTGCTTGTCGTTTGTGCTCTCCTGTGCCTATCCTGCTGGGTGTCTTTCTACTTTGTCCTGTGTAACGTTAACGGATCCAGGAGCTACGAATGGAACTGTCGACTCGTCACGCTGGTGCACGGGATCCTGGCAGTCTGCATCACAGCGTACATAGGCTATGTAGATGGACCTTGGCCTTTTACTTATCCAGGTAGGGGATGCAGCTTGTCAAGATTTTGTGTGCACATTAAAACCTAAAAAGACAGCAAGGATGCAGAGACACAGCATAGATTTTAAGCAGCTCACAGACTTAATATTATATCCTCTTATGCATTAATGTGACATTACTGTTTAGGTTCATCTATTAGTTTTCACTGTAACATCTGCTGCTTTTTCTTTGAAAATTGATGCAGACATGAGGCATCTAAACTAGTTAGCACAGTTGAGCTCTAACTACCAGTGGAAACTTTTTGTAAGGTGCTGAAAAATCTTTAGACACAAAGACAAAAAGTTCTCAAGAGCTGTTTTTGTTACACGCCAATATAAACAACTATGTGCTCATTTCACAGTAATAACTTGTTTTATCTGTTTCTATAAGAAGCTAACTAAAGCCGGTCTTTTTTTGTCTGTGGATGCCAGGTACAAAGAACACCCCTCTGCAGATAAGTGCCATGGTCCTGAGTCTGGGCTATTTTATTTTTGACATGGCCTGGTGTGTGTACTTCCGTACAGAGGGACCAGTTATGCTGGCCCACCACACCATGAGCATCCTGGGAATCCTGTTGACCCTTTGGTTGGGGGAGTCTGGCATCGAGTCGTGCGCGGTGCTCTTTGGCAGTGAAATCACCAACCCTCTCTTGCAGGCGCGCTGGTTCCTCAAGCAGACTGGACGTTACGGGACTCTGCTGGGGGACGTTGTGGACGTCCTGTTTGTGCTGCTGTTTGTGGTGATGCGAATCTTCGTGGGAGGCACAATGCTGTACTGTGAGCTGATCTCCCCCAGGCCAAGATTCTTTATCAAGTGTGGCGGAGTGGCCATGTACGCCCTTTCCTGGGTCTTTATGGTAGACATTGTTCGATTTGCCATCCGGAAGAGCAAAAGCTGGCACAAACACCAGAGAGACCGCCAAGAGCTTTTAGCAGCTAATGGTCATGAAGGGAAGAAGGAGTGATCGGCATCAGAAGGGAATCCATTTATGTCATTTCTCTGCTCTTCGCTTTGGACACTTGATGGAAAGTACATGGAAAGCAACTTTCTCCATGTTGAAGTGTGATTTTAGAAAAAGGGATTTTTAAATTAAAAAAATGCTAAGGCTTCTTTTTGTAAGGTTTGTGGATTTTGGAGCTGAACATGCATAAAAGGTGCAAACAGCACTGACGCAGTTTATATCACTGAAAACCAAAGCATGTTGTATAAACACACAAAGAAAACCTGTGGGAAGAAAAGTTGCCGTTAACTGTGACCTAGTCATGTGTGGCAGTGTGGCTCCAAAAGGAAGTTCCCTACTAGAAAAGAAAAAGTTTACATGTAATGTTGTAGTCCTTGTGAAACACTTTTAGTGATGTCAACAGACTAGGATTGGTACTCAGGGAAATTAAGTAATATCAGAAAGATTGACGTGTGTTTGATGTGTTTAATCAAATTTCTATTTATTTTGCATCCCTCCTTTAAAGCTCTATGTTACAGTTTTATTGAGTCTATTAAATTCTAAATGTGTTCTTTTTAGTGTAAATTGTAAACTATAAATACATTCTCATGTTTTCTGAAATGGTAACCCTTGTCAACTTTATTGTACCAGATGTGTGAGGGTGGTCGCGCGTGAGTAATCATTTAGACAAGATCTGTGCTCTGCACTGATAGCTCCCAGCTAATTTAATTTAATAAGCTGTTTGTTGAATGTTTCAGTCTCACAGAGATCTTGTCAGAAATTGTCCAAGCTTTGATTAAATTCATTCTGAGCTATCTGTACATTGTGCAAGTCTTTCAAAAGGTCTTTTTTTTTAAATAAACCATTTTGAAATAAACATGTTATACAATGTTTGCCTTAATAAAAAATGTGCTACTGGGATGAAGACAGGAAGTTTTTATATTAAGGGACTATAATGACTGAGCCCAGATTTTTATGTGCATTCTTGTCTTAATTGTGAGAATATGTTTTTGTCGCAATAGGTTAAAAACATGCCATCTGTTTGTTTCCTATGTCTGTTCACCTGACTGGCACTGAGAGAAGTCTCTGTGTGCATCACCAATACATACAAGAAAGTACAAACCTAACTAGTGTGTGCCTTAGTTATCTGAATGTACCTTCCTAATGTGTTTTTATCCTTTCTCATGTACTGTAAACTCATTCAACACAGGAGGCGGCGTCACAAGAGCCATTTTGGGTCGGGGTTTCATCGTTCACCTTTGTAATCCCTGTGTAAAGTGAAATAAAATAAACTTGACATGTTGTTTGCATTCACTAAACAGCAAATTTACAACTAAACTGAAACATCAACTGTGTTCTAGTCAAGCCTAGCGAAACTCGAGATGAATTAGTCGACTGAGAGTGAAGTTACCTAAGCTGTCCACATGATGGTGTCATATCAATTATTTATGAATGATGAGAGAGGAAAGATGTGGTCTTTCTGCAATTCTAAAATAGCAATGAAAAGGGAAGAAAAGCACTTTTTATTTTAAACACAAAGCATCAGCAACTTACATTAAGTTACATTAAGTCCATGTGTAACTTTTTGGTTTTTCTCATTTTAGCATAAATTCGGTCGTTTTGGACCAGTTTTCAGTCTTTACCAATGCAAAGTGGAGATAGGTGTGTGTCATGCTGTGTGTAATATACAATGTGCCTTATTTATTGTCGTATTTACAGTATAATGTAGGGTGCCAGAAATGCAGTGATGTGTGACTGCAATGGTCAGCACAGCAATCACACAGTAGCGCAGTAGTTGTGTATTTAAGCAAGGTAGTTGTGTGAGAAAAAGGTTAGAGTACAAGCCAGACGGGAATTTGTTTATTAAGAAAGATAAAATTATGTACTTTGCATTGATAAATATGACTCACCACAACCTTAATGGGACAGATGAAGTTTTTTTTTTATCATTTTCATTTGATGGTTGGTTTTGCTTCCAGTAATATCACATGCACAAAAACTGGAGTCGTATAAATGACTCTTGGACTGGAAGGTTCAACACTTTCCATGAAATGCATGAATAATTTATTGTGTCAGTTTCATGAGTGCCTTTTGCATCCATATTTGACTTTTACGGCACACACAGTTACTTGAAGCACTATTGAGAAGGAGACTGACTAACATGAAGATATTCGTGTCTATACATTTAAAAATGATCAAATTATAACAATTTTTTGGCCCAGTGGCCATTATTTAATATCCCTGCCAGCTGCACACGCCATTGAGGCGCTGCTTGTTATATTCACAGCCTACTATAGTTGCATCATACACGAATAAATTATACATGTTTAGTATTACTGTTACCAGTAGTAGTAGTAGTGCTTGCTGTCGTTGTTACTCGTTTTTCAGTAGTGGTCCCTGATATTATGCTGAAATAAATTCTCCCCGGCGGCAGGAAGTGGTTAGTCTCTCCCAACTGCTAGCTAGGGCGTTGCTAGCGGCAGAAAGTGGGATTTTTTTTGGTACCTTTCCTCAAGTTATTCTCTCGAACAAACAGCGTTGTACGTTGGGAAAAAATAACGTTTAATGTTCGCTACAAGTTTCAAGCCCCTCGACGCTTTTTTGTCGTTGTTTACACGGGAGCGGTGGTTACTTTCTTTCCCGTTAGCTGGCGGCCACATAGCTAGCCTGCTTTCCATCCACGGGAATTCTGTCGAGAATTGACGATTTCTTTTGGAACATGGAGTCAAGAGACGCTGTGCTGTGCTAACGGGCTCCGCTGCATTTTGTTTCCTCAAGGAGTCTTTTTGAAGGACATAACGCGAAGACGTATCGCAAGCCAGTGAAAATACACGAGGTTTTTGTGTATGTATGTTTCGCTCGTTGGCCGGCTCATTGTTGTGAACGGGAGTTTGCTTAGTTTGCACTCGAAACAAGAGCCCACGAAGCAAAGTTTTTTGCTGAAAGAGCTCATCTGTTTTGTTAGCTGGTAGCTGGTGAGCTTCAACGACTGCCAGTTTGCAGTGAGAAAGGATTTTTTGGGGGGGAAACCTATGTGCTTTTTTTTAAATGACCATTTAACTCAGTTCGTTTCTTTTTAATCAAAGCGGTTTGACGTTAGCTGCAGTTGTTTTGCTAATTTCTAACACGGGTCGTTTAAACTCGGCATTGAGCGATTCTCCTGGTCACGGGAGAGTCGTCCCCACAGCCACAGACAGGCATTTCTTGGAGCAGGGAATACCTAATGGGACTGGAGGAATTTCCAGCATCTTCACCGATCATTTAGACACCGAGGCCATTCGGCCGAGCTGGGTGTTGGCAGACGAACTACATCGCAGGGCCAAGGTGTCAGGAACGTTGGGATACGCATTGTTTACATACATCATATCGGCGGAAAACTGGGATGTGAATGCAAAGGAGACACACGAGGAGTTCGTACATACACGACAACTTGTGTCAGCTGCACCAGTATATTTATTATTGTTGCCAAAATATTGTTTATTACGGGGTAGGACTGCTAATTCGACCAAGGCCCCGATTGATTTTTATGATCTGCACTGTAGATTTTTTGCTGTCATTTAATTTTAACAAGAAGTCCTGGTTGTAGCTTAGGCTCATCTGGTGTTTGGAGGTGCCTTGCAGCAACCTCACAGTGAACTGATTCCCAGCATCGTTCTCAAAATCCCTGCCTACTCCAGACGAATGCCAGAGAAAGACGCTCCAGGAAATCGCCTCATCACACTCTGGAAAATGTTAATAGGATATAATTTGCTGCAAATCTAGAACCGGAAGCCCAATGAGTGACACACAGCCCAGCTTCACTGACAGGTACAGTAAACAACCACCTTTTATATTCTGTTAATGCACTGTTTTCACCTTCAAAGTAATAAAATCATAACATTTTTGTGAAAGTCCCTTGATACGGTTGATCTGAAAACGTGTTTTACACGGTTTAGGTAAAACACTGACCTATGTAGATGATGCTCGGTAATAACTGTTATTCAGTTACTAATGAAGGACATCAGATCTTGATGGAAACTGCTGATCTCAGCATGGATAATGGAGTTCTCTGTAGACTGTAAAATACTACTTATGGACTGGATGAGAAGGACTTCTACTGTTTGTGTGCTAGGGAACAGTCATCCAGTGATCCCTGTACACCTTTCAACATCACTATTACCCCTAAGCCTTTAAAGCTAAACCTCTCCTACACCTATTAAAACAATCTCTGGATTTAGACAAAACCCTAGCTCGGAGAGTAATCATCTTATCTAAGGCAGTTGTCACCTTAAACTAAAAGTTGGACCAGCTGACTAAACATTGTGTCACAGCCTTCAAGAATGCAGCGATGGATGTGTCCAAAACTACCCCAATGTATGGACACGTGTGTCCATCACTGATTTCTGCATTGCATCATGACAGTGGTTTTCGTGCCTGGACAATAAAGAGGTTTTTGTTCTGAAATGATGTTCTCTGGCAGTAAAACAAAAAGTGGAGCTGTTGTATTGCATCAAACCTTCCCACCTGAATGTCACATACCTGCAAGGAGAGAAGGAAGGAGTCAGAATAGAAGGGGAGCTTATTACACCAGGTTGGGATATGAAATACCCTCATGGCTAGAGCTAGAGGGAGGCGAAAGCCCAGCCCTAGTTTTTTTTTTTTTTTTTTTAATAAATATGACACCCCCCTCCCCCACTGCACTGATGGCAGCAGTGGCTGGCACCAGCTGCTGGCCTGTACTTGGAATTATTGTTCTGTATGTATGGTCTGTTTACATTGTTTTCCACAACAGTTGCTGGTAGTGACTGCACTGATCAATTAGGTTTTTGGTTTGTTGCTTGCTCACTCTTGCCTTATGTGTGTCTGTATTTCCCTGCTTTTGCCTTCGCTCCAGCCATGTGTGGTGTTGTGCAGTTTGTTTTTTTGCTCTGTTGGCATTGGTGGGAGGATGCATTCAGTATCTATTGGGGTTGGGCTGCCAGCCGGTGGGTCAGTTTAGTGTGCAGTTCACTCTTTGTCATAGTGTTCTGCTGATCTCCACGATTTTCCCACACCCCTGAGGCCCTCTCGGGAAGTGGTACTGAGGGGTATACTGCAAATGAAGTTCAACACAACCAGGCTTTCTTTGCATTAGCTGGCTGGACAAAACCTAAAACCCCAGCTGGAGATAACAGGTATCACAACAGTGGTTCTCAACTTTATCTCTTAAGCAGAGCTTTTTACTTCATGCTCTGTGCTCGGAAAAGCAGTGATTCGTGAGGCATTAGACCCTTTTTCTACACAAAATGACCCCTATGAGTGACACTTACTTCAGTCAGAGATGTTATCATTTGATGATGATAAAATGGTGATTAAAACTAAAAAGAACAGAACATTAAAAAGATAATACTAAAATGCAACGAGATTAATACAGTAGAAAACTGTTAATTTGGTGGTTTTTAGTGCACAGTAAAACAGTTTAATTCAAGTTATTTATTTCATCATCAGACTTGGCAGCAGATCAGAATCAAGTAAAACAATATTTAGACATTTTCTCCATCACCAAATTAATGCATGGGCATATTCAGTGACAATATGACACACAGTTTGCACTTTATTCAGAAATTTAACAGCGCATAACAATCCTATTAGCAGATAATCTATATTGTGCTTAAGACATGCTGTAAATGAAACAATCAGTGGAACCCTGGCACTTTGACTTTAAACCAAAACTCAGAAGATGGCCTGGTCATAAGCAGACTTTTTCACCATGAGTTACCACAGTAATTTAGCCAGGTAAATAGGAAGCTACTTTTATGACACAAACCTTTGACTTGAAGAGTTAAGCTTCGTAATACACCCCCTCCAGTGTTAGGGCTGCTCGATTATGGCAAAAATGATAATCACGATTATTTTCACTGAAATTGAGATCACGATTATTTGACGATATTTATTTAACCCTTTAAGACCTACTATAGAACCAAGTCCACCAGAGCTTATATTATTTTTTTTACATGCTGTAGTGCCATTTGTGGGAGCATTTCAAGTTGCTATACATCAATACAACTGTTATAGCCCATATTTTAATAATATGTATGCATTAAGTGCATAGTAATTACATAAATTGCAAAAAAGTGCAATAAACTACAAAAAAAATTGAAAATCGCTTTTGTTTTGTTTACATATATTTCTACTTGGAGAAATTTAAGAGGCTTATCCCTCAAAACTTTAAATACAATAAAGTTGCAAAAAATAGTTTCCCACCACAGGAAATTTATTTTGAGTGTCTTCATAGTTTTATTTTGGAGATACAGCAATTTTTATATACTGCAGGAAAAACAAAAAACAATCCTATGATGCAAATTTGCAAAGAAAACAGCATGTGCATCATTTCACTGTGGGAAGTGTTACGAACAGCTGATAGGAACGGCAAAGCGTGTTTCTGGAATATTATGTTTTTGTTCCTGCAAGCGCTTTTTATGCAATTTTTGCAAAGCTATATGTGGAACGAAACCGTGACCGAGGACAAGCTGATGGCATCAGATGTAAGTACAACTCCTCCGGTTTCATATGCAAAACAAATTATTGCGCTAGCTTACACGGTTCAGGTTCTACAGGGATTTTAAAATAGTTACGCAAAACGGAGCGTGCTGCTCTGACCGGCTTTAAAGGGTTAACAATGACTTTAAAAAAAATAATATAAAATAGTGTGCAACACCACTGAAGTTTTTTTTTTTTAAACTCTCTTTTCAACCAACGGCAGTCACTCTCCAAATAACTTCTGCTTAGCTTTCCGAGCTTCCCTCGGGTCCTCTTAATCAGCGGTCTCCAACCTTTTTTGCACCACGGACCGGTTTATGCCCGACAATATTTTCACGGACCGGCCTTTAAGGTGTCGCGGATAAATTAGGGAGGGGCTAATAATCGGCTCAGTCATTTTTAATGATCGTTGAAAGCCCAGATCGTAATCGTGATTAAAATTCGATTAATTGAGCAGCCCTATCCAGTGTCATTACTAGTAGTAAAAAATAGTCAGTGTTTATCACCCAGGTATTTCAGGTACTTTCAGGGAGGCTGATTGGAGTGTGATTTCACAGCAAAAGTTTTAACCTATGTCTGTAATCAGTTTTCAGCTGACAAGCCTGTCAATAATCATTCAGTATCATTGATTCTTACATAAATATGCTCTCAGTTGTGAAGCCAGTATCAGTCACAACCTAATAAAGGCCAAAGTTTTCACATTGTGACATAGCCATCAGCTGAAAACGAGAGATGTGAGATGTCATGATCAGTGAATGTCTGGTAGTTTGCCGTGCTAAAGTCTTTAAAGGGGGAACGGTTAACTATATGTCAACATTGATATATTTCTGTGGGCTAGTTGAGTAATTATATCACCACTATTTTTAATAACAGGACACTGGAGTTGATATTTGCGTCACTGCAGTGAAGTTTGTTTCCTTATGATAAATGTTTTCATGAGCAGTTCTGACAGCCCAGTCTGCTTGTATGCGTCTCCAGTATTTGGCATCCCTCCCCGATAATGCACCATGCCTCTGCTCCATCTAGTCAGCGCTGATACTGAGGAAGCTGCGTCAGCTGCTCTAAACCGTGCATTAAAATGAATTTCCAGCAGTCACTTAAAGCTCTGATCATAAGTTTCCAACTTGGCAACAGAGGAAATGTGCATTTCACCCTAACATGTAACCTGCAAATGAAAAGACAAAGTCCAGCCTCTTAGAAATGTTCTTTTGTGGTGGAAAAAAACTTCAGTTCAAGTGACAATCAACATTTGAAATGAAGCAGGTTGCAGGCTGTAGTTTGAGCTTGCAGGATTAAAAGCTAGTATAGCCTGTAACATCTAGGTAAGGGCGGTCAAGCCAAATAAATTTAAACAGTTTTTCCTGATATGTAATCTTGGTAAACATTTTCTCTTGAGGTCACCTAGGTTGTAGTAATAGATGATGATCTGAGGGTTAGATTCCTTTCAAAGAATGTAGTAAATGAGTATTATTATTATTACATATTTATTTCCCGTACTGTAGTTTCATGTGTACAAATGTACACATCCATGCACGCACTTTTTCACTGTTTGAAATGAATGTGTGTGTTAGAGAGCATACAATTGACACAAGTTTGACACGTATCTTTCGTTGCAAGTGAGTGAGGCTTGTCTGCTGGCATTATGTTCTCTTCATGCTCTGGACGGGGTAGTAAACTCTCCAGTGTGTCTCATGCTTTCTTCTCATTGGCAGTAGTTATCTCTTTTAGGCTTTTCTGTTTGTTGCTTTGCTATGCTGGTTGGATTGTGCTGTGTTACTTTAAGAAGTACACCAGCCCCTCTTGCAGCAATATATCGCCACCATGCTTTGTGGTTGGGATGGCGTTGCAAGCGTCATCTTTAGTGCTTTAAATATAATGATGGTCATTATGGTCAGACAGTAAAGTTTTTGTTTCATCAAACCAGTTGAAAGTATGTTCTTTGTGTGGAGTCACACATTGTAGTCTGTCTTTTTTGGGGGCAGTAGTTTTTTGCTTGATGAGCAACCTTTCAGGTTATATTGCTATACTTTATCTATACTGCAAATGAGTGCTTTTGTCCAGTTTTAATGCAAGTTGCTTATTATTTTCCAGGACTGATTTTCCATTGTGCATCAGACTTTTTTTGTTTTACATTCATAAGCAGTAGCTACATGTCCCAGTGGTCCCCCCTCGCCCCCCCCCCCCGTCAGATTTGATTTCTTGTGTCCCATGATGTTGAGCAAAGAGATCTCAAGCAGAGTTAGAAAGTAGAGCTCATCAAACACAGCAGTGCAATAAATTTTATATTAATAGAGCATTGCATCAAGAATTGGTTTTGATTGTTTTATGGAGGTGATGATTCATTTCAGTGGAAGATTTGGAAGTTGTAGTTCATGGTTGCGCTGTATATTACACTAAAAGCTGTTTTGTTTTTTTTTTGTTTGTTTGTTTTTTTTATTATTATTTGCTGTATTTTTTTGTTTCGTTTCTGTTTTTTACATGAATTGGCTGAATGGCTAACACATCCACAGGAGAAAACGAGAATCAATTCAATGATGAGCTGAAGTGCTGCAAACACTTGTTTTTAGATAGCTTTTGATCACATTTAAAAACTAGGTTGAATATTTATTTCTAGTCTAGTGAGTCTTGATGAGCTTTTTTTTTTTTTTTTGGATGGATAGGAAAAGAACATTAATATAGCCTTGCAATTGTAGCTGTGTCTTCAGCATCTGCACCACACTGGCATGCTGCTTTACATAATCACTTCTGCAGCTGTCCTGTATTTTGTCCTATGTGAGATCTGGTGCATTTACCCCATCTTCTCTGTAATGGATTTAAATGTCCAGTGCTGATTAACAGGCATGGCTTCCTGCTTAAGGGAGCTCAAATACTGCAAAACCGACAATACCAATTATTGCTCTGGTCAGTCTTGTAAGCTTGATTATTTAACAAAAATTTTCATTACCTAAAAAGTCATACATTTGTTGTTTTAGAAAATGTATATAGAAAATGAAAAACAAAATGAAATACATTTTAACAAGGGCTATTGGAGGACACAATGTTGACAAGTTGGACCAGATCATAAAACTCACCTCTCAAGGCTTCCTACAACCTCTGTGGGTGCTGACAGGGGCAAAGAAAGGCCCCAGGCAAGGCAACAGCAACTAGCATGGCGGTAGTAGGGCATTTAACATAGAAACCCACAGCCAGCCTTTGCAGTGATTGTGAAAGCGAAGAAACAGCAATCTGGAGGCAAATGATTCCATGGGGTTCACCTGTGAAAACGTGAGTATTAGTTTGACTGGATGGGACAGGATTCTCTTTTCGTCCTCATGACTGGAGCTACATTAAACAGCAAGTGACTTTGTGCTGCTTTTTATTTTTTTAACCCTAACCCTCCCTAAAAGCTCAAAGCACAGCTGTTGCTAAGAAATGGGGTGTGCTTTGTTTGGAACACAAGAAAAAGAGCTTCTTAGTAAAAAAAAAATAATGCAACAAAGCAAGCCATTTATCCGGATTGTTTTGTTTGGGTGCACGTTAGAGTTAGCATTGAAATTGTTTTTAGGTTCAATTACATGCTACATGTTTTGTTTTTTGTTTTTTTTCCACTTTGTCCCGACCTGGGATATCTAGCAGTCGTGCAGCAAAACCAAAAGATTACTGAATTTTTCTCCAGAATGATAGCAGCGCACACAATGTACCATATAAACCACCTAAAGTCTTCACCAAACAACTGACCGTATTCTTTGTTTTGGTTATTTATATAATGTAAATACGGATCTTAGGACTACTGCTCACACCTGGGTGTCACTTTCGCAGGCACACACCAGCTCTGTTCATTCTCATCCAGCTCTGTTTCACTCTTTTTCAGCCATAATAACATGCATGTCTTTTTACTTTTGCTTTAATCAACCTCTGTCTCCTGTCATTACTACGTTTTATTGTGGTCCATGTTAGAACAGAGAATATTTTACTATTACACCAAAGTACAAATAAAAAGTGGTAAGGTGAAAACTGCAAGCCAGTGAAATTGTCTGGGTCTTTTTCATTACTTTTTTAAGATTATTAAGAATTCTTCTTATCTCAAGCTAATAAAAGGAAAGAAATATATCTAGGAAATGGCACGAAGAAGACAGAGGGGAATGAAAGAAGCAGTGGCCCAGGGGTGGTGATGTTGGAGGGTGGGTGGAGCCTGGATATTAGCTGGGGCTCTTGAGCATTGAGAGAGTTGGGGGTCTGTCACCCAACTATGTGATGTTGATGCATGTGGACACCCTCTACTGTCCTGCACCTCCTGTGCTGTTAAGCAGAAGAGCTTCAGGGCTCAAACATTACTTTCACTTCATGAAAGACAGGATCACAACAGTAAAGAAAAGGGGGACGAGGAAACAGAGCTGTCTTACCCAAGTGTCAAGTTCTCACATGTCCATGTAAGGGCTTTGTGGGCTTAAACTAGGCTGCTGCCTTCAAGCTATCTGTGGCAGTGAAGAAGCCATACTATTATGCTCAGCGCTCCAATAGATTTGAAGATAAATTGCTTTTACAGTATTTATTTCTCAGAATGTCAAGTTGATAAAGAAATTATAACTTAATTTCTAGTACTTTTTGGATCCAGTCTTTGTCTAAAATAACCGGAAATGGATAGTTGACATTAAAGAGCAGCATCCCGGCTGTAGCTCATTGGATGCATTTTACTTGCCATGCTGAGAGTCCTCAGGATGGAGATGCTCTAATTGAATGTTTTCTGTGTTTGCTATGAAAGGCTGTATTGTAGAGAGAGCCAGCAACATGCCACTGCACTGTGATTAATCTTACACTGCCTGTTTCAGCTGATTCAGAGATGACTCAGACTGACACACGCCTGCTTTCTTTTCTTTCTTTTTGGGAAGGGGGCTGGCTACAAGAACCATTGTAAAAACACAAGTTGAATTACCTACCCACAGTTTTTTAATTGGATAACATTTCTTTGATAGCAGATAGCCAAAACAAAAAAGGAAAGGCAGGACAGGGAATACGTGGTGATACCTTTTCTTCAGTCTTCTGTTTATATATTCTTGTAGGCCAGTGAATATCCCTAGGATAGACTGTTTCCCTTAGTGACAAATTATTTTTGAAATTATCTTGCTTTTCTTGGGCTAAATTGCTTTAATGAGCATAATGTCCTTGAATGAATATTTTATGATCTTCAACCTGAAAAGATGATTAGCGGGGGGAAAAATAATGTGTCATCCGCACATTAAAAGTCTTGTGAGTTCAGAGAAGTTGCTCATTGATTGGAAAAGTTTGCCATTTGTTGTATTAGGCCTCATAACTTCAAGTGTTTTGGCAGAGTAGCATATTCAGCCACCTTCCTTCCTTTCCCAGTGCTCGAGGACAGCAGACAGCATAGCGTGAAGAAATGTCTATCCCCCCGGCCTTCATGTCAGGAATCCTGATGAGGTTTATTGGGGCAGAAAGGGCACAGTTTTCCCCCTGAGGCTGTAGCTTGAGCTCCAAAGCTATTGGTCTTGTCTCTCCAGTACACACCACACCTCCCTTCCTGTCTCCCTCACTCTCTCTGTCTCATACACTTACTTAATCCTTTTTTCTGTAAATCCATATTTCAGTGTACAAAGCACCACATGGTAACACTGCTTAGGTCACATATTGAAAGTGACATCATTGCATTTGACATGAGGTTAGGGTGAAGTGCAGACAGTGGTTTAAAAAGAGAAAATGATGGTGTGTGTGTAGAGAACCTCTTTGTCATTGGCAGGGAAGCATAGGGAATGACGTCAAGCAGACTGTTTTTTTTTTTTTGTTTGGTGTGTGTGTATGTGTGCACCCAAATTGTGTGACTCAGGTATATAGATTAGATAACAAGCAGTGTCTTTGTGTTCTCTCTTATTGGCCAGCTGCAGGCATGAATCAGACTGTTCACGTGACTGTATTATTACACAGTGGAGATGAAATCTTACTTCTAAGGAGGTGAGGTGGGGAAAAAAGCAGATTTTGCCAGTTTCATAAAGTACTTGGCTGGCCAGTGGCATAATGTAGTACTGATATTCAGCTGAGGACATGGTGCCATCACCACAGACCTGCAGTCCAGCTCTGCCAAATTTTCCAAAGAAATCTACCATCTCAGGGTGTGTAGCTGTGTGATGGTGTACACTTCAACTCCTGGAATTGACACACCTCAGTCTGATCTCTGCAGGCAACTCCCAAAGTGTCCAATCCTACACTAGTAACAGACAGGCACCACCCCTTTTAGCCCCAACAACACCTGGCTGTGCTGTGAACTGTATTGCTTTGCTTCTGGTAGGGGACTTGCATTACTGCAACTTCCTTTAATGGAAGTTACAACAGCAGCTTTGTATGACCAGAGATAGTAAAGGTAATGCTTGGTTTATGAAGCCAACTGTGTTTCCTAACTTGATGCATCCTGCCAGATCTTACCCTGAGTTTAAAATGTTTTATTTTTCTCTGTTGGCACACAAAACACATTATAATGCACATCTGAGATAAACTTTAATAATCTCCCTAGGTCTGCTTAGATTAATTCTAAGAGGAACCGAGAGTAATCCGAAGTATTTCCTCTGAATCTTGCATTACTTTGCCTAGTTCCTTATGTACTGTTTCCCTTCCTCTTTAGTGTGGGAGACCTGTGCACAGAAATGGCTGTGCATCAGAGCTCCCTTAGAGCTGTTTGTCCTCCCTCTTTCTCTTCTTTTTCCTCTCTCCACGGGCTGGTCTGGTCCCGGCCTCTCTTGCTGCCACTGTTGCTGCAGTTGGCCCAGCTCTGCCACAGTTTTCCATCAAAACACCAAACCTCAATGGAGCATTCAAGCCCAGGCCCGCTCCAGTGCTGCCCCTCCCTCCTATCCCACCCTGTTCTGACTCTGCCTTCTTTCTCCCTTTCTCGCTCACTGCACAGTTAATGGCCCCGTCCAGGAAGAGGTTCCTCACTTAGACTTTATATAACTGGATCTGAAGTATTGAATGAAGTGTGAGTGTTGTCTGTGAGATTTCATAGGGGGGAAAAAGCTGGTTTTAGCAAGTTGGTTTTGTAGCTTCTCTTAGATCTACATGTAAGCTGTGATCTAAAAATGTTCTAACAAAACCACAATGTAGAAGAATTAAGTTGTTGTCAGTTGTTGTAACAGGATTCACACGGTCCAAGATGGTTTTTTTTTTTTTTTTTTTTTATTACTAAAAGGCTGTTTAGAGTGTTGCATCAGTGTGCAACTTCTGCAAGCAGACTCAGAAGCTGTTTTGTTTAATACTTAAACAGAACCGCATATTTTCTGTTCATATCATGCTGTTCTTTGTCAAGTCAAGTCAAGTCAAGTTTATTTATAGAGCACATTTAAAAACAACCAAGGCTGACCAAAGTGCTGTACAGTAAATACAGATAAAATACAATAGAACACAATTTCGTAATAACACCTCGCTGATAAAAATAAAATAAAAATATATAAAACAAATAAATTAAACCTTTCTAAAAGCCAATGAAAAGAGGTGAGTTTTAAGAGCGGTTTTAAAAGTTTCTAGGCTTTTGGAGAGTCTGACGTGAGGAGGTAAACTGTTCCACAGTCTGGGTGCAGCCACAGCAAACGCCCTCTCTCCCTTTGTCTTTAATTTATACCTGGGAACATCTAAAAGCATCAGGTCGGCTGACCTCAAAGATCTCCTGGGGCGATAAGTACTAAGGAGTTCTGACAGGTAAGAAGGTGCAGTGCCATTTAAAACCTTAAAGGCCAGCAATAAGATTTTAAAATCAATCCTAAAGGCAACTGGGAGCCAGTGGAGAGAGCAGAGAACCGGAGTGATGTGGTCTCTTTTTTTTTTTTTTGAACCGGTCAACAGGCGAGCGGCAGCGTTCTGCACCAGTTGTATGTTTTTGTACTGCAACCAGTGATTATTAACACTCAACCAGTGATTATTAACACAAGAGTCTTTTATACTCTTGTTTGTTCTAGCAAATCTAAAAAAATGAAAAATGCTTTACTTGTTTTATACAGTCCTTGAAACCTGACATAAACTATTAATGGAGACTTGATAAGAATTAAAACTTTGCATAGTTTTCGTAGTATTATCAGGGGAGGAGGGGGCGTGGAGATTATACACTGCTGATCGGCAAAAGAGTATGTACTGTGAAGTTATGGGCTTTAGTGTATGTCAGTAATACTTTTCACTAGAGCAGGGCGATATGGCCAAAAATATTTATCACGATATATATTTGAAAATTTGCGATAACGATATAACCGACGATATAATTGATGCGAGACAAAATACAACTCCACAACATTACTAGCGCAAAAAGACAACCTTCCATTTATTTTCACTTAAACAAGAAGCTGGTTTTTATGTACATTAAAGCTTTATAAAAATGTAACAGTGCAAATGCAAATTCCTTGCTGAAAGTTTAACCAAAAGGCATTTCCAGTAGAAATGGGCTGACATATCCTGAACATAACCATGTATAATATCCACTGAAGTTAAAAAGAGGTGCTTTGCAACATTAAACTGCAGTGTGCAGTATGCATTTTTCGCACCATAAGGTGCACGGGATTATAAGGCACATTAAGTGAAACAAAGCAGTCAGATAAATCAAACTTTATTAAACTCATTCTTCTTGCTTCCTCCACTTCTGTACCATTGATTCATTAATGTTGAATTCTCTGGCAGCTGCTCTATTCCCATGTTGCTGCAGTATATTAATGACTAACCTCGTATTGTGGATGGATTATCTCAGTTGTTCTCCTGACTGAAGTTTGGTCCGTTTACAGCATCCTGCCATGCGATTGCATTTGTCTCTAACCATGAAGAACCTTCACGTTAACTTTTATAAGTGGAAAAGTGTTAGTGTTCATCCTCCAGCTTCACTGTTTATGTTATGCTAACATAGCTGTGTCGCTAGCGATCACGTAGCACATCACTAGATACCAGCTAGCCCAACTTCAGTAACCCTACAAACGTCACTGCTGTTTAGTTTCCTGTCTTCATTTATGTTGGAAGTGATAGCAGAGCTGTACGTTTGATTTTTTTTTCAGAAATCTCTCAGTCAGAACATGCTATATCATGCTTAGGTAACTAGCGAAACTAGCGAGCTAACTTCCGCTAGCTTCCTGCTAACTTCTAACTCCGTTAAATGTAATAACTTTTGTTTTCATGGATGCCTGGAAGTTAAACTTTATAGTTACACCTGGTAAAGCAGCAATGCTGATCGTTTTATTAAAGATGAAAGAATTTAGACAGTTTTTAACTCTAAGTGATGCTGCAGTGTTCGTTTGACCTGAAGCATACGGAGTTTAGGACTCAGATTACTCCCAGATTTAAGAGCATCTTAGTCCGACAAATATGACAATAACGACGGCCGCTTGCATGTTCTGCAAAAAAATGTGCTTTGTTGTGTATCTGACGGACAAACACCAAACCAGTTCCACATCACGGAAGTTGCACCATTTTTACAAACCAATTCTGGTTCATCTGTTTCACTCAACAATCGGCCATGTGCGTATGAAAACAAAGGCACTGCGCATGCGCGTTTTACTCCCATTCTATCGCGATATTTCATTTTCCTATCGTTGCCTAACATTATACCGGTATTACCGTGAACGGTATAATATGGCCCAGCCCTACTTTTCACTACAAACTATGAAGTGAGACCCTATAGTATGAACAGACTTGCAGGCTTTGCAGTCACTACAGTCAGAATCTATGCCACAGCAACCAGCTCTTATCCGAATTTGCTCATTCACAACTACTCTTTTTCCTTTTCATTGTTTAACTCCAGCTAGTACAGATATTGTTAGACAAACCTGAATTGTAAGCCTGAGCTACACTCCCAATTGTAAGCCTGAAACACTCCTAGTGCAGCCAATTAAGATACTTAACTATCCACGTGGCCATGACAATTGCTTTTCTTGGACAGTAACCCTTGGGTTAGTGTTATGAATGCATGCTGTTGTTGTAAATCGACAAACCAAGGTAGCATTGTTTTTGGACCAAAATCCACGTTCCACTTAATACCACTTTTCAGTTTCCCTTTAACTACAGATGTGATGAGTTGAATATAAAAGAAGAACCAATTACACTATTTAATGTATTTCCAGTTTACTCTTTATCTGAACAGTCCTAAGATTACAGCTTTAATCACTTATTAATATTTTTCATGCAGAAAAATATATATACCGTATTTTCCGCACTGTAAGGCGTGCTTAAAATCCTTTAATTTTCTCAAAAACTGAAAAGCCGGACCGCTTGATGGATTGTCTGAACATTATGGCTACCGTAGTCAGGACCCTCACGGAGTAATCTGTGTCCAAAACTCTGTCCATTTCAGGTCCCAAAGTCAAACGAACACTGCGGCATCACTGAGAGTTAAAAACTGTCTAAATTCTTTCATCTGTAATAAAATGATCAGCGTTGCTGCTTTACCGGGTGTAACAATGAAGTTTAACATCTAGGCATCCATGAAAACAGAATTTATTACATTTAACGGAGTTAGAAGTTAGCAGAAAGTTAGCTCGCTAGTTTCCACTTAAACATGATATAGCATGTTCTGACTGAGAGATTTCTGAAAAAATTAAAGCCTACAGCTCTGCTATCACTTCCAACATAAATGAAAACAGAAAACTAAACAGCAGTGATGTTTGTAGGGTTACTGAAGTTGGACTAGCTGCTATATAATGATGTGCTACGCGATCGCTAGCGAGCTATGTTAGCATAACAAACACAGTGAAGCTGGAGGATGAACACTAACATTTTTCCACTCGATAAAAGTTAACTTGAGGGTTCCCGATGGTTATGGACAAATGCAATCTCATGGCAGGATGCTGTAAGTGGACCAAACTTCAGTCAGGAGAACAACTGAGATAATCCATCCACAATACGAGGTTAGTCATTAATATACTGCAACAACATAGGAATAGAGCAGCTGCGAGAGAATTCAACATTAATGAATCAATGGTTCAGAAGTGGAGGAAACAAGAAGAATGAGTTGAGTAAAGTTTAACTTATCTTACTGTTTTGTTTTGCTTAATACGCCTTATAATCCGGTGCGTCTAATGTATGAAAACAGACCCGTTCATCGACAGTGCGCCTTATAATCTGGTGCGCCTTATGGTCCGAGAAATACGGAATATTTAGTTTCTGAAGAGTATATAGAATGAAAAGTATTTCTTTTAAACTCTGTCTTTAGTTACTGGTGTGATTGTAATTTAAATTGGGGAGGGGGTGTTATGGGAACCCCAAAAACTGTTATTTTTATTGGTGCTAAAATGTTTTTATGTGATATTTCCTATCTACAATTGGCATGACGTCTAACAGGGTAGAGCAGGGCAAAACACTGAAATGTAATTATTATAAAAAATTGTCACACTCTATTCTGTTTGTCTTACAGGTATAATAGAACTGTGTATTTCAGTCCTTTTTGCTTGAGACAAAACCAAAATGAGACTTTTAAGCCTTTGTCATTCTGTTACATGTATCGGGTATGATGACTTGTCGTCAGCTATCTAAGTGTTGTAGAAATATGGTTCATCTTACCCATCTTTAAATTTCTTATTTTAAGCTGAGGACACTTGCGCCCACATTGAAACTTTGCAGCTTCAAATTGGCTGTCACCAATTTAATCTTAGACAACAGTCACAGTAGCTCACATGGGGAATGAGTTATGACTAAAGTAAATAACCATTACTTCAAAGATGGATTAGCAGTTGTTATGTGTATATATTGGATTTGTTCCTTCAGCTTTAATTGCATACTTTGTTTGTGGGTTGTTGGTTTTTTTTGTTTGTTTTTTTTTAAACAACCTTTTGACTGTTAGTTTGGGCTAATATGATGAAGCCCCTATCTGTCATTGTCTCATGTCAACTGTACCTGTCCAAAAAGAAGTTTTGGAAAACTTTTATTAATGCATGTTAAACTTCTTTTCTGCATAGGCAATGTTTCCCAAACTTACAGCTACATTTACTGTTGAAAACATAATTCATAGTTCATAATATATACACAGTAAGCCGCTATATGCAAATAGACTTACAAACACTATTCTTACAGTAAAAGTAGATATGCCACAAAACACATTTAAAACTGTAATAAATATCTCTGCACATACCTCGATGCTACAACTCTGTTTATGCAAAAAAATGTTTCTTCTTTTTGGCTACTACAAATCAGATGATCGGCTCATCCTAGGAGGGATCAAACAAGTATTATCTTTGATTCGGTCAAAAATGTATATTCATTATTCCTTTAGTGTCATGTTTCTCGCTTATAATTTGTGATGTCACACAGCAAATTACCAGACAGCCTTTACATTCAGCAGTTATTCAGAAGCACTGTTTCCATAGCAGGCCTGTCTCACTCTCAGCGGGACTGTGCTGTAGTTTTGCTGTGATGCCCGGGCATCGTTGTTATTCCTTTTCTTTCAGTTTTTTTTCCCCCTCTGCACTGGTTGAGTGCCAAAACCAATGTGACAACAGTGCTCACATCCACCCAGGCGGAAAGTTGTCCTTAGATGGAAAGTTTTTATTTATTTATTTTTTAAATTTAGCCTGTGTCTATTTTTATGATAACTTTGGAAGCATTCGTTTGTAAATGACAGAACCCAGACCTTTAAATGGTTAGTTGTAGATTTGCTTGCCAGAGGCAACTAGGGATGTTTAACAGTCAAGCTCTGAAGTGGTGTGTTTTCACAAACTTAAACCAAAAGTGTGGCAGCTTCAGGATTCTGCGCAGCGGGATATTTCTCGATTTAGGAATAGTACCTATAATTTAAAGAATATTAGTTGGTTTGATATCCTTAAACTTACATAGTGATCCCCCATTTTGTGTAGCATATAGCACATGCGAAGTTTTGTTGTCCCTTTTAAAACTTGCTGTGCCACTACTTCCTTTTACCACTTCTCTCTTGTTTGTACTATTTCTTGCATATTTTTTCACAACTACCTTTGTCCTTCCTCTCAGTCTTTATATGTATTTTATAGGCAAGTGATTTCATGCTAGGTGTTTCTCTTATTTCTTCTAGAGACTGTGCTGGCTCTGACTCATGTCTTTTTTTTTTTTTTTTTTTTTTTTTTTAGGACGTAAAATGATGTTGCCCTTCTGAACAAACGTTTTTTTCAGTTCCCTTCAAAAGTTTTACCAAGTGCAAGACCTCATGAAGAGGAACCACAGCATTATTTCAAAAGGCACTATTATAAGCATAATTCAGCGCAGTCATGTCTACAGTCACTGTAGACAGCTTGATGTGTCATCCATCCTCTTGGTTTCCCTGTCATGCTTTCATTTGCTCCTATACGATCAACCAAAAACACGTGCCTACTCATTTTTGCCGTCTCCGAGCTTGTGCATTTGCATGTAGCATTTCACAGTGTGTGTATTTGTGTGCTGATTTTTCCATCCTTCCAATTCAGAGGTTTCTTAGGGAATGGGTTACTTAAAACTAGTTTTTTTTTTTCCCCCTGCTGTAAGCTCTGGAACTTATTACAGTCTGAGGCATTTTCATAAACGGGCCATTCAGCTGCCCCTGCATGGCCCTGAATGAGACAGTGTCACAAGGAGAAAGGGAGTTAATGTGGCTAGTAAGTCATGACACCTCCTTTTTACCGAACAGTATTATTTTAGAGTGAGTAGTTATTTGTATTCATATACTGTGCATTTTTCCTTGTTTTTCTCTTTTTACATTTTCACAAGCATTTAGTGTAGCATACAGCACATATGTACAAGCCTGAATAAAGACTTTGGGGTATTACAGCAAAGTGTGAAAATGGATTTCACTGCTGTGTGACTATTTCCACAGTGAGACACCAATCTTTTCCATCTTTTCCACTTCTTCGCAGTTAAAAATAATAAAATGTAAAATGGCAAATTATGGCTCAGTCTTTCTGGAGAAAAATCAGTAGTACTGACTGTGTGGACCCCAACTTGGAGTGCTGACGGGTGTTGCAGTGACACTCATATAATCAACTCCAACACTAAGAGTTTTAAGATACTTTGCTAGGTTAAACAAAATAAATCAATATTAAAATCTGTGACCCTTTGCCACGTTTCGTTGGAATAGATTGTCTTTGATTCTCTTTAATCACTTTAAGGCTAAAAACACATTTTTGGCATGTATATCTTATCTTTGAGTACTGGAGTAAAATTTGGTTTAGAAATTGTACAAAGTGCAAGGTCCACCGACTCTTGTGTGCCTTGGGTGATTCTGTTAAGGCTGTCTCTTAAACATGAGAATGACCACCTATAGCTGCTGTTAACAGTGTAGCATTTCTTTAAATTTTCTAGCCTATAAATTTTCTTTCATGCTTTGTCTGCTAAAGAAAAAAGGCAGATCTCAAGTATCCTGGAAAACATTGCGTTTTCCAATATGGTGCTGACTATATCCCCTAATTATTTCATCACTGCTGCACTCTGTGGCAATGAGCATGCCACTTCGAAGGCCCTGTGTATGATTACGATATGATTATTACAGTGAAACTATGATGTCTGTAGAACTAGATTACAGCACATGCACACAGATGAGATCTGAGAGGCAGAGGACATTTGACCTGGAAAACGCTTTAATCTGTAGCTGAAGAACTCCGATGTTTGATCGGGATTATCATGTTTACTACTATATGGGTCTCATGAGAAACTGTCAGCACGACATCTTTTTTTTTTGTTTTTTAACTCTGCAAACAGGAATAAGCAGCCCAGCTTTTGTGCTCTACATTACATTAGTAGTCTGCCAGCAGATTTCTGTAGGATGCTAACTGTTATTCTGTTTTATCTTGCAGGTTTCCCAAGAAAGCAAACAGGTAAGAATCTTTATCTTATTGGATTGCTGACACTTACACCCTTATGAATAGGGAATCCTGTGGTAACACAGACATAACACACCACCCAGTCCCATACATGTACAGAGCTCTGCATGAGGGAAATGAGGCAGATTTTACTAGGCCTGGTGTGCTGTAATACAGAAGTCTTTAGAGTGTGGACCAACCCCCCGCCCCCCATGCACACACACACACACACACACACACACACACACACACACACACACACACACACACACACACACACACACACACACACAGAGTGACGGACAAAGGGGTCCCTCTTTTAAGGGCGGCCCATCGCTGCCTTTCACTGTGAACAGAACAGTGGCCTTTCACAGTTGAGGCCAGTATAGGCAGAGGCAGCCATACATAGCCTCCCGAGGTTCAAGCCGGAGTCTGGCCTTGTGGTATCTCCACTGAGAAGCGTCCTTTCTCTGGCCTTGCTCTTTGGGCACTCAGGAGAGCGCCTCCACTTCCTCTCAGCGTGTCATTTTATACAGTAGACACACTCGGCATGATTCATACGCTAGGAGGTCCTCCTGCATTTTATTCTCAAGAATAAAAAGGACAGTAGTTGGTTCTTACTGTTGCTGCGGTTACTCTGGGTCTTTACTTGCATGAAAGCCAGGCTTATTCTGTAGCAGTAATGTAAGACATGCATACATTATAGTGACCTTTTCAGTAAAAACAATGCAATGTGTAAAAGTCTGCATTGTTGTATGTGATTGCTCTTACTGGACAAATGCTGGTCTTGTACTGTTCTACCACTTGGTTTACCTTTTACTCATCTGTTCCCCTTTCTATAGAACCAGCAGTATTCTCAGTAAAGACCACCCCCCAGACAAGAAACCCAAAAGTGAAAGAAATTCCCTTCCCTCCAATGAGTTTGACCCTACAGGTAACTTT
Source organism: Aulonocara stuartgranti (assembly GCF_965226115.1). Classification (NCBI taxonomy): domain Eukaryota; kingdom Metazoa; phylum Chordata; class Actinopteri; order Cichliformes; family Cichlidae; genus Aulonocara; species Aulonocara stuartgranti. The sequence goes on from NC_138950.1 coordinate 19,108,078, forward strand.
GTACTTTCATTTCGATGCTTGAATGTGGTTTTCCTACTCGCTCTGCTTCAGTCCGTGACAGTGCGTGTTTCCATCTCTTCCTTCGGTCTTTGAATGCCTCACCGACTGCCTCACATGTTTCTGTCTGACAGTCTCCTTTTCTTTTTTTTTCTCTCCAACTCTCACACTCACAAATTGTCTCATAGAACAAATGTGCTCATGATGATTTGCTCAAGGCATGTTTGTATCTTGCTCTATGCTTTGTGCTTGATTATTGTATAAGTTTAAAATGACAGCTTTACATCAGTCTTCACATGTGTGGTCTGATCTACTGTGTGTTTGTCATTGGATGAAAATAATTTATTATTAGTAGGCGTTTGAATCATCTTTTTGGGAGTTAATTCAGTTTACAGACAGTATAATGTGTCTTTAATGGTTACGTTGACATTACAGCTTTACAAGTGTTTGTCAGAAAGCTTACGTTTCATTACATGTTGCCAGTGTTAAGCCGATAAGCAGAGAACTGTTTGATTAATGGACTGAAAAATCAGTAGCTCTGTGTGTGTATTATGTTCACGTGTCTCACAGTTTTACATAAATAAGTGGGTTTTGTATGCTTGGGTGGTTGGGTGGTCTCATGTGTGCATGCATACTTGAAGGGCACAAAAAGCCACTGAGCTTATTATGCACTCCAGTTTCCAGTTTATTGCAGGGTGAAATTGTTGTGTTTCAGAGACAGACTCGTCTGATATGGTGACAGTCCCGGTGGTTTTTGTCAGCAGTCAGTTGAGTGTGATTCGAGATATGACTGAAGCTCCTGTATTCACAACAAAAAAAGAAAATCCTCTGCACCACATAGTGGCTTATCTGTGAATGATGCAACAAAACACAGACAAGATGAGTTCTCTCAGTTAAGACATGCGCTTTGCTGCTTGTCTTTGTCTGGCATCAGACTAAAATCTTCTTGCATACATTTCTTTGATGTTTAGCTATGTAGCGATTAAACAAAATGTACCAAATCCAGCAAGACGCACCTCATTCTTAAATGTACTTTTTGTACATCTTTATTTTCTGCTAGTGTTACATTTATGTCCTGAAATTTTGCATGTCTGCATGTTCTGTATCGCAGCTTGTATTTTTGTTATTTGCTTGCAAGATGCATGAACTCTAATAATCTTTTCCTAGATATTCTCCATATGTGCCTTTTTTCTCTAATTTCAAAGTGGTTTGGGTTTATTAAGGATATACAGAAGTAGGCAGACACTGTAGATGTTTATTAAAACTGACTTTTTAGATCATTGTTTCCCACAAAAACTGATTATTTGTCTAAAAGAAAAAGTCAGCCTCCTTATTTTAATTGGTGGCCTAAGAAAAGTTTCTCTTCTGTTGATGGAAACTTGATTTTGGAATTATTTTTAGCATCATCCCCTTTGCCACAACTTATAAAACCACCCTCTGCGGTGGGGAGACACACCCAAAATTGCATGCAATTTCACTAGCTGCTTATTCATCACGATAAAATTGGAGTGTACAGCTACACTTTTATGGCCATTGTGTTATTAGCGCAGAATTTTTATTAAAGAAGCCAGATGCAATCTTGGCCTTTTGTAACCTTCTTTATTTTCAGGACATGTTTAATATAAAATCAGACTTGAGCTTATCATTTTAATGCAGTTTTCAGTTTTGAAAGCGTGTGGCCCCTATAATTACATTTGCCGTAAGTATCTATAGATATGTGGGTAGTTAAAAATAAAAAGGTACTAAAAAAAACAAGCTAGTTAATCTTCAGCTACTTTCACTTTTTTCAGTGCCTATCCAAATCATTTTTAATTTTTTTTTTTTTTTTTGTTAAACTGCCGATTTGTGCGTTTAATTTTTCATCTCCCATGTTTATTTCTCCCTCATGATTTTCTCTTTCCTGTTTTGTTTCCTTTCCTTGTGTTGTTTCTTTATGTGTATGTGAATGTGTGCTGTCTGCTCTGCGTTCTGTGTGGTGGGGGCTGTGAGCAGAAGCTCTGGTGGTGCAGAAGAGTGGCAGCAGCAGTGTGCTACCAGAGGGGAAGCCTGAGTCCTGTGGTAAGAAGCTCCTGCTTGAATGGCTGGTGTGGCAGCTGCATTTGTACACGCTTCCTGGTGTGAGATTGCCTATAGATGTTTTACTTATGTGACCATGCTGGCTGATATTAAAATAAACTGTCCTCATAATCACTGCCAAGACATCAGCTCAACTGGGATACATTCAACTCCTTGTTTATCTGCTCTTTTAAAAATGGAAATCAGTATAGCATTTATTAAGAGATAGGCAGCCAACACATATATTTTTTACAGTGATTATTTATTTCGTTTTATTTTATGATCAGTACAATAGCTTCTAGTAGTCAGTCTTTTTGTGAACATTTGGTATGTAGTTTTATTGTACTTTTCAAATGAATGAGATAATTTAAGTATAGGATCTGCCTACATGATTACAAGGACCAAACATTGGATTTAGTGATATGTTAATTAGAATCTATGTAAACAAAGCCACTTGGGTGTCCCTCTGGTCTTTTTAAACCCCTTCGACTTTGCTTTCATGCTTGTTACTTCATCTACACTGACACGAGTACATTTACAGGCAGAGACACGTGGTCACTGCAGCCAACAGACTGCATGTGGCTTGCCTCACATGCAATGAATTGACAAAACAAATTCTTAAAGCAGCTGTCAGAAATGCCAGTTTGAGCCGAGATAGTCTAAACTCTCCAAAGGGTACAGTTGACAAAGGTAAACCCTTATTATCATATGCAACAAAGCTTTGGCGTGTTTGTTCACTTTGAAACAAACAGATCTTTGTCTCTTATCTTTTTCTGGTCTGGTGCAACTTTAGCATTTTTTATTTTTATTTTTTTTAGACAACAAAAAAATCAGTGAGAACTGAAAGTCTTAAAACTCCAGCTTTTAATGAAATGAAATTGTTCTGCCTTTTTAATGCTCTCGGCTGTTACTTGGGTTCCTTATGTGTGGTGATGATACAATACAGAAGGTCACCTTATTCTCTAGTGTAAGTTCCGTATCATTGGTGGGTGCTGATTACATTAAAGTTGAATCTCTGAATTATACATTAGCTCAGATCATGTCAGCAGTCCCACTCCTCATGGTTTATAAATACCAAAGAATTTTAAATGCTTTAAAGCAGAGAGAGAGAGAGAGAGAGCTAAGCATCTAGAGGCAAATTCACACCAGCTCTTGAATTCATATGGCTTCATCTGCTTCCTTGACACCCATGCCCTCTCCTCCTCCCTTCCTCCTCGCTCCTTCATCTATACCTAACCCTCTCTCTCCTACACCCTTCCCCCCAACCCAGAGCTTTTGGCTCCTCTAACCTCTCTCCACATATTAGCTGCTATTCCTTCTATTCTCCAACCCCCAACGTACCTATCGATCGACTTACCTCTCTTTTGATGACAAGAAACCACTGGATACCTTTCTCAGTCTTTAAAATGTTGAAATGACAATTTAAGAGAGTTTGTTGTAGTTATAGAGTCTTCTCGTTTTGTTGTTTGTTTTTTTAGTTTGTTTGTTTGTTTAAATAATATGAGACTACAATTATGTATTTAAGCATTTGTGTACTTTGCGTAATGTTTTCTTTTATGTCTTGTGACGAAGTGCTGGCCAGATAAAAGATAACCTTCCCCTTGCATTTCTTCTAAGTCGCTCCACAAAGAACCTGAAAAGTAACGTTCCTCTTTCTAACCTGTGAGATAACATCTACTTAAGCAGAGTCGTCAGATCAGTTTCAGAAATGACCTCACACGTAACCTGTTTCCAAGGAAAGGTGCGACCCTGTGTAAAATGTAAATAAAAACAGAATGCAGTGATTTGAAACTCATTTTCAACAATGCTGGGAAACGGGTGGATGTCTGCTTGTTTTGCAGACATGTATTAAGCATAGTCCTAACTAAAGGATAATTCAGTGACCCCGAGGTGTGGAAGCTCATACTTAATGAAAAATAGTGCAAAGACAAAATATTATATGTTGAAACTGTTGTTTTGTAAATAAAGATATGAGTAAATTTGAAGCTTATAGTACAGAGGACTTTTTTTTTTAAACACACATCTCTAAGCATTTGTAAACTGAGACGACTGATTGCTTTTTTTTTTTTTTTTTTTTAAAGCGAAACACTTTCCGAGCATGTGTGATTCAGAAATTCAGGTATTTCATAGTTCAGGGCTTCCTTTGTTGTAGTTCCCATTTAAAATGTTTTCAATTGTCTAATTGGTCGGGGCTGTAGAAAAGACCAGTTTAACATCCAGATTCTCTTCTTAGCAGGTCATGTTATTAAAGTGTTTCTAAGTAACTTAAATGTATCTTTTTAAACCCAGTTTACCTAGCTTCTGTTATTGCTGTACCAGGCCTTTGGAAACTTTAACTAACACTGTATTTAAATCATTTATTTATTTAAAAAAAAAAAAAAACAATCATGGTTGTGCCTTTTATAAATGTCATGTTTTGTCTTTGTACTGTTTAATTTAAATGAAATTATTAATGATGGTTCCAACTTTTTTGCATAGGGTTCTGTATTATAAATAGGTATTTTTATTTGTTTGTTGTCTAGCCAGTCTTGATGATGATTATGATAGTAATAATAATGAGAAGGACCCTTTGTTGTCGTTGTCTATTAGAAAGTGCAAGACATTAGATAAAACATTTTAAAAGAATTAAAGCATGTAAAATAAATCTGGCATTGAAAATAATTAAAGTGTAAAGGACAGACATAGACGTCTGTATATTTATGATGACTGGACTTAAGGGGATGCCAATCACCACAGAATAGGTATTGTGCTCCTTTATTTACAGCAATTGTGGGTTCTGAAGGCATAAGGGAAGACACTGTTTTAACTCTGTTTGTCTGGATGTTTGTCCACCTGTACTGCCTGCCTGAGGGCAGAAGGTTGAACAAGTGCTGTCCAGAGTAGGGAGGCTCTTTCATTATTTTCTTTGCCCTGCTGAGACGGCGAGTGCTGGAGATGTCCTCTAGGGAAGACACTGGGCAGCCGATGGCTTGCTGGATGGTGTTGATAACCCTCTGCACAGCTTTCCTGTCTGCTGCCGAGCAGCTAGTGTACCACACTGTGATGCAGTACATCAGTACATTGTCGATGGCAAAGCAGTAAAAGGCTACCAACAGCTTTTCCTCTGTGCGATTCCTCTGCAGCGCACTCAGGAAATGTTGTCTCTGGTGGTCTTTTTTTTTAACTGTCGCTGTTATGTTGGGAGACCAAGAGAGATCCTCCGCGATGTTCCTATGAAATTAAAGAAGGAAACCCTTTTGATGCAGTCTGTATTGATCTAGCGAGCAGCAGGGATGGGTCCATGCTGCGCCTCCTGTAGTCAGTCATCATCCCCCTGGTTTTTTGATGCTGAGTGCCAGATACAAGTCAACTCACAGTAGTGTTTTCAGCAAACTGTATTAACTGTGCATAGTTTGTGTTCTGGGCAACCATAAATTCGTGTTTCAGGATAATATTTTTCCAAGTCTATGATGTGTTATGCATTTACACAGTAAAAGCCTTATTGGTCATATTTCATGTCCACACTGGCTTCAAAGATGTCCTGTCTTGGGACTGTTTCAGTGAAAGTAATGGGGCACAAAATCCCTTCATCCAAGTATGGATAATACATTTTTAAAGGCAGATGTAATAATAGTAGCTTTGAGATTGGGGGGTGGGGGGATGGCCTTTTAATCGTCTGCAAAACTGTCTTATATGAAGGTAACTTCATATTAAAGTATCAGTATAATCTCAGATACTACTTTGAATTGAATGTGTGTATGGCGCCTCCTTGCAAAACAGTGATGTGTATCTCCGTATGACTGCTTGAGGCTCTCTGTTGGACTCTAAGCCAAGCTACCCTGGTCCCCAGAGGTGATCCTTTTGTTGTTTGTTAAACAGTCCGCCTATAGCACATGTGTCAAACTCAAGGCCCGCGGGCCACATCTGGCCCGGCAGACAATTTTATCTGGCCCGCGAGATCATTTTATATAGATTTATTATTATTGTTATGCATGGCCCGGCAATATGAGGCGCTAATAACACACAAACTACAGATCCCATAATGCAGCGCAGCAGAAATGTGCATAAACTACTTACGGTAGGACGTTTTGTCAGAACACCGGTAAACCTGTGTATCTTATTAGTGGAGCTAATGTGGCTGTAATTAAGGAATTTAAGACGGCACTACGAGACAAAACATCAGGATAAGCTGAAAAACTTAAATGCAGAGCAGAAACTACAGAAAGTAGAAGAGCTAAAGAAGAATCTGACATTTCAACAGACTTTTTTCACCAGAGCAAACTCACAAAGTAAAGCTGTTGTGAAGGCAAGTTTTATTGTAGCAGAGGAGAAAGCCAAATCAGCCCAGCCATTTACCGAGGGAGAGTTTCTGTAGAGCTGCATGATGAAGGTGTGCGACGTCTTGTGTCCAGACAAAACGTAGATTTTGGAAATGTGAGCCTGAGCAGAAACGTATGTCAAAGTGTAACCGACATGAAACTGCCCTGGGACAAACTTGTTGGACTTACAACAGATTGAGCGTCGGTGTTGTGTGGTGAAAAAAAGTGGACTAGTCGGCAGGATGCGAGTAAAGATGCAGGAGAACTGTACGGTGAGTTAACAGCATACTGCATCATACACCAGGAAACGCTGTGTGGTAAAGTCCTAAAAACGGAGCATGTAATGATCACCGTGACGCAAACCGTAAATTTTATCCGAACTAAAGGTTTAAATCACTGTCAATTTCAGTCTTTTATGTGGGAAATGAATTCAGAGTTTGCCGACATTCCTTATCATACAGAGGTCCGTTGGCTGAGTTGGGGAAAAATTCTCAATAGAGTTTTTGAGCTCAGCAAGGAAATCTGTCAGTTCATGGACATGGCATGTATGATGCGGTGAAGCCATTTCAAGTGAAGCTGTCACAAATGCAGCAGTGCAACTTGCCTCACTTTCCCTGTTGCCAAGTAATGTTGAACCAAGTCAGCGCAACAGTGTTCCCAAACGCGCACTTTGCTGATAAACTGAGCGCACCGAGTGCTTTAAAGTCCTTTGGTGACTTTAAAGCACAAAATGAGAATTTCGAGCTGCTTCACAACCCATTTACAGTCAGTGTTGGGAAGGTTACTTTTAAAACGTATTCCATTACAGATTACAGAATACATGCCCCAAAATGTATTCTGTAACGTATTCCTTTACGTTACTCAATGAGAGTAACGTAAAGGAATACTTTGGATTACTTAACATATTATCATGCTGTTTACAACTACGTGAATGTACTATTGCTGTGTGATTTTATTACTATTACTGAAGTTCCGCGGCTCCGAACCGTAGTAAAGGGACCTCTGACTAATACGTCGGGTTCGTGTCGGGCTCGTAGCCAAAAATAGCTTTACTTTGTTGTCTGGGTCAACTTTGCTAGCGAGAGACAGAGAGGGGCGTTGAAAGACTGCTCCAACGGAGCTTATTGTTTCGGAGGAAAACACGAACACAGTGTACAGTCGAGTCTTAATAGCTTACTTACAACTGGGCTCGTCAGGCTCTCTTCTTGGCTGCAGTGGTTATTATTATATTTACATGCTTCCAGCTCCCGTTTCTGCTCGATGACAGCTCGTACTTTTCCACTATCCTTTTTCTCCCTCCTCGCACTCACAGACACATAACGGGTATGGCAGTCCATTCTCCCTGCAGCACGGACTACACTGCCCATGATGCTACATTCTTTAGGGCTATGGCTATAGCATTCTGCCTGTTAGCTTAGCACAACGACAAAAAGGCGCTCTCTCTCACCCAGGAAATACACAGTCGCAGAGAGCGTGTGTCATCCTGTAACCATGGCAACATATCTAAACCAAATCTCTATTAAAAATTTAAGAAGGCACCATGGAGCCATTATCCGTGGAGCCCACTGTTGTATTTTGATGTTTAAAAACAAAAAAGGAGAGCTTTCTAGTGGCCTACCTCACACACAGACAGCTTCAGCTTTATGCTTTGGCAGAGGAAAAAGTGTAAAGTTTGATTTTAACTGATTTTTATCACCTTCCCAGTGTGATTATTGTGGAATTCTGTCACCCTACATGCTAAGAGTGAACTAACTGGGTGAACTAAAAATTTACTCAACTTCCTGATCTTGTGAAAATCTTTCTCTTTCCGGTCTGTGTCACTTGCAGGTCTGGTCCAGCGATGTGTAATAATCCAGAAAGATGAAAATGGCTTTGGGCTCACTGTCAGTGGTGACAATCCAGTGTTTGTGCAGCTTGTCAAAGAAGGTAAGATTGACTCTCAAATTTAAAAGAGAAAAATGTTACCACATTGACCACCTTCAGTTTGAGCCTTACGTGAGCTCTCCTTATTTTGTGCTTGTGTCCTCATGCAATGACATCAAACTATCACGTCAATTTGCCATGTTAGTTCGCCAATATGAGTGGTAATTGGTCCCCAGAAATCAACAACTCTGGCATTTATTTAGACAAGTGACGTTGTTGACTGTAAACTATTTCCTCTTTCTACAAGTTTCACTTGTAGTTGCAGCTTCTGCTTTATCCTGTTGTCTTGTTATGAGTTTGCCAAAATGCTTCTGTGACCTCGAGTAGTGTCTCACGCTGTCTGTAGAGGATTATGTGGGCTTTTATCAGGTCACAGTAAACACTAGCAGGTCTGTACAGCAGTGGATGGAGACTGCAGAGGAGTGAACCAATCGAGACCTTTTTTCTTTTTTGCACTTTCATTAATGCTTGGGAGTGTCTTAACTATCACTGAATGGCTTCCCATTTTCTTTTTTTAAGTTCCATGTGAATAATGTATCAGCATTTTAAACTGAAAAGCAAACAAAATGCAGCTATAGTGTCTTTAAATGTCATCCCAACGTGGTGAAACTGAAACAGATAGTTATAAGTCCCTTTTCCCCCCACCTACTCCACAGTTGAGCAGACTGAGTTATATTCTTTGTTCCCTGACCCCAAGTTGAATTTCCTCACTACTACAAACCTGAAGACCTAAAGTCTATTTTCGGCTTGCAGAGTACTTGAACTGCACTCTGCTGACTTTAGTCAGACTTGCCTCTCATAATAACCTGTCTCATGCCTAAATCCCTTTGTTTGGGGTGGAGCTGTGAAACAGGTCCTTCTTGTAATATAACCACTGTTATGGTCTTTCAAAATAGCACTTGAAATAGTCACGTATTTATGGTCTGTCAAAAGACTTTTGGCATATTCATTGTGAAGAAATGTCATTGCTGCATCATGAAGAAGCATTTTTTGTGTTTCCTTCCTTATTTGCTATTATTCCACTTCCATTGCTTTTTCACTCTCTTTTGGTTGTTAATTGCTTATTTCCCTTTGTGTTTACCAGATGGGGCTGCGATGCGAGCAGGTGTTCAGACAGGAGACAGGATCATCAAGGTATTCTGTTCCTCTGCTACCATGTCTTTTCACTGCGAAAGTTACCGTTTTCTACTCCAAGGCCAATACCGAGGCTGCCACCTTCTGGCCACTCAGTATTTCTACTCAGTAAACTATTGGGAATAAAATGCAATGTCCGGCTGTGTACTTAGAATATGGCCACTATTGTCTTCCAGGTTAATGGGACCCATGTTGCACATTCTAACCACACAGAAGTGGTGAAACTTATTAAATGTAAGTTGTTCTTTCTGCATTTTCACAAAAGTTACATTTTAAAAATAAATCCTACAAAAAGGGACTAATTCTCGTTTCTATGTGTGTGTTCTAGCGGGCTCCTATGTGGCCCTCACAGTGCTGGGCCGGCCCCCCGGGCTTGCCCAGATACCTTTGCCCGAAGCAGAGCCAGACATGAGCTTATCCTCTCCAAACTCTCCAGCACCACGGCGCCCCTGCAGTCCTCAGGACAGCATCTTACCTATTCAACAACCATGGGTACTAAAGACATTAGTTACTTCTGTTGCCTGTCCACTTTCTGCAAATTTGTCATGCTTCTTTATCTTATTCCCCTTGGTCTGTCTATGCCCCCCCCCCCCCCCCCTCCCCCCTTTATAGATGCTGTCACATTTGTGGTACATCTCTAAATCTCATCCGCTCAAATCTTCTCTGGGGCTAAATGACTTCTATATAACCCTGACACTATCTCTGTTATATATAATAGAGAATTATATAACATATGTGAAACATGTGCATGTGTATATTTTACTATTATTAAATATTATTATTATTATTATTAGTAATTTTAAATGATATTATTTCTATTATCTATTATATAGAGAGAGATAGATTGCACATTCGCTGTTTTGCATCTTTTTCAGCTTCTCTGGTTTTTATCCCCACAGGATGAGAAAGCTGACATCTTGGAGGTGAGTAAAGCAAACAAGTGTCACTTGCTGACTAAAGGTTCTGGCATTAGAAAGAAGATTTGCCCTCTTTGATGCACAGCTGTGTTAAATTGAACTATTAAAACGAGTGGTGTTTTCTCTTTGGAAAATCAAAAGATCACTTGTACCAGAACATTCATACAGAGGAGTCAAGTAGTATGTGTATTGTTTATTTAAATACTGCAGTATATATTTTAATGCAGGAAGTCGTTTTCTTTAACTTTTGCATGGGAAACAAATGTCAACATATTTGACATTTTTCCACTTTCAAGAAAACTACAGTGACCTGCTATTACTATTCTTGTGTCGATTTCCCCCTTCTTGCCATTCAGGCCATGAAGGAGGAGTACAGCAGAAACCCCTCCCCTAAACTACTGAAAGACATCCAGGAAGCTGAAAAACACATTCCTCAGCTGCAGGGTCAGCTCCCCAAAGCCATTGGGACAACACAGGTAGTTACCATAACATGCCCAAAGACATGGGATATCTAGGGACAGGTATCTAACGGCAGCATCCACGGAGGTGTTGTGGGATTCTTTTTCTTTTTTGTAGAACATTTAGAGATTGTGCCAGACAAACATTAATCCAAAGCCCATCAGAGGATTAGACTTTCTCTGTGGGAAGCCACTCTTTTGTGTCTGAGTGACAGCTTATTTTATAGTCATCACACGCTGAGCCTTGTGCTATGTGCGTCAGCTAGTGTGCTACATTTAAATTTTTCAGTATTTATATTTTATGCAATTCCACTCGTGAAATGATCTATTGACTATTACCAGTGTATGTAGTTTATTTTGAAAAGCTGTTTGAACATGTGTCATAAAGAACATTGTAAATATTACTTGTTTATCATTAAAATATATAAATCTTTATAATTATTATTTTTAAAAAAAAAAGTATTATTAAATCCTCAGGAGATTGTTCCAAGTGATGATGCAGATGAAGATGCATTTGTCCCCAAGGGAGAAAACAATGCAGACCTGTTCTGGACCAGGACCCCTGTAAGTAATCACATTTTTAAACATCACAATCTAAAAATCTCTCTCAATACCATATTTACATCAAATTCCAAGACCTGCTATGCTCTAGAATAATAATGTAAAAGTAAATGGAATCAGTCCTGCTTGGCTTTGGGGCTTATTTAGAGCTAAACATCACCAGAGCAAGGATTATATTTATGCATACCGATTCTACATTCAGATGACTCTCAGGCATAGCAACCAATCTGTAATATAGTGTTTTAGGTCTCTTTTTTTTCTCTCTTTTTCTGTTTTTAATGAAATTTAGATTCATTACAAAGTTGGTGTGTGTGTGTGTGTGTGTGTGTGTGTGTGTGTGTGTGTGTGTGTGTGTGTGTGTGTGTGTGTGTGTGTGTGTGTGTGTTCCCACTTTCAGATATCTCGCATATTTGGGCCGTCATCTCCAGACAGCCAGTGTCCAAGAGAGTTCTCCTGCCCCAGCCCAAAGACCACACCCAGGAACAGCTACAACTCCTTCCACTCCCCAGAGACAGAGGACACCACTGATCTGGTAGCTTTATGGAAATTATCTTCACACATATTATTTACTCTGTCTTTCCTCTAACTGTTAAAACCACACAATAAGGTCAAGAGGTTATGAATGTCCAAATGGGGGAGACATATTGACCATACCTGACATCTCGTCTACAGGACGCCCTTTCCCCTACCACAGTCAGCAGTCCCTCCTCGTCTCGCCTGGTTTCGCAGATCATTGGAGCTGAGGATGACTATTTTGATTCAGACCAAGAGCAGGTATTTTTGGGGGACATTATCTCTTTTATTTATTTGCAAAACCCTACAATTTTACGGAAAGCCCAAATACAATTTCAAGTGACTTATAGGTTAAGATTAGAGGTAAACTGTTGTACTGACTGTTTTTCAGACAAACGGCCAGTGTAACAGCTTTAATAGTATTGAGCTGCTCAAGTCTCGCCCTGCCCACCTCGCAGCCTTTCTGTATCATGTCATCTCTCAGTTCGACCCTGCTCCTGTGGTAAGACTTCCTTCATATTTGTTGATGGCTTTTATGCATTATTTACAGTTTTTACGTAACCTAGGCCCTTTGCTGTGAAGAAAGTTCACCCAGTCACACAAAGCTGGTTATCAATTTGCTATGTTAACCCAGTGTTTGCTGTCCCATGTATGCGCCAGTCACATGAACATCTGACCAACAACACTGATTTAGTGCACTGACAGCTGAGAATCTCATTTTACAATGCAAGAATAAAGTATAATATTAGAAACATATGAAGCAGTTGCACACATACAACAGAATGAAACTAACATACCTGCTGCAGATAAACCAGCGATGGGTTCACAGCATAAGTTTTTGTGGCATAAGTTATCTCAGTAAGAAGTGAACCACCACAGGAAACCCCGGCTTAACTATGGGAAGAAAGCTTAACTTGTCTTAAAACAAAATCTTGCTGTTTAGGAGACTCTGCAGTTCCTATTTTATTTTGATTTTTAATGTTTTGTTCCCTCAGCTGTGCTACCTCTATGCTGACCTCTACAAGCAGACCAACTCCAAAGAGACCAGACGGGTGTTCATGGGCCTTCACAATTTCTTCATTGACCGGGGAGCAGTGAGTCTTTATCTGTCTTTACACAGCGAGCACACAATCTAGTATTGCATTTAGATTACAGCAAATTATTGTAGCAAATTGAATTTAATCACATTTCCGGCCCGGGTGTTTCCAAAATCATACTAATTCGACCAAACAAAGCCTAAAAACACATTTTAAAGTAATCTCATATACAGGTCAGAACAGGGTGGTGTATTTGCTGGTAATTGGCTGTTATGCCTTTCATTGGAGATGATAGAGGAGTATCAAGGGCACAATAAGACTAGAAAAGCACTATAAATGCCAGATCATTTACTGTTATGTGTCTTTATTTATGATCTGAACTCATGCAGACAGTATTTGGCAGTGTTTTGCTTGACTTCAGTACCTTCACTCCTTTATATCCCTGTTTGCTTTTAAAGAATCGAACTGTTTCATTTTTGTTGCAGAATTTAAAAGTTGGTGTTCCTGAATCTGTCTCCGCTGATCTTGGTAAGTATTTCGTACACAGCTTCTGTCTCATTCAGTTACCTAACCAGCATCATTTAGAGCTGGTGATATTTATTTTGTGCTGACTTTTTGTGCTTCTGCTGAGTAACTTTAGCAATTTAAGCACCCTCATTATACAGTCCCTGTAAGTCGATTCCTCAGCCAGCCAAGCACAGTCCTTGCCAAGGCCTTAAGAAATCAAATGCTCTGATGGTTTGGAAAGTATTGCTTAGCTTTAATACCACTTATTTATTGTGGACATGCTGCAACCCTTTGATATTTATTCTGTGTATGTGTGTGTGTCCGTGCGTGCGTGCGTTTGCAGATCGGCGGCGGACAGAACTGATCCCAGAGGAAATAAACAGACAACATGTTCAAACACTGCAGGACTCTCTGCTCCCTGATATTCAGAAGAATCTTGAAGATTTCAGGTAAATTCAGAATTTGTATTTTTTGTGATGCTGCCGATTTAGCTGGGTTTCAGATGTTAAGGATTTTGTTAGCTCCCACATTAGGCATATATAAAAGAAACAAGCTTTTCTCATCCTCTTCTTCATTGTTTCTCTAAAACATTATCAACCTGGTCACAGTAATAACAGTATACCTCCTTATGTGTTTGGTACTTGCAGGCAGAAGCGGAGTATGGGCCTAACAGTGGCTGAAGCAGAGCTGGGCAGACTGGACCAAGAGAGAGTCAGAGACCGCGGCACTCTCGAGCGGGAACGCTCATATGCTGAAAACATCATCGCGAAAATAGACGATATCCTGTGAGTAACTGATACATATACATGCTAGTTGGAAGCTCATAATATTCAGTTTTATCAATTTTTATTTATCGTACTGTTAACAGGGTAACTACTCAACTCACAGAGGAAGAGAAATGGTAAGAAAACTTTGGCTGAAGCAGGTTTCTTAAATCAAGAGATTTCTAAGAGTTAACAACTCCCATGGCCCCTTCAGCCATCTGTGTCTGTGCTATATTTACATTCTGTAATATGCCTCTCAATTATCTAAGGGAGCTGTCATGTCTTGGCTTATTTTTATTAAATCTTTTCAGTCCTTGAAATTATCATTAGACAGCAATCTGCTCCTAATTTAATAACTTGCCAGTGGTAGTAATTATTCACCTTTAAAGTACAGTCTTTGATGTTTCAAGCAAGAATACATATCAGTGTCATCCGAGCGCCACTCTGCATCCCCCACAGTTGACAAATTAAGCGGTGGAGCAGTCTCTTAAAGAAAACATGTAATTTATGCAGTATGTTTATATTAAATAATTCAAAAGTGTGACTGATTGAAACAGTTTTGTTTGAAATGCCATATGGTCGCAGCACAGCCCAGATGGTTTGTGTAGACGTTGTATGAGGAACGACTGTTGTGACATATGGTACAAATCACAATATGGATACTTGCTCTCTTCAAATTTTAGCATTGTCTTGTTTTGTTAATTATAATTCAGAAAGCATCCAAACTCATTGGTTGTCATGTTTGTTTGTTTTTTAAGCACTACAATGCAGTATGTTATATATACGTACATGAAGCACCTTGGTGTGAGGGTCAAGGAACCTCGCAGCCTGGAGTCCAAACGGCTTCGGATCAGCTTTCTTCCCATGATTAAGGTAATCTAAATTTGTCTTGCACAGTGAGACTTCTTCCTCTTCCCCCATCACCTACATGACTCTTTTCTTGTTTTTGATGAACTCTACAGCGAGGCAACAAGACAGAAAAGGAAAGGGAAGAGAAAGTGAAAAAGGTTCCCAAGAATAATAAATTTAATATTCGTGTACCTCAGCGGCGGCCCAGCCGCATCGAATCGTCAGGTAAGATACGAGTTTGAAATGACCAAAAATAACAACGTAGCTTTCAAAGCTTTATATTATTTTGATACCACCTGTCTGTGTATTCAGGGGGTACGACCCAGGAGGGACGACCACGGCCTCAGAAACAGATGTCTCAACCTGCACTGTCTACAAGTGATTATAAAGAATCTAGTCGTCTCAAAGGCAGCCAATCAAGCGAGGGCCCTGAACTTATACACTCCATGTCTGTCAACTCATCATCTCCAATTAGCGCCACCTACAGCTCTGACACCAGCAGAGACGCTGATATGGGTGAGCAAGCAGACAAATGAATTAAATGAAAAAACACTTAAAGGAGCGATGGCTATTAACTTGTTATCTGGCAGGTGGGACTCCAATATTTGGCCCCTGCAGGGTGAGTGAAATCCTTCCATCGGACTCTCTGGACGGGTTGCCATACTCTGCTTCGCAGTTTGACCCTCTATATAACCTGGACCAACTGCCAGAGGATGACAGAGAAAGTGACAGGTGCCTTTAAAGTCACATCTGCAGTAACACTGTTTCCCTTAAAAGTTCTTATTTTTATGACTGATTTCTCTGTCACTTTTTGTAGAACTCACGAGGGAACACCAAAAGCTTTAAGAAGGCAAGAATACCAGATCATTTGGACTTTCTTATATTGATCTAAAAACCTAGTTTAAAAGCTAACTTTATTGTATTACTGTAGGCTTGAGGGACTCGGTGCTGCTGATATCCAGAGCGAGGATGACCAGGGAACAGATTCTGAGTGCGATCCCCCAAACTGGCAGCATCTGGTGCGTCCAGAGGTTCTAGCCGGTCTCAGGCCTCATGAAATCAAGAGACAGGAAGTTATCCACGGTGAGGACTGGCACTGTCAAACTCCCCTGAAGCTTATATTGTATTTTCAAAGTATACTCTCCATATGCTTTAAAATACTACAGTATACAGAATATAGTGTGTAGACGGGAAGACAATTATGCAGCATTTGCTGGGATCCAACCCAAGCTGCTGTCAGATGTGTTTTATGCTGAAATGTGCAAATACCTGCCAGCTCGAATTAACATCTTGCGTGTCTGCAGAGCTGTTTTACACAGAGCGTGCACATGTACGGATGCTGAAGGTTTTGGACAACGTTTTCTACCAGAAGCTCACCAAAGACTCCATCCTGCCTCCTGCTGACATCAAGAATATTTTCTCCAATCTGGAAGAGGTTCTGCAGCTGCATGGTACACTATAAACACACATCTCCTCTGCCTCTGAGCCATTAAGAATCAATAAAATGCCTGAAAAGTCCTGTAGTGTAAATTTAATTCCATTTTAAAGTAAGGCCAAACTCTTAACAACATACAGACGCTCACATTATCATTTTGCATTCCTTTTTTTTTTTTTTTTTTTAATCTTGTACACACACATGCTGATAGTTCCTCCTATTTAAATTTCAGTTAACATATCAGATCAAATGGCTGCCGTTCGGAAGAGAAATGACTCTTCAGTAATTGATCAGATAGGAGACGACTTGCTTTCCTGGGTGAGTACAATTTTCATGCCAAAATTCTATTTTCTCTTTCATATAATTCCTTCTATTGAATAAAATTCAAGATGACTGATGTGGTGGGGAGAAAAAAACATTGTGTACAAAGAAATGGAAGTGTTGCCCAAAATTGCTTCATAACGAGAAAAAAACTGTTGACGTTGGCTTGAGATTGCTTTTCTCAGCTTTATAATTCGACAATCTTTTGGGATGACGTGTGCACAGGGACATGGGTATGTGCAGTTTATATATGACAGCCATGGTAATAGGCCTTTTTCGCCACTTAAATCCTTCTAAAATGGGGGGGAAAAAGAGGGGAAAAAAAATCAAAGACGACAGAGAGGAAAATCTGCCCTCTCCAGTAAGATGAAATGGGAGTGAGAAAAATGGAAGCCCTGTCCCTAGTAAATGATGTCACTCAATACCCTAGATCTGGCTGACATCTCAGCATCTTAATATTGTCAGTGATATATGAGATGTGAGGTAGCGGCGTAGGAGCTGGAAGTCTTGTATAGAGTCTCTCAATGGGAGACGTGGAGGGAGTAGGATAAGTAGGCTAATCAGTCCCCTAAGGGTCTAAACATTGATCTAGTCTGGACTGAAACTTAAGCTGTCTCTGCTGCAAGGACATAAGCCTGCCCCCCCAGGAGTCAGCCACTCGTCATAGCGGTTAAATACTAAATCTACTACCTCTGACCCATATTGACTGAGTTTCTATCCATCTCTGTCTTGTCTTGGGTTGGGTGGTAACAGTTCAGCGGTGGAGAGGAAGAGAAGATCAAGCAGGCGGTGGGGACGTTCTGCAGTAACCAGCCTTTTGCTCTGGAGCTCATAAAGACCAAACAGAAGAAGGACTCGAGGTTCACTTCATTCATTCTGGTACGCTTGTCACTGCGCACACAGTGTATACAAGGTGTTCACAGGAGATAACTGCTCAGAAGGCTCACAATTTGTCAATCAGATGGTTTAAACAATGGTTGTGTGGATCTAAATAAAAACCCAAGCTTACTCTTATTCTAGCTCAGTCTCTATTTATACTGAAAATTATGCATTTGGGCTGTTTTTATGGCTGCTTAAGGGTACTCCACTTATATTTTGCTTCTTTGCAGGAGGCAGAGAGTAACAGGCAGTGTCGCCGACTGCAACTCAAGGACATCATTCCTGTGGAGATGCTGCGGCTCACCAAGTACCCTCTGCTGCTCGACAACATTGTCAAGTACACAGGTGTGGTTGTGTTTTCTTAGTAATCAGAGCTCTCTTACCACAGTTGGCAAGGATTTGTTCACATTGTAATTACTTTGCGTGCACAACGACCTTAATGCACAACTCGTGAAGGATCTAATCTAATAATTGTGACAGGCCTTCAGGCCTTTACTTAAACGAATAGCTGCAACTCTATTATTATTATTATTATTATTATTATTAGAGCACATTTAGTTTGCAGATTATTTTTGTAAACTGTGAAATAAAATACTGCAAACAAGTCCAAGTACTTAAGTACACAGACTCTTTCATACGGGAGTCCCCTGACTAGATAAATAGTTTTCTTTCTTATTTTTAAATTATTCATTGCTTAACATATTTATTAGGCTTCCTGTGATTAAAAACTGCTCTCAAAATTAAATAAAGTGTTAATTCTGACGGCAAATTGTGATTTAGTTTTAGCCTTTTACTAAAACATCATTTAGTTTTGGTAGTTATTTAGTCTACTAAGTATCATAAGATTAAAGTAGATTAAATCTAAAATTGATTCAGTGGCTAAAATATAAGGTTTAAAAGTCTGATGCGTTATGTTCCGTGACATCTCTTTCTCCCCAGCGTTGACATCAGAAAGAAAACCATTTTCTCAGGTGCAAATCAAATGCGTTCATCTAACCTTTCTGCAAAAGGGGATTATTTCTGATTGGATCACTTCCAAACTCATCCTGTCTTTCTACACAGCTCAATTAGTTCTGATAGGATCTCACTGTCTCTCCAGAATATTTTTATCTTGGTTTTTTTTTTTTTTTTACATGTATAAGAATAATATTCTTATTTATTTGGCAAATAAACTGAATTCACATTTTTATATCCAATATGGACTTCTCTGAGGAGTCAGAAATTATTCAAGGTTCAAATTATTCAAATTATTCAAGGATTCAACAACTAAAAAAACTAGTTCTTCTTCTGTGCAGAAATGCAGGTAAATAACTGTAATTTGGTATCTTCATCTATAAATAATATGCTTTTACTATTTTTACTGCTTTTTCTGTAAACCTGTGAATTTGAAAATTCATAGGTAACAACAGTAAATATTTTATAGCTATACAAATATTATTTACATAAAATGGCATATGTGTACCAGTGGCTTGACCATTGCAGACACATAAAATATGATTTTCATAATTACCAATAATGTTAATTTAGTGCATCGGTAACATAGAGCACCACCCTAATGTATGTTTAATACATTTGATGAGCACTGTATATCAGCAGTGTTGGGACTAACGCATTACAGTAACTACGTTATTATTGTGGTAACGAGCACGGTAACTAGTTATTATGCCAAAATCAGGAACGCTAAAATCGTTATTCGTTACTTCGTGTGGTGGCATCGCGGAGCTTCCACAGATTCAGTAACATTAGCAAGTGGTGGAGGGCAGCAGGTGGATGAGGGAAAGGGGAGGCAGGAGGAGAGACCCGAGGCAGCCGCCGGTGTCAGGTGAACTGAACTTCAGGTAAGAAGTTATGACATGCAGTCTATCTGGGTCAGATATAAACCAAGTTTAGGTGGAGTTTATTTTCGTTATGCTGACTTTTTCGTACTGCATACTAGCTAGCATGACGGAGTAGGGCTGGGCGATATGACCCAAAATTCATATCTCGATATTTTTTAGCTGGATGGCGATGTACGTCTCAATAATTTTTTTTTAAAGCTATAAGGTAAGAACAAAAGGAGAGTTTAGTCAAAGCTGTGTCCCAGATGTCACACAGGCACTTTTATTAACATACAGCATAGATGTACATGAAGCAATTACTCAAAAATAAATTATGAGCATTTATTAAATAATAATGCTCCATAATTCTGAGAATTCTGAGTAAAACCAAAGTTACTTTCCCTAGTAACTAGTTACTTTGAACGTAACGAGTAACTTGAAGTAACTGAGTTACTTTTGATAGAAGTAACTAGTAATGTAACTAAGTTACTAATTTAAAGTAACTTACCCAACACTGTATATCAGCCATCTAGTTCATCACAGTAGCGGTGCAGCCTGGCTTACCAGTAAAAGTGTGTAAATGTCAGATCAGAATTAATTCTTGCTTTAAGTTTGGCTGCAGTGCTGCAGCACGCCCTCATGTGACCTGCTTGAGCAGAGTTCAGTTATCATATCCAGCTTTTCTCTCACATTCATCATGTCACAATCCCCGTGCCAATTAGTTCTTATTGGTGACTTAATACAGCATGTAAATGAATTTACCCATAACTATGGACATAAACAAAAAAAATAATAATGGTATCTCATTTGCATTTGATAATCTGAATGCAGCATAAAAGAACAGATGAGTTACAGAGACAAATAGAGAGATTATCATTTTAATGGTCCTGCGGCAGCAGTGCACATTTTTGGGGAATGTCGTGCCCATTGTTTGGGCCATCATTTTAGTCTGCAGCGGCCTTTGGGTCTCATTCGAGACAATGCACTAACGATAAAGAATAACCAGCTATTAGGGGACTGAAGTGTGCTCCCGCTCCCCCCAAAGCCCTGTCATAATTTTTTGGGAATGATGGCGTGTTAATGGCCGGACGAAATATCAATTTGTCGGACAGTCCTCTGCAGAACTGAGGAGACCTTACTGGTTAATGTCATCTTTCAGACAATGCAGAGGAGAAGGAGAAAGTTAAGCAGGCAGCAGACTGCTGCAGAAAGATCCTCAGTCACGTCAACCAGGCTGTGAAGGAATCTGAGGACAAACAGGTGTGTTGTTTTTTTTTTTGTTTTTGTTTTTTTGTTGTTGTTGTTGTTTTTGTTTTTTTTAATTGAATCTCCTTTCCATGTTTTTTGCCATTAGGATGATTTGTTTTCCAACTTCCTTTTCAGCTTCCTTTTTACTCAAACTGCATTTTATTTCCACTGCTTCTGCTCCACAGGCAGCAGTATCCTCTTAAAGAGGACTTACTTATCCTATTTTTTTTTCCCCATCTGTTTATTTCACTCCCTTCCTCTAGAGGTTGGAGGACTATCAGAGACGATTGGACCTCTCTTCTCTAAAGCAGACAGACAACCCAATGATCCTGGAGCTAAAGGTGAGTTGTCTGCCCAGCCCTCTTTTAGCTTCAGTTAAAGCATACTCACTTGTTGTACACCCACATTCACTGTTTGAAATATGTGCTAGATAGAAAAATAGCACTGCACAGAGCAGAAGCCAGTAGTTTAAAGCTTTTGTTTTTATTTCCTGTTCCATAATATTCAGAACTTGGATCTGACAAAGAAAACGATGGTGCACGAGGGTCCACTGTCATGGAAAGTGAACAAGGACAAAACTATCGGTTTGTTCTGATTGATAGTTTCACTATTGCTGTTTAGCTGGAAGGTGACCACTACTTACAAACACATCTTTCTATTTTCTCTCAGAGCTCTACACACTCCTCCTGGAGGACATCCTGGTTCTCCTACAGAAACAAGATGAGCGTCTGATACTGAAGTGTCACAGCAAAAACCTGTCGGGCACTGCAGATACCAAACATATCTTCAGCCCTATCATCAAACTCAACACGGTGCTGGTGCGCTCAGTGGCCACAGGTCAGTTACCACATAAACTCTGAGGATTTATTACTAGAATAAGGTATGAAATAATACAGGCTCCATCCATAGAGGGTAGAGTAATATTCATTAATAAGCCTCTCTTCTGCCAGACAACAAGTCCTTCTTTGTTCTTTCGATGTCGGAAAACGGAGCCCAAATCTACGAGCTAATGGCGCCCACTGTCTCAGATCAGAGAACGTGAGAGCAAATTCCCTTTGATTCATTTAAATCTCATTGTTCCGGTTGTTATACGAGCTGATGACTGTTTCATTTCCCTGCACAAGGTGGCAGCGTCTAATCACGCAGAGAGCTGAAGCCATGAAAGTTAAGCCTCACAGCGTCATACCATTACCTCAGACCGTGTACGTTACTTACTAATTTGAGCACATCTAGTGGGTCAGGGTTTATGCTCGTTATTAACACATGATTCTGCTCGTGTGCCAGTGGGGAGAGAGACGGCGTGGAGATCATTACAACGGGAGTTTCCAGGTTGAGTAGAGACACGGACCGCACATCCACTGGCAGCACCCAGTCCACAGGTAACTGGAGCAACTCATTTCCTCGATCCATTTCTTCGTCCTACTTAAATATGTGTCGCTATACTTCTGTAATTAAACCCCTGTGATAACTCTTAATTATACCTTCATAGATAAGGAAAGCAGTCCAGTCTGTAGAAGCGCACTGCAGACTTCGCTACCTGGCAGTAATCCGTTTGAGGGAGTGAAGACTGAGGAGGAGAAGGAGGAGGAAGAAGAAGGCTTTGTGGACCCAGAACTTTCTTATCCAGTGGCCGAGGATTGCAGAGGAGCCTCGTTTAGCATGTTCCCCTCGAGGGCAGACGAAGCACTGAAAACACGTAAGGGGCACAGAACCGATGGATTGATGCACATGAAATGCGATCCAGCTGTACTCTGTAAATCTATCACTTTTTTCTTTTTTTTTGCTCAGTGGCAGCATTAAAGCACGTGTTAGTGACCCAGCTTATGTCCCAGGAAGCTGCAGAGCAAACTAAACGCTCCACAGGGGCTCGCCTCCTCAGGACCACCTCTCTGCGCACCCCCATAGACAGCCGTGCACGAGTGACGGTCCACAACGGCTCAGAGAAAACCGGCTCCCAGACAGACGACCTGGCTCAGGACCTGGGTTCAGGAGACACCGGCTTCTTTGACTCGACTGATGACTATGGTAGGTCTGGGCAGTCAGAACAATTCATGGTTTAAATAGAATAAACTGACATTAAACATAAATGTTCGCCTCGTCCTGATCCTTCCTGTTTTCCTTTGATTCTTTCAGCTGCGTATTTAGTCCTGGAGGGTTACGGTGGCCCAGGGGAGAGCAGCACAGACGATGACATCTTGGCAACAACCACAGGGAAGCAGCTGAGCACTTCCCAAGGCTGCGCTGCTGACTCGGGCATCAATTTGAGATTTTCTTCAACATCACAGGCCGGCAGCCTCTCCTCTTTCAGCAGACAGGTCCTCTCTCACCTTCGAAATCTTCAGGCCAACCTCAATTATCTGAAGGTAACCGACACTTAATCCTTTACAGCTCTGAAACACACACACACACACAATAACTGGTATCATGCACATACACAGTAGTCATTTTTATTGTGTAATCTGGCAGTAAATTATTTTTCTCCCACAGGAGGTTGAGGCCAAGTACAACAGTCTAATACAGCAAAGGCCAGAGAGATCAGCAGCAGACACGCATGGAAATAAAGGTATCTCACTTCATGCTCAGCGCTGACAAATGAATAACTGGTTCTTAATTTATGAATCACTTCCTGTATCTGTTCCTTTTCTGATCCCAGATCTTGCTCTCTCTCCCTCAGATAAGAGATAGTGGAAGTCTGTGCAGCAGCTTTTGGCTGTGGTCCCAAAGAGGAAGTACCGACTTGTAGTCTGTTCCTACTTCTCATGTCCTGGACTTTCTGGACGACTTATAAGCTTGTCCTCTCACTGCTGAGCCCTGTTTTTTTTTTTTTTTTCCGTTTTGTTTTTTCCATCAGTTGCCACAGAGAATGAGAGACTTAAGTGTGAGCAAACATTTGAAGGGAGGAGTCATCTTTTCGATGCCGAGCCCCCCCATCCTCTTCCTCCTCCGCCTCTTCTTCCTCCTCAGCACAAGGCAATCAGGGATGTGGGATTGCGCCAGAACCTCACCCCCCTCCCCTTTTACCATTTAACACCCATATCCCTTGAATCCCTGCAAGAAAGAGAACTTATACCAAAATGTACAAAGAAGTGTGTTGAGAATATATATATATGAAACACAAAACAAGAAAAGGAAAATTTTAAGATAATGTATTAAGATTTTTTTTTTTTTATCCCAAGATGTATTTATTTTCTCTCTTTTCATTTTTTAAAGTGTTTCCCATATTGCTTGCATGCTTTAGGCCATGGTGTTACAGTTTTTGGCTGCTTCTCCTGCTTCAGTCACACGAGGGTTAGTGGGAGAGCCGAGTGCTCGCTAGCATAAAAGCACCCTAGCACACCTTGCTGAATTGCAGGACTGTATTCGGACTGAAGAGGCCAGAGTTGCACTGCTGATGGATCCCATTGTGTTAAAATGACCTGTGTTTTGAGTCTTGAATTTCAGATAAATTCTAGGCGTGGTGTTAACTAGAATGAAGAGTCTGCCGGCTCTGATCTGGTCCTGTTGCATTTCTGTGCTGACTCCTTCGTCCTCTTCGCTCTGAGGGGTGTTTTGCCTCTCATCTGCTCCTCTTCTCCTTTTGCGTGTGATTCTCCCTCTTCTTTTTCCCTGTGACCATGTTTGAGTGTTTTCCCTCTCTTCCTCACAGCCTAGTGGCTTTGATGCTTATTTATCCCTTCCAACACTTTATGTCATGCCTCCTCATCTGCCTCTGGGTGTCTCGCCCTGTTCCCCTCTTCTCCAAGGAGCGGTTGTGCTCGTTCAGTGTCAGCTCCTGGCAAATGCTGCTTTCTTTCTGCTACTATTGGCAATGCTGATCTGACTCCCTGATATTCTAATAATGTCATGAAGTTCAACATATTCTGTACAATGATCAAGTTGGAAGGTTTATGCATAACTTTACAAAATAAATGGTGCCATGACACATTCAAAAAAGAAACCGGTGTGCTGATGTTTTCTTTCTTTCTTTTTTTCCCCGTCTAACAAAAGAAGACATCTAGTCTGGTGATGTTTTCAGAAATTGCTGAATGATTGGGAAATTATTATATTTGGAGGTCAGAGTGACAAAGAAATGATCAGTTGCTTGACTTGTCTAAACATTAAATAATAAACACATTGTGACTGTAAACCTATTTTTCTTTTTTCTTTTTTAATCTGTCTGGTTGAATTTTAGGTCCTGCTGAAAAGACTGTGCCTTCTGTTCACAATATCCCTCCTCCTGTCTTTACACATATGGAGTGGAAATTTTTCAGATGTCTATGCCGATAAATTCACTCCAGGCATCTTTGTGTGACATTATTGTGCACAAATTCTTCATGGTTCTGCTAATTTATGCTGTCCTAATATAAAAAATTTACAATTATGGGTGCAAATTCATTCATTCATTTACAGTAACATAATTCCCTAGAAGGTTACACCTTAAGACCTACAGTAAGCAACTTTTTACCACTTTCAAGCAGGATATAGGGAGAGAAACAGTGAAAGTTACCTCTATGTAGATATCCAGTATATGCAAAGCAGCAGTAGGACTTAGTGGTAGTACAAGTATTCAGTATTAAAAGTCTTTTTGATAGAGAAAAAAATCTAAATGTATTTTGTTATTAAAGCTAGTTTAAACTTAGTTTCAGAATTGTTTTCTTTTAGCTCCAACACATTTTGGGGAGTTAATTATGAGCTATAGTTGTAGTCTCTGGAGTCGCTTGCTTTCAGACACAGTTCAGGTAAATCAATTTAATATTAAAATAGCTAAACTGCACTTTAATCTGTGTAAGTGTGTAAGTGACAGTCGGACACTTGCAGGAATTCACTGCACTGTGAATGAATTCAAGGCTTGAACTTTCCAACCACTCAACAGATGACATCCTGTATGCGAGTAACTGAAAAATGGATGACACATGAAATATTACAGATCTCTTTCCCCCCCGAAGCAACTTCACAATTGAAAACTGGGTTGAAAATGTGGACGGCGCAGGCAGTGTGGACCACTTTAATGTTACCTTCATAGTCAACTATACGTTTGACCTTAAACAGAATATATTTTTCTAGACATTCGGCAGCACTAAATGTCAGAGTGCGTGAGCCATCGTAAAGGAAACCACGAGAGAGGTTTTGATCAAAGACGCCAGAAAAGGTGTTCATTACCAGCAGGTGGCAAACTTCCACCATTAAACTTCATGTGGAGAAGACCCACCCTAAAACCTGCAGTGACATCAGTGTTTTAAATAACCTAGGGTGCCCATTGATTTTCCACATACATTTGACTCCAGAGTCTAACAAATAAATGACCCAAGAAATGCATCTTGCCGGCCTCCATAATGAGACAAAGCCACAGTCAAGAGAATCCCACAGAGGACTGTGTAGCATTTATTGTGACTTTGTTCTGGTTTACTGCTACCTGTCTTGTGTCTGGCAGTGATTTTTGCAAAGTGTGTCTGAGTGGAAAGCAGGATGAAGAATCGCAGCCCGAATGACATGCTCCCTCTTTCTTTCTCTCTGTCAGCCCAACTGTTGGCTTGCTGCAATGAGAGAGAGGAGAGGATATCTTATGAGGAGACAATGTGAATCCACATGAGGTATAAATGGTGAAAGAAAAAGAGGGAGAAAAGCCAATAAATT
Organism: Aulonocara stuartgranti; assembly: GCF_965226115.1. NCBI lineage: Eukaryota > Metazoa > Chordata > Actinopteri > Cichliformes > Cichlidae > Aulonocara > Aulonocara stuartgranti. The sequence goes on from NC_138950.1 coordinate 19,134,404, forward strand.
AAGAGTAATAGAAAGGAAGTGGTGAGGGCAGAGTGTGATAAAGACACAGGGAAGATGAGGAGAGGACAGAGGCAGACGAGAGGGGATGGTAATTGATTGTCTTGTTTCTCCACATGCACCTGTCATCGAGCTAATTGGAGTGGCGAAGACAAAGAGGAGAGAGGTGTCAGTCACAGCGGAGCCTTCCAAGAGGGCAATTCAGGTCAAGCTCTGATAAGACGACCCCTTTCTCCTCAGCACCTTCAGCTACGCAACAGTGTCACGAGGAGACGGGCGGGGGAAATGAATCCAAAATATGTCCCATCCAAAAGCAGAGGTCCTGCACTGTCGTTGTTCTCTTTTTTTTTCACCCACTAGGCATTTTGAGTTGTGTCATCTTTTAAATATAGTATAAAAACATAACAGAGCACACTTACCCACATGGTTTCGGATGCTGATTTGCATACATTTTGCATACATGCCCAATGTTGAAAATCAAGTTGAGGATTGATGTGTTTACCTGATGCTGTGTAACACAAAGAGCTCGAGCTCATGATTATAGTGGAGCGCATCATTATGGTTGTTGCCACGGGGCTTAATTCTAAGATAAGGATGGTTGACTAAATAACTCGGCTGTGACAGGAACAAACAGGAGGGGTTATTTCTTTAGAATCTGGGCTTTTTTATCCACACTTCCACAAAAATAAGAAACACAGCACTGCAAGCATCGCATTCTGAACAGCTCCTAAAATCAAGGTTCTGTGTGAACGTCTATGCATTGACTTTTCTACTCTACACGAGCACTGAAGGCATTTTATGCAACATCTCTCATTCACCCAGGCATTTTTCTGCGACAAAGTGCTTTCTATCTAATTCTTACACATCAGGAGCAACTCAGGGCTCAGTGTGCCAAAGGATGCTTTGTTATGCACACTGAGGCAGCCGGTGACTGAACCACCAACCCTCCAATTAGGACATGACCTGCTGCACCTCCTGAGCCACAGTTAGCTAACTAAATAATGTTTAAAACCAACTGCCCAATTTTGTGTAGTTCCACCTCAAAGAAACAGCTCTGACCTGCTGAGGAGTCTCTTTAAGACCTCTTAAGACATCCCAGTAATGTCCTGAAAGCTGAGAGGCTTTAAAGAAACTGACTTGCTGTTCCAGCATGGTGAGGTGGAGTTGAGGTGCAGGACACGCTGGAGAGATCATCTCTGTGTTCCTCTGGATAAACTGGAGGAGGTGGCTGGGGAAAGGTAGGACCTTTCTGCTTAGGCAGCAGCCCCCTCAACACGGGCATGGGTATGCAGAAGAAAATGGAGGGATGGACGTTCCAGCACATCCCACAGATGACTGATGGGATCGGGTAAGTTCAAGGCCAAGTCAACACCTTGAATTCCTTCAAACCATTTCTGAACACTTCCAGAATGAGAGGTTCACTGCTATTGGCAATAGTTACCATGAAGAGGTGTCTGCAGCAGTGCATCATTCACAGGTATACCAGGGTTCAATAACACACAACGCCTCCGAAACGTTGCCACTTTCCCATAATTCATCTCTTCCGCAGGTAAATAAAACACACTCACAAGGCTATCTGCACGATGTTAAAGTAAGTAAGTAAAATTTTATTTATATAGCACATTTCTAGATAAGAGATCACAAAGTGCTTTACAAGGTATAGACACAGATTAAAAAGACAAAGTACAGTCAAAAGTTAACAAAATGCAATTTTAAAAAGATGTGTTTTTAGCTGTTTTTTAAAAGTAATCAGTGAATCAGCAGATCTTAAGTTCTGAGGAAGAGAATTCCACAGTCTGGCGGCCACAGTAGCAAAAGCTCGATCACCCCTAGTTTTCAGTCTCGTATACTTAATAACAAGTAGGCCCTGACCACAAGACCTCAGAGACCTACTAGGGGCATAGGGCTGTAAGAGTTCAATGATGTATGATGGTGCTTGTTCTTGAAGAGCCTTAAATGTGAGAACCAGAATCTTAAAGTGGACTCTGAATTCGACAGGGAGCCAGTGTAACTGTATAAGCAGCGGTGTTATATGTGAGTATTTCGATGTTTTCGTCAGAAGCCTTGCTGCAGCATTTTGGACAGTCTGCAGACGCTCCAGGGAACTCTTGTTTAGACATGTAAACAGTGAATTGCAATAGTCCAGTCGTGATGAAATAAAAGCATGAATAACAATCTCCAGTTCAGTATGAGCTATTATGGGGCTCAATTTAGAAATATTTCTTAAATGATAAAAGCAAGACCGAACCAGAGATTTGACGTGAGTATCCAATGTAAGAGCAGGATCGAAGGTTATCCCTAGGTTCCTGATAGATGGTTTCACAAACGTTGAAAGGGGACCAAGAGCATTCATTATGCTGGGTACATGTCTGTCTGGAGCACATAACAGGACTTCAGTTTTATTTTCATTTAGTTGGAGGAAATTGTCGGCCATCCAACCTTTGATGGTTTCCAAACACACATTTAAAATCCGCAGTTTAGAAGCATCTTCAGGTTTAAAAGATATATATAGTTGGATGTCGTCTGCGTAGCAGTGGTAACAAATATCCTCAAAAGGGCTCAAAATATGCTGGAGAGGAAGTAAATAAATTAAAAACAATAATGGCCCCAGCACAGAGCCTTGTGGCACACCAAAGGACAGGGACGTAGAAGATGACCTGTACTTAGAAACTGCCACAGAAGAGTATCGTTCACAGAGATACGAGGAGAACCACTCTAAGGCAGACCCAGATACACCGACCCAGTATTTCAGCCTATCAAGCAAAATATAATGGTCAACGGTGTCAAAGGCCGACGTGAGATCCAACATTAAAAGAACAGAACACTTACCCGCATCGTTTTGCATCAGAATGTCATTAGAAACTCTAAGAAGGGCTGTTTCAGTAGAATGAGCTTTACGAAAGCCAGACTGAAATTTATCAAAGATGTTATATTTTTCTAAAACTGCTGTAAGCTGCTTAGCCACAATCTTCTCTAAAATCTTAGCAATTAACTGTATTTTTGAGATCGGTTTGTAGTTGCTAGTGAGAGATGGGTCCAGCATAGGCTTTTTTAACAGAGGGTATATAACAGCAGTTTTAAAATAGGCAGGAACTTTGCCAGATCCCAAAGAGGTGTTAATTATAGTGAGCGTACAGGGACCAATAGAGTAAAAGACATTTTTAAATAACGATGCGGGTAAAATGTCGAGTGAACAAGAGGATACTTTTGTTGCACTAACTATTTTACCCAGTTCGGCTAGTTAAACAGGTAAAAATCTTTCTAAAACAACAGGCCGAACTGGCGTAGGAACTGACAGTGCAGATGCTGATGGGGACAATTTTTTCCTTATATTGCTAATTTTTTCTAAAAAGAAAGCAAGAAATGTTTCACAGTCTTCAGCAGAAGAAATAATGGCAGCAGGTGGAGCAGGAGTAATGATATCAGTAATAGTATCAAATAAAAGGGAAGTTAGATGCTCATGTGCCTATCATACATAGCTGGACTGGACTTTTTCATTTTTATGGGCCGATGTTTTGTTTTTTCGTTTTTTTCCGTAACGGTATAAACACTGAAAGGTGGTGGATTGGCCAGATGCTGGGAGATGTGTAAAAATAACTCAATTGTTTGGTGATGGCTATGGCGGAGCTTCCACAGATTCAGCAACATTAGCAAGTGGTGGAGGCCAGCAGGTGCAACAGGCTGGCAGGTGGATGACGGAAAGGCAGGAGGAGCAGAGACCAAGTTTAGGTGGAGTTTATTTTCGTTATGCTGACCTTTTACAGTCAGTTACAATAACTCGTACTGCTACTAGCTAGCATGACGGAGTTTCTATACAGCTGGGCGGGTGCTATGGTGTTAATGATGTTGAACTTGTTTTGTCTTATTTTATTTATAAGGTTAGTTGGTTATCTGGTGAGAGGGAAACATGAAGATGAAACCAGGAGATGTCCTTACTGAATCATCAGAGCTGAACAGGTGATGGAGAAACAGGTTTACCTTTTAGGTGACATGAATTAGTTGAAGGGAAGTTATGAACTGTTTCTGAGAGACAAATAACACCAGGATCTTCTTCTATGTAGCTGACAGCTGGTAACTGTGCAGGGGCGGGTCTAGCAAAGTTTTGCCAGGGGGCCAGGTAGGGCATTAACAGGGAAAGGGGGGCACAAAGAAATACTTTTCTTTCTTATTCTCATTTAAAATGTCTAGCTTTTAAAAAATAATTATCTGAATCTTACAACAAACGTTTTCATCGGATATAAAATGTATTGAAATCCATTATTGTACATAGTAATTTTTTTAGGGTCCCATTTTAATTTCTTCAGAAGTAGCTAAGTACTGTATATGATGCCAGTATTTTCCCACATTTTCTAGATACTGTACCAGTACTGTGTGTAAAATGCAATATTTTGCCCTGCCATCCTGTTTATTGATGTGGCAAATGAATGGTTTATGAAAATATATCTAAATCTGTCATCAGTGATCAGTAATGATCATGATTCACGTCTAGCCTTCTCTGTCTTAATTTCAGGTTTTCACCATGTGTTGTAGATAGTTCAGGAAGTTAACTCAACCAAGCAGTCTACTTCCGGGTACTGTTTAGAATACCAGAATAGGGAGGATGGTGTCAGCATGACCGCTGAATGATCATGGTGATCTTCCTATTATAGCCGGTACTCAGAGCATCGTGCATATTGTCCTTCCTTGAGGCACTTTTGGCAAACGCTACCGACTGTAAATCAGGAACGCCTGCAAGACTTGCATTTTGAAGATGACTCAGTTGTGTAACTATCAGAGTTTGGCGCTTGTTAAAATGAGTCAGATTTGTATTTTTTGGTCCAGTTTTCAGCTGCCACAGTAAACTCCAAGAGGTAGCTGATACATCTAATACATCCCAACGCAACCTTGATAGGCGGTAGTGTGAGAAGATAATCAATATCCTTCCCAAAGATTTTCTCATGTATCTCGGTAATGTTTCCAGTGGGGACACACTCGCATCAGTATTTACACCTTCAACACGTCCTCACTCCCAAAGCGTAACATTTTAGGTGACAAATCGTCAACATATTACGTTTTCAGCCACCCTACACGTTCCTAAATGACGACATTGGAAACATGGGGAAATATGAGAACCGTTTGGGCTCAATCTACACGTCTGCTCTTTTTATTAAAATCGCTTGGGAAAACACTATTTAATGTCATTAAAGTGCTGGTTAATGTTAGGAATAAGGTTATGGTTAGGCTTAGGGATAAGGTTAGGTTTAGGGCTGGAATACAGGGCTGGAACGTCTATTACCGCGGGAGCGTTATTCCACTGGATTTCATCCATAACTTGGTGTTCTGAGAAACCATCCTACTCTGACAAAACGTCCTACCCGTATTATAATTTGACGGTGACCTGCGACTAAACCTAACTCTACCCCTAACCATAACCCTAACCATGACCATAACCCTAAGAAGTATTCCGGATGGGTGAGAGAAAAAGAAGTCAATTTGGCGTTGGTGTTGTGCGCATGCGCCGCGTCTGTGCAGAAACATTGGGTAGGATGGTCATCAAAAGGTCACCTTTTGCATTCCCCAGGAACGCCGCGGGACGTGACAAAACGTCAGGATGTTACGCCTCGGGAGTGAGAACGGTCTGACACCTCAGGTAGTCTGCCAGCAGCCTGTGCTCATCTTTTATCATTGTATGGAATTGGGCTGGTTAGTTGGTGCTTAACTCGTTGCTGCAGCTGGTGGCATTCAGCAGCACCACCCAATAAAAGTTTCAAACGTAAAAACATAATGCTGCTCCTCGTTTAATCCCTTCATCAGTATTCATTGGCAGCATGACGCACACGAGCCTCAGCGTCAGCCGCTGTTCCTATCAATATAAAGTCAGTCACCAGTGTGAAGATTGTGTGAGGTCAAACTTAAGATCAGTCAACAAAATAATTAGTCATAGTCCTCCATTACTTCTGTGTAGCTCTTCTAGCAGAGGCACAGTGGGGTTATTTTTTTCTTTCTTTTTCCTTTTCTGTGCAATATATCACTGACTAGTTTTGTGGTGCTCATCAAAGGCTATTATATTTCAAACCGTGGAGGAAATAAATAAATAAAGAAGAAAAGAATGTGAACAGCTTAGAAAAAGTTATAGTGGAATTTAAAAAAAAAATCAGCTATTCAGATTGTGATTTATGGCTACGGCCACTCTCTCTCCACTTTCCAGGGGGAGAGAGGGATGGTGTCTGCACCTGCTTGTCAAACCAGAATAATTAGGTTGTTTTCTCCTCACCACCTCCACCGGGTTTTAACAACTTTTTTTTTTTTTTAATATTTGCATTTTTGGATGCCCTCCCCATTTATTCAAATCCGAACAAGATGTTTTTGGAAATTATTTAAGTCAATCAAAGACAATTCTTTCTTTTTCCTTTTTCATCCAACAGAAGTCACCTCAATAATAAGCTGTTTCCACAAACGATGCCCGTGACCTTATAAGATTGATTTTCATGCTTCTCTTCTCTCCTTTCATCGAGCAGAAGCCAATATCGGATGGATTGGGGCTGAAGATCAATGTGCCATCCGCAGTCCGGTTAATCCATAGCCTCTCTGGAGTAATCTGTGTCCCAAGCACAACAATGAGCCAGGCAAGCCGTGGAGAGGGTGAGTTAAGCCAATGCAAAGAGATGAATGAACTGACTCCTTTAAATGAAAGCAATATGCTTTAAAAAAAACCTGAGAGAGCAAAGATCCATGCATACCAAACAACGAAGAGGATGCCTGAACCCATTCAGCGACTGCTGCTGCTGCGGGATGCTTTTTAATCAACCTGTCCAGTAATGAATAGGCACCTGTGGCTCGGCGTGGCTTGGCTCAGTGTTAACCCTGTCTAATTACGACACCGCGGTTTGATGGAGTATCTGGGTAAAAAGCTCCAGGCAGGGCCAGCTGGCACTGGGCTCCCTGGTTCAGTCTGCTGTGAAAGAGAAACCGGAGAGAGTGGAGCACATGGGCGCTGCGCTGTTGAGCTGTGACCTGGGACCACACCCAGGCTTAAAGAACCTCAGGGCCGCGGCAGAAATCGATGGCGCTGTCGGCAGCCACGCTTCTGCTGATTTTGATAACCAGAGCTGACGAGGTGCACAGCTGCCCCATCTGGCTGGCCGGCTCAGTCAGGCGGCAGGCTTTTTCTCAGACATGGAAACAAAAGTGAGATGTGGAAAAAGTTTAAGTGGGGCTAACGGACATATGGCTGGAGTCAGCTGCTCTGAGTCCTCTGGGCGTGAGGCGAACCCTCTCTTACACTATGTGACAGCAATGAATGGAGGCTGCCATGCTCACATGGATGCTTGATTTGGCTAAAAGGAGAAAATGATTAGTTATTCATTATCCTTAATTCATTGCTTCTATAATCAAGACACACAGGGAGGAGAGTAATTCAAAACAGAGCCCAGAAAACTAGAATTAAAGGGAGAATGTGGTATTTCTTCCCAAGACATGGATGGATGATGATTGGTGCCAAATCCAGATCTGGATGGTAAACGGGTATTTGACAGCAGATCATCTTATTGCTTGAAAAATGTCACATTATTTATCTCAAATAAACTATGTAAATCAATGGATCTGTCTTAGCGGATCTGTATATTTATAGCACCTTTAAGCTGCTGGTGTGCTCACATTTTATTTAAAAAAAAATCTGTCTGCCTGTACTCAAAGCAGAGTGTGGTGCAGCCCCCCTTTTTTTTTCTTTTAATTTTGCAGAGTACAATTCTAGTCATCATGAATCATTGAGCGTGAGTCATCTAGGAATCACGAGTCTTTCCTTCTTGCATGAAGCCTACATTGCTTCCTTTGTGCGATCGTTCCTGGTGAGCATGTACAGTACAAGCAGGCGCACTGGCAGCGCTCTTTAAAGCCCGCATCCATAATTACAACATGCTGTCCTCTTACGAGTTGCATCTACCCCACCACTGGCTCTCTTTATGTTTTAGGCATGAGCATGAATTTTGCATGAGCTTTGAAGCAGAACAGGTTTGTTTTACATCGGCAGTATTTGTAAACAGTGGATTAAAAAAGAAAAAGAAAAAAAAAGGTCATGTAAAATGTAAGCGAGCATATTTTCCAGGTAGCGGTGAAGCTTTTCAAGAAGCCAGAAGCTAATTTCTAAGGTGAAATTAACTGAGAAACTGAGATAGAGAGAGTTTAAAAATGTGGACCTGGGGCACTTCATCTGACCCCAGTCTAATCCTGCTTATTTCCTATTATCTCTCACTGTGATGCTATTGCAGGAGAGTATGTTGGGGTGCTGTGAATACTGATTTCTTAATGTTTGGGGCTTTTAAAACATTTAAAAGTTACACAAGCTTCATCGTCAAAGTGCACTTTTAAGACAAATCTGGTCCCTTGCTTCCTTTCAGTTTCAGTGTGACTCGGAGGCCTGACGTAACCTCACTAAGTTTTCACAACTCCAGCTGCATCTTTGCTGTAGATAAGCAGCGGCAATGCACAACTGGCGTGGATGCTGTGAGTCCAAGCTGGGGTCAGGTGATTTAATCTAGCAGACATGCTCCCACAGAATGCTAATCAATAATGCTCCCATACTAATGCCACCATCAGGAAGGAATGAATCTACTTCAAGGAAAAAGATAAATAAGTAAAAAATCTACGTGAGCGCAGACAAAACCTGACTGGAATTGAAAATGACTCTTTTGTTTGGTCGTTTGTTGTGATTCTCTCCACGGTCTCGAGGCCCCCTAAACCAGTCATTTGGAACATCCAAGAGGGTCTCCTGCCGTCAGCGTTAACTCATCTGACAGCATCCTGCTGGCTTCTGAAAAGGGCACGAATTCAGTGGACGCTAATAATCCTCGGTAAAGGCCCGGAGGTGAGCTGTCTCTCAGGACCTACTGGAGCAGAAGTTCACCCAGGGGTTCGGCAAGAGAATGACTCCAGTCAAGAGCCCTGCTAATCTGGCCAAACTAGTTCACAAGGGCACTATTTGACAGAGGGGAAGAAGTGAGGAATGGATTATTACGTTGCGGCCCACAGAGAAGCTTCGGCATTAACATTTTCACCTTGAAAATTGAATAAAAGGTGCTTTCACCTCTAAAAAGAACTCTGACATTGAATGTATTTTAAATTATAAGGTATTTGAAATGTGCAGTACAGTGGAGTGGCACGTGGTTAGCACTGGTTGCCTCACAGCATTAAAGTCCTGGTTTCAAATCCTGTGTGGAGTTTGCATGTTCTCCCACATGTCTGTGTGTGTTCTGCCTCAGTACACTGGCTTCCTCCCACAGTTCAAAGACGTGGAGTTAGTGGGGTTAGGTTAACTGGGGGTTCTAAATTTTCCATAGGCGTTCTCTGTGTTAGCCCTGTGACAGACTGGAGACCTGTCCAGGCTGGAGCCCGCCTCTCGCTCTCTGGCAGCTGGGATAGACTCCAGCACCCCCTCGACCCCGAATTGGATAAGTGGAAGAAAATGGCTGGATCCAGGTATTTGAAACGATACGCTTCACGTCACTCTTCCCTTAAATAAGCAGAGACAGCGCATTTATCTGATATGGAATGATTCTTTTCAGTGTCTCTGTTTATGGAGGACTTGACTTGACGGTCAGAGAGTGCAACTGCCTATTGCATTGTTTTCTGACTACAAAGAAATATCCTCTCTCCACAGGGAGGGGAAAATATGGATGATAGAGTCAGTACTGATGCATCTGCATGTTAACCTGTAGGTGAATCTTACTAAATTCAAACTGACTTTCTTTTTTTCTGGGGTCAAAGATGCACCTACTTGAGTCATACACAGATGAGCTGTGAGTTTTTGACCACGCACAAAGATGGAGTGAATCACGTCTGTCATCTCTGTGATGTATGCCAAAGATAAAACTACTAGACAGTAGGTGAACCGTCAGTTCTCACAGTAAGTGTGCTAAACCCAAGCAAAGAACAGAGGCCAAGTCAACAGGGCCAGATAAACCGCGTGCCTTGAGCTGCTGGGCTGCACGCAAATAACCAGCAGCAGGATATCAGGCAGGTGTGATCATAATGTTTGGGCTCATTGAGGTAATCTGATTACTCTTGAAAGGGGCAGCAAAAGCTGAGCAGCACTTATAACAGAGATCTGTATTTGATCTGACTTATACACAAGGACAGCTGTGAGCATTTTGTGCTTGTGTACTCACCAGGTGCCCCCGAACAGTGATTGGAGCTATTCCTCAAACTATTAGAGTCACTTAAATCCCCCCACCTGTCCTCATTGCTCATTTCTCCTGCCAGTTAAGCGAAACACTTAACTGCCCGTTCTCCTTAGCTGAGTGCAGTACAGCTCTTCTGTGCGCTTCAAGTAATGGTTTGCTACAAGCGACGAAATTGTCCAAGCAGAGCACGTAACCCTGGGCGTCCCTCCTCACACTCCACAGGAGCTAACTCTATAAGGAGACATATCCGCTGTAGCATGTGTAATTCAGACCCAGGCGACATCAGTATTACTGTATGATTACTTTCAAAACTCTCATGTAGAGTCAGAGTTTGGACTCCTCTGGCTTTGGCACTAAAATGGGCGGCTGCTCCACGTTCACGTCACTTAACTGTTCTTCGCTGCTTTATCCCTTATTACACACTCTCTCCTTTTTTTTTCTGCCATCCCTCATGTTGCGTCTTCTCATCTCTCACTGGCCACTGGAAGAAAGCCAGAGCCATTACCCTGCTGTCACTCCGAGAGAGGAGGAGGATCTATCCTGATAGCTGATGTGAAATGAACAGCCCCACTTGGTCACACAATGCACAATACAGGCGGTCTTTGGGGATGGAAGGTGATGCGGTGTGAAGAGCATTCGTGTGCACACACGGACACCAACCCACTCACACTGACACATCAACACAGCAGTGCTGCACCGGTGCAGCAGTGGTCTGATTCATAGCTGATGAATATTTACCAGCTGGCCATGCCATGTCTAAAACTGTACTGGCACACGGGGGGAAACAGAGGTGTTGAACCACTAGCGGCTGAAAGTTGTAAATGTCTATTGCAAGCAGCTGCCGAGGCGGAGGGTTCACTGGCTATATGTGTGTGTTTGTCGTGCACCAGTGCGTACTGAAGACTTTACATTTAGAGTACGTACAAATAAAGACAGGTGACAAATTTAAGGAAAAATCATAACCCTTAAAGTAAAAGCAATCTCCCGATGGTGGTAGGAGAAGTGACTGCAAATCAATACAATCTAACGCAAAGTTACCATTCACAAAGGGTCACTGAATGTGAAGTGTATGAAAATATGCTGTAGCCTTTGCAGTCTCCACATTTCAAAGCAACACCAGTGGGAGAGTTTGGACCAGTGTGTCCGTACTATCCACAAGCATCATCAAAACACCTTAAAGAATCGATTAAATTGTGGACTGCAGCTGCTCTAGTGTCCTGCACTGGTTCATCAACTTACTAACTAATATACGATGGTGATCTTTTCTTTAATTTGTCACCTGTTTGTATTTATGGATGTGTGCTTATCTCTGAGGCACCAGATACATTTTCCTATTCCCAGAGGGCTCCGACAGGTGGACTGTGATTGAAAGCTGATCATCCCCGAGGAGTATGAAATACAGAATAACCATCTGTGCAACAGGATTCTGATTATTTATTTATTTGCAAAGATTCTACTGGAACAAATATGCCTCAATAAAAGACATATTGACTCTGAGCAAAAGGAAAACATCACAGCTCAAGGACAGCTGGAGGAGTGTGAAGTGATGAAGGATGAAAACTTTGTATAGCATCAAAAGAGACTTCTTCCTTGCTTTTTCCACAAGTAGTGTGGGACATCACTCAAAGGCCGCTTTGTTAGGTACGCCTGTTCAACTGCTCGTTAACACAAATATCTAATCAGCGACTAAATGCATTTAGACAAGTCGACATATTCAAGATGACTAGCTGAAGTTTAAAATGAGCATCATGCTGAGCAAGAAAAGTGATTTAAGTGACTTTGAACGTGACCTTGTTGCATGACCGGCTGACTGCTGATCTACTGGGATCTACTGGGATCAGCTCTGGAGTTCACAGAGAAAGGTTTGAAAATTAAAAATGAGAAATTAGCCAGTGAGGGGTCAAAATGTCTAGTTGACGCTAGAGGTCAGACTAGTATGACCAGACTGCTTGGTGCTGATGGGAAGGCAGGAGTAACTCAAACAAACAAAACAAGAAAAGCTAGTTAGAACTGAGGTGTGCAGAAGAGCATCTCTGAACACACAACACATTGAAACTTGAAGAAGATGCACTACAGCTGCAGAAGAGCACATTAGGTGCCGCTAACACAGAAAACTGAGGCTACAATAGAATAATAGAAAACATTGTCTAGTCTGAATTTGGCATAAACAACGTGAAAGGATGGATCCATCCTTCCTCGTGTAAACAGTTCAGGCTGGTGGTGTAATGGTGTGGTGCATAACCCTTAGTACTGACTGAGCATCGTTTAAAGAACAGGGCCTACATGCTGACCATGCCCATCCCTTTATGCACACATCGTCCGATGGCTGCCATCTCACAGAGGTCCAATCATCTCGAACTGCTTTCTCAAACACCACAATGAACTCGTTGTACTCAAATGGCCTTCACCAGGCCTCAGTTTTGAAATGTTTCCAGCTCCTTGTTGAATCTATGCCATGAAGAATTAAGGCAGTTCTGAAGTCCAAAGCGGGTCCAACTCGGTTCAAGCAAGCTGTAACTAATAAAGTGTGCTACAGCATATACAGTGTATTCAAATGCTCTAGAATTATGGTTTTAGAAGGGAAGTATTTCTCAATAACATTCAAAATACATCACTAAATGTATAATGATCATATTTAACATTCTCAGAGGGTGGGAGATGGGCTTTACTAGCAAAAAACTCAAATATGTCTAAATCCTTTAAAATAATCAAAAAGTGTGACTTCTTCAATGGCATTTTCAGAAAATCTGTTAAGCTAACCAACCAAAAGTGCTTCGTTTTTGTCAGTTCACGAATGCGCCCATTGCTCATAGCGAGAAGCTGTTTGAAAAGAATTCAATCGGCCCGCAGAATAAGCGCAGACCAAATTTACTCAGCATGATGAGCGGTATTTGATTCTAGTTAGCAAAGTTAAGTGCAGAGTTCACTCCAGTCCTCACAGAAAAGGAACCTCTCGGGCTGACAAGTGTATAAGGTAGTCGATGCCAAAGCAGTTGTCAATAGAACGACGCTTTGAATGCTAATGAGAAAAATTGCTGACAATCCGTGTTCTGATTTGTCAGTAAATTTTATTCGCTGTTAGCGCACCTCGCCAGCTTCCTTCAATCGATACACCAGTGGGGATGCACCCACAGCCTGACTTCAGCATAAATGTATCATTCTTTGTGCTTCGCACCACGCACCCTTGTTCGCATCATAGCGAGGTGACTGTACCCTTGTCCTGCCATATCAGCATCAGCAGCCTTATTCACATCCATCCCACCCACACTTTCCTGCAGCTCATTGGGGATTTAAGACTGTCAATAACGCTTATTGCAGCGCCAGTGTACTGCCTAATTACAAAATGGCTCTCAAGCAAATATGGCTTGTTTGGAATCACACGTGGCTGCACAAACATAAATAAAGGCGCACAGAGTTCACTCGCACTAATGGCAGATGGATGAGACTCTCAGATTGCTTGAATGCATTATATTTATGAACACGTCTATTTTTACAGGGCTGATTTTCCATCTTGCTTCAGTGACTATGTTCCTCAGCGCCGGTGCAACGTAGTCACTAGAGCTTACTTCCCCACGTCTCGGCAAATGCTATGCAGCTGTCAATGTGCCAGTTCCACAAGTCAGATTTTCAGCCACAGTTAAAGGATCCCCCCCCCGCATGCTCCATTAACATTCTATCTCACTTCAGGAGACGCACACCTCTGCGGCTGTTGTTGAAATGGGACATCAGATATGGTGGTTCAAGTTTTAAGCACTCTTAAGCTACAGCTCTGCGCAGAAAATCGGTCTTGTTCAGTGGTTATTTGGACACTGAATTGCTATCTAGCACTGCAGTGACCTGTGGAAAAATTGGCAGTGCATTTTCATATGTCTTCAGCGTTTGGCTGTGTCAGTAATGCTGAACCGCTCCTTCTCATGGCCTCTAAAACGAAGTGGGTGTGACTGCACCAGTATGTTCATAGGTGAGATTAGTGACAAACCAAATGTCCTAACTGAAAATATGAAACAAAAATATCTTCTTCCATTAAAAATATATATTTACATTTTGACAGCATGGGAATGTTGAAGTTTGTTTTTAAAAACGCAGTAGTGCTCTTTCTACACCTACAACTTTGAAATGTGTTCACTGTTATTACTGTTATTAAAAAATCATAGAATCAAAGCAGACTGCTGTGTGTTGGAAACCAGTGGTCAGTAGGATATTATTATTAAAATGATCCGACCATATGAGTAAAACTGCCACTTAAACTTGTTTAAAAATGTTTTCATTAGTTTATTTCTTTCCCTTTTTGCAGTAATATTATTTTACTATTGTGTATGAAATAACTGCTCTGTATTTTAGTGCACATTTTAGTCAAACTCAAAGAAATACTAATATTTTAATCAATATAATTAAGACAAACTTAAGGAGTTTGCAGAGTAATTAGGTGAGAGGTGCAGTCAAACATATTTTATCTCATTGCAGACCTGTGATCGTTGCTTGTGAGATCTGTTTTAATATTGTAACTGAAACATTGCTTATGTGTGTGTTTGCTCACTGCAGAGAGCAACCATCCTGACTTTAGTAATTTATGGAAGTACTAGAAGTGTAATAACGATTATTTCATTAACATTAACATTGGTCTCCAGGACAGGATTTTTCCTCTTAATCAAGGAGAAAGCCCAAACATTGTGTTAATGCTAGAACAAGTCACCCCATACAAAATTTTGTGGGAATTTAAAGAGGCACTCTGCCAGTTTTACCCACCATCAATGGGCCTTTGGAAGCGGTATTGCATGAGCTATGTGGAAAAGCAATATTAAGTCTTCAATGCTTGTGGAGGCAGCTCCATGAAATCTAATAATTCCCTCAGGAGATGTCAGTTGAGTCAATTGAGTCTGAGGACTACACATTTGAAAACCAACAATGTCTGGAGCAATGAGCAAGACCAGACCTCTGCAGCTCACTCATCACCTCCATCTCAGCTCGAGGCTAGTGGCTCAGGGCTGTACTAGCTACTGCTAGCATAAATCCCCAGCCAAACTGTTGCTGGTTGAGTTTGTCCTGTAGGAATTGTACAGTAGATGCCAGGCTGATGAGCATTATGGCCACTTGCTTTCCTCTTGTCACTGTAGGGTTTCCTCCTGCAGGACTCTGAAGGAATGGATGGTCATTAGGTCAGTATGGGTTCCAGTCAGGGGCGTTTCTATGATCAGACCTTTATAGGGGCTCAGCTCCCAATCATAATGTCATACAGTGTCTTGCAGTTAATATTCATGATATTAATGGAGTATGCTGCTTGCAAACATATACAATCCCTTTCCCCTTTGCAAGCTTCAATTCAACTGGGTACGTGTTACAATGTTACCACCAAAAGCAAACTAATTAGTTGGATGACCTATTGCAGTGTATAACACGTGCCTTTAGGATAGACATTTTAGTTATTAAACTTGAGGCAAAGGCTCAGTTGTGTTGACTATAATTTTCAAAAGTAAGTTGAAGAACAATTTGTAGCAGAGTAGATTAGAGGAGAAACATGCAGCACATCATGAAAAATCACAGTGCCACTCCGAACACCTGGAAAAACGAATTGGTACTAGAGCTGATTTCACTTTACCTTAAAGTTTTCCAATTCTTACAAACTCTCCCTTTATTGTGCAGAATGAGAACAGGATGTCAGCTACACAACTCAAGAAGTGGAGAACAGATTTGAAACCATCCTGTTTAGGTGATGTGAATTACACCCTAAACGGCACCATTCATGTCCATTAGTATCTTCTACTTAGAAAGTAAAATCAACATCAATGACTGGCTTTGTAACTTTTGTTAACTTTGACTGCATGTCTATGCTTGCCTGTTTTAAGTTCCTTTCTCTCCTTCTCACCCTATACCTACTCTGTCTTCCTTCCTCTGTCTTTGTGCTGTCACCAAAAGGTAAATGTAACAGTGGAACAGAATTTACAGCCCAATAAAAGGCTGATTTACATCATTTTATAATAATATTCTAATTGAATATAAGCTGCCTCTGGCCATTGACAGGCGACATTCTTCTGCCTTGCTCTCTGGAGCTCTGCGGTACTGTAAACAAACAATGACGCCCAATCCAACCAGAGCAGAAAAATAATGAAGTACATCAGCTCCTGGGCTGACAGCTAGTGATACGGCAGCAGATTTATGGCTCCGAAAGCTAAAATTAGCTAATAATCTCTGGCATCTAGCCTACATTCCCAACATTTTTTTGGTCTTATGAATGACCCTGCATTATTAGAAGAATTTGCCATTTCCCTTACTATGTTCAGATAAAATGTGTTAATCTGCACCACTTGTGTCCTGAAATGAACTTATTGTCCAATTTCAGTGAGACAAGTCTCATTTTTCACGACACGCCTCTGTGTGAGCGCACTGTAACATAATGATAAAAACAATGCTGGAAATTTAAACTTGTTGTCGTTGTAGCCTCGAGTGTCTCCAGTAGACAAGTTGGGAAAACACATTAGCAGACAATGTCAGAAAATAATAAAAAAAAGACATTTATTATCACTTTTACTGCAGTTATTTTTACGTGAGCTATGATGAACTATGATAAACGCCCTCAGAAGAGGGTCTTAACTCATCATTTGTTCCAGTCAGTAATATTGTGACTCCTTCCTAAAATCTCCACCTCCTGGTTTGTTGCTTGTTTGTAATTTGCTTTCCATTGTCACCACCACCACATTCTTACTCATCCTCGTGTTTGTTTTTCTTTGTCCTAATCTTTTCTCATAAACGGCATCTTAGCCTGTCTCGTCTTGCCTTATGTGTCACTAGCTATGAGCTGGGTTGTGACACAAAAAAGAAGTGTGCATGTAATAAAAAAGGATGCAGGTCCTGCTGCATCTCTACACGTCTAAAGAACTGGTTTACCTATGCTGTGACAGATCCGCCTGCCCTGATTGGATTTTGTGTTAGCAGGTACAAACTCCTGATAGGCGTAAGATAATAACAGTGATTTAGCCAATACGTTTAGAGAGTAGCAAATACATATTCGGCATATCTTTGTGTTTGTCCCATGGGGCTTATGAAAAATTAATATCAAGTCCCAGCCTGAATTACTCAACGCAAATATCCTATTAGATTTCCATTCTGGCCACATATAATGGAATGTGGATGACGGGTACCACTTCATTGAGTCCCACTTTAGGCATGCTGATTTCATTTTTCATCAATAATAGATCAGAAATTACTCAACGCATAGCTGACTGTGTGGTATGCAAATTGCACCAGTGATAAAGCACTTCAGGATGTGGTAACTCTACTGTGGTATTTGTGCATAAAATTCATTCAGTCGCTCTTCTTCCTGGGGCTACATCTAAACACACCTGCAAGTGATTTCTAAGAAATGAAGCCCTTGAGAAGTTGAGATCCGAAAGCAATGCAACTAAAAAGGCATCCCATCGGTCCCATCCTGGGAAAAACAATCCCTGAACATCTCTCTCTCTCTGTCCCTCCTATATGCTTGTATATGACACAGTTGTGAGACTGTAGGAAATTGTCTTTAGCAGTTCTCGGCAGCTTCCCCACTTTGATGACAGCATGACTGGTGGACGCAATGAGGGTGGGGTTAAAATGTCAAGACATTATTCTCGTCTGTCCCTCCGCAGCTCCCATGAGCAATTACATCAACCTTCACCTTGCACTAAAGCGTTTGGTGTTTAAACAGACATTTACTGCCACCGGGGCCCTGTGATTCATCTGGAGGGGTTACAGGACTGACATCCTTTTAAACACAGCTCGCCACAGTGAACTGGTGGCCTCTGTGGGGTCTTGATGAGTGCTGGAGATGTTTGAAAAACATTCTTACCCACCAGTCTAGACAGAGAGCAAGACAAAGCAGCAGTGTGACTAAATTGTTCATCCATTAGAAGCACTTACACACGCTGACAGATGCAAAAGTGCAAGTCAAAGCTGTAGAGTTGTTTGTGGATTGGGTATAAAGTCAGTGGGAACTTTTCAAAACAATTTCCACCTGCTCAGGAGGGTTGGGAAAACGTATTGATGGGTTAAAGGAGTTAAAATGTGCTTCCAGCATGACCCATGAGAGCAGCGAGCAGGTAAGAAAAATAATCCTAGAAATAATCAGTTTCACTCCGAGGCTTTTTTCTTAATCCTATTAATCCTGTCCGGTTTTAAGATTATATTAAAGCTAGAACATGAATAATATAGACTTTCCCCTCTTTTATATATGTTCCTGTAATGTCAGATGACCTTTTCTTTGTCATCTGTAGTTTGTGTTATTCTAGGTCCCCCCCCCCCCCACACACACACACACTGCTATAAATACATTAAGAGTCAGGAGCATCTTCCTTTCCACGTCTGAGGACAGCACAAAAAAAATCCCCCCTCTGTGAACGTGTGCGCGGCAGCGCGTATGAGAAGAAGGGGAGACTTCGCCCGCACCTCTATCAGTCTGCCCTGCATCTTTCCACCGGACCGCAGTGGATACAGCCGACTGTACACGAGTGCGTCTGACATACAGCACAATGTAAAATAGGTGTTTTCTACAGAGAGGGTTTCACAGGTACGTTTGTTTGGAGGAGCACCGCACAAAGCGCGATCGTTCCCTGGCTTTTTCCTCCGCGCTCGCTCTTACCTCAGCCGCAGCCCGTAAGTGGGATGCGGGATACGCAGCATCACCGGTGCCGTTAGAATAATCCCAACAGATAAACCTTGCAGTTCAGCGGGCCTATCAGATTTTAAGGCAACTGGTTTTCTAAAGGCTGAGCAGGGAGAGTAAAACTGCTCGCTGGTGTGTGTGGGGGGAAGAAAAAGACACTGCTTTTCTCCGGGAGATAAAGTGAGGAGGGATTTTCCAACTAACGGGGATGTGGCTGTTTTTCCACTGTCCTATAAAGCGGGAAATGATTTGGTCATCCAAAGATCAGATTTAAACTGGACTGCTCTTGATCTTATCAGTAACGCATTTTATCTGCCCGTTTATCTGCCCTGGGAGTCTCCGTGGTGGAGGGAGACGCGGAGCAAGATCCAGAGAACTATACAGAGGGAAACTGAGTTACTCTTCAATTACGCTTTTTCTTGCAAATTGACGTATTTCTGGGCAGCGGACGTAATGCAAAAGTAAGGGAGAATATTGGAAACGCAGACAAGACGCAGCACAGGTAAGGGAAACTGCTTATTAAGATGTGAAGAGAGCAATATATGCAGCAACAGAAACCATTCTTAACGGGTTTAACGGCAGTTGGGGGGGAAGCAAGAAGCTGTAAGATGCGGCAACGAATGACTAAACATTTAATGCTGCTGGATCTGTAGATCAGAAGTTAAGGCACGGACTATTCTGTGGTCACTACTTAAACGGGGGGTTTAACCTGTCTGATACCAAATACTTAAGCTGGCGATTTGTACCCTGTGAGTCTGTATGTTACTGGTTTTAATGAGCCAGTTGCGTTGGTGAACTGGAGCCTAATTGTTGCACGCTGGGCTGAATGGAAACTGTCCTTGTGCAGCAGTGACTTGAGAGCGCGGCTCAATAAGCAATCAAACATCATTTGCTGGATACGAGGCAGAAGTCGCAGACGTTTCAGTCGTGACGAATGACAGGAGAAAGTATTCACTTTAAGTGGGCTGATTCAGACCAAGTGTTAAATTCACCAAGGGTGTGATCAATAGGCTGGCTGCTCTACTCCAGTTAGATGCTGATTTATGCTCTTTACAGACTTGGAGTGATATACTTGTACTCGTTCGTTTTTTTTTGTTATTGTTTTATTTTTAATTACACGGGAATAAAGAAGGGACGGATGAACGTGAAGATGAAATGAGATACACAGAAGGAGATGGCTAAAAAAACACACGCACTTATTTTTGGCTCCACCTTGTGGTTCAGCTTGGTGCCTGAGTTTGGCTCTGCCCGTAGCATCCTCAGACTTTTTATGTTATTTATAGCATGATGGTAGAAAAAACCCTGACTTATTATAGTCTCTTATAATTAATGTGATGTGCAGTGATGCAGTGCTTAATTGAAATGTGTGCTCGGTGTGACCAGAGATAATGGCGGGTCACAGTTACAAACAGGGTAAAAAAGAGCTGTTTTGCTTCTGTCCATTAAAGACTTCACAGTCTCTTCGTGTCACAAAGACAGGCGTCTATTTTCAATTCCACAGATCTTGTGTTATGTGGCTTTGCCTTCCACAGCATCAATGCAACCCATTGAGAAGTAATTTATGATAAATTGTACTTTATTTTCTTTTAAAAATATATCATTTCTGCTGAGCTTTTTTTTTTTTTTTTTTTTGCCATTTTGCAAAAATAAAATAGTTCCTGAGAACTTGATTGGCAGGCACAAGGTAACCACCTGTTTGTGCCAGCTGATGTTTGCATTTCTGCAAGCTCAAGTACTTTTTTGTTGATCTCAGAATGAGTAAATGCTTCATCCATAACCACAAACTGCTTAGCTGGCTCTCCCTCTTGTTATAAGTCAGATATTTGTGCAACAGAATCAATTTCACGTTCATAATTTTATCTGTAGCTTGGCAATTCAAGTTCACGGGATTTGGATGCCAAGTGCTACAGCTGATGCCTGAAAAGAACACTTTAGTTTGACAGCCCATAACCGGGATTGTTGATACTCTTGGAAAGGTTTATATGTAATCACAAACTGGGTACATATGAACTATTTATTGTGCTGCAAGTTATAATTCAGATTTTGTTCCAAGCGATATAGTGTTTGGGGGCAGACAGTCATACAAATAACTGGTCAGTACTGCCAGGTAGCTAAATTATACATATACATCCACCCTAGACAGGTTGCCAGTCTGTCACAGGGCTGACACATGGAGAAACAGAAAGATTCACCTCTACAGCCAATTTAGAATCACCAACCTTAACTCTTGCACATCTTTGGACTGTAGAAGGAAGCACACAGGAGTACAGGGAGAACATGAAAACTCCACACAGATTGCTGTATATCACTTACTGTACAAAACTCTGAATCCACTGTGTGTTTTTCTGTCCAGGTATGCTTTTACTGCATAGCTGTGTGTTTGGGATTGTCATGCTGAAAAAAGTTTGTCACAGTCTGGCACTTTCCAGATGGTATTGCACGGTGGATTCAAATCTGATGGCACTTTTCTTTGTTCATAATTCCACTAATTTGAAATGTAGCACTCGCCACGATTTGCATGTGGCCGTAGTCAGTCACTGTTTTACCTTTCTCCATACCCCCGTCATATAACAATTGACAAGAATTTGAACTTAAAATTTCAAATTTGGATTCATCACTCCATGAGACCTGTTGCCACTCATTTACCGGTAGTCTAGTTGTTGTGTAATTTGGCATACTGCTGCTTTTTCTCCATTTCCCTTTCTTAAGAATGGCTTGTTGACAACCACCCTTCCACTGAGACCTGATGAAGCTTAAGTGACTGTATCGGGTCTGATTTTTTCTTATGGACATGACTTTTAGACACTATTCATCTGCTCCAGATGAGATGCCTTTTTTTGTTCTTGAATTATTCACAGTTAAGTGTTAAGTGGCTTAAGAGACAGATATTTCCTCTAAAAAAGGTCAGGTGCAAGGACTGAAAAAGGAAAAAACTTTGAAAAACATTCAGAAATGTTGGGGAATTACTGCTCAAGACCGCTTTAAAAAATGACAAAAATGTATAATTAGAAGTAATGAGAGGTGGCTCAGGATTTATTGCACAGATAACGACTGTCAAACACATGTACAAACCTTTAGACAATGATCTTCAGCTAAAATAAGCATTTATTAATGTACTTGGATTATAAACCTTCACACTTCATGCAAGTTCCACTCCTAGGCTTGGGGTATAGCATTTTCTCTAATTTGCTGTGGGTTTGTATCATTAAATCAAGCAGGACATGTTCAGGTGCTTTCAGCAGAGTATGTGTCATTTTCACCAAGATTATTTGAACACTTAAAAGTGTGGGTGATATGCACATTTTGTTTGAAAAGCTTACTCCATTAGGCTAAATTTAGGAAAATTATGTTCAGCCTTCAGAATCAGAATCAGAATACTTTATTGATCCTTGGGGGAAATTATTTTGTACTGGAGATGTATCCTCTCATCACCTGCAGACTAAAAGTTCAGTGTGAATCTAGTGAGTGTATGACTGCCTATTCGAACTTCATTTTAAACCCTAATGACTAAATTAGCCGCAAGCATTCTCCTGGGCTAATGCTAATATTAGCCGCAATTAGCATCTCGCTAAGCATTTAGCTAAATTTAGCAGCAAAGCTGCACATATTCTGACTACAGTGAATTTCATATATATAATTTATATGCTACTGTGGAAGGTTGTTCATTTTATCCAGTTTGTTTTTTATTGCCAAAACAATGCTAAAAGCTTTTAGGGATTAAAACAACCAAGTGATGTTCATTAATTGTTGTTTTTGGTTTTTTTTAACTGCCCTCTTATGCATACAAAGCAAGCTGAAACAGCTTCAGGTCTAGTGGAATTTATTTTGAGATAATCTTCTCACATTTCACCCTCACCTCTTCCTTTTAATCTTCCAACACTGCCAAACTGTATTCCTTTAGCCTCATATGCATGAAAAGCAAGCATATGTTGGGTATAATTTTGTTATGACTTGGCTTGGTAGGACTTCAGTGGTGCCTTTAATTCATTTAAATGTCTCCATTTACTGTTAAGCTTAACTATCCACCTGTGACAGATTAAAATAAAAAAGAATTCAGTTTGGTTATATCCAACCCAATTCAGCTTCAGGTCTCCACAAACCAGGTTTTTCCAGGTCCCAGACCAGCTGCACAGGAGTGGCCCACAGGTAAAGTCTCTGTCACAGATGTTTGAAAGTGGGTGGGAGGATTCCACTTGGATTCTCACACAGATGTGGATTTCTATTTTTAGTGTCGTGGGTTAAGGCGCGATGGTTTTGTTTTTGTGTCGCACCAGGAGAAGGTGTGCATGCTGGTCAATTACACAATTTTATTTGGTCAAATTCAACTCCTCTGCTTGCGTTTGTAAATTTCATGGCTGTGCTTTATGGTTTCATTTCTGAGATGGGTGGAGTGCAGCTCACTTTACCTCTCGCTGGCTTCTATTTATTTGTTTGTGTTCTCCGGAGTTCGCTTGTTTGCGGCGGGGTGCGTTACAAAACAGTTCCAATGATTTTATAGCGCACCGCGGGGCAGTTTACAGCAGTTTTTCAGTATATTTTGGGTCTACATTGGTCTTTTGTTGCGGTGGAGACACACTGCAGACCTTAATTTTGACTTTTTACTGTCGATATATCTTATTGTTTGTTATGCACTTATTAATAGCTCTCACATTATCCATTTTATACCTCCTGTAATTTATGTAACATTTACAGCTGGGCCATGAGCCACATTTTTCTCACAGACTGTTATTCGCTGACCTCTAGACTAGGATAAGTGAATTTATGCTCTAACACGGGCTCCAATTACTGAAAAGCCGCCCCGGTTAGCTGCAGCACTGATAATACTCTAGAAATTCCTAAATTAAGAATTTTGTAGTGATGAATATTTATGACTATGGTAATTCAAGGGCCTTCATTTGCTACAGCTTTTTAAAGGGTACACGATTACTAGCAAAACAAATAATGATTATTATGGTAGCAGTGCTGTAGAGGGAAGGGTGAACACCTCATTTGCAGAAACAAGAGCCTGCTATTTATTGAAATGTTCATTGTAATCTAACAGATGAACACGTCGGCACAAATGGATACAAATTCTGCTGAGAATTATTGTTATTGGGTCGGTGAGAGGTCAGGCAGAGGAAGGAAGTACAGCATCTACTAAAAAATTTATTATCGTCAATTGGTGACCCATGTTCTTAATTTTTAAGAATTTCTGCTTTCACACACTGTGGTCAGTCAGTGTTTATATGGACAGTGTTTAAATCTGCTGGGATGCTTGTGTTTGCTGTCCTTCTTGTTAGATACACAAGTTCATCTCCTTGTTAATGCAAATATCTGATCAGCCAATCACATGGTGGCAATTCAAAGCTTTTAGGCACATAGACGTGGTCAAGATGACCTGCTGAAGTTCAAATTGAACATCACAATGGGGAATGGTTGTTAGTCTGAGTATTTCAAAAGATGCTGATCTTCTGGGATTTTCCTGCACAATCATCTGTAGGGTTTCCAGAGGATGGTCTGGAAAAAGAGAAAATTTTCAGTCAGCTGCAGTTCACAGAGGTCAGAGGCGAATGACCAGACTGCTTGGAGCTGATAGGAAGGCAACACTAACTCAAATAACCACTAGTTACAACCACGGTATGCAGAAAAGCATCTCTGAATACACATGTTCAGGCTGGAAGCAGATGTATTAAACAGCAGAAGACCACATTGGGTGCCACAGCTGTCAGCTTAGATAGACAATAGAAGGTTGTCCAACTGATGGGTCTTAATGTCTGTTGACACATTCGTATGGTAAGGTCAGATTTTGCTAAAAACAACATAAAAGCGAGGATCCATCCATCCTATGAGGGATATTTTCTTGGCACACTTTGGGGCCATTACTACCAAATGAGAATTGTTTAAATACCCAAGTAATCTTTTGACCATGTCCGTCCTTTCACGACCACAGTGTGGCATTCTTATGATGGTTGCTTGCAGCAGGATAATACTCTTTGTTAAAAAGCTCAAATCATCTTAAACTGGTTTCTTCAGTGTGACAATGAGTTCATTGTACTCAAATGGCCTCCACAGTCAACAGATCTCAACCCAAGAGCACCTTTTGGATGTGGTGGAACGTGTGACGCTGTCATGTCAATATGGAGCAAAGTCTCTGAGGAGTGTTTTCAACAGCTTGTTTAATCAATGCCATGAAGATTTAAGGCAGGTCTGAAAGCAAATCTGGTACTGGTATGGTGTAACATAAAACTATGAGTAACTGTTGTTCAGTGAAGTGAGGGGTATCACAGATGTTTGGGTATTCATTTTCATTTAGTTTACAGGTGTGTTGCATACTGTAATTTTATACATGACCCAGCCCTCATGGTTTGTTTGATGGTGCTTTTGAGGTCTTAGCTGATTATGTTGAAGGTTAATTATCATCAGGTACTCTCTGCCTCTCAGTGAGGGGACAGAGTGACAATCATTAGTCCTTAACAAAGTCTCTTTTCCTGCGAGTAGGAAGGAACAGCGCTGTCGTGCTCTGCATCTGCCTCACTTCATTTAGTCTTCACTGCAGCTTGCTCACACACACACACACACGACTGAATGCTCACACATAGTTGGTATGCATTAAATATGCATTTAAAACAAAAGAAAAAAAAGGTTAAATATTGTCTGCCAGCTGAGGAGGCTTCCTGTTTTCATTTTTGGAGCCATGGGTCATGTTTAGCATATTCATTGTGCTAATATGGCTGGTGGAGTTGCTCACTCAAGGTTACATTAACAATGTCCTTCTCATGGTAAACACAGCATTCTAATGGCACTCAGGTATTCCTCTCCACTTTTCTAATTTCCACCCATACTAGTGAGCAGTAGTCAAGGCACTCACCTCAGTGCTTTTGAGTATAGATCCACAAAATTATTGAAGTTGGAGAAAAGTCACTTACCAACTACTTCTAGTACGGTACACTGCCTTTTTCCAGTTTCTAGTTTTTTTTGGACTAGCTTCCCTCATTTAGCTTCTCTCACTCATCATTTTAAGTTAAACTTTACTCGGGCTGAGAGCAAGGTTAAATTCCCATTTTGCCGAACTTGATCATTCAATCTGACATTTTCTCTTTATGTGTGACAAGATGTATTTTGCTTAGTTTTGCCGTCTAATGTTCTTCTTCAAACAAAGCAGAAGCTGTGATAATTGTTTGTTGAAGTGACTAACACAGGATCTTCTACTGAAGAAACATCGATTTAAGGTTTATTTACAGAAAGTGGTGTAAAAAGATTTCTTCAGATTGATATTTTTTAAGCTAGTGATCATTGGTCAAAAGGGACAGAATACCCTGGACAGCACATCAGCTCAAACTAGTGAGGTTTGGTCAGAGATTCAGAGGTTTGGAACCAAATAGATTTGTTGTTATTTACTTACACGATACACCATAATGGAAGTATTAAACTCTTGTTTAGCCTGTGAGTAAGCCAACATAAAGAGAGAACATTATTGATGGTGTCATTGATCTCTGTGTGTTAGCTTACAGAACAAAGACAGCTCTCCAAGCCAATATACACTTTGTCTTGTAATTACTAAATCTAACTACTTAAGGCACTTTGGAAAGTTTTGAGGTTAATCTTAACTTTGTCACCTAATTTCAAAGAACAACAACAAAAGTACAACACAATCAGCTTTCCAAATTTGTAACTTCTAAAATCATAGCTTTAGGCCTTAAGATTCACTTGACAATATGAAACCTGGTGGTTATTTCTCACTCTTTCTGACAATTATTTCTGAGATGAATAGCGTGTCTTTATTTTGTCATCCAAGCTCCCACCAGACAGCACAGACTTAATTAAGGTAATAATAGAAAGTCAAGATTTAGTCAAACAGATTTATATTCTGTCAAAACAAAATCAAGGTCACAGTTAGAACAAAAACAACTATAATAGACAAATTTTGCTGCCAGGGCGCCGGAGGAAAGCCCAATTTGCAGCCACCTTTGCAGGGATCAAAGGTCATCATACTGAGTCACATTCTGTAAGCGTGGAGCCTTCAGCTCAATTTCATGGACTTTCCAAGTGAACACGCTGGAAAAAGCAATGAATCTTTTAATTATGGCTCACAACATGCTGTTAACTGCTGTGTAGTGAGATTTTATAGTGAAATGAGAATTGTAATTATAGATGACATAAAGTAATTAGGAGGAAACAGCTTGTGAGTAGCCTAGTTCATACAGTATCCTATGATTGGAGATTTCCATCTATACTTAAAAATACAACACCTCTCTTACTCATACTACACAACTGTCTGGACACCTTTCTTGTGTCTGTGAAGACAGCAATCATTGATTTTTATACTATGCCCTTTAGATGTAATCTCTTTATGCAAATTTTCTAACAATGTATACTGTGGGTATACATTCAGCCCTATTTTAAAAACACCTTAGTGTTTCCCTAGCTTTCAAGCGAGGGGAGACAAAAGACAACGTTATTTGAGTCGATGAGAACTCGATTGCTTACTGTAAGTTCAATAAAAGTCTCCCAACAACAGATAATCTAAAACAAAAGCAGGACAGACGCCGGCCCCAGACGTCTGAAAGTCTGATAGCAAAGCACCAGCAGCCCTCCTGCTGTGTTACAGCTGAACCACTCATCAAGCACAGGAGGACAGGCTTTGACCCACGATTCATTTAAGAGGCGGAAGAGGGATAACAGTTGTTATTAACCCAAACGGTCCAGTTTTTATTGATGCAGAACACAAAACACTTAAATTACAGACAATATAAAACTCTTTTGTCCACCTCCTGTGGCTTCCTGTGGCTTTGACGGAATAAACGAGAAAATACAAATGCACAAAGGTTATTTTTTGAATATTTTCATTTTTGTTTATCGTTGCTGTAAGTGATTCTTCACATTTTCCAAATGTGGAGTCTACACAGTAAATAAAGAAGGTGTTGTACTATTTGTATCGCAGCCTGTGTCTGTGCATTATGCTTGTAATTGGTGGCTAGCATGGATATATAAACACAAACTTGCTGTTGGCAAACTTGCTTGCTTTCTCTGCCAGCGCCACTAGCTTACTTTACTTACTTTGAAATCAGAACTGGCCTTTTTTTAAAGAAACTTTTATTGTTTCAAGTTGCTAAATGTTAGAAATATGATCAAATGGCTGGGGCCATAAAGTGTTTGCATGTTCTCTCTATATCTGCATGGGTTCTCCAGCTTCCTCTCACACTCCACAGACATGCTATCAGTGGGGTTAGGTTGTTTCACTGGATTTACATCCTACAGGTGTACCCAGTGAGTGTATTTTCTAAGCTAAACCTTTAGCACACATTCCTAGGTTTCAAATAAGTCAATCGCGAGCCATGCTTTCTGTTGATCTGTTTGCTTGAATCTATCTATTGGAAAGATTTCTATAAAGCCAGACGAATGAATAAATAAACAGTGAAACTATATAATAAAGAAAAAGAGTTATAGAAGGAAAAGTGCTAAAGAAAAATTTCTGAGTATATTGTGAATAAATACTAGGCTGAGCAAACACGGTATTACATCTGCAAGGGCCATTTGCGAGGCGCTGACAAGAAAAAGTGAAGTATGATTCATCGTCTCGTTGCGTTCTCGATCAATTGATGGATTGGACAGGGGAGCCCAACTCTCCAAAGTTGTGAAGGTTAACCAGCTGCCACACATCCATCGTTTAGCCTTTGAAGCCTTCACGCAGCAACTAGAGATAGTGAAAGTCAAAGACATGCCATTTACTCGCATGCTGTTGTACTCAATGGGGTGTATGCACAAGGCGTTTGACAACCTCAGAATACACGCAAGATAAATCCTCCTTCAGATTCTCCTCAGCGTTTTCACAATGTAACAGCAGGAAACGCTGAACATGAGAGACCTACTCTAAAAACATAATCATTAGGGATAAAAGCTGAACAGGCTGCACAGAAATTTAGGGGTTTTTTTGCAGAACATTTCTGTTCTACTCGTGTCTTTGTGGCCCAGCTGCAGCAATGCACTAAAAAGTGCCATTTCGTGTATGTATCTGTGCATGCACTTCACTTAACCTTTTCTATTTAATCAGTTTTCTTACAACAGTTTGCCCATCTGTGAGCACAGTGTGACTTTTAGAGCAGTGTATCTGTCTGTCTGTGATGATCCATATCAACTGCGCTGCTTGTCAACTGTTTAGACAGTGATGAATGAGATGCAGAATATGTGCAAAGCAGGCGGCCACAGATAAAACGCTTTCAAGAATCGAGATCTACCTGTTGTGAATAGGAAGGAGAAAACCTGAATGGATACAGCTCATTTATATGTGTGTGTATATATATGAAGTACTGCCACAGTTTTTACATCCATAGCAAGCTAGTTCTAAATCAAAGTTTAGATCAAAGAGTGTGTTTCCTAACTAGGAAGTCGCAGGAATTCAAAGCTATAACTGTCAACTTCATTGCCTAAGTTAAATGAAGTGAAAGAATTACTCTGCAAGCGTTGATTTCATAGGCTATGACAACTGTGGGTGGCAAACCCAGTCAGTTGCAGCCATTTAATAAATGTTAATTCAGTGAGTTGGCTCAAGTACAAACTGCAAATATTGGCTGCCTGGTTATTGTACTCTCAGTCAGAGCACTAGTTACTGATTGTCAATACGAAATACGTGCTCACTATCATTTTGATTATTATAAATAGATGCTCTAATTTACTCTCTCTTTATATTAGTTATTTGTCTTTATTAGTTTTAATAGTAGTTTTATTGTCACTTCTTTTTATATATACTGGTAGTTATTACTTCTTATTTTCTCAGTCTACTTTCCTTGTGTGCGTGTTTTTTGACACTTTCTTTCTAAGCAACAACAAAAAGAAAAGTCGGCGTCATGGTGTCCACCTGTTCCCCATTAGCTCCCAATCAATGCTTTGTATATATATCCTTTTATTTTCCTGCATTCTCAGGTTTTGCTCAAGTTGTGTTTAAGTACAAGCCGTGCTAACTAAAGCTCACCATTTATTTGCATTCAGTTTGTGTGTGCATTCTCATTAAACATAACAATTGGTCTCTGTCTAGGTTGAGGCATCCTAGTGTCAACGAGCACCTACGAGGAATTTTTAAAATAACCTTTTACATCAGGAAGCTTTTAGTCTTTTTATAAAACCTTAATGGGAGTCATTGGAGGATAGTATAAAGGCTGTGTATATAGTAGGTGAGTCCCTACACTACACTACAAAGCAGAATTTAAGCCTTAAATTTAAGCCCAGGTTTTGAGTGTCATAAAGGTGCTTTACTTTTTAATGGGGTGCCATGGTAACTGCTGCAAACCTAACCTTCTGCAGGCTAGGTTTGAGATAAGAGAGTATCACTGTTCACCGAGCAATCGTTTCTCTGAAAAATACTGTCACTGTTCATGGAAGAATAGAACAAGATGATAAATCGTTTTTAGAGACTGTCAAAAGTTGTCTTTCCCTTGATAAGCTTTGGCGAGAGCATTCTCAGGAGCAGTTTTACATCTTGCTTTTTTAGTGTTGGCTATAATTAATAGTTTATTTTCCTATAAATAAGCTTTCAAAAATGCAAATACTTCTCATGTAAAATGTACTTACAGGTGTAAATGATGTTTTTGTAGTTATTATTTGCTGTAGTTGAAAGACAAAATGCTAAAATTATCGCCATGAAAAACACTTTATTTATGTAACTCATTGTTATCACTGCCCCATTATAAAGACACAGGAATGAATATGTCTAATAACAGACACAGTCAGGACTTTTTTGCTTTTCTTTACAGACTAAATTTCTACTTTTCTAGTGATGCTGACCAAACCGTGATTCCCGTGCACATACATTAATATGGAGCTGTTCCCATCGCAGATATTCACGCATCATTACTTTGGCTGAAACAGCCGTGGTGTGGTATATATTATGTAATCCACCTCTTCATATGTTTTTTTCCAATTTTACAACTTTATCTTTGTAAAAATATTTAAATCTACTGCCAGTACAGCTGTCCGTGTTTGTGGTTGCTGCCGTGACAGCCCCATTTATTTGAATGCTTGGTGTATTGAAAAGCTCTGGGTTGATAAATCAAATAAAAATGACCTTAGGGTGACAGCTTAGCAGAACTGCCGGTGTTGGGGTAAGAGAAGTCAAATGAACCTCTCAGTGAGGGTTTTGTTTCAGCTTTTATCAACTTTTATTATCAGATTTAATTTTATATTTATCTGTTAAGGTTTTCAGTTAATAAACTGTCCGTGGTCTCTTAAAGCTGCCTCCTCAGCTTTAAACATGGCATTGAAAAAAGTTCATCCAGACCCTTCCTGATATACTAAAGGCCCAACTCAAAGCCTTCTTTTATCTCTAAACTATTCTAAAAGTTGTTGGAGCACAACTCAGGAAAGTTTTGCAGAAGCATAATGTTCTTGATAAATTTCAGTGAGATACATTACACTTTAAGTCTTCCTTAAAGTCTCGAATGACCTAATGTTGCCTGCAGATAACGGTGACTGCTCAGTCCTTGTTTTACTGGCCCCAAGCTAAGCCTCTGCTACCGTCAACCATCAGATTTTAATTCACAGGATTTCCGGGCCAGGTCTGGATTAGCTTACTTTGAACCTTTCCAACCTTTTTTTTTAAAAAAAAATCTGATTTGTCTGTCTTGTGATGTGGTGTCCCACAAGGATCTCTTTTTTCATTATATATTCTCCCATCAGGTCATGTTATCAGTAGCTTTAACATAACTTCTCATCATTTGCATGATGAGGACATTCAACCATACCTTTCTTTTAAAGCCTCATGAACTGAATAAATTACCTATTCTAAATGCAATCAACGATTAGACTGCAAATAACTTTTTGCAGCTCAAAACAGACAAAGACAGCATCACTACCCAAGTCAGACTGAGATTGCAGTCTTTTTCTTCCACTATAGATGGTAATGTGCAGAACCTTGGGGTCATTTTTGATCATTTTTATGAGATTTGATTCTCACATCAAGATTTTAACCCACTGTTGTTTTTGTTTGATCTAATAAATACCAGAGGTGGGACCAAGTCATTGTTTTGCAAGTCTCAAGTAAGTCTCAAGTCTTTATCCTCAAGTCTCAAGTGAAGTCTCAAGTAATGTCAGGCAAGTCCGAGTCGAGTCTCAAGTCACTGGTGTAAAAGTCCGAGTCAAGTCACAAGTCTTAAACTTTGAATTTCAAGTCCTTTCGAGTCTTTAAAAAACCTCGAAAAAAAGCATGTTGCAGTTATATGCTAAATGTAAATATTAGACCATGTAATTTTAAAATCTGTGTTTTTCTCAACACATGACAAAATAGTGAACTTAGAAAATATACACAAATTGTGAAATTGCACCTCTATAAAATGCAGCTCAATTAAACCTAGCTCCAAGAATAATTTTCACCGACAGTTCTGAGATAAGCTGCATGTTATTCTTGGATGCGGTTGTAGGACCAGCTTTAAAATCGCATGACAAAAATATCATACACATTAAAAAAAACTGTATCACCAACGTAGCCTGGACAACATTTGCTAGTTAGATGAAGTCAGCTATCTCATCGTAGCATATTTATATGCATATTTATAATCATACGGTTCTTGGAGTGAGTGCATACACTCATGAAGTTTAGTAACTTCAGGTCACTGCAACAAGCCCAGGTACAGTTTACCGACGGATGGGTACAGGACCTTGAAATGCACCGTGTAGAACGAAAGACCATCGTACCTATCATAAGTTTACCAGTCTCACAAATCGTCATCATAAATACACATTCGTTAACCGTTTATTAATAGGACCTTTGAGCTCAACGGTAATTAATTAGTAGTGGAAATAATTTCTGGTACCCATCACAGAAATTGTCACGGCGGGGTGCGCCGATGTGTGCGGAAACAGGACCCAAAAGCAGATGATGACGAGGAATAGTAATGATTAACAGAAAAGTGAA
Organism: Aulonocara stuartgranti; assembly: GCF_965226115.1. Lineage (NCBI taxonomy): Eukaryota > Metazoa > Chordata > Actinopteri > Cichliformes > Cichlidae > Aulonocara > Aulonocara stuartgranti. The sequence continues at coordinate 19,167,072 of NC_138950.1, forward strand.
CCTTTATTGCGATGACGGCAGGAAATGAACCAAGAGACCAAAGCAAACAGGCAAAACACTAAGAAACAAAACACTGAGCTGGCAAAACACTAAGAAACAAAACACTAAAGGTACTAAGACCAATGACAACACAACTTAACAGACCTAATACGTGATGAAATAAATAGAAAACCCCAAAACATAGAAAACCCAGGAACAATAACTGCCTAAACTAAAGGCAAATAGGAAATAACACAAACTAATAACATATCAAAAAATACAAAGAAAACTCAGAGTGCTGGGTCGGAGACCCAGCCTGTGACAGAAATGTAGCAGTGACAATAATACTGTATGCTGTAATCGTACTGGGCAATTAGTGATACAAAAACCTGTTTTATCCTGTGAATAAAAGCATATGTTTTTGTCAATGTACCATAATAACAGAGGCGAAACGCAATATTGTGTCAGGACAATTCACTATTTATGCACAATAAACACAATAAATAAAGGAGCATAGCGCGACAATTTCTGTTCAGCGCCAGACTTGCTTGTAACCTATATCACCAATTATGTTATGAAAATGACGTATTAACTACTAAAAAACACTGACCTTCGTGTAAATGCTTGGAGCAGACTAACATGTGAGCTGGAGTGTTCTGGGACGTTATATTTGATCTTTGAATGGCTGAAATCCAGGCCATCCGTCGCGTCTTTGTTACTTCGGAAACATGGCTCGAACAATTTCTCTTCAACGTCGTAATCCGATAACAACCGATCTCTTTACCCGTCGGCTTCCCGTGGCTGTCATGCGACCGGCTATTGCAGTTAATAATACAACAGCTTCTTGACATTTTTGTGTTTCTTTTTATCGCTGTGTGACTGATTTCAATTGAAAGCCTGCGTGCGCTAGTACCTCTTGCCACGAGTTCCCAGAATCCTTTGCGGTTTTACCCCTGAATGACATCACATTTTCAATCTCTATATAATATGCATGTTAAGTTTTATATTTGGGGTGAAATATCAAGTCTTTTCAAGTAAACCGGTTCAAGTCCAATTCAAGTCCCAGGTCATTGGTGTAAAAGTCCAAGTCAAGTCACAAGTCTTAGAACATTTTTTCAAGTCAAGTCTAAAGTCATAAAATTAATGACTCGAGTCTGACTCGAGTCCAAGTCATGTGACTCGAGTCCACACCTCTGATAAATACTGCTAAACCCAAAACATGAATTGGAGATGCTACATACTTTCATCTCTTCACATTTTCGATTATTGTATCAAACTCTTTTCATGTCTGATCAAAGTATCTATTAATCACTTCCAATCTGTCCAAAAGGCTACTGCAAGGCTTCTAGCTCCCATAAATCATCACACGTTATCACATAACGCTTTTGCACTGGCTAAATGTCAAGCTTAGATGTCATTTTAAAATTTTGTTTTTCACTTTTACTGCCTTCTTGGGTTGGGGCACCAACTACATTATTGAATTACTACACCCCAGTACTACAAGCCGGACTCTTAGCTCCTCAGATATGGGCCTTATGATACATACCTGATTTAAGCTGTGCATAAACAAATACCCCAAAAGCTTAATGAACTTTATAAAAAAAGTCATACAAAAAAAATAAAAAATAATAATAACTCTGAGTTACTGTTGCAGAAAGTGGTTTTACGAGCGACTAAATCATAGGTTGTACTTTTCACACACTTTAATTTTTCACACACAGTTTCATATTGTTAGTCTGAGGTTGTATTTATGTAATTTTAAGACCTGGTAAGGACCCTTTGAATTAACAGAGAGAGCACTTTCTTTTCTTATAGCATGGAACATCTGAGTTAGAAGAGAGATGAAACCTAAAACAGATAACTTAATTCTTAAAGAAAAAAAAGAACTTACTTAGATTGAGGTTAGAAGGGCAGTCTTCTTTTATTTTCACTCTTAAGTCCTCATGTACTACTCAGTGGCATGCAGTGTACAAATTAGATGGCATATTGATCATTTTCTTTCAAGGTAAACTAAAGCTGTTGCATTGACCTGGGCAGTATGCAGTCATTTATTAACACAGTGTCACAAAGCTCTTTAGGTCACTTTAGTTCAGGATGGATTTCCAAGAGCACGTCTATAACGGGTTCAGAAATGGCCTGAGACACTCATAAAGAAGGAGAGATGCATAATTTCTCTTTGTGCCATGCTGAGCCAGATAAATGGCTTTCTTGTGTTAGCCTCATCCTCATTATTATGCTACAAGGGAAGTTAGATTTTCACTACTACAAATCAATAACACATTAAAGTTGGGAACCAATAAAGGACATACAAGTGGACTGAACAAATCTTGCAACACTTTTTTTTGAGGTAATCATCCATGATTAACCTCTAATTTCACGGATGGCTTAAACTGCCAGGGATTTGTGTTTGAGATGAGCACGGTGTGGTGTCATTGGCATGACTGAGCTCCTCTCAATCATGCAAATGACACCAACCAGACAATTTTAACTCAAACCAAGTTAAGTTAGAAATGAATATAAGAGCTCATTCAAAGCATGATTCAACAATGAAAGCATGTCCATTATTAAAATGTTAGCCAAAGGTAAAGTTGCTTGCTAAATGGAGTTCATCGGCGGATGTGATTTGGAAGAAAATTTTGCTACTTACCGAGTTGGGTTGTCAGTAAATAGAAGTAAAAATACCTTGAGGTGTGCTTTTCAGTCTTAAACACTAGTTTGCTTGAATCCCCAACTTTTAGCCTTTGGGTTATAGCTGCACTGGTGGATTTGTTGGAATTGAATTAGCAAATAAATTAACTTTACTGACCCTAACATAGCACAAGGACAGGGTCTACACAAAAGCAGGCTCCAACTTTGACTGTCAGACTGGGTATGTGTCAGCTGTGATGGGATTAAGTTTAAAGCCCCTTTCAGACGTGCACTACTTTCCATTTATCTGAAGGCATCTGAACATCTCAGCTTCATGTTTGAATGAACACCCTGTTTATTTTTTCATCATAATAGTTGTGACAGCACAATTCCTTGGTCATACCTAAATCTGAAGTCATGTTGTCACATTATTGCAGCTATGCCTGAGTCTCCCCTGGATCTTGAATTGCTCAGCTTGGAGAACGAAGCAATAATGAACTGAGGGAGGAAAATGTAATTTTTGAGTCGATTGTATACGAATAACATCAGAAAGGGGCACAATGTGTGCCTTAACTGTGACTGAAAGTGAGAGAGTTGCGAGGCACATTAGCAATGTATTGTGCTAAATATCGCATGTTAATTCTGAAATGTAACTATTATTTGCATGTTCTATTTAATGTAATGTTACATGTAACAGTCAGCATTACTGAACATGACACCCCAACGGATGTAACCCAGGGCTTATAAGGACACTGCTGAAAAGAGGGCTCAGAGGTATTCAGTAGTTTGGAGATATTTTGATTATTTGAGTAGTGTCTTGATGCATGCTCAGCCATCCAGGTAAAGAAAAGCCCCAAAAATTGATTCTGTTCATCTGCATGTTGTCATGAATCGCTGTGCGGCAGGCAGGAGTTGGACCCAAAGTGCAGGACTCAGACTCAGGGAGGTGAACTCAAAACTCAGCTTTATTTGCTGGCAGGGAAAAAAAACATACAAACTAATCTAAACTGGGAACTTGGAAAACTCACAGAGAGACACACAGGGAGATCCACACAGCATGAGGGACGACGCGACACTGACTCAGAGAAACACAGGGTTTAAATACACTGGGAAGTAACGAGGGGAATGAGACACAGAAGGAGGGCACAGCTGGGAGAAATCAGGACTGACGAGACAAGCAAAGCAGGACGCATTCACATGAGACACGGACCATCAAAGTAAAACAGGAAGTATCACACAGAGACGCGAACTTGACACAGTGGAGACAGCAACTGAGAAATACAGAGACATAAACCATAAGGCAGAGGTCTAAGAACCAAAATACACAGGGAAATACTCAGCTGGGAACACAAGAGACTAGACTAGAGAGAGTAACAAAAAACCAACCATGAGAACATAATGCACAATGCAGAGTGACAGAAAACAAGAAACTCAAACATGCAAAGACACACAATTACACAGAACAGAGGGGACACAGAGAGACATGAAGGGCAAGGGATCAAAACTAGAAGCCATAGAATAAATCACACACAAGTACAATAATACAAAAATCACAAAGAACTAAAAACGCTGGGTCAGGAGACCCAGGACCGTGACACATGTAGCATTTTCAGTGGGAGAAATGAGTTCAGTCAGACTGAAGAAGTCGCTTGGATGAGTGACAAAACATTTTTCCCACTGAACTTTCTGGGAAGTAGATTAGTGCGCTGCAAACTGAGTCAAAAGCATGTTTCCACAAAGGCAGGTAACATTTTTACCATTTGAAACTTTGCCATCATTGCTCAGGGCTGTTTAACTGTACAATTCATTGCAAGCGCAATGCAAGATTCTTTCGTAATGTCTAGTCCTAACTGGATTGAAAACCAAAAATAAAAATATATTTCCAGCTTTTTTAGAGAATGCTGAAGGTCGGACTGGAGGATAACATGGAGAGAAGTGACTAATGTGGTCTCATATTGTCTCAGTATTGACAATATTGGTGAAGACATGCTATACAAATAATGTATATTAGTGGATGTTTTAGATATTGTATGGAAGGTGGCAGGACATCTCTCCCGTGCCACTTTGCCCTTAAACCGCTCCTTCCTCCTTTACTGCGTCAGTTAAAATTTGCTCCTTTATATTTCTGATTTTCAGGGTCATTGTTAAGCAAACACTTACACCAAAAAAAGAATGAAAAACCTAAAACATTGACTGGCGCTTTCCTGTGAAAGACAAAAACGTCAGTTCGTGTGGGCATCTAATGAAAAGAAGAGGCTGTTAGTAGATTGATTTTTTTGAGCTTTCCAAGTTTTTGTTAGTGCAACTTTCTGATCAAGGTGTTTGCCAGGTGAACAAGTCTGAACATGTTTCCCAATGAAGACCTATTAAACTGAAGTGTTGCAAAAATAAAACTTTGGCTTGTGCATTGTAGTCGGTGATTGCCTCTTTATGACACTTGTTGCCATAGCAGCCAGTACCTACCTACTATTTTGTGTCATTCGAGAGATGAGCCACAAAATCTTAACTTAACATACAAGCCCATTTATATGTATACACAGGGGAATTAGGCCCCCCTCATATTGTCAGTTTGTGGTTATTGTCTAGTTAGGAAATATCATGGATAGGTGAAAGTATGCCGAACCATAGATGTATATACATATATATTCAGACACAAAGAGCAAAGGTTTTTGCTATCCAGCCAGCAGTACCAGCTGTGTATAGGCAGACACAACATACATACACAACAAGTAACCAGGGAAATAGACAAATCTGAGAACACATGTTTTATTTGCTGTGAGGGAATGTGTATGGCCTTGCTTGTGCTGGGTAAACACAACTATGGGTAGTATAAAAACTGGACAAATACGCATTGCCTCAATTTTCAATCTTTTACTAACTTTTACTTGTGACGAAAAATAAACAGTTTTATTAGAACTTAGCAGAATAGTAACTCTGGCCATATCCACACTCTTCTCTCCATTTTGGCCTTCCGTCCACACTGAGACGGCGTTTTTGGTCAAGGAAAAATGAGCTTTTTGAAAACTCTCTCCAAAGTGGATACATTTGAAAATGCAGTTTTTGCGTGGCAGTGTGGACTGCAAAAACGGAGGCTTTCGAAAACGATGACACATTTTAGTCATGTGCTGCAGTCATGTGACCAATTCAACTAAGATGGCGGAGGGCATTATACAGCAGGTGTTTTGTTTGCTGTCAATTTTGACAGCCCTATTAAAGATTAATATCAGTTTGCACATGCTCCAGAAGTACATTGTACATACAATGTTTACTCAGAGCTGTTGTTCAGCAACTTTCTACTCCACCTCATTGTCAGTCCATTTAAAAAACTCGGTGCTTTTCCTCGTCATTTTTCCACGACGTTTCAAAGAGCCGGAAAGTAAATAAACGGAAGACGGAAATTACGCATCGTCTTACGTTTCACGCATGCGCAGTACGGGAACGTAAGCGTTTTCAGTGTGGACGAACAACTCTCGGAAACGGTTGAAAAAAATAGTGTGGATGCGGAGCGTTTTTAGAGGAAAACGCCATTTTCAAATTTATACGGATAAGTGTAGACGTAGCCTCTGATTACTTAAATCCATGACTCAACTGTTTCATGTGGCTGACCTTATTAAATGTTAAAAGTTTGAGTATATTTAAGTTAACTGAGAACAAAGAAGTACAGGTAAGATTTTTTTGATAAGAAAGGTTGAATGACGCAACTTTTCCTCGATATGATGATTAGACTCAAGATGAAGCTACATATCATCCCAGTGAAGGTAGGATGTAGGACAGAACCCCTTGGAGTCTAGACTCTGGTGGTGGCAGGGGAAAAGCAGATGGACACTTGGACAAGGATCTCCATCTGGACAGGATGAGGAGGAAACGGGTCACACAAATGACAGTATGAAAGGCAGATTGATTAAAGAGCTGTGAGATTTAAAGCATGTGGTATAGAGGCGAAATACAGATCTTCCTTATTGAATATACTCAGAAGCTTCATGTGTACCTTACAGTTATGTCACTGTAGACGGACAACTTATCAATCGTGTTATTATTCATGTTATCATTTGTGTCGTTCTAATCTTTATATAAATTTCCAGGTTTGAAATTCTACTTCAACCCTACATGATGATGATAGTAATAGTGAGCAAAGGCATTTTTTATACCTTTTTATTTAATGACACTTCACCAGTGTATACAGCCATGGCAATGATATGTGCGATCACTTAACAAAACGATTAGCCAGCACAAGAAATACTAGGTGAATAAAACAATTATTCAAATTTTATGAATAGTGTACTGTTGTGTAACCACAAGTGCAGTGTATACAGTCTCTTCTGGGTTCAAGCACTCACGAATGACCACAAAAAGTGGAATAGATGACATTTGGAAAGCCAACCAATGCAATTAGGCCGAATTTTGAAAATGTAATTATGTGTGTAAGTTCCATCAAATTACTGGCATTTTTCAACTCTTCCTGAATACATGCTGTATAACCACATTCAGCATAGGCATCTGAGTGTTTCTAGTTGTATTTAGTGTATCCATTGGTGATTGAAGAAGTCCTTACATTTTCTTTTCTATTACAAGTGTGATAACGTCCATGTACTGATAAAAAAACCATTACACGCACTATGATGTGAGATGCACAGAGTCGGTAAATAGTACAATATCGCATTACATTAATATTTATTCAGGGAAAACTCAAGTTTTCCACTCCAGGTCTCAGGCCTGAAGACTATCATATTAATCTATCTCTGTTTGACTATGTTTCCCAATGGTGCATGCAGAAAATGAACATTGTTAGAATTGATCCTGGTACATCATTCCTAAAGCTCCCCATCTTGTGAACCAGCCCTCCGTGCATTCCTAATTCCCCCTCTCCGACCTGTATGCCAGCCAGCTCGGCTGGCAGCCTTGGACTTCACTTTGATTTGTGAATGTGAATTTTATCAAACATCAATATTATCTTTTGAATCATATCCAAATGGGTATTTTATAGTGCTGCAGACAAGAAAAGTGCTCTCTGCTTAATACTCTGTTCTTCCTCTTATTGCCAGACCACCTCCTCTCTTAAATTCTTTAAGATGAATATTAGAAGTACACTTGCCTTTTTTGTTGGCCACAGCAAAATAATCGGAGTAGTATACTGTATATTTATTGTGTTGCTGTTATTAAAGTCCAACCTGTTGTCTTGGAAGCCGTTCCTAGTAGAGTTGGATGCTCCATGCAGACTGAGGGAGACACCGATGCACAATAAATTCTTCAGGCCCATTTAATCCATAGGGGTAAAACAAGCAAACAGCAACAACAAAAAAACCCCTCAGATCAGGTCAGGTCCTACTACTAAAACTAAAACTAAAGCTGAACATGGTGATCTTAAGTACACTGCCATTCTTGCGGTTGCTGTTCTGCAGCTCATTCATTGCCTTATGCTGTGAATACATGGGGCACAACTGCATTGGATTCTAGACCTGATGTAACCATAGGAGCTGATCTCATCCACTCAATACTAAGCTTGCAATTCCACATGCAGCAGGAGGGTGGGAAGTCAGACTAAGGAACTGCATAATGAACCTGTCAATTTTCAAAAATAAAAGACCCCATGCAGAATGCAGCGCTCTTAAAATGCTCCTGGTGTAACGTGAAGCTGTGCAAAAGATGGACCAAAACTCCCTTGGAGACACGATGTGAAAAACATACATCGGAACGATTCCTGGTGTTATTCTCCGTTTTGCCTCTCTTCCCTCCTTCGATCTGATTTCCATTTCGCGAGTTTTACTGTTTCAATGTCTGTAGTTTCACGTGTCCCTCAGGAGAAATGCTGAGTGACTATGCTTTCCAGGTTTCTAACCCTAGCTATATCTGGTTGCACGGTGGCGCGCCCTGCACAGTTTTATTTTCCTTCTCTCTGTCTGCTTCCTTCACTTTAATTTCTTTCAACTCTCCTCTGCCTTATCCTGGTTTTCCTTACAGATTTGGGCCTCACTTGTTTGCCACTAATCCCCTCACCCCCAACCGGACACGGTAGATGGTTGCCCCTCCCCGAGGCCGGTTCTGTCTGAGGTTTCTTTCTTCTGTTAATAGGGAGTTTTTCCTTCCCACTGTTGCCAAGTGCTTGTTCAAAGGGGGTGGTTTCATTGTTGGGGTTTCTCTCTGTTATTATACAGTCTTTACCTTACAATATAAAGCACCTGAGGCAACTGTTGTTGTGATTTGGCGCTATATTTGGCGCTAAACACACACACCCGCCCGCTCACATCATCTCACATCATCTATAATTGACTGAGACAGGACTCTCTTCCAGACACTAAACCAAGGAACAATGTACATTTCAAATTCCTTTAATTTTAAACATGTTTATATTGTCTATCCTGTAAAATAGTCAGATGTCTATTCATATTAATGTACAGAATTCACCTGCTTGCTGCTACTACTGCACATTCACCCAATGTGTGTATAAAAAAAAAAAAAACACCCAGCACGCCCATGCAGGCGGTTTTATCCTTCAAGCTCGGGTCCTCTACCAGAGGCCTGGGAGCTTGAGGGTCCTGCGCAGTATCTTAGCTGTTCCCAGGACTGCGCTCTTCTGGACAGAGATCTCCGATGTTGTTCCCGGGATCTGCTGGAGCCACTCGCCTAGCTTGGGAGTCACCGCACCTAGTGCTCCGATTACCACGGGGACCACCGTTACCTTCACCCTCCACATCCTCTCGAGCTCTTCTCTGAGCCCTTGGTATTTCTCCAGCTTCTCGTGTTCCTTCTTCCTGATATTGCTGTCATTCGGAACTGCTACATCGATCACTACGGCCGTCTTCTTCTGTTTGTCTACCACCACTATGTCCGGTTGGTTAGCCACCACCATTTTGTCCGTCTGTATCTGGAAGTCCCACAGGATCTTAGCTCGGTCATTCTCCACCACCCTTGGGGGCATCTCCCATTTTGACCTCGGGACTTCCAGGTTATACTCGGCACAGATGTTCCTGTACACTATGCCGGCCACTTGGTTATGGCGTTCCATGTATGCCTTGCCTGCTAGCATCTTGCACCCTGCTGTTATGTGCTGGATTGTCTCTGGGGCATCTTTACACAGCCTGCACCTGGGGTCTTGCCTGGTGTGATAGACCCCAGCCTCTATGGATCTTGTACTCAGAGCTTGTTCTTGTGCTGCCATGATTAGTGCCTCTGTGCTGTCTTTCAGTCCAGCTTTGTCCAGCCACTGGTAGGATTTCTGGATATCAGCCACCTCCTCTATCTGCCGGTGGTACATACCGTGCAGGGGCCTGTCCTTCCATGATGGTTCCTCGTCTCCCTCCTCTTTCTTGGGTTTCTGCTGCCTGAGGTATTCACTGAGCACTCGGTCAGTTGGGGCCATCTTCCCAATGTATTCTTGGATGTTCGTTGTCTCATCCTGGACTGTGGTGCTGACACTCACCAGTCCCCGGCCCCCTTCCTTCCGCTTAGCGTACAGCCTCAGGGTGCTGGACTTGGGGTGAAACCCTCCATGCATGGTAAGGAGCTTTCTTGTCTTTATGTCAGTGGCTTCTATCTCCTCCTTTGGCCAGCCTATTACCCCAGCAGGGTACCTGATCACGGGCAGGGCGTACGTGTTGATGGCCCGGATCTTGTTCTTACCATTCAGCTGACTCCTCAGGACTTGCCTGACTCTCTGCAGGTACTTGGTGGTTGCAGCTTTTCTAGCGGCCTCTTCATGGTTCCCATTCGCCTGCGGGATCCCCAGGTACTTGTAACTGTCCTCTATGTCTGCAATGTTGCCTTCTGGTAGTTCAATCCCCTCAGTTCTGACTACCTTCCCTCTCTTTGATACCATCCGACTACACTTCTCCAGTCCGAACGACATTCCAATGTCATTGCTGTATAGCCTGGTAGTGTGGATCAGTGAATCGATGTCTCGTTCACGCTTGGCCTACAGCTTGATGTCATCCATGTACAGGAGGTGGCTGACAACTGCTCCGTTCCGTAGTCGGTATCCGTAGCCAGTCTTGTTAATGATCTCACTGAGGGGGTTCAGGCCTATGCAGAACAGCAGTGGGGACAGAGCATCTCCCTGGTATATATATATATATATATATATATATATATATATATATATATATATAATGTTCTTCCTCTACAGCCCCCCCCCTCAATTTTTGCACATGTCGAGGAGCGTGTCAGGCTACATTTCACTGTGTGTTATACTTGTATAACTATGCATGTGACAAATAAAGAACCTTGAACCTTCATATAAATAAAATTGAATTGAATAGAAACTGATCAGTTGCAGCTGATTTCAGCCTGTCTCCCGAAGTGTAGTCAAAAGTGTAGAGCTGTGTCTTCATCAACACACACCTGTAGCTTTGTGCAATTTGGCTATTTCTGCTAGGTCCACTTAATGTACAGCATATGCTATGTGACTCTCCAGTCATTCTAATTGGTCGGGGTCACAAGTCATTGCAAATCTGCACCTCTCAGCTTGATTGACATGCGGCAGGGAAGACTAATCATATCCCAGGTGCAGAGGCAGTATGTCCTGGCCACTTTTTAATCATGTTCTCCAGGCTGGGGCTGATAAGAGATGTAAGGGTGATTATGGTTCAAGGAGGACGTCCTTGCGCAGGGGCCTTGGGATTATGGCTCTTCACTTTGTTCTGACGTGAAGAATGAATACATCAGTATTCAGATGGGGGCCTCCTCAGGGGGTTACGGAGGTACTTGAGAGATTTGGAATGGAGAAGAGAGACTCACTCCGTCAGGGAACTCAAATTGAACGCCTTAGGATTGTGTGTAATCTGTGAACTCATTCCATTCTGATGAGCACAGCAGATGACAGCAAGGGTGTTAATAGCATTTTAGATGTGATAAGCTTGCTTGACCTTAAAGCTCTGTTCTCACTTTATTTTCAATATATGAATAGCGCAGATGTGAACTGAGGCAATGTTTCCGTGTAAAAGGTGTGAAAAGAAGTGACTGCATGCCCTTCTTGATGGTTTCTAGGCTTTCTATCAGATTTGCAGAGAAATGGCACTAAATAGAGAGAGCGAGAGATCAAAAAAGCCTAAAAATAGCACAGCCATTTTGCATGTCAGGCCATGCAAAAATTAACTGGCTGGAAAAGCAGAACTGGGGTCGGTTATCTTAATGTTCAGAGAAGTCGAAGTTCAATTGTTACGCTCGCTTAAACATTTCCCAAAATGCATTTTTTTAAAAAAAAAAGTACATTTTGTGTATATTTGCTTCATGAAACAGCTTGAAAACACTGGCAATAGCTTTATTGGTCATTGGTCACACCAAGTATCTTCTGGTAATGGCCAGACACAAAAAGAGACTGAATTGACGACAGCTAATCACACACTTGCACAAAATATTTTGTGCCATCTGCAGAAAAAAGAAAGTGTGTTTAACTTGTGGAAGAGGTATGGAAGAGGCAAGGGTGAGAGCTGATGAGAAAGAAACTCTAGGTCATTGTAACTCACTAGCCTGAAGAGTCAGTAAATCAAGCAATGGTCAGCCACACTTATGCGGTCCCTGTGATTGAGTAACTCATTGAACTTAAGAGTGGAAGCTTTTTGCATCTATTTGTCTAAAAATATCCCATGGCTGGAGGAGACAGTCTCCAAAAAAGAAAGTTGAGTGGATGTGAATGACGTGGATGAAGGGTTATCTCCACAACCCCAAACCCCAGAGATATGCTGGACTCTTTCTTACTGCAAGGACAGAAGATGTGTGCGATATATATAAGTCTGTAGATTTTTTGTATACCAACACACATTCAAATACAGATCTGCTAACTGTGGATAGCCCAACAACCCAAAGATTTTACTCTTGCATACATCCATATGTGATTATCCTTTTAAAAGGCTTTTTTTTTTTACTTGCCCTTTCTGTCTGGGTTGTTACAGCTTTCTCCATGTGTTTCATAATTAGAGATGCAGGGGAGATAAAAAGGTGCAGAACAGATTGCTTATAATTACCTGTATGCTCATGCTGATCACATTATGTAACCTGCAAGGGGAGGAGACTGGAAAATTAGAGTCTTGCAGACTGAAGGTTATGATTTAGCCAACACTGTGGGCCACACACACACACACACACACACACACACACACACACACACACACACACACACACACACACACACACTCTTTACTCCTCTACTGCGTAAGATCCTTTATCATTACAGAATCATTTTTCCTGACCTTTTCAAGCATGATATTCATGAATGCATGGATAATTTTTCTCCATAGCCTGCATTAAGTCTTCACCGTTGCATTAAGAAAAGTGTTGCAAAAAAGAGTTTCTAATGTGTACTTGTCAGCTCACTGCCTAATTGGGCTCTCATTCATTTCAAAGTCATTTTCAAAAATGATATAAAGATGGCGTTGCAGGGTAAAATATGGTTAAAACCCCCTCTACTATGAGCTGGACAGAATTTAAATGTGGCTATAATTGTAGATAACTACATTTTTTGTATATATAGTCGTGATAAAAAAGAAAGTTTTAGGTATCAGAATATAGTAAAAAAATGATATGGTTCGTGTCAAAATTATTTAAATATAATCTCAGATGAACAACAACATGACATATTACCCTATGCTATACTGCTATGAGTCAGTAGCTTGTAGAATCACATTTAGCAGCAATAACTTGAAGTAATGGTTTTCTGTATGACTTTATCAGTCTCTAACATTGCTGTGCAGGAATTTTGGCTCACTGCTCTTTACAAAGTTTCTTGAGTTCATTGAGGTTTGCAGGGATTGCTTTTAGCACAGCTTTTTTATGGTCCTGCCACAGCATTTCAGTCAGGTTGAGGTCTGGACTTTGACTTGACCATTGCAACAGCTTAATTCTTTTCCATCTGAGCCATTCTCTTGCAGATTTGATGGTGTGCTTGGGATCATTGTGCTGTTTCATGACCTAGTTTTGCTAGGCTTTTGGACAGATGGTCTCACAATTGACTCCAGAATACTTTGGTATACAGAAGAGTCAGGCTCACTTCTGTCCATGTGTAGACTACAGTGTCTCATCGACTTGCACGTTATGAAGAAAGTCTGCATTGTTTGATATGGATTTTCTTCTTTTTGACCCTTAGGTCAGGTAATGAGTGATACACTGTGTTGGCGTGGCCAAAGAGCTCCAGAAATTCCACTGCTTTGTGATCAGATGCTCATGTCACAGCTCAAGTCATCTTCAGTAATGTTGTCCATTAAACTGGATATGTGGTTTCACACGTAGATCTATAATAATAATGGATTGCATTTATATAGCGCTTTTCGGGGCCCTCAAAGCGCTTTACAATTCCACTATTCATTCACTCTCACATTCACACACTGGTGGAGGCTACAGTTGTAGCCACAGCTGCCCTGGGGCAGACTGACAGAAGCGAGGCTGCCATATCGCGCCATCGGCCCCTCTGGCCAACACCAGTTGGTGGCAGGTGAAGTGTCTTGCCCAAGGACACAACGACCGAGACTGGGTTCGAACCGGCAACCTTCCGGTCACAAGACGAACTGCCAACTCTTTGAGCCACGATCGCCTCTATATGGTTATATAGAGAGAGGAACTGTAGGATCCAACCAATGTAGAGGTTGGATCCCGTTACCACTGGATACACAGTGTACACATAGCATTGTTACCATTGGATACAAAGTGTATTCAGTGGTAATGACGCCGCGTGTAGATGAAATGGGGATTCATCGAAAAGCTGGAGAAGAGGAATAGGAGCAACAGAGTTTGCCATGAAGAAAATGATTTTTTACAGAGCAAAACAAACTAAAAAGCACTAATAAACTAATAATAAATTCCACAGTTCATTTTTAAACAATAAGTTGCAAAAAACAAAACAAAGTGACAAAAAGAACAAAACAAAATTGCCAAGAATAGCAACTGATTAATTAATTTAAAAAAAGTTTAATTAACGCCCCATAAAAAAATGAAAGAAAATGAAATCAAAAATATAATTTTCTGCTTTTTTCATGGTTCAGGCATTAAAAGGGTTAACACTCTTCAATCCAATGCAAACAAGAAAAAACAACAGTTATCCATATAGCAGGGGCAAAGCTAAAGGACCGACTACAGGACAAACATAAACAAAAAGCTGCCAATTGGACCATGTTTTTTTTTTTTACACTGCCTCCTGGTGACAGTACACAGCTACACGATTTGTAAAAGCTCTTCATGAAGCATATAAAGACTACGTACTGAAAACCATTTGTATGAATTTGGTTTGCAGTAACATGCACAACGAATTCATACTGGCAGGCCTGAGAATGTCTAAAAAGGACGAGCATGCTCTTTGTTGCACTGTGCTTGAGCTTGAACATTAATATACACTTCAACTGAAAACCACTGTTTAGCCTTTGGATTGTAATGGCACTAAGTACTCATCACCTGGATAATCCTCCAACAGAAGGTCAGTTTAACAAATTTTTTCTCTCAGCTCAAAAATAAATTTGCTCACATATGCAGGTGATCAGAACGGGGCTACGGGTGAGAGCTAAATACGGCATTTTACTCAGATGTCCTTCTCACTTTTTATGAATGAATGCCAGACATTTTATTCGTCATGGATGGACTGCATCTCTGTCGTAAACAAGCATCTGAGTGTAAAATGTCATGAGGTTACTGCTTTGAAGTTGCTGCATTTTCTTTCTACCGCACCAAAGGAGATAGTGAGATGTAGGTATAAAAACGTGATGCAGCGCGTGAAATCAAGGCTGACGTTATCAAAGATTTCTAGCTGTGTTCAATCTTTTTATCGCTGAAGTTTAGAGACAGTGCAAATAGATAAATACTTGTTTCTAGCACGTTCAATAAAACTGTCATCGATCACAGTCCCCAGGCTAAAGATGGAAAAGTTGCCAGCATCACTAAATGATCAAATTTTGCTATACAACGGGCCAGTTTGCACCCTCGGGTGTGTATGGCAGTGTGGGGGCTGCGCCCTTACATCTGAGAGGTTTTCTGGAGAAAACAGAGCATTGTTTGTTTGGCGTTTATGAGAGATATCTGCAGACATGAAGGTTAATATTAAATACACTGGAAATATTAGAAAGTGCGACTGGTTTTTGATTGTGTCATTGCTTAGCTGTTTTTGTGTTAACCTGGGATTATCAGTTTGTGTTTGGCCTGTTTCTCCTGTGCTGTGTCACATATAAAAGAATATTTTTTTTTCTCCTATATCGATTTTAAGATGCATCAGAAATTAGGCTTGCAGTTAAACTACACATGGACAGCTTTTGCTATGCTTTTGCTCTTAAAAATTCATGTAAGCTTATCAAGTGTGTGTAAAACATAAAGTCCTTCTGTAGGACCAGCTGAAGAGATCTGTTTTCTTACAGAACAGGTGGTACGATAAAGGACTCTTATCTGGATGTTACACTCCAAGCTTTTTTTGAACCACTTACTGTAATATGTGTTGTTTACTCTACTAAAGCTTTATATTTCCCTCCACTCGTGTTTGCTGCCTCACCACCACTGCTTTGCTGCTAAACAAATCTTTGCTCTCCCTTGTTCTGACAAAGTTTCTGGGCTTTCATTTCATGACTTTGCAGTTTGATGTGGAGAACCACAATTATTAAGATAGTAAATTAAAAAGAAAACCCCCTCATGTTAATGATGTCTGCAGCACAATGTTAATTAGCTGTTTTTAATCAGATCACTTAATCCCAATTATTTGATCTGCTACATATATTAGGTTTGTGTAATATTTGAAACCAGGAATGCTTTGAAGTATTATTTTTAAAAGTAAGGGCCCGGGTTGCTCTCAAAACTAGTTCTCAAAGCTGGGGAATCAATTTTCATTAGCAGTTATTAAAGCTTCTGATTTCCTAATATGTACATCGCAAATTAGTCTCTATTAGGACTTACATTGTGATAAATTAGCAAAGAATATTAATGGTTTGAGAAAAGCATAATTTCCTCTACAAAATTTCAAAGCCACTGGTGGATTTTTAGGACAGTCTAAACCATTTGCTGGACTTTGAAGTGGGATCCTGCTTCTTAATTCTTCTTTATCTCAAAGTACTAACTTCTGTACACTACATTTCAGTACACACCTTACAAATTTGTTCTTAACTGCAAGTATAAAACACCTTTACTCTTAGTTGTTCTCTGTTGCCATCTTATATAATCTGATTGACTCCTTTCTTATCTCTTTGCTGAGTCACTTGGGCAGTGGGCAGATACAGGATGGCTTGTGCAGAATCATTTCTTTGCTTGAGAGGCAACTCTGTAAACTTGCTGATGGACAACTTCTATCATCCCAATCTATCCTCGCTTGGTCCTGCTTGAGCAACATCTGTTTTGCGAAATTGCCTGCCTTGTTTACATGATACAGGGCTACATCTGTTCCTGTGCCATCTTTTTCACCCACAGGAAACACCGGTTTCTTTGCCTCCTGGAATTGTTGCTAGAATTTTTCCCCCCATTCCTCCACTGAAGAATGGTATTAGGTGTACCAACTGAAACACCGGTGGTGGTGATTATGCAAGCCCTGGAGGTGGTCTGGGTAGCTGAAAATGTTGATACCTGGAATGAAAAGGTATAGGCATGGGGCAGATTAGAGGCTGAAAGGTGTCATAAACAAGTAATGCTCAATAGTATTTTATCTAGTCTGTTGTAGCTGCTTGGTCTAGTTTGACTAGAATTAGCAGGTTTCCTCAGATCTTCTCTTCCCTGTTAACATCTTAATCAGCCTAATGAGTCGAGCTGAGAGGGGGAAAAAAGTAAAACTCTGACGATTTTGTTGCAGGCAATTATTGTACCGTCCTTCCTGTACTGGCCTTATCTCCTGAAGGGTAGAGATTGGGATCAGTGGACCAGTAGCCTGTTCAAACCTGGTGTGTGCTGTGGAGTCTGGTATTGATTAAACAAGCAGAGGAAGAAGAGAAGGAGGAAGGTGCAGACAGAGATTAGTGAACCCTGATGTCATCTGCCTGTGGGATGCTTGCAGCAACTCCTGCTATGGTTGCTACATCACTTGATTGCCTCTATACAGGCAGTGGAAAAGATATATCACTGTTAGCCCGTGCAGCTGTTTAACTACTCATTCATCCTTCTGTCCTGTCACCTGAACAAAATAGACCAAATTTACCCGTGGCAGTGGATTTAATGTGGATTTAATAGCAGTCCTTGGCTACACATTGTGACTACATTTGCTCTTTCTTCCTCTCACCTACCACACATACTCCAAGGCTCCATTCCAAACCCACCACCCAATAAAGAAAGAGCTAGTGGGCTCGTATTTAATATAGTTTTCCATCACCCAATCCTACAGACAGCCCTGTGTGTTGAATGTACAAAGCAAAGTCAATAAATGCAGGCTAATCAAAGTCAACATTTCATGTAGATGTGCACTAATTGCAGTTTTCTTGTCCATTTCTGTTTTCCAGTTTTTCTCTAATTTTTGCCTGATCTGTTTTTCTTACTATACTGGGCAGCACAAATAAGCAAAAAATCCTTTCTTTAGTGTATAATATAATAATAATTTGATGATTATCATAAAAATAAATCACTAAACTTACAGGAGCTTCACTCATCCAACAACTCTAAACAAAGTGCTCTGCTACAAGAAAGATATATAATCCATTAAATAATTAACTAAAAATAAGCTGCTGTAAACTCAACTCATATTTGAGTTGACTGTCTCATGATTGGCCACATGTGCACCTGACCAGTTAAAATCAAAAATTCTATAAATGGCTATTTCAGTGTCTGGTGTTGATCGGTCTGTCTGTTTATCCATTGCTGCTGCCTGTGTATATCTTACAGGATTCAGTGGATGGATAGCAATTAATAAACTAACAGATACTCTGTTTCCTTTGCCTCATGCTGCCTGTTAACACTTTTTGCATTAAATTTGATTAGATTTGATACTTTCCTGTTAACTCGACTGTGTCATGACATGATGTGAAACTTAGATTGCATGTAAGGTATTATTTATGCCAAGGATGCACTGAGAAATCTGATTGGTATCATTATCCAAGCTAACATTTTTAAGTTGATTGGGTAATAGCCATGGTGTAATCAATCCACACTAAATAGATTTTCTTCAACACTGTCATTATCAAGTTTTGTGTTTGTGTTACCAAATACATTCATTCTGTCATTATGAGCTCTCATCTGTCTGCTGTGAAAAGATCAATTTACATGCATGTCTCGCATTTAGCAGTCCTGCTCTGTCTAATTTATTATTCTTTGAAGGCTGACAGTGTTGCTAATAACCAACTTTTTATCATTATTGACAATCAAGTTTCTCAAATGAGTGGGACTGTGCTTTACTGAATAATGTTTGTTTAATTATTGATCACTCAATAAACTTATCAGCAGCACAGAAGAAAAGACAGAGCAGAAAGGACAAGGGCAGTGAGGCTGTTAGAACACAGTATTTTATGAGTCTGCAGTCAAAGAACAAATTAGCAAATATTTGAGAAGCATTTGAGGGAAGGTTAAACCTCCAACAAAGGACATGGCATGCTAGAAAATAAATACATTTGAACAATTTATTCACACGTAAGAATAAAAAAATCACAAATGACAATAAAAGGTTAATTATTTACTTTCCATGTGGCAAAGCAATTATACCTATCATATATTAGATATTAGTGGCTGTACAACAATATATAGATTATACTGAGTTAATGTTTTTGTTTGTTTAAAATGTGAAATCCCATTATATTCTGTAAATAGTGATGCACTGAAGTATTTCATTTATTGAAATGGTTGGTTTTAGACATAAAAATTCTTGCCCCTGTTTGGTTTATCCTTCAAGCTCGGGTCCTCTTACCAGAGGCATGGGAGCTTGAGGATCCTGCGCAGTATATTTGCTGTTCTTACGACTGTTCTCTGCTGGACAGAGATCTTGGATGTTGCTCCTGGGATCTGCTGGAGCCACTCGCGTAGTTTGGGGGTCACTGCACCGAGTGCTCCGATTACCACTGGGACCACTGTTACCTTCCTCCGCCACATCTTCTTGGGTTGTTCTCTGAACTCTTGGTACTTCTTCAGCTTCTCGTGTTCCTTCTTCCTGATGTTACTGTCATTTGGCATTGGTACGTCTATCACTAGGGCTTCCTCTGCTTGTCCACCACTACTATGTGCGGTTGGTTAGCCATCACCATTTTGTCCACCTGTATCTGAAAGTCCCACAAGATCTTAACTTGGTTATTCTCAACCACCCTAGGAAGGCATTTCCTTGGTAGATCCCGCGCTTGATAGTGACTTGTGTTATAGGTGAAGTTGGCCTCTAGTGTGGTTTGCCACATCCCCATTGAGTTCCCGATGGCTCTTAGTGTCCTGGTGGTCTTGTATAGTTCTCAATATTCCAGGATCCATGTGTGGGGCATCGAGTCATAGGCTTCCTTGTAGTCAATCCAGGCGGCGCACAGGTTGGTCAGTCTGGTCTTGCAGTCTTGGGCGAATGCTCTGTATACAAGTAGCTGGTGTTTCCCTTCTCTGGTATTCATGCCAAATCCTTTCTGTGCCCCTTTCATCTATTGATCCATGTGCCTGCTCATCTTACCTGCTATTATGCCTGACAGGGGCTTCCATGTGGTGTTGAGGCAAGTTATTGGCCAGTAGTTGGATGGGAGTGGTCCTTTCTGGGGATCCGGACTGTCCGGCCTTCAGTTAGTCATTCTGTGTGTCTCTTGATAATTAGCAACTGGTTCAGCTGCCAGATGCTCATGGAATACAGTCAGCTTCTTCAGCCAGTAAGCATGAATCATGTCGAGGCCTCGTGCTGTCCCAACTTTTCATATCTGAGACCCTTTCTTGGATGTCAGCCACTATGATGGTTACTGGTCCCTGTTCACAGAGGTTACTGTGGTGTTCTGTTAGATCCACTAGCCACAGAGCATTGTTGTTATGGGTTGCGTCCTTCTTCCATATGCTCTTCCAGTATTACTCCGTCTCCACCCTTAATGGGGCTGTTCCCATATTGTTCCAAGCACACCTTGGATGGGTCTGTGCAGAACAGCTGGTTTATTCTCCTGCCTTCTATCTCTCTGGTATACCTCTTCAAGGGGCTGGCCAAGGCTGTGAGTCTTTGATTGGCAGTCTCCAAGGCCTCAGGTACGAGCAGCTTGCTGTACTTCTTAGACACCTTCTTCATTGCACCTATATATATTTATATATATATATATATATATATATATATATATATATAGATATATATACCTATATAGATATAGATATATATATATATATATATGGGGTGCAACGATACACAAAATTCACGGTTCGGTTCGATACTTTGGTGTCACGGTTCGATATTTTTTCGATACAAAAAATGTTCATGCTTTTTTTAATATGTCATTTATTAAAATTATAAATATATATTTTAACTCAAACGTACAGTTTTTCAATTTAATGTTGCTGAAACAACAAAGGGATAAAATAATAAATCTATCTGATCGAGAAATCACTCGTCTTTGGAAAAGAGAGTTTATTACAGAGAAATGGCTCTTTCCAAAATAAAAGCTATACTATACGCTTCTTCTGGGGTTTATTCTCAGCAGCATATTAAACATATCAGGTCCCCATAAGGAGAATCATGTGCTAACGGCTGTCTAAATGACTCGGGTAAAGTTTGTAGCATGCGTGCTTGTTATTTTTGTCTGCTTCCACTTGTCTTTGCACTAGGATGATGTCGGCGTAAATGTGCAGTCATATTCGTTGTGTTCCCAGTAGTGCTGTCAGCGTTAATCTGAAATGACGTTAACGCCACAACACGGCAAATCTACGTTAACGAGCTACGCGGATCGCCCCGTGTGTGGGGCTGGACGGCCAACACGTTAATGAGCAAACTGCGCTAACGCAGTAGTTCCCACCCATGTAACTGAGCATTGCGTGGCACATCCAACATACTGTTTTACTTTTGTCCATGACGCGCTTACCTTCAGGGTCATACTTTACATGAAAACCAAAATAGTTCCAAACGCCAGATCTAAATGAGGGTGGGGGAGGTTCAATTTTCCATGTTGCAACGAGCTTAGCTTCTGTCTTGCTAGCTTGCGCTGCGCTTAGTGGATCTGCGCTCGACAGTGCAGCCTAGGCGGAGTAGTCGAACGCAGATCCACTGAGCTCTCAACACAGACAGCATCGTCAGAACAAAAGTTGATAACCGAAAGCACTATATCGAACGGTTCAATATCGATACGAGTGTTGTTGCACCCCTAATATATATACACACACATATATACATACACAAATATATATATATATATTTGTGTGTGTATATATATTTGTGTGTGTGTGTGTATATATATATATATATATATATATATATATATATATATGTGTGTGTGTGTGTGTGTGTGTGTATTGTGTATATTTGTGTATTATTAACAAATATATTATTATATATTTGTGTATATTTGTATATATATATATATATATATATATATATGTGTGTGTGTGTGTGTGTGTGTGTGTGTGTGTGTGTGTGTTTATTTTTCCATCAGAACATTCTTTACATTGTTTTGTTGTTTTTTAAATTTAAAGTTCACTCATCATGTGACTGACTGTAGTAAAACCTTTCAGTGTGGCTATATTATTAAATGGTACCAAGTGAGCTTAAGAACTTGTACAAATTTTTATCTGTCCGTTTTTGCACTTTGTCAGGCCATCAGTTGCAAATTGCATGTGAAAATATCCCATATTTTATGTCTGAACTCTAATGACTTGTAAAGCTTCTAAATGGTCCTCTTTTTTTCTTAATTCCTGGCTCTTCATCACACGTACAGCCATGCCATAATGAATCACTTAGGAGTGTGATTGCCTGTGGGCCTTCTGGGAAAGGTAGTGCGTGGTTGACAGGGCATCTGGCCAAGTTGTGCTATAAAAAAGCAGACCTAATAAAGCCAGAGTTCAATATGGGTCAGGTGCTTTGTACAACTGACCTCCCCATAAATCCAACTTTTCTCCTATCGAAATTGAATTCTTAAAAAATACACAGAAACAGTGATATATGTAACCTTTTACATCCAAATGTACAGTATTAGGTACATGTAGGGCTTATGATAAATACACTGAATATCTTCACATAATCATTAAAGGGGGGTTATGAGGTTGTCAGCATGAAGTATGGCTCTGTCAGGTCAGCACTTCATTTGGAACATGTGCAGAGGCAAGTGTACATCCAGCATCTTTCTTTGCTCCTTCAGCTGACATCTCATTAGAAGCATGTCAGGTCCCCCCACACAATGTTATAATGATTATACTGCAGGGATGGTGTGGTTTACCATGACGGAAGGAGAAAAAAAATGGAAAGAAGCTCCTAGCTGCCTTTTTCTCAGTGTGCAGTGATATTATCTCGGGGTTAATTGTAATGCCAGCGCAATAAATCAAAAGCAATGTAAAGCTCAGAAAATGGCATTTGTTAAATGAAGTTCTCAATAAAGACATATTAGTCATAACAAAGGGCTCAGTTTGAGACAAACACCTTTGAAGTGATAACCAACACTAATATAATTTTAAAAGCGATTACTTCTTTTTCCTTACACAGGTTCTTTAAAGTCATAGGCCACAAGCTTTATCCAGTCATCCATGCTTCTTTTGTTGTATAAAGTTATATATGTGATGAGTGTTGTATATGACAAAAGTGCTATTTACTGCTGTAAACCACATCTGCTGTTCATTATAGTCCTTTTTTATCTCCTGACTAAAAGCAGCTCATCTTGATCTACTCATCCTTGCTGTTAACAGCACCTAAAACAATTAAATTCAACCTTTTTATTGGTAGCTCTTTAGTGAACCATTATCTAATAAGCACCTGTTATCTGTTCGTTGGCAGAAAACTCCTGATGACGATTCAAAGGCCCGAGTCAGCAGGCACCAGTACTGCAGATACTAGACAAAAATGCACAGGTAGTGGTTTGTGTTTAGTCCATTCTGAGTTCTTAAATGATAAACAGATATAGCTACTAATAATCAGCTGCATTGATTATTAAACCCAAGTCATGCAAATTGCTAATGATGGCTACTTTAGAATAACTTTGCTCTTAAATCCTAGCACAGTGTTTTTATGTGTTTTAAATTTCAGCAATAGTCTCTTAAATTTTATTTTGACTTATTTAATATGATGCCATCAGCACATTTGTATAGACTAATCAGTGTATGACAACCAAGAGGCTTTAGTGCCATGATCATTCGCAAAAAATATAAAGACATTGTCTCTTTTGTTATGTTCACAATGATCCCACACTGCTTCAATAATTTTGAGATTCCGGCTCTGGGGAGACCAATCCATGTGTGTTTTTCTATCCAGTTATGCTTTTACTGCACTGACAGTGTATTTGGCATCACCATGCTAAAAAAGCTGCTGCCACTCGGGTGGTACTAATGGTACTTTTCTACCTTCATCATCCATCAAAATTGACAAGATCCAACACCACTGATTAAAACTGAGCCAATGATTTGAATGAAAATGTTTTAATTTGCATTATTCCCTCTGTAAGGTCTGATTTTCAGTTCAGTTCCTCTGCATACCTCAGCATTTCCGCCTTGTTTTCCTACCTTAAGGGTTTAAGAATATTTCTGATCTCCTTCTTCAGTAAACAATAAATTGCTCAGCTGAAGGGCCAGCAGCATCTCTCAGGTCCTGTGTCAGGTCTTTAACCTGGCCAATGATGTGTTTGTGTGACAGGCTCCTAGTAACGAAGCGGCTAAAGATAATTTTACATTGGTTCTGTTACGTCAGTGCAACACTGGTTCATCGGTGGAGTTAGATGCCTTATGCTTGTGTGATTCATAGGTCAGTATTAAGTTGCTTAATTAATCAAGAAAACATTGTTTTGAAAAAATAACCTGGAGAGCAGCTCAATACCTTTAAGAATCAAAATTATGTCTGGCCTCTTGGAAAAAAATATAAAGAATATAAAAACATCGCTATTCTATATAAAATATGGTAGAACTGTCCATTCGATTTATTTGCAAGACTCTACTATGTCCTGTATACTTATACTTTATGTGCTTAGGATTTTACAAGGGTATCATGATGCAACCCTGCTCATGCTGCTAGACTGTAATGCCCTCGACAGCACTTCAGATGAATCCTCCCTGGCTACATTTTTCTGCTGATGAGCGTAGCGTGCTCATTCTAACAGACTTAATGTTTATGTTTCATGGATCTCTTTGTGGTGATATTTCTTACACTTTTACATTTCTGAAGGCTCCCAGCCAAACACAACACAATGACTTTAATTAGCTAGAGTCTCTGCATACAAAGATAATTGTGAATAATGTAGTTGCGGTACCCAAGGGTGAATGAACACATCATTTGCCTCACGCCTTGGTTTCTCCTGCGGGGGCATTTCAAACCATTCTACCCCCTCAGTGAAGGTTAACTGTTATAAGGACACGGCGCAGAGGTGAGAGAAGGCCGCCTGATCATATTGACCCAATGATTCATCTTGCCTTCCCCTGTGTTTTGTGAATTGGGTTTAGTTGTGCTGTAGCTTTGTTGTAAATGGGCGGACAAGGTGACCCGTGTTGTAGATCAAACTGCTGAACAACTGCTTGGGGACAGGGTCCTACCCGCCTGACTGGACATCATTTTTCTCCATTTAGCCCCATCTCACACCTGTAATAGGGTGGTCGTCCACATGAATGCTCACGGCACCGCTGGGATAGAGCCGTGTTTTCGCTCACATTGCTTTGTCATTAACAAGAGTCAACAGGTTTACGTCACTTCTGTGCTAGCTTGAAAGGAGCCTAACCGCCAGTTGGTGTTTTTTGTTTAGACTTATTTCTTTGTGTTTTTAAAAATCTTATTCTTTTACCTTTGAATTGAAATCTGCTTAATAAAAGAAGATCATTGAGAATTGACAGCTTTGCCTCAGCTGTGAAATGCATCATGTAGAAAAATAAAAATAATCTCAACCTTATGAAAGCTCTTGTGACTGAGGTTTCCATTTTAAGGAGAATCTTTGTGTTTCTGCAGACACATTGACATTTTCTTTGCGGTTTAAAGATTCATGAGTTCATTGTGGACCATGAGCATAAAAACTAACAAAGCACCGTGCTGGCCAGGGAATGTAAATATCACAGTTTGAACATGAGCACAACAAGATACTCATTTGATAGCCATAATTGCAGTTTCTCTCCAAGCAGAGTACCTGAACTATTCACCAGGATGAAGAACGTGACATGGCTCAAATATCTGAAAACAACACCAAAATAGACTCTCTTGTTAGTCTTGGAAAAAAACCCACAGTCAATGCTATATTTCATTGAATGTACACGTATACTGACTCATTGTCAGTATACGTTGTTGTGCAGAAAAAAACAAACAAACTTTGGTACTTAGCTAATCTAATCTTGCACCCTTCATAAACATGCCTAAAAGAGTAGCTCATTTGCATGGGATGCACTTGTATTTTGATTACACAACTGGTAAAATGATGAGTTGGGGGACAAAAATCACATTTAAATGAATGTTTGAGGCTAGAATGCAACAGAGCATAAAAAGGCTCCAAATACATTAATGCATTTTTCTATTTAAAATGTAAAGAATAATAGTGAACAATGATATATATTATCTGTGTATGAAACATGAGTGTGTGTCTGTCTGTGTGTAAACGGTTGTGTATTCTGTATGTGCCATTCACTGTCAGATTGTGGCATGTTAATATATGCCAGGGAGCAAGATGTGCTCTCTCTCCTTCTCAAAGAAACATTTCTAACTTTCAGAGTGCATAAAAATCCGAGTGTTTGATCTTCATAAAGCTAATGTTCATTATCTATCTGATCCTTACCTGTTAAACAGTGACCACATGTTCTGTTTTCTTTTAGCTGGAATTTTTTGGTGTGTGTCATCCTTTTTTGACTGCCGATTTGTGGTCATTGAGCTTGTTATCGTTGAGGATCTTTTTCTGCTTTTTTATCTCTGACAGTGGATTGATATTCTGCCAATTCAGAATGTCTTTTAGGGTAAAATAACATTCCAGTAAGCTTTTGCTGTTAGTTTCTTCTCTCTTTTCAAATAGGCTTCTGTTGTTTGTATTAATTAAGTTTGCTGTGATTCGTGTTTGGACAGAGGGATGTTGGTGACTGACTGGAGTGTGTCTGAAAGGGGCAGTTAGTCTTTTCTGGGCTCAGCACTTGGGGCAGATGGCTTTGGGATGAAGGGTGCCCGGGGGAAGCTGGATATAAGGTAATTAAAAAATTTGAGTGCTCTCTTTTGAAAGTGAATTGTCTGACTAATTTTTCCCAGCATACTTTTGATCATGCTTTTTGGTTTTGTTTTGTCCAAAAAGGTAACTGAGTGGATGTGTTACTTTACTCTGCAATGGACTGGAGGACACTGTTCAACATTTAAGCTATATTTTAACTGGGATTTTGAAAGTGCAAACTTTTATCTTTATTTCCATTAAAGTTCATTTAGCTTTTGGTCAATTTACTAATATATTGAAACACATGCTTTTATAATTACACAAATAGAGAGAAAAGCCGGTGTTCAATCACCTTATTGTTTATGGTGAACTGTTGTTAATAAAGGTGAAAACACATACATTTTAAGTGGATTAAGTCTAAAGAGATCACGAACAAATTGCACCTCTGTCTTTTATCATGCACATACAAGAACAACCCTTACTTGTATAATCTGAAATGGAGTTTAAAAAAATTTTCCCCAGCTCTTCCAACTGGTTAAAGGAGTTGGCTAAATCCAACCGTTTATTTATTTGTAACTCTTTTACCTGGATACTTGACTGAGGTGCATGGCCACTTTGATTCATGAGTGTCCTGCTAGCACAGGGGTGGCTGAACTTTAGGTTCCAAGGGTCAGTGTCCTCCAGGTTTTAGATGTGTCCTTGATCCAACACTGATTTAAATGGCTAAATTACCTCAACATTTCTTGAAGTTCTCCAGAGGCAAAGGAACTAATCATTTGATTCAGGTGTGATGACCCAAGGTGAGATCTAAAACCTGCAGGACACCGACCCTTGAGGCCTTGAGTTCCCAACCGCTGTGCTAACAGCTGGAGCCAAGCTACCCATCTGCCAGAATTCATCCACTACTTCGAACACAAATCACAACAGTTGTGTCAAAGCACATTTGTGAAGTCCTGTTTGAATCCTCAAGATGAGCATTTCTGTTGTCGCCATCTTGTTTGCCAAAAAACGGACATAATGTGGAGGCATGGGTCTGACTGTGAATCTACATACTCACTGGCTAATTCTATAGGACTGGAAATGTTTTTGCAATCAGAGGTATCACCATCTTATGGCTGTCAGAGAGAACAGAGGTTTTAAGGCACTTCCACTTTGGCTCCATTTTTGTATCCCAGAAACTTTGTCCATGCTTTATGCTGCCAGAGTCTTTAAACTAGTCTTTTCACCATATGTGAGCTGGTTTTGCCTTTTGGATTATTTAAAGGATTATCTGATTGTTATTCTGCTGGCTCGGAGCATCCAAAAAGTTTGTGCATCAGTTATGGTAAGTGTGTTTCTGGTGTTTTATTAGTTAATTAGCTGGTATGTGTACCTTTATGTGTTGCACTAGTACAGTTTGTGAATGTAGCTTGCTAATCAAGCTAGCTAGTGTTAGCTAAT
This sequence comes from Aulonocara stuartgranti, assembly GCF_965226115.1. NCBI lineage: Eukaryota > Metazoa > Chordata > Actinopteri > Cichliformes > Cichlidae > Aulonocara > Aulonocara stuartgranti. The sequence continues at coordinate 19,195,214 of NC_138950.1, forward strand.
AAATTACCACATTACATTGATTCGTATTAAAAACTGTTTGACTCAAAAAAAAATCAGCACGGCCACCAAGACTAATAAGTTTCCAGATATGGAGTCCAAAATCAGCGTTGGGGTTTTTACTCAAGAAGAGTAATGTGTTATTTCAGGGGCGTCTAACTCCAGGCCTCAAGGGCTGGTGTCCTGCACGTTTTAGATGTGTCCTTGATCCAACACAGCTGATTTAGATGGCTGCCTCCTCAACATGTCTTGAAGTTCTCTACACTTCTTTTAAAACTTTTGGGACTTTTGTTTATGATTCTTGATAAAAATGCTAGGGAGCTGTTATATGATTGGTCTTTGTTGGCTTCCTCATTGCTGTGTAACAAAAGAGGCAAGTGTTGAGAGAAATATCCTTTACATGAATCTTTCAGTAAAACGTCAGTGATTTGTCAACCAGATTTGATGTCAAGAGTCATGTAAAATCATACAGCATTGTATGTTTGCTATTATTTCTAACTGTTTATATAATTCAGCCACCTTGACAAAGAACTAGCTCCCATAAATAGATAGCAATATCTGTCTGCCAGGTAGTCACTCTAAGGTTGATTGAATTGACAATGTAGCCAGAGTTCCATTAAGACGCATCATGCATTCGCTTTGGATAAAATATAGAGGAGGAATGACCTATGCTTGAATAGTCTGCATGTGTAGGTGGCAGCAGTGGAGCTGAGGTGAGGGGGTTACATGTTTGTGTACACACTCATTTGCTCACTATCTGCAACTAAAAAGGACATAGACGACAACAAATGTGGCATAAGTGTGTAGAAAACCCTCACATTGCCAAGGCCCTCCACTTGAGTGACATCTCTTAGTGATTACCATACATACTCCATCAACGGATCAAAGAGAGTTGCTCTGCTATTCAACTCAAAGAGACTGACTTGGTGTTGTGTGCTAGATGATGATAATTGAAATTGCTCCTCTCGTCACTCCAACTTAGTTACTCTTCTTGTTTTTTCTCATCCATTAACACTTCTCTTCTTCTCTCTGTTGCTCCCACCCCCTGCTCCCACTATCTCCTCACCCTTCTCCTCTCCCCTCTTGGCCTTTTTTATTTCCCCCTCAGTGAGTTTCTCTTCATTCACCGCTTCTGTCTGCCCCCACCCTAGCTTTCCATGTTTTTTGGCTCCCATCTCAGAGCAGAATGTCAATGGTTATTGGAAGACTGTGTTTAGGATTCGCACAGTGTGCTGGCATAAGCTTATAAGAGTAATTAGATCTTCACTTGCCGTTGTTCTTCACTTAAAATGGAGGCTATCGTTTTTGTCTCTTCTCCTCCCCGATCATTTGACATTCTGACTTCTGCATGGGAACAAAGGGAAACAAAAGAAAGCCAAAGAGGGAGGTTTGCAGACAGAGAAAGAAACATAGATAGAGGACACAGTGAGGGGAACGAGACCAATGAAGGGAGCAGAGCACAGAAGTTGACCGGATTAAAATAAAATGGAAGTTGCTTTGCTTCTGATTTACTTTACACACAATATAAAGTAGACAAATAGGATCACTAGTGTGTAGATAAGGTCTGCTGGAGATACATAGCATGTCAACATCATATATACAGCATGTTTGTCTGCATGTGCAAACACAGGCTGTCCCTTCTTATGAGAATACTGATGCAAACGCATACAAGTGTGCATACTATTCAAATGCATGTACACAGAAATATGACAAACCCTTTATTCCCTGTTCAAATGTGGTCTGATGAGTGTGTCATGTCCTTGTCAGTGTCTCTTCTCATCAACAAGACTTCACTTCAACTTCGAGCTTTTCTACACTAGCAGAATTCTAATCCTAAAGTGTTGCTGGATCACGTTTGGCAAACAGACAGGCAAAGCGCAGCTTATGGCTCAAGGGGCTCAGAGTAAATTTGAAATCTGTCTGCCTTTTTCAGCTTTGATAACATAAGCTTTGATAGACCAACTGCATTTATCCAAGCAAGCGTAAGTAATCAAAATAACTTTTTTTGGCCACATCTAGTTTGGTCAATTTAGTTAATTAATCTTAATCTTTTTAAGGTATGCTGTAAATACGTCTAGCTTTAAGACAAGTTAGTGAGTTTTTAATGGATAAAAGGAAAACATTTGTTTTAAATTGATCATTCACTTTTCAGTCACAGTCACCAATCAGAGGTCTTTAGTCACCAACACAACACTGCTTGGATTAGACATCCCTACTATAAATTTAGCATTATATGAAGTAAGTTTTAAGTGATGCCCTTGATTCACGAGTTGTTTGTGTCCCATTTCAGCTGGCTTCTTAGCAGAATAGACTATCTTTCTTCTAGAGTTCACCAGGAAATGTCTCTTCAAATCTTATCTTCAGAATGCCAGGACTGTGGGTCATGGGTGTCTGGATATTTTTATACCTCAAAAGCACCATAATAACTGCAAGACCACAGAAGAAGACTCGATGTCTCTTAACAAGGAAGAAAATCAAAATGCATGGTTTTAAATCTGCATAGGTACAAAGAAAATATGAAGGGAACATTTTATTTTATTTTTTTTAGGTTTCAAGACTCAGAGCTGGAAAATAGGACAGTTTGTTCTGGAAACTGAAGGTTCTGAGTTCAGGCTGGGGTCTTTCTGTGTGGAGTTTGCATGTTCTTCCCGTGTTTGTGTGGATTCTCTCCGGGTACTCCGACTTCCTCTCACATTCTAAAGACATGTTAGTGGGGTTAGGTTAATAGGTGACTCTAAATTGCCCATAGGTGTGAATGTGAGCGCGAATGGTTGTCTGTGTTAGCCCTGTGACAGGCTGGTGACCTGTTAAGGGTGTACCCTGCCTCTTGCCCCAAGACAGCTGGGATAGGCTTCAGCCCCCCGAGCCGAAATACAACATGGCTTTTATTCATAGACTTTTCTGATCTATTAGGATCTGTTCTTTTTAAATATGACTGTGTTCTTATCACTGGTGATTTTAATATTCATATCTGTTCTAAGGATGATCCATTAGCCAAAGACTTTCTTGCTCTAACTGACTCCCTTAACCTTGTTCAGTGGGTAAATGAACTAACCCACTTTAAAGGCCATACCCTTGATCTGTTTTTTCATATGGCCTGGACATTTGTATTAAGGACATTGACAATGTTGTGATCTCTGACCACTTCCCAGTTATTTTTGATGTTGATTTATGCAATACAGAACTGCACCCTGAGGGCCTCCGACGCCCTATGTGCATATTAATTCTGAAACTGTGGCAAATTTTTCTGTGGCCTTCCTTAATTCTGCACCCACTATTATTGATTGTCCCACATATCATACAGGTGATGACTTTGCTAATTCTTTGCTATCCACATGCTCCTCTATCCTTAACGTTGTAGCACCTATTAAATGAAATGTCCTAGAACCCATTCCCTGCGTTGGTTAAACGACTCTACACATGCCGTACGACGTGTGTGTCGCTGAGCTGAGAGGAGGTGGAAAAAACACAAGCTCCAGGTATCCTTTGATATCTTATGCACCAGCCGCCTGAAGTTTCAAAATGCTGCTAAAATGGCTAAAGCAGCTTTCTTTTCTGAAATTATTGAGACTAATGGCCATAATCCTCAAATGCTGTTTAAAATCTTTAATTCAGTGGTGAATCCCTGTCATGAAATGCCGACGGTGTCTTCTCTGGCTCTCTGCGAACAATTTTTAAATTACTTCACAGTTAAAATTTTATCTCTCAAGTTTTCACATCGTTTAGGTGTGAGCCCTGCTTTCACCCCTGGATGTTTATCAACTTTTCATCAGCTTGAGCCGGTGTCACTCCCTGCCCTTAAGTAAATAGTTGAACAACTGAAAAATACAAATTCTGTATATGACATTCTCCCATCACACGTTATCAAGGATGGTTTTGATGCAATTGGGCCCAGTATTTTAACTATAATGAATTCATCATTGCTTTCCGGCCATGTTCCGCCAGCCTTTAAACATGCTGTAGTGACTTTGTGAACTACAGGCCGATTTCCAAGCACCCGTTCCTGTCCAAAATCTTGGAGAAGATAGTTCTCTTGCAACTCCAGGCCTATCTGGATGTGAACAACATCAGTAATAAATTTCAGTCCGGCTTTAAACCACATCATAGCACTGAAACAGCTCTACTGAGAGTCCTTAATGATCTTCTTCTAATTGCCGATTCAGGCTGCTCTGTGGTCTTAGTCTTATTGGACTTGTCCTCAGCCTTTGATATGGTGGACCATAATATTCTACTAACGAGGTTAGAAACATACAGTGGGCATTAGGGGTGACGCCCTTAACTGGTTTAAATCATATCTTTCGAACAGGTCCTCCTCTGTCACTCTGGGTACCTATTCTTCCTCTGCTGCATCCTTCTGCTGTGGTGTGCCTCAAGGCTCTGTGTTGGGCCCAATGTTATTCTCACTGTATATGCTACCTCTAGGCTTAATCTTTGAAAAATACAATATGTAACTTAATTGCTATCCTGATGTTATACAAATTTACTTCCAGCTAACTGATGATGTTGCTCTGTCACTGTACTCCTTCCTAGAATGCATGAGAGAAATGAAAGAATAGCTTTTGGGCAACTCTCTTATCTTAAATGAAAAGAAAAACGAAATTGTGGTTTTTGACAGTCATATTTCCCGGGGCCAACTAGTTGATACCTTTGGATCCCTCGCCACTTTTCTCTCTGACACTGTTAGTAATCTAGGTGTGCTGCTGGATAGCTCTTTCAAATTTGACAAACAAGTGTCCTCTGTAGTCAAATCTAGCTTCTACCAATTGCGTCTTATTTCAAAGGCTAAGCATTAGGTACCACATAAGGATCTTGAAAACCTTATTCATGCCTTACTGTAATTCCTTTTACTTTGGTCTCCATGCTGCTCTTCTCCATAGATTACAGCTTGTCCAAAATGCCACGCCTTTTGACTGGAACCGGAAGTTTTGCCTCTATCACCCCTGTCCTTGTTGATTTGCACTGGCTTCCCATCAAATACCGCATCGACTTTAAAATATTGCTGCTTACCTTCAAAATTATAAATAATACAGCACCTAGTTATCTTGTCGAACTTCTTAGACCATACACCCCTGGGAGAGCCCTCAGATCGTCAGCCCAATTACTCTTGGTTCAGCCTAGATCTCGGCTTAAAACCAGAGTTGCCCAGGCGTTTGCCCTGGTTACACCTAACCTGTGGAACAACCTTCCCATTGCTGTTCGCGTGTCTGACTCCATCCAATCATTTAAATCATGATAAAAAAAAATCGCTTATTTAACCTTGCCTTCCCAGTTAGTTAATGCGTGTATTTTATACTTAATTCCATTTTTATCTTTCTACATATGTTCGTCTAGTTAAAACCTGTGTGTTTTTTAGCAAGTTTGATTTGATATTCACTTTTATTATTGTGTAATTAGTGCCATTGACCTGTTAGCAAATTCAGTACTTTGTTAATGGTCTTAAATTTTAATGTTTTAACCTGCTGTTTTATTGTGAAGCACTTCGGTATACCGTTTTAAATTTACTATATAAATAAAGTTGTATTGTATTGTATTGCAGATATTTAATGCTACAAGTTAACATTCCTCTATGTAGTTTTCTGACAACATGACACAGTATTCGGGAGCAGTCCAGTAATAAACAATATTTTAAAGTTTGCTGAAAAAAAATAGATGTTCAATGCTATTTTTTTACAGACCTGTTGGATCTATTGTTCATTTTTAAAAAATAATTTGCTTCCTTCCTAGATATTGAAAAGTTATAAGAATATAATTAAATAAGCTGTAAAAGAAATACACTGCTGCAGTCACGTAGCTTCACCACAATCAAATACAGTTATTGCGTGGAATTGCCAAGATGCCACTGAAACAGTTGTAATGCTAACTCAATATTTAAAAATACAATAAAGACCTCACCTGTATAGAACCAGTTAAACCTTTATTTTTTTGTACTTTATGATGAAAAGGATGACATTTGAGTGATGCACTAAAAGCACGATTATAGTTTTGCCCTTCAGAGAGAATTAGTCATCAGTGATGGGGGAATACAGGAGAGGTCAATACTGCTTGTTCTCCTCCTCAAGACAAGAAAAATGATTGATGTTGAAATCCTAATCTGGCTGAGCAGATGCTGAACCACTTTGGGCCTGCAGTCCAGTCAACATGTTGGCTCAGTCTTAGTGGGTGTAATGTATGTTTATGTGTATGTATACAGTATAGAGATTATATAGAGTTTTGTGAGAGTACAGAACACTACTCTTCTTTTTTTCTTTGCCAGTGAAATTGGGCTATAATTAGTATTTAAAAGATGATGAGCACATTTCAGCAGGCTAAACCTTATTTTATTGTTAAATTGTTGATTAAATCCATTTACTTTTATATAAAAAATGTGTCTATGAAATGTTTTACCTGTGACTGAGATAAACCCATTAGATGTAGATCCAAGTGTTCCAGTTTCTGTTTTCCAACAAATGATTCATCACAATATCATAGTAATTGTGTCAAAACAATCTATTGCACATGCATATTAAATGCACAAGTGCATGCAAATCTGGCTAATTATGATACAATACCAGTATAGAAAAGTCCTGAGGCACAACAATGCAACAGATATTATTCAAAGACAAAATCAAATTATTGCAGTTTTTTCAGTGTATTATTTTGAATTCCATTCTCCTACATGTAACATATATCTTTTTACACCACATAAACCTGTGTGTTGAAATTCACCTTTTTTAAATATTACCTGAACTTACATCTGAAATATTTTGTGAAATAAAAACGGACCTGCAGTTTTTTACAGTGTTGTTTTTGGATGCGGTTGATGCCTGTCCAGTTTCAAATTTTCATATATTTGGCAGACTTTTCAAAGTATTTTTGGCTTGCCCACACTTGCTGCACATTTGCAACCCATTTATCAACCTATCTCCACCCCAGCTCCATTATTATGGTGTGTCTGATATAATCAGTGTCATATTTGCTGTCTTGCTGCTCTCTCCCATGCTTTCTATATATGCACATGGAAGGATGGGAATGTACCAGAATGGAACCATATCACAAATTATAAATTTCTGGAGCTGGAAATAGCAGTCTTCTCTAATTATGGTGGCCTTGACTGAAATGGTGTCATTGTTTTAAATTGTGCCACTTGCCGCCACTTACTTATACTGCTGTATTATTGTATAAACCTGGATGACTGAGAACCTTCACAGACATTATTGTATAAAGCACTCATTTCCATACATTGTGATTTGTTTTATGTTGTTCTTTATTCTTCCCATCAGTTACGTGTAGCACCTATCACTAATCATCCACTCAGTCTTCCCAGTATATACTGTATACTCCCTGCTGTTTCTTCATCAGTAAACAGATTGTCTTGGTACTCTCTGCAGTCAAGCTTTACAGCCGTTGAAGTTTGAATTTCTTGTGTTTTCTTTTTTATCACTTAAGATATTTCCCTGTGTATTCTAGTTTGCTCATGTGTCAAGTAATTTCTCCTTGGCTTATGAACAGTTTTTGGTTTTTACCTCTGTGCCCTGGCTAAGTTGTTTGCCTTCTGTGGATGACCCCCTGGCTAAAGACTTTGATTTCAGACCTCATTCCCAGTCTCTTAAGACCAGCAATTGGGTCCTGCATCTTGAACTACTGTATCACAAACGGTCTTACACTGAGATTTTAACAGCATTGTTTGGCTTTTTGGTTGCTTTTATTATTCTAAACTCTAGTTTTATAATTTTTCTTTTCACTATTTTTATTAGGGCTGCCCTCTAGTGGATGCATTAGTTGAAGACCCATTACACCATTCAGATTTTTATGCCACTTAGCCTCATTTCTCTGCCTTCCTCCGCCTGTAATCCTGACGGTGCTGTCAACATGCCACAATGACTGATTTACATGTTATATAAAGTAAGTTGCCATGAACATTATTGTCCTGATGACAATTATAATAATATGCTATATACTCACTGGCCAAGTAAAAATTGGTAGTACCCATTTTACCTTTAGAAATGCTTTAATTTTTCATGGTGTCGATTCAGCTAGGTGGTGGAAACATTATACAGGGATATTGACATTATAGCATCGCACTGTGCTGTAGATTTATCCATCAATGATGCAAATCTCCTTTTCCACCACATCCCAAAGTTGCTCTATTGGATTGCATTATGGTGACTGCAGAGGCCATTTCAGTGCAGTGAACTCATTGTCATGTTCAAGAAAGTAGTTTGAGATAATGTGATATTTGTGGCATTGTTATCCTGCTGGAAGCAGCTGTTAGAAGACGGATACACTATGGTCATAAAGGGATGAACATGCAACAATACTCAGGAGGGATGGAGCCACGCTTTCTTGTTGTTTTTGCCAAGTTCTGACCATACCATCCAAATGTTAAAGAAGAAATCGAGACATTTTCCTTGTCTTCCATTATGTAGAATACAGACAAATATTACACCTGCTGAATGTTATATTTAAATAAGAAAATGATAGCTCTAAAGCAAGGATGGCTCATGTTTCTCTGTCCTTGTGTCTCTACCTCGCTTGCTTGTACATCAAGTGAGGAGTTATTTTATGAGCATGTAGCAGCAGCCACTAGACTGCTTCATGAGTACTTGTTTAAGTACTTGTTTACTTGTTTATGGCTTATTACTTGTGTAATAAGCCATAAACTATGCAAATTTGTCTAAATTTCGGTGTAACAGCTCTTATGTACTCTTTCTGCCTCCTCCCTATCACTTCTGAGGGGGTCTGAACAGTAAAGGTTACAAGCTAATGAGTCAGCCTAAAAAGTAATCGCACAGCAGCAACACAGCAGCAATTTAAACTTTGGAAGAACATTAAAAAAGAGATGAAAACTCGATGAGGAAGAATTTGCAATAAATGGAAACAACTACTTCAAATAGGAAAATTGTATATACTTGAGAATTTTCAGTGTTTTCAAACTCCACAATCCAGTTAACTATATTTAATTGTTTCATATTTTAAATCTTAACATGTCTTAAGATGTTGGACATATAATTCTGACACTAATGCAAACTCTATAGCTGTACAGTGTGTATCAAGTCAAAAAGCATGATGCCATGGGGTTTGCTTATAGGCCGAGTCTACTCCACAAACTGGAAGCACTTTGAATTGTATACATGCTGGAGCATCAGTTAAAAGCAAAAAGACACAGGGGATCTGTTTCAAATCTTGTTCCCTCTTTTTGGAATCACTAACACCAGCCTCTGCATGTGAAACACTGTTGAACTGAATTCATTTCAGATTTAAAAAGCCTTAATTTGATCCTGTTGAAACCTAAAGAAAGCCTTCTAGGAAAGGGAATGAACAACTATCGGAGTGAAGGGTCCATCTAATTCAGCTGGGGGAAAAAAGCAATTTGGTGGCAACCCTAATTTTCAACCAACTGCTTTATGGTTTCTTTTGTACCTCACTTTAAAAAGCAGGTTTTAAGAAGTGCATCATACAGGAACTTCATTATAATATTCATGACTGCATGCAGCTACAATAACTCTGTGTTACATGAAAGGTCTCTTTGATTTTGAGAAAACAAACAATCCATTAGCTGTTTCAGCGGCCTGAGTGCGGTCACCGATTAGCTGGACTTTCTCCCTTCCACTTCAGTCCAGCAGAGCACTTGTTCTTCCCCATCCTTCTCTAACGTGTCTTCCCCTCGCCATCCCTTGCTACTCAATGGCTCTTAAAATGGCTATCAACACATGTCCGTCATAGTTAGATCAGCCGCAAATCCCAGATTTTCATTAAAGATAAGTAAATATATAGTTCTGCTGCATTTAGTCCTTCATATTAAGTCTGACTTCATCTGAGGAGCACAATGATCACAAACTGAAAACACATGTCTAATAAAGAGAGAAAAAGAGAGCTGAAATGAGAATTTCACGAAGGTTCCAGGCTGCTGCTTCTAATCCTCCACAGTCGGTGCTGCCAATCGACGTAGCCCAGCCAGCTGCTGCTGATGGGGCTTGATGTGAATGTGGTGGGAGTGACGGTACACTCCCATCAAGAGGCAGAAGCAGCAGCAGCCAGTGATTAATCCTCATGCTGCAGCCACTAATGATTTATTTATTTGGAAATTACAGAGCCCTGGGAGTGCTGGGCACGATTGATAACGAAACCCAAGAGCGAGGGTGGGGACGAAGGGGAGGTAGGCTCAGATATTTACCACTTCCTCCCACCTCAGTGCTTGTCAGTTCCTTTGTCGACTTATAAAATATACAGACTATGTGTGTGTGTATGTGAATCCATACACAGGGGGCCTCAAGAGGCTAATTCTCAAATTGACATCAGGGGAGATTTCCAGAAGAACACTTTTTTCAGATGCTAAACGTTGCATGGGGCTTTTCTGCTGTAGGCAGGAGTTTAGCAGTGGCACAAGATTCCTGCTGTGAAGATATTGATGTTTGATCGCAGGGTGTCTTGCTCTAAAAGTGGGTGTAGATGTTTTGTGCAAGACAGGCAATTAATACATTATTTTCATCTTTGTCTAACGCTGAAATTGAAGTGTTTATGCAGTAGTTGGACAGCAGTTTATTTACATATGCCTGCTGTCTTTGTCTGACAAAGAATGTGGTTTTGGAACCCGGGGTGGCAGATTCTGTTGAGACTTATTGTTAGTCAGACTCTTTTCATCCATGAAAGCTCATACAGCTCAAATTCAAGCTAAATGAAGTTAGCTTTAAATATTTTATACTATACTGACATGATGCTTACTGAAGCCATTGTACTATGGTACGTTGTTATAGCATAGTATATGACTATGTGAACTGGGACATGGGTGATGATGAGCTTTTTGTCATTGTGCTAAAAGCTCCAGTCTGTAAATCACCACCATGAAGCTCTGCTAACATGATTTATTTGACCTCATTAACGTTAATTGAAGTTGCTTTCCTCTTCTCACTGAACTTTATGTAAGCACTGTTGAGATGAACTCTTGAGAATACGGTTGGACTCTGATTATCATGAACACAATTATTGTGGTTGTCGTTATTGTTGCAGTATTGTTGAAATATTGTGCAAATGTTCAAAAAGCACACACTTGTACACACTCACATCTGAGTACAACTGATAATTTACAGGCCTAGCACCTGGAGCCATAAATTCCCAGCCAAGTTTGATACCAAGGCTCTAACACACACACACACACACACACACACACACACACACACACACACACACACACACACACACACACACACACACACACCCTTACCCTTCTGTGTAGCATTTCAGTATATCAAATGACCGCAAATGAGCCTTAAAAAGACTGTGACAGTAATGGCATTAAGCTCAACAAGTAACATAAACACAGGTGTTTCATAGGAGTCTACAGATTTCTCTTGCTGGAACACTTGACAACCCCCAGTGATTTTAATCTAAGCTGTCCAATGTGTTATCATTAGCATTTAGTGAACAGAGTTTGCAGACACAACATACACTGCAGAAAATCAATAACTAGAGCAGGAGAATCAAACTCATTTTACTTTGTGGGCCATATGCAGTCTAAGTTGTTCTGTAGTGTATCAGAAAGATACAATCCAATAATTGAAATGCCTAATAAGCCGGTCCCACCAGGAAAAAAAAGGAAAGCACACTTTGTTCCTCTTTCTTTTAATGTAAATAAGTTTAAGTATACATTTAATAAACCACCCATTTATAAAACTAGGGATGAATACCCTGAGAAAAATAAGTGTAATTTCAATAATGTGTCTTATTGAGAAATTCTACTGAAAGCAGCCAGGGTGGCTCTTTGGGATTACACTTTCAGGGAACAAATTACCATTACAGAAAATGAAGCAGCGGCTCATTACTCTGACTTCTGTTAATTCACAAAAAGCGTCCCGTGTTATTTACTGTGGATACACTGTGAAAAATCAGAGCATTTTATAGTAAATAGGGGGAAAAAAGCAGGAAAGATTTGTATTTGTTTTTTTGTTTTTTTTTAATCTTCTGTCACATAAATAACAAACAAGCAAAACCCACCTCCCAAAACCTAAGTTTCATTTTCTGTGAATTATTGGTTTATCTTTTGGAGTAGTAAGCCAAGCTGGCTAATTTATTAGTCAGTAACGCATAAAATTTAGAAACTAGACAAATTTATGCTCTTGTTCATTGCAATTTTCACCTTTTCCTAAACTATCAGGTGGGTTGGATTGCATATGTTGGACACTCCTGGTATAGAGGAACTGCAACTATTTACCTTTACATTACTGAAAACCCATCATTTGTCAGGAATAGGAGGAAAAAACAGAAAATTATTCCCCTTTTATCAGGTATTTTGTATTATTATGGTGCATCATTGTGAACTCCATATTTCAAAAGATATTTTAACCGACACAAGTAAAGTATTAATATTAATGTGAGAAATTAAAAGCACATGAAGGCACTCACCTCTAAGTCCATTTTGTGATTCTTATGTATTGAATGCTAGTTGATATCTAACCAGTATGACAAAACTGCATGTCATTATATTTGAAACATTTTTATCAGTATTGCTGTCACGGTCCTGGGTCTCCTGACCCAGCGTTTTTAGTTCTTTGTGATTTTCGTATTATTGTACTTGTGTGTGATTTATTCCATGGCTTCTAGTTTTGATCCCTTGCCCTTCATGTCTCCCTGTGTGCCCCTCTGTGTATCTGTGAGCCCTCGTCTCTCCTTATGTTTTATTCCATGCTTCCCCTGCCCATTATGTCTAAGTTCTCCCCGTGCTCTCTCTTCCCCCTGTGTGCCCTCTATGTATTTATGAGCCCTCGTCCCCTTTCGTGTTTATTCCATGTCTCCCCTGCCTGTTACGTTGGTGTTCTACTCGTGCTCTCTCTCCTCCTGTACTTCCTGTTTCACCTCTCCCGTCAGTGTTCAGTTCACCCCGCCCTGTCTCGTTATGATTATCAGTGTCACCTGTGTTCCCCGTGTGTTCCCACTTCCCTCGTTAACCCTCTGTGTATTTCTGTCTGCGTCTCCCTCTGTTCAGCGTGACGTCGTCCCTCATGCTGTGTGTGATTCCCCGTGTTTCCTGGTGAGCCTTATGTTAGTTTTTCCCAGTCTAGTTTTGTATCGCCTATCATCTTCTGTTACGCAATAAAGCTGCCTTTTGAGTTTATTCCCTCGTGCCTGTGAGTCCTGCATTTTGGGTCCTACTCCTGCCTGCCGCACAGCGTTCCATGACAATTGCAATATGCAAGAGATTTGTGTGTGTGTGTGTGTGTGTGTGTGTGTGTGTGTGTGTGTGTGTGTGTGTGTTTTAATAGCAAAGTCTTAATTGTATCTCATATGTTTTCTCATAAGAAGCACATTCTGGTGAGGCCATTTTGCAGATTGTAATTAGGCCTCGGGTTGAATATGAGTGGATCTTTTAGCCCACTGGCGATTGCAACAGACTGAATAGGACTAAACAGAACAGATGCCCCCTATGGCAATGTGACTCAGTTTGATTAATCCAGGGGCTTTGCTCGTTCAAAAACACAGAGGAAAAATGTCTCCCTTTACCACGGCATCATGCTTTCTGTCTATTTTCATACTCTCTGTCTATTGTTCCCTCTTCTCTTTCCAAGAATCTGCATTATTGCCCTGCTTTGAATTCTCCCATTGTCCTCCCACTCATCTTGTTCTGGATCTCTTTCTCATCACCCAACTCTCTTTCCCCCATTCACGCGGCTTCTCTTCATTACTTTTCAAATACTCTGCCCAAGAGATGAATGTATATCTCAGGATCAAGGTGTTTTCTTTTTCCTTATGGGTTTTTGTTTTTGTTTTTATTTTTTGTCACCGTACCAGTCATTGGTTTGTAATCTGCTCAATAAAAAACATGAAAGCTCCTGTAAGCATCATGAGCGAGCTGTAGTGCTTTCAGTCTGAGCCCGGTCAGTTTCTCTGTCCTCACCTTCTAATTTGACTCTCTACCTAACTTGTCTCTGGTTTTGTGAGTTTCCAAGGCAGACAGCGATTCTGAAAGCACTTTCAATCAAGTCGACTTAGCTGGTTGCATTAATGGCCTTTCGTCGGCCCTGCATCTTCTAGTGCAGATTTCATTCCGAATGGGTGTTGTTATTGCATGTAAATTGCCCTGGAGCAGTTTATGTTGTCAACAAAGAAATTATTTGGCATGTCTTCGCCAGTATATTGCTGAATCGCTTATGCTATCTTACTCACAAGCTGGCTGTAACGATTCTTGTTGTTTTCTTTCAAATTCATTTGAATTGTGATTGGATCATGTTCTTCATTTATTTGCCCCCACAACGGCGAATAGCCAGCGACAAAGATACTATTAGCACTTAAAATAAGTGTATTGCATACATATATGCATAGTAGGTGTAAAGAATCAGTGCGAGGGTCATTGACAGAAGTAAAGTGAGATCGTTAGTCACAACTCTGATCTTTTCATTATCTTCTCTCAGAGAGATTCTTGGCCATGATAATTACTGTGGAGTTCACTGTGTGGGTGTGCCATCATCAGGAACACTTATTAAAAGAGAGAGAGGACATTGATTGGCTTCAAGTCTCTGTCAGTGTCACATTTAATTGAGTACTGCAGGGAATGCATAACTGAGAAAATAAACACTCCATTAATGGCCACACACACACACACACAGACACACACACACGCACGCACACACACACACACACACACACACACACACACACACACACACACACACACGTACTATGGTCAGATTAAAAAGTGCTGTGTTTGGCATCACCTGCAGAATACTGAAATAGTTAATTAACGGGCTCAATATATACCGGACATACGACAATAAGAAAAACCGTGTAATGTATCTTGAGATCAGTTGGTGCTCCAGTATACTTCACTATTAGCTGCAACAAAACTATAAGCTGAAAAACAAGAATCATCTACATGTCATATGTACATATCTATGATTTATTGTTAGAATTACGAATGAGATGCGAAATTATTTATGTCAGGCAAGAACAAGAAACAAGAAATCTTCTTCTTGCTCCCTTTAGGGGTCTCCACAGCAGCTTGTCTGCCTCTGTCTCACTCTATCCCTAGCTTCCTTTTCTGTCACACCAGCCCTCTGCATGTCCTCCCTCATGAACCTTCTCTTTGGTCTTCCTCTTTTCTTCCTGCCTGGCAGCACCACATTCAAAATCCTTTGTCCAGTATATCCAGTCTCCCTTCTCTGCATATGCCCAAACCATTACCATTGCTTTGCCTTTAATCCTATCCATACTGGTCAGACAGAAACAGAAATAGCACATTTCAAATAGTAAAACATCTGTAGTAGGAGCAATGATCATTAATGACCGAGTCTCCAAAGTGGTGCAGACATCTTGCCTGGATGTAAACTGCTTGTGCTTTCAGGGATTTTTTTTGGATTGCATTCCCTTCACCCCCAGACATCAATGCTGTCATGGTCCTGGGTCGGTGACCCAGCGCTTTTAGTTTATCATTTTCTAGATGATTGTTTAAGTTCTGTGTTATTTTCGATCTGCCTCTGAGTCTGCGTCTGTATCTGTCTGTCTATGGTGTCTCCCCATCTGTTTGTGAATCTGTCTGTTTAGTTCAATGTCTTGTCTGGTTCCATGTATCTGAGTTTCCTGTTTTATTGTGAAGGTCCGCGTCGTATGTGAGTGTGATCAGTTTACGTTTCCCCTGTCCCGTCAGCCCAGATTCCTCCCAGCTGTGTTGCCCTCCTGTCTCTCATCCCCTGATTACTGGTGTGTGTATTTAAGCCCTGTGTGTTCTCCTGCCTGTTGCCGGTTCGTCTGTGTTCCTCCGTGTCAGTCTGTGTAACTCTGTGTCAGTCTGTGTAACTCTGTGTCAGTCTGTTACCCTGTGTTCCACGGTGTCCTGTTCCTCGTCTGCGTCTCTCTGCTATTCATCATCCGTTGTCATATGCTCCCAGGTCTGTTATTTTAGTTCTCCCAGTTTAGGTGTCTTTAGTTGTTTGTTATGCCCCACTGTTTGTTTGCCACTACACCTCTGTAAATAAAACCACCGGTATCTCATCCACTGCCTGCATCTTGGGTCCTCCTTCTAAATCCACACGGCTCGCCTCGGCAGCCGTGACAGTACGAACCGGCCAACATGGACCCAGCAGCATTCGCACCTACCCAGGAGTTTCGGGAGGAGGTAACCGACACGGTCGCAAGGTTGGTAAACCTGTGGCTCGAGCAGGAGGAAGAAGAGTTCCACCGCGCTGTAGAAGCCAGGCTACAGCAGCTACTCTCTGCACACTCCTGGCTGCTAGACTCGCTTCACCCGCTGGCACGGGACTTCCTCCTTCATGAGCTGCACCTTCGCCCTCCAGCCGCTACCGCTTCCCAACCCAGCCTGGCGGTGAAGATTTTGCCCGGCCTGGCGGTGAAGATTTTGCCCGGCCCGCCGGAGGTTTTGCCCGGCCCGCCGGAGGCTTTGCCCGGCCCGCCGGAGGTCTTGCCCGGCCCGCCGGAGGTTTTGCCCGGGAGGAAGCGACGATCGCGCCGTCGGCGCGTCGCCCCACAGCCGGAGAGTAGGACTTCGGAACTGCCGGCTGTGGTGAGTGGAAAAGACACTCCGTCTGTTTCGCCAGCTCGAATGACTGTTTATTCCGGGGCTGTGTTTGTTGAGCCAGCTGCCCAGCAGGTAGCTCAGTTAGCCGCCCGGCCGGAAGCCCAGTCGCCACCTCCGCCACATTCAGCCTCACAATCCATAGCTCAATTACAGTCACAGCCAGACTTATTACAAACCCTGTTACAATCCATGGCCCAGTCAGTAGCCCGGTTAGCAGAAGAATCATTAGCTTTATCCTCAGTTCAGCCTCCTGTTCAGCAGTCACCAGCCCTGCATCCTGTGTCAGTTGCTCCACCACCTGTTCAGCCATCACCTTCACCTACTCCTCCTGTACAGCAAGCCATGTCAGTCCAACCCATAACGGACAGTTCAACAACTCCGTACTCTAAGCAGAGAGACAAACCCAAGAACAATGTCAACATTCCTCAAAGGCTGGCCAGTTCTGAGACTGAGATGCACTCCAGGGCCTCCCCAGAGGCTGGGTTTCAGCCCCCATCAGACTCTGGACCCCTGGAGTTTAAGAAGCCAGCTGAGGACTGCACAGAGCTGTCGCTGTCTGAGTAGGGTCAATGCTCTGCGCAGCTGCAGGCCGCTATGTGTTTGCCAGAGGCCCGTGTGCCTGCTGGTCCTGTTCTGTCCCTGCCAGAGGCCCGTGTGCCTGCTGGTCCTGTTCTGTCCCTGCCAGAGGCCCGTGTGCCTGCTGGTCCTGTTGCGTTCCTGCCAGAGGCCCGTGTGCCTGCTGGTCCTGTTGCGTTCCTGCCAGAGGTCTCCGCACCTGCTGGTTCTGTTGCGTTCCTGCCAGAAGTCTCCGCACCTGCTGGTTCTGTTCTGTGTGTGCCAGGGGCTCCAGTGCCCACTGGTTCTGAGACTGTTTTTGCTGGGGGGCCCGAGGAGCCCGTCCAGCCATCTGCCTCGTCAGCTGGGGGGCCCGAGGAGCCCATCCAGCCACCAGCTGCTCCACCAGCAGCCTCATCCACGCTTGCAGCAGCAGTTTCATCCATGCCGCCACCTGCTGCAGCGCCTCCGTCTGCATCCTCCACGCCGTCGCCTGGTCCGGATTCAGCATCCTCAGCGTCGCCTGGTCCAGCGCATGCTTCAGCTTCATCCGCTTCACCTGGTCCAGCCACTGCTTCATCCTCGCCTGGTCCAGCCTCCGTGTCTTCATCCTCGCCTGGTCCAGCCTCCGTGTCTTCATCCTCGCCTGGTCCAGCCTCCGCATCACCTGCAGTGGCCTCCTCTTCAGCTTCCTCATCAGCTGCTTTGCCTGGTCCAGCTTCAGCATCCTCATCAGCTGCTTTGCCTGGTCCAGCTTCAGCATCCTCATCAGCTGCTTTGCCTGGTCCAGCTTCAGCATCCTCATCAGCTGCTTTGCCTGGTCCGGCCTCCGCTTCTGCTTCAGCCTCGCCTGGTCCGGCCTCTGCTTCTGCTTCAGCCTCGCCTGGTCCGGCTTCTGCTTCAGCCTCGCCTGGTCCGGCCTCTGCTTCTGCTTCAGCCTCGCCTGGTCCGGCTTCTGCTTCAGCCTCGCCTGGTCCGGCCTCTGCTTCTGCTTCAGCCTCGCCTGGTCCGGCCTCTGCTTCAGCCTCGCCTGGTCCGGCCTCTGCTTCTGCTTCAGCCTCGCCTGGTCCGGCCTCCGCATCCTCATCAGCCTCGCCTGGTCCGGCCTCTGCTTCTGCTTCAGCCTCGCCTGGTCCGGCCTCCGCATCCTCATCAGCCTCGCCTGGTCCAGCCTCCGCATCCTCATCAGCCTCGTCTGGTCCAGCCTCAGCTTGCGCCTCGTCTGGTCCAGCCTCAGCTTGCGCCTCGTCTGGTCCAGCCTCAGCTTGCGCCTCGCCTGGGGCTGCAGGGGCCACGCAGCCTTCAGGTCCCCTACTACCACCTCCACATCGTCGGTCATCTGCCAGGCCGCTTGTTGGGCATCTCCGCCACCGTGGACGCCCTCCTGAACGCCGCCACTGCCTTCCGCGTGGCCGGCCTCCGGACTTGTTTCCACGCCGCCGTTGCCGTCCGCACGGTCGGCCCTCAGAACTGTTTCCACGCCGCCGTTGCCGTCCGCACGGTCGGCCCCCAGAACTGTTTCCGCGCCACTGCCTACTGCGTGGCCGGCATCCGGACCTGCCCCGTTGCCATTCGCGTGGTCGGCCTCCTGAACTTGACTATCTGGGCCTTTTTGGACTCTGTCCCTCCGTCCTGGGCCCCCTCCGCCCGCCCTGGTCGGGTTGTTTTCTGTTTTGTTTTGGTCCGTTTTTTCGTTTCTGCTGGGCTGTCTGGTGCCAGCCCTTGAGGGGGGGGTACTGTCATGGTCCTGGGTCGGTGACCCAGCGCTTTTAGTTTATCATTTTCTAGATGATTGTTTAAGTTCTGTGTTATTTTCGATCTGCCTCTGAGTCTGCGTCTGTATCTGTCTGTCTATGGTGTCTCCCCATCTGTTTGTGAATCTGTCTGTTTAGTTCAATGTCTTGTCTGGTTCCATGTATCTGAGTTTCCTGTTTTATTGTGAAGGTCCGCGTCGTATGTGAGTGTGATCAGTTTACGTTTCCCCTGTCCCGTCAGCCCAGATTCCTCCCAGCTGTGTTGCCCTCCTGTCTCTCATTCCCTGATTACTGGTGTGTGTATTTAAGCCCTGTGTGTTCTCCTGCCTGTTGCCGGTTCGTCTGTGTTCCTCCGTGTCAGTCTGTGTAACTCTGTGTCAGTCTGTTACCCTGTGTTCCACGGTGTCCTGTTCCTCGTCTGCGTCTCTCTGCTATTCATCATCCGTTGTCATATGCTCCCAGGTCTGTTATTTTAGTTCTCCCAGTTTAGGTGTCTTTAGTTGTTTGTTATGCCCCACTGTTTGTTTGCCACTACACCTCTGTAAATAAAACCACCGGTATCTCATCCACTGCCTGCATCTTGGGTCCTCCTTCTAAATCCACACGGCTCGCCTCGGCAGCCGTGACAAATGCAAAGAAGAGAAATGTAATATGCCATGTGTGCTTGCTGCTTAGTAACTTTCAAAGCTTTTTGGTGCTGCAGCTTGTTCTTGCTCTTTGTCAGTGTCTATATTCTATGGTTCTGACATGCTGAAGTTAACCTTAGTTAGATGGCAATAGACACACAGTTGATTCAGTCACCTGCCTCATATGTTTTAAAAGCACGTGACCTTATCCAAACAGTTTCCAAGGATGGCTTATGTGCAATAAACCACCCTTTAGATTCGCATTTGTGATTCAGTATTGGTTTTTGGCCTTGTTCCTTGTGTACAAAGATTTCTCCAGATCATCTATCTTTCAATAATACTTTGTAAATCCACAAATTTGCAGTTACAGAAACGTCATTCATAAATAGTTGAACTATTTACCCTCACAGTCTTTCACAGAACTGTGAACTTCTCCCAGTTTTTACCTCTGAAAGATATCTCAAGGATGCTCTCTTACACTCAATCAATTTGTCTTTTGCGTCGCTGTCTCAACTTTTTTGAAATGTGTTGCATCAAATATGACTTACTTTCTGCTACTGAATGAAACTTATTAAGATGAATCCTTTAATGGGTATACACTATGTGGAGAATATAAATTATCATTCCTGTCAGATGATCAATTGCATCACCTCTCCGGTCTGTCCAAGAGACTGCCATGATTGGACACGATACTCTGAACCAGCCAGGCCTGCTGACACTGTCCTCTTACTTTTGAAGCCAGATGTGAAGAGGAAGTGGGGTCACTGGATCCAAATCATGTGATCCTTATCTGAAGATGCAATGATCTGCTTAATGATCCCTAAAAGTGAATCGAGCTTGGTTTGTAACAGTGTGTGCACCCGTAAGCATGATTGGCTTAGTTTCTGCAGGCCACTGAGTACCATGGCCTTTGTGTTTTCTGCACAGAAACACGGAGACTAAAGATAGCCAAGTCTAATTCTCCTTTAGCTTTTAGTGAGAGCCTTTGCTTTGTGCCTTTATACATCTGCATCCCCAGCTGTCTGACTCAGCTTGCGTGATGCTCTCTGCTGTCGCAAGTCTTTGACCTGACCTCTCACTTCCCCCCATGTCACCATAATTACTTACATACCTCAGTCCTCATTCTTTTTCTGTTTTATTTCAACCTCACTGACTTCCCTGACTTGTCTTACCTTAGTTTTTTCTTAATGGCGCTGTTCTTTCCAGCTGTTCTGTCACCCTCACCCTATTAGATGCTTCACCCATGCTCTCCCTTCAGACTCATTATCAGAAGATCCCTGCCTTTTGCAGTTGGGTTTAGACATCAACACGGGGTGCTGGCAAAAGTACAAAGTCGTTAGGGCAGAATAATCACACTGCAATAATAAAAAAAGAGAGGCGAGGACAGCCCTTCATTTGATTACACCATTGTTATTAATTAACGCTGTTGAGAGGCTCTTCTATCCCACAATGGTGTTGCATATGTGTAAAGAAAGAGAGGAAAACAAGTGAGAAAGAAGAGAGGCCACACTAAGATTTGTTCTCTTTGACAAGAAAGGCTGTGAATAAAGATGACTGGCCCATCTATCAGGCTCCAAATAAAGAGAGCTGTTTTACTGTTTAATGGCCACTTCACTGTGCTTCTATCACGCAAATGAGTCCAGCTGACATTTCCTCCTAAATTCCATTTAACACCAGCTCGCCTTATCTCCATATGGGGTTTCAAGGCAATAATTATTGTTTGCATGTTGTAACTGCTGCCTAAAGAGGGGTGTCACAAGTCGGTTGATCTGAAACACTTGTGATTTACATGTGGAAAATACAAAGTTCTTCGCCATCCCTTTCCTCCCTGTAAACACTGGTTCTTTGTGATGAGTTTGTGTTCATTTTTATTGCATTTACAGTCCCTTAAGGGTTTTCCAGTTCTTAACCTATTTATCCAGAGCAGGAATGCTGAGCACAAATGTCTAATTAAGAAATGAATTGTACCACTCTTTAGGAGCGGAGGTTCTCTCATCATCATCGCTTTTAATTCTTTCACCTTGCCTTAGGTTTACTGCATAATACAGGAGTGTGCAGGAGGCAGTAGTAGAATATGTTGCTTAGACATTTTTCAGAGCGCTTGTTACAATAAATTTTGCATGAGTCTAGTATCGCATGTGCACTCTGGCTCTTGGCCCAGGACAAGCGGATCATTCCGTGATGCTTAAATGAACTGAGCAACATTGGAATTCGTGTAAATTTTAATGAATAAATCCTCTTGGCTTATGTTTGTCAGCACTCTCCATTACCCAAATGTAAACATACCATCATTTTTTTTTGTATTCTGATGAAGAATAAGTTGCAGCTGTCGCCTCTAGCAGAAAACTTTGCTATTTTTCTGCTTTGTTTACGTGTACAAAGAATGATTTCCTCCCTAAAAGACTGTTTTGTCATGAATTTTTTCTACTTTTATAAAACAATAGCACATGCCCATGCTACAGTATTGTTTGGACTGTTTGTGCTATTGGAAAATGAATCTAGTTAATCACATTGAAAAGGCTAAAACATAGGAGTGGTAGATCTTGTTAATATGGCAAAAATGGGTTGTTTTAGCCCATCGCTAAGTGGTTGCCAGGCATGTATAATTTAGCTTTATATTCCATAAATGAAATGTTGTGCTGTTGTGAAATGAAAATGATAGAAACCTTTCATAAGGTGTTGTAGCTGCATAAAGGCAAAAAAAAAGTCACTTTAGCCTATTGCTAGGTGGTTGCCAGGCAACATGATGGCGTTGTCTTCTTGCATAATTTAGCTTAAATGATACTATCGTGACATAAAAATGATACAATACCTTTCTAAGGTGTTATAGATGCACAAATGCCCAAAATGGTTCATTTTAATCTGTTGATAGCTGGTTGCTAGGCAACACGATGACAGCATAATATCTAGATATAGATAAAAACCTTCATGAGGCCTAAGATGTACCTGTGCCAAGACTGGCTTCTCAAGTCCGTGTGCAGTGAAAATGGGCAACGTTAAGTGCTTCCATTAAAAAATACCTTTTAGTGATTGTTTGATTAATGATCAATCCAGTGGTGAAGGTTAGTTAGACAGAATTGTTAAAACGAATTACTAATTAGCTGCAGTGTAGCCTGATAGATTATCATTTCTTAGCTGAACAAAAATAACAGCTGAGATAGTAAAGATAAATGTCTTCAGCTCCAAAAGTCATCAAACATCTGGAGATTTCATTTTCCATTATGATGATTCAGACTCATTTGATGTTTTAAGTACACAAAGCTCATAGAAGCTTAATCAGATGTCATTAAGGTAGCTTTCATCTGGAGATGGAAGGGAGAGGTGAGTTTTCACTTTTGTCTAAAAGCAGCACATTTGCTTAGTCACACTCACACACAAACACAAACACATGCACAAAATCCAATGTTTAAGAGTCTTATTTTAATAACATATTAGCACTAACCCAGTTGTTTATTAATAATTGTTGTAGTTAAACCAGAAAAAAATTCTGGTGGGACTGAACATGTTTTTCGCGTTTACATGAATTAAAACCAGATTTGTGGGTTAAAAAAAGAAATCGCAGACTTATTGACCTGAGCAATCATTTGAACGCTCTTGTGTTCAAAGTAAAAGGTCAGGCATATTTCTCCTGGATAAAGAAGAGATCATTAAAATGCATTTTTATTTATCTTAACTGACATATTTGACCTTATAAAATGTATAAAATGAAATACACTAATAGGAGCTGAGAAAAAAAACCATCAGAATCACTCCATTTTTCACACTGCACTCGTAGTGTTTATTTTGGACTTGCACACACATTTCACACTGAACGTATTCATTCATTGTGTCGTTTATCAGCACAGATATACACACACGGGCACATAATCACAGTTTCGTACTAATTGTTTCTATAGAGCTTGTTGACATTCACGCAGTCACGTTATTCCAATCGAGAGCTGACAGAGGCCTCAGGATATCACAAAACATAGAAGTATGTGTGTGTGAGACCTGTGTGTGGACATCAGCATCTCCCCTTATCTCTTTCTTTGTGCTGGTCTGCATTAATAAGATAATTGCCGTTAGCACGTAATTGCAATGTTAACTACGGCCAGACTGCGCCTGGACTACAAACAGATCGATTAAGTGTAATCCAATTCCTCGTCCTTATTAATGGCTGCAATATCACCTCATGCATTTCATCCCACAAAAGCAAGGATAACTGCAAAAGAGGGGGAAGAATGGATTACAGGCTGAGGCATTGGCTGTCCTCATCTTGACATGCTGTCCTCTGTCTTTAGGGCCTGATTAGATAAAACACTTTTTAAACTCCACAGTGTCAAGATGGGTGTGTTCACCTACCTTTTTGACTCTGTTGCTATCTACAGGTTGGTTTAGTAGACTTCTGAATATTACTTTGGCTTCACACTGGAAGATCAGGCAGGTAGGGCATGGATAAATAACAGTGGGTGATTTTTATGCATTTATATGGTGTGTTAATTGAGATGCTTGACATTTAAAAATCTCAGGGCTGCATCAATGCATACTGCAGACTTGTTAAAATGTGCTGTAATCTTTGTTTGTGTCCTTTCTATTATGTGTTTTTGTATATATCGAATACATTCACTACCACTTTCTTTGGTTACACCTATTCAGCCACACTTTAATGCAAATATCTAGTCAGGCAGTCAAATGGCAGCAGGGCAGAAGTTCAAACCAAGCATCAAAATGGGGAAAGAAAGGATGTAAGTGATTTTGGATGTTCCATGATTGTTGGTTGTTACAGGTGGGCTTTTCTGAGTATTTCAGATCTACTGGGATTTTCCCTCTGTTTTATCAAGGGTTTACAGAGAATGGTCTGTGAAATAGAAATTATCCAGTGAGCGGCAGTTTTCTGGGTGAAAATGTCTTGAGGTCACGAATGGCCAGACTGCTGTGATTTGATAGGAATGGAACAGTAACTCAAATAACCAGTAAATTAAACCAACGTATGGAGAAAAGCCTCTCTTGAACCTTGAAGCGGTTGTCCTACAGCAGCAGAAGACCACGCTGGGTCACACTCCTGTCAGCTAAGAAAAGAAAAACAAGGCCACAATTCACATAAGTTCACCAAAATTGTACAACAGAAGACTGGGGAGAAAATGCTTGTACTTGTCAAAAATAAAGGTTTTCAAAACCTGAACTGAGAAACTGAGCACATCACCCCGTTTACCTGCCTCCAGGTCTCGCATGTAGTTATAAAGAAAACAAATGAAATAAAAATTTTTGTAAACAAGAGTTTACATGAGTTATTATACAACCAGGTGCTTTGTCTTTGTGAATGAAAGGTTGAACAATGCTTGGATTTACAAGCTCAGTGTTAGACGTTAGTTAAATCTTGTGATTTGTTCTTACTTTTCACAGTGGATTTTTCTCGGTGCCCACAAACTGATAATCTGTGTATCCTGATAGATAATTGTGTTTTTCTTACTGAGCAGACTTTGAGATGAATGATTTATTTGACAAAGGCTTCCCGGTGTTGTTGCCCAATGCATCATGGCAGATACCAAAAAAAAAAAACAAAAAAAAACTGAGCACACAGTATTTGCAGTAGCATCCCTCCTCCATCGCTTACAAGAGGGTAGCAGCAGGTTTGTACATGTCCCAGCGGCCCCCATCTCTAACTGTACTCTAGCTCATTCATAACTCATCTGCAGTGGTGACACTTTGATTAATGCGCCCAGACACCAGCAAGCTGCCGATGCCAGGCAACAGCAATGCACAGTCTATTTAACAAACAGCAAGAACTGTCCATGTCACCTTGTATCAGCCCACAGGCTCCAGTTCACCTAGGATGGTTGGCCTGTAGCGTTGTTACTTTGAATGAAACCGCTCTGACTGGAGTCATTATGGGTAGTTTGTGTTTTTGTTTTTTTCCCCCCACTCCCCGTGCAGTAGAAATCCTCAAAAGCTCGTATTTTGAGTATGACTTGATGTCTAATCGTTACCCAAAACTGTAGAGAAATTGAGTTTGGAAGGGGGCAATAAAAGTTGGCGCCTTTGCAGCTTCTCTGAACGCTATAATGTAGTACTAATGAGAACTGTGAGTCTTTAATGATATAATTGAATTCGGCTCAAAGGTTTGAATGACTTTGGATGATCACTTTACAGTGTAGCTCGGTGGAGTGAACGGCACTTGTTTTCGCTGTTTTTTTCTCAACACGCCACAGAGCCTCATTGAGCAACTGGCACACATGCAGACTGCTCTCTTTACTGCCATTAACCACATACCTGGGGTGCTTGGCCGCAGTAATGATGCTTGACTCCCGCACCCACAGACTAGCTTCCAGTGTCAACCATCAATCTGCCCAACAAGAGTTCAGGTATATTGGCTGTAGACAAATCAGCTGCCCGTTTTATTCAATTACACCTTACTTTAGGCTTTTTTTTTTTTGAGTGCACCGTATTTACTGCATGTGTGAAACGGTTGTTGATTTGGCAGAGGGTTAGCTTAGTCACCTTACTGTTGGTAAACAGTGAGTGGGTGAGATCTATCACTGAAATGGGTAACAAATACTGATAATGGAAGCCCTTGGCAGTAAATAGGTAGAAAATGAAGAGACGGGCAGGGCTTACGGAGATCTTTTGTTCATCCCCTCAAAATTCTGCTGAGATTGTGCTTAAGTCATATCCTCACCTCATTTCTTTGAGATGATTGGATCAGGGTGGTTGGGTGCAGCTGTCAGCACCTGACATGATTGAAAAGTAAAGTGACCCAGCCTTTCATACTGAATAAAGTAAATTGCGTTTAATAACTTCATTCCTATAACTGTCAAAATTCACTTCATCATTCTGTTTTCACGGCTCCGTCGCTAGCGCTCTATTTCTTTGACAGCAGCGATCGATTTTATGTTACATTTAAAAGAAGGGAGTTCTACACCCATTTTTGTGCCCGTCAAATTACTCTGTAGTGTTCTGTAGGCATGATCAATTCACAGACCTGTTGTAAAGTGTCATGAAACAAGTGTAGATATAAAAATAAAAGACTCTGGCAGGTAATAAATAGGATTCAAACTGAAAGATTGAAGCGCACACGCATTTACAGTGTTTGTGTGAAGTTTCACAGGTCCTGACACTGTCCATCCCTGTCAGACTGGAAATATATTCATCTCCTGAGAACTGCGATATGCCTGTGAATTCTTTTTAGACTGAAGGAGGAAAACTGTGTGAATGCTGAAAGCAATGCCTTAGCACGAAATATTACATGTGGCAGGGCAATTTCCATCCCAAGCAGGAGCAGCTCCTCTAGTCCAGCGTTTAATTTTCACATGTGATTGCAAAAGATTTTTCTGAGAGCAACTTGGTACTCAGACTCTTTCAGATTAGCTTCAGTGAAATTGGCACCTTTCCCATAAATAATGTGGTAAATATGCAACACTCACTCCAGTTATACTTATCTAAGTAATTTGAAACCATCTCCACGGCCATCATGGCCGACATTTCGTCTGTGGATCGAAGACGAGAAAGTAAACACCTCCGGAATCCGGGTTGCTGACTGCTTAAACACTCGTATCAGGAGTGCTGGATTTTCATGTCATAAGCGGTGTTCTCACGAGAGGTGAACGTTGTTATATAAATGTCCTAGCCATCTGTACGCCACCAACAGCCACCCTGCAGTATGGCCCAGTTGCATTCCTTCATTTGGCCGTTCCTTCTTCTTTTTGCTCTGACAGAAACAGGAAACAAGGCTCTGGGAAGTGAAGCTGCACAAAACCCACGACAGCATCTCATTATCCACTAAATAGCACCAGATTAATTACAAAGACAATGACAGATGGCTTGTTCCTGGATCACTGAGATGGGACCCAGGGGAGAGACTGAAACATGCAGGTACAGAGAAGTGGTTCCACAGCAGCCACACACATGTAGTGGATAGATGGATAGATTCTCGCATAGTCCATTTATTTCATATAAAGTGAGCATTTTTAAACCTTTTTTAATATTATGACAATTCCAGTATCCAGTACCCATTATTAGAATTCAAATTATTAGAATTACTAGAATTTTTATATATCAATCAAAAAAAGGATTTGCAATGCAAAAATGTCCGGCTTCTGCAAAGAATGTTAAATTTACATTCCATTACTACCAATTACTGCATTAGTGCAGCATGACATGGAGGCAGTGAGCTTGTGGCGCTGCTGAGGTGTCACTACAGCCAGAGTTGTTTTGATAGCAGCCTTCAAGTCGTCTGTATGTGTTTTTTCATCTTCCTCTTGACAGTACTCTGCAGATTCTCTGAGGGCTTCAGGTCAGGCAAGTTGGCTGCCCAATCAGATGCACTGATAAGATGGTCAGAGAACCATTCGGTAGTAGTTTTGGCACTGTGGACAGGTGCTGAAGCCTGCTGGAAGAGAAAATTGGCATCTTGATGAAGCTTGTCAGCAGATGGAAGAGTAAAGCCCTCTGAAATCTCCTGGTAGATGGCTGCATTGACTCGAGACTTAATAGAACACAGTGGATCAACCAACACCGGCAGGGGACACAACTCCCTAAATCATCACAGGCTGCAGAAACTTTAAACACTTTAGGTTATGTTTCCCTCCACCTTTCCTCCAGAATCAGGGACCTTAACTTACTAATGAAATGCAAAAATACTTTGGCCCACTGATCAGCAGTCTACTTCTTTTTGTCCTTAGCCCAGGTATGATATTTTTGACATTGTCCTTGGTTTAGGAGGGGTTTGATATTAGGAATGCAACAGTTGTAGTGGTGCATGCTGGCTCTTGATGCTCTGACATCAGCCACACTTCACTCCTAAGTTGTTGAATAAACTTTTCTTGACAGTCCTCTTTGCTGCTTATGCACCTTTCGCTACCTCACTTTTTCCTTACAGTCAACTTTCCATTGATATGCATCAATACAGCACTCTATGAACAGGCAGCCTTCTCAGTAGTGACCCTCTGTGGATGATTGTTATCTGGATAGCTGTCCAGTCAGCAGCCTTCCCCATGATTGTGGTTGGATTAAAATGAGATATAAACAGTATACTGTACTGTTGAAAAGCAGTATCTCAGTCACTCACTAATCAGGACAACTTGGAGTAAAGTTAAAGTTCATTATTTTGATTCTGTTCTTTACTTTTCCCCTTTTTTCTCATTCCTTCTAATTACTTGAACTAACAGATATTTGCGTAACCTGTCGCTCTTTTGTGGTTCCTGTTTTCGTCTCAGTTTTTATTATTTGAAGCATATTCTGATCTTTCCTTGTCAGAGAAGGATCAAGCCAGAGCGAATGAGCCAATTCAGTTTTCTAATGAATTTTAGTTATGAGAACACAAAAAAAGGAAATTACAAATAATGTAAAACAATACTGTGCTTAAAAAAAGCAGTTGATCGATATATAATCCTGCCGAGGTATTTTTATATTTTAGAGCTTTTCGGAAAATCGTGTTACACTGCGGCGACCTGTAAAGGTCAGCTCTCTGGTAGTGTTTCGACTACACAAAAGAGGAGAAACATGATTTACTTACTTATTTTTTCTCCTCTTTCATTGACTTCTTGTAGCACCTGTTTCAACAGTTCTCGGCTCTGATCCTCCGCTTGTATGTGGTGCTCTGTCCTGCTGAACAATTTCCTGCAGGAGTACTGAATTTCAGACTCGCGCAGTTCTGCTTTTATTCACCTGCCGGAGAATACTTGCCAAAAAAGCGGTGTAGGATAAAAGACGACAAAAACAGAACTGTTTCACAAAATGTTTTACTGAGAACATTAAAAAAATTTGTGAAAATCTTACATCAAAACTTGCGTTGAAAGCATTTCCCTTGTTTTTCCGCTATTAAACATTGAGGTTGTGCATCCTGTTCATGAACCTAAACACATCTAGTATTTTGGGTGTTCGAGATTAGACACCCTTTCCTAAGCTATCCAGTCGGATTTTAACAACTACAACTGTCAAACAGATATAGTGGAGTAAAAGATACACAACATCTCACGTGAAATGTCAAAAATAGTCAAATCTGACACAACTTTAATCTTGTCTAACAAATTTTCTAAAGTCAAAGCATATTCAAGCATTAGAAGTAAATCCTGCGGCTTAAGAATTTCTATCTTTTTTTTAAAAAAAAGATGAATTTTAATCAGTGATTAAAGATGAAGAGAGAATGCATTTCTGACAGCAACTTAAGGAGACACCTGAATTGTTGTCGGTGGTTCCCCCTTTAATGTTAATTTATACCTCAGTGAAAGCAGTTACCTTAGAGTGGACTGTTTATAAAGTATTAATAACCAGCTTGCCCTTGAGTAGAACAATAACATAATCATGCATCAATATTTTTCAAAGGTAAAGTTACAGCTCTAATGAAGATTTTCTTCCAACCAGCTGTTTTTTAAATATTTAAGTATGCACAGTATTAGTGCACTGTTTTCCTGTAACCAGCAATTGTCCATTCCCTGGGCATCTTTTTTTTGTTTGATGTGCAAACAAACACAATTAAAATTAACATAACACTCATTTTACTGCAAACACTCACTGCACTGTGGCTGCCATATTTTTGTCCAAGTGTAAAATCCAGAAGTCACGGTGCAGATTAACTTGTAAAATGTCATTATCCTTGGGGATTATTTCAGTGTGGTTACTTCGATTTAATTTTATAGTATTGCTTACTTTGTTTGGTCTCCACACCATGATGTAGAATTATTTGGCAACATAAATAGGGATAGGAGATGATCGAGGGTTTGAGGACAGAGAACTTTTTTCAGTGGCATTTTTGATCTGTTTACAGTTTTTCTGAATTGCTAAAACACTAAACTTTCTTCTCTAAACCAAAGTCTCAGTGGCCTAAATGTTTTTTTTTTTTTCGAATCAAGCACTCTTCTTGTTAAATTGAAGCGCCACAGATTTTGTTTTCATCTGCGCACCCCCCAGCTTGTTCTGTCTGTCTCTTTCAGTCTTTATCTCTGTTACCTGCTGCTTGAAGGTGAAATGCAGACTTTATTAGATAAAAGTGTGTATTGACTTTAACCAGTTCAAGCAGTAGGTGTTTAAACCTGTCCATTTAAATACTTCATTTCTCAGGGGAGCAAGAGTACTTTCCAAAGCAATGACACTGATTTTTTACATACACTAGATTTGGTTCTCACACCTGATTCAATTGGCTACAGATTCTCGTTAGACCACTGGGAATTTCATAGCTATGACTTCCTCCCTTACACAGCGGATCTGAAATGTCTGGGATTCGCTCACTAGTGGTTGAAATAATGACAAGAGCAAAGGTGCCAGAATTGTTGAAGGGGGGTGAGTAGAAGCAAACAAATGATTTGAAATGGCTGCTGTTGTCCAGTACTACTGAGCCTCTGCTGATGGGTTCAGTAACTTCCTTTGTGCTCACTCTGTCTTGAGTTATTTGGCAAGGTCACTCTTGCCAGCTGAAAATCAATAAAAGCATCATATTTTTGGAGAATTTGGAGGACATCAACAGTGTTGGTAACGGTGCTAGTTTTTCCGTTTATAGATCTCCACTATATAGATACATTTATAAAAGCTATGTCAGAAAATGGACTATAAATAGCTGATGGTGAGGCTTGAACACTATTTTGAGAACTTTTCTTGTATTTCTCTTAGTGCCATTTTTAGGATTTTCCACAACCAACAAATTCAAGACACACATTATTTATTAATAGTAGCCATAATAAATAAATGAATCATACTTTGGTTTAATACAGGACAAAAGAAGAAGAAATGACGTGGCATGTAGTGTGTGAGGAAGGCAGGCAGGACTGAGGACCTAAAATGCACACTCTCAGCCAAAAGTAAATTTAAAAAGCAGCTCTATTGCTGGACTATGGAATTACAAAAGGAAACTGAGAGGCACATGAAATCTAAACAAACAGGTGGAACACACAGCCGGAGAATGAGGGAGATCGCAGACGTAAATACGCATGAGGGCAAATGAGGGAACAAACCACAGGAGGGAACACAGCTGAACAGAATCCAAACTAAGGAGACAGAGAAAGCACAGCTGAACATGGAACAAACAGGACAAGAGACTGTCAAACTAAAACGGGAAGCAGAGACACACACACACACACACACACACACAAAACCCACGGATAAGAGCGAGGAACGAGAGAGAGCGAGAGAGACACACACATGACTGGAGAAACAGACAACCAGGCAACATGAAGACAGAACTGACTTAACTGGGGGAATGCTGAGGGAAGGACACAGAGACGAGACAAAGACAACCTAAACTAGAAACACTAAATAAACTCGTGAGCAAACTAAACTAGGAAATATAAGATACACATGAACATAATAATGAATAAATAAGACTCCAAAACACCAAAAAAACAAAACACTAGGTCAATGACCCAGGTACTCTAACATGACAGGTCTAAAATAGTATCTACAGAAGCTGAGCAGGATCCAAGTCATGTCCTTAAGAAATAGGAAAAAAAAAAACTCCAACTAAGACCTTAAACAGGACCTGAAAGATACATCTGAAAGATTCAGCTCATCAGTTTGCTCTTCACCAAAGCCTCATCAAAAAAGGCCGAGCTGGAAGAGTGGCTGTGTTGAAGCCATTCCTACCCATATGGAAAAGAAATAGTAAAAACTTATATGTGATTACTCATGAAAGTGGCCACTTTCTCATTACTTTCATACATTGTTTTAGTAAGTATACAAAACATACAAGTTTCATTATATAATTTTTTAAGGGATCTTATATCTGTTTTCACTCTTATATGCTTTTCATACAAGTTTCACACAAGACAGATACAAACTTTATAAGATTTATATATATCTTTTCCATATGGAAAGGGAAATTGAGAAGATATTATTCAAAATATAACATTTTATATACAACATTTTGGTTCAAATGAACTTCAATTCAGGTACAATTAGGGGAGAGGTAAAACAGGATCAAGGCTCGGTCATGGCTTGGAGCTGCATTTCAGACAGTGGTGTTGGAGATCATCAGTCTTTGATAAACCATGAAATAGAATTTGGAAAGCATCGGGTGAGAAACAACATTTATTTTTGACATGACAATGATCTCAAACACACTGCCAATGCAGTAAAAGCAAACCTGGGGAATTATCAGTCATGGATTGGCCTCCCCAACTCCAAACCTTGTCATTGCTGAAGCAGTGTGGGATCATCTTGACAAAGAAAAAAAGGCAGCCAACAGCCAAAGAAGAGCTTTGAAAGTCCCTCAAAAAGCCTGGAGAACTATTCCTGAAAACAACTTAAAGATATTACAGGAAAGCTTCCCTAAGAGAGTTTTGGCTGTGTTGAAGAATAAAGGTGGTCATACAAAATATAGACTTTCAAACTCATTAGAATTGTATAAACTCATCCCGACAAGGGGTTGCTCAAGGCATGAATTCATGCATTCAGTAGTTTAAGAGTTCTTGACCTTCTTCAACAAAGACACATTCAAAACAACTGATTTCGCAAAACAACTGATTTCTTTGAATCATTCTGTAGGTGTAGGCTTTTTCAATTTTAGGAGTACACTCTAGACATATACATGCACGTATTAAGGCAGAAAGCCTAGGAATGGAATACCTAATACATAATATTATTTTTATTATTAAATGAACATCCCAGATTGAATCAAATCATGTAGATATCATTTGTTACCATACGGGATCCTTCTTCTTACTGGGTTCACACAGTGTAGTGTCTTTGCAGCGAACTGGCCGTGAAGGCCTGATTCACATAGTCTCCTCTGAACTGAGATGTGTCTTCTATGTGAACTCTGGGACGCATTAATGTGGGATCTAATCTGAGGTGCTGTTAATTGGCAATTTCTGTGGCTGCTAACTCTAAAAGAACTTCACCTCTGCAGCATTAGAGGAGAAGTTGTTGGTCTGGCTTCCCTGGGAGAGCTCATTTGAGATCCAGCTTACAGACTGATTGACAATCACATGATAAATTAGTCATGGGCTTGTTTCCATTTACAAATTTGAGCAGTTCCATTATTTTGATTATAATTAGCTGTATGCCAACAGTACTTTGGCACAACACAGCTGATCATCTAAAAGACATTAAGAAGGGAATTACACCAAGTGCGACAAAGCACACATGAAGCTGGTGAAAATTTTGCCAAGCTCTCATCAAGGCTCTCATCAAGGAACTAAAAATATGAGCATATATATATTTTTTTTGATCAAAATGTTTCCTTTCCAGTTAATCTCCTTGTGCAGGTCTACTTCACTTCTATCACACCTCTTCTGTAAAATAAGGTGGGTGGAGAAGAGTTGTTTATGAACTTTTTATTATCCATCCATCCATCTCCTCAGCCACCTCCTCCAGGGGGCATTTTAATCTGATGCCTAAACCTCCTCAGCCAGCTCCTTCAGATGTGGAGGAGCAGTGACTCTACTTTGAGTCCCTCCTAGATGACTGAATTTCTCACCTTCACCTGCAAGGGAGAGGCCAGCCACGCTTCAGAGAAAACTCATTTCTGCCACTCGTATCTGCAGTCTCATTCTTTTAGTCACTACCCGAAGCTAATGGCTGTAGGTGAGGGTAGGCACTGCTAGATCGACCGCTAAATGAACACCTTTGCTTTTACCCTCACCTCTCTTTACAACAACGGACTGGTACAGTGTCCACATCACTGCAGACATGGCCCCAATCCGTCCGTCAGTCTTCCACTCCGCTCTCGCCTCACTTGCGAATAACATCCAGACATGCTTAAACTCCTCCACTTGGGGCAGCAACTCATCCCTGACCCGGGGAGGGAATGCCACCCTTTTCCAGCTGAGAAACATGCCCTCAGAATTGGAGGTGCTAATTGTCTTTCCCACTGCTTCACACTCGGCTGGAGGTCACCACCTTATAAAGGAACTTTTTTATGGCGCTTCATAAAACCCATATTTCATTTCATCATTAGTATGTTTTGGGTAGAGTTCTAATATCTAGATTTAAAGTTACATGTCTTATAAGCATCTTATTTATGCGTGTTTTAATGTTAGTCTCTGACCTTATCTTTGAATTTGGTAGCACGAATGCTAAATTTAAAATGACCTGAGTCATTTAAAATCTGTGTGGATAAACTGCAGATTCAATGAAGACAGAGGCTGTAATATAGCACCTCTACGCAGACACAGCTGTCAGACTTTTTGTTATTTTTGTTGTGTTAACTTTAATTTGAGCCTAAATATGAGCTGAATTATAGTCAACGAATTTACATCGAGCCCTAAGCATTGCAAAGGTATAACAAAAGCATTTAATCATTGCTAATGAAAGGTTTGATGTTTTTAAGTGCATGCTGTTTGATATGTTATTATTCTCATTCAAATCTTTATGCTCCTTTTCAGTCACAAACACACACACAGGTAGCAGCTGTAACATTTCAGCATATAAGAGAATTGCTGCTGCTACTGCATTTCACCTGCATTATAAGCCGTCTTAGTTTTCTTTTCTGACAGGCTGGATAGCTATTGTTCCCCTCTGTTGTTTTCTCCACTGTGACATCAGGTAATGGCTTTGCAAGTGCAAGTGGCTCCCTGGGTAAACAAAACAGGCCCTGAAATATGTCGAGGTGAAATCCTAGAGGTATGTGATGTTTGCTTTAGTCGTAGTCCTCTGTTGGATGCGTTACTTGTTTTTGTATTTAGTCAGGTGTACTTTGTAGTGAGGACACCGGCTGTGATGAAATATTTGGTTTCAAGGGATCTAGGTGTCTGCCCATTTGTTTGTCTGTGTAGATCCAGGCATGGCCAGCTATGTATATGTACTTATATGTGAACTACACATCTTATTTTACTTAAATGTAAACTGCAACTGTTTTCTTCCAAGTAAAATGTATTTTATGGATCAGTTATACTAGAAATAAAACAAAATTAGCACAGAAACGTCCTTGCGACTAGGATAAATCAATGATTTCACTCAATTTTTTGCATCTAACACTTTCAAGTTGTTGTGATGGCCGACTGGTTGCTTGCAACACCCTCAACCAATCGCACAGGTTGCCTGATCTTAAAACAATCATGTTGCAGCTCACAACGACTGGAATCACTCTCAGTGGTGAAGGTTTGAATGTTAAAAACAAGTTTTGATGGGCATTTCTGTATGTGTAGACAGCAACAGATTTGTCATTTTTGCCACAACAATTTGCATTACCATATTATCATAAACAGATTGCATGTAATTGCCAATCTGACCCCATTCAGTTGCAAATTAAGAGCTGATTGAAAGCAGAATGTCTCCATCTTATTGCCGTTTTAACGCTGTGTTGATGCAGCAAACTTGTGAGCAGTCACAGACCAGGTCCCTGTCTTCGAAGCAGTCATTTCAAAGTCAGCAAGCTGGCGAGTTGACTGCACAATAATTTTGGTCTTGCTACATTCTCCAAACACTGTTTTCCTCTTGAATGTTCATTATGCAGAAAGGCTGTATGCCATCTCTACTTTCCCCCAGTCAGCGTGCACTTATTTCTAATTAGCCTTCATTTGTTCATTAAAGAAAGCCCAGTTGCAATTGTGCTGGTAAAACATCGACCCAAAGAAATCCAGTGTGTTTTTTAATTATCACTAATTAAAAAAGAAACTGATAGAGGATACCCAATTTATTCCAGTTTATATCCAAGAAAATTAAGTTAGGTTTACAGTCAAATACAACTATCAAGAAATAATCAGACTGAATGAAAGCAGGATCAAAGTGAAAATCCTGTATGGGACTGGCTCATGATGCCATAACTTTTAATCTCATGATGGCAGCCAGTTTCCCTGTCTTGTAATGGAAAATAATTTGACTTTCAATGTGAGTGCAGTACTGGTGCAGTCTACAGTTCAATCCTGTTCCCGTGGCAGCAAATTGGATGGTATCCAATGTTATAGATATTAATGGGCACTTTAAGTACAGAGAGAGCACAATGACACAGTGGGAGAGAGGTGGGTGTAAGAAGGAGCCAAGTGTGAGAGACAAGAGTTTTCTGAATACAGTATCTGAACGTTGAAACTGAAACAATTTAAGATCTCCACATAAACAGGGAAGAAGACGTCTAATGGACTTGTTTTATATGCGATTATAAAATCAATACTTGCCATTTGATATGCATGTATTACCCTTCAGCTAGCACACTATCAGTAATACATTAACTAACTCAGTATCCTTACTGGTGAAGTGCAAGGGCAAAGATAATAGTTACTTTTAACTAAATGATATTCTGTAAGTTCTAGCCCTGTGCTCTCGTCTCACATGTACAGTGTAGGGTCATGTGGACATGTTTAAATTGCACACCCACGTACACTGACACTGATGATGAAACCCAACACAAGCTATAACAGGACAGTCTTTAATTTCAGAGTATTGAATTGAAGAAATTATATCAGCACACGTATCTGTTTCTTTCGATTTCTGTGCTTTAGGGTCGTTACCTTACACTATAAAGCACATTGAGGCAACTGTTGCTGTTATTTGGAGCTATAGAAATCAGATTGAATTGACCTGAATTGAATGATCAGTTACAAATAATGTAACCTCATTGAAACTGTCAAAGATTATAAATAGAACAGCTTCTCCTGCTCAAAATTCTGCACAAATTGAATAAATAAATGTGGTCCACTGGAGACGTAGCTGTTCATCAAGCTCTTGTGGGTTAGAAAATGCAGACAATGGATTGATGGGGTGATCTGGGGCATGTCGCTATTTAAAGGGAATAGACTACAGGATGCAGTTTTGTTCAAACGCAGCAAAAGAAATTTACATTCTTATACAGTAATGGCAGCCAGCCTTGATGAACCCGTTTTAGTTATGGCATCCATCTACTTGATGTCAGGCAAATGCAGGAAAATGAAACATTGGGCATTTCAAACAACAGAAATTTTTCAGGAGAGTGAGACTATTTATCACATATAATGTGATGGAGTGGCTGTGAAAGTCTTGGAGAGGTGGAGATTCCAATGAATTTCATTTGTGGGGCAGTCAGCAGAACGCCTCTACATCCGAGGCTGAAAAACTTCAGATTCTACAGACTGTTTTTAAATTTCAAACAGGATGAAAAAGGCAGCGCGCCATTATCTCGTTCAGCGCAATTATTGCGGTGGATTCGCTCTGGGAAGATTTGTTTTTATCATGTTTATTCAAATGCTTATGTAAATCTTTTTGAGGGGGGGGGGGGGGTTAAAGCATACAGGTTGTTCTTTTTTCCTGCATGTGTTTTGACACATTTCTTGGATTATGAAAGTTTGCAAACGAGTAAAAACATTGAAAAATGCTATCTAATGAACACAGCTTTGGATGTTTACCATTTGGATTTATTTGATGGGATGTAAAATAGGAATTATGGATGCTTTTCATTGTATAAAAGGTAAACATAGTACAGGCTAATGCAATTAAAACTGATAGAAATTGAGCAAAATGTACTACATATGAAAATGTAAGGTTCATATAACAAAGAGCATATAAAATACACAAGGCTTTGGTCAGTTTGATGATTTTAAGAAATGTTAAAAAGTACGAATGAGACAGAAGAGATCTGTGTGTTTCAGCATTGTTATCATTTTCATTATTCTGGGCAGTATGTTAAATAAGTGTGAGATAATAGTCTGTTAAATAGGAGAGATGATGACGTTCCAGTCACTGGGTTTGATCTCTTTTTTTATCAGCTCTTGGAATTTTAAGATGGACTGGCCTTGGCCTCACCCCACTTGGCAGTCTCATCTTTTCCCTCTTTCTCCCAAACACACACACACACACACACACACACACACACACACACACACACACACACACACACACACACACACACACACACGCTCTGGGTGAAGCTGACCATTACAACAATGTTAGCGCTGTCTGTCTCGCCCTGCTTTGATAATTAGAAATCGGACCATGTTCCTCTCGTTCACAAATTCCCCACTCTGCCATTGTTGCTTGGGGCCACCGCGCTGTTTGGATGAAGGCTGATTAAATTCAAGTCACTGAGTAGTCGCAACGGCTGTAACAGAGGGAAGGAAAGAACAGCAGAGGAGCCACAGGAGGGGGTGTTGCTGGGAGAACAGGCTCGGAGTGTGATAGCTGTCTCTCCCTGGGTGTCATCCCCTTTAATCGCTAAAGTAGAGCGGTAAAGAAGCTAACATGGCTTTTCTCAACCAGCTGAGAAACTACTCGATTCATGATTTGTGGATCTGATTTTATGCGGTTTTAGAGCATATAAGGAAACCATTCCTGCTTGACCATTTCTGAGCAATGCCTTCAGGCTCTGTACTGGGTGTCTGTCCCATGCCATGTGTTATAGTAAGAGCAGGTGTTTTGATGTCCTGCTGTATTGAGGTCCAAGCAACAGCTGCTGCCGTGGCGGGAACGAAAGGGGCCGCTGGCACATAAAGTAGGAAAAAACATGGCCTCTTGTCAAAGACTACACATGTATAATAAACTGGACAAATATCAGAGTTAAATTTGATTTTCACAGTGATCCTCCAAGAAGGGTTTCTAATAGAAAAATGTTGGTCGGATCTACAGGTGCGATATTTTTTGCTTTTACAACCCACAGAGCTTTACAATGATTACTTTCTAGTGTAAATCGTGACTTTTTTCATGTTTACTGTCCATCAAATTCCTTAAAATTGCATTTATTTGCAAGCAATGTGCATTACAGTGAGTTTGTATCTGTAACTATGTATGTGTATAAATGCATATGTGGGTAAGCACATGCATCTGTATTTATATTCTTAAATTATATCCTTTTAATACACACCTGCATATTGTTTGTTTGTTTGGTGACTCTTTGGCAGTTCAGGTTATTTGTTAGCATGCAGCAGCTTCCAGGGTTGGAAATCTAAGCCAGTGCGGTTATGTCAAAACTTCCACGGCTTCCAATGGCCACTTGAGGCTGACTCTAAAAGAGAGTAAATCCCAACAGACTCACAACTTTACCAACGGCATTAACATGTTTATAGTCTGGCTAAAAAACCCTGTTTTGCTCTCTGTGGGGTGAATTATTTATAACTATTTTGGATTTTGATGTTGCATAAAGTTAGAGGCAACTTTAATTGACAGGTTTTTCCGACTACCGATTCCTTTGGAATCATCATTATGTGGCAGTGAGTATATTTAGCACAGTGAAGCTGGGAGGCAGAAGGAGAACTTTTTTCAGGGCCTGTGCAGGCAGTATAAAACATGGGCATAACTGCCGTGAATTCATGCAGTGACTTGTGTTTTCACAAGTGTTTTCACCACTTCCATCTTGGTTTCTAAAAATCAAATGTGACAATAGTGGGCCATGTGTGTCTTTGAAACTGCCTTAAAATCGTATCGATTCATACTGTATGTGACAGTACTGGTTCTGCGACCCAATATTTGTGTTTCATACTCACAGTTACAGTAATTGTTTGATTATTTTTGTTGTTTTCTTTAGTTCTTAGGCTGTGTTTAGTTCTTGTTCCCATGTCTACTTTATGCTTTTCCTGTAACCCATATTTCATGTCTAGTCACCCTTGTTGCTATGTTCCCTATGTCTCCCTAGTTACTGTGTTACTCTTGTGTGTCCTGAGTCTGAGTTTCGGTCTGTGTTTCCTGTTTTATTTTGATAGTCCCTGTCCTGTGTGCAGCATGACTGATTTTGCTTCCCTTGTCTCGTTAGGTCTGATTTGTCCCAGCTGTGTTACCACCTGTTCCCCATTCCTTTGTCTTGCTTGTGTGTTTAAGTTCTCTGTTAGTTGTTGTTAAATATAGCTGCCTCCTTTAGTTCACGTTTTCCGTGAGTCCTGCTTTTAGGTCCTACATCCTGCACCGCAAAACATGACACTGTACTTATTTCTTTGAATAGGTGGTTGATTATTCTCTAGTGTAAGGTCACAAATTTCACACAAATCCAGTCAGTGGATTGGGAAATTATTGACTCCGTCTGTGGAGAAAATTGGTCGACCAGCCGATGTAGTACTATAGCTTCTCCTAGAGCCTTGCCGGTAGCATGGCTAAAACCTGAAATCTGACAGCAGACAGTAGACGGCGGGAGCCAGTGGCCTCAGAAAACAGCTTGTTCTCATAGCCCTGTGCATGCCACGAGGAAAGACGAGCATAGGGAGAAGAAAGTGGATCAGCTGCCTATGAAGGTAAAAATCACTGTGTGTCCTGAGGTGAGATCACTGCAGCTCAGTGTGCACCTGATCTGATTGAGGCCTTAGATCAGCACAATCCTGCAGCGCCAGAGATGGCTGGCTTACTCGGGTAGAGGGTGATTGATGAAGACAACAACCTCATCCAACTTTGGCAAGCAAATGAAAGGCATATTCATCTCATGTCAGAACACTCAGAAAAAGATATACATACAAGCCACCGGCGTGGGATTGGAAAGCTTATTTTACACAGATTTTAATGTTCTCCTTTTGCTTGCTTTCCCTCTGTAGTCTGACAAGAAAAAATAGAACTGGAACAAGCTGCTAAATGAACATTTTCCTAAACTAATGTTTTCTTATCATTTTTCTTCTAATTAACAGGTTCACATTGTGGGAAGATAGAAGAGATCAAATGTTTGAAAAACATGCTCTAAT
This sequence comes from Aulonocara stuartgranti, assembly GCF_965226115.1. NCBI lineage: Eukaryota > Metazoa > Chordata > Actinopteri > Cichliformes > Cichlidae > Aulonocara > Aulonocara stuartgranti. The sequence goes on from NC_138950.1 coordinate 19,236,114, forward strand.
TTTGTCCTACACTATCAACATGAAGTTAGCAAAACTCTCACTTATGTGATTATTTTTTAGTTACCACCCCCTGCTCCAGTTATAACACGGCCTGCCTGTATTTTGTATTCTGTGAACACTGGTTATGCGCATCTGTTATCAGCTGCTCATCAAATTCATCATTCATGCTTGGTACCGTGTTATTGATCTTATTCCATCAGTCTTTGTCAGTAGTCTGCTTGACGGTGGATATTAAACACAGCTACTACATTTTCAGTTGAATCAGTGGTGTGCTGCTAAGAGACGTTGGGAAGTGCTTTTCAAGTAAAATGAAACATTCATTAAATCTGTGTTGTGTTTTATCTGCTACTCCAACTCTAATTTCCTGGTCCAAACTTGTTTTATTTTTCTTTTTGTAGTTCAGGTGCATAAAAAGAAAGAAAGAAAGAAAGAAAGAAAGAAGGATTAGGTACAAGTGGATAAAATGGTAAATGAAGATTTTTGTTTATTTTTGTCAGAGGCTTTATTCCAAGTTTGAGCTGCAGATCACAAACTTCTGTTATGAATTACAATTTAATTTTCTCTGAGGTAAAACAATTACTTCCAGACAATACACAGCTGAGATTATTAAATTACTTTGAGGCTGAAGGAGGATGGGAGTCATGAAAGTGTGGGTGGGATAGAAAGAGATGTGAGAAGATTAATTTAGCAGCCCGGGCAGGGAACCAGAGGCGACGTCAGAAAAAGAGAAGAATCCAGTTAGGTCGGACGAATAAGACAGCAACACGGCCAGGATGTCAGCAGGTCCTGCTCTGTTTGAGCCCCTGATTTTGTTTGTGAACTGTAATGTCTTCACCTCTAATCTCATACACAAGGTTTTCTTTCCTGTCACATCTCTGAGAGCTTGTTTAAAAAAAAAAAAAGCTAAGCTACTTACTTACACAAGTAATTTCAGTCTTACTTGTGTAAAGATTTTCCCCTTAATAAATAAACTTCCGTATTTACTTGGATTATCTACATCTAATATTAAATTTGTTTGATGAGCTGAAACATGTAAGTGTGGCACATGCAAATAAATCAGTAAGTAAATGAATGAATAAAAAAGGGGGTAAATGCTTTTTCTCAGCTCTTTAGGTTTCTGACCATATGGGGAAATTCATTCTTAATCACGCTTACTAAACGTAAGCTGAAAGAACAATAATTGCTCTAGACTGATTTTTGATCAATGAACAAGAATGCTCATGGCGATTAAGAATTCAGGAAGCGGTGATGGACTTCCTTTATTTTCCCTTTATCCAAATACAAAGGAAACACATTTGCATATCGTTAGCTTCATAGCATAAGTGCCTAAGTCATTGACTTAGTCAAATGACTTAGGCACTTATGCTATGAAGCTAACGATATGTTATTTAATCTTTTTAATAGAGAATGGAAATCCTTAAACAGCCATCATCTAAGCACACTCTGTGGCATGAATACAAATGTTAGGTATCACGATCGCAAAAGGGGAAAAAAACCAAAGAAAATTTGTTATAGTGACACAAATGGATGTTTCATGTGAAACAGACATGCATCTAAATGTATAGCATGCATTAGTGTGATAAGCAATGGGACAACTGTCTCACGGGTGAGTTTGTTAATGCAGGATGTGATCAGAGTGTCTCTGCAAGAACAGTCTGTGCACGTTTACATAAAAAGGGATAATAACGTAGGGCTTCATTGCGTAAAGTCCTCATTACAAAAACGAACACACATATGAAAGTTCCCATGTGCAAAACAGTGACTCTGGGATATAGTGTGGAGAAAATTCAAACGGTCAAGTCATCCTTCATCATGCTTCCTGCAGTTGGGTGAGTGCATGTGTGGGATACAGCAGGAGAACAGCCTGGATGCCTGAAACCTTACAGGTTATGGATCTGGTGGCTCTCTAATGCCCAAATTCACTTACTTAGCAGTCGGGGAATTTAGGCTCTTGCAGAGGGATGGTGATGCATTGCTCTACAGAAAAGTGTTGGGCTGAGCTTTTACCACAAAACAAAAGGATAGCATCATTGCAAAACTGAATGCAGCATAATAATCACTTTTTCTCGATTATCTTATTTTTGGAATCATTGCAAGCCGAAATCATAATTGAAAATAAAATGTGATTAATCAGCCTGCTCTGCACAGCATTATTTGTTCTTTTTCCTTTATTGTCTTCCTAAATATAACTTTGTTTATCCAAATTTGTTTCCTCCCTCATGGCTTCTAAACCAGAGTTATAATAACCTGTATGCACTTGTCATATCTCAGCTACTTTCCATTAAATCAAAGACATCAAGGTCACACTGGGATGAAAACTGCCAACTGCCGAAAGTGCGAAACGTTACTTAATTGATCCAAGGCATGGATATAAGATCATCAGAAGAGACAAACAACTGATTATGCATAACAGCTGTTAAAAACACATTTTTATTACCAAACTTCATCAACACGATTGATTTTTAGCGTAGATTAGGCCAGACAGTCTAAGCCTGAAGGTTGAAATAATAATTAAAATGATGGTTCTTCGTGTTAAGACAATTTTACCAAAAAAGATGAGGCTTATGAAAATTTACTGAAACACAATGAACAGAGGAAATATTACACCCTGAAGCCTCAATGATATTGTCTCCATTGATTGCAATATTCGAGAGAAATTGAGCAAATATTTGATTTAACTCTTTAAATACCAGCTTGTTTTCAGTTTTGATGAAATGCAAATGATCTGTCTTAGGTTTATAGCTCGTCACTCTAAACAGCCCAAAGAAGCACATAGTTGACATCGGCGACTCATATGTGATGACTTATCTAGCAGACATAATATCAAATTCATATTACAAGTTTTTTGCTCTTTAGAACTTGAGCTGTCACATCTCCACAAGTCTCACACGCATTTGTGATTGTGTTGATTTAATTTACAACCCAAGCCAACGCAAGGACCCTTTTTATTTATTTATTTTTTACATTAGAACTCTTTATGCATTAATAAATTAAACTCAGAATGCACTGCGGCCACTGGCCTACACTAGCATGTCTCTCTCAAGGCCCTTTCTCAATGTCAGCTAGTCTTCATGCTCAAGCATCTCATCAAACAGTCATTACTGTGTGTTGTCTGTGTGGCTGTGATAGGCAAGCAGGTTGAGAAGGAAACTGAAAAACAAAGCTGGAATCACCCGGAGACTTGAATAACAGATAGACTTGGATCAATAGAAGGGATGGATACTTTATGAAGCGCTTAGGGCAAGCAGCTCATAATGATCACAGGAGTGTGTAAATTAGCTTATGGCACACAACGACACTAATGAATCATTGCTTATAAGAAGGGAGATGAGACCGGGAGCAGGAGAAGACACGATAATGAAATACATTCTCTGTGGCAATTGAAATGAACTGAAATAGTTTTATCATTGGTGCATGTTTAACTATGCAATATTTTCTCAATATTAAAAATATAATATATATATCCAATATCTAATTAGCAAAATGTCAAAGAAAACATGGGAAAACTATTTGTTTCATGTGCATTTAAAGAAAACATGCATATATATATTTGAATAGAAGCAGCATGGTGATGCGGTGGTGGTCCAACAGCGAGAAAGCCATAGATGGTCGTCTGTATAGGTTATACCCAACCTCTTACCCTGTTTCCATTGGATATTGGGTGGATATCTTAACCGACTGAGCAGAGCTTTAGATGGCGCTGTGAGATACTTTGGTGTTCCTGTTGAGAATCCTGTTTGTGATGGGTGATGTGTGGAAGTACACAACATCCTGAATAACTTATGATGCACGTAAGATGCTGAGAACTTCTTGTACCGGAACAATCTTTGGGATTTATTTAGCAAATTGAAGTGTTGAGAAGTACGACATATTATGTTGTTGTCAACAGTGTGATTGCACTGGACAGTTAAAACTCAGTCAAGGTAGGCTAACGTCACATAATGCGAGCTAACATGACATATTGATAGGAGAAACACTATCTGTCATGTCTTTCAGAAAACAGGACGTTTTATGTGTCTGAACAGATACGGGTCATTTTTTGGTTTGTGACAGCAAGATTAGTTTTGTGCGGTGGTCATAACTCAAATGTCTGTGTTCTTGTCTCGGTGATGGATTTACAGGCAGAATTTGAATCATGTTGAAAAATGTAGTTAACTTTTTTTTTTTCTTACAATTGTTGAAACATTTCTTGCCTGCTGCATTGTTATCAACAGGATTTTCTGACAGAACATTTTCTTCCCGAGTTAGTCCTGTACTCCTGCTTTTCCTGGAAGTTGGTAAATTATGCATATACCTGTATAGCCTCAGGGAAATATATTGTACTCCAGGCCATTCATTATTATAAATGAACATGCACAACTGTAGCATTCACGAACAGCTGGTGTCCTCGGGTAGGCTTAAACCCAACGTGATTCATCACCATGTTGCTTTCGTAATTCTATCTGCCTTGAAGCAAGATGCAGGGACACACATGTAGTGTGGATGCCCGCCTCTGCTGGCTGCCTGGATCAAATAAGCCTCTCTGAAATCCTTCCCTGCTGGCAGGACAGTGCACTTCAGGCCTACCTCATCAGTTTCCTAAATGTCCATAGCATTGCATCAGTTAGAGCTTTGTGAGAAAGCTCCTAAGCTCCTCTTTGACACTGTCATATCTGGATGTCTTTTTGAGGGTTCCCCATTGACTGGTACCTCTCCGTGGGCTCTGTTACTCAATCTGTTTTAGTATTTTTTTTTCTACCTTGAAAGTTCAGCATCAATATTGTCTTCTTAAGTCTCAGCCTGGGGTGACGATGCACAAATGGGGCACCACTGCTGGCCACGAGAAAGCGAGTGAGAGGGAAACAGTGGGAGAAAGCGTGTGTGCAACTGCCCATTGGTGTGTCTAGTGCAGAACTGATTTAAGGCCGCAGGCCACAGGAAGGAGGCTGCTCTACACTCAGGGCACGTCCCTGAAACCAGCAGCAGAGGAAGCACTATTGCCATTCAGCAGCATCGACTGCAGACGCCTAAATGAGTCTGTTCTGTCCTGCAAAGCCCAACGTGGCAGTTCGCCACTTGCTCAACTTCTCCAGCTCCCCTCCCTGCTCCTGCTGCTTCATCTTTCCTTTTTCTTTCAGTCACACACCTTTACACTTTTACCATCTCTCCCAGTCATTCATCTTTTAGTCACCACTTTTTTTAAACATTCACAGTCCATCCAGTAACTATGCTCTGATCTGTTAACACCATTTTATTGCAAAGTCCAAACTAGAAATGCCAAGATCAGATGATGACCAGAGTCACAAGGTCTGTAGGGTTCACAATACAGCGACCTGAGCTATCTCATATGGAAAAGATATATATATATATATATATATATATATATATATATATATATATATATATATATATATATATATATATATATAATCTTATAAAGTTTGTATCTGTCTTGTGTGAAACATATATGAAAACAGAGTGAAAAATACAAGATATAAGATCCCTTGAAAAATTATATAAATGAAACTTGTATGTTTTGGATACTTAATAAAACAATATATGAAAGTAATGAGAAAGTGGCCACTTTCATGAGGAAATCATATAAGCCTTATATGATTCACTATATGAAGTAGGCCACATCTTGCGCAAGTCTTTTATAAGTTTTTTCTATTTCTTTTCCATATGGGTATGGTGTTCGTTTACCGCTCTCTGTTGGCAGTAAACACATGAATGCCTTCGTCGAGGACATCCTGACGAGGATTCAGGACCTGCTGGAGCTCACTCCACCTGTGAGTGGAACACAGAAGCCATCTATGTCCACTGTGAGCGACCATCTTTGAACAGAGGCGGTGGTTTACGACACCAACTGTCTGCCATCTATAATCCAGTTTTGAGTTCCCTCCCCAGACGCCTTAACGCCCACTCACATCCTGGGCTATCTGACCTCAGGAATTTGCATGATAAGGTGGGGCCAGGTTTCACAATGAACTCACCCGATACCCTGGCTGATTGGGACCCACACCCGCTTTCACACCTTGGCTCATGTGATTAGGTAGAGGATCATCAGGGGTTCTTTGTCCCTTTTAGGGGGAAACTCCCACTAGGTTTAAATCTGGGACTCCCCACCATTTGACCTTAGAACTGAAGAAGCTTCTCGGATGAGAGGTGAAACGTCTTCAAGCAACTTAAAGAAGTCCAGACGCTTTTCTTTGCAAACTCCTTTGACATGGGTATGACTGCTACATAAAACTACCAGGGTGACAAAGCTCCAAAGGAGCTTCCTAAGCATGCTGTGTTTGCGTTGCTCTTTAAAGCTTCTTTAAATTCATGCATGTGTGTCATTCTCATTATCACACACATTTATTTAGAAGGACATGTCTATTTACCTCTTCTGGCTGAAGAAGGTGTTAGCCATTAAACTTCTATACACCTCACATAGCATGACTGTGATTTGACTGTGTAAGGCCCAGTCGGTCATAATATCTTCCACTTATTGGCCAAGTTACAAAAAGGCACAGGCCAAAAAAATGTATCAGTTCAAGTGTATCCTGCTAGAATGAACATGGTAGCATACCTAATCACCAGTAGACTAACCCAGTTTCTTTTACACCAGACATCCTCAGTGTCTGTCACCCAGTTTCCACAGTTTCTGCCTTTAGCAGATGCAGTTGTGAAAACACATAGCTCTTACTGAAATTTGTCACCGAAAATGTTGACAAAAACGTTCTGGCCGCTAGATTAATAAACAATGGAAGGATTACGGCTTTGTTTTGATTAAATCTGTTTGCCTGCCTGAATCGGGCCATATTTAGCACACAGTAACGTGTGGGTTGTTAGCTAAAACGGTGAGGATTTGTTTCTTCATGCCTGCATATTTATGGTATCGCTGCGTAGAACTTTTCACCTAATGTCCCTTTGCCACCTGGGGGTTGATGGAAGTGGAGTGGGATGGGTTAGTATCGGGGACGGTGTGATGACAGCTCGTGAATTCTAAAAGCATTATCTATCCCCGGCAGCCAGCCTGAGCAGCTTCCTGCCGCCTCTCATCTCTCCTGTGTGTTGCATTGAATATGGTTCTCCAATTGGGGTCATGGCACAGACCGATAGGAAGCTATATTCCTTCATAACTAGAGGCAAAGCTACAGAGTTCAGTATTAAGAACAGAGTTGGCAGATCTGACCACAAGCTGACTGGCAGACCAAGAATCTCAAAGTTAGAAACATTAGAAAACAAGAAAAGTGCCTTAGGGGATGCATCATTCTCCCGATTTACTACTTTAAATTCAGTCTGTGATATATCATCCAGAGTGGTGCTCTCTAGTGGTAAACTTATGAGTGTCTGCTTCCAAATAAACTGATACCTTTATTCTGAAAGTCTTCTATCTTTGCATTTGCAGACTGAAATTTAGCTCAGCTCATTTTAAAACACCAAGAATCACTAACTAGTTGTTATGAAGCCTTGGCTTGTTTTGTTTTGTTTTTTTGCTCTTTATTGCATTACAGGAGTTTAATATGATCTTTTTTTTTCTGGTCAGAGTCAAATAACAGCTGGAACTAATACAATGTCTTATCTTGTTCTAGCTATTCTTTGGTATTTTCTTTTTCTTTTTAGGCAAAAGGCCAAAGATGGTTAATTTGCTATCAAATAAGATTGAGAGCAAATCGTCAAAGATAAAATTAGGTCACGTTGATGTTATTTGCAATGCAAAATTACACACAAGTGATTAATACAGACATTTTCTGTTGATCATCCAATCCTTCTAGCATTAAAACCAATATACATTAGTTTATAGGTTGAAGGGAAAGTTCGCACAACAAAGTGAAAATGTTTATAACATCTTAAAAAGAGTTCATTATAAGTCCAGATACAGACACTCAGAATACGTGTTCCTGTTTTGTGTCCAAACCTGCATGAGGGTGTCCTAAAATCGTTAGGTTAGAAATTTTGATCATAGTTGTTGCTGCAATGTTTTCTGCTAAAACAAATGTCAGAGTGGTGGGTCGCTTTACTGCACTGTAGTGGGTACAGTGCAGCAACTCTTAGCGGCTCTCTCGCTCATCCTTCCCTTTTTCTCCCCTTTTCCCTGATCACCTATAGGGATTGATGATCGTGCCAAAGCAAAAACAGAAAAATCCATACCTCTCTCCTGCCCTTTTCATATTGCATTGATTTCATGGTGAAATATCAATCTGCATATGTCATGTACTATTGCAATGCTCAAAACATATTCAAAGGTAAATTATCATAAAACTGCTTTTGAGGGCATTTTTTACAAGTAGAGTTTGGACAGCTTCTCATTTGTAGAGGAAGGTAAGGTTAAAAAAAAAAACTTCTGGTGACTTTGACTTACAGGCTATAAATAAAATGTATGAGTACACTTTAAATTGCACTGACGTATCCACACACCAATATAGGTACATGTTTGGGGTGCAACTACACTTGCAACTGCAGTTAGAGTGGGATAAAAGTAGCAGTTTGTTTGCTTGTTTGTTTGCATAAGATATGATGATTTTCCTAAATAGGTGGGAGAAAAATAGTGTTGATTTTGCAAAATCTATTGCAGAAACAGCACAGATGTTACTTGTAATGATAATAATATTAATAATAATAAGCGTCTCAATTAAATTCAGCCATTACTAATTTTATTATGACTGAAATAGATTTTTTTTCTTGTGGTAAAAATAAAGACCAGTCTAAAAATGAGGCTTATTTTTCAGTGCTGATAAATCACCCACTATTTGTTCTTCCACAGCTACGATATGCTTGTTTGTCATAAACCTTTACCACGGGAGTGTTGACTTGCCTTTGGCTCATTTAGGTTTGGGGTTATAGAAAGGGATGGATCGAGTAACTTTGTAACTTCCTAATTAAACAATATGCATGTTTTTTTATGATGTTCAATATGTTTCTGAACATTTTATCTGCGAGCTTTATCTACCCACTGTTTTTGCAATTACTACTTACAAATTTAGAGTTGAGAACATGCAGGAAGGCTGAAGCCTAAGGGTAATCATCTTGCTGTGCAGATGGTCCAAGATACATGAGAACAATTTCATAAGGTCTTCTCATAATGTAGCTTTGGCTCTGCAGTGGTTGTGTATATTTTAAAATACACCCTGCAGCTTGCTCATCAGGGGTGTTTTTACTACATCACAAGCATACCGCTCACAAACATTTTTCCACCAAAACAGGGTGGATTAATTCTTTTAACATACTAAATGCACGTGTCATGGTGTAGCTATTTGCACACATGTACATCTCAGGGGATTTAGTCAGATAAATATATAAAATTAAACACATGTTTTTATTTTTTAAACAAATTTACTGATGGGAAGCTCTTAGTAGTTCTGGTACTTTTTAACTTTTAAGCATTCAGAACATAGTTCTCTTTATTTCATGTTTTAATTTAGTGTATTCCACAGTCCACAGTACATGATGTGAAATATCTCCACATGATGACATTTGAGAGCAATAGCCCAGTTTATTCAATGTAGGGCAGGTCGTACAATAGAGATTTGAGTCCTCTGGGCAGTGTTTTGGTGGGAAATGGATTCTGTACCTTTGGCTTGTATACAGCAGCCTAAAGCTTTAAGGCAGATAAAAGAACAGAAATAAAAAAGGAGGAAGAGGGAGTGAAATGAGTTGGAGGGGAGAGCAGGGCGAAGGAACATTCAGCAACAATATCCTTTTTGCTGAAACTTTACATATGTCAGCACTTCAAAAGTTTTCCTATTACTATTTATCCCACATCCCCTCCAAGAGCTCCAGATATTCATTTGATCTAACCTTTTATTCTGCTCCTACTATAATACTCTAAAGCTAAATGCATAAGATGCATATATTCTTTCAAACTTTTTGCAAGTAATTAGAGACAAGTGGATTTCCGGGCCGAATGAAACATCGCTTTGAGCACAACAATTGATTCATCTTTGTAAAATAGCTTTGCCACCAGAGGACTTTCAGGACAAATCTAAGCTGGTGGAGTAGCAGTGCTCCCAGTATCTCTCTGTGTCTGTTATCATTGCACAGTAGCAGTATCTGTTATATAGTAGAGCGTTCCTACTGAGGAATGGGCAAAATATGAAATCTACAAGAGACAAACTACCAGAACCAAATTGTTTTCTATTGGCTGCATAATAGGATTTTTTGGAAGATGGGAGCACATAGGGCATTTCTAACAGTGAAGATCCAAGAGCAGAGGAAGTGAAGGTGGAAGAGTTTAAAAACCTGGGGTCAACCATCCAAAATTAACAGACAGTGCACAGGAGAGGTTGCGAAGAGGGCGCAGGTAGGGTGGAGTGGGTGGAGAGGAGTATCAGGGGTGATTTGTGACTGAAGGATAGCGGCAAGAGTGAAAGGGAAGGTTTACGAGATGGTAGCGAGACCACCTATGATGTATGGTTTGGCTGACAAAAAGAGAGGAGGCGGAGCTGGGGGTGGAGGTGGCAGAGTTTAAAGATGCTGCAGATTTCATTGGGAGTGACCAGAATGGACAAGATTAGAAATAAGTGTATCAGAGGCACAGCTCAGGTTTAGCCTTTTGGAGACAAAGTTAGAGAGGCAAGGCTGAGATTGTCTAAACATGTGCAGAGGAGGGAGAGTGGATATTTTGGATAAAGGATGTCAGATGTGGAGCTGCCAGGAAGGAGAAAAAGACGAAGACTTTGTGGCTGTAGTGAAAGAGGACATGCAAAAGGTTAGAATGATAGAGGACGATGCTAACGATAAGGTGAGATGGAAATGGATCCACTATAGTGGGCAGCCAAAAAAAGAAGTGTGCACAAAGGTCATTTGAATGCAGTACTGTCTGTCAGATTGTTTATAATTCATTTTCTTAGAACTCTGACAATCACAGTGGGCTGCTGCAAGCTCTGCTTATGACAAAGAAAATGTAGCTTTCAGCAAGTGCTCTCCATGACTTGATGTTTATGTTCACTCAAAGGAAGCATGGTAAGTTGGTGTGTGCTGAAAGTTGCATGACAGGTACTGAATCTGCTAACAAAAGACGACAATTTCACTGTGGTGCAAAGCGCTGGGGTTGATCTCTGGGGAGAGGTTTAATTCCCCCCTGAGTAAGGGTGCCATTAAAATGCAATGACATGAGATTAATGTTCATCTTGAAGTGACATTTGCTTTCTCATTTACTGCAAAAATTGTCTTGGAATATTGGGTGCTAGGTGTTGTTTTGAATGCTGATGAGCTCCCAAAGCTGCTCAAAGTATGTGCGGTGACAGTGTGAAAAATGTTGGATGTGCTTTATAAAGAGGAAGGGGATCTAGCTGAGTAAGGGACAAACAGTAAAACAAGACCATCAGCAAATTGGGACTGTGAACTTTGAAACTGTGCAGATTTCAAACTTACTGTATGCGAGATAAATGGATGTCCTCAGCATTAATATCTGGACTGCAATGGGAGTTACCTGATCACAAACCTGATTTAAAATGCATTATGTGGTTGCTTTTGAAAATATGTAGTTACCTAAGGATCCTGAGGAGGACAAAAAAACAAAAATGTATACATCTTTTGATGCCCGGTGCAATTTAAAGGCTTAGATTACCTGGTTATGGTCTGTGTGTATGCGCTTCAAATAAACCTATTCATTTTTTTCTTTCTCTCCTCTGACTCATATTTCTTTCTCTCTCTCCCCCCCCTCCCCCTCCCTTTCTCTCATACAGAGTGCCTGTAAGTAGCAGCTCCATCTTCTTTTCCTTGTGTGTGTACCCTCTGCAAGAGCCGGGGACACATACTATATGTGTATGTGAGATGAGGAGGAGCTAAGTGGCTACCACAACCACCTAGATCAGACAGCCTCCTGTGCTGCAAGATGGATTAGAGCCCCACACCTCAGGAGATCAAAGGTAGGAAAAGATGTTTGGTAATCAGCCGCCACTCACCTGCCCTGTTTAATGACAATGAGTTTAGACTAAGGTCTTTTTGCCATCTGTGGGCTGTAGGGTGTGTAAGAGGGATACACCATGCTGAATGTCAATATTTATTTTGTATTAAAAAAACTTCACAAATGTGAGCATATTTCCACTGAAATTTAAAGTTGCACATCACATGTGGTTATTGTCCCCAAATATAAGAAACTTGTACAGAAGCATCCTTTAAACAAAGCGTCCATATAGCAGAGAAAATCTGTTTTTCTACAGTAGTCTACTATAAATTGAAGTAAAATGCTTTTATAATACTGGCACTATTTGAGGGTAATATCTGGGTTCAAGAGGTTAATTCAAGTGGAAAAATATCAGCAATCTAAAACATCACTGGTAAACACTAGGATAGACCTTTGAATTGCCGCCCACGTCTCCAATTTTGTCAGCAGCTCCAAAAGACCCAGTGTTGCTCTTGTGAGTTGAAGAAGCAAGTCAGCGAGGGAAAACGCGCTTCTGCTCTTAGTATTGTGATTAGTATGCTGTATTGCTCGCTGCATCTATAAATAAAAGTGTAAGCCAAAGGCCAGGCAAGTTCTCTGGGAGTTGTTGAAAGTAATTCTGGAAAATGCAGAAGAAACACTGACTGAATTAGAAGCAGATCAGGGGGGTGGAGAAAATAAACGTGCGTAACAAAAAGGCGAATCTGACTTCACGAAATAACATGCAGAGCAACACAACGGTATGGGAGACGTTCAGTTCCGATGTACTCCAACTTCAGTTGGAAACTTGAGAAATTTCCAGGTCTGAAAAAGTTCCAGTTAATTTTTTTTACACCAAAAACATCCCAGTTTAATTCGGAGTAGTGTTTTTTCATTTTTACGAAGTTTCAGTGGTAAACTACTGGTGGTGTTTTCAGGATTTCATAAAAGATACAAAAAGCCACTTTCATGCTTGTGGCAGGATTTTTCATTTTTAATCATTAGCATTTTTGCCACTGTCATGTGAGTTTTCTGTTTTTTTTTTTCAAACCAGAAATCATCGTATTTGGATTATGTGGTCAATATATCATTATGACTATGAATATATAAACACTAAGACACTTGGTTAGCAAGCTGCATCCATGCGATGTATGAGTGCAGAGACAGAGATTATTAATTAACAGGCTTTATAAGTCTTTAATTTCATGCACCAAAATTTGAAACAAACTCTGTGTTTCAAATTTTTTCTGAAGCAGAAAAACTAGATTCAATTCATTTTTATTTATATAGTGCCAAATCACAGAAACAATTGTGTCAAAGTGGTTTATATTGTAAGGTAAAGACCCTGCAATAATACAGAGAAACCCCCAATAATAAGATGAATCCCTATGAGCAAGCACATGGAGACAGTGGGAAGGAAAAACTCCCTTTTAACAAGAAGAAACCTCCAGCAGAACCAGACACAGGGAAAGGCAGCCATCTTCCATGAATGGTTGGGGGTGAGGGGGGGAAGATATGATAAAGACACACTGTAGAGGAGAGCCAGAGATTAATAGTAAGTAATGATTAAAAGCAAAATGTACTATAAACACACAGTGAGTAAAAAACAGTGAGTGAAGTAAAAACAAATAATGCGTCGTGGTAAGAAGCCCAAGCCTGTTGCAGGATATCTACAGAAGCCCTAACTGTGTTTTATTAAAAAGAACATTTTTAAGCCCAATTCTAAAAGTACAGAGAGTGTCTGTCTCCTGAATCCAAACTGGGAGCGGAAAGCTGAAAGCTCTGCCTCCCATTCTACTTTTAAATACTGTAGGAACCAAAGTAAACCAGCAGTATGAGAGTGAAGTGCTCTATTGGGTTCAAATGGTGCTATGAGGTTGTTAACATCCAATAAGGCCTGATCAAAACCACTTTTTGCACTAGGCAGTAAAGATGATGCTGTAAAGTTGGATATTTAAACATCAGGATGAGTGGGCATGAACCTGCTTTTGGAGTCCAACCTCAGGTGGCCACTAGAAGAACTTTTTGGCCTTTATTTTTCAGTCCCAAAGGTTTCCGCATGGTCAACAATCTCATCTTCTGGGTAAAAATCAAGTTCCTTTTTGTAAACACAACACTCAGACTTGCCCTCCTCATGGTTGATTTATGGTGGTCAAGTGAGCTAGAGAGTCAAGGGAAAACAAGAGCTTTAATGAGAACAAAGGTGTGAATGGCTGAAATAAAACTTTATTTTCTGCTTGCTTAGCAGAGGTTACATTATAAAGCACAAACAAACACACCCACACCTCCATGTAACCACGGCAGAAGACGCTACATTACCAGATTCTGTGTGAATGTGGCTGAAGCTTCATCTGACTGCTGTGGCCTCTCTGCTTCCTGTGCGGTTACAGCGCTCAATGTCCGCAGACACACAGATCTGACACAAGAACAGAGCAGATTCCCAAATGTAGAGCAGACATTGCTTTTTTTCTGATAAGAGTGCACTAAATTGCCTCATCTTCCAGTGTCTTTAGACTGCAGTGAAAATGCAGATGATCAGCTGTCGGGAGCTAAGCTTTCATTTTATAAAAACTTCCTGTGAGGAAGCGTGGAGCAGCTTTAGTGTGAAAAGGTTCAAGGGTCAAGTAATCCCAAGCTGCTAGAGAGATACTAGCTCTTACAGTGCCTGTAATTACTGTAATTAAAGGGCTTGTGAAGATTGTGAAGTCCAAATTGTATGGTCCTCTGTCCTTAGTCCTTGAAAAAAAATAAAAGAATAAATAAAACAAACAGATTGCTGCAATCTAACAGTGACACACACTTTCTTTTTTGCAAAATAACTAAAGGAAAAACTGGACTTATTTTATATCACAAAGCTGCTTATTGTACTATAATTTAACACTGTTTGCATGAAAGGGGATTACTTTATTGAGATTTCTTCAGCGGAGGCATTTTTGTCCGCACGTGTAAAATGAATCCATAAAAATGCATTTTCTGTCTTTTCTTTTTTCCTTTTGTAGATGAACTTCCGTCACCTACACCCATTTTCTAGCCACAAGTTTAGATATAACTCTTTTTTATATCAGACGTTTTCCTGATCCTGGACTGTCTAAGGAGCTTGGAAAGAAAAGCGTCTGGACTTCTTTAAGTTGCTTGAAGACGTTTCACCTCTCATCCGAGAAGCTTCTTCAGTTCTAAGGTCAAAAAGGTGGAGAGTCAGGGGAGTCAGTCAAGGGGGCAGGGATAGCTCAGTAGGTAGAGTGGTGGCCCCATGATCGGAAAAAAAAAAGGTGGAGAGTCCCAGATTTAAACCCAGTGGGAGTTTCCTCCCAAAGAAGGACAAAGGACCCCTGATGATCCTCTACCTAATCACCTGAGCCAAGGTGTGAAAGCGGGTGTGGGTCACAATCAGCCATGGTTTCGTGTGAGCTCATTGTGAAACCTGGCCCCACCCTATCATGTGATTTCCTGAGGTCAGATGGCCCAGGATGTGAGTGGGCGTTAAGGCGTCTGGGAAGGGATCTCAAAACTGGATTATAGATGGCAGACAGTTGGTGTCGTAAACCACCGCCTCTGTTCAAAGATGGTCGCTCACAGTGGACATAGATGGCTTCTTTCACTCCTCTTTCAAACCATCTGTCCTCTCTGTCCAAAATGTGAACGTTGGCGTCCTCGAAAGAGTGACTTTTGTCTTTTAGATACAAATGAACTGCTGAGTCTTGTCCCGTGGAGGTGGCTCTTCTATGTTGTGCCATGCGCTTGTGAAGTGGCCCACATCCTGGACCATCCAACCTCAGGAAATCACATGATAAGGTGGGGCCAGGTTTCACAATGAGCTCACACGAAACCATGGCTGATTGTGACCCACACCCGCTTTCACACCTTGGCTCAGGTGATTAGGTAGAGGATCATTAGGGGGTCCATTGTCCCTTTTGGGGGAAAACTCCCACTGGGTTTAAATCTGGGACTCTCCACCATTTGACCTTAGAACTGAAGAAGCTTCTCGGATGAGAGGTGAAACGTCTTCAAGCAACTCAAGGATGTCCAGACACTTTTCTTGCCAAGCTCCTTAGACTACGATGACCTGGATGACTGAGAACCTTCACAGACTTATTTTTCTGAGATACTCACTGTTGTTACTGTGCAAAATGTTCCTTTTTGGCTCTGGATTTAATTACACGCTGGCTACAGTTACTAGACAGTACATACTAGTGGTGCAACGGATCAAAAATCTCACGGTTCGGATCGGATCACGGTTTTAAGTCACGGATCGGATCAATTTTCGGATCAGCAAAAAAAAGAAAAAAAGACAAAATTTTAACATTTACTTATTAACTTATTTAAATATTTTTTTGCCCATTAAAAAACATTCAACTCAATACTCATTCCACGCAATTATATAAAAACAAATTAAGGTGCAATATAGGGCAGTACAGGGCTTTGTATCCAACACACCGCTGTGATATAATGAGCGGTCACGGTCACGTATCTTTCCGTTGCTCTGGAGGTCCACCCATTTGTAGTTGGGCAACAGACGATACATGGGACAGTTCAGCCAAAACTTTAAACTTTTCCTGCTCATACATACCTGGGTACGATCTTGTCACTGAAGCGGACACGCAACAGGATATCATAGCGTGGCTCAAGCACGTTCATCATAGTTTAAACCCCTTGTTTTGCACAACGGAATAGGGCCTCATGTCTGGAGCTAAACACCCCAGTAGCTTTTGTAATAGCTTTAGCACGGTAGGATTGGGGAGCAAATGGCTGCTTAAATGCCGCAAACTCCTCTGCTCCTCCACTTGGACCGCTAGCGCTGGCCATAACTATTGCTTGACAGACTGACCACGCCCACCATACACATACTTTTTTTCCTTCTTTTTCGAATCTTCGGATCACGTGCGTGCCGAACCGTGGAGTGGGATCGGTTGGGATTACGGATCAACCGTGATCCGTTGCACCACTAGTACATACTATAAGTTTCCCCCCCCCAACAATAGAAAGAGAAACTCATTTGTAATCACATTTTAACTTTTTTTTATGAACAAACTCTATCATTTCTGTACCTCAAGACAGTAACACTAAAATTTAAAAGAAAATATTGGCTTCTGTAGTTAGAAAGAGGTCCAGTGTGGCTTTGAATACTGATGCTACATGAAGTGTGATCTAACAGTTTTGCGTGAGCTAATCGACCTTTTCGGTTAGATTCAATGCAATGTTAAAAGAGGCTACTTGAGTTTTACAACAGAACACCTGACGCACCTTTGTGAATGTCGGGTGATGGTGCCAAGCATGTCCCATCTGAAATTCTCTTTGTTTTTGAGCAAGTAAACAAAGCTCCAGATGACAGCGTGCCAGCGACTTGAATGTAACCTTTTGTCTTACATACAGATCATAAAAGCACGCACAGCATAAAAGCGGGTATGACAACTTAAGCATGTGGTGACTTTCTGTTCTTTCCTCGCAGGGCCACCCCTCTATTTTTGCCATGACCTCTGCTACATAAGATAAGAGATAAGATAAGATAAAACTTTATTAATCCCTTGGGTGGGTTCCCCTGGGAAATTTTGTCATTTTTTGTCATACTTGCTTAAAGGAAAGGATGCACTATCATCTGGAGGATTCTGCTGACAGCTGTACACTATCAAGACCAAAAAGAAATGTCATAAGAAGACAGCTAAATGAGTTTGGATCAACAACCAATTCAGTACGGTTTGTGTAATGACATACTCTATATTAGACCCCACAGATTGTTGATCTAAAATCCTTTACATTTGAAAGAAATTCCTACCTTTTAACACACGCTAAAATGATTGTAAAAGCTGTTACATAGTCAGCCTTTTTGAAAGCACGTTGAATAACATGTTTCCATTTGAAACTTTTCAATTATTGCAAGGAAAAAAATCCTCTTCTCCACATGTGCACACCCACACATGTAGGCACGGTCCAAAAATAAGAACACTGATTTAGCCTATGTCATATTACTAACTCTTATGTGTGTCAGTAACAGTAAAACCAAACTGCTATTCATATTCAGGAGGACTCGCTTTTCATATTTTTAAGCCACCACATTCTCCCACAGGTCCAGTTTGCTGTGAATACAAATGCTGGAACACACAGTGTGCTGTACAGACATTGAATTTCTTTGAGGCTCGAGTGCCCCATGAAATCTACTACTAACAGAATTTGACTTTTTATTGACTTTGGCTCAAAGGAAGTGGATTGAGCATATGGTTTCAATTTCACTGCCCACTTGTGGAATCTTTGGTGAAAATGTTGCATTTTAGCCACTCAGTATGTGACAACTACACCATTCTCTATTATTGGAAATATTGAACTAGTTCTTGTACGTCATGCTCGTTAAGACCTATTAAGCTCATTTTCACTTCACGTTTTTATTCTGGGACTACACTACAGCAGGTTCAGTGCATTAAGTTTAGCAGATATAAAATAGCGCTCAGTTCCTTATTTCCAGAATACCTTTTATGTGCTTTGGCATGTCTGTGGTGTGTATAGATGTTTGTGTATGCCTGCGTTTGATTAACTGCTTTTATTTGTGTGCTGACTGAATTCACGAGCCTGCACCAGTCTGCTCCTGTCTCTGTTGCCTCTGGGCTACCTGCCTCCTTCCCTGGCTGCTCCTGAGAAGTAGAGATAAGGCCCACTGATGTTTGTCTGCTCCCTGGCAGATTACTGAGGCAGACAGGTACAAGAACTCTGGTAGACAGCTCTAGTATATTGGAGGCCAAATAAGAAGTTACTGGGGATGTCCAAGCTGACCATAGCGCCAATCCAGCCTGAATGCCATTTGGCTTCTTTATATGTGCTGTTGGTGTTGAGCTTGTTACTGTTGGAAAAGAAACTCTGAATTTTAATGAATGAATATACATGATGTCACCAATTTTTGTTTAGTAAATACTTTAATGATTACAGACGCTTTTGGCTTCTCGTTTGTTTCAAAAGGGATTCCCACAGCAGACGTGTCTGCATGCTTGATTTCACTCTGGATGCCCTTCCTGATGCAACCCTCCTATTTATCCAGGCTTTGGGACTGGCACACCTTTGGGAAGGCTCTGTTTGTGTCTCCTCCCAGTCTTTTAATTCTGAAGAAAATGAGTAAATCGCTAATGCTTGCATTTAAAATTCATTGGTCACAAGCATACCAGAAACTTGTATATATAGTTATGGTTATATATGGTCTGCGTCACGTCTTGCATGGTGATAGGAGTTCAAACAGAAAACAAATCATGGAGGATTTTCAAAGTTCTTCATGGAAAACTCAGCAAACTGGTGTTGTTATAGCCTTTGTTGTTTTATGACTCAAGATTTTGATTGGCTAATTACCATTTTGCTAACCTCAAGGATCTTTTTATCTTTTGAAATTGTTCCCATTGTATGCTTGTAAGTTGTAAAATAAATTAAAATGCATAGCTAGGGCCTGTAATACTCAATTTGTGTTTTAAAGACACTTTAGAAGCAAAACCTTTTATAAAGGAAGGCATAGATCTGTGTGTGCAAGTCCATGTCTGCCTTTTGTATGTTTACCCTTAGAGCACCAGGCTGTGAACATTAGGGTGTGATTAAAGCTCAGGGTCCATGTGGGATTGCCTAATTAGGCCTTTCTACTTCTGTGAAGAACAGTTCACAGACATCATGGAAAGAAAATTGCGGTAAATCTTATTTTATCCATGGTAGTGAGGGCAGAGAGGACAAAGCGGAAGAAGTGTTTGGTCTCCATTCGTAAGAGATCGGAGGCTTCATTTGCATCAGGTCCATGTGCTTTTCTGAAAACAGAGACGTGTATTTTTCTTAAAACTGAAAAGATCGTTTGAAAAAAAAGTGAAAGGAGGAGTTATACTGTAAAATGGTAATAAGGAGTGCTTGAAAATGTGGCTTTGTCAACTGGAAACTATTGTATGAAAACCAGTGACCCTGCACATAGTTGAAGTCCATGGTAAAACTGCAGCATGCACAGTACAAGTGGTCATAACAGACTACTAGGAAGTGACGTAAAAAAATATGGGCAGGAATGGAAGTGGTCCTTCGGTGCATGAGTAGATGATCTTGAAGGGGTCAAATTTAAATCAGGCAAGGTTATGATGAAACTTATACTGTGATACTTAGTCATGTTTATCAATCATTAGGAACATGTTATATCAAAGAGTCCAAGTTCAGCTCTCAGTTTGCTGGTCCTCTATTTGTTGTTGTGTTTGCTTGACTTGTGGTTGATCAGAGCTTTTTAAATTGTTGTTTGAATATTTTTGTTGCCAATTTATGGAGATGGTTTCTGATTGTGGATCTCAACTGGCGGAACATAAATTGTTCATTACTCCGACACCATGTGGTAGGCAGTTTTGTCCACATGCCTGACAGCTCTTCTGGAAAATGAAATCAGGGGGAACAAAAGATGCATAAGCAAGATCAGAGTACAACGGATAACACATGATTCAAACACAGAACTCCTCGTCTGTGTAGCACATTGAATATACATGGCGAAGAAAGCCTAGAGGGGATGTAAGGTTTTAGAAAGAGTTAAGAAGCTATCTTTTACAAGGTGAAGTGCAGCTTATGAATTAGAAAGTATAACACTGGCTGAATGACAAACTACGCGGATGAGAAATAGTATAATTATGCACCTGAAATACTGCACAATACATCACATGGCAGCAACTCAGAAGATGCTGAGGTTTAAACGTGGCATGGTTGTTGATGCCAAATTGGGTGGTCTGAGTATTTCAGAAACTGCTGATCTGCTGGGACGCAGCCGACTCTAGGGCTTAAAAAGAATGAAAATATCCCACGAGAAGCTGTTCTCTGTGAAAATGCATTGAGAAGGACAGCTGCTTCAAGCTGAGAGAAAGGTGAGAGCATCTCATATAACCACTCATTACAACTAATCGATGCTCCATACTGCCTTGTATCAGCAGCTCAGGCAGGTGGTGGTGTGGGGGATACTATCTTGGTCCATTTTGGGTCCCTTAGTACCAACTCAGGAACTTATACAAGCTACAGCATATATGAACATTGCTGCTGACCGTGTCCTTCCCTTTACGACCACATCTTCTCATGTCTGCTTGGAGCAGGATAACACACTATGTCAAAAAGTTCAGATCATTTCAATCTGAAGGATAAAAGGCAGTCCAACCTAGTACTACCAAGGTGTATCTAATAAAGTATCTGGTGTGTGTATATTTTAAAAAATGCATAATGTACTGTGCTGCTCCTTTAAACAGTCCCAAACTAAGTGTGAATAGAAATATAAAAACCTTGTTTATTAGGTGCTGCTTTAATTAAGACCAAACCATCTTAATTAGAATTGAGTGACATATGGGCGAAGGTTGGGGTGGCTTTTGGCGCTTTTGAGCTTAATCAGTGGCAGCATCTGGCCGGTGAGTAGCTGTCAGAAGTAACAGATGTATAGAGCTGCATTCATCGCAATAGACAACTCTGTTATAGGAATTAGAAGAAGTAGTTTAATCTGCATTCATTGAAAACATTTATAACAATTAACGAGGCAAAATTATGCAAACTCAAAGCCCAAAAATACCAAACCCAGGTTTGGTATTTTTGGGCATTTAGCAATGGAGGGTGTGGAAAATATGCATATAGGCACTCTTGTTGGAGACTATGCTTGCAATTCATTCACACATCATTTATGCTAAAAAGGACATTGAAGCATTGATTTTTGTCTGCATTATGAGATGCTGCTTGGCTTTTTATGAACACAGTAGTGCATAATTGGAAAATCCAAACCCATGATACACAACCTCCATAAGATTTTCTGCCACTTGCATCAGCAGTTGTCATGAATGCGCACTGTAATTTCTGGTATCTGGTGAAGGAATTAAGATTCACTGTTAAACTCAGTGGCACAAATCTGCTGGTAAACATTCAGTTTCTGTCTGTCTCTCTCTCACTTCATGCCATGTTTCCTTCAGTCAATGATCGTGTCTTATACTTTTTGTTACCATACTGCCTGTTGAATGGGAAAGAATATCGATTTCAGGTGCAGGTTTCTGGGATCAGAAATACAGAAGGACGGCGAGAGATGGAGGAGTTTTAAGTAGAGGTCAAATAAAAGCTAGCTAGAAGAAAGGAAGGCACAGCTATGAGGCACAGCAGAAGAGAATAAGAGATAGTAGGGAGTAGAGAGACGGGTTTGGAGACAGAGAGAAGGCAAGACTGTCTGAGGATTTAGACAGAGAAACAGAGGCGGTGAGAGAGACATGATACCTCGGATATTAGAAACAGAAGAAGAGGTTGAGAAGGAGTTTGAGTGAGTGTAGCTGGCAAAGTCACCATAGCATCTCCAGATATGATCAGCACAAGACTGAAGGGCAGCAGCGTGTAGACAGGCTAGACGGTACTGCCTGCTCCAGTGGTGTGTGGTGAGGGGTGGTATTGTTTCAGCTATTGTGGACACTTTCCAATCCCATTTACAACTTGGAGAGACCTCGAGTCAGAGTTACACAGAAACTGGCTGTTGTCACAGAGTAAGCTGGCTAATAAATGGGACCAGTTTGCCTGAAAAGTCTTGTAATAATAGGGCAGAAGAGGTCAGACTTGGAACGTGACAATGCGGTGACATGAAGCCAGAGGTGCTGATGTTGATCTTTTGTTGACAAAAAACCCAACAATGCTGTGTTCCATTTGTTCTGTGGATAATGGATTGTTTAAGCCTGGTTAGAGGCCATTAGCGGCTCCACAATCTGGGCTTCAGCTTGGTTCAGAAGCTTAGATTCCCAGCAATAATGCCCGCGTAATCCTCGGTTAAACGTATTATGGTTCTTGCTAAAAAACTGATGCTTTGGTAGAGAACACCATTTTCACCCTTTCATGCTTTTTAGCAGGAGCACGTTGTAGGGAAGGTGATGGTTCAGGAAATCATTGCATGATTATTATTGTTATGGATGATTATTGGCCTAAGTAATACAATTTAGAAAAGTAATCTTTTAAAAAGCCTAATGAATAGAAATGTCAAATATGAACAGGGCGTTTCAATCTGCTGTGCTCTTTGCTGTCAAGGGAATGGAGCACACAGTAGTAAATTGACTTAGCGTGCATCGAGAGATGAGGTTTTTTTTTTCTTGCACAACTTTGTGTCTGCCACTTTGCGTCTATGTTGGATGCATACTGTTAAAGCTAGATATTATTTGGAGCTATAAGGCTGATTTTGGTATTTTAAGAAATAAGTACTCCCTAGGCTCTTTGTCTGCAGAAACACCACAGACATTTTCTAGCACTTTGAGTGTTACATAAATACAGAATTTAGTTTCTATTATCATCGCTGCTCTTAGCTGGTTTTCATCAAGCCCAAGCCTCGTGTCATTATTAAGCTAAATGAAACACAATGTTCGCCTTCGGGACTGAAGGGTAACACTAATACACAATAATTTTGCCTCCGGGAAACTCTGGACTTGTTTTAATCAGGTGAATGCACTTGCATTCAAGCCCTGTCCACGTCTGTGGTGGTGTAGTAAATGAAGAGCTGCGATGCATAAGGACAGATCACGTGCTATATTTCCATTCTCATTGGGCTTTTAGTTTTCACTGAGCTGTGAACGCTTCCTCCAAGACAGCACAGGAAGAGAGCATCTGCAAATTGCAAAGAGACAATTTGCTGTTGAATAACCCCGCTCTTTGCAAGTGAGTGACAGGTCCTTATCAGAGCACCCGCCGACTGATCAAAGTTGAAAGGGGGTCAGGCTGAATTAAAGACCAGCTAATTAAAATGTCCAGGGAGCATGCCAGCCCTCGTTTCGTTTATCGCCTTGTGCACGGTTGGGTAAAGAAAGAGAGAGGTGAGATTGGGGTAAAGGAAGAAAAAAAACAGGTGTGTTTAACTTCATCTGATATTAGAGGATATATTATTAAATGCTATATCACTGTGTTTGGTTACAATCAGAGGCGTGTAGCTCAACTCTCGGTTTAAAAGCTTCACCTGTATTTGATTAGATGATTTTGGTGGGAGTTTGGCAAGAGTTTATCCACCTATGAAGGGCACAGTCGATGCTAGATTGAAGTCCCAGGTGAAGAAAAAAGCATTCCAGTTGTGTTTTCAGCCTGATTTCCTTCTTTATTGTTACTTGGTCTTTTGTACTTCTCCCATTCTCACCAAATGCTGGAGAATAGAGAGCCTGAGGCTGGTGATGTGCATTTGCATGTGTGGATATATGGCATCAAGGCTGTTTCTTTGGTTGCATAAAGGTCACAGAAAGATTTAGTGTCTAGACTCCTTCCACTGGCTGTGGTTTTCTCTCAGGGGAGGAATTGTGGCTTTGAGCTTTTTGAAATCAAATGATGCATTCACACACACAAGCCAGAGAAAATCGAATCTAAAGGGTCCGGTGCCATATATATTGTATTTTTTTCCAGAAGTTTTACGCAATATTAATAATTTTGTAGAAAAAGAGGCAACAAGTGTCATGTTGCTAAAAGATATCATACTACAAGAGTATGCATGCGTATGTACATCACATCATCCCACATACAGCAGTCATTAACTTCATTACATTAATATATGTCTTTTTAAATAATCTCAATTGTTTGAGTTTTCATATGCATCATCCCCCTGCGACCGCAATGCTACGTTGCCTGTTTGCATACTCTGAAAGTGACGGCACCTATAACTTAACTGTCTTAATATTTTGCTTGAATCACCACTAAATAATAATGCACGTTATCATTACCTGTACATACATTGAATTATTTGTAGAAGAAATGATAATGAGAACTTGCTTTTTGTTATAAATAAAGTCTACTGGTGGAAAGGATTGCATTCACTTTGTCAAATTATCATGAAATGCTGCTTAGGAATAGAAAATGCATTTTGTCCAATCACACTAATGTACTCTAGGTGTGAGAGCCAGTGCCATCGTGTTGTCTAATAATCTGAGAGTGTGTGTTTTCCCTCGCACTAGAGTTTTTGTTGTGAAGGTGTTTGAGGCTGACTGACACTGAGAGCGAATCATCCTAATGAGATGCCGTGCTGCTCTGTGGAAATGATTACCTCAGGGGAAGAGGCATTAGATTGATGAGGGCAATCTTTGCCTTCTTCTCAGAGAAACAAAAGCGTGTCCACCACCACCACCACACCATTCAGACAAGAGACAAGTCTCTACTTATCAGGCCAAATGGCCCATAACACTTCCTTGGAGAGTTAAAAGGGGGGCAAATCTGCACAGTATCACCTTAGCTTCAAGTGACAAAATCAATTTAGGTACTGTGCTGCTTACTTAGAAGTTCAATTTCTTAAAGTCATCAATAACAGCTTGCCTCTGCACATGCTGATCACCATAGCAACTCAGTGTTTCCTCAGACTAATACATAGATCGCAACCCTCTGCTTCCAGCTGTGTCTAGAAAATTCAAGGAAGTATTTTCAAATGTTCAATAAAGATGTGTTGTACACTAACAATTAAGGTGTGCATCTCCTCTAAAATTTTAATGCTGATTAATCGATAACCGAGGTTATTGATGCAATAAAGAATGATTGCTGAGCGTCCCATTTGTTACTGTTTGGCCAAACTTCTGAGTGTGATTGCCTCCAAGCAGGCTTAGAGACCCATTAATCAGGACTTGGTTGATCGCTTCTCAGGTCAGCAGTGATCTAAGCCGAAGGGGTGGGGGGAAGCTTCTGGAGGTGAATGCGGCAGCAGTTTAATAGCTCACAGTGGAAAGATAGATTCCAACAGCAGTAATAGTAGTTGCTGTTTGCTGCTTTAACTGGTTGAAGGTTTCTGATTTCGTTTTTATTTTTCACGGCATGAAACGTTTTATTACTCATAACCAACAATAGATATAAATGATGGTGATAGTTTTTTCCAGTGCTGATATTGGTTGCATATATTATCGTAATGAGCTTAATAAATGTCAGCAACATATCCCAAAGACAGATCATCAGTTAGATCATGATGGTGGGTGAGCAGCGCTTGCTGGTGCTCCAAGGAGCAGTATACTGATGATCTCCCACATGTGGGTCAAGTTTTAGTAGTTTTTTTGCTTTGTTTGTAAGTCTTGTAGGTGTTTGTTCTCTTGGCTTTCTCGGTGCTAGGAACTGAAGAGTTATAAATGATTTTAACACGATAGCATAATAAAAAGAAGCATGAAAGTCTATGAATGGACACGAGCCAACAGAGGTAATGAATGAGGCT
Organism: Aulonocara stuartgranti; assembly: GCF_965226115.1. NCBI lineage: Eukaryota > Metazoa > Chordata > Actinopteri > Cichliformes > Cichlidae > Aulonocara > Aulonocara stuartgranti. The sequence goes on from NC_138950.1 coordinate 19,262,078, forward strand.
CCAGAAGAGAGTGAATGAAGTCGTCTTTCTTATTGCACATTTGCTAAGCTCCATTTAACATCTGCTCTACTTCCCACTGTTAGAGCATCAACAAAGCCATACACATCTGTTACTGATGAGCAAAATGACCCCGTCAGTCGAGAATTTATACACCGGAACAGTGTTAGGGTAATAAAATGGCCATCCTGCCGTATAACCTGTTCAGTCATGGTGTGTATTAATGCACACGTGAACAGGAAATAGTTTACATTAATATTGTTTGTACAGTATATTTAGTAAGAGAAGTTTGAGTTTATCTTAATAATAATAATAATAATAATAATAATAATAATAATAATAATAAATTTTATTTATGAGCGTCTTTCAAGTGACCAAGGACACTTTACAATAAGATAAAACACTTAGTAAGTTTATTGCAGCAGGTCATCATTAACATGATTAACTTATTACATTCATATTTACAGTATACGTTACTCTTGCCGGACACATTTTTCTTCTTCTTCTTTTTTTTGGAAGAGTATGAGAACCTTTTGTTAGTGAAGTGAAATGGCTGCTTAAGCCGCCTGTGTTATAGCGGTTTCTATTACGTCTCTACAAGATTTCACTTAACATGCTAATCCAGCTCTGGAGTGGATCCTTGAAGAGACAGGAGACCGTGCTCTGAGGCCAAGGCTTAACTCTGGGATTTTATAGTTCACCTTCTCTCAAGTGTGGCAGCCCTCTACTGACACTTCAGACAATATATATTTGGCAGCATCCCACTTGAGGCATTGCTTAGCATTAACATCTCTCCATCCATGTCTCCATCCAACTATTTTCTTCCACTTATCTAATACATCAACATATTTATTATTAACTTTGGTCGTTTCACTTACGCTCTTTGTTTCCAAAATAGATCACTGGTTTCCTAATCCCTTTTAAAAGTGCTTTATCTTTCCACGTACTTACTAAAGCTCTGATGTCTTGAAATGCTTCGTTTTTCAAGTTTCGAGAATGAGGTTCAACAGTTCTGCAACCAACACTTAAAGTTAGAACTTCTCCCTGAATTTCAAAGCAAGATTTTTAATTTGACTGTGATTCTTAAAGTCAAACATTCACTTTTCATGTAACACCATGACGTGCACTTGTGGTTAAAGCTGGAATCTGAAGCGGCAACTCTTGTAAGCGTCTGTGCCTTTAATTTTATGAAATTTGTGGGTGCCATTGGCTTGTTGTGAGAAGTGTTCAACTAATACTGCCGACAGCGTTAATTAAGCCACTATAATGAATCATAAAGTGTATAGATAAGCCTAATTTTCAGTCTAACAGTGATCCAATTTTTAAAAAAAAAATCTTCTTGCTGCCCTTAAACTAAAGAAATGAAGGTTCATGGAACATGACGGTGGTGAAAATCTCTCTCCTCTCTCCCTCGGCCTGCCTTATCACTTCGAAGCTAATGAGCCGGGCTAGAGCAAAAACAGAAACATTTTGAACATTTGAATAACTTCTGAAAAGTTAAATGCAAACTGAGCAAGAGCTCGCTCATCATTCAGCAATAGCAAACACGAGCAACTGCTTTAAATGCAAAGAGATGACAGATGTCTGTTACTTCATAGCTGACAATACAGCTTGTTTTATTTCAGAGTTTCATTGTTGAAGTGATGTAAAATTAGTCTGAAGGAGCTTGATTTGCACTGAAAGGTTGCTGCATGTTGCTGCATGTCTAAAACAGATATTTTACGTCAGAAACAAAACTGAACTCTTTAATAAGATAAGATAAGATAGAACTTTATTAATCCCTCGGGTGGGTTCCTCTGGGAAATAATCTGAAGTGACTCACGAGACTATGGTGATGGGTTAATTGTATTTACAGATTAGCAATGGATTAATGCTGTCACCAATAACAATCCATGTTGCTGCATAGAATTCATCATTGGTTGGCGTATCTGAATATATCATCTCACTTTGGGTTCAATCAGTGCATAGATATGTTTTGTTTACTAGTTTTGCCTCTAGTTATTTCGGTTGGTTAGATCACTGGCTCGTCTAAAACTTTCAGGGTCCCCAAAGGATGAATTGCAAAAATTTCAGTGATCCCCTTCCTTCATTACCGCCACTACGTTTTCACAAATTGAGTTTGTCTAATTCTTTGTTTTACGACTGAATATTTTCAAAGAAAATGACAGTGCTGTCAACCTGAGCTTTGCTTGACTACTTTTATATTTTCTGATATAAACAAGCAGTAAGGGGACTGTTGCGCTTGAGATTCCCCACTGGTGGAAAAAGAGATGCTGTCCAAGTTTACAGTGAATAATAATAGGGAGAAAAAAAGACAGCAATCTCATGAATAAACAACATTTCTCAAATTTCTCTGGATTAAACTTAAATTGATGAGTTCCCATTAATAAAAGCTGAATGGGCCGACCCACAGTGTTGTATAGCAAAAACACAGTGCAGCCAACACCATGTTTTTCTCTTCAGATTTAAATGTTTTCAGAAGCAGGATGTGTCATCTCTTAAAAGTAGTTTTTTTTTTTTTTAATTCCCTTGAGTTTGTTACCTTCCAAACAACACAGACACAATGTCCTTGAGCTCCAGGTTTCTCGGGTGAACAAAGCCAAGCGAGAGCCCTCTGATACATTAGCCTTTGTATCGCCTCTTCACTCCCTTTCTGACTCTTGTTGGCTTTTTCTCTGAATTTCTGACATGCTCTGTTTTTCTTTTGTCTCTCACACAAACATATAAGCACCCAGTGTTCTGTTTTCAAACTCCAGTTCTATATATAGAAACTGTGTTTCCCAAAAGTTTTCCTAGTGCATTAAAGCATGTTCAAAGCTTGCACTAGCACTGTCAGAACAAACTAATACCCAGCAGTACACGACCACCACACAGCTGATATCATTCTACTAATTTGAGCCCAAGATTAGCTACTAATGTTATTCTGCATTGAATATATTTGTTAGTAAATGCACAATTCGATATCTACCTTGGAGGAAAACGTCGTATGAAATGTGTTAGCACTGTTGTGTATTATGTGTTCAGCATTAAGCCGAATATTAGGGAAGTGCCAGCTGACCACCACAAATTACACTGGAACAAAGTATGGAAAAGATTTATTATCTTGTGTCACTTCTCTCACCATTTAGTAGCATCTAGCATTATTTCACGTTTTAGAAAGTTTTTAAATCTGTTTTGAAAATAGTAGTCTAACTTTCTTCATATTTCACAAAGAAAGTGGGAGATGACCTTTAGCTATTACACCCTATTACACCCAAGATGAAAAATGTGTCTGCACAGTTTTGTTTTTTTCTAGTTTTGGTCACTAGAGGTTATGAAAACATGTCAGCAATCAAAATAATTTATTGTGGGAATCTGAGGATGTGATTCTTCGCATAACAATATTAGCATTTACCCAGCTAGGCTGTGTTTTAGCAGATTCCCTATTAAAAGAACAGCACACATAATCAGATCCGGTAGCTACGGTAAATGTTATGCACATGTTAGCAAGGACATAAAGTCTGGGATAGGAGGTAGATGTACAAATTTTTAACTAAGCTACCAACCTACATCTAGAGTAAAAGCGTAACAATGAGATTTAATTCCCTCCAAGAATAATCACATTGCTCTCAATTAAATTCCGGGAACATTTCTCTTTGCCATAAGCTTTAGATTTGATTACGCTGGCTTGCCATGTCCATTTCTGGACTCCCATTTCAAATTGATTGACTTTCTCTTCTTCTGTACACGAATCAGCACTTCCCATCTGTTTCAACTGGGTCCTCTCTCTCCTCTGAGTACATGTCAGGCTGCCACTGACCTTCAAATATGAAGAACTCTGTGAAAGATTGGACAGTAGGGTTGCCGTTAATGGAAGCAAAGAAGTGTCCAGAGAGAAATGAGGCCACAACAATAGAGTGTGTGAGACCGTGCGGTGGCACAGCAAATGGACATGTCGAGAGACAAAAATTGTGTGCGGTCTCTTTTCTCTGCACCAAATAGATTCCATTCTCACAATCACTGAGCAATAGAGTCCATGCTGTGGCAAACAAACTGCCATCCCTTTGTCCCTCCATCTCAGTGTAATTGCACCCCTGGCTCTTTTTCACACAGGCCAGATTTATCCTAGCTGTAAGTCTCACCAATGCAGCACCTTCCATAAGTCCCTCTCACTTCACTGACATGGCACGCTCCCCGATCAGTGTGTCCGTGGGAGATATATCTCACTTCATACACAGATAAAGAAATGCATGTTAACATACAGTGACACACACATACATAACCACCTCCTCGGTTTCCTTAAATAGCTACTAAATTAATACACTATGGTGGATGTTGTGTGTGTATAAAGAAGGTCAGACATATATGGATGCTTTGGGATGTTGCCGGATAGTGGGAAATAGAGGCATGGACATAATACTTTAATGCTGGCTTTATTGGCTTTACTGTGAAGGATTTAAGCCTGTAGTCTGGACAGAGGTTCGCTGTTACTTAGGTTGAATCAGTAGCTGGGGTTTGCAGATGTGCGTTCTATGTATGAGGGGTGTGCTGGTCCCTGCAGTGTGTCTGTTTACTCTGCTGTTCTCTTCGATACTTAAGGGAAATGATGGAAGAGTGCTGTCTGGCAGAGCACTGTCATGCCTCAGTTAGCACTCTGGGAACCCAACAGCTACTGCACTGCAGTAGACCCACTGACAGGCATTGCACACTTGTTGTGAATTCTCTTATTTGAGCATTAGTGTCAGACTTTGTTTAAATTATTCTCAGTTGTGTTTGTTATGTCGTTTGTGGCTGTGCTAGTAGCTTAGAGAGCTAATGTCTTTGGTCCAGATTGAAATGTTTTGATGAACAAAAACAGGTGTGTTGCAAGCGCGTTACGAAAACGGGTCCCATCTGCCCAGGCATGCACTCCACCCGATCTGCACAAAACTATAAATGTAAGGTGACACATGCTGTATTAAACTGAAGTGCCACACTGAACATGCCTTCTTCGTTTGCTCCAAAGTTCAGCTGTTCTGCTCAGTGTCCATTGTAGGTGGATGGTTTACTCACTTACTCTAAAGATGCACAGCATCATTGATAGCAGCCTCTTCATTATAACACCGTCTTTACATGTGTGCCGTAACTAGATAATCATCTTGGCTATTTGCTCGTGTAAATGATCATTATATTCCATCTGATTGGTGTATTTCAAGGAGTCCAACTACTATGAAGGTTTTTACTGACATTTATGTCCCCTACAGAGCATGAATCCTTCAGGATTTGGTGACTCTCTTCATCACGTAGCACCATAAGCTGATCCGAGCTTCTAATCTCATTGTAAAATATCAATTACTCATATGTGTATTTTGTAAGCTGCCTCAAAATTTAGACATAGTGATTAATGGGTTTGAGAGGAAGTATGCTCTGATTTGGCGACACTGGTGATCCCAGCTTTCCCTTTGCTGCCATGAGATTCACATTCCCCCCTTTCGGCGGAATATCTTAAATATCTGGGAAACAAAAATGATGTTTCATGCTGACTTTTACCACCATCATTATGCCTAAGTGCTCAGAGCAGCCTCACATATTCAGTGAAACCTCTTACTCTTGTTTTGATTTAAGCCTTACATTTTGGCCTCGAATCATAACATAAATCCAGGCTTATACAAGATTTTAGAATAGCCCATCTTTCCATCTCAGTGACTTTTTTGCTAGAAAACTGCACTACTGAGGTCTGTGACTTTATAAAAATTTACAGTATATCATCAGTCTGAATTCCTCTTGAGGTGAAACTACCTTGCATTATGCCATTAGAGTAGTCCATTCACACGTATTTTTTTTCCCCCTGTTGGTTTTATACTTTATTTTGCTTTCTGACAGAACTACTTTAGAGCTCCAATGCACCTAATTTATATAGTCAGTGGCATGGCATTCATATATTTGCCATCCGAGTCTGTACCAATATTCCAAACTGATTCCAGTGCTGCCGAACAGAAACCTGTGATACAGAGAAAGTACTGGCAGCTAGACCAAGGCGGTGTGAGAAAATGAGTGTTCCATTATTTATGCTCCACTCACTAACTTTATGATGCCGTTAGGTGGTCGTGCTGTTGTCCTCTGTCTCCTTTTATTAGCTGTGGTGCACTGCTGCATTTTAATGGATACGTCAAAGAATGAAGTTTCCTTTGGCGAAGTAGCAAAGTGAAACAAAAGAATAGATGGTGCACACCATAAGATAAGTGCACACTTTTAATGAGTTGGTTTGTCGGCCTGCCAGAGTCCAGTACTGAATTTGTATGTTTTTACCAACTAAGCACTTTTTACCTGTATTGGTCTGAAGGAGTAGTGGCCTGAAATTTAGTGGCATCGACCAAGTATAGTGATTTTACCATAGCTGCGCTCTTTTTATTTTATTTCAATATCCAATCTCCTCAAAAACTCTGTTCGTTTTATGAGCTATCTGTTTATCTTGTGAAAATTTTGTATAGTTTCCTTCTCTTTTATCTTTTCGTTCAAACAAATACGATGGTAGACGATACGACCTGATCAAATACTACTAGCCACGGGGTACTCATTAAATCCCACAGATACTGTAGAACCATTTAATGTCCAATCAATCTGCTATGTCTGACATGGCACATGTGAAAACGCAACACTCCGAGCAGCAAGTCAGCACCATGGCCTAACTCATGGCTTACAAGCCAGCTCTTGATTTTTAAATGGGATTATAGTGATCTCATGCTCCAAACCCTTCAGCTTATTTTGCTAATATGTTTGAGTCAAAGTGTAAAAGAACAAAAACCTTTGCGGCAGCAGTAACTATTCGCCTCTGCTCCAATTCAAACATCAATACTGAATGTTTCTTAATCCTTGCTGTTTGAACCATGCCTATGGGCGGATCTTATATTAATGTCTCTAGTTCTGAATAGGCGCTGAGCATAAGTCATTAAAAATAGATTAACTTCAAAAAGGGTAAAAAAAAAAAAAGAAGAAGAAAGAAAGAAATATTTCTCTGTGGCCAGTGTAGTTTTATCTCATGCTAGGTAATAATAGTGCTGATCATGAGGGGGCTAGAATGCTCTCTGGATGTCTAAATGCCACAACTGGGAAGTGTTGACTCCGCTGAAATGCCATGGCTATCCAGTGACACTGTGAATGGTGTCATCTTCTACTTTTTCATGAGCCTCTTATACTTCTTTAACACAAAGGTCAAAGATGGAGTAGAAAACAAGAAGGATAATATGAAATGTCATGCGATTTCCTAATAAGACTACACTGGCTAATGTCTCTGTGGTTCTTTATATCCTCTGTTGGTTTTTGTCTTCAGAAAATGGGACCTAGAATAGAAATCTAATGCTGTGTATCAAACGTCAGAGACTGCAACAAGGGTATTTCTCGTGTGAATCGCTACAAGTGCTTAACTGTCCATCCATCGATCCGCTTATTCCAGGTTGTAGGGGCAGCTGTCTATGTAGAGATCCTCAGGCCTCCCTCTCTCTGGCCTGCTTCTCTAGCTCTTGAACGGGAACACCGAGGTGTTCCTAAGCCAGCTCAGAGACGTAATCTCTCCAGCGATTCCTGGGTCTGCCCCGCTGGTGAGGGCAGGAATGACCGGTAAAAGGGGAAGTTTCCCTTCACACTACACCAGTATAGCATCCTCATCACTGGAGACACCAATCTGTCTGCTCTCCCCTCGGTCGTGAACAAGACCTCAAGATACTTGAACTCATCCACTTGGGGAAGCAACTCGTCACCCAATTAAAATGGGCATTCCACACGTTTCCAGCTGAGAACCTTGTCCAGAGATTTGGAGGTGATAATTCCTGCTGCTTCACACTGGACTGGAGGTCACAGCTTGATAAAGCTAGACTCACTAGTACTTAACTGAATGCATCTCACAACAGGTGTTTATCAGATCATTGAAATGCTCGCTGCGCAACTCCACTCAATCGGTATGCTTTTACAAATTTGGAAGAAGAACAAGTTGTTTGGTAACAACAATAATATTGATTTGCACAACACTTTGGAAAACAAGTGAAAACAGTTTCAAAATGCTTTATAAAACAGAGTGAAAATAGATCACAATAAAATTAAACAGGTAACATAGCAACAACCGCAAATATAAACAAAGCCTAAATCCTCATCATTTATTGCCTTTAGCAGGGGGGCAGAATGATGTATACAATTTCCATCTGTGACTATGTTTTTTCCCCCCTTTTTCTCTCTCATACTATCCTATACTAAGCTGCAGGCCCTTTGGATCCACAATTTAAAATATCAGTAATCATTAAATGTGCATTCGTTTTAGCTTCTGGAGACATTTGAGGTCTTTATTTCATTAGGATACTTAGTAGCCATCAAGCAGTCAACTGTTTGCCACTCTGTGCTTTACAATAGGCAGGTGATGGTAATGTTGGAACAACTGACATTTAGTAGCATTTATATCTAAATACTTTTAAAACTCTCCCAGCAGTCTATAGTGAAACAGCCTGTATTCTATAGCCACACCATCCCTATCATCCTGTTTTCAGAGGTTTACAGCTGGTTGCAGACACTTATTCACGATGATGGCAAGTCAAGGACTGTTTACTACTTCAAGCTACTTTTCTTCCCTCCATCAAGTCCGACCTTTGAAAGCAGTCATTGTTTTGCTTGAACTCTTGTATTGCCTCACATTACACGGGCTAAAAAAAAAATTGTAGCAAACAAATAAATAGCTCTACGTGCAGAGGAGTACATGTGCAAACACTCCCACATGTGGTAAGATTGTGTTTGAAGTAGGACTTCAATTGGACACCCATGAACAGTGTGGAACTCGATATCCCACACAGCACATCCTTGCTCCCTTAGATCAGCATTCAACCATTTTCCCATGTGGCCAAAGCTTGGAAAGAATACTGTACAATCATGTATCTAAGCAGAACGGGGCAAAGCAAACTGCTTGGATGTCTCAACAGTAAGGTTTCTGAGAGTTAAACATGCTTATTCCCTCAGTAGTATAATATCATGATTTGGTGTCTTGATTCTCTGATTTATGTGTTATAAACCATACGCATACATAAGGTCGTGTTTTCACAAAGTGACTCACATTAACTTAGATTTTTAACTTAACTAGTCCCTGTGGAAATTTTTATCCAGTGCCTGAAATGAGTGAATTTCCTTTAAATTATACACAGAATATGTGTCCCAGTGTACACGTGTTTTTAGGAAAAGGATAGGGAGATTTTTACTGTTACCACTGGACTCTGTAAATTATAACTTATTATCTACAGCTGCAAAGCAATTAGTAATTGGCCCACTTTACATATGGCCCTGTATGCTACAGATGTTGCTGCAATGAAGATGAAGAGTGGTAATCTACTGTAGGCCTGCAGCTACGTTTTAACTCCCATAGTTTGAGATCTGTGATAAACTAAATTGGCAGATGGCAAACAGAAGGATTTAGTTTTAGGCTCCAGCCTCACAAACACTGTTATTTTGTAAAACAGGGATTTCAGTCTTTTGTTTTTTAAAAAAAAAACAAACAAAAAAAAAAACATGCAGATGCAAATCTGCAATCACTACCAGCCACGGCATTCTTAGGCTAAGAGCATCCTTACCTCCATCAGGCGCTATCAAGAACATACCAAAGCCCTAATCATATAGAAACGTTGGCCAATGACAAGCATTACATCTAAAAAGGATATAAAGAGAAAATTAGAAGAGAAAATACTCATTTTCATTAACATAAATGCACTTTCTGAAAGGGTGGTTTATAAGAGCTCCATTTTCAGTGACCTAAAATGCCATGTGTGTATGAACAAAAGACCAAAGCATATAGAAAAAGCTATGATATGGTGTTTGGTTGCTCTTAACTCTTTTGTGCTGTTGCTTTATAAAATAAAGAAGAAAATAAAGAATTTCATGGAGCATGTCCTTAACTGTAAAATGGTATCTTTTAGTTACGACTGGTTAATATGGAAAGTGCCAAATGACTTTCAAATAATTGTAATTTTTTTTTTCATATGAGTCAATATTGAGATATATCTGTCAAAGTTAAATGTTCCGTTTTCACATCTCACTTAGGAGTAACTAAGTGAGATGTGAAAATATTAAGTTCATTTTATTTAAATATTTTCCATTTTCTGTCAGAAGTTGAACATAATACAGTAGGACCACGACATTGTACAACTGTATTTTAAATTGGTAGCATGGGTATTTAAACCAAAGAGACATAACGTTATGAAGACTGACAGGTGAAGTGAAAGCAGTGATTATCTCTTCATCATGGCACCTGTTAGTGGGTGAGATATATTAGGTAGCAAGTGGACATTTTGGGCTCACAGTTGATGTGTTAGAAGCAGGAAAAATTGGCAAGCATTAGGATTTGAGTTTGACAAGGGCCAAGTTGTGACTAGACAACTGGGTCAGAGCACCTACAAAGCTGCAGCTTTTTTCAGGTGTTCCCATTCTACAGTGGTCAGTATCAGTATAGTAGTGAACCAGCAAAAGAGTCACGGGGGGGGGCAAGGCTCACTGATGCATGCTTTCTTGCATAAATGCTTGCCTTCTTTTTGGCCTGTTTGTGTGGCAGGTCTCATCTGCAGGCAGTGGAGAGCTGGTGTGGCTTGTTTCCAACCACTGACACTGGCAACGCCTGAGCCTGGTGTGCCAGTGCTCTGTAAAAGTCCTCACTTGCTGCGTGGCTCTGCTCCCTGGGACACACCTCCTAGATCTTTAGTTTTGCACTAAACAACATTGTATATACATATTGCATATTTGTTGCTAAAACCCCAGTCCTATAAAAGCCAACCAGTATCACAGCAAAAACATGTAATAGACATGCCAGTCAACCGTGTCTCATTCACGCTTTATCTCTCCAAAGTGTGAAATGTACAAACAAGCAGAAATTGCATTTCTGCATGCAGAAGTTGCATTACCAGCAGGGGGAGATAATATATTTAAAGCCAAGAATTTGGTATAGTGAGCAAAAGCAAAAGCAGAAACGATTAAGGTAGGCAGCTAATATATTTAAATGTGTTAATAATATCTGTTTAAATGCTTTCATGTGATTATTTTCATGTTCGCTTGAAATAAAATATCTCCCTCTGCTGTTACTGCAGCTTACTGCAACTTCTGCATGCATGTACAATTCATCCTTTGGAGTGGTAAAGAGTGAAATTGATATGGTAGACCAGCATGTCTATGCCATGATTTATGGTGGATAGATGAGAGAGTGAACCCCTTACAATCATAGGTTGATTGAGACCCCTTATTTTGCATGGCGGATGCTGCCTTGTCTTCAAATGAGTGCCAAGTGATTGTAAAACTATACGAAGTCCATTGCAAATTTTTTACTTTCTTCATTATCCAGTTTGCATCCTGATAATTAAAGTTTCACTATTGGTAAGTGGTTGGCAGACAAGTCTGTGTCTTCCATTCAAACTACAGGAGACTGCAGCAATCTGCAAATGACCAAATAAAAGGAGTTTTTGGTGCATCACCATCTTTACAGTATGATCAGTTTAACTTAGCAACAACCACTCACCAACCACTTGGGTGCCTTTCATCTGGTGGTTGCAAGGGGGTTGTTGACTAGTCTCCAGGCCTGTGTAAGAAAGGTCAAACTAAGATGAAACACTGTTAACAGCTAGTAGTTGGCCAATCAACATGTCTGACTTTCATACTGGCCTCAGGTCATTTGTCCAGAGGTTACGTCGAACCCTGGTATGCTTTACGTTTAGACAAGAGAAGAGAAATATGTATAAAGTTACAGTTGAATTCCTAGTTTCTCAGAATTAATACTTCAAGGTAAAATGATGGTGACTCTGAAATGAGTGGTTGTTGACAATATCTCAGTAACACTGACTTCAGTTTGATAAGCTCTGAGCAGTTTTAGATCTTCATGGGCTTATTGCATATTGTACTGAGGTTAAAGTGTAGTTTTCCAGTCATTGTCAGACACAACATTTTAACTGTGTTTTATAATGGGGCATTATAAACTGGGAAGAGACTGACATATTAAGTTCCCTTTCAGTTGTACCTGGTATTATGAAAATCAATTTGTAATATACAGTGATTTATTTCAGAACACTTGAATCAAGTTGTGTGATGTGTGGTCATTTAATTTTATGGTGTTTTTGCTGTTTTTGAGCTCCGCTACATCTATTTTGAAAATATGAGCTTGTTAAACGGTTTTTCTCTGTGTGTCTCGTGGTCAGCAGGCCGGCTTATCCATCTGATTGAATGCCATTTCATTATAATTGCTGGATTTATAACTGTGACAGTTATTTGATGTATGATTCATTAACTTATTGGTAGCTCAGTGAATGTTTGTTGTATCAGCAGTACATTATTTGAATTCAGTAGTTATAGCCAGTCATAACTGCTGAGCATTGCCAACATGACGTCACTCGTTGGTTTGTAGACTAATGTTTTAAGCTGTTTTATTTTCTTTGGAAGCCAAATATGTCAAGTGAGAGATGGTTCTGGCCAAGGATCGCATGACTCTGTGTTATATATGTTAACAAATTCTCAGTCACAGTGTACCCATGCCATAAATAATATCCTGATATATGATGTATTTCACTGAATATAACAAGAATTCACAAACATAATTAGGAAAAAATGTTTAAGTAGGATCTTTGCTCATGGACTCTTCTTTTCCCCACCTGGTTGCCATTAGACATGTTGGTTTAAGGGATTTCTGTAAGATCTATCCATATTTATCAAAACTAAAAACATTTTCTGATGCCGTCTGTTCTCAGCACGGGGGTCCTCATAACGAGATTAACAAAAGAATGCATGTTTGCATGTGAGCAGAAGGCTGTCTGTGTGCGACCATATGTACATGTCGGTAATAGAGACGGGGACAGAGAGGCAGTGTGTGATGCAGGTCATTGAAATGTAGGCAAGTGTTCAGCCAGATGCTGCAGAAATCAATCATAGTGTAACAGATGGCAAGATCACTACAAGCATGATTCTCTCACCTCTTTGTGCTGCACTACCCCATGGGATATTCAGGATGCCTGTCTTCTATAATGAGTGTAGCCTATAGTACTCAAACATGATTTTTGAAGAGGCTTTCACACCTAGAAATTAGATTTTTGTTTTGGTATGTCAAGGTCTGAAGGAACTACTTCAGCATTTAGAGGTTTGGCTTAAAGTGGGGCATAAAACAATCAAATCAAGCTCCAAAATCGAATCATACTGTGGTGTACCACAGCGCATTCATAGTGTCTTCAGACGAGTCACTTTCTTGCTGACGTTGCCATGGTCACGTTTTAGGGACTGAATGTATGCTGAGTTGGATTTCGGTAAACTTGGTCTCCAGGTATTGTGCTTGTGTTCAAATGATAGAATCATCACCTCCTCGTGTTTTTTGAGAGGAGCACAGGCAATTTTTTTCTTTTTAATTAAAATTGTGGTTATTGAACTTAGATTGTTTTAGCATTTGCCATGACATTTTTATTTTTTGTTGGTAAATGTTACGGATGTTTTAAATCCTTGTGGAAAAAAAGACGTGGTATATTCATAAAACACTGCAGCTGCTTTTTTTTTTCTTTTTTTTCATAGCTGGATGAAAAAATATTCTCAGGGTTGCCTTTTCCCAGAAGCTCACTGATTTTCATATTGACTCAATCTGTAACTGAGCCAAGATTGGGTCTGGTTTCCCTCCTCTGTGCAAACCTTTGCTTAAATTGATCATTTTCCATTCTAACACAGACAGTTGCACAGATGTATTCTCAGAAATACACAAAGCTGTTTCTCTCTGTGGCTCGCTCTGTCTCTGTCACACAAATGCTTTCACATGAGCTTTTAGAGGTTATTGTAGGATGTGAGCAACAGTAAGGGCTGTTAAAGAGGCCAGCTGGCAGACATTTAGATCTCATTATTTGAGCCCTTTCTTGGAACAGGTTTTGCTTTTGTCACAATAACTAATGTTATCTACTCATTGAATACCAATAATCACTCGCACACTATGACCAGTAGGCTACCTCCTGTAATTTACTAGGGTTCATCTGTTCTGATCATCTGTAAACATACAGTAGAGTAACTCAGAATTTGTAACATTTTTGGTAATCACCCTACTAACCTGGAAATCTGTGCTTCTTAATATTTGATTAACGACACACCTGGAAGGCCGTCGGAAGCCCTGGTAGATTTTTTTAGTGGATTTTGGATCGTTCTGGTCTGCAGTCTTGGCCTCACAGAAAACTCAGTCCCAGCCTGGTAGTTTGAATGAACTGACTTGAGATGTCAAACTTGACTGTCTGCATCATTTATATTCATTTAGATATTTTTAAGAGCGCCGCCATCTTAAAAGGAGTTATTTTGAGCCAAATAGGGAACTTTTTCCTAAAGCAAGTCATGAACTTTTGAACATGTGAAGCAGAAAGTTAAAGCAAAACACAAGTGCAACAGACGGATCTCAAACGTGAGTGTGATGGCCTGATTTTACACCACCACAGACCCAGCCTCTCCTGATGCCTAAGGATGAATCTGGTGACCAATTTAGTGCTGTCATTACTATTGTACTAAGCCATAGAGACTATGCTACTGCCTGCTTCTCTAACAAATGCAGGTAGAGGAAGTGTGAATTTAGACAGTGGCCCATATGTGCTTGTGTCAAGCTGACTTTTTAGCCATTAGTTAGAGAAACTGTCCAACATGTGCATATTATTGGTGAGACGACAGTGAACGACTGGAAACTTATTGACTTCCAGTGCTGCAAAGGATTAATCTGTATTTCTTTTTAGCAACCTGAAATAAGGTGATAACAGCTTATGGTGGCTGTGTACTAGTGAGGGTGGGCTGATTACATCAGATAACGGTCAATCAATTGACCGATAACATGAAAAACCGATTAATACACACAGCAAAAGGTGTTGCCAGGAATAATGACCAAGCTTACTTATAGTGATGAATTGGATTTTAACTGCCAAAAGCTAAAATTCTGTGTATTACCCAGGACCGCATCCCACACGCGCTGATATCGCTGCTTTTGTTCTGCAGACAGAACAGCGGCAACATTGTGCACCCAACTCATGTTTTCGTATACGGTCTTTTATATGTGACAAAATATCCCAAGTCTCAGAGAACATAATCCACTTATACTTTAATACTTTGTTCTTCATACAAAAGAGAGTGTCTTTTAGGGAACTGTTACTCCTCATTTTTTACTGCAGAGTGATATTTAATAACAGAGCTGCACCTGCCGTGAATTCCCCCAGCACCTCCAATACTACAATGCTACTTCACAGTTCCTCAGGGGGGAAAAGGCACTGGTAGACAAGGCAGGTTCACCCCTAGAGAGTTTGGGAATATATGTGCATGCAGACACTGTGGTATACACCCTGACACATACAGAGGCACAAATCTTGCCTTGGCAAACACCGTCTGCAGAGACAGAGTCAGGTTATGGTACAGATGCAAGTTTTTCACATGACTACCTCCGACTGAAGAGTCACAGAGATTAAATCAGCAGCCTTACTTGTTCTCAATTAAAATGTTAAGCACAAGAAAAAGTTTCATGCTTCTGTCTCACACGTGCTTTATAATATTTCTTCTTTGCATGGTACTCAGCCCACTCTTTGGTGTTAATTATACAGAGAACTTGGAAATACACAAGGTCGATAGTGCAGAAAATAAAAGTACTAGTAGTTATAAGTCATATTGCAAATGGTTTCTGCTTTCATTTAAAAAAAAACAACAAACTCCTACATTAGTTTAGATTACCCAAAGCATTGTTTAAGAACTTTCTGATTAAAAAAATCAGTCCTGATCTTGTCATCCACATGAGCCTACACAGACCCTCCAAAATGCTGCAGTCAGTTTTCATCTAATTTAACCAAGTGAGTGTTGACTGGCAGGCTTAATCAACCATTCCCATTAACTCTATTTCTCTGTGTATTCAAGTCATTAGATGTAATTTATATCATGTTGCCAAATACTGTGAGCATTAAGCTCCAGCGAATCTGAAGGTTACTCAGCCCGCACTGCAATCGCTCATTACAAAGTGACCGCTCGTGTCTGCCTGCAACCTCGAGAAAAAGAAGCCACGCCAGCATTTGCTTTTGGTTTCACGGGACCTGCATGCAGACATGCCATGGGGAGACTTCTCTTTGGCAATGATCTCCACCAAGGTCACACCAGGAAAAAAAATATCCACTGACTAGCAATTTTTAAAATCAACAAAACACTTAAATTTAAAGTGTTTTGTGGGTTACCGCTCCAGTAAATGGCACTGCAGTGGAAAGGGCCTTTATGGTAACTGCCAGTGAAATGTGTGGTCATCCATATCTGTAAATATATATTGATAAAACATGTATTTACCGATATGCAACATTTGTATTTACAGTATACTAAATTTAGTACACATGTCACCTATTAGCTTTGAGCAAGGTCCCACAAAATAATGATTTTATAGCATTTATCATATTTACTGCATTTCATATTAGGATGCACTGAACACACAGAATCATAATTCTTTTTTTGCTCAAATATCTGATACATAAAATAGAGACAAACTACGCATTATGCAAGCAACAATTGAAATTGTCCGTTCACATCACTGACTAATGATTAGTAAAGGCAGTATATGCAGACAGTTTAGAGCAGCAGTCCCCAACTTTTTTGCGCCACGGACCGGTTTATGCCCGACATTATTTTCAAGGACCGGCCTTTAAGGTGTCGCAGATAAATATAACAAAATAAAACTTGTACCGGTACCGAAAAAAAGAAGATTTATTCATAACACACGTGAAAAGACCCAGGAAAGCCGAGTTAACGATAAAAATGATAACAAAATAACGCTGAAAACCGATAAAAACCCTGAAAACCATACATTTCACACCTGAGCCTCAACTCTCGCGGCCCAGTACCAAACGACTCACGGACCGGTACCGGTCCGAGGCCCGGGGGTTGGGGACCGCTGGTTTAGAGCCAGCTACCTATATTCCATTTTAGAGAGTACTTAACAGCAGCTAGCAGCCTAATACTGAGTTATATCACCAAGACCAGATCAGATCTCAGATAGGTGTTCAACGTATCTCAACTAGAGAAACAGAAAAGGGATCTATGGATTTTATAGATAAAAATTTGAAATTTGCTTTCTGACACATTGTGCTGTTCTCAACAAAGACTGAATACTTCTCACAGGTCTTCAGAAGAAGGAATATACAACATCACAAAGCTGTGGAAGGCAACAAAAGGATTTCAAAAGGCCTGGGTGTTCAGATAAATTGTCTACCACCGAAGAAAATTCAGGACTGCTGCTGCTCTCCCTCGGAGTGGGCGCCCTGCAAAGATCAAACTAAAAGTGCTCAATCCTGAAAGAGTTGGAAAAAACAAATCAACAACAAAAAACCTGCGCAAATTTCTACAACTTGCTAAAACCTTTGTTCAAATGTCCCCGCTATGAGAAAAACAGTGAAAGAGAATGAATGAACCTTGTGTGGCAATGTTCTGTGGATCGATGAAACAAAAGTTTAAGACTTTGCAGAAATACGCCACAATAAGTTTGGAGCCAAAATGCATCGCACACCAAGACCAAAACCTCCAGTCTGTAAAGGTTGGTTGTGAGGGCGTGATGGTTTGGGGTTGATCTCAGGGGCTGGATATCATACAATCTTTGATATAATAATACGTTAAATGTTGTATCAAGAAAGGTTACAGGAGAATGACAGGGCAGCAGACCATGGTCTTAGGTTAGATTGTGCGATTCTGGCTCGGCAAAACAAAGTTGTTTAAAAAAGATGAACATTGATGTTCTGCAATGGTCAGGTCAGAGCCCTGATCTTAACTGAATTGGGAAGCCGTGGCATGACTGGAATAGGCCTGTTCAACTAAGACAACCCAGATATATAAACAGAAACATTGTTGTATTGTTTCACGAGTAGCTGCGGAAAATGTCTGTTGGATGTCGCTGTTAGAGGATGTTCTGCAGTTGACTAAGTTAGTGTACTTTTTCCAGCCTCCGGCGCGTGTGATAAATGTGTTCAATAAAGACGTGAAAAGTGCAACTTTTTTGTTTAGTAATATTTTATTAATCTTTAATTGTTACTTGGATAAAGTTCAAACCACATTTGGTGTGCAGTTTTACAAAGTTCACAGAGTTTTGTTGCAACGGTGCTGTATTTATTATATGACCTTGCTTTTTTAAGCAGTTACATTTAACAGATACAATAAAAAAAAACACTTGTTAAAGAATCGACAGCCATGCCAAAGCTCCTTCATATCTGTAGAAATAACAGTGCTTTAAAGTGAATGGTAATGTCAGCATTTTAGAAGGCTTACTTCTGTTTATAGCAGTAAATACAAAGTACAAGGAATGCCGTTCCACTGCAAGTGTTTGGTTAAAATGCATCAAATTGAAATGTTGACCTTGTAAGTGGATCAATAACCTGTAGATTGTACAACCAAAGTTCGAATGCCCTTTTTAGCGCCACATTTTGTGAGCTGAAATTTTAAAAAGTGCTGATAATGACATATTTATTCATCTTCTTTTAAAGAAAAAAATATTTGCTAGGTTACGAAGTTAAATTTTTAGGAGTTTTGTTGTTTTTTTTAGCATCAGTGGAACATCTGTTGGATATTGTTCCAGAAAATACAATTTTGAAAATGACACTATATTAAAAGAATCAACATTAAGTTTATTTCCTTACCAACAAAAGCGACCGCAATGAAGGCAAAGCATAAGTAGTGACATAGCCAGAGATGAGGGTGAGCACTTAGTGTTGGGCGCTGTGAGGAGGTGTTGAAACGAGGCTGAAAGAAGTAGAGACAGAAAGCTGCAGTGTGTAGGTGGCACCCACGCAGCTCAACTTGGCTTAGCCGGCCCAGCATTAGCTAGCAGGCTAGAGCCTGTGAGTCTGAAATCTCTTAGGAAAGGGACAGATCAAAGACAGGGCAAGGGGCCACAGTACAGCTTACACACTTTCTGAAGAAGCAGCGCACATGTACATTTATGCGTGCAAACACAAAGAAACACAAAAAGCACTTGCTGCCTTAGCTATCGATTGCTATTGATTGCTTTCTATGTCTCTCTTCTTCTCCTCCAATTTTCAGTCCACACAATAAAGGCCCGTCTTCACTGGCAAAGCGTTTAGTAGTTGGAAAATGCAGCTCCAGCCTGGAGCCAAAAACTGTGCACAATAAGCAGCAAGATACAGTATACAGCTTCTTCTTTTTTTCAAACAGAGCCACGTTGTATGGAGAAGTATTGGGTTTTTTTTGCAAACTGCAGTTCTTTTGGTTGGATGGCCAGACTCCCCACTTGCATTATTAGGAAAGACAGCTGCTACACAGGCATTTTTCTACTCATGGAGAAAAACCTACCTTTGGTTCCACCTAAAAAGTATACGAGAGGAGGAAACAACATAGCTCCAGCAATGCTAGTTTCATGCTTCAAGGCATCCAATGTCTTAGGGAAACCACCAAATGTATCCAATACATCTTTCATCTTTTGATAGGATACCGAGTCTTTAAATTGACTTGTTTATATTAACCACATTAAACCTAGCAGATGACAACCAACAAATACCCAAACAGATGACTCTACTTTGTTTTGGCCTCACTGAACTTAATGGGTATGATTCTCACTGTGTCATTTGCATGAACAGCAGGATCATCATTTGCTGCTTTGTGCTTATAAATATTGATTGCTTAATTTGTTCATGGTATTATGAACCTGTTTTGTACAGTCTATTTCCAATCTATTTGTTTTTAATTTGCTGCATGCTAAATTGTACAGTTTGACAACTGTGTTAAGGACTATGGAGCGTATTGACTGAGGACAATAGATCCCAGTGACTCATTATGCAATTTTAGAGGTTTATGTATTGGTTTGCAGCCCATACATGCATTCAGTATCCCGTTACCTAGTGTGTGTGGAGGCTGGAAACTAACATGTATTCATCTCCAACAGAGACAATGTGGGTTTCTAATTTTGTGTGTGTGCAAGCACCTGCCCACCTGGAGGGTGTGTGTCATACATAATAAGGCAGTATGCCTGCTTCATGACCGTGCCTGTCTTGTCATCTCCTCTAAACCTTGACAAACATTAGGTTGACAGGTAGTGGCAAAACATGTCAAATCCAGTGATTAATATTTTTTCTCCTCGTCTTTCTCTCTCATTCCATTTTGCCTGTAATTATTCTCGCTATTGTGTCAGACTGGCACGCGTGCCTGTTTGTGTACAACGTGCGTGTGGGTTTGAGTCCTGTCACTTAACTAGTCTATAGGGTTCTTCAAAATGTCAGTCGGTCAAATATGATTGGTGGGTCACAGGATGAGAAGGAGATTTAAAGGGAGAATGCCTGTTTGCGATGAGAAAAAAGGGCACACAGACCCATCATTCACACACACTTCAGAGCCATGTTTGGCAAAGGATACAATGACATTTGGATGTCCTAAATGGAAAACGATCGCTCGTTGTAGGGACTATTGCATTGAAATATTCTGTCTCTGCACTAAAAGGGAGAATTGCTCTTTTTTCTGCTGATAGAATGAACATATATTTAATATAAATAATGATTTGTGATAAGTTAGCATTAAGGCAAAAACTTGCTTACTGTCTTCTATGAAACAAAAAAAAGTTACATTTGTATTTTTAATATTAAACATCATAAAAGTGTTATTTCTGTTCTTATTCTTATACAGTTTTCTAAATGTTAATGATATAACATTATGAAATCATGTTTTCATGGCATACAATATTCATGCACTATTGAAGAATCATATTAATTGTCCCATTGTAAGTTTGTCTTTGAAAGCTTGGACTGTTTTGTCATCTACTTGTTAAATTAATTCATCTAATTCATCTAAATAAATTGCTCACCATAAAGGAACATTTTCAAGATTCTTTAATATTTCCTTTTATTCATGTAAATACTTTACATTCACATTGTAGTTACACAATATAACCCAATGAATTAGCATGAGCAGTTGCCTAGCAACTACTTTTTGCTTTCCAGTGTTTCCCTGAGAAAATAGTGTAACCTCCAATTACTTCAATGCTCGCCTTTTACCAATGAAACAGCATCTTCATGCTATATATGAGTGCTTTTTGTATGGTGGGCTGTATAACTAAGATACATGTGCCCTTTTATTATTCTGGAAAAGAAAAAAAAATGCAAATCAGGGTAGTTTAAAATGCCTTAGCATTCAAGGCTGCAGCACAAATGGAGAAACGCAAGAGAATCAATTACTTGTGCTGCAAAGCCACAGAAAATCTTTCTGATTTGCTCAGTCTTCCTTCAATTCTAAATCTTTAGACAAAACTATTCATAGTCTGAATGTCAGCTGTGTATTTGAAAGCATGTTAAAGAGCAACCAAAAGACTGTCATGACTTGGTGAGTGTATAAAAATGGGCTTTTATTCCAGACTTATTTTAAAGTTTCTTATCTTAGACTAGATGCCATTTTCTGCCTCTTATTGCCACTCGTAGAAGTACTTAAAAAAAAAAAAAGAAGTTCATATGAATTTTTTATTTTTTTTTTTTACTCCTAGTGAATTCTTGAGTGAGTTTTTCCTCCTCGCTGTCACCAGGTGCTTGTTTATTGGGGTTTTGCTCTAATATTGGCGAGTCTTTCCCTTACACAATAAAGTACATTAAGGCAGCTGCTGTGAATTGGTGCTGTATGAATAAAAATGAGCAGAACTGAATCAAATAAAAGTTGTTGAGCTCATGTACCATTCTTTGATTGTTCAAAGCATTTTATGAACACAAAAGACTCAAGCTGGGAAATTACGCAAACCTTGTCAGCTCCATTTATAACTAGCATTGAATTTGCAATAAGCATTACGTTCTGATTGTTTAAAACCACATATAATACCAGTGAGGGGTACATGCAGACTAAACTTTGCCTGCAAAGAAACAACAAACAAGTCACAGAAACCACCATGAAAGTGCTGTGTGCTCAGACAAAATTGTGAAATAACTGCATGAAAAATATTGAACCATCAATCCATCTTTTCGACAGCTCAGTATGGAACTGTTGTTTTGTTCTGTTGTGCTGTGAGTATGTGTTTATCAGCTTGCGTATGTTCTGCTGCCTCATGTTTCCAAGCTGTGGTCAAGATTAGCTCCCAGACTGGCGCGTGGCCATTGACCAGTATTATCCTAACAGCTTGAAAATTTCTGCCTTTTGTGAGCCGTCGATATGAGCAACACTGCACTGCTTGTAGGTGGGCAGCAGTGCTCCAGCCAGTATGTATGAATAACAACTTAAAAAGTCGTTAATAAAATGCCTATTTTTATAGTGCTAATTGTTTTTTTCAATCAAAAAGTGCACTTGAGTGGAAGCTCCAAGTTCCTTATAGAGTGTTTAATGGCCACAGGTGAAACCACTCTGTTCAGTCACGCCATCTTATTTTAAATGAAGAGTCTTCATTCAAGTCTGTATTTTTTTTCCCTTTGAAATCTGCTGTACTGAAGTCTAGCAGTAAATTCTATTATTATCTTAAAATAAACCCATCGATCCTTGAGACTGAGGGGTTTATGTGATGGTAAGGTATCCGCCTGTGACTTCACACTTCACAAGAAATACTACTCCTTCATTGGCATTGGTTTTTATTGAAACTTACCATCTAATGGGCGTTCCCTCTGACTAAGCCTATGACCCTAAGGTAGTAGTTGTTGCTTAATGGGCGCTTTTCCATTTTCCAGAATTGCTATTCCTCCTAGAGTCTTGGTAGGATTTTAGTGATTAATTTCCCTGGATGTGTTTGTGAGCCAAAATTACTTCTCCATCAATCCATTCTATCCATCCATTATCCATCATTTCTCAATAAATTTTAATTTTCATTAGTTAATTAAAGCAGCCAACCAGTGACAAGAAATGCATAGCCTTATTTCTCTAATTCACATGTTACAGTTGTCTTCGGATGGATGATGAACTGGATGAGTTACTGTATCGCCCAAATTTTGGTTATGACCTAGATCACTGCTAAAGCTGACCCTGAGCCATGTGGCTATACCAGCTAGTTGGATTTACTAATTTCCATCAAATACAAATTACACCAAATGCACAAAGTTTACCTATCAGCACATTTACGGAAAAAAACAGATCAGGTAAACAATCAGGTCCCTCAATAAAATGTCACAATTCTTCATGAACAAACCCAAAAAAGAAACTTATTTTCAAAGCTTGTGACTTGCTTGTTTTTCCCATCCAGAATCCAGAAACCAGAATATTAAGAATAAAAAGTAAGCTACATTATTCACAAATTAGAAGCAGAAATCAGAGAAAGCTTGGCATTTTTCTTCATTTATTAATCAACAAAAAAGCTAGGAAGAGCTCTTTTGTTGTGATTTGTGTTTTAATTAGAGACGTCTATGATTTTCTGGTCCTGCAATCTCAGTTGGCAGTATTTACTTCCTTTTGGGCCTTTGAAATAATAGACTGAATATATGCAGTTTTTGTATTTTCAAATACACACACATACAAAAAAAAATATCAAGATGTTTTTTGAGAATCATAGAGCAAATAACTAAATAATGAGGGAAAATGAGACAAAGATGAATTCTTAATCAAAATCTTGTTGGCTGCAGTCTCAATATCTGACGTTGTAAATTCACTTTAATCTTTAAATAAAGTAGATAAAGTTGATTCATTGTGTGAAAACGTGTTCGTGTGGTAAAAGCACACGAAGGCAACTATTTGACAGCTTTGGAAATGTGCTCTATAGCCAGTGTTGGGAAGGTTACTTTTAAAACGTATTCCATTACAGATTACAGAATACATGCCCCAAAATGTATTCTGTAACGTATTCCGTTACGTTACTCAATGAGAGTAACGTATTCTGAATAGTTTGGATTACCTAATATATTATCATGCTTTTTACAACTACGGGACCTCTGACTAATATGGCGGGTTCCGTGTCGGGCTCGTAGCCAAAACTAGCTTTACTTTGTTGTCTGGGTCAACTTTGCTAGCGAGAGACAGAGAGGGGCGTTGAAAGACTGCTCCAACGGAGCTTATTGTTTCGGAGGAAAACACGAACACAGTGTACAGTCGAGTCTTAATAGCTTACTTACAACTGGGCTCGTCAGGCTCTCTTCTTGGCTGCAGTGGTTATTATTATATTTACATGCTTCCAGCTCCCGTTTCTGCTCGATGACAGCTTGTACTTTTCCACTCGCCTTTTTCTCCCTCCTCGTGCTCACAGACACATAACGGGTATGGCAGTCCATTCTCCCTGCAGCACGGACTACACTGCCCATGAGGCTACATTCTTTAGAGCTATGTCTGTACCGTTGTGCTTATTAGCTTAGCACAACAACAAAAAGGCGCTCTATCACCCAGGAAACACGCAGAGAGAGCGGCACCCTGTAACCATGGCAACCATAACGCTGCCGCCTGGAACAACAGAATGTAGCTGTCAAACAAAACCCAAACAGTCCTGACCCACCACAATATGAAACACGAAAGTACCGCCGTGTAATCCGTTTATTTCAACAAAGTAACTGTATTCTAAATACCACCTTTTTAAACTGTAACTGCAACGGAATACAGTTACTCATATTTTGTATTTTAAATACGTGTAGCCGCTAAGACTGGTGGACCTAAATCTTCACCACCACCACGTCTGGTATACATACAAGCGAAAAAGGGGAGTGGGTGGGTCAGCGCTCAGGGCACAGAAACTTAGCTGGCTTCAAACACACCATTTATTTTCAGGATAAAACACAGCCAGAGTCACAAATACAAGATAGAATTCCCCATATACAATAAAAATAGTGTTGCAACCCGCTAAAAACCCTGCCGGCAGAAATAACTATACACTATTAAAACAAGGCTAAAACATGTTTTCCATATGCTAAAATTACCCTCCCACAGTCCCATAATCCCACAGTCCAGCCACAAATGGGCGAATGGTCCTTATCTGAAAGAGACAGGAGAGGAACTTCTCTTCCGGGATGGGGAAACTCACCAGCAACAGACCACAGTCAGGCAGCAGTTCGTTCCACACACGTGCGGGCTTGCACGCGTTCCTTTTTCTCCTGCTCACCCTTCGTGCGTCTCTTCTTTCTTCTTTTGTCTCTGTGCTCACCATCCCCTTTAACAGGTCAACCTGGCGGCTGATAGGCCACCTTGGGGAACGCCCCCACCTCACAGGTGCCTACAATTGTCTGTTTAGTCCACAGTGGGTTAAAGGAACATGGTACAACATTAACACAAATATAAATATGAGGATAAAACCATGCAGTATAAATATCAATAAACAAACATGCAATATAAATATCGCAATAAAATCATGCAAATAAAATCAACACTATGTACCAATACACAGATTGACAAAACATAAAAAAACAAATTTCCACTGTGTGACATACGTAACGGCGGTACATGTATTCCGTTACTCCCCAACACTGTCTATAGCCCAGAGAAGGCTCTTGACCGCTGATGTTCTGTCATTGTTCGGGTTTCAGGATATTGTAGTACCTCTGTGGGCTGTTGTCATTCTGCTTGGTCAAGCAATGTGTTGGGTGAGGGATTTGATGTTTTGGTGGAATAAAAGGACTGTGAGAAAGGAGAAAGGAGGTGAGGTCAAAGGTGAGGTTGAAGGATGTGTGAAAGGGATGGGAGAAGTGAAGCAAGAAAAAAGAGATGGAAAGCAAAGTGCAAAAAGAGGATAGGTGACATGTTTTGATATTCTCCTGCTGCCTAGTGGAACCAAGCATGTATCGGCACTTTGGCTTCTCTTCCTCTTATTGGGTGATGAAACCCCAGTTGCAGTAAATGAAATTTAATCAGAAAAAATTTCCACACAGGCAAGCTGTGAAATTTCATAAGTCCTGCTGTATGGGTGCACATATATAAGCATGTGTGTTTTTGTGTTTGTGTGTGTGTGAGTCTTTGCATTTGTGTCTACATGCTCATGAATGCGCATACAACACAGAAAAATGACAAAAATCATGGGCAATTCAATAATAATATGCAAAGTAGGTATGGTTTTGCAGCTGCAGGGTTAAGATATCACCATTAAAACCACTTACAACGCCCATTTTCTCTGTGTTTATCCATTTTTCAGAACCTATTGAATGGCTTGAATTTCACTTTATAGCCGTACCTTTGACAGAGTTTAATTTCACACTGTGAAAATTGTCACCTCCAGAAAAGAGTTTTTTTGCACGGATAATTTTGGACACTTGACTCACAAGGCGTACGGGTTAATAATGTGTTTTAAAATTCTTGGGATTACATTTTAAGTTTGGCTTATGTGTAGGGCTAGTAGCAGATATTCTATTTATATACATGCAAACTGCTCAAAGAAAATTAAAATAACATTTTTTTTTTATCAGAGTTTAGTGTCAAGTCAGTCAAACTTCTGGGATATTGATATTGATCAGTTAAGTAGGAGACCGAGTTATTAATCAGTTTCAGCTGCAAACAGTCGTTTTACAGGTTAAAGCCACTGATTTTTACCTGCTTATCTTTTCTGAAATGTTCTTTTATTTATTTATTTATTTATTTATTTTTATTTATTTATTTATTTATGTTTAACTTTACACAGTTGCATGTCAAGTGAAAGGTTACTGGTTTGTTTCCTGCTGCAGACACAGTTTCCCTTTGGGGTTACATCTGGCATTAAAGGGAGCAACCAAAAGTAGCACGTATATGTATGAATAATTAAATATATATGAAGAATACTGTATATCAGAGATAAGCTCAATATCAATATCTTCAAGTGGAAGTCACTGCTAACTTCTTTTCCTGTATTTTTCTATTCGATATTTCAGTTGCCAACCTTGCCACAACAACACAACCTTCTTGTGCGGTTGGACAAATTCCCACTTACTCATCTTACAGCTTTTACCGCTTTGCAGTGGTGCTACTTATTACCTTCTTGTTAGGGGCCAGTCTAACCAGCACATGCAGCTTAAGCAAGCAGCGGGGCTTGTTCATGTGCTGCTATACTGAATTGACTGAGAGTGCACTGCATAAGATACTCATGTGACTCCATCTTCACCCTACACACAATAAAAAGAATCTAAATCGTTCTCGTTTTCCGTTTTAAATCTATGGCGTTCTGACTCGCCTCTGAATGTTAGCAATTTATGTGAATTCCTGTTTAATTTGAAGTTATCTCTGCGTAGATGGCAACTGATTTGTAACGTCTGCCGACAGGTCGCAGTTACAGATTTGTCACAGTTGGTGTAATTGCAAACTTGACTCCAGTGACTCCATCGCATACTGATAGCAAACGGGTACAGACTGACGCTGTCTTATTGCTGTCATGAATCGCAAACGTCAATGTAAAGATGGCAACTGACTCTGGGTTGTCTCAGATCTGGTCCCATTTTGAAGCAACCAAAATAATTCTGGTCATGCCCTGGACTGCAACTACTGTTTTCCCTATTGTTACTGTCACATTCGATATATTATTATACTTGAGCAATATATATTAGCAAATTTACTGCTTAATGAACAGGCAGCTGGAAAAATGGTGATGCTGGTTATGGTGCAAACAGTTGGTAAAGGATCATTTGTACATTTGAAGTTGTTCCGCTTGTTGTTTGTTTCTTTGAAAAGACCCATTTATCTTTTAACAGTCTAATAGAGATAATCCTACGTCTACAGTTAATGCAAAATGTCAGCTCTAATTTATCCAACAGGGAAGAACAAAACTCAACAGTCCTTTGGAGATTAGTTAGCACTTATAAAAATGCACATGGTCAGTTATCTTTAAATCCCGGTGCCTTGTGTATATGTTTTAATAATTAAAGAAGGAATCTGTGCTGGGCCAAGTTGAAGTAAAGCACAAAAGCTTTTGAAGAGGAGTGTTATCCTCCAACATCCCATTGGTTTGAGAAGGACTAGACATGAAAAATGCTCCACTGAGGGCATAAATTGTTTTTCTGGCTCATGAATTTGCATGTATCACTGTGTTTTTTATTTATCACTTCTTTACCACCCTTTGTCATAGCACACACTGACAGTAGCCTATGCACTGAGCTTTTCTCTTCGCTGTGGTTCTGAGCCTGTATGTCAGCTCGGATACAGTTTGTGTTGAAGTGTAGGGTAGGCACAGGTTTGTGGAGCAGTGCTCTCTGGAGGTTTATAAAAAAATATGTGAAATTGTTTATATTTTCACTAACTATTTTTGTGAGGCATACAGGTTGTATCTTCTGTTACTGAGTTTAAGTGCAGAAGCCACAAAAATGAAACACTCACCGGAATAGTCCTCAAGACATGAGTCAAATATATATATATATATGCTTACTGTTCATAATACTGTGCAGAGATTTGACAGTCCTTAGAACTCATCTGAAGTTCTAAGGTGTGCTTCTCCTAATATTTTGATATGAAACTTCTGTGAGAACTAGCTTTCTAATATGACATTTAGAAACAAAAACACAGAACATTATTTACTTCCGATACTGAGTGATCCTGTTGCCGTGTTGGGAGATGTAAATAATTAATGCCAGTGCCGCTGTGCTATCCTTACAAATTACATAGCTCCTCTCTCAAATCAGAGACTGTAGCTGAAACACATGAATCATTCCTGCTGTTGTTTTATGGCAAAGATATTCAATGGAAGAAACCCAGTATTGTACATGTTGGTATTAGCTGCTTACTCACCAACAAAAACAGCAGCACTGACGTTCGGATCACGTCAGCGTGTTGGTTATTTTTGATAAGGATCTTCATCATTGACATAAAGAAGTATTTTTCTACATATTAGCATGTTTTAGATACAGAATGTGTAACAAACAGAGTTAACAAGTCCACCTTCCACCATATATTAGCAATCTTTAGCTATTTTTAGAGGTCTTAGGATGTATGCCTCTGAAAAGCTACCAACACTGAATGCACATTTGCAAAAAAAAAGAAAAAAAAAAAGACCTCAGTGTTGATTTTTAAATGAAAACAACTTGGTGCCAAAAGGAGCACTCAAACTGTTCTGCACTGTCCAATCACTGTAACAACAGGCTTAACTTTTTCCCCGTCTGCTTTCTTCTTCTTTGGAAATTTCCAAAAAGATACAGGCACAAGAAAATAGGCTTGCATCTGAGGTAATTGCATCAAAACCTCATTTTCCTAAAAGTGGCTTTGTACCTGCAGAACGAATCTGCAATGGCGACTCAAAAATTGGGGATGACAGGGAATGCAAACCCATAGCACTGTTATTTTACACTGCTTGCTGTTTTCCCTTTTCCCCTACTGTCTTGCATTCAAATTCAAATTCAAATTTTATTTGTCACACACACACAACCATACACAGTATGACATGGGGGTGAAATGCTTGTAGCTGTACAATGCCCGACCATTAAATGACAGAAGAAAAGTTTTACAATATTTACAATTTACTACAAAAATTTACAAATTAACTTAGGAATTTACAGTAAAGAATGTGCAAATAGCAGAAGAGATTATAAAGATAAGGATTATAAATTATAGGAATTATAGGATTATAGGAAATGTGTGGTGGTGCGTGTGGTGACGTGTGTGAGAGTCCAGTCTTATAGTGACGTGTTTGGGAGAGTCCAGTCCTACACCTGGTTCAGGGCCCGAATAGCCTGGGGGAAGAAGCTCCTCCTCATTCTCTCTGTTTTGGCCTTAAGGGAGCGGAAGCGCTTCCCAGACCTCAACAGTGAGAAGAGTCCATTGTTGGGATGGGAGAGGTCCATCATAATCTTCCTAGCTTTGGACTTGCACCGCTTGGTGTAGATGGACAGCAGGTCAGGGAGCTCTGATTGAATGATGCGTTCTGCCGAGCGCACCACCCTTTGCAGATCTCGTCTGTCCTGCTTGGTGCTGTTCCCAAACCAGGTGCAGATGTTTGACGTCAGGACGCTCTCGATGGTGCAGGAGTAGAAGTTCTTGAGCACCTTCAGTGGCAGATGGAAGTCTCTAAGTCTTCTGAGGAAGAAGAGACGCTGACGGGCTTTCTTAATCAGGGTGTTGATGTGACAGGACCATGACAGGTCCTGAGTGATGTGGACACCCAGGTATCGGAAACTGTCCACTCTCTCCACTGGCGTGCCACTGATGATGAAGGGTTTGTAATTCCTCGCCTGCTTTGTAGTGAA
This sequence comes from Aulonocara stuartgranti, assembly GCF_965226115.1. Classification (NCBI taxonomy): domain Eukaryota; kingdom Metazoa; phylum Chordata; class Actinopteri; order Cichliformes; family Cichlidae; genus Aulonocara; species Aulonocara stuartgranti. Next base: position 19,292,056 of record NC_138950.1, read on the forward strand.
GTCCACGATCAGCTCCTTAGTCTTGCTGATGTTTAGGAGGAGGTTATTCTCCTGGCACCAGGTCTCCAGGTTCCTAATCTCCTCCAGGTAGGCCGTCTCGATGTTGTCGGAGATCAGGCCCACAACAGCAGTGTCGTCAGCAAACTTGACAATGGAGGTGGTGTCGGATGTGGCTACACAGTCATAAGTGTACAGTGAGTACAGCAGGGGGCTTAAAACACAGCCCTGAGGCACTCCAGTGCTGAGTGAGATGGAGGGGGAGACTTGTTTTCCTACCCTCACTGATTGGGGTCTGTCTGTGAGGAAGTTGAGGATCCACTGACACAGTGATGAGCTGAGTCCTAGATCCGTCAACTTGGTGAAAAGCTTAGAGGGAATTATTGTGTTGAATGCTGAACTGTAGTCCACGAACAGCATCCTAACATAATTCCCTCTGCCAGTGTCCAGGTGACTCAGGGATGTGTGGAGCAGGTGAGATATGGCATCGTCTGTGGAACGATTAGTCCGGTAAGCAAACTGAAGTGAGTCGATGGTGGGAGGAAGTGAAGAAGTGATGTGATCTCTCATCAGTCTTTCAAAACACTTCATCACAATTGAAGTCAGTGCTACTGGACGGTAGTCATTGTGGCAAGCGGGCTGTTGTTTCTTTGGAACAGGGACAATAATGGACTGTTTGAAGCACGTGGGAACCACAGCTTGGGCCAGGGAGAGGTTGAAGATCTCCGTGAACACCGGTGCTAGTTGATCAGCGCAGGCTCTAAGGACCCGGCCAGGGATTGCATCTGGTCCTGCTGCTGGTGTTCACCCTCCTGAAGGTGTTCCTCACGGCATGCTCTGTGATGACGAATGCATTTTCTTCACTGGTGCACTCCGAGCGCGCGCAGCCGTTTGTTGTTTTAATTGCTGCGGCGTCGAAGCGAGCATAAAACGTGTTCAGCTCATCAGCCAGTGAAGCATCGGCATTCATCATTGAAGAAGCTGGTCGTTTATAGTCCGTTATAGTCCGCAGTCCTTTCCACAGGCTCCTAGAGTCGCACTGTCGTAGCTGTGACTCTAGTTTTTCCCCGTAGCTCCGCTTTGCCTTTCGGACCGTGCTGCGCACGTTGTAGGACGCAGCCTTGTATAGGTCCATATTACCGGAGACAAGCCCTTCATTGTAGGCAGCGGTGCGTGATCTCAGAGCGTCGCGGATGTTTTTATCCACCCACGGCTTCTGGTTGGGAAACGTTCGGATGATAGTTCTTCCTGCTGTGTCGTCCGCTAGTTTCCAGATAAATCCCACAACCGCTTCCGTAAACATGTTGATGTCATCAGAGCTGCGCCGAAACATGTCCCAGTCTGCGTCATCCAGTGCGTCCTGCAGCGCGGCCACCGATTGGTCCGTCCAGCGAGCGACCTCCCTCCTGATTGGTGGTTGCTGCTTTAGCCTTTGTTTGTAAGCAGGTATGAGGAAGATGGCGGAATGGTCCGATTTTCCAAATGCCGGCAGGGGTTGAGCCTTGTAACAGTTCTTGAACGGGGTGTAGCAGTGGTCTAATGTCCTCGTGCCCCAGGTGGGGCAGTTGATGTGCTGGTGAAGGTTGTGAAATGTCCGTTTGAGATTCACTCTGTTAAAATCTCCCATAACAATGAGTGCGGCATCTCGGTGAAGTGTTTGTTGATGTGTGAGAGCCTCATGTAGCTCACATAAGGCAGTGTCCGAGTCCGCGTGAGGCGGAATGTAAACAGTGCAGGCAATGACCGCAGTGAATTCCCGAGGGAGATAGAAAGGGCGACACTTAACGATCAAAAGCTCCAGATTGGGCGAGCAAGAGCGTGTGAGTGGGGAGATGTTTGTGCTGTCGCACCATCTGTTGTTCACCATCAAACACACTCCACCACCTCTTTTCTTCCCCGACTCCATTGTCCTGTCCATGCGGTAAACCGAAAAGAACCCCGTCGGCTGCACGGCGTGGTCTGGTATCGCTGGGTTCAGCCAAGTCTCGGTGAAGCAGAGGAGGTTGCAGTCCCGAATGTCTCTCTGGAACTTGATTCTGGCTCTGAGGTCATCAAGCTTGTTCTCGATGGATTGAACATTGGCTAGCAGGATACTGGGCATGGGTGCGCGGTGTGCGCGAGCCCGTAGCCTGTTCCTGATGCCGGCTCTTTTACCTCGAGGCCGTCGCTTAGGGTCGCGTCCTTTGTTCTCTCTCAGGATCTCCTTTGGCCAGGTTGGGTCCGGAGTTAAACATGGTGAAATGTTCGTGTACTGCAGACCAATAGAAACCAAAGTGTCTCTACTGTAGCGGATTTGTGTGTTTTGCATGATGCCCATGCAAGATTATCGCAGATATAGCAAAAAGTGACGAAAAACTGCAAAAAGTGGAGAAGTTAGGGCAGAGCATCCAGCACGGCAGCCGACCTCACCGGCGCCATTCAGTGAAATAGTACTGAAAGGATAGCTTAGAAGATTTCTGAAAAATAGTCACTGTGGGCTGTGGCTGGGAATGAATCTGCATGTATTCTGTCAGTCATAGTAATATGCTAGAATTTTAGACAACACACCCTCATTAAATAGCAGAAACCACATGAAAGGATATGTTAAACTATTTAACAAAAACAAGAGTTTTGTCATGAGATTGTCTGTATGTGGAACAGTTCCAGTCAATATGTGACTGTTGTTAGATTATCTTTATACCTCTTGGGCGTCCTGTCACGTCATTCAGTCTTCCAAGAATAAGTGAGAAGTAAAGTTTGACTTCCTTCTTTGAGTCTTGTGAGGCCAGTATTCCAGTCAGGAAAATGTGAACACAAATCAAAAGCATGTTCTGTAGCAGTAGTGTGTAAGCAATGCCAGGATCCAGTCCCTGGTGAGCCGAGTGCACTGGCACATTAGGCCTCCACATGCCACTGTAGTTCTGCTCTGGATCTATCTGCCCTGAGAGATAAAGCAGCAAGGCCAAAGACTGCAGCAGCGCAAAAAGCTATTCAACCCTTTACTGGTACATCCCGATCTGCTGCACCTTCCAGTATAAATCCATTCTTACCTTAGTCCTTCGGTGCTTGCTACATAGAAATAATTGTTGCTGGTGACAAATACATGTAGAACAATTGAACTGTAGAAATAATAAAATAAAATAAAAATCGTTTCTACTCTTCTTTTGGGTAACAATATAACATTCAAAAATCAATTTAAATATCTTTTTACTGTTGTGACATGAAAGCATTCTCCTATATTTGAAGGTCATAATTTAAATATTAAATTTCTATTGAATTCTAGAAAATTTCATTAAAATAAACCTTAAAATGTGTGACGATTACTTGGCAACAGGTGGCTTTGATAGTTTCTGTGTGATCGTGACCATGAGCCAGGGTTACAAAATGCAAATACACTTGCTTCTATTTAATTATATAATAATGTATTAAACTATATGCCCAGAGGCAGTACCTTCAAACAAAGGAGCACACACCTCTGTTTCAAGGTAATCATATAAATATGTTGTGTGATGCTGTGGATTCTTTGCTGGTGTCAGGGCCGGCCAGACAATCAGCTGTATGGACTCAGAACTTCCCTCCCTAAAGCTAAACTATCAAAAAAACAAAAAAGCCAACAAGCAGCGCTTCACTCCCAAAAGGACAGAAAAATCCCACAAAGAGGAGGAATCTGAGGATACTGAGGAGTTCAGCATCCTTTCAGAGAAACAGGACAACCATCAATCATCATAACAGCTGACATCTGATTAAAACAAACATCAGGAAGTATGGCCATCACATGCAATCACCTGATATAGTTTCTGCGTAATAACCATGAATCAGGGCTGAAAAATACAAAATTTCCTGTTCCAATTTAATTTTATTGTAATAACAGATTAAATCAAATGCCCAGAGATATAATTATTACCTAGAAAAATATAATAATTCCTGGGTAATCACCTTAAATCAAGTAATCATTACACTTCTTGGTACTTGTTTTAATCAATTCAACATAGCATTAAACAGAAACAGTTAGGTCTACATTTTGCAGCCCAGATTCACAGTTATTGCACAATAATTCCAGCTAAGAAGCTACAGCAAACACATAATATATTCATTACCTTGAGGCAAAAGTAGCATCCTTAAGACATAAGAAATAATTTTAGCATGTAAATACTTACATGGGATTTTAGAACTATAGAGCAGTATTTTAAATTAAGGAGACAAAAATTCACTCCTTCCAATCCACAATTGCTTCTTCTGGTTATAAAAAATAATAAATATAACTAAATAATAATAACAAGGATAAACTGAAGAGGATGGATGGATGTTGTTTATGATCTCTTTGTACATGGTTGTCAGCTTAACTCAAAGTTCTCCTAGCTTTCATAGTTTGTTGTGTTTCTACCTTCTTCTTTTTTTTAAGTCCTGTTCTCAGGTCTAATTCCAAATAAAGAATGGTGCTCATAAACTTTGATTTTACATTCATATTAAAAATTTAGAGAAGTCATAATGCAGAAAGGCTCACTAAGCCTCCACTCTGAGCATTGCAAAGTGAGTTGAAGAGAATATGATCTAATATAGTAATGAAAACCACAGCACAGTTTGCATGAATATATTGTTAGTGTGGTAAAGATACATGTGGGGCGAGAGAACTTGTATGGACCTAAGTGCCTCATCATCAATTTTTGACAAAGGGCCTGGATTAGCTAGTAGAGGGTGATTGTACTTTCCATGTTAATGATCCTGTTTGCCTCGAGTGCACGAGGACTATAAGACTGTGGCATATGCAGATGTTTCTCTTGCATCTCTTAACAATTGCTTCAGGCATAATAGCGCACATTTGTTTGCATCTTTCTATCTCCTCTCCACTCTCCGGTGAATGCAGGATGGTTATGTTGTTATTTTGTTTTTGTTTTTTGTGAATCACATTAGAATCTCAGGAACAACTGTCGCTACTAGGCCAGCTGTTCGTATGGATTTTTATTTGGCCATTTAAATACTAATAGACAAACTTTAATCTTGTATGGAAGTTCAACTGAGCTCAGACCACACTCAGTTGAACAGCATTAGCGATCCTTGTATCTGATTGGGGGCAACAGCGTACAATGCACTCGTCACAGCTGCACATTTAACTAAGAGGTTTTAAACATTCACTCCTAATTCACTCCTGCCAGTTAATCAAACACAAAACAATATCACTTCACACACATTAGTTCTTAAAAAGGGGTCTTAAGGACATTCAGCCGGGCAGTTTCCTCGTATTTAGTGTGGTTGCTGTTGTTATCATGGACACAGGGTGGAGTTTATTTGCTAAGATCTTTCTGACAGATCTCAGAAAGAGTTATAAAAATAGCTCTGCTATAAACACTCTTATTGCATTTTTTTTTTTTTTTGATCTGCCGGTATGAAACTCGCTACATTCATGGCCACTCCTACTTTTGCATATTCAGCTTATAGTCGATAATGAAAATCACTGAAATTCCAATTGTAGTCTGAAAAGTCAGCCACTGCTCTTTCACCGAGCTGAATGGCTGCTGATAAGAAAATATACGCCAGGACAAGCGAGCAGTACCTGATAGACCACTTTGTGCTTATTGTGTCGATGACCTCAGGGGAGTGAGATTAAATTAACTAAATTTCTCCTTCACCCATTATCGTTGCTGTTAGTTTAGTCTCATTTAATCAGTGTTGATGTAGAATTTTTGGCTTAAGTTTTGGTGAACTACTCGGTGTGTGCATACTGCACGTTTGCTCTCCGTGCTGCTGTATCATTGCTTGCTTTTCTTTTTTTAAAAGCTTCTTCAGCAACTCGTTTATAACGGTTCGCCTGTCTTAGCTCATTATACAGTCAAGCTCACTTAAATGTCCATGTTGATAAAGTCACACTAAAAGGGAGAGCTGGCAGAGGGCCTAGGAAAAACCTTTTTGTGTTCATGTTTGTCTTGTGCCAAAATCCTTCTGTGATCCTCCAGATTAAGGACCCTTTAAATGGTAAATGGTAAATGGCCTGCATTTGTATAGCGCTTTACTAGTCCCTAAGGACCCCAAAGCGCTTTACACTACATTCAGTCATTCACACACACATTCACACACTGGCAATGGCAAGCTACATTGTAGCCACAGCTGCCCTGGGGCGCACTGACAGAGGCGAGGCTGCCGGACACTGGCGCCACCGGGCCCTCTGACCACTCCTTCCTTCCTCTTTTTTTCTTATCACCTGCACAAACAATGTTGTACTCCCCTGATACAAGCCTCAATCACGTACATATTCCATAGTCTTTTTCCACACCCACCTCCTATTGCCCCTTTCAACTTTTCAACTTCCCTGAGCCCTCTAGGGTCTACATCCTTTCCCTGAGCTTACACTTAGATCTAGATGCCTCTGACCCACACTTACATATCTGCCTGCCAGCAACTACACCACACATTATAGAGATTTGTAGAGTGTTACTTGTCTTTTGCAAACAGGGGTTAAAATGGGACAGCTCAGCTCAGGCAGCTTCACTTCTTAGTACAATCACGGGATGGACAACTTCACTTTACTGTCTTCAGCAGTATGTGGTTTTACTGTTCTTGTCTAAATAATTTAAGATACTTTTTTGTTGACTGGTATGATTCACTATTGTGCAAAATTCTTAATCCACCCCTCACCTTTCTTTTCTGTTTTGCTTAAGAGGAGCCAGACTTTCTTTCTCCGGCCTTTCTGAGTTTTCCTTTGGAGATTGGCTTCTTTTCACTCATTTTCAGTCTTTTTCTTCTACCTGACCATTTTCATTGGAATGGTTTTTGTTTGTTTGTTAAACCATCTGATACTGACCTACAGATCATTTCAGCCAGCATCATTTTTTAAGATCGCAAACACACAACCAATACAATAAAAGAATACCTGAATTAAAAAAAAACTCAGTGGAAAACAATCAATTATGGATTTGCCTTGCCAGAGTCTGGACCTCAACATTATTGAAGTAGTGTGGGATCATCTTGACAGACAAGCAGCTCATTTCCAAAGAAGAGCTTTGAATGTCCTTCAAGAAGCCTGGAAATGCATGCACGCATACATGTTGGTGTTACAGTAGCACAGGTAACAGTGATAGCTGTCTAAAAAAGACATATATTTGTCTTAAAAGGTTTCATGCTCAATATTTACTCTTGCAAAGTTCTAATAAGAGACAGAGAAAAATGCAAATTTAGTTCAGTGAAGCCACATGAGACGCAAAATACCCATTCTCCAAAAGCAGCCTTTTTCTCCCATAAAATTTAACCTTTAGAATCACTTTCCAGGGATTTAACTGAAATAACAAATGCACCCAAAAACAAACTAATAAACAAAGCCAAGTGAGAGTGAACCCCATCTATGTGTTTATGTGTTTATTTGTTTAAACCGAGCCAGAAAAAGATAAATTTTCACTTTCAGTTGAATTTCTTTATTAGTAATTGTAGCTTTTTAAAATGTATTTTTATTTATTTATTTATTTATTTGCAGTTTGTGGCACTAGCACTAGGTTTCTAATATGAAGACAATGAGGAGATAGCTGGAGCACACAGCCATGATGGACTGTGATATACAACAGTTTGCATGACCTTGATGGTGTTTGCATATAAAGCGACCTTAGTGGAGAGAGTGACAGAAGGTTACATTGTTGTCCCTTTAGAATGCATGGAAAATATAACATGTAATGTTATAAATCCTCTATTTTTTAGGCAGGAGAAATGTCATAGGGGAAAAAAGCTATCTACAGTTATATTCCAAGGTCAAAGAACAACACATTGAATAGTCATAAAAGATGAAATGACAGTTGGGTCTGATTGTTATCTTCAGTCCTTCAGCATGCCCTCCTTTGTGGTAACAGACTTCTAATATGTTTTTGCCACTTAAATAGCTCAATATATCTCTTAAAATGTATGATGCACATCTTCTCTCCTCTCCTCTCTTCTGCACTAGTATTGCTTTTGCCCTTTGTCATTGACTACACCATGCACTGAGCAGTAATTAAGCGGAGTAATCCTGTTTCAGTGACAATAAACTACAGCAACCATAGATCACATATACTCGTGACATGAATCACTGTGAAAATTATTGTAACATTACCGCAGGCTTTGAAGAGGAGCAGTGCACTGTAACTACACAAAATTATGTGCATAGCCTGAGGAACCTATTGCATCTGTAAGCCGCACAGACCCTCACAGAGGTGTAATTCATTAATGAGAAAATTAATCTAGGGGTTAAACTGATGGATAAAAGAGCTAAAATTGTGCACGTCTATTTATGTGTAAAAGTTAGGTGTGTCATCTTTTTGTTATTTAGGGGAAGTTTAGAGAGGTCATTGTGTGTCTCTCTGAGATCCCCTCCAGTCAGATTATAATATAGTTCAGTAATTAATGACAATTTGTGTCTGTGTGTCCATTTCCCCTCTTAAAACCTGAACATGCTTCATTCTGTACAGTAAAGGTCAGTTAGACAAAACTTGCAGTTCAAAACTGCCTCACCCCTCTGGCACTGAGCGTGATTACACTTCCTTTTCTTTTTTCCCCCCCTTTTGTTGTTATAGGCTCCACCCCACTCCTCATTTATGTTACTGTCCAATATGTACCTATTGCTCCCTCTTCAGCTCTGGCAAACCCATCATTGCTGATTTACGTGTGAAATGTCTCCCTAGAGATGTGCCTGGCGCTGGACTTAATCAACATTGTGTGAACTCTTCAGCAAAAACCTGTAATGGATGTAGATTTACATGTAAAAGAAGTACTTCATCCCTCAGTTGAAATGAGGTCACTAAAAGCAACTTAACCCTTTAAAGACTTTACCATGAAATAATTGCTAGAAAATTCGAATTTTTTGGAAAATAGAGAGTTTAGTTTACCTTCTGACGAAATAAAAAACCAAAAACTTAATGAGTTTGCATATTAGATTTGTTATTTGTATCATATTTGCTACATCAGGCTTTTTGTGCCATTTATTTTTGTTTTTGGTGGAAAAAATCCCACTGATAAAGTAGAAATCTTAAAAACTTATACTGGGTTACATTGAAACTGACACTGAAAATCACTATACAGTCACCATTGCAGATGTTCTTACCTTGCCCTTACTTGATCTGAGTTCCTCTTAGGATTTGCGCACACATAGTATAGGTATGAGTCATAAAATAACAAAGATTTTAGTACTGTCTTCCCATATGGAAAAGAAATAGAAAATAAACTTATAAAAAACTTGCATAAGATGTGGCCCACTTCATATAGTGAATCATATAAGGCTTATATGATTTACTCATGAAAGTGTCCACTTTCTCATTACTTTCATATATTATTTTAGGAAGTATCCAAAACAAGTTTCATTTATATAATTTTTCAAGGGATCTTATATGTGTTTTCACTCATGTATGCTTTTCATACAAGTTTCACACAAGACAGATACAAACTTTATAAGATTTATATATATCTTTTCCATATGGGTTCATTGAAAATGCTGTAAACGGTTAAGCATTTCTTTGTTTAATATGGAATTTAATAAAAACCTGATTTCATTTTCATTTTTAAAACCCTGCGCCAAATCTTAAAATTGTCTTGTGGAGTGACCATGCTTGGCCATGGTTGAATTAATATTAGCTCTTTACTGTTAACTGGCTTGTCTATCATAGTGAAGGCTAATAATAAGTTTTTCTAAAAGGGTAGGAATTTTTTATTATTTGTCAATGAAAACACTGACTTATACTGTGCCGTCACACCTATATTTTAAATTGTGCAATTCCAGGGACAACTATATTTTCCTGAAGGATGCCATTCAAGGTCGTGAGTGAAGATCTCTGTGACGCTCATGACATTCAGGACAAAATATCTTTAAGAGCTCCTAAAACAAAACAAAAAAATAGTTTTAATATTATATATTATTTTTAACAATGTTAAAAAAAAATAATTACTTAAGTTAAAATATAAGCATACATTACATAAGTGTGATAAATGCACAACTTCACTCTTTAACAGACTGAGAGACAAATAAGAGACAGCCCAAGAAGAGCTAATTAACAGGGATCCACAGAGAACAACACAGCAAGTAAATCAAAATATCATATATATAGCTCCATAGAGAGTGACTGAATGTCAACCCATTATTAAGTCTTAGAATTGGCCTATAGCTATTCTTCTTTGAATACCATACATAGATAACAAGATGGGAAAATAATTAAGAAAACAAAAATACAATAATAGTTGAGTGATTATAACTGCAGGGATGTCACATTAGGACACATAAGTTCATATGAAACTTTACATCCATTAACTTAAATACGCTTTTTTAAAGTATCATAAGTACTGTAGATGATGAATGTAACCAAATGAGGTTGTCAAAGAAATTTTTTCTCAGATACTAATTGGTATTAAACTACCGTACTAGTGGATTAGACATTTATTTACAGCGGTGCTGATACCAACAGTCTTCAGCTCCTCCAGCTGACACACAATTTTAAACTGAACTGGTGCAGAGAAGCAGCCCCCCCTGCCCCCGTGATGTTCACGAACACATGGACAGCTGCACAACAAACTCGTGCGAAGCATCTTAAATGCTAACACCCCATATTTATGAGGAATTTCATGAGGTCAGTAAAGCTCCCGGTTCAACAACATCAAGGTTTTAAACAGGTATAATAAATGTTAACCTTGCCAGCCACATGTTAAAATTAGCCATTTAACTATTAGCAAATGCCCAATAGTCACTCTAGCCATCTGTTAGGTGAAACATGCTCTTGACTCTCTTTAGTTTGCTCACCAGTCTCATGTCAGGCTGGAAAATGCCATCATTTACCTGCTACAGCGTGCTCACTCTGATATTGGTGGCATTATGTGAATAATGTTGTTGTTGTTTTTTTATTTTTCCAGTGCCTTTAGCACCCTCCACTTCAGCTGAGTGGGAAGCAGGTCAGGATGTGTGTCACCACTTCCATTGTCTCCTAGATTGCTGACTATCTGTCAGAGAGGACTCAATTTGTACGGCAGGGGGCCTTCCTGTCTGATGTGGTTGTCAGTAATACCAGGGCACAACAGAGGATGATCCTGTCTCCATTCCTGTTTACTGTGTACACCTCAGATTTCCAGTATAACAGTGAATCATACCATCTGCAGCAGCTTCCTGGTGATGCTGCAGTCGTTGGTGTATTAGGGGTAGCTACAAGTAGGAGTACAAGGCAGTGGTGGGGATTTTGGTGAAGTTATCCATGAGAAATAACCTCCCCCTGAATGTGAGTGAGACTAAAAAGATGGTGGTTGACTTCTGGTGGGGAAAAAAAAGAGAAAAAAAAAAACAGTGAATGACCCCATTAATATCATAGGTGAGGAGGTTAAACAGCTGATACTTCATTTGAATATGGGTGCCATGTAGAAGAAGGGATGAGAAGATTTTACTTTCTGAGTAGGCTCAGATCCTTCAGCGTGTGGAGCAGGAGATGTTGGAGATCTTCTAGGTGTCATGGTCCTGGGTCGTGCGACCCAGTGTTTTGTGTTTAGTCTATTTTGATGTTTATTGTTTGTTTAGGTTCATTAAGTTATTCCAGCTCATTTGTAATTATATTACCCTCGTATTAAGCCTCCCTTGCCCTTCATGTGTTTATGTCTGTGTGTCTTGTGTTGTCAAGTTCATGCTGTCGCTTCTGTCATCTTCCCCTGTACTCCGTCTCCCTGGTTCGTGCGTCTACCTGTCATGAGTCATGTCTGCATGGTTATGTTTAGTTCATGTCATGTCTAATCTCCATGTTTCCTGTTTTACTTTGAAAGTCTGTATTCAATGTCAGTGTATTTAGTTTCACCTCTCCTGTCCTGTCGTTAGGTTCATGTGTGTCAGCTGTGCTCCCATGTGTGGCCACTTCCCCTGATCATCCCTCATGTGTATTTAGTCTCTGTGTTTCATGCAGTCTGTGTCGCATCGTCTGTGTTCTCACCTCCATGTTTTCATGGTCAGTCTTTTCAGTGATCATCTCTGAGTTTTCTTAGTTTGTCACAGTATTAGTTTTCCCAGTTTAGTTATAGTCTAGTCACGCTATCCCTGCTTTGTTTGTACACTTTGTCTTCAGCCATAATAAAGGCTCGCTTTCTGTTAAGTTCACTCCCGTCTACTCACTTGTGTACGCACCTGGGTCCATTACACACACCACCGCATGGCCTGTCTCTGCAGACCGTGACACTACCAGTCTACAGTAGCGTGTCCCTTTTACTTTTGCTGCTATCTGCCTAGTTGGTGGAGGGCGTCAGTGCCAGAGTTGCCAGCAGGATCAACAAACTAATCCACAACGCTGCAACCATCACTGGCCAGAATCTGGAGGCATTTGAATCAGTGAGGGACAAGAGGTCACTGAACAAACTGCTCTCCATCATGGACAATCCATCATTTCCCCTCCATTCTACACTACAGAGGCAGAAGAGCTCATTCTCCCTCACTGCCATAAAATATGCTTCGGGAAATCTTTCCTACCCTTCTCTATAATAAAACATTTTTTGTATTTCTCACTGCCATTTCTCAGATTTATAGTGTACATATGATTTATGAGTGCTATTTGCACTACTGTTTGCTAGATTTATATTTTGCAAAATTTCAATCTTATTTTTTTTATTTCTCTTCAACTTTATTTTATCATGATTATATTTCAAATTTTTGCCCTACCTTACATTCACTTTGGGCCTGTGTACTTTTACTTTTAACTCTGTGTTTTTATTGTGGCTTATACTTCTTTTCCTCTCTATGCTGCTGCTGTAACATAGTAATTTCCCCAGCAGGGTTGGTAAAGCGATCTATCTATCTTGCTTTACTATTGTCCTATAACATCTAGCTGGTGAGAAAGCTAGCTCTGCTTTGAATAGTAATTAGCACTTGATACAGTTTTCCCACAAAAAAAGTTCATTAGCAATTCTTCAACACCACCATCTCCTCTTTCTTTCTCATTAAACAAACTACAGTATGTAAATATTAATCTTCCAAAGGGGTAATTACCAAGCACAATGTATCTAAAGCTGAAGAGCAAAATAACAATAAGGAAAACCACAGGGATTAATTTTCATATCATAATATCGCAGAATGGCTCTGCCTTATATTTAGAGCTGAAAACTGAAAGACAAGGTGAAAAAAGGTAACTTGGTATGAAAGCGTGGTGAAAACATAGGAGCTTTGATTTCCAGCATAGGTAAATCCTCCCGTGTCCCTGACTGTGTTTTCAATAAGTATCAAACTCATTTCTGCACACCATCAGTTTAACTGTAGGACTGGGAATCATATCTAGGTTACACTAGAGATCACAGAAAACAAGAAACCTGGCTTTATCTCCGTGTTCCCCTCTCTGCTATAACAGACTGCTTAATTAGAATGCTTAGAAGACAGCGTGAAGACAACAGGCAAAAAAATACCTTTCAAATTACAGTTCATTTCAGATGCTTGTTGATTGTCTTGTTTTGTTGTTTTTTCCCTTTTCCCGATGAGCTTGATGCTGTTATCCTTTGTCTGTCAGCTTTATCTAAAACAACTTTTAATTCTTTCTCCTTTTCCTCAGTACGCACTTCTCTCATTAAGACAGGCTTTCTTTTATGTAAGAGTTTGACTCAGTGACCCTCATCACACCTCCTATATATAGTATATGTACCCATGAGTTAATGGTTCCTGTTGCTCTTTGTGTGTGAGAAAATCACAGCTTCAGATTGCTTTTTCAGTCACTTTAATGATGACTGAGTTACAGCAGTCTTTACTTTCCAGTACTTTTGTGGTTCAATTCTTTTAAATCATAAAAGCCTAATTTTCATGAAACCCTAAGTAACACTTCTAGATCCAAAACAACTTGTTAATACCTGCAGATCTTAGAGACACTTCAGAAAATGCAATAATTTGTCTCTTTCAGGATGATATGGATCAGTATGAAACTTGTTTTTAAAGATTATTAGAGCTTCTGCATTGTAATGTGCAGCTTTGGTTACACATTTATCACCTTCAGGACACATTTTTTGTCTCCTGTTATTTTATAAAGCTATTTTTCTCAAGTTGAAAGTCAGGAAGAATAAGGTGACTTTTGGATGAATTTAAAGTGGAAACATTCATATTTTCTTGCTGAGATAAAAAACAACTCAAAGTATTTACTCAAAATCTGAATTTTACTATGGTTCATGGGCACTGCAAAATATTTTATTATACTGAAATAAGTATTTTTGTGACATTGTGACATTATTACTCAGTCTATCATGTGTTATGCTGCAAACTTAAACCTTAGCCGTACACATGTAGAGGCTGGTTGGCGACCCACTCATAACCTGCTATTGCTATGGAAAAGTGTGTATTATGTCAGATTTCCGCAGTCACATAGCGCCAAGTAGTTACCATGTTCTCACTGATTGGTCCATAGGCCTGCATGACTGGGGCTTAGCAAACAACATTTTCACACGGACAGCCAGTAACCGACAGCCAGCACTCACACCTGGTCAGGGGACACTATTTTTTGCCTAGCGACCAGTGGCTGCCAGCTGGTTGCCAACTGGTCTCTCGACCTGGGTGACTGGGACCTTAAAAAAAACAGTCATTACTCCCTCACCCTTCAACCAAACCCATTCCCCTTATTTTTGCTGTATCTATAACTTACTGCAACTCATAGTCAGCATTATGTTCTTAAATTAATACATTAATAAAATGAAATTCGAATAGAATAAAATAGAATAGAATAGCCTTTTATTGATAGAAAAATATAAATAGTAGGACAGCAAGAATAAATAACAGACAAGAGTATATACAAAACAGGAGGAAGGCACGCATTCAACAATATTCTATTGTAGACGGGTAGAGCAATTTATGTAATGTGCCAGTGTGTTTGGCACAGCTGTTAAAGAAATGTGGAGTTGGTATTGTGCCCGCCTGAGAATATTTATTAATTTGCTATACATAAAGCTGTTTATAGTGCCTTTTTGTCCTTGTGCACACGACCTAGTGATTTGGGCCTATTGTAGCACTTGATCTCTAAAAGACATTGATCTGTAGCTGAATGAAAAGCAGCCCTTCCAGCCACTTGTGCTGCTTTAGTATTTGAATCAAAAACTTTGCTTTCACATAGATTTTATTGATGTGCACAGGCCTCCTGAATAATTTCAGAGCTGGTTGGGTTTAGGACAGAGTCTGAGCTGCTGCTGAAACACTGTTTGCAGTTTCTGATGTTCACCTCCATTATCCACCACCCTCCAGGTACAAGCCATTTCTCTCACCGGCTGTGCACTGCCACAGAGGCAGGTTGAATCTGTGATTGTTTTCCAGCCAGGCTTCTATGATGGATGACTAGCATGGCTGCTTAATATGATACCTACACACCATAGATGCAGTACATCCAAGAACTGTGTGCAGATGCACTCTGTTTATTGCTTGGGTTGGTTTCCATCTTTCATTAATCTCAGTGATGGGTGGTGTGCTGAGTGGGTTCAATTTAATGGTGGGAATTAAACCTGACTATTATGGCAAGATCCATGTAACATATGGTGTATTGTGAGAAAACATGTCTAAATTCTGAATGTCAGCCATTAAGAGACATTACGCTGAACTGGCTGCAGCAGCCACTGTATAGCCACTATATTCATTGCAGGTGCTGCGCTCCATTGCCAGCACATGAACTCTACGAGTTAAGGTTTGCCTTTCATTGGTGGAAAAGTTCTCTAAATGGATCAGTTGAACTAATAAGAAGCTGGCATACATGTTGCGATGATTTTTGTTCTTTTTACAATTATAGATTTACACAAGTTTCTAAACAACTGCAGATTCCAAGATTATGATTTCAGTCAATTATATGTAAGCATAAGTGATTTGGACGTGTCACCACTTTGCCGAGGTCTGGAAGAAGACTTAAACTGCCATCCTTAGATGAGAGGAAAGCAGTTAGGATGTTTAGGAACAACCCAGGAACCACCGAGGCTCGAGCCCACTATGAACTAGAAGGATGTATGGTGCACAATTATTCCACCGTGGAAAAAGAACAGTTTGAAGAAATCAAAAACCCACAATTACCACGACATTCATGACCCTGATGAGTGTACACAAACCTCTGATCACACCTTTGAATCCAAAAGCTGAACTTTTGCTAGTAACTCTCCACTAGCATGTTCTAAATTGCAACTTGAATTCTCAGGAGACGTTAGTGTGGCAGTATCTTATAAGAAGAAACAGGCAATCTGCCACTGACTCGTGTCATTGCAGTTTTAGCTACAGCTACAGAGCAATTAGTTGTAGGTGCAAGTGCCAAGACAAACAGGCTTTAGTTAATTACTTAAGATATTTGACCCCCCACTGGCATCTCGGTTTAAACCCTTTTAATTAATTAACGGACAACAAAGTCTATATTCAAAATCATTCTGTTTTATAAGCACTCCTACACTGGTGGTGACTGCCAGCCATGTCTGGTTTCATACAAGAGTTATCAAACGAATTGTATGCATTTTTTCATCTCTATGCTCATTTACATATATCAAATACTAATACTGCAAAACAAGCTAAATGGTAAATATGTAGCAAAAGTGAGCAGTGTTTTAGCCAGCCCTTGCTGGAGTGCAAACAGGGTTCCCTGTCAGCCATCATTAATGGGTGTAATTTTGATGTCGCATGTCACAGGAAAGTGCCAGAGTAAGAGCACTGGGTGTTTTGTGTCTGTGTCTTTACTTAGCAAAGAAAACAACCCAACAACTCGTTATGCCTATAACGGTGGCATTAGAAGGAGGTCTGGGTTGTACATCATTAGAGGAAGAGCAGAGGCGGCCTTGGGGCCTTTCAGGACAGGCAGGGAGCGAGAGATTGACAGAGAAGAAGAGACAGATTGACTGCTTAGTCATAATGGGGATGAAAGCGTACTGCAGCAGTTTAACTACACAAACACAGGCACAAGACAATAACACACATATATGCATGGTGCATGTAGACTGTATTTGAGACTCCTGTCTGCGAATATAATTACATACTGATGGCATCAATGGACACGTTTCAATTTGCCTCCATCTTCAATTCATGTAGTGAATGAGTTGCTTTTAATTTAGCAATAGCTGTGCAGGAGTGACAGATCAGGACATATTTAATTATTTATATGGTTAATCTGAATTGTGAATTTAGTTTTTTGATCTGTTATTCAGAGGAATTGCACATACATGCTATTAAATACTTAAATAACAATGTTCTCCAAGCTTTTCCACTCTGCATGAACTAAAAAAAAAAAAAGCATGATTAGTTGTGATACAGTTAGGACAAGCTGCAAACAGAAGACATCACGGAAGACAAAACAGATGATAGAATTGACTAATATCCCAAAGAAATAATGAAACAGCCAGAGGCGCAGATCACAAATTCAGGCCACAACTTTCATTAAGAAAAAAAGATGTGTGAAAATTGGATTCAGAGATTTGTGAAATGGGCAATTATCTTTAAGTGTAAGTGATGGGTTTGTTTCCAGGCAACCATATGTACAGTCTACTCTCATTGGCCACTTTGACTCTCTTTAGACTTGAGAACAGCCTCAATTCTTCACGTCGCAGATTCAACAAGGTGCATCTCGCAGTAGCTGCAGATTTTTTGTCAGAGCATCCATGATGTGGGATCCATGATCCCATTCTACATCCCGAAGGTGCTCTTGGATTGAGATCTGGTGACTGTGGAGGCCCTTTGAGGCCCCCATTGTCATGTTCAAGAAATCAGTTTGAGATGATTTGAGCTTTGTGACATGTCGTGCTATTGTCAGCAACAATACTCAGGTAGGCTGTGGCATTGAAGCGATGCTCAGTTGGTATTAAGGGTCACAAAGGGTACCAAAAAAATACCCCCTACACCAGCGGTCCCTATCCTTTTTTGCACCACGGACTGGTTTATGTCCAACAATATTTTCATGGACCAGCCTTTAAGGTGTTGCAGATAAATACAACAAAATAAAACCAGTACCGGTACCAAAATAAAGAAGATTTATTCATAACACACGGGAAAAGACCCAGAGAAACCGAGTAAATGATAAAAAATAATGATAAAAACCCTGAAAACCATATATATCACACCCGAGCCTTAACTCTCGCAGCCCGGTACCGCGGGAGTTGGGGACCACTGCCCTACACCATCACACCACTGCTAGCTTGAACTGATGGTAGGATGGATCCATACTTTCATGCTGTTAATTCAAAATTCTTTGAGATAACAACTCCAACATTTGCCTCTGGATTGACCGTAAGTACTCTGAGTATTTGTTGTAATCTGAATATTATACCACATCAAGGTCAGGTTCAGTCAGCCTTCTTAAAATGTCATCACATCAAAAGTATAGTGAGATTAAGAAGACAAAAGCTGTTCCTGAAGGCAAAATTCAAAATAAAGTAATAAAGTACATCGTGTGCCTTATAATTCTCACTCTTTTATAAATAAACAGTATAAATTAAAGAGCTGTACAGCAGTTGTTGCTATGTTTCACTATGCTTCTGTCACATACACTATAGACACATGACTTTACCAACTAAAAGCAAAGCAAGATAACAGGAACAAAGTGTTCTTCTTTAGTGCTTAAATGTAAGAAGTCAAACCTGCAACAGTGGGTAGCCGCAGCCATTGACTACTCATTATTACACCTACAGCATGTTGCTTCTCCACACATTCGCTCTTCATGTTTCATGTCTTCTGTGAATTTATTCCCATTAGGGGACCATGTGCACCACACTATGCTCTAAAACTAAACAGGGACATAAAATACCTATGCAGTAAACAATATTTGCAGTTTGACCCTTACAGCTGTTTAACCATTACTGACAGGCTGTTAGGATTTGGGGGGACATTGATTTTGAAGTCAAGTTTGCTTCCCTCCAATTTATTTTGCCAACTGGGAGCCATAGTTACCTCAGTGTGCCAAGGAACAGATTTTCAGGCTACACTGCATATGACTTGTGTTTCTGCTTCTCTTTCCGCCTCCCTTTGTGTTGCCCTTGGTGTTGCAGCGTTGTACAGTATGATTGAGAGTGTATATCCCCCTAGAGTATTCTGGGGCTCTAAGTCATTTAATACAGACTATGAGGGGCATCATACACAATACACACAAAGATCAGGGTCAAATATACACATTTTGACCTTTTTGTGTACACACAGACAGCATGCACACTCCTCCAACTTTAGGTAAGAGAGAGATTGCAGTATTGCAGCACGTTGGGAGTAGAAGATACTTGAGAAGAGATCAGTTGAGCGTTTGGTCCACATCCATTTATCTGTGATTCCGCCCCTGCCCTTTTCCTCTCCTTCTCTCTTACTTTCATTTCTCCTCTTATGCTTCATGAAATACCACTGATTTCTACCTCTTCAAAGGCCACTTGTGAGGTACGCCTGCCCATGCAGTTCCACTGGGCACCTCCACGAAATTCAAAGAACCAATCAGAGACAATTGTAGATTTCATAATAAGAACTTATTGTGGCTGATTGTGGATTGTACTCTTTTGTTTTATTGAAAACTTGAATGCAGATGATGCAGTTAAGTTTCATTTAATAGAGACCGATCAGTTTTAAATGTGGAAACATTGGCATTATGGGATGTTAGAAGAATGAACTAAAAGTCGATGTAATTTCGTAAGTGTAGTAAAAAAGAAGAAGAAAAAAAAAGTTTCTTAGTGGAAAACATGTTTTTTTGTGTTTTGGGGGGGACTTGGCAGGGAAGTTGTTCAAAGCATCTTGAAAACTTAACACAGCTAGTTCTGTCTCCCCATTTAATCCCAGACCGACTGTGTTGATCCTGTAATGTCAGGATCAGGACCCATGCAGGAATCTTACTGCTTCTTCATAGATTTGCGTTAGTGCAGCGCAGAGTCTGTGGTCAACTTTGCACACCATTGTTTCTATGGTGAAGCTGTACGCTGTCGCCAAGGGGCAAGGTCACATATAGTCACTCTAATAGCTACTCTTGCTTGTTTTGTTGTTGGTCTATCGGTCAGCAATGGGGAAGAGCTGGAATGAAACGCTGTTAATAACAATAGAAAGTGTCCACTTCAGCCACTGTCTGTGCTTTTTAACCTTTGATACTTTTTCGTGCTTCTACAGCATAGATGTCAAACTCTGGCCCGCGGGCCAAATTTGGGCTGCAGCCTAATTACATTTGGCCCACAAAGCCGTACCAAATTACTATTAGAGCTGGCCTACTGGTATAATACAGCTAATATACATATTGTTTAGTATTAAGCTTTGCTTGTTCCATATTCATATTTTCAGCAAAACTTGTTTGAGTCCATAAGAAAAGATTCATTCTTATATCTGGAGGAAGAATTTTTTTCAATAAATATTAATGTTAGCCCGCGACTTTGTTCCAGTTTTGAATTTTGGCCCACTGTGTATTTGAGTTTGACACTGACTCAAACGCAGTAGTAAAATAAGCGTTATTTTGTCGACAAGAACGGCTTTTACACATTTTCTTTTCAAAATTTAGTAAGCTTCTGTATGTATAAATATATATATACATAGATAAATATGAGCATGGCACACATAGCTCACCAGAGAAAAATCAGCAAATGCTTTCTTACCAGATATGGATCATGTAATGAAATAATGAATCCTCAAAAGCATAGAGCTCAACAGTGGTGGCTTTAAAGCAAGAGCATTTGTGGAGTCTGCATATCCTCGATGTCTCTGCATAGGTCTACTCCAGAGGATTGTAACTGTAAATTAGCAGTAGGTGTCGATATATACAAATGTATGGTTCTCTGTATTCCTGCCATGGATTGGTGATACCCGGGCGCTTGTCCTCTAACAGCTGGGTTAGCACCCAGCCCTGACGACTTTAAGTTAAGCAGTTAAGGAAATGAATTGATGGATCAATACAAAAGACTGAATCAACTATTCAAAATGCCACATGTTTTACATACTCTAATAGCCCCAGTATAGTCTGGATGTGTTATTAGACCAAGAACTTCACAAAAAATGAACATTAATATCAAGTTAGTGTAGTTAACATCTACTTGAAGCAATATTCTGTTCTTCCTTTAAATAGTTGAAATTAAAAGCTCCTTTGCATTAATTTGGATGTGAAGCTCTCACAAAAGCTAATTTCCTACTCAAAAAAGATCTCATGAAATGATCGTGACAAAATTATTGATAACCCTTAGAAGTGGTGAAATTTCAAGTAGACTAAAGACTGTTGTGTTTAATTATTTTCTTCAATCTTAGAATTGTATTCAGCCCATTTAAATGGATGCTCATTGTACTGTGTATACCCTAGACTAAATATAAAAACAAAATAAAGAACAGTGAGGAGATGAGGAAAAATATGTTTACCAAGCCTCTCCATGCTCATATTCTTAGGAGGTTTCAGTACAATGGGACCTTAGCCAAGCTCCCTAAAGTTTGACACAAAAGAAGAACTGTCCCTGGATGGAATTCATTTAATATATATAGTTTACGGTATTTTAAAGCAGATAGGGACTGGCCTTCCTGAATGAAAGTGGCTCCATGTGGCCGTGGAAGAGCTTCATATTTAAAACTAAAAAAATCAAAATTCAGACTAGGGTGAAATAAATGTTAACGAGTACGTACCACATTGACTAAGCAAAATTATGTAGCCAAGTCACTGAAACCAACCACAAGTGTGCGTTCTTTCAAAGAAAGTCTTTAAAAGAGAATCATCCTATGAAAATTTTTTTGTGAGAGCTTGAGCAGGCTAAGTTGTTATATGGTGTTTTGTGCTGTATCTGGCACATGGATGACTTAGATCTGTGTAAGGCAAAATAGAAGCAAAAGATTATTAAGAGATCGTGTCATGTCAGAGACCTCTGTCTTAATTGCAGGATATCCAAAGGTTAATCACCAAACAGACATGACATATGCAGACACATACAAGCACCGGGGACTGGAGGAGAAGAAAACATTGAGTCCTGATTTGAAAAAATTGAAAATCTATAGAAAGAGATGAATCTTTGATTCCTCAGCAGTTTGCTCAGGAATCATGAGCCAAAATACCTGAGAAGTATAAACGTTTCATTAAGATCTCCAACAAGCTTTGTCCCATTTTCAACAGACAACAAAACACGTTAAATGAAAAAAATACGCTGGTCTGTTCATATCAAATGGAGAATAATTGATTTTCTGATACTCAGTTTGAAATACTTAATTTATTTATTTTAATTTATTTTTAAGTAGAAGAGTTCCAGTAACTTCGGCCATATTAACTGATAAGTCACTGAGTCATTAACTCTTTCTGAAATCTAACTGATCCAGTGAAGATAGAGGCGTTATTCAAAAGAGCCATAACATTATCCATCACAAGCTGTTACTGTAGGTCAGGAACTAAGAGCAGCACAGCTTCTCCAATGTATCTTCTCTACACTTTGCAAGGAAAGGCAACAAGAAGTCTGTGAGATGTTAATACCAATAAAATTAATTGATTTTATTTTAAATGCACACACTAAAGGCATTCAATTGTTGTTTTTTGTTGCTTTCTTTTTCTTTCTTTTTGCTTAAAGCACATTAACAGAGTTTACACTATGTTAATTCTCGGTGAACCAAAAGCTCAGGCTCTTACTACAAAGGCTTTTCACATTATGGCAGTTACTTTACCAACAATGTTTAATTGAAGATTTTATGTTGAGTAGCTTTATTTACAGCAATACATTTCCCCTCGTTAACACAGGTATTAATTCGCACTTTGTTTTAATTCAATTCAATTCAATTTTATTTATATAACGCCAAATCACAACAAAAGTCGCCTCAAGGCGCTTCCTCCCATTAGTCACTCTCATTTGCTCCTTGGTCTGCTAGCACTAAGCAAACAAAGCAAAATGGGCACATGACCTCTTCTTGTCATTTCTGCTCTAGACAAGACATTATAGACTGCAGCTGTCTTTGGTTGGCTGTCCTTACAGACTCTATAGCACGTCCGGCGCCGCTCCGAGCTGGCAGCCAGTATCAGCAGCTCTGACCTGACAGTCCTTTTTTCTCTTTAATATATGTTTCTTTGTTGTTTTTGTGTTTATTGTTTTTCTATTGTGGACTGCTGTCCCCCACAATGGAGCTCAGAATTCTATGGACAATCGTGTTCTTTATTACATTTTTTACGGCGTACAAAACATCTTTGTCCGGAGAGCGCGTGGAGGTCCGACCTCCCATTGTTTACAGCAGGGAACAGCTGTTAGCCCTAGGAGCCTCCACTGCCCTGCCTAGCGCCAAGCAAGCTGACATCCCCCGCGAGGTGAGGAGGAAAAGACGCGGTACTTGGGCCGGGATCGGGTGTCGCAGTAAAGTTAGGAGGTACCGGCCAGCGATTCCATCTATTATTATGGAGAATGTGAGATCTCTCCCCAATAAAGTAGAAGAACTGGCGGCTCTTACCCGACATCAGAGGCGCTACAGGGAGTGCAGCCTGATGTGCTTCACAGAGTCGCGGCTAACTGCGCTAACTCCGGACTCACACGTAAACATGGATGGTTTTCATCTGATCTGGGCCAACAGAACAACGGAGAGTGGTAAGAAGAGAGGAGGGGGTCTGGCTGTGTTTGTGAACGATAGATGGTGTAACTCTGGGCATTTATCTATCAAAGAGACGCTATGCTGTAAGGACATTGAGCTGCTAGCGGTTAGCATGAGACCGTACTATCTACCGCCAGAGTTTACACACGTGATTATGATAGCTGTGTATGTCCCGCCCTCTGCTAACGCTGCAGCAGCCCTTGAGGTCCTGCACACTGTAACAAGCAGACTCCAAACACAGCGCCCTCAGACCCTTTTTGTTATGTGAAGGCTGTGTGCACGCAGGGGTGGTGATATGAAGGACCCAAAATGCAGACTCACAGAAATCAAAGGTGAACTTAAATATAGCTTTAATGCTGAACTCCAAAAAGTAACAAAACTGAGACTCCAAGGTAAACTTTACACAGACAGAACACACAGCCAAATAAGGGTAGACCGCGACAATGACAAACTGCAACAAAGGGCTTAAATACATAGAGGGAGCAATCAGGGAATGGACAACAGGAGGGAAACACAGCTGGGGCAAATCAGAACTGACGAGACAAGGAAGCGTAAACTGAACACACTGAGATAAGACAGAGACCTTCAAAGTAAAACAGGAAACACATAACACAGACTGAACAAAGACAGACTCACATGCAGGCACTACAACAGAGGGAACAGAGACGTGGGACCAGGGCAGACACAGACACTGACTGGACACGGGGATATAGCGGACAGGGGAGACAGCAACTAAGGATTACACAGAGACAAACCATAAGACATGACTCTAACAAAAACCCAAAGACTAGAAATTATAAATAAGATAATAAACTCAAAAACCCTGGGTCAACGACCCAGGCATCCTAACACTTTTCCTGATCTCTGAGGACTTTAATCACATCTCCCTGTCCTCCACTCTCCCCACCTTCACCCAGTACGTCACCTGCTACACCAGAGACAATAAAACATTGGACTTATTGTATGCCAACACCAAGGAGGCATACAGCTCATCACCTCTCCCTCCCCCTGGGGGGCTCAGATCAGAATCTGGTTCATCTCCAGCCTGCGTATAAACCTCTGGTACACAGAGAACCAGTAGTGAAACGCACAGTAAGGAAATGGTCAGCAGAGAGTGAAGAGGCCCTGAGGGACTGTTTCCGTTCTACTGTGTGGGACAACCTCTGCAGCCCCCTGGAGGATGACCTCAACAGCATCACAGACTGCATTACGGATTACATGAACTTCTGTGTGGACAACACCGTACCCATCAAAAAGGTACGGTGTTTTTCTAACAACAAGTCATGGATAAATCCTGAAATTAAGGCTCTCCTCAAGGAGAAGAAGAGCCTTTAGATCTGGAAACAAACAGGAGCTGAGAGTTGTCCAGAAGAAGCTGAAGTGGAAGATAAGGCAAGGAAAGGAAAACTACAGAAGAAAGAGGAGGAACAGCTACAACAGGGCAACTTCAGAGGGGTTTGGAACAGCCTGAAGACAATCTCAAGACAACCCCCCCCCCCCCCCCCCCCCCCCGGCTGCAGGAGACTTGGGGTGGGTGGATGACCCCAAATAAATATTTATAATAATAATAATAGGTTTGATCAACCACCCACCCCTCCCACAGCATCGTCCCCCCTGCTGCAATCTCCTTCATCTTCAGGGACTGCCTGTCCTTCATCTCAGAACTTCACACCTCTCAGCTTCACACCTCCTAGCTCCCAGTCATTAAGCCCACCCCCGGCTTCTGTGGACTCCAACATACACCCCCCTCCCCCAAACTCCACTCTTTCTATCTCAGCACTTCAAGTGAGGAACGAGCTTCGCAAGATCAAGGTGCAGAAGGCTGCAGGTCCAGATAGCGTCAGCTCCAGGCTCCTGAGATGCTGCGCAGATGAACTGTGTGGCATCCTAGGATATCTATTCAACCTGAGCCTGTCACTGGAGAAAGTACCACAGCTGTGGAAGACCTCCTGTGTGGTACTGGGAACAAAGACCTCACATCCCAAGGACCTCAGCAGCTACAGGGTGGTAGCCCTGACATCGCATCTGATGAAGACCCTCGAGAGGTTGGTTCTAAACCATCTGCGCCCCCTGGTGAGGTCTTCATTGGATCCGCTACAGTTTGCTTACCAGCCTGGCATTGGGGTGGAGCACCCCATCATCTACCTCCTGCACCGAGCTCTGACTCACCTGGAGAAGCCTGGAAGCACTGTGAGGATCATGTTCTTTGATTTCTCCAGTGCTTTTAACACCATCCAGCCATGACTTCTGAGAGATAAGCTGGAGCTATCGGGAGTGGACCACCACATGTCCCAGTGGATACTGGACTACCTCACAGAACGTCCACAGTATGTGAGGACACAGGGCTGTGTCTCTGATACACTGGTCTGCAGTACGGGGGCCCCACAGGGACCTGTGCTGGCACCGTTCCTCTTCACCCGCTACACTGCAGACTTCTCCATCAACTCCCCAAGCTGCCACCTACAGAAGTTCTCTGATGACTCTGCCATAGTCGGCCTCATCACAGGTGAGGACGACTCAGAGACCAAGGAGTTGGTGGTGGACTTCCGGAGACACAGACCCACCACACTGACACTGGTGAACATCCAGGGAGTGGACATTGAGATAGTGGACTCTTATAGGTACCTGGGTCTTCACCTGAATAATAAACTGGACTGGAGCCACAATACTGACGCCCTTTACCGGAAGGGCCAGAGCAGACTCTACCTGCTGAGGCGGCTGAGGTCATTTGGAGTACAGGGAGCGCTTTTAAAGACCTTCTATGACTCTGTGGTGTCATCCGTCATTTTTTTACAGTGTTGTATTTTGGATCAACACTTTATCGGCAGCTGAGAGGAAGAGGTTGGATAAACTCATTAGGAAGGCCAGCTCTGTTCTGGGATGTACCCTGGACCAAGTGCAGGTGGTGGGAGAGATGGCCAAAATAACATCTCTGATGGACAGAGTCTCCCACCCCATGCATGTAAATGTTGCTGAACTGCAGAGCTCCTTCAGTGAGAGACTGCTGCATCCTCCATGCATGAAGGAGCGTTTCCGCAGGTCCTTCCTCCCTGCAGCTGTCAGACTGTACAATCAGGACTGCTCCCAACAAACATAGATGTTTACATCTGCGCTGTAACTGCAATAACCGATTCGCACTACAACCTGGTTTGCCTCTTATCTGTAGTTATTTTTATTTAATTTAATAACTGTACAGTACTCTGTTTATAGTAACCGTTGTCCTTAATGTAAATATGTAAGAAAAATTGTGTATGTTTCTGTTCTGTGTCCTGTGTACTGTTTGTTTGTATATGTGTCTTTCTGGCTGATGTTACAACCAAATTTCCCCTTGTGGGACAATTAAAGGATTATTCTATTCTATTCTAAAAGCATGGAGTCCCTCTTAGACAAGGTCAATAGGGTAATCATGGTATATATACTATAATGACAGGTGGCTGAGCCAGAAGCTTTAAAACACATGCTTAGACTGGAATAACAAATGAACTGGTCCTTCAGTATAAGGACGAGTTCAAAGACAATACTGGTAGGTTGAAAGCTTTGGTAATTTGTCTACTGACACTGGTAGTGTTTTACTAGCCTGAGGGCAGTTCTCATTTTGAAAATTCAGTTAGGGGAGGAGATTATTGAAACTGGGACTTTACAACCTGCAATTAGCACAAATATCTCACATCATCATTTAATTAAAATTACTGTCCTTTAGGGATGATTCCACTCTTCTGTCATCATAATATTGAGTCATTTAGTGCTAAGTCCCCTCCTAAATTCCAAAAAATGCCTGGAGATTTTTTTTCACACCGGCTATCAAAATGCTATTAAATATTGATGAATCGGGCAGACTTAAGATCATCTTTGACTAAGCCTCCTGCTCCCCCGTATTTTGAAGGTGGTTTTGTCACTTGAAGCCATCGACCTTGCTTTGCAACATAGCTCTCTGTCTAACTGTATATGTCTTCTTGCTCCCGTAAGCCTTTCGTTTCATTTTCAACCTGTTGTTACTGACACACAATGCTGTTTACTTGTACACTGTGAAATTACCCACATGTTGGAGTTCGCACTGAATGTGAACGAAATGTTTGTGAGCTTTTGTTTAACAGCTTGCGTAGTGCAGTCATAAGGTGTAAACGAGGTGCAATAAACCTGTTAGTAAGAGTATGTAGTTAATTACTGCGCGTCTGAATGTGTAGATGTCAACTATGAATAATTATTGACACTGATATGTTCTCGGGAACACAAAGGACTCCTTCTGTTTGTCTAGTCTGAACGATGCAAACGAGGTACCTTTGAGTGAATTGTGGAGTGTTCGGCTGGTTTTTATTTGACGCATGCTGAGTAAGACTTAAGTTTTTGCAGGATTTTGAGTAGCTTGAGTGATTTTTGGGATTGTTTAATATTGGGCTTAGCTACAGCATTCTTTTTTCAATCTTCTGGTAAACTGGAGGTGCTGCTGAGCTTCAGGATGGCAGGACTGATTCAGCTGCTGTAACAAAGATATCTAGTATAGTGACAGGCAGAACAATAGAAGCCTGTGCCTCAGATGAAGACACCGGGGTACTCATAGGCACATTGTTATATAAGGTGTATAAGCCCCGAGAAGAAAATGCAATTCAAAGCTATGCAGTGTTTTTCAAAGTCATGTGAGATTAAACCAGTATCAGTACACTTTCAATCTAGTATTTATTATGTGTGTTACACCCCTTTATTAAACTCTTAAACTTTGCTGCTACTGCTGTGCTCAGTGTTTTCCTTGTGGTCTTAGCCTATTTTCTTTCTCTCCTTTCTTTTTTTATATAAGGTTGCCCTTCTGGGAAAGAGAATCTCATTTCTGATACGTTTCCAAAACTACAAACTGCAGAACTGTATGGAAAAACTCACCAACCATATTTCAAGTACTCAATTTTTCTAACTAAACACTATATGTGTTTTCAAATGGACTTCTTAAGAGTCAAGGCATCTTCTTTGACATGTTAGATTAGTGTATCGTCATCTTTGACTTGCTACCAGTATGGATGAGGCGATTCTACTTGTATTCCCACTGACAGGTAGGCCACTGAGATTTGATGTCACATTAAATGTGTGTTTACTGCTTGGAGAGGTTAGTGAGCTACATGCTGGTTGTGAACATCCAGTTCATTCTTGAACAGAGAGTCTCAGGTCATTTCAGAGAACTGAAGAGCGGAGCGGTGACTGATACTTATCATATACAAATACCTCCTCCTTCTCATCTTCTGAGTGCATTGTTTTCACTCGTGTCTACACGTTTCACGTGGACTGACATTCTCTTTGAACTCACTGCAAATATTCACCCGAGGAGCATGCGTACCACATGCATATTAATTTTCCGCAGCTTGTGACAGTCAAACAGTCTTGAACATCGGTCACACATCACTTATTCCCATCTACAAGTTGCTTTTGTGCCATTTCTGCGATTCCCATTGCAGCAGTACATGAATATATGCTAATATATGAGACTCATTATGCATCTGACGTGCCTTTGGTTTAAAGTGTCAGTTTTAATTGTCCATTTGCAACTGAATAACACAGCGTTTGATGTATGATTGACAGTTTTGATATGTGGATTGTGTAAACTGTTGTTCTGACAAGGCAAGTCAAACAGCTGTCAGACCAACCTGTTCCAGCAGTCGCTAAGCCTTCCTTGTACTTCCCAATTCACAAAGCGCAGACAGTCTGACTAGCTTAATGGTCAAACCGAGCCCACTGATTCCAGGATAGGAGTTCGCGATAGATGTAAAGAATATAATTATCAATGTTTTTAGATAGTGCCAGCTAGTCAGACAGTAAGCCATCACCTCTCCCCTACTCCTCAATATGTTTAAGTTGAGGCTTGTACTTGTAATTTTTTTAATTATAATTGATGGCAGTTGCTGATCCAGATGTCTGACTGTAATAAAACACAGCCACTAAATTAGTCTGTCTGGTGGTTCCATCATTTTTTTTTCTTTTAATTTTCATTTAACATAGCGAGGAGCATACGTGCACGCATGCTTTTTCACTCAACAGGGGGGAGCAGGAAACTCGGGGAGCTTTGAGAATTAGATTGAAGAAAATTTGGTGTATTGCTTTTAGAGTGTTTTCCTCCCCTGTATAAATACAAACCCTATTTGTCAAGTATGACACTGATGCTTAACAGCGTCTGTGCTGAAAGAATTCTGGTGTCCCCCTCCGATTTTAATAAAACAAGGATTTTACCAAAATCATTCAGGGTGTCTGTGTCTATGTGTGCAAATGGCTGTGTTTTTATTAAACAAGTGTGCACCAGCCAGTAGAGATAGGGATATTCAAAATTAGTCATGAGGAAGGATTGCCATGCTGTTTTTAAACATGATTCAAGTCGAACCAAAAACCTCCTTCAGTGGTTCATCTAGTATATTTTGTCTTCAAGCTGAAAGAATAAACATAAATTTATCCATTTCCCACATTTTCAATCTCTTTGTTGTTTGCATATTGTTGCCATTATTTATTGATGATACCTGTGGGGGAAAAAAAAAACATTCATTCTAAGGATGGATTTTTTTCTCTGCAAACTAATTAGGTGCTTTTAGCATTGTGCACTATTTAAATGGTAAATGGACCGCTGTGTAATCATAGCTTTTCTGAGCAGGACTTTAAAGGCTCTAAAAGTGAGAGGGTTTCAGATACATACACTATAATAAAGACTGTATACTGTAATTTCTCTGTCTCTCTCTCTCTCTCTATATATATATATATATATATATATATATATATAAATAAACCTGTTATATATTGTGCACTATTTAAGCTGCGTTAATTGAGTTTTTGTTACTAGGTGTACGGGAAAAAAAGTTGTAGAAACAAGCTTTGTTTATGAATAATGGGTTAGCGAGCATGCAACACAGAAAACACAGAGTGGAATGAATTGTGCTTTTTCAGTTCTTTAAAGGGAGAGATTTGTGTCACAGTCTGGCTGAGGCAGACTGTATGTGTTTGCAAGAGAGGACTCAAACGCAGACCAAAAACTGAACGTGACGTGGATTTAACAAAAAACAAGCCGTTTATTGAGGCTAGGAAACAAGGTACAAACAAAGGGCATAGGTGAAACTAAACAATAACCTAAACTCGGTGAACTAAAACTAAACATGAAAAAACCTTAAACATGGTGAACTGACATGGATACCTGAAGTTGTGACGTGGATGAGCAGACGACCTGACAAAGAATGACTGAAGACACACGGACTAAATACACACAGGAGGATAATGAGGGAAACGGAAACACATGGGGAAACAGCTGACACACATGAACATAACGACGTCACAAGAGGAGAGTAAAACTAAAAACATTGAACATAGGAACACAGGACCCCTTCAAAATAAAACAGGAAACATAATGAGACGCAGACATGACAACATGAACTTGACAACATGAGACTCACAGACATGAAACACATGAAGGGCAAGGGAGACTTCACAGGGGTTGAAAACACAAGGGGGAACTAATAAGCAAATGAACATAGGAAACCTAATGAGCTTAAACATACTATAAACATCAAAATGAACTAAAACTCAAAACACTGGGTCATAAGACCCAGGATCGTGACAATTTGCTTTTTTGTAGTATATATATATATATATATATATATATATATATATATATATATATATATATATAGAGAGAGAGAGAGAGAGAGAGAGAGAGAGAGAGAGAGAGAGAGAAATTACAGTATACAGTCTTTATTATAGTGTATGTATCTGAAACCCTCTCACTTTTAGAGCCTTTAAAGTCCTGCTCAGAAAAGCTATGATTACACAGCGGTCCAGTTTCTCTGATTTCATCTCACATTCTTTGCCTGCGCTGGCTGTGAGCAAAGAAACAAAAGGAGAGCTACAATAGCCGACATTTTATACAATCCTATTCAGTATTCACAGGAGGCTTATGCCGAAAATGCAATGGGTACAACTCTATGCAATATGATTGTATGTCTGTCTACCTATTTATGCCAACTGACAGCTGAAGTAATCTGTGCCACTGTCCTCTTCATTCCTCTACAATCTGGTCTCTGCAGTGGGACTTGTACTCAATTCTGATCCTCAGGAAGAATTACTGTTATTCTTTCATGAGGTGAATACCAAATATGTTACTGTAAATAACTGAAATATTACCATTACTGCAGGTGACTGTAAAATATATTTAAAGTTTGTGTCATGGACCACTCTGAATCTTATAATGAGCATTTTAAGATTAAGGTGCAGGAAGCATAAGAAGAGCTACACTCACTCACTTTATTGGGTACACCTTGTATTGCATTGAAATCTGATGACTGTTTTTAGCACAGTGAACTCGTAATGTTCAAGAAACCAGTTTGAGGTGAATTGAGGTTTGTGACATGGTGTGTTATCCTGCTGAAAGCATCCATTAGAGTACTGGGTGCACTGGTCATGAAGGGATGCACATGGTCGGCAACAATACTCAGGTCAGCTGCACCATTTAAAGTATTCTTAACTGAAACTAAAGTAATATCTCCGGTTATAACGAGTGGATATTTGAGTTACTGTTACTTTTCTGTCAGCTCAAGTAGTTTGACCATTGTCTGCTGACCTCTGGCATCAACAAAGTATTTTCACTGACACATTTTCTATAGAGATGAGAGATGGGAGAAAATCCCAGTATATGAGCAGTTTCTAAAACTCTCAGAGCAGCTGGCACCAACAACTGTGCCACGTTCAGCCACTTAAATTGCTTTTCTTCCTCATTCTGATGTACAGTTTGAACTTCAGGATGTCATCTTGAGTATTTCTACAGTGGGGCAAAAAAGTATTTAGTCAGCCACCGATTGTGCAAGTTCCCCCACTTAAAATGATGACAGAGGTCAGTAATTTGTACCAGAGGTACACTTCAACTGTGAGAGACAGAATGTGAAAAAAAAATCCATGAATTCACATGGTAGGATTTGTAAAGAATTTATTCGTAAATCAGGGTGGAAAATAAGTATTTGGTCACCTCAAACAAGGAAAATCTCTGGCTCTCACAGACCTGTAACGTCTTCTGTAAGAAGCTTTTCTGTCCCCCACTCGTTACCTGTATGAATGGCACCTGTTTGAACTCATCATCTGTAGAAAAGACACCTGTCCACAGCCTCAAACAGTCAGACTCCAAACTCCGCCATGGCCAAGACCAAAGAGCTTTCGAAGGACACCAGGAAAAGTATTGTAGACCTGCACCAGACTGGGAAGAGTGAATCTACAATAGGCAAGCAGCTTGGTGTGAAAAAATCAACTGTGGGAGCAATCATCAGAAAATGGAAGACATACAAGACCACTGATAATCTCCCTCGATCTGGGGCTCCATGCAAGATCTCATCCCGTGGGGTCAAAATGATCATGAGAACGGTGAGCAAAGATCCCAGAACCACACGGGGGGACCTGGTGAATGACCTGCAGAGAGCTGGGACCAAAGTAACAAAGGTCACCATCAGTAACACACTACAACGGCAGGGAATCAAATCCCGCAGTGCCAGACGTGTTCCGCTGCTGAAGCCAGTGCATGTCCAGGCCCGTCTGAAGTTTGCCAGAGAGCACATGGATGATACAGCAGAGGATTGGGAGAATGTCATGTGGTCAGATGAAACCAAAGTAGAACTTTTTGGTATAAAGTCAACTCGTCGTGTTTGGAGGAAGAAGAATACTGAGTTGCATCCCAAGAACACCATACCTACTGTGAAGCATGGGGGTGGAAACATCATGCTATGGGGCTGTTTTTCTGCCAAGGGGACAGGACGACTGATCCGTGTTAAGGACAGAATGAATGGGGCCATGTATCGTGAGATTTTGAGCCAAAACCTCCTTCCATCAGTGAGAACTTTGAAGATGAAACGAGGCTGGGTCTTCCAACATGACAATTATCCAAAACACACCGCCCGGGCAACAAAGGAGTGGCTCCGTAAAGAAGCATTTGAAAGTCCTGGAGTGGCCTAGCCAGTCTCCAGACCTCAACCCCATAGAAAATCTGTGGCGGGAGTTGAAAGTCCGTGTTGCTCGGCGACAGCCCCAAAACATCACTGCTCTCGAGAAGATCTGCATGGAGGAATGGGCCAAAATACCAGCTACTGTGTGTGCAAACCTGGTAAAGACCTATAGTAAACGTTTGACCTCTGTTATTGCCAACAAAGGTTATGTTACAAAGTATTGAGTTGTATTTTTGTTATTGACCAAATACTTATTTTCCACCCTGATTTACAAATAAATTCTTTACAAATCCTACCATGTGGATTCATGGATTTTTTCCCCACATTCTGTCTCTCACAGTTGAAGTGTACCTCTGGTGCAAATTACTGACCTCTGTCATCATTTTAGGTGGGGGAACTTGCACAATCGGTGGCTGACTAAATACTTTTTTGCCCCACTGTATATGCCTACATTGAATTTCTACCATCTGATTGGCTGATTAGATATTTATGTAACA
The DNA here is from genome assembly GCF_965226115.1 of Aulonocara stuartgranti. Classification (NCBI taxonomy): domain Eukaryota; kingdom Metazoa; phylum Chordata; class Actinopteri; order Cichliformes; family Cichlidae; genus Aulonocara; species Aulonocara stuartgranti. The sequence goes on from NC_138950.1 coordinate 19,325,892, forward strand.
AGCAGTTGAACAGGTGTACCTACGGTAACAAAGTTTCAGTTGATTATATATTGGTGTGAAAGGTACTGCTGTCCAAACCACTTATTGTGCTCAGTGACTTCATTAGGTTAATTCTCCTGTGTTTGGGCTTCAAGTCTTTTGCTTGGTCTATTTTTTAAATTTTCTTATGTGAACAGCCTACAGTGTTGTAGATTTATGTCTTAACAGAATACCTTAACCTAAGAAACCTAAGGTAAGATAAAAAAAAAGCAAAAAAATAAATGAATAAGTAAAAGAAAAGAATGAAAAAGAAAATTTGACTTGAAGGTGGTGAGCAGTGTTGGTCAAGTTACTTGAAAATAGTAATTAGTTACTAATTATTTCTCCAAGAAAGTAATCCTGTTACTTTACTGATTACTTATTTTCAAAAGTAATAAATTACTTAGTTACTTTTAAAAAAATATGATACACAACCTGAACACATAATAAAGCAATAGACCTTTCAGCCTTAAAACGCTGCACGGTCATACTTTTTCCCGCCCTCTATTATTGATCTACACAAGCCTGTTGCTACCACGGCACAGACGTCGCATGCTTCTACGTCATTGTCATGACACACTATCATAAACAAATTCACGGTTTAGTAACGCAGCGTGCTTACGAGAACGTAACAGTAATGATTACTGTTACGTTCTCGTAAGCATGCTGAGTAATCTAATTACTCATTACTTGAAAAAAGGAATCGGATTACAGTAACGTGTTACTGCCCATTTTTGGTGGTGAGTAAACAGAAGAATGCTTGGAGCAGTGAGTGTATCAAGGAGCATTATATACCTGTGTCTCCTGAACCGCTTCAGCTCCTGTTCTTTTTACTGTATATTTTTCTTAATAGAATTATATTTTTTCAAAGTCATTTTATCCCAAGCACAACCTAAAGAGCCAGCATGCACTTTAGCCACTTTGGCTTCAGTACAGAAGCCCTGCGGTAGTAAAGATATATCAGTCTGTGTTTGTGTTTCTGAAAAGAGAAGCTGAACTGAAATTGATATCATAGGTTTGGGTGTGTTAAAAATGAGGGCAATCATTCAGCTCAGTTTTCATTTTACCCCTGTATCGAACGTATTGGAATTTGTGTTGAATGCTAAAATGAATGAGCTTATCTCACTGAAAAGCCATTAGTGTTACTGATTGCATTGACTTTCACTCTAAAGCCTGCCAAAGCTTTTGTCTCTACTCAGCGGTGATTTAGCCTGCGAAGGCTTCTGCAACATATCTAAGCTATCATTGACATTGATTGGCCATATTTAGTATCAAGGGACTCAGCATTGTGTTTTTAATTTAATGTCTCACTTCTGATATTCTCATATGCAGTCAAATAAATGGCACCCTGTTGGAAGAAGCAGTTAAGCTTTATATTGTTAACTAGCACAGTGCTGTTGTTTGTGTCGGGAATCTTGGTAGTTAAAAAAAATCTTTCACTTCCTGTTCAGTCTTCCCCGTTCTACACTGGGTTATCAGGTGTTAGCTGGATGAACGTATTTTACATTTTTTTTTTTTTTTTTTTTTTTTCTAAATGACATCAGAAACAGCAGTATGCGACATTACGTGATGGCAGAGCTTCAGTTCATCCTTTGTCTTTTTTTTTTTTTTTTTTAATAAATAGGACAGGGGGAATGAATGAGAGAAAGAGGGGGAGAGAAAGAAAGAAAACCAAAGGGGAGAAGAGACGGTGAGAAGGGGGGGGAAGAGAGAGAGAGAAAAAAAAAAAAGAACTCCTGGGTCACCTGTATGGAGAAAAAAAAACAAACAAAAAAAACAAAAAAAACAAACAAAAAACAAACAGAGGAGACAGCAAACAACAAAGAGCAACATAATAATAGAGAAAACAAAGCACCATCACAATAAACTAGCTAGTCATAGATATCAATATTTACTAAATAATAAACGATATTGTGCAGCACGCAAGATAGACAGCGCACAGTGTGCTTTGAGGTAGCAGCCAAGAAAGCTTTAGTCCGCGTCTGTGAATACCCATGTGTGCATACCTGTGTGGATCAGCATGCTTGCATTCCAAAGGTTTCTCCATGTAATGATCTGCTAGGGAGTGTGGGGGGGCCACAGCCCCGTCCTCCAGGGTGTGAAGCGGGTATGGAGGAGATCAAAACTCCAGACATCCAGAGGCCCCCAGAACACAAGAGACCATGGAAGACCAACAGAGGGGCAGCCGCGCCACTGTTCCAGTAAGAGCTGAGGAGAGTCCCAGATGAGGGCTCGCCCAGCAGCCGCGGAGCAGAAGTCAGGGGGAGTTGCAGTGACGTGCCCGTGAGCTCCGCCGGCCCCCAGCTGTGCCTGAGTGACCGAGCCCCAGGCCGAGAGGCCGGGGGCACCCCACCTCCAAAGGGGCCCGAGCGAGCCCCAGGCCCCAGGCCCCGACAAGCGGCCGCCAAGGAGTGAGCCGGTGTGTACCCGGACGCCCACCCCCAGACACAAAGAACCACCAACACACCGACGCCTGAGGGAGTCCGCCACCGGCAGGGGAAGTGGTGGTGGGTGGAGATAGGCCTCCAAACCTTGGAGGGCCTGAGGTGTCCCCAGAGAGGTGGCGTCTGATACCCAACCTGACATATAGACACAGACATACAGGCACACACAGACACAAACATCCATTCCCACCCTCATGCTCTCATATGCACTCACTCCACACTCAACCAACGTGGAGACAGACATAAAGAGACGCTGTACACACAATCACACTCCCCAAGCGTACTCTACAAACCGGGTCTAGGTACCCTTGCCCCTGGAGGGGGGAATTGCACCCAGACCCAGGTGGTGTTACCCTTTTCCCTGCGGTGGGGAGAGGCAGACCACCCCGACTCCGCAGCAGCAGGGAGGCCCCACACCCCAGACCGCAGTCGGACGGCCAACTCCTCCTACTAGCCCTCCTGCTCCAGCAGGCCGCAGAGAATGGGGGTGGGAGAAGACTCCAAACCTCCCTCCACCCGCTCATTGTAGTGTTGATGCATATGTGTTCCAAGGTGCAATTAAAACCCAGGAGGGCATGGAGCTACCTGCCAAGGAGCAGCAGGTAAGCGCATAGTCCCTCCTGCTAGCCCTCAATGACTAAGTGTATTTAAAATTGAGAGGTGGGCAACGACGTCAGGGGTGAGGTATACACCCTGATGGTAATTTGGACTCCGTGATTGTGCCCACCCCCAAGATCCTATATGTATGTGTAATGAGAGTGTGAATAATGTGAATGTCTAAGTTGTGGGATAAAATTGAGGCAGAGGCAGCCAGAAGGGGACGGGGGGGGTAGCCTCCTCTGCACCCTGGTGACATACCCCCACTCCAAGGCCCTGCATGTGTGGGTGGTTGTGGAGGAGCGGGAAGAGGGAGGTAGCTGGAGATGGGGAGGGAAGGAAGGGAGGGGCAGGTAACCCCTCCCTGGGGCCAGCTCCCCCGCTGACCCCAGTAGGCACCCCCATACTCCGCGACCCGCCAGGGAAAGGGGGCCCAGGCCCATCCAGACCGGGCCCAGTGCAGCAGCGCCGCCCGGCCCCACAGAGCCCGGGACAGTCCACCCAACCCCACCACAGAGAAAACTGCACCCACCCCACCATCCACACATCTTCCAGACTACATAAGACGGTAAACGCCCAGGCTGAGATCTTCCTCCACCTCTCCTGTATCTCCCCCTCCTGCAGAGAGTTCCTGAAGAGAAGAAAGCTCCTGCAAGATGTGACCATCCCCCCCACCAGTTGAAGAGCCCCCCAGGCGGCTCGACGCACCGGCGGCACCCTGCTCCAGGGCCGGGCCCCCATGCACCCACCCGCCCACAACCCCGGCAACACACCAACCAGTACCCAAGCCCCCGAGGCCCGGCCCGGGCCCCAGCCCAGAGACGGAGCGCCCCCAGAACCTCACGCCCATCCCGGACCCACCCAGGGGCAGCCAGGTTGCCAGGTCAGTAACCCACGCCCGTCAGCACAGACCCTCCCCTAGCCCCGCTGCACACAGCTGCGAGGAAACAGTCACCTGAGAGCCAACAGAGCCCCCAACCGGACGTGACCGCTACCCCGGGTTGAGCCCCCCAAGGAAGATGCCTCCGGGGAACCCCCCGACGCCCTAAGCCTGTCCCTACCCCCTCACCAATCACAACAGTGAAGGCGGGACCAAACTATGACCCCCCACCCCCACTAGGTGATGGAGCTGATAAAAGGGGCCCAGAGCAATTGATCTAATGTGGTGGCAGAGGCTGTGTCAAGACTAATGTAATCTAATAGATAATTTCTATATTGGTTAGAATTAAGATTATTTTTATTTTTCCAGTTCATGAGGACTGTTTTCTTGGCTATGCATAGGGCAGTGAAGATCATATGGGCTATATTCTTTTCTGAAGTGACATTATCTAAGCTGCCCAGTAGACACACTAAGGGGGAAGTTGGAATGTTACATTTCAGACACTTTGATAAGTCTTCACATATCTCGTGCCAAAACTTTTGCACTGGTGGACAGAACCAAAGAGCGTGGATGTAATTGTCTGGTGTATTGCCTTGACAGTGTGAGCAGTTGTTGGAAGATGTAAAGCCCATCTTGAACATCCGATGACCTGTATAGTGCACTCTATGAAGTATTTTGTATTGTATTAATTGCAGACTGGGATTTTTAATTAATTTAAAAGTTTTTAAGCAAATCTGAGACCAGAAGTTTTGGTCTAGGTTGACTGATAAATCTGCTTCCCACTTTGCAGTAGGAAGGGATATTGATTCATCTAATTTAGAAAGTGTTCTGTATATTTTAGATAATAATTTGGGGGATTTAAGGGTAAGAAAATGTGCCGCACTTAGTGGTGTTTGTAATTCAACTTGACTGAGGTTAAATTTCTTTTTTACTATGGATTTAATTTGTTGATATTCTAAAAACCTTGTCTTGTTGATCCCATATTGTTCAACTAGTCTGTCAAATGGAATAAATTCTGTTCCCTCTAATATATGTTCTAAGTATTTAATTCCTTTACAACTCCATTCTGGGAAATTAATCATATTATTGTTTTGTAATATGTCAGGGTTATTCCAGATAGGTGTAGGTTTGCATGGGATTAATGAAGACTCCGTTATTTTTAGAAACTCCCACCATGCTGTTAGAGAAAAGCTGATGTTGATACTTTTAAAGCATTCATGTCTTTTGATGTTTGAGCTAATAAATGGTAGGTCTGAAATCTCTAGATCCTTGCATAGTGCCTGTTCAACATCTAGCCAGGGCTCAACTAAGAAGGTATGTTTTAACCATTCTGAGATGAACTGAAGCCTGTTGGCTAAGAAGTATTGGTGAAAATTAGGCAGATCTAATCCTCCTCTATCCTTGGTTCTTTGTAGCGTTTTTAAGCTAATACGCGGGGGTTTATCTTTCCAAAGGAATTTGGAAATATATGAACCCAGAGATCTGAACCAATCTTGTGATGGTTTGTTAGGGATCATCAAAAATAAGTAATTTATTTTTGGCAAGATCATCATTTTTATAGTGGCGACCCTTCCCATGAGTGATATGGGTAAAGATTTCCATCTAGTCAGATCGCCTTCTACTTTCTTTAGAAGTGGGATGTGGTTTAGTTTAGTTAAGTCTGAAAGCTTAGGAGAGACATTAATACCTAAATATTTAATATTTCCAGATTGCAGTGGGGCAGAGGAAGAATTATGGAAGGAGCAGTTAATGGGGAGAACTGTAGATTTTGGCCAGTTAATTGAATAATCTGAAACTCTTGAAAACCAGTTTATTAAAGTAATTACCTCAGAGAGGTTGGTTTGTGTGTTTTGCAGAAAAAGCAACACATCATCCGCATAGAGACTGATTTTATGTTCTATGTTCTTACATTTTATGCCCTTAATTGTTGTAGCCTGTCTAAATGCTGCTGCTAGAGGTTCGATAAAAATTGCAAAAAGTGAAGGGGAGAGTGGGCATCCCTGTCTGGTGCCCCTCAGGAGACAGAAGCTGGAGGATGTCTGGTCATTTGTTCTGATACGAGCCGTTGGGGAATTGTATAATATTCTTATCCAGTTTATGAAAGAGTTTCCAAAACCAAATTTGTGTAAAGTTGCGAATAAAAATTTCCAATTAACTCTGTCAAATGCTTTTTCTGCATCTAGAGATAATATTATGGTTTCAATGTATAAGAATACCTTAACCTAAGAAACCTAAGGTAAGATAAAAAAAAAAGCAAAAAAATAAATGAATAAGTAAAAGAAAAGAATGAAAAAGAAAATTTGACTTGAAGGTGGTGAGCAGTGTTGGTCAAGTTACTTGAAAATAGTAATTAGTTACTAATTATTTCTCCAAGAAAGTAATCCTGTTACTTTACTGATTACTTATTTTCAAAAGTAATAAATTACTTAGTTACTTTTAAAAAAATATGATACACAACCTGAACACATAATAAAGCAATAGACCTTTCAGCCCAATTCTATTTTTTCTGCATAATCCATCATATAAAATTGAAACACATGAAAAAGTCTCTTTTTAAAATTTGTTTTATTAGTTTTAGTCTTTAACTTTATGCATCAAGCAAAAATTAAATTATGTGCAACAGTGTCTGACTTGAAGACATTTGTTTAACCTTTAAACCTATTTTCTGCATATTCCAGCATATAAAATAATTTTTTGTGTTTACACTCCCTATTTCAAATAGATGCGATTAAATAACAGCAAAAAAGAAATAAAATCAAAGATTCAACAGCACTAAGTCCCGTCGCTCTTAAATCTATTTTCACCTGTTTAGCAGGAGTGGAGGTGGAGGTTTGCCTAATTTGAAGTTAAATTTTCACTGTAGAAACAAGTTTTCTTCCAATGGAGAGTGTACACCAGAAGATTTCTACAGATTCAAACTCAAAGTAATGTCTGTACTTCCAAGCTTAAAACGCTGCACGGTCATACTTTTTCCCGCCCTCTATTATTGATCTACACAAGCCTGTTGCTACCACGGCACAGACGTCGCATGCTTCTACGTCATTGTCATGACACACTATCATAAACAAATTCACGGTTTAGTAACGCAGCGTGCTTACGAGAACGTAACAGTAATGATTACTGTTACGTTCTCGTAAGCATGCTGAGTAATCTAATTACTCATTACTTGAAAAAAGGAATCGGATTACAGTAACGTGTTACTGCCCATTTTTGGTGGTGAGTAAACAGAAGAATGCTTGGAGCAGTGAGTGTATCAAGGAGCATTATATACCTGTGTCTCCTGAACCGCTTCAGCTCCTGTTCTTTTTACTGTATATTTTTCTTAATAGAATTATATTTTTTCAAAGTCATTTTATCCCAAGCACAACCTAAAGAGCCAGCATGCACTTTAGCCACTTTGGCTTCAGTACAGAAGCCCTGCGGTAGTAAAGATATATCAGTCTGTGTTTGTGTTTCTGAAAAGAGAAGCTGAACTGAAATTGATATCATAGGTTTGGGTGTGTTAAAAATGAGGGCAATCATTCAGCTCAGTTTTCATTTTACCCCTGTATCGAACGTATTGGAATTTGTGTTGAATGCTAAAATGAATGAGCTTATCTCACTGAAAAGCCATTAGTGTTACTGATTGCATTGACTTTCACTCTAAAGCCTGCCAAAGCTTTTGTCTCTACTCAGCGGTGATTTAGCCTGCGAAGGCTTCTGCAACATATCTAAGCTATCATTGACATTGATTGGCCATATTTAGTATCAAGGGACTCAGCATTGTGTTTTTAATTTAATGTCTCACTTCTGATATTCTCATATGCAGTCAAATAAATGGCACCCTGTTGGAAGAAGCAGTTAAGCTTTATATTGTTAACTAGCACAGTGCTGTTGTTTGTGTCGGGAATCTTGGTAGTTAAAAAAAATCTTTCACTTCCTGTTCAGTCTTCCCCGTTCTACACTGGGTTATCAGGTGTTAGCTGGATGAACGTATTTTACATTGTTGAAAACATGCTGCTGTAAAGTCAGTCTAATTGAACAATAAAGCGCCGTAATCCCCCTGTGTGCATAATGATATAAGCTGCAAGGAATATTCAGTACTCAATTAATTTTGGAATGGGCGTCATTCAGTGCTGTTTTTCTGTTTTTCTTCTCTGCTGAACACCTCAAGGGAAGACCTTCGACAGCTGTTATTTGCATAGTTTTCCTAGAAAAAGTCTGTGAAATGATCTTGATGTGTTGACAGTCCTATCCAGCTGTTCCTCTGGGCTCCTGAGCAATAACAGTAAGGTAGTGCGAGAACAGAGAGGGACGGTCTTATTGCCATCTTAGGCGGTGAGCTGCTTAAGGTTTATATTGGTAATATGAACACTACATGCAGATCCATATAAACCTCATGTAATGACCAGTGCAGTTAATGGGGAATTATTCTTTTTTCCTTTTGCTTATATTGTTCACTAATCCATACATTTCCAGAAACATCTGCAAAATAATCATCTGTGTGTCTGCTCTGTTCCTAAAAGGACTTTGCTTCACTTTCCTTTACCTTTCTTTTCCTTCTAGTTAGTGAGTTCAGAAACAACATGTACAGTACAGTGAGGGCTTATTAAAACCTGATTTGGCAGGTGGGGAATGCTAAGGTGTAGCAGCGCACCGTGGGGAGAAGAATTACTTCAATTAATTCACACAAAAACTTATTTTGTGAGTTTGTGTTCAGGCTGTGATCAGCTGACCTGTGATGCTGCTGCTGTGAGATGCTCAGAGTTTGAGCAGATGTTTCATAAGCTATGGGGCAGGTTTCCAACCCTAGACTGTATAAAGCAAGAGTAAGAGGTGAAATTCAGTGAGTGAATCTGATCTGTATATTTTTTGGTAAACTGATGTTATTACCCTGGTTGTAACCTAACATAAACCGTGAACATCACTGCGACCTTTACCACAGTACTGCATATTGACCAGCTTAACCTGCACTAAAGTGTACCAAACTGCCTAGTACAGTATTTTCATGGAACTTTTAAATCCACTGCATAATTAGTAAACTTAAGTTTCTTTTGCATGACATTTCACAAAAAACCTAATTCAGCAGCACATCATGCACAGATTAAAGATCTAATTTAAAAAGTTGAAAGTGAATTAGGACATTACATGCTGGAGTCCTTGTCTTTGTCGATAATCTCTGATCGTTCCTCTCTGTTCTCTCTCTCTTACATCTTTATCTCTGAGATGGCATTCATTAACTTTTTTTTTCTCTCTCGGGAAATACAGCAAATGTACATTTAACTAGCAGACAAACTGTGTGACAAACTGTGCAGAAACAAGTTGTGTGTTTGGTGATACTTGTTGCGTTATTTTAAAAGCTGAATTTAAAATAACCTGCCATTTAAAGAAATGCCAAAGTACCACAACTGCAACTTCAGTTACATCTGCACCCTGAATGCGTCACGAGAATGAGAAAAGGAATGTGTTGAGGGCGTATGTAAACCTGCGATATTTTTATTGTTGCTGAGCAATGCTGTCCATGCTGTCACTGGAAGCCATGTCAGGTTGTAACACGTGAAAATATCACATAACACATATGTGAAAGTAATATTTATTAACCTGCCTGTCAGACTTGATGGCTCATCAATAGAACGTGTTGGAATGCTAATTCCAGTCAACTTTAACCCAATTACAGTACTGTAAAACAAATTAAAAAAACAAACACATTAAGAAAGTTTCATGCCATGGTAAGACTTGCATTGTGACTCATTTATTTATCTGGTTTTATACTCACATGCTACTTTTCTGGCCTTGGCTAAGAAATGGCATATTAACCAAAAACATGCTACACATAGCAGCAAACACTAAAATCTGCGAGAAAGTGTGTAGATTAAATGAAACAACTTTGAAATGAACCGATACTAAGATTTGCATGACACTGACTCAATCTTCAAATCTCCCTCTTTAAATGTTGTCCATCTCTGGTCCAGTTACCCAGCTGAAACACTCTAGATAAGCACGTCCTGTAGTCCAAAGAGTGTCTTCCTGCATCCAGAATAATCACACAGGTGCAAACGCAGGACTGTCAGCTTCCTCCCTTTGAAAATGATATTGTGGCTACATTTGCACCTCTACTGGCTTTGTGCCTGCATAAATATAGAGGACCTTACTCTTTCCAGTCCAGCTGCAATAGCCTTGCTGTCTGCCATCTTCATGCTGTCTGACATTTGGATGCTTTGCCCTCCACGCACCTAACTGGCTTACTCTGTTTGGTAGGATGAGCCGAAAGAAACTTTGCTTGTTTTTTGTTGAAAATAAAGTATTTTACGCAGCTGTAGTGTACTTTATAACAGAAAACAGTCACTGTGGTTGCAGTGACTTTGTCCCTGACCCCCATCCCCCCACCCTAGATCCCCCTTTAAAAAAAACAGAAAGTCTCTTTCTGATCTGGAACATAAAACACTGTCAAAGAGAAGACGCCATCCTCTATCGCTGCGTACCAGAACCACCCACTCCTTTAAGCTTCGTAAATGTCAGCTTGAATAACGTCAGACCTTGATGAAGAGTGAACATCTGAGAATCACTTTAAGAAGGTGTGATGAGGTAAAATAGGGTTAAAAATACCGTCAAACGCATTAATGGTTTACATTTGTGAATCATGTTGAGAATTAATTATGGCATCTGTTGATTTTCTAGTGTTTAGTCTGATAGAGCTGCATGCAGTTAGGTGAGGGAAAATATAAAGAAAATATAGGAAATGGTTGCATCTAAGGGACATTAACTGCACATGGGAAAAACAAATAAAATAGAATAAAATTAGTAGAAATTTAATACTAAAATTATTAAAAATGAAACTATTTCTTAGCTATTACCTACGATAATTCCATTTTGTGCCTCTTGTGGGCAGACTCGCTGGTATGGCAAACCTTTTTAGCAAACAGTTAGTTATTTACACAGGCGGGAAACAGGGAACAACATTATGATTCATTTGGAGTCATATTGCTGTCCACCTGGGAAATGGAAGTCAAATATATCCCCTTTGATTTTCGGTCCTTTATAACTCCTGATGGAAACAGCTCAGAGGGTTTAATACAGACCCAGAAATTTGGTTCAGGATGCTTCAAGTCACCTTATGTGACTTTTTGCTTCAATACCAGGGAGATAAAAAATGGATTTTATGTTTAAATATATAACAAAACAACAAAGACCTAAAAAAAATTTAAAAAGACTGTTGCCAAGTAATACAGAAAAAACAGCAAAGTCATTAAAACTCCCATAGGCTTAAAATTCACTTAGCTGCAGTCTCGCACTGACACTAATAGATTCCTAGCATGCAATGAGAGATGGCATGAGCAAAACAGAGATGAGGCACTGTATATCCGAAGGCTTATCACTATTCTGCACAGATGTGGCTTGTGTGCGTGTCCAACTTGATGCCTGCTGATGTATAAATGGTGTTCTCTTCTTTGTATATTCTTCAGGTGGCTGTGACAGGGGCACCCCCGGGGCAGGACCCATGAGGAGTCATAGAAGATGCTCACAGCCTGGGCGCTTCTGCTCTTCTTAGCCATGTGGGTGAGAAGCACCTTTGGTGGCCCGCTCTCCTTTCGAATAGGTAAATTGCAAAACATAATGGCTTCCACTCTATACAGTGCATGCTTTTCATTCTACTTGAAATATCAGTGAATGAGTGCATTTAAGTTTTTAATTGTTGAGTGGGAATTGACATTTTGTTGCTTCAGAGCTGTCAGCTCAGATAGCTGGATATCCTAATCTTTGCAGTCTCCACAGTCTCGATAAAACTGGCTGGAGGAATTCAATCACAAATGTTGAAAAGTAGCCATGTTTCCTCACATGTCTGTAACACATGGCCTGAGGTATCAACAGGCTACAAAATTAATGTGTGAATGTGACACAGTCCTAATTGTCTGTAAGATACTACAGAACTACAGTCTATAATCTATAGTTGTTTTACAGTCAGCCACACAACAGTTAATGCACCATAGACTTTCATGACAACATTATAGTTTAAGAGTATCTGGCTGGTACAAACTTAATACTATATACTGTTTACTGTTTGCTGTTGTTTACTGTGTATGCTGTGTACAGTGATACAGTATAGCTTTAAGCAATTAGCCACTAAAGCAAGCTTAGACCCAAAACAAACCTATTATTCTAACTCTGCACATACCCACCCTTCCACCTGCATATTAAACGAAATTTAAGGTGCATAATTAGACGCGTGTCAGCTGACCTATCAGATACATTGATTACCTCTCTGTTTATTGCAGCTCTTTTAAATATTTAACTATAAAAGTAATCTGAGCATAGCAAAAATCTGACTCTTATCCTAATCTTGCCCTTTTTTCACTGTTGTAAGCGGCACTTGCAACTCTGCAACTATTTTGACTGTGACTGTTGGGACTGTTGAACAAACATTTTAAAGCAATTGCTAAAATCTAGCAAAACCACTGCAGTACTGTGGTTCTGGAAATAGTGGCTGATCGGTGGACCAAGACTAGATTTTTCACTGGAGAGTCTGCTTCAAAAGTCACATAAACTGCTAGAGTATGCTGGTAACCGATGGAGGTTGGTCCATCTTGTTATTATTCTCCTACAGTCAGCAGCTCTCTGACTCCCTGTCACTTGCTCCCCGTCTACCAAAAGTGTGATTGACTGTCTCTTCATTTATGTATAGAACCCTTGTCTAAGGTTGGAAACGCTTGTTCGTGTGTGTGTGTGTGTGTGTGTGTGTTCCTGTCTAGCTATCTTTGTGAGAACCAACAGTCACTTGTGAGGACACACAACCCGGTCCTCACAAATTTGAAGGCATTTAAAGGCCTTTTCTGAGGATCAAAATGTGGTTTTAGTGTCAAGGTTACAATTAGGTTATGGTTAGGTTTAGGGTAAGGGTTAGGGTTAGGCATTCATTTTTAACAGTTAGAGTTAGGGTAAGGAGCTAGGGAAAGCATTATGTCAATGAAGGTCCTCACTAAGATAGCTGAACGGGGTTGTGTGTGTGTGTGCACTACATATAGAAATTAATAGTATTAATAGTGAAACTGAGAAAGAGATTCAGAATGACATTGATTCTGCGCCTCCCAAACTGTTCCCTGCTGTGATTTCTCAGTGGTCAGCTTTCAACTGTTCTTTTAACAAGAACACTTGAAAGTGAGATCTGTGTGCAGGTTAGAAGGGTGCAAGTTAATAGCACAGAAGCTGTGTACAAATGGCCATGTGGTTATATTAAGACTATTAAAAAAAGCAAATAAATCCAAAGGGTGCATTAAAAATAAGAGTGCCTCTTTAGATGATGTACAAATGCAATTCTAATTGTTCAGAAGAAAAAAAAAAGAAAAAAGCTCATGGCTGATAAATGCACATCCTTTCTTGATCTTTTGTCTTTTCCCTTTACTTCTCTTGTGTGTAAAAGTCTTTTTATCTTTCCAGTATTTTGAACCTTGACGAAATGGAATCAGTTCAAACTGTCATTTTTGAGCGCTATCACCATCTCTTATTTTTGAACAAGGCATTTATGTATCACTCACTGTTTTTCTACCCTGTCTGTTCTGTCTCATACAGTAGCTCTGTCACAGCACATCTGCTGTTTGCAGAATTTTTTGCTGGATTGTCACATAATGCCCCAAACCATTTTCTGTATTTTGAAAACAGCAGAGTTTCAGAGTTTACTCTATCAACACAACCAAGAACAAATCATTCCTTGTTTGTGAATATCATCTGAGAAGTAGCTTGCAGCCGCATGCCTTTTCTTTCTCCCAGTTTTCCCTACCACCCTCCACCTGATTGTACCAGCTCCACAGCAGTGGTGGTTTATATTTATCTCAATGTTGCATCGTTGATGGATAATTAGGTGCTTAGCCTGTTTTTGTACATTTCTTCTAATGTCATCTTTGCACAGAACTCCATTCATTGCTAGTTTATTCCAGTACAAGGCATAGATATGCAAAAGTACAAACACACAGCCACATATACACGTTTCACAACCCACAGAGACACACAAACAAACACATAACCCAAAACACCACTACAACTCTGCCATTTGAGCTGCAGGAGATGGTATTTAACATGGCCGTCCCTAGAGTCCTGCCTGGCTGGCATAATGTCACTGTCTGGCCTTCTCTGAATGTGTGAGTGCCAAAAACAACCTCCTGTCCCTCACACATTACCACCAGGACCAGCTAGCAGCCAGTAGCAAGCTCAGTGTAGGTGAACTGAGGAACTTCTCTTTGTGTCTGCCATGTTCTTAGCAAATCCAGGGATTAGGATCTACTTTTGTTTGTATATTAATTAAACCATGTGATGCAAAGTAAGTCTATTTACTTCAATTTTGATAAGGAAACATGTCTTCTGGCATTTTTATTGCTGCCTTGTGGTGGGGAACGAATTATGGGATAAACAATGTTTAAGTTGCAGTGGAGTTGCGATATCAGCCTGGGAAAGTACAAATTGATTTTCCTTCATTGTTCCTTTTAAAAAAAATGAAAGTAATGACAAGTGAAGCCTTAACCAAATAAAAGAAATAAAAGAGGTGAAATCAATCGCCAAAATACAATTATAAAAGAACAAAATGAGAAAACAAGAAGACAAACTGCAAACACTGCCTAAAAATGCTGGTTCACTACCATATGGTGCAGCTTGTTGCTGTGGGTGGTATTCAGCCATTAGTTAAGTGAAAAAGTGTCTCCTGTGTAATTCTGTTCAGCTAATAACTTGGTACTTATGCTTATTTCCAGACAGTCATCTTCTAAACACACATTGCTGTTATGAGTTGGTGTCTTCTTTTTGTAATACTGAGATTTAAAATGTAGAAAAAAAAGAAGAGCTGAGCTATTCAGGACCAGTGCAACTTCAATTTCAACAAAGTCCCTAAACATCTAGCTGGGTTTATAAAGAAATTTAATCAATGCCTCAATATAACCCATGAATAATGACTGCATACATCAACATAAGGCTTAGCTCATGGACAGTGCTCTTTTTGAGCATAAGTTAAGATGAATGAAATCAAAATGACAAAACTGATCAAATGAAAAGGAACTTACTGAAATAAGCTGAAGTCTCTTTGTGTCTTGAAATGAGAAAGGTCTTTTAATGCTGTCTCTATTATCTACTACCCAGGTAGGACTAATGGGGAAATTATGGTTCAGCAGTGGTGTCATGTGGGCAGTCTGTTGGCAGTCCATGGGCAGCTTTGCACTGCCTTTCTACCTGCAGAGAGTGTCTGTTGTTAGATTGGGGGCAGAGCCAAAAATATGTGGTACAATTTGTCTACAAGCTACTCTTTCTTCTGCTGTTGTTGGTCCATCAGCCAGCTGAGACAGAAGTTCTTACATCTAAAGAGCTGAAGTGAAACCAAGTGAAAAAAAGAGTGTCCACTGTAGTCACTGTCTGTGCTTTCTTTTTCTTTTCTTTTTTTTGGGCAAATCTCAGCCTTTCACCAATGCATGGCGAGCACTGTGCAGTTGTGATTTTGGAATATTTTGATGGAGAACTTTAGTGGCAGCTGACCACTTGCCCCAAAAGGTTCTCCTCAGGAAAATACCTCCACGAACAGACACAACCAAGGTACCATAAATTAAGCATTACAGTGCATAGCGCTTATCTGAAATCCAAAGGAATGGCTTGACACACTTCTACACATCTTCTATGATAATATCATTGGCTATACCATTTTAAAGACCATCCTGTATCTCCCTGGCTTGGCCTACCATCAGTGGTTCTTCAGAATCTTTTCTTCTAGTTCAAAAACCAATCAGGATTTCCCAGCACTAAGAACTAGTCCTCACAGTTCAGGGCCAGGATGTCTTTGTTGTGGTCTGTCACCATCACAGAGCAAAACCGTTACACGATTAGAGGCAGTAATCTCACCAGGAAGAGGCAAACACACTTCCTGTGCATAAGGTCGTGTCGCACATAAACCAACCTTACAGCAGCCCCGAGAACATAATGTGAAACAGCTCTAAATGATTAAAAACGGGTTTTAGTAGCTCTGTCTTTCACGTGGATTTCGCTACAATTAGAGCAATATTCAACAACACTACCAACATTGTCTTGCCCTGCAGAGACTCTCCATTCTGGCTGGTTTAATAGGAGAATATGAAAGCAAATTATCTGCTCCTCATACATGAACATGCGACATAAACAGTATTTTTTATATATGCTCACTTTTTTTTATTGGTGCTTTATTTTATTAAGTCACTTTGCATTATATGAAAAAAAGTATTAAGCCACACTTAAGGTATTTTCAGAGCCATTGCTACAGGTGTATGAAATGAAGAGCATCTAGCTATATAGATGCTCTTTACAAACATTTTTGAAACAGTAGATCATTATAAAGTGCTCACTGACACTGAGCATGGTATAATAACATGCCACCATTGCAACCATTGCATTGTATGTAAAAGTAGCTGACGATCTGCTGGATCTAACTGCTTCTCTGGCATTAATATCAGCACAAACACTGCGCTGGGAGCTTCATGGCATTAGTTTCCATGCTTGAGCAGTTCCTGTAGGTGTACTACAGGAGTACTATATGTACACTGTACTCTTTTATGATGTGGTTTTCTGAGGTGGCAGCATCTCTGCTGGGGACAGGAAGAGACTGAACAGGCTGATCCGGAGGACCATCTCTGTTCTAGGATGCCCACTGCACCCAGTGGAGGTGGTGAGAGACAGGAGAATGGTGGCTAAGCTATCATCCCTTCTGGACAACATCTCCCACCCCATGCAGGAGACTCTCAGCACTGAGCGGCTCCTTCAGTGCCAGGCTCACGATGTGGGACAGAGAGATTTTGCAGGTCTTTCCTCTCCACTGCTGTCAGACTCTACAACAAAGACTTTGCAACTGACCAAACACACACATCCACATCCACACATGTGCAATAGCAATAACACTAAGTGCAATACTCTTTTTCTGACAACCTTATATTTTACTCAGTTGCATATAGCATTTGCATTCTATTTTTATTCTATTGTATATACTATTTAATTTTATTATATTCTATTGAGTACAGTATCTTATTCCTATCATCTTATCCTATTCCAGTGTTTTTCTAATTTTTGCTATGTAACTATGCACTGATCACGTTCTGCTGTAACAAAACAAATTTTTTACGTGTGGGACTAATAAAGGTTATCTTATCTTATCTTATTATATATAGGGAGCCCAGTACTTTTTCCATATAGTGTATTTTAACTTTGTGTTATTGCACTGCAAAACCAGTAAGCAATTTGTATAATTGATTGTCTTTGAAGGTAATTTCAGGGATTGCATAGCTTGTCAATAAACAGCTTGAACAGCTGTTTATTGACTATGTTATGCAATGGCTGGCAGGGGGATGTATGAAAAATAGATATCTCACTCCCTGACATTTAATTGAATCATCGGTTTCTTATTATATATGTTCTCGAGGATAACTCAAGAGGCAAGATATCTGTTTTGTTGGCTTTATTCGCACATTTGTTATTATTTTGTCAAAGTGCAATAGAAAGAAAAAGAGAGAACGACGACAATGTTCCCCACCATCTTCCTTCAGCTGTCCCAATGATCCCCAAGTCATCAGTGATCAGCTGGGATATGTAATCCCTCATGCATTTTGTATGTGTCTGGTGGTCTCCTCCTAGTTGTACATGTCCAGAGGGAAAGACCAAACGGCAACTTTAACAGATGCCTGAAAGTTATTAATTTGATGCTTCGAGAGGCAGCAGTTTAGTACTGCGGTTAACCCAGGTATTAAACATGCTTAGCACATTCTCATTAAGATTTGCTTTCAGTTTAGCTTATTCAAAACATCTAAATAACATATGGATATGTACGTATAGGGGAAAAAACGATCCATTTGAGTGAGTGTTTTTAAATGTTATCGTCTGTCAGTGCAAAGCACACCAGTAACAAAAATACCAGCAGTTTTTAAAATCCAGAAAATGGTGTAATGGCTCTACTTCTAGCTTGGTACTCATAGATCTGCTTTGCCAGATAATCAGATAATAGCAAACATTTTTCTATGTGCGTTTGTTACTGAAGTTTCTCAGTTCCAAGCATTAAATAAAACAATGTTTTCAATTAAACTCTTAAGAAGACAGCTGGAATTCTTGTTTAGCTGACAATCAACTGATTTATGTAAATAATCTTCAATCAAATTTGAATCATTATTAAGACAACTTAATGTCATTATCAGAGAAAATGAAACTTCATAGATAGTAATAACGAAATACTCACATATGCTGCCCTAAAGTTGCTGCTGTCCTCACAGTTAATGCATGAGATCCAGTCTGAGGAGTGTTGAACATAAAATGTTCAGATTTTTTACATTACTCCTAAAACACTTACAGAGCATCCCGGACTACTGAGGGGGCAGCAACAGGAGTATCTCCACAGGAAGAACTCAAATCGAATCTTTGTCTGCTTCTTTGCTCTCTTTTCCGAAGTCAGTGGGAGAACACGATAGAGGATTCTCGGTGGGGTAAATTCAATTGGTTTTTCTTTCCCAGCAGCAGAGTCTGACCCTGCACCATCTACCTGGCAGGCTGGCATCATGCGAGCTCTTAGTGAGGAATAGTTTGTTGTGAGATAAATGTATTGAATACAAAATGTGCTGTCATCATTAAATGTTTAATAAGGAATACCGCATCCTATATGGGCTCAGTCATGTAGGTCTAGAGACCCGTGGTAACCACTGGTTGCTAGGGAAAAATGTGTATTTACCCAACATGCAGGATGTTGCTTGTTGTCGCTGGGTGTCAAAGATGATGCTGCAACAAAAACCTCCTTGTGATTGCTTTGGTTTCTATGGTTGCCCGTACTTTGTATAGAGACTTGCCTACTAACACTCACCAGCTACTTATTAAGCAGACGTCAAACTGTAGAAAAGGCAAGGCAAGTTTATTTATATAGCACAATTCAACAGCATGATTCAAAGTGCTTTATAGAGACATTAGAAAAACAAAAACAAATAAAAAGCATGATTTAAAATGGAAAGGAACAGTAGATAAAATCATTAGTTAAGATGTAAGTTTTGAAATTTAAGCTTAACAGTAAAACAGTGTGGATTTGGTGCTTTATTCAAATGCAGCTGAGAACAGGTGAAGCTTCAACCTGGATTTAAATAAACTGAGTGTTTCAGCTGATCTGAGGCTTTCTGGGAGTTTGTTCCAGATATAAGGAGCATAAAAGCTGAATGCATCTTCTCCGTGTCTGGTTCTGACTCTGGGAACTGATAAAAGACCGGATCAAGATGACCTGAGAGATCTGGAAGGTTCATACTGGGTCAGGAGGTCACTGATGTATTTTGGTCCTAAACCATTCAGAGCTTTATAGACCAGCATCAGAACTTTAAAGTCTGTCCTCTGACGGACAGGCAGCCAATGTAAAGACCTCAGAGCTGGACTGATGTGGTCCACTTTTCTGGTCTTAGTGAGGACTCGAGCAGCAGAGTTCTGAATGAGCTGTAGTTGTCTGACTGACTTTTTAGGTAGACCTGTAAAGATGCTGTTACAGTAATCAAGCCTACTAAAGATGAATGCATGGACTAGTTTTTCCAGGTCCTGTTGAGACATCAGATCTTTTATCCTTGAAATATTCTTGAGGTGATAGTAAGCTGATTTTGTTATTGTCTTAATGTGTTTTTCTAAGTTTAGGTCTGCATCCATCACTACACCCAAATTTGCAACACAAAGCAGAAACAAAGACTATTCACCTCCAAAATAAAAGTATTGGAATATGTTGGTTTCAGTGGCAGAAGGCAGAAGTTTTACTCTGAAGGGGAGAAAAACTACATACATACTACTTACTACTTACTTACATATTTTCTACTCGAGCACTCAAAGCACCTTATACAACATGTCTTATTCACACCCATTCAAATAAAGACTTTTTTTCTATGCTTAAGAGCTTTCTATCGTCCACCCACAATCAAAGAGCAACTTAGGGTTACTATCTTGCCCAAAGATATTTGGCATGCAGACTAGAGCAGCCAGGGATGGAACCATCAACCATCACATTAGTAGATGGCCTCCTGAGCTACAACCACCCCAACATTCTCAACTTACACTTTGCATTGCACTTTCTCAAGTTTCACCATCACTGATGGTTAGTCACCAAGTGTTTGTGGACAAGTGGGTGTTTTTCATGTAACCAAAACAGTTGAAAAGAGGTTTTTGATGCAGCATTTTCTTTGCAACCAGGTTGCCAACTGCTCTCTAGGCTTTTGTGACTGCGGTTGGGTTGGGTCAGGTTGGCTGTAGCTCAGGAGGTAGCGTAGATTATCATAATCAAAAGGTTGGTAGTGTGATCCTTGGCTGCTGCAATCTCCAGTCTTGGGAGAGATCCCCATGATCTCAGATGTGTTCATCAATGTGTACAGTGAATATTAGATACAAAGCACTTGGGTGTAGGAAAACGTGCTTTGGTAAAAAGCATGGCCTCCTATTTTGGTGCTGAATTTTGGCAATAGAAATAAATCCTTTGCTGGAGTACCAGTATTAAAATTACTGTTTTTCTGGAGAGAGTGGGCTCTAGTTTGTGTGCTTGTATTTGTTCACATCTGTGACCACTGTTATGCACTGTATGTGGCTCCAGACACCAGGGGCATGTAAGGTGGATCAGCAAAATTGAAGCCCACAGGTAGGGTCTAATAGTGTAATTAGCCCTGCTGAGGTAATACCCACAAGTCAGCAGCATCACACTGTCACTTCCCTCAGTTCAGCCCCATCTACGCTCACAGGGACTTATTAAGGCTGGCTGCTAGAGCCACCATGGCTGAGTCATTGTGCCCTCCAGTCAGGTTCATTCTGCCCTCGCATGCTCTGATTTCAGCTGGCATCTATGAACTCATTTAACACACTGTTACTGGAAGAGCAGAGAAGATAGCATGTCCGAAAGGAAGGAGAGTAAATAACTGTGAAGGAAGCATCCTGCAGTGCTTTGACATATCATTTGAATTGTAGCATTGGTTCCTCTGTGGTGAAAAATGCAAATGTTGGCTTGAATGGATGCTAAAGCAGAGACCAAGATGTCCAGCTGAGGAGCCACAAGAGGAGATTTAATGATTAATCTCTCTGCTTCTAATTAGTATGGGAGCCATTAGGTTAATGACACTCAGACATGTGTACTCACGGAATTGAAGCCACAGGGTACACTTTCAGCTAAACCTCTTTTTCGGCGACCACCTGTTACAAGAGTCAACTCAAACTGCTCAGTTTTCTTTGATTCGATCTGAGGCCAACAAAGGTAATGAGGGTATAACAGAAAGAAACGGTGCTTAATTACAGAATACCGCATGTGCAGAGAAAGAAAAAGGCTCTTTGTTATAGCATACATCAATCATGTAATTGGAAAATGTTTGTCCAGGACTGTAGAGAGGAAATTATGAGCAGAATTAATCCCACATACATGCACATACAAATCCATCCTCAGGCGCTGACTGAGGGGGGAAAGTTTATGATTAATCTCCAAGGTTTTAATTAGCGGGGCAGGTGCTGAGACCAATCATTTAGTTAATGGCAGGAATGGCAGATAGGAGTGATGTTATGCAATTATGCACACTATTTTGCTCCTGAGCCTACCGCATAAATTATTCACCAAATCTGATAAAGTCACAGTGAATACGTAGCGCGCTTATACTTTAGTTTTAACCACACACATCCCAACAAACACACAAAACACAGCCTCCTGAATTAATGTGTTCTCCACAGATAAGAACAAATTGAAATAAATATTGCCCATTTGGTCATGTGCATGCACACATACCCTAAATGCACTCTAAAAAAAACCCACACATTAGCTATTATCAGCTACACACAAACATAAAAACATTTACACTTGAATTATTAACAAACTAATTACAAGCTGCAGGATGATGTTTGAGGATGTGTAATGGGGCATTGCCACACGCTGAGGTGGAGGAATGTGAGAGCGAACAGGGTTGCTATCCTTTTCAGTTATGCGATGATGTAGAATGAAAAGTATAACCAGAATACTGGCTGAAGCTTAAATGGAATCAGGGCCTTGGTTGTTTGTTTTGTGTTGTCATCTGTTCACGTGCCAGCCTATAAAACAAACAGTAGACCAAACAGCATCTATAACCCTTGTGATTATGGCATTAACCAGCTTCTTATCTACTGCCAGCCTACCTCTTATGAAAGTCCTTGCATCAGAGATGGATTGCTTGTTCTGACACGGTCTCACGCCTTGCTCTGCCCTGACATTCGTTTCTGTTTTAGCTGTCACGTCACTGCAGCAGAAAGATCTTTATGTTCTGTATCAATTTTGCACTTAGGTTATGAAACATAAGTCAAGGAATAACGTGTGAATCAAGTGAGCATTATTTTATATCTGAAATATGTAAAATTGGACCCTTTAGCAAGTAAATTATCACACAGAAATGATTGTTAAATGCCTTTAAATATAAAATGTGAATTATGTCATTGGAATACTATTACTAAGAGATCTTGGAAAAGGGAGGTAGTGATTACATGAGTAGACAGATAGATATGATGTTATTGTGTACTGATGCTCAGTTGATGCTAAAAACTTTGGATCATCTCATAATTACATTACTTCCTTTACACTTTCTTAAGCAGCACATTCCTGAATTGCTTGCAAATGGTCCAGAATGCCACTTTTTGGCCACGGTCTATTTATACTGGCTCCCTGTAGAATTCATAAACCAACTGATTGTTAAGTTCAAATACTCAGAGGCATACATGATGAGTCACCCACCTAAGCTGTAGCTCTGTTTAGGCGAGGTATTTAATCTACAATAACTAACACTTAATACTTTGGCCTTTATTTTCTCCGGGGAGGAATCAGGGACATTTTTTTCATTGTTTATTTCTATTCGTCCCACATTTGCACCACACGGCGCTGCATCTCTTCGACAAGAACATCAATTTCCTCTTAGAAGTAGCGGTGTTTGTGCAGCAGATCTTGACTCTCCTCATCCATTACAGTCAGGGCATGGTGGAGAGAGCACTGCTTTTAAAGGGAATTAGAGGAGATGATTTGATTATTCGTGATTGATGTCAACCCCAAACTTAGAGTAATTTATTCTCCCTGTTCTAAACCATTTTACACCTCCAGCACGTGAGCACCATGCCCGCGTTCTCAAAAGGAATTAATATCAGTCATTTTTTTCAAAACTATGCGAAGTCCACGAACTTGTGCCAGTGATTGTGCTTATGGCTCGATTCATTAAAATATAGTTATGAATGCTGTGAAATGCCCTGCTTTTTTCCTGTGGAGAGCTAGAGGGGAAAAACAGCTTTTGTTGGCTGTGCTTTGATTAGGGTGAAATAAAACACAACATCAATGGCAGGTTAAAATCCATGCATATACTGGCTCAGATATGCAGAGAATCATATACAGAAGCATCTTCCCTCCCTAAATGCAATGATAGCAAACTTTTCTGATGTCCTCTCATCGAGCTGCTTGTTAGTCTGATGCAGAGATAATGTTTTTTTATGCATAGATGGCTACAGCAGTGTGGTCTGCAGTTACAGTGTGTTCTGTAACTGCATGTCTTCAACACAACAATATTATCGTTTAAACATTCCTGAGTCTCAGTACCTTCTATATTGAAATTTTAGGGAAACTGGCTGCCTCATAAAACTGCATGTGGTCACCATTTATACCACATTTATGATAGCGCAATTTTATTAGAGGCGTACTCTGACTGTTCTGAGCACCAAAAGTGTTTGGTGGTAGTGCAAAGAAAAGATTTGGTCTGAATAGAGTTCGTATGAGTGAGTGGCCTGAGTGATGACGGTTATTCAGGCCATGGGTCAGACTGGTGAGAGGTGGGGTGTGGGGGAATAGTGTTTGTTAACAGTCCGAATGGCCCAGGGGAAGAAGCTGTTTGTCGGTCTGGAGGTGTGGGACCTTATTGACCCGAGGCGCCGAGCAGACAGCAGTGGGTCGAACAGAAAGTGGGCGGAGTAGACAGTGGTTTTGCAGATCTTCTCAAACTTTAATGTACTTTTCTGCATTCATGATTCAGAATCAGAATATAAAATGGATTCTAATTCTAATTCTGAATCAATAATCCAGAAAAGTACAATCAAGTTTTGATCCAGCATACAGTACCATGTGGAAAGTGTCTTCATTCGGACATCAACCAAAAATGAAATGTCTCACCAGCACCCAAGTACACACAGGTATCATGCTGTTTGATGTTTAAAAGGAGTATAAAAGCCAGTAGTTAATTAAACACTGGGACTTGTATAATGTCCAGAGGTGTGGTTGTGACAACTAAACATTTTTAATTTCAATAGCTGTAGATTTAGATTTTTTTTTAAAAATAAACTGCCTCTCTGATTGTAGTTACTTGAAGGTGTTTATTGGTGAAGTTGTGTATTCGTATCAGCCACATTATGTTTTGTCAAAATTTCCTTACATATCCATCCTGGTATGTTTTCCGGTTGTTTGAGCATGTATTATTTACCTTCATGTTAAAGTAGTGAAGCTTTGACACAATGAGTACGGTGCCTAAGTGCTTTGAAGACTATTCCTGTGTAAACACAGATGGGTAGGTGGAGTTGCTCTGTCATTTAAACAAACAATATAATAAATGAGGAAAGTAATTAAAGAGATTGAAAGGAGAACCTCAGGTTTTTTTAAATAATGAATAACCTTAATATTGTGCTGTAATACAGTCGGTGTAAGACCATAAAAGAGTACTGCAAGTGTTTTAGTGCATATAGTTATTACATGCTAATGACCACAGATGGGCTCAACAGTAAAAGCCTGCCTTTAATATAAGCCTGCTTCAAATGAAACACTCAGTCTTCTTTAATGTAAATTGCCTGAAGTTTCAGACTGTTTCAAATGATGCAATACTTAAAATGATTTATTCAGTACTTAAAATTACTTATAATATAATTTGTGACTCGTTTCCTGTAAAATACCCTGAAGTTATACACAACTTAAATTTACTTACAGTATAATTATTTCTGCTACTTTGTGAAAACTTGAATTGTTACCCTGTTATTCTACTGTATGTATCAGGAAGGTCAGTAAATACAATATATTATAATTTCAGGTAAAATACATTTAAATTCCTTTTAATTATAATGTGCTTTGACTCAATTAGTTACTCATCCAACATATATACAAATAGTAAATACTATAGTATGTTATATAGTCTACACTCCCAAGCTTCCTTTGTTTTCTGACAGATTTTCTTGCTCATTTTTGTCATTTCTTGTGTTGTTTATGCTCTTCTTGTGTGGCACATGCGGGCTGCTTTACAGACTCTGCCTTTTTGTCTGTTCGCTATTTGGATTATTTACCTCACTGCCAGGCTTTCTGTGGATGACCTCTGCCTTTCCTCTGAATAAAGGTTTGGATTTTGGAGCTTTTTACTTAGTTTACCCTGCACTTGGATTTTTCATCTCAGCGTTTATTACAGATGCAGAATCCCTACTTAAGTGTCAGGCGGAGACGGGGAACACTCTGCTGCTTTGTATGTATCGACATGACACAACCTCAGAGACAGTAAATGACCTAGACATATGCGGCACACTACTCCATTCAAATGTGCACACACGCAAAAAGAAAGATTGTATTTTTGTGCTTTGGCAATATTGTTTCTGAAAGCTTTCGTGCCAATAAAGCTGAACTGAAACGTAAAATTTAAGCGGAAGCCTGTGAAGGAGATGCACAATTATGAAACCAGCTGGAACTAAAACATAAACCATTTTTAAATTTATTTTGTCGTCCCCATATTACCTTAAACTGTATAAATAACAAGACAAAATAATAAGTAACAAGCATATACACTATTATCTGTAACCTCAGATGCACATATATACACACAACTAAATTGTGTCTTTTTCTGTTCACCACTGTTAGTAAGGCGTAAAGGAGATCACAAATGGCTGCCATTACAGAGAAACATCCGAGTCCAATTTATGCTGTATAAGAAGTTTCAAGCAACCAGTCACACTTGCCACACATTCAAAACGTCCTTGCACTATAGATGTAAGTGTTGTTGTTTTTATGGCCACAGAAGAATGCATTATTCTGCAGCTCAAAGTAATGGCAGCTATGCTGAAGCTAATGGCCGTTGTTTTGGATCATCACAGAAACTTTGTTTGGGATTTGCTCTATTACCTCAGGAAAACACAAGGAACAACTGAGATTAGTGATGAGATAAAGCTCAGTGTTCCTACCAGGCAGTTTCACACACCCGAGCAGCTGTTTTTTTCCCTCCTCTCCTGTTTTATTTCTGTGTTTAGTCTACGAGGACAGTGGTGTAGAGGAACCCCCATTGGCCCCTTCTTCACTTGCCTTTTTCTTGCATTTCAGATGGATCAATTCCTCTAGCACAGCAAACCTTAACTGCTGACATTTGGAGGTTAAAGGGTATCAAGTTGTGTCCCTCGTGCATATGAAGACCCCAGATGCTTATTTTCACCTGGCAGCAGGAAGCTTCATGAAGGTTCACTATATCCCCCTGTATGTGAGCCCTCTCCCCTACTGAAAGCCTGACCTATGAGCAGAAATGGCCAACAACAGGGATACAGTATCTCTTAAGGTGCAGTGAAAATGGGAGAGTGGATGTCCTGGGGAAAGGCATCTTGGGGAGTGTTCAGTACTTGCTTGCAGTGTTGCTATAAACTAAATTTTTTTACCTGTATACTATTGAGTGTTACTGTAATTATTAAAAAACAAACAAACAAAAAAACTAAAAATAAAGTTAACTTTTTGAGATTGGGCATTTTTTTAAAGAAAAATGCAGCTGTTTACCTAACAATATGGCCAATTTCTATATTTTTTTCAGTAGCCCTAGGCTAGCTCAGAGCTCCAGAAAATTGTGCTGGACCAACATTAGCAAAATAATGAAGGAAGCCACTTTTGTTTGTTTTGTTTAATCCATTAGTAATGGTGAAAAGCAAGCACCTCTCATCTCAGCTGGGGTCAGCCTGACACTCCCTTTGGTCGTTTACTAAATACGGATAAATTGTTTTGAGCTTGATTACATTTGGCACCTTTGGCATTTTATTCATTAATCAGATTTAATTCTTTAAATACAGTTTTTTACAGACACACACATCACAATACAAGTACAAAATATTGCCTGGTCGCATCCTGCTTTAGTCAATGTGCCTTGTGCCATATTTTCATCCATATACTTGTATTAGCATTGCCAAACCATATGCACACACATAGATAAATACAATAGCATACAATAACACACACAAAACTCTTCTCCCTTGACACCACATTCTGCCAGTCCCTCTCCATTATGCCTCACCTCTGATCATGGCTCACAGTGAAGAGTTTGGCGAGCCCTCAGAGCACCGCCGACCCAGCTGCTGCCAGACTCTCTGCCATAACAATCAGATGGCACAGACATCGACAGCTGCCACCTTTGCCTTGAGCACCACCTCTGGCTACACAGATGCCTGGTGTTGTGTTCATGTGCACTGGTTCCACTTGTGACTGTGTCGTAACACATATGTGTGCACTAGCCTGTAAATCTGTGGCATTGCCTACTGTTCTATTTTTGTCATTCATCTCCATATGGTATATGGTAAATGGTAAATGGCCTGTATTTGTATAGCGCATTTACTAGTCCCTAAGGACCCCAAAGCGCTTTACACATACAGTCATCCACCCATTCCCACACTGGTGATGGCAAGCTACATTGTAGCCACAGCCACCCTGGGGTGCACTGACAGAGGCGAGGCTGCCGGACACTGGCGCCACCGGGCCCTCTGACCACCGCCAGTAGGCAACAGGTGAAGTGTCTTGCCCAAGGACACAACGATCGAGACTGACGGAGCCGGGGCTCGAACCGATTACAAGGCGAACTCCCAACTCTTGAGCCACGATCACCCACTTGGTAAACTTATTTACCAAGTGTTTGTTCGGAAGGGAATGCTGCTTGACTAATAGATAACTAACCCCGGGAGGGACTAGTACCGGGGATGTTCCCAGTTCTAAGCAGAATCCATACAACATGTATAGCAGGTTATGAAGACAAAAGGAAACCTCATCAGTTATAACACTGTGAAAGAAAATTTGTTAAAAAATAAATAAATTCATATGCCTTATTGTTTGTATTTTGCTATGTTTCAGTGATTCAATAATAACAAGCTTGAAAGTCAGAGTTTGGAGTGACCAGATGTATTGTTCAACACAGCCTGAACTCTCTTAGGCTAGCTTTCATGTCATTTCATTAAGTAGCCTTCAGGAATCGTTCTCCAGCATTCTTGAAGGTCATTCAAAGCTCTTCTTTGGATGTTGGCTGCCTTTTTTGTTCTTTACTCACTCAAGATGATTTGACAGTGCTTCAATAATGTTGAGGTCTGGGCACGCCTCTCTCGTGACATCCTCCTAACATAATGATTATGATTTGATTCAAAAATGTCAAATTTGGATTCATCATTCCATCAGACCTGCTGCCACTGCTTTCAGTCCAGTTCATCTGTAATATGGGATACCTCAGCTTTTTCTCCCTGATTCTTTCAATAGTTTCAGTGATGTTTCATTTAGGACCAGACAGACTGCTACTAACAAAGTGCCTAAAGATACAATTTTAATTTGGTTCATTCCCTAAAACAAATCCAGAAATGCATACAACTAAAGGTATCATTAATGGAATAAAAATATCCTTAATGATTATATCATAAAACAATCTCTTCATGTTTACTTAGTTGTTGTTATATCTGCTGATTTTAAATGGACTGTTGTATTGTACTGTGCATCTTAATAAAATCCAGTCATCAGATACCCTGTGAGGAAAGAATCACGCAAGTGGAAATGAAGGAAAAGATCAGATGGAGGACAGGGTACACGTAGTGGTGAAATGACACATTTCATAGCTCAGCATCAGTGACATCATTGTAAAGTACAGGCACAATTAAACACAAATACACATATATAACTGGGACTGCAGGCCAGTATGGCAGTCTATCAAGTGTGTACAGACAGCTTGACTATTTTCACTGCGCAGCCAACTGTGCTATTAACTCGCTCTGTGCTGAATCAGTTGACAGGTCTCTGGGTCCCATTGAGTGTGTGTGTGTGTCTGTTAGTGTGTGTGTTTGCATGGCTTTTTTTCCCTCTCCTTCTTTGCCTCCCAGCTATCACCAGCTCCCTCGCTGTTCAGGGTCAACGAAGATTGTCCCTCTTGTATTTCTGCTATCTCCTTACCTCAGATTACACAGAGTGCAGTCCTGTAGGAAAGGACCATGGATTACAGCCCACTCCTGCAAACATGTGTCCAGTAGTGTCCCTGGATCCCTCACCTTATCAACCACATATGCACACCAACTGGGGCTCCCATGAGGGCTCTATATCCACTGGTCTTCTTAAAACCTCATGGACACAAAGCATACTATCCTTTTTGTTTCTCTTTCACCCACACTGAAGTAGAAGTGCACGTGTATACACACTCATAACCCCCTTTAAGCAGTGTTTTCAGCACCAGACTTCAACATCAAGAGAAACTAATGTGGTAAACACTTTGAGTCTACTAGTTAGATTGTAACTAGCAGACTCAAAGTTACATTGTAACCATACATTGCTTTAGCTCAACCCTTGCGAGGAACCTTAGACACATATTCAGCATTTTCAGCCTCATTTACAGTATGGAGCTCGGTGTCTGTGTATTTGTTAACAGTGTAGATGTGCTGTGGTCACGTCCCCACGCAGTGTTCTGTGTCCCATGTGATGTTCAGGTAAACGTATAATGAGGCAGAAGTGACCCTCAGCTGAAGCACTACATACCAAAGCAAAAGCAGAAACACTGACTATGAGCTCTAGTAGATGGAGAAGCAGAGAGCATGAACTACAACATTTACTGGTGAGGGTGGTGACGACAGACTCTACTGTACTTATCGCAGAGTCCAGCATTGTTCTCCCTGGAGTTTTATTAGGCTAGTCTATGGAAACTTTGCGTTAGATACCTTCTGCTCCTACTCAATTCAACCCCAAAGCTCACAAATTACTTTGTGAGCTGTTTCTCCCTCTAGACATCTCTCCACGTCTTTTCTTCCTGGATCTCTATGTTCCCTTCACTGTTGTTATCTTTGTAGTCTTTTCCAAAGTTCTTTTAGTCTCATGAGGAAAGCTCGAAGCCCAGTTGGAGTCTCTCATAACATCCTGTTTGCTGAGAAACCTCAGAAACCTCACCAGTGTCTGTCTCTCAAACTACGCTTATAATCTAATCTAAGTGATGGTTTCATAGATGAATTTGGAATATTAGAAGCAAAACATGGTCACAAGATTGTGCTATTTCTTTTATTTCTTTATTGTGTTTTTGAAGATTTAACAGGCAAAGCAGCGCAAGAGAAGCAGAATGAGAAATAGGACTGTGAGCTACACTACACATCTGTGCTGATCCTGCTGAAGGGCCTAAGGAGCTTTAGTTTTGTGTCTTCCGGTGATGGATACTCATAGAGTCCATGACTTTAGCCGTGTCCCTGCCTGCCCTGTTGAAATGTTGATAAAAAATCGATGCTTCTTGTGTTGCGCCCATCAGTCAGAGTGAGGACATGTGACATGCGCTGCATAGTGTGTGTCTGAGAAAGAGGAAGAGAATGAGGGCCAGCGAGAGGAAGAGGGAGATGAGTGATTGAAAGCAAGGTTATTAAAGTCATTTTCACGTGGTGGATTATATTGGAACATTGCCCTAAAGCAACAGGATGAAGACAGGCCCTGTGTGTGCTGTTAACCCATTGGGGTGGATGAATCTCTGACCATTTTCCAGGCTGTCACATCAAAGGCTATCAAAGATACAGCCTTATATTTATAAAAATGTATTTTTTCCCGTTCACCTGTGGTTATGTGTGGCTTTATGAATGAAATCTGTCTATTCTACTGACAATCATCGTTCTCCTCTCGCAAACCTGTGTTGGCATGTTATATATAGAGTCAGACCATACCTTTGTAAACCTTAGCATCATTTTTGTCCACTTTATCTGGAGTGTGCAAGCATAAGTGGCATCCTTCGCTTCTGGATCTGTCTTCCACCGGGGCCATCCTGTCAACCTGTCATCTGATCTGTGTGCTATTCAGCTACACGCCTCAATTTTAGACAGAACTGCAGCACAGTTTGTAGCAATTTCCCAATCAGACTCTGCAGAGAGAAGAGGGCTTTCGCTTCTAAATCACAGTTGCCCATTTAGACCAATTGCCAAAATTGCGCCAAAACAATGTTCTCCTAAAATTCTGCTTCATTGCTAATTTGAAATAATATTTTTCCAGTAGTGTCTGCGGTATGACATTTGACTTTTCTGATCACACTAATACAAAACGGGTAAACTGATATTGTTATTTTCTCTCACTTTAACTAACAACGTTTAAACCTCAAAAAGTTGATTGTGTTCATCTGGACGCAGCATTTTCAAACATTTTAGCAGTCATCCAAGTGACTTCTTCAGCCTCAGCTAAATGCCGGTTTCCCAACATTTAAACTGTAGCTATCCATCCATTTTCTCAACTGCTTGTCCAGTTCGGGACCGTGGGTTCTCAGCAAAAACAGAACAAAAACAGAGGGTAAACTCTGGTCAAGTTACCCCACTACCACAGGAGGAATGGACAGAAAGCCTTTCAGATCTATGGCCAGTTTAGAATAGCCGATTAACTTAACATGCATGAATTTGGACTTTGGAAGGACGAAGAAGTACCCGGAGAGAACACACACAGCCACAAGAGGAACATGCAAACTCCACACAGAAGGACCCAGGGCCTCCTCTCTGTGAGATTATGATGCTACCACTGCAGCATAAAATAGTATACCAGTAATGCTTGTCATTAATCACACACTTACTTCCAAAAGTTAATGATTTACTATCAAAACGTTTAATTTTAACTCCTGTTTGAGTTCTTGAATAAGGTAAACAGTGGTTATAAAGGAGCGGTAGATTCGTCTTCAGTGGTTTATTATGCTCGCCAACAAATGGATCTAAAGCTCCAAAACAAAAACAGAGAGCAGCAGAACAAACTGATTGTTAAACTCTCACAATAACCATGAACTAATAATAAAAAAGCTCATCAGTTGATTGGCAGATTGTTCCCGTTCTAGATGCACTATAATTGTACCGAACTGGAGTCTAGATTGACCTTTGCGTTAGAGGAAGCGTGTCTAAGGTACATTGGACTGTTATAAAAGAAGTGGTCCTGTCATCCACTGTAAAAGATCTATTGGAATAATAAAGGTCAGTTTCCAGCAGGTTAAGCTATCATGTCAAAATGGCGAAAGCCCTTTTCAGCTTGCATGTGGCTGCTTGAGGTCAGCAGCCTATTTAAGTGCGTCTGTGGTTACATACACAATACGATTATTTCGCACTGTTGCTGCATATGATGCAGTGTGTGTGTCTGTAGTTTTTAACTAGAGGACAAGCTTTTCGTTTAATTTAGTTCACAGGAGATGACGTCTTAAAAATTCTTTCTTCTTCCTTTGTCGACGCCACTGTCTTCTGTTTGCCTCCTTTCCACTCATCTAAATGTCTGCTGGTCTTCCTTGACCTTCCAGACAATTACATGCCAGTGGCTCTATCTTCTAGCCCAGGCCTGTTGAGGGAGATATACTGACTGACAGGTAATGACACCCACTGAGAGCTGGAATTCCCCCAGGCTCACTGCCTGCCTGCCAGTCGGTCTGCTTGCCTCTATTCAATCCCCAGGGTCCAGAAGTCAAACTACAGCCGCCATATCAACGCTGTTTTCATCAAAATAACTCTCATCATCCTCCTCCTCACCATCATCATCGTCCAGATTATCCTTGCGCCGTACACATCAGTGTATAACAGTCAGCCGTCTCGCTGTCTGTCTCTGACAGGATCTGTCAGTTTGTTGCTCGTTGCAACAGGTCTGCCCAGGGTTTTCCCTCTGTCACCATCACTTCCTGTCACTTTCCTCCTCTTTTTCTATTTCTATCCGTCTTCAGCTCTCCCTTAAAACCTCTTTCCTCTTCCTGCGTCTGTCAGTCTGACTCTCAGGCTCAGCATTAACAATCATTCACTTTCACTTATTTTAAAATACCATTCATGTTCTTTTCCCGCTTTCCTCCACACATGCTCATCATCATTTTAACGGGATGAGCCAGTTACTTTGAATTAATTCATCCTGTGTCACAGATACTGATGAGCTGGCTGTGATTTATGCGAGGATAAAGTAAATGTCTGTGTAGATGTACGGGCACGTATGCTTGTATGAAAGACAGGGACGGAGACGGTGCCATAATTCATTGAAGTTGTCTTGAGACTTGATGGGAGCCTAGGCTGAGCACCAGGTGCTGCCATTTTCTCTGAAGTGATGGAGTTTAAATTTTCCTTTGCCCCCACCGGAAAACCAGACCCACAGCTATTCTGCCGTGAATGTTGGGCTGCCGCCGTCAAGAGACTGAATATACATTCAGGTGTGAAGGCACTTGCAAAGGTTAAGAGATGTTCTAAGAAAAGAAAGAAAAGAGACTGTTCAAAGGCTCATTAACACTCACACACACACACATGTATGCAAATGTGCATCCTTTGTGCTCTATTTTAGTTTTTAGACTCCAAAATTCATTGATTTTGTTTGATTTATTAATAGTCAAATATTTTCCCCTCTCATTCAAATGATCTGTAACTTAGAAAATCAAAGCCTCATATTTGTATTGGTTCCATTAGAATCTTAATCTGCTAGTACAGTCTAATCAAAAGGAAGAAAAAATATTTATTCCCATGTCGTGTTTTGTGTGGTTGTGTGTCATGTATGACTGTCTTACGTGAATCTAAGCGGCACAGGAATTCATAAAAATCGTGGAGCACTGATCTATCCGTGCCGTCTTTCTTCCTCCTTTTTGCATTACTGGCTCTTGTCATGGCCCTCCACAGGCTCTACAGCCTTTACAGAATGATCTCCGCTGTTGTGTACGACTTTTGACAGAAGCTGGCAATCCACTACCGAATACATATTTCTATTTCTGTCATCATGTTTAACCCGGAGCGATTTATCCTTCCATGAAGGAATGAATGTTTTTTTTCTCCTTTTCCTCAAAGCCTTATTCCACTGCTACCACTTCAACATTTCTTAAACCTCGATTCCTGAATTCAGTTGAAGCGTCACATTCATGGCAGTGACGATGACAGAGCTGTCAGCCAGCTTATGATCGGTTGGCTTCTGAAGCCATCTGTCTGATGGAGTAAGTAAGGTGTTTTGGGAAGGCTGAAAGTAGCAAAAGGTAACTACTCTTTCACATTTGTTTTTGCGTCAGCTCTAAGTTTAAGGACACAGCTATTACTGTTAATGGTTAGAATTTGCTCATATCCTCCCCGGTGAGTGATTTGCCATCACCTCGATGGTTAAAACTCTCCTATGAACGTCACTCCCACTCTTAGCAGCACAGACTTTATCAATAGGTGTGTAAGCAGAATATGTTTTAAGGTATTTCACTGCCCTTTGAAGGGAACCAACGCTGCAGGCCATGTTACTGCATGAAAAACACAGCAACCTCATTAACTTAGGTGAGCCCACTGCTTTTGCACACCAGGGTGCAGGCGTAAATATCTGCAGCACTGTATGATAATGGTGCTGCATGAGCCAATCAACGCGCACCTTCCTGCTGTAACAGAAAAACTGCAATTCTATTTACCTGGCAGTTTTTACAAGAGTATTAAATATCGATAGAAAAGCAGTGTTTTTGCATCTGAGAAGCCACAAAACTCACAGACTTATTACTTGAACCTGCTTTGCATTTCACTGTCTAACCAGTACCTGTTTAAGCGTGCCATTATCACCTCTGCAGTTGCAAAAATGTGCCAATTGAAAGTAGAGTGGAAAGTTCTGCAGGTGTTCTGGCAACGATGCGGTAATTTTTAAACAAAGACAGCCATTTAATTTCAGTAACGATCGGCATTCTACCGAGAGCAGTGCAAAGTAGTGGGTCAAACTCAACCTGACCTGATGAGGGAGTGTGAAGGAGCGAGTAATCCACTCAGAAAAATAATACGGTGTGGGGTAAGCACAGGTTTTACGGATGTGTTTCTCTCGTAAATGGGATGGCAATTTAGATCAAAGAGAGGCGGCTGAAGGAAAATCAATATGTTTTTGATATATGGGAGAACTCTTCTATGAGAAATAGCTGGGGACTGTGTGTGTCCTCAGAGTGTCCCAGTTTGTGTGAGACTACAGGTACTTATTAAAGCCATTAAAGTCATATTGTAACATTCAGTTACAATAGGCAATGTAATAGCTTGAATCCTAGAGAGAATTTTAAAAAAGCAAGAAATGAAACTGCATAAAAGTCTTTGTGTCCGTGCGCAGTTCAGGAAGACACAGAGATGCTTTTTTTCATTGTACATGATCACCGAGTAGAAATGTGACAAAATACTTGAAACAATGCAAACACATATCTTCACTGTAAAAGAAAACACATTCAAGAAAGTAAGTACCATATTCTGGATCTTTGACCCAGTGATTTAAGTTGTATTTTGATGATGTCATAAACGATTTCTGGTTATTATAGTTTTTGTAGTTCCCTTTTTGTGATCCCTGTCTGTTTCCCTAGTCATGTCCCTGTGTCTGTCTCTGTAATTAGTCTTTTCTCCCCAGCAAGTCATGTTTACATCCCACATAGCAGACAGGTCTGGCCCAGATTTGGTGTCTGCTGGCTGACTTCTGGCATGATAAGAGGTATGTCATCCAGATATGGGCCAGGCCTGGCGTAGATGGGACTGTTTATTTGATGGCATGCCATATCTGGCCCAATTATGGTTTGGTTTATGTGGCCCAGGCTCATAGAAAACAGGTCTGGCCTGGATCTGGCATCAAGCTGGCACTTGTGACTGACTGGTGTCATGGCAGGGTGTATGTCAACCAAATGTGGGCCAGGTCTGGCAATGAGGCACTATTTATGTTTTTATTTTCCTATTTTAGTTAGAAGACCCACATGCCAAGTTGCAATACTGCTATGGTAGCCAACATTTCAAATGCAGGTTTGACAGGTTTGTGAGTGTGCACTTTATCCAAAACCAAGTGAGGGTTTACTTAGCTCAGGAGGCAGAGCAGGTCACCTACTCCTCTGAAGGTTAGTGGTTCAATCCCTGGCTCCCCCAGTTTGCATGTTGTGAATGTGTATGAATATAGTTAGTAGGCCCTCAGTTTAGAGAAAGTGTGTGATTAGCTGAATGTAGCATGTTGTATAGAGCACTTTGATTAATCTGGGACAGTAGAAAAAAGGGCTATATAAGAATCAGTCCATTCACTGTCTAAACAGAGTTTTGTCATGTTACTTTTGCACTATTATGTTCCGGCACATGTTGTTATTACATGGCTTGATTAAGGTACACATTAGGCTGACATCTGGGGCCAGAGCTGAGACCGCTCTGGGCCAGCTCTGGGCCAGCTCTGGGCCAGCAGTGTGTCTGCAACTGGCCCGTGGCTGCACACAACTTACACAAGGCCCACATACTGCAAAGAATGACGGCCCTTTGGTGGCCCAGATCAGGTTTGCCAAAGGTAATCCACTCATGGGCCAGCAAAGGACCACCAGTGTGTCTGCAACTGGCCTTGTGCTGGTCCATGTGTGGGCCACCTCTGGCAAACCAGATCTGGGCCACCAAAGGGCCGTCATTCTTTGCGGTATGTGGGCCATGTGTAAGCACATTGTGTGGGCCAGATCCGGGCCATACCAGTTTTGCTATGTGGGATGTTTGCTTATAAGTTCTCATGTCTTAGTCTATGTGTCTCTGAGTGTGTTAGTTCCTGTTTTATTTTTACAGTCTTTTTACAGTGTTTTTCATGTGTTTTGGGTTAGTTCCTCTGTCCTCCCACCTGTTGCCTGTTCCCTCAGTATCCTTTTGGTGTACTTATTGTATCACTTTCCCCTTGCCCTTTGTTGGGCTCTCTGTGTCCTTTGTTGTAGTTTGTAGTTCTTTAAGAGTTGTAGCACTTTGGCTTGGATTACTTTCCACTGAGTTTCAGTTCAGCAGTAACGCTGTCCTTTATAGTTTAAACTTTCCAGTCTTGGGTTTGGGCCCAACTCCTGCCTGCTACACAGCCAACCGTGACAGGAAGTGTCTTAGTTTTAGAGGCAACAGTATTGGGGTTCCCCTCTTCTTTCCTCCTCTCTTCCCTTTGACACAGTTAAATTCTGCTGTTTAAACAAAATCAAAGCAGTAATATGTAAGGAATCGACTCTAAATGTTTGGGGTGAGAACTCTGTGAAAATTTGCAGGACAGAGCCAAAGCTTTGGCACCACACTCATAGCTTTGAGCTATCCACCCACACCAATTAGGCACTTGTTCTGATAATGTCTCCCCCTCTCATTCCAAAATAAATGAACACTCCTACCAGCAACTATCACAACCGTATCAGGTGCAAAATAAGACACGGTTTTTGTGTCTGTATGTTAAATATAACACAATTTGGAGTCAGTTGCATGCTTGCAAATCTCTCTTGCTCCCATTTATGTGATTGACTTAAATGTTTTTCTCCCAAAAGTTTAAGCTCTGAAAGGGAAACTCCTACAAGTATGCCTCTGTGACTCCTGCAAGGCCAGCCAAAAAATTACCAATGTCTATGATTTTCATTGCAAAATTGAATGGCGGTGTGGAACAAAAATCCATAAAAGAAAATTGTGAACACCTTGAAAGATGCCTGAGCATGTCGTTTTTTTAAATTAATGCAAAAGAAAATATTCAAATTTCCCTCTCCTCTACCATTCTTGATCCAGTCTTGCAAACGGCAACATTAAAACTCTGAAGATACCTTTTTCTGAGGGACTTCAAATTTTTTGATGTATTGAAGAAATGCTGAATGTTCCAGTGTTGTTGGAGACTTACCCGTGCCAGTGTAGCCAGGGTACAATGAATCATACTCCCTGCTGTTTTTCCATGACAACGAATGCTCATAAAAATAAAACATTCTAAAGTGAAAATATTTGCCAGCAGCTACTGACAATTGATGGCTGTTAGTCTGCTTGACTGGGGCATTGGTGTTGGCTCAGCTGACTCAAGTGAAAGAAGAGTGGGCAGGCTACTTTGCGCTGATGAATTGCTTTCAGACTTTGCTCAATCCCTGTCCCACTGGGTTGGAAAAGAGCAGCATCAGTATGCCAGTGGATGAAGTGAAAGACTTGACTGCACACGCAGGAGAATAAACTTATAGTTCAACATGGTAACGCCAAGCCAGCTGTTCAGCTTGTTTTTGTAGTTATTCGCCATCATTTTTCTCATTTGGCATCTGCCACTCCCAGACTCACCTAGCCATGTCCACCTTCATCAATCAGTGCGCTCCTGTGACAGATTCTCCGCTGACTCTATTTTATGCTTTGTGGATTTCCTGTAAGCATGCTGACATGGGCACAGCCTGTCGGTGGAACCCTTTAGTAAACAACATCTGTGCATTCATTTCATCTAATGTCATTGTGCTGCACAGCGCTGTTGTTGCTAATGTATTAACGATGAGAGACTGAAAATGTGGTGGTAGCTGCTATTAGTGCTTCGTGTCAACATCTGCAGCATGTTGGCCGTCTGCAGTTTCCATGTATCTGTGCCAAAGTTTACAAAATAATAGTTTTTTTTTTTAATTTTCTTTCATCTGTTAGTTTACAAATTCAAGCCTCACACATAGCATCTTTGGGGGTTTTTTTATAATATGCTTTTTTGTTTTTGTGTTCAATATAATTTGATTTTGTACATGCATTTGGGAGTGTTTCTGTTTAAACCTTAGAAGCATCTTCTGCAGCTCCTAAATCCTTTGTTTTACTGCATCAGCTAGTTGTGTATTTGCACTTAGGTAGCTGTTGTTTTAAAGCGTGGCTCTGCAGTGCTGACTGATGATAAGCTGAAGTGAAGCAGAAACTCAGTAAAAGGACATCATGCAAAGAATACACATGCACACACAGATTCTATGTACATATTTATCAGTTAACATGAGTGCATAAAACAGGATATGGTAACAGTTTTTTTCCCACATACTGTTAACAGTTATTTCATGAGACAGCTGTCGTCACCTTTCCTCTCATATTCACAACAAAAATTGCAGAGTACTCTCTGTCTCACTCTCTCTCATTTTCATTAATATGAGCTTGTTTTTTCAATAACTGCAGGAAATGACTGAACTTATTGAGATTATAGAAAGTTCCACAATACAGTTTTTGAATTTCCAATTGATTTTGCAGCCACATTGGTCACACAGGGGCACCTATGTTTACATTTTTATCAGTGATTTTTACCACTTTGCACATATTGCTTTCAGTCTTATAACCTATTAGTTAGGCCTCAGTTCAGACCAGTGAATGATCCTATGGCAACCTCCTGTACGCTTATATGTTTACCACCTGGTAAAGATTGCTCAAGGTTGCCAGATGCTGCTGGGTAATGGCTACAAAGAAGGTCGAGGAGGGTGTTGCACCAAAATTTTCTTTGCGATTGATTTTGGTCACTAGCTGTTTGCTATGATTGCCCATAGTCAGTATGGAAGAAGCAAAACACAGACTAACTAACCACAGAGTGGGAACTTCAAAAAGAAGAATGTTCAAAGGTCGCCCTGAGAGGTCAATCGGGCAACTTAAGAAAACACCAGCAAATAGAAAAATGCTGCAAAATTTAAAAAAAACAACTTTAAAAAAAAAAGGTAACAAACATGTTTTTGGGGAGACAATAATGTGATGGAACAGGTGCAGAGGTGATAAGCTAATAGCACTGTCACAGTGGTTTACAGAGTGGACTCAGGCGCGGAGCTCAGAATAAAGACAGTGCGTTTATTTACAGTGAAGCAAAGTTGACAATAGTTTGAATGTGTAATAATGATAGTTAGTGCGTCCTTCTTCCCGTGCTTAGACCGTGCGTGGTAGTGAGTGCCCATCTCTCCTCCAAGTGCTTCCTTGTGCCAGTGAATCCTCCGTCCCAATTCGCGGCTTAGTGCAATACTCCAGCGCTGTCTGTCACTCCGCCACACCATTAAATAGCCCTGCCCAAGATGGTAGATGATTGGCAGCAGCTGGTGAATTGATTGCAGGTGCGGCAGCTCCGGGCAACAGCACTTCCGGGTTGGAGGTCCTATCCCGTCAGATCCTGACAAGCACACATGTATCTACAGTATTATATGTTATACATCACCACCTACACAACACAAA
This sequence comes from Aulonocara stuartgranti, assembly GCF_965226115.1. Lineage (NCBI taxonomy): Eukaryota > Metazoa > Chordata > Actinopteri > Cichliformes > Cichlidae > Aulonocara > Aulonocara stuartgranti. The sequence goes on from NC_138950.1 coordinate 19,365,879, forward strand.
GGAAAACATCAGCCATGTTATTGTCTCCCCAAAAAATGCTTCCGTTGTATATTGTGAGATTTTGTTTTTGTTCTACTTCTATTGTGTTTTATTCAACTTCAGGACAACTTCCGCTCTTGTCCAAAAGTAGCAAAAGTTCTGCAGAGAAAAATCACAAATGGTTGACAAGAACTTAAGGTTAGGGCTTCATTTACTATCTCTGTATATTAGTGTTACCACCTTGTGGTTTCTATTTACAACAGAGTTAGAAAATAAAGGCAGTGTTTGTTCCGCATATCAGAGACTCTGTTATAGCCATCCTGTTATCATAATTACTGACTGCATCTCACTGATATTTGCATTTATAGTTATTCCTCTCTGCTGACCACTAGTTGCAACAGAAACTGCATAAACTGCCGTCTAAATGCAGTCTAAAAGTCAAACTGACAATCTTTTAACAGGCCAGTGGCGTCGGCCTTAGCATTCAGCCTCAGATTAATGAGACTTAACACATCAGTCCACTCGCGCACATTATGATTGGAGTGTGTACTTTATAATTACATTATGTGACACCAGGAAATCAGTTTCTTGTCACCAGGTCTTCCGTTAGCAAGGTTTTCTAATTATGTAAGATAGCACCTCCGCTTCCTTCGGCAGTTCACACCACAGGGCTTGCGGATGAGATTGATTATAATGTGGAACCAGCAATTCCATTTGCCATGCAGTCAGACAAGCAAACAGATTGGCTTTGGTGTAGTTCACAGTCATGCTGCTCCAAGTGAATAAAGCCCCTATTAGACAAGCATAATGCACACTATTTTCATCTGCTGACATACCCAAGTGCATGAGTGTTTAGGCACACACAGGTACATGCACACAGATTGGCACTCTCAGACATAAACAGGGAATATATAGCACTGAAAAAGGCTGTGATAGCTGTCTAGTTTCTCTGCTAATTAATGTCAAAGAAACCATCAAATTAGCAAGAAATTGTGTTTTTATCATGTTGAAAATACCAAATAAGTGTTGGATTAAAAACTGTTATTTATGTGGATTTGAAAAAAGAAAATTGCAGGAGGACTGAGGCTGCTGTCATGACAGATTTAAAATTAAAGCAAGACGCTTCTCACTGAACTTTCAAACTGAGTGATTTTACTGGAATATGTGTGTATGCATGTGCACATACTACATGGCTGTATGATTATATTAAGCACAATCTATTGACATGACTGACCTTGACCATACTTGCATGTCACAATGAAAACAGAAAAAAAAATCTTTTAAATCACCCTCCTCAGTCCTTTTGGCCTCTCACTGTGAAGAGATGGCAAACTGTGCAAACCCATTAGACTGAAAGGCAGCTGAATGGAGGTGCAGAGAGGGGGCAGTCCTTTGCATTTTCCAATTGGGAGGGAGGTCTATGACCTTCCCATTTACTGTTCTGCACTTCTTATATAAGTTGAGCACTTTATTTGAATTACACTCTCTGGTTGAGTTGTGTGATTTCAGTTTTAATGAGACACGGGATACTTAGTTTGGTATTTTATAGCAAGTCATACATAAACCAGTGACTCAAAACTGCTATAATAAAGTAAAAGAAACAAAAAAAGAATGGTGCTTAAAACTTGAGAATGCTGGAATCAATGTCCCTCGGAAGATTGTGAATGGGTAGTGTGCTGCTTTTTTATGGTATGTTTCTGAAAAGCATCCAAGTGTACCACCTTAGTTGATTCAGTCATAAAGCCCTATACAAACTGGCATTAATGCATAGCCTGTTTGTGTGTGTTGCTGTGTTTTCAGGGAAAACAAATGCGATCCACCCTGAAAACACATAGGGGTGGGATAAGGTGGATCAGCCACTCAAGCATAATAAAACAAGTAAAACCCTTACAAGGTTTTTCATGGAGAGGTCACTCCCACTCTGTACAGAAAGAGGCCTGTATGCAAAGAGTAATCTACAGTCCAAGCCTGAGCAGTCTTTGTGCAGAAATGCTTACACTCTTGCTATTTTCCAGTAGAGCTGCCACGATTAGTCGACTAGTCACGATTACGTTGACTATCAAAATTGTTGACGACTGATTTAATAGTCGACGCGTCGTTTGAAGCTTTGTAAGATCACAAAAGACGCAGGAATAAGTAGTAGGATTTAAGAGTGTAATAACGGACGTCAAATGGATAAGCGGAAGCGAATGGATGGATGAATAAACGTCAAGCAGACAACTGATTATCAGAAGTGTGAGATGCTCGAGAATATACTCCGATGTCCTGTTATATTTTAGATAGCAAGGAGCAGACGGCTGAGTTTAGTGAACTTCACCGAAACAATCTGCAAATTTCATTAAAATTTAATAAAATATCATCTTGTCTTTATTTTTAGTTAGCACATAACTTAAACACTTAAAGCTGTAAGCTAATGATAGTTATATAAGAGCAGATGCTGCTGGTGCAATAAGCTGGACGTTTTACGTCCAATCGATGATGATCTGGTTAGTCGACTAATCGCAAAAATAATCGGTGACTAGTCGACTATCAAAATAATTGTTTGTGGCAGCCCTAGTTTCCAGATATAAAATAACAAAATAACTTAAATGATCCTGACTGGATATAAACACTTAAACATTTGACACAGAATTGAGTTTATTTCCATCGTACGTTACACAGGGTCAGTTTACAACAAATGTTGTCTATCTTTAATATTAGCAAGACAACTCCAACAGTCATCAAATCCCCTATGGTCAAACGCTTGAAGTGAAGAACTTCATCATAACAACTAGCGACCTCCACAAGGGCCAGGCTCAGGCAGGAGGGCCCATCTGCCACAACCAGTTTGGGGATGAGGCGAAACAGAAGAGAAAAGGAAAGCACTGAGAGATCACAAGCAACAGCCATGTGAACAATGATTTAGAGAGCCACTTTTTTCCCTGAATAACTCAAGCATATGCTATTTGATGTAAGTTGAAGTATATAAATATGAAATGAATGGATGTGCAGCCGACAAATCTGCAGCAGCTGCGTGATGCTGTCATCTCAATATGGACCAAAATCTCAGAGGAGTGATTCCAGGACCTTGCTGAATCTATTACATGAGGAATTAACACTTCTAAAGTAAACAAAAGCTCTGTACAAGCAAGGTGTGCCTAACAAAGTGTCTGGTGACTACTGCCAAAAGAAAAGGCCTGAAGGACTCCAAATATAAACAGGACCAGTATGTACTTTCATGCTTTCACTTTCTATTGTGTAGCTTGTCAAGGTTCGAATTTGAGGAAGAGACAAACGACTGCATGGTCTCAGTAGATGTCAGAATAGTGATTTTTATTATACATATGTACATATGGGGAAGATGAGCATCACAAGCCTTTTAGAGCCGATCTCCCCCGAGCAAGCATCTCACAAAGCTTTTATTACAATGATGACGTCAAGTCACATGATAAGTATCAGTCAGTTCTCAGAACTCAGGAAGTTCCCCTCACTCCACAAGTTCTCCTTATAAGGCCTCCAGATGTTTCCACTCAGCCCAGCACTCAGAGAAAACCAGTGTGTGTTGTGTGTATATCTATTCGTGTCTATTGTGAAAGTATATCTATCAGAAAACTGTCCTCAGACAACCCTCCTATTCTTACTAAGGGTGTGTGTACACATTCATGTGTTGTATAAGAGCGTGCATGTACTTTCAAGGCCTGTGTACGTGCAGAACTGAACATAGAACCAAGGCAGGGTCCAGCAGGCCCCACAGGCTTCTGAGTGATTACAGAACTGTGAAACAGCTTTAAGCAAATAACATGAATAGTACAGAACAACAATAGACTGATTAGAGTACTGATAATCTGTGTAGATTAATGTTAACCTAGATATGGTTCAAAGATTATTCTGTCAACTGGTTCAACAATGGTAAATGATTAATGATTGATACTTCTGATTATAACTGTGATCATAAGAATACAAAATAAAATATCTCCTGGTCACATTCCTCCTCTTTGGGCTGGCTTGCCAGCCCAACTCACACCAGGATTTATTTCCAAACCAAACAAACACGTTATGACACTTATCAATCCCAACGCCTCCGTTGTTTTCCAATTTTCCCACAACCCAGCTGTTCTTTTAGCTTCGGACTCGAGTTTCAGCCTGACACGCTTCAGGCCCCTTTACCACCTCCTCTTGGAGTGAAGAAACACCCTCGGATTCTTCTTTCTTCGTCTTCCGGGGTTAGACCACCCTTCAGTTGCTACACAGATCTGTGTGTTTGTTGTCCGTTGTCACCGCCGTGTCCCCCTTTTTGCCAAAAGCCTCTCGAACCACGTTGGTCTCTGGTGTTCCTAGTTTTAGCCAACCCCTTCCTGGTTATCGCTGTGGTTATGGGATCCATCTTCTCAAGGAGCCCCAAGGCCATGACACTTGACCCCAGTTGCTGTGAAGGATCCCCATATCTCCGTGTCCCCGTCTGGTGTCTGTTCCCTTCTCTGCAAGAAACAGAAAGCCAACACCTCTCCTGCGCTGGCTCTCCTAATGTTGTTGACTTTGTTTATTCCAATCCTATGCCATGCTTATGTGTGTAAGCGTGCATGCATTTAACCCTCTGCACGTGAAGTCAATAGCACCAATATATCAATCCGATCCGTTGTCGGATGAAGCTTTTGACCTTCACAGACTAAGTGCCAGCTCCTTATAAGCACATTTGCAATGTGTGTATAAAAATGAACAACAGACCTCAAACAAATTGGGCATTCTTAATTCTAACTTGAGTGTAGTACTCAGTTTCTGATCATCTAATTATGCTTCTCACTCGTTCCCTAAATTGTCTAGAAACCTTTAATTTTGCCACACCTAAATTATTAAAACACAGACCAAATAATAAACCCCCTATATAGCTTTTACCTTTATGAGCACACTTCAATAATGAGCAACAACCTGCAATCTGTACCAAAAAATCTTCATGGTCCCACCTGCAAATCATAAGAGTAATAAACGATTCAGCACAACAGACAAGTATCATGTTCAGGTTTCTCCAATCATTAAATCACTATTATTGCCACAATTTGCTTTATTCACCCTTTGGGCAATGTTATTCCAAGAGAGAGAGAGCCCCTAATGGCCAGTTAGTGGGCTCTAGGTCAAACTGTCCCCAAATTTGTTATTTGTTATTATTACTTGTTTTCATGTCACTTGTCTGTTTTCTACTGCACCCTTCTCACCAAAGCAAAGCAAACATCAGCAGCACATTGACCGTAGTCAGGCATCCACATCCCATAGGTGCTATAAAAACATTTCCTGTAAAAGAATCACAGTTTTCAAGACAAGGTGTGTCTCCCCCAACACTCTCACCAGAATACAGTGTAATAGCATCCCCAACTCCTACCCCATAAACACCGTTTCTTCACACATCCGCCCAGAAATCCTGTAATAGAAAAACATTAAAACTGTAACCCTGTAGGGAAGAAAATGTAAATGGTAACGCTGCGCAGTTACCTCTGTAAGCAACACAAGACACAAAAGTGGCATTTACAGGTTCACTCATCCTTGAATATTTTGTCATCCTTCTACTCCTGTAAAAAGAAACACACATAAATTCATCCACCCTTTTATCCTATCTAGGTGGAGGTGGTTAACCTTGAGTCATGGTCAAGTCTTGTCATCTTTTACCAGTCAGTCCGTTTGTTTTTATTCCCAGTCTTTCATCCATTTATCCATTCTTTGCTGATAGTGAAACCTGTCGTCGCATTTAGTTTCCACACTCAGCAAAATGACGTCATCTCAAAAAGAAAACAAGAACTTGAGTTTGGATTACCTCGCTGAATCCTTTTTTTAGACAGGGACTCTCGTTTCTAATTGTCCCCACAAGTGTTTCCTCCAGAACCCATTTCAATGCGGAGAAACTCACTTACAACAATTTTCTCGCCGACGTGTAATGCTTGTAATTTCCGATGTGCAGATCTGCTTAAAGAAAAGATTCAGAAACAAAAATCAGTGCACTGTTCAAAATATAAAACAAAATAAAATGAAAAATAACCAAAACAAAATGCAGACGCCCGGGTCTTAGGACTTGTCACTGAATATTCTTCCCATCAATAAAAATACCAACCTAAACCTACACAGAGTCAAATCAACACCACCTCAACCTTTTCATATTCCTAAACCTATATGTTTTGCGTTCGTGAAACAAAATTGAACCATTAAGTAATTTGAGCTCTTGAAATGTTTTAATTCTCTTAATTCTGCCAGTTTATTTCCACACTTATTCAATGACTTTTATTCAACTGCTACTTGGTCACTCGAATTTTACCTGTTCAAATTGCCTAGGGTTCAACAAAGTCTAGATCCCCGTTATCATGAAACTTGAACGGTGTACGATGATTTACTTACAGTGATTTAGAATCATCACTCAACCTAGCTCTACTACTGGCACTGCGTGACTTTTCTCACACTGGAAACCAGAATTTAGTACAGAACTTTAATGCCTCAGGCAATCGTGCTCAAGGGCTGCCCCCCCCCTTTCTCTTCTTCTTTGTCCGTGTGTTCCTCCTTTATTAAATCTCCATCACAATGACGTGGCGCTCTGAAATAAGACTCACACTGTTAATTCCTCGTTTTCACTCTGCACCACTGCTCAGAGTGTTTTCTTTTCTTTTTAGTGTACAGTGAACAATTGAGTCGAGGCCTTAAGCCCCAGATATCTCGCACAGGCATCGTTTTCATAACCAAACCTCTCCGGACTCTGCTCCCCAGACCACACAAATGCCCTCTGGGCTTATTATTATAGCATATTCTATATTTGACTTTGTTGTGTGCAGCATTGAGCCTTTGTCAGTAAAGCATTCTTCATTGCAGCAGCTGGGGCATTGTGTGTCACTTCTTAGTAAATTAAATCAACATTTTGATTTTAGTGCATGGGTATGTATCAGTTTTTACTCCCTTAGCGAGTGCATAAGTGTTCATGTGTGTGTTTCTCTTCATTCTAAGTCGGCGCATGCAGAAGTGTGTATTCGTGTGTTGGTGTATGTTTGTGTTCATCACCTTCCTGTTCTGTAGTTTAGGTAAACCAGCGGCCTGAAGCATGCCCTAGGGTCCTCCCCTCCTCTTTGGGTCTGTTTTCATCCGTTGTTGCAGCTGCCTGCATCTTCTCCTTGTACCTTGACCCTTTTGCTTCTGTATGGTCTTTCAGGGTTTACTCCTGCTGTTGGAGCTTTGCGTCAAGTCTGACGACCTCCTGCTCCAGCAAGCTTCCGCCTGATTACAAGTCCTGTACGTGAAACTCCAAGTCTGACTGATGAGTTCAATTAGCAGCCAGCTCCTCCGGAGCCATGCTCAATTTCTGTTCTGATGCCTTGAGCTCTTACTGAGGGCAAACACCTCAGAGTCTTTTCCTTCCACGTCAGATTGGAGTCTGTTTATGTTGTCCTTACTCTGCTCCACGGCCTTCTGCAGCTCTGCTGTTCGGCTCTTCTCAGAGGTCAGCATTCTTTTGCTCACCCTCCCTTTTCCTCCGGGCTTAATGCGCGTCTCGTCACAGCTCTGTCAGCTGACGCAGCCTGGGAATTTCCCCCGTGTAGTGAAACGGGCTTTAGGTTTAGTGCTCTCCGTCTCTGCTGCATGAGATCGCTCTTTTGCAGCACTGTTGACATCCTCAAGTTGTTGTTGTGAGTCCAGCTGCTGTGGCCTTCAGGGGTCAAAGGGTCAAAGATGGTCGCGGAGAGGGCAACGATGGTAGAGGGGAGGGTAGGAGTCCAGGTCAGCTTCGGCTTTCAGAAAAAACAAAAACAAAACAAAACAGGCGAACAGGAAAATGATGTTGTGTTGGCTGTGCTGTGTTGGCTGTGTTATCCAGAGAGGGGAGAAACAACGAGATCTCGTCTCCCCCCTTTTTTGTTTTTTTTGTTTTCTCTCACCATATAATCAACTCATAAACCCTCAAGTTGACAGGACAACACAGGTACGTGTTAAAATTCTTAAAATCCTGTTTAGAAACCTAAAAAAGGAATTTCCTATCATTCAGTAGTCATTTGTCTTAAACAATCAACAAAAACATGTCCCAAGTCGACCCTTTTAACCACTAAATTTGTCGTGTCCTCACTTAATCATCAGACCAGTGTCTTTGTCTTTTGACGTTACGTTGTTGTCCTGCAACCCAAAGAGTGTATTTGTCAGTAGTGTATATACTATATCATTTAAAAACAGGTGTATGTTAAGTGTCGCTACTTTAACCTTGCATGTACGTGCACATGTATGTAAGCTGTTTCTTCATTGCATGTATGGGTGCGTCTGTATATGGGTTAATTTAACTTTTTCTCAAACGAGGCATTTCTCTAACACGCACATGTGTCTGTTCCTCACCCTTCTCATACCTTTCTCTGGTTGTGTGTGGTACTATTTGTTTCAGTGATTTACCAGGAACATCTCTTCCTTTTCCCCATGTCTTCCGCCAGAGGTTAACACTGGTGAGATTCAGGGACACAGCACCCAGAGCAGTTCAGCGAGAAAAACCTGCCTCAAACTACATTCTCTCTTTTTTGTTTTTCCGGGAGGGGTGAGGACAACTCTGGTGTCCAGCCGTGAATTTTAGCCAAAGCTTGGCCTGTCTTCTGCTGCCGTACTCAGGTTTCCAGGTTAAGAAAAAACACCTGTATGAAGACACTAAACATACATTTAGTATTTGTGCAAACATAACTGCCTAAATTATTGAACTCTTGAGGAGGGTGGATGTCAGAATCAGAATCAAAATCAAAAACTTTATTGTCATTGTCATGAGACCAACGAAATTAAGAATGGTCCCCGATCATTGCATCATCCCTAGCAATATCAAAAAAAAAAATAAACAAAACAATAAAATTCAATAAATAAAATAGATAGAATACTTAACATACTAAGTATTCCCACAGTCATGCTCCAGACCGTGCATAGATTAACACAAGAGTGGCATGGTGGACATTTTTGTAGTATTCAGATGTGTTATTGCAGTTGGGTAACAGCTGTGTTTGAGTCTATTAGTCCTTGCTCTGATTGCCCTGTACCGTCTGTCTTAGGGCAACAGTTCGAACAGGGAGTGGCCAGGATGTGAGGTGTCTTTCATGACGTTTTGGGCCTTTTTAAAACAGTGGGCGTTGTTTGACTCTTTACTAACTTTAAACCCCACCATAACAATTTCTCACTCACAAACTTCTGTGCATCCATTTAATCATGCGAAGCCAGCACAAAATCACACACATACCCCTACAGCAAAGCTTTAACATAACCACAATGCAACTCCTCCCTTAAACGGGAGAAATCACCCTGAATCAACCAACTCTATATAAAACGTGAAACAAAGATAAACCACAAACATTTCTACACTTCTGTGTCTTCCACGCAGCACAATAGGCAGAAAAACACCGATTACTCACAGTCTACAACAAAAGAAAAACCTGCTCTTTTCACAACTCTCACAGCTAAAGTCAAAACTCTTACCCAGTGCCTCTGAAATAATAAAAAATCACCAAATACTCGGTTACTCTTTTCACTCGCTCCCTCTCACTCCCTTCTTCCTCATACAGCATACACGCTCGCTCCCGCGGACCCGCTCGGCCCCGCGGGCTCACTCGGCCCCCACCTTTTTTCCCTCACAGAGACAGAGAGAGCCCCTTTTCCTTTTTTATTTTTCTCCAGCACACATACACACACAGAATCCCAACTGAGAGAAAGAGGGAGAGAAGAGAAAAGAGTTGTAGAGAGGAAGTTTTTTAGCAGGAGTTTCAGATCTAACAGATTTATACAACTTATTTACACACACCGGTAATTTATAATCTATATACACACGGGCCCGCATAGACGTCATACCAGAAGAGGTTACACCTAACTTTTTTGACTAATTTAAAAGCCCCTATAGCCCAGGCCTCGCCTTGCTGGTCAATACACGCCTCGGGAACGCCCTCCCGATAGCGCTCGAATTCCTAAGAAAACACCATATGCCAGAACAACTTTATCTCACTTCTCTATTTCTCTGCTGGTGTTGCTAAATTTTTGACTAATTTAAAAGCATCTTTCAGCCCAGAGCCTCGCTCTTGCTGATCAATTACCCGTCTCAAGTACGCCGCCTTGACAACGGCCTCATTACTAACGCTAGATAATTTAAAACCACACCCCGCCGGACACCTGGAACTCCACCAGCTGCGTGAAAGGCAATGAAATCCTGGCTCACGCTTTTGGCTATACTTAAAGTTGACAGGCAGCTGACGTTTTTATGGGAAGCGGCCGGTCCGCGACTCTATCTGTCAATCTGGCGCAGTAAAAGAAACGGTCTCCCTTCGACCGTTTCGGTTTATTCGGGGCGCCCGAATCCCCCTGGCAACCAACCAAGCAAATAGCCTAACGGTGCGTCCACTGTCAGGTGTCGCCGCCACAGCGCTGAGCTGAACTACGCCCTTAGGGGCCACGCCCCAGTCCTAAATTAAATTTACTTATTTTAAAAGCCTCACTGTGGGTACCCTGCCCTCCAGTTTAATTACCTGAGACCCAAAACCGCGTTTTTGCTACTCAATCAAAACCAAATTATCCCTACACTACCGATTGACTGGCTGGCATCCCAGTCAACCCACAGATAAACCTCTTAAACCGTATCTATTTATTTCCACACACCTTAAACCGTATTAACTCAAACACATAACTTCTTAACTCAAAATTCACCCCCAAAATAAACAGCAATAAATTTACTCAGTTCACTATTCCCTGCCTTTAACACTAATTACCCCAAAATCACCCCGGACAGAACAGAAGCCCCACTGAGTGAACCTTTAATTTAGCGCTCAATTTCCAATTCGGCACCTTTGGAGATCCATCAACAGGCGGTGCTTACCTCTCATATTTCAGGGCCCATCACTCAGTGTAGCTCCTGGCCGTCCGTCTGACACCACTAGACCGTCAGCCAGGCTCCTTAAAATATCCCTCCTCAAACCGGTGTTTCGGCACCAGATTGTCAAGGTTCGAATTTGAGGAAGAGACAAACGACTGCATGGTCTCAGTAGATGTCAGAATAGTGATTTTTATTATACATATGTACATATGGGGAAGATGAGCATCACAAGCCTTTTAGAGCCGATCTCCCCCGAGCAAGCATCTCACAAAGCTTTTATTACAATGATGACGTCAAGTCACATGATAAGTATCAGTCAGTTCTCAGAACTCAGGAAGTTCCCCTCACTCCACAAGTTCTCCTTATAAGGCCTCCAGATGTTTCCACTCAGCCCAGCACTCAGAGAAAACCAGTGTGTGTTGTGTGTATATCTATTCGTGTCTATTGTGAAAGTATATCTATCAGAAAACTGTCCTCAGACAACCCTCCTATTCTTACTAAGGGTGTGTGTACACATTCATGTGTTGTATAAGAGCGTGCATGTACTTTCAAGGCCTGTGTACGTGCAGAACTGAACATAGAACCAAGGCAGGGTCCAGCAGGCCCCACAGGCTTCTGAGTGATTACAGAACTGTGAAACAGCTTTAAGCAAATAACATGAATAGTACAGAACAACAATAGACTGATTAGAGTACTGATAATCTGTGTAGATTAATGTTAACCTAGATATGGTTCAAAGATTATTCTGTCAACTGGTTCAACAATGGTAAATGATTAATGATTGATACTTCTGATTATAACTGTGATCATAAGAATACAAAATAAAATATCTCCTGGTCACATCCTCCTGGTCCATCAGTTTTGTGACCTGCTGAGCCTAAAAGAATTACTTTGTCATTACTAACACAGTTTGTTTCTATGAAATGCTGTAGACACAGCATTAATTATTTGCCCTAAAGGTGATTTTTCTATCTCATTGAGCAGAGGGTATCTGCCCTACATAATAATAACTGCTGAGAACACATATGTGGAATGGTTGCCAATATGAAAATAGATTATGATGTTCTTATCCTTGTTTCCATTTGAATAAAAGTCATGTTAAATCACTGTAGAGTATCTGGACTCTTTAAAACCCTATTATTTGATCAAAGGCCAAGTCACACTGAACCCTCCCCCCCGTCCCACGCATCCCTCCGATAATAGATTCTCTTCCAATCAAAGTTGGCGAGCACTTTACCATTAATTGCCTCATATATAAGGAGAAGCCCTAGTTTATTTGATCTGTATTTAGCACTCGCCCTGATGGAAAGGGAGGTGCACCCATTGAGTTAATAGAGAAGCAAGCAGATCCTTCAATAAGATAATGAATTTTTTACCCTTGACTGCCACTTTCCAGTAACACATTGAGCTTCTATATGATTACGTCATTAAAGGTGTTGTTCCAAAGCCAGGAAACTGCTGCAAGTAAACTTCTGAACGTGTAAACATTTCTACTTTGCTTCAAATCACATTTGCAGGATAAATAAATCCAGCCTCTAAAAGCAGGACTCATAAGGTCACAAGGTTTAATGACAACAGTGACATTATATCAGAGAGACGTGGGTCGAAAAGAATCCAGACAGGAAATATATTCTGTAAAGATGGTGCTTGTATCACCCTTAGCTGTTTTCCTAGGGTACTGTACTCTTAACAGCGTTCTTAAGGTCTTATCATTGTGTAATTTTTCACGTGTAGAAATAGAAATAGGAGGGAGAAATGCTCCTATACCTTATTCTGGGATAAAGAGGACAAAGATTTGATTCGAACACCAAAGTTAAAGTGATTCATTCAAATAAGAAGTGAGATGGCCACCAAGGGGTGTGACCAAGGTGGCTCCTGGGTAGCAAGACTCACTTCTACAGTGTTGCCTTGCTTCATTCAATCTGTCTTTTAGTTTGTTTATATGACTTATAAGATTAGCAGAGTTTATGTAGTTCAAGCAAATTAGTTTCTCCGTTGATGTTGACGGTATAACAATTAAAATCAGCATGACAAGTTAATTAAGGGATGACATCTGAGGGGTGTTTAAAAAACAAAAAAAACCCTCACTGGATCATAGCCTGCCGCTGTGTGCCGGTACTGCAGAGGAATTTTTTTGTTTGTTTTTGCCTATTTTTCACCGAAGCTCTCTTTCGCAGTCCAGATGCCACCATGCCTCAGCATACCTTCTGGCAACTCATTGATTGGTTTCAATGGATCAAACTCCAGCCCGTGTTTTCGCTGCGTGAAAACAGCCCTGCTTGTTTGCCAGCTGTCATGTATTGACCACGGTAAAATGTCAATTCCTCCGGGAACAGAACCTGCCAGAATTACTGATTTTACTTACTTCTGCGGGTAGCTTTCATTGTGCATTACAGCATTTAACTAAAATACTAATATTGTATTGGCATTTATATTTTTTCTTGCAGCTTTGAGGTGATATTTCTTTCTTGTTTTTTTCTTAAATGAGAAAAGTGCCCACTAAAGAAACAACAATCAGTGTGGCTTTTTACACGCACACACAGATCTGCAAATTAAACTGGGGAAATATACAGTTATTGAGATGCTGACACAGATAGCAAACAATAATTGAACGCATGTAAAATCAATGTTATACTCTCAACCTAAATGTCATTGAATCATCATTGAATTCTGATATTGGTTCTTGATCATTTTTGCACCCTCAGTTAATACTGAAACAATGTGGACGTCACTACTAAAGATCAAGAGGACATAAGTGTTGTTTCAACTGATGTAAAAAAAATTACTTCCACTACTTCAGAATAATGAAATTTACTTATCTAAATTCACTTATCTTATAATAAATGGTGTAATGATGTTGAGTGAAACATTTTTGAGTGTACTATTAAACTCTAACATCAGTTAAGTTATTTAATTTATTAAATCAAGATTAGTTTACAATAATTTTTGATGAATTCACTCCTACTGAATGATGTCCTGCCTCCACCTGGTGAACTGCCTGAAGGTAAAAGAGTCACAGACTGTCACTGCCTCCACTTGCTCAGTGACTCCATGTACAAAAAGAAAACAAAACCAAAAACTGAAAATAGGACATGAAAAAAAAATAAGGAAAAAGCAGACTTTGTTCAGAGGTTTTCATATATATCTCTCTCTTTCCAGAATTCATCCTAGCTAACCTAATCTGTGTAAGTTGTCAGTTACGTTAGCAAGCTAACTTCGGTTATTGACATTTTGAAGTGCCTAATAATGACCATGGTGACAGTTACACATCTGCAATATGTGTCACTGTACTCAGTATTTGACGAAGTATGAAATATAATTGGTTAAAATACATTTGGCACCTTTAAAATATTAAAAAATAAGTAAATGCTTACCTGATGCAGAGGAGATCTCTGGGGTGCAGTGATGTCAACTAATACAGGATTGTCTCCTGTATCATAGATTTTTAAATATCATCTTAATAGTGGACAGATGGGATGCAATACTTTAATTTCCCAGTCAACTATATTGACAGCTATCATGATTTTTCATCTATAAATAAATCGTATTTTAATATAAATTCCTGGTCAACCATAGATCAGTGACCAATGGTGGTCAGACGGGATGTACCACATTGCGAGGGGTGTGATGGAACAGTTCAATTGATAATAGCTTTTCAATTACCCAGTCATCTCTGAATCCATAACTTTTCACTTGGTCAACTATAACTAGATCATCAATTATAAACAACGACAATTATAAGCTATATAGTTTATGTCTTGCATATTTCCACAACTGTATCCATAATCACATACTGTGTATGCTACCGTTGTATATAGTGTGTTATCTTACTTTTTTTCATTGGTTGTACTTATTTGTATTTTTGTATTTCCTTCTGATATCTGTACCTACGCTGAGGTAACGCAAAAAATTTCCCCGTCGTGGGATCAATAAAGTCTTGTCTTATCGTATCTTAGAAAAACATAATCAACCTAATCAAACTGAATCAATGTTATTCCAATGTCATTACTATTACACTGACAAGTTTCATCAGTATTTCAACATTGATTCAAAATTTATTTAACATGGCCGGATGAAGCAATTACTGCGCAGTTAGTGAGTCCGTATAATCAAGTTTTTTTTTTAGAATGAATCCTGCTGTTCATACTTTATTCTACACTCCAAAAACCAAGTCTTTGCCCTCATTAACAGGAAGAAATCATTTTGAGTAAAATCTAGCTGAAATATATGAAATCAAAGTTTTATTTGTTTAATAACTAATGAATTGTTAAGAAAATATGCTTAGTATAAGCTGAATGCATACCAATCAATTAAATGTTTTAAATGTTTTACACTTATGGAAAAAAATTAACTGGAAAATGCAATTAAATTACTTAAAGTCGACAGTGTCCTGCAGTCATACAATGTTTGTTTGTTTTAGTTTTATTATCCTTCATCACATCTTTAATATGTTCTGTCAACATGCATGTTGGGTTTTTGGTTTTTTTGTCATTTATTATGACTCCCATATTCCATAATAGCCTGCATACTGTATCTGAGAGGAAACTGGCCTCCTGTTTTCTGGCTTTAGAAGAGCCCGTGACAGGAGACTAACCGGTCAAATATTGTTTCAAGCCAGTTTCAATTGAGTAGTATCCACACAGGAAGCAAGGCATGCTGCCGGTTTAAGCAAAAGTGTTTCACCTGGAAGAGCAAGCACTAAATCCAATGTGACGATAAAAGTCAGCACCGATACATTTTTAGCTGTATAAAGACTGTGCTTGTGTGATGGGGGGTGTTAGGACAGAGAGGAGAGAGCTAATGTAAGATTTTTGGAACAGAGTCATTTTTTCTCTACACAATTAAATCCAGGAAAAGTTCTCTATACTTCCATCCAGCCATCCATTTTCGTCTGCTTATCCAATTCAGGGTTGGAACTTATCCCAGCAAAAGTTGGTATACACCATGGACAGGTTTCCAGTGTACTGCTGGGCTAAAGCAAAGAGACAGACAGCCTTTCCCACGCACGCTTTAGAATTTCCAGTTAACCTAACCCGTTCATATCTTTGGAGCTGGTAAGAACCCACACAAGCGCAAGAACATGCAAACACAGCCCCAGCTGTCTGGTTGATTCGAACCCAAGACCTGTGAGCTGCACCATCACACAGCTCTTGAAGGCATCTTATTCTTGATTTTACAATGGTGTCTAAATAATATGATATTAAGCTGGAAATAATCAAGAAGTAGTCTATTGGGTCCATGAAGAAGCAAACATGTCCTTTGATGAAGGATAATAAAACGTACATGTTTTTAAGAACAGGCTCAAGACCCACCTTTTTAATTTAGCTTTTACTTAGCGTTTATTTATTTTTTATGCTTATTTATTCTATCCTGTTATTCTATTATTAATTTAGGATTTACCTAATATTTCTTGATTTTATTCTTATTCATTTTTTAATCTTCTTACTCTATTTATATTTATATTTATATTGTATCCTGTTCTTATTTATTTTATCATTTTACCCTGTATACATCGTATTGCGTCATATCTCCAGTGTTTCCTCGGAGGGCGCTCTCTGCACCGGGGCTGTTATTGACCGTGGCTGCTGGGTCTCTGGGGTCCTCTCAGCCTGGTTGGGGGGCTCCTTTGCCTCCCTCCGGCTGTGTGCCCAGCCCGGAGGCTGCGGTCTGTGACCGGCTCCCGGTGCAGACGGCTCTCTGTTATAATGTTTCCTCACTTGGCTCATGCGAGCCCAGCCCAATTTTTACTCTTTAAGTGTGCGCGTGTGTGGATGTGTGTGTGGGTGGGGGTGGGGGGATATATGTGTATTGAGAGTGTGGGGAGTGAGTTGGAGGGTGGGGTGGGCTGCTTTTAACTATGTAAAGCACTTTGTGCTACATTTTTTCTGTATGAAAAGTGCTTTATAAATAAAGATTGATTGATTGATTGATTTGTTCACAGCTTTAAAAGCCAGAGGTGAGCGCAACCTCAGATGACCTTCCACGGCTACTCTCCGCTTGTTCACAGAGCATTCAGTGGGCTGTAGATATTGACTTGCTGTGACTTGGCGCTGTGATGGTATCAGATGAGTGGGTATGTCTCATCTTTGCGAGTCAGAGTTAGCTGATGTTTATTCAGCTGTGTGATCCGTAGGGAAAAGGTCACTTCAAACATGTTTCAGCTTTGCATGCACGTCTGATCATTTAATTCTGATAAGATGAGACACGCAACCCACGGTTTTCTTCTGTATTGGACAGCCTACAGCACATTTCCCTTTCAGCCATGTTGTACTTAATTGTATTTTTTTTGTGCCTTATTAATTTCACACTTTTCCGGGTTGGTTGCTTTTATCTCCTGCCTGCGCTTTAACTGCAGATGTAATCGATTTAACTTAAGAACCTTTGTGCTAGCCCAGTGTAATTACAGTAATTACAAAGCCTGCTTTCAGACATCTGCTGCACACTTTATTAGGCTTTACTTTCCTGACTGTAGACTTTTGAAGGTGTCTTGCATTTCATATAAATATTTGTTGATGTAATTGAGTCGAAAGCTGATTAAGTTGTCAATATATAATTTCAAAATTGTTGCAGTTATGTAATGAATAGGCACTTGACTGATTGTTGATATATTGCTGACTTGTCAGGGTTCTAACGAGCATTGATCCAGCATAGAGTCAGTGGATCAAGCCACACAATTTCACGAAAAAAAGCCCATTAATGGTTGGACTGATAATCAAAAATAAGAGACAGAATGAGAAGCTGTGTGCAATTCTGTTTCTCTCCTTTCTGACAACACAGTAAACAGATGATGTTTGCTGCGCCTGCATAATTGCTCATCATGACAATGTGACACCTGTGCCGTTAAAGGTCACGGAGTAAGTCCATAATGTTGTTCCCAAAAAGAAAAAAATTGGAGCATGCACACAAATGTGCCACTCCTTAGTTATGATGTGTTGTGCAATGATTTATAATAACCATCTGCAGCCTTATTGTGGTGGAATTACATTATTTTTTCTGCATAAAAACGAGAAGAAAGCATCATCTATATCCAATCCCTTTATAATTGGCTTAGCTAAGCCATATACAAGACAGGAATCAGTTCCTCTGATTATAATGCGACTACACTGCAACAAATATTGCATAGAGAATGCACCTAAATCATTTTGGAGAACAACATGCTGTCTTGTCATTCTTTAGTGTTCTTGTGACAAACTGATTTAATTTTGTAGACCTACACGGTGTACGTAGCGTCTTTGGAAAGCTGCTGCAGTGACTGGTGTTCTAAGTGTCTGGCATGCCATTACAGATGCTGATTTTCATTCTTGTGCTGCATGATAGAGGATGTTATGACTTTTAGGTTTTGTGCTGCCCTTTAAAATGCCTTTGAATAGGTGAAAGAATTTAAAGCTTTTAAGATTTCAGGGTTTTAACATACAGATCCATTATTTACATTATGTAGCACTTCACCTTTTTGGAAATATTAAATACCCCACCCCTACTCTACAAGCTGCTTGGAAAAGTGTATGGAGTTATTAAGGATAATGCTGTGCCATTGGAGGTACTCAAGAATAATGGAGAAAGGTGTTCACGAAAAGTCAAATAAGCACTGGTCCTAATAAGCCTGTGCGCCGCCTTGGGAGCTGCTTTCTGTAGACTAGACTTTTTATTAAAGAAAGGGGGAAAAGTGTCTTTTTAAATTCCTCAACTCAATGGCAAAAAGGCCACCTTCACTCTCCTTCATTTGGGAAATATTTCACTTACCACTGAGAATAAATGTGTTTTATTTTGGGGGATTTTCTCTCAGTCTCACAACACAATGGCCTTTTCCATTTTCCTCAGCTGCCATCCTTGATGACCCTATGGAGTGCAGCAGAGGAGAGCGTCTGGCTATCACGCTGGCCAAAGACAGCATCAACAGGAGCAGTAACCGCTCCATCACTGGCAAGCTGGAGGTGGACATCTTTGAACTGCTGAGAGACAGCGAATATGAGATGGGGGAAACAAGTAAGTAGCACAGGAAAGAAAAGCAAGTGATTGTGTGTGTTTGTTGGCTAACGTGTTTATTCATTCAGAGAAAAAGAGCCTCTCTTGCTCTTTCTGCAAGTAGTTGCTCATAACATATTTTAATAGATGTTCTATTTTTTTATATGGTTGCTCGCTTTTTTAGAGATGACCTTGAAAAGTTTTTCCGATTGTGATGTCACCGCGGGCCCATCACCATTTATGCTCCCTGTAATCCTGCATTCTAGTCCTGAACAATAGGCTCAGAAAATAAACCTCCACCATCAACGCTGTGATACAAGCATCAGTTGAAAAAGGAATCAACAAATTCACTGAGATTTAATTAATTTTTTTCTCCAGAAAGTCTCATCTTTTCAAGCTGTTCCAAGATGTCTTTCTTAAAGATCTTGGGATTTCTGAGAAGTGGCAATAAAGATTGGCATAATCATACATTTACGTCTACGCATCGGCCATTAGCCCCAAGTTATAAAAATGGAAATGTGCACGAAAAGACAGAACACGTCACGTTTGGCCTAAACCACCAGGTGCAGTGGACATTCTAATCCAGGTGTTGTTGAACTTTTATTAAGTAGGCCAGACCATCATGGGATTCCCACTAATTTGTTACCTAGATGTGACAAATGCATCACTGAGATTGACCCTATTAACACAAGCCAGAGTAGCTATTTGCTATCAGCGGTATCAGCACTTACCCACAGCATTTTTGTACTGTCTGGTGACTTGTTGCATCACACCTCAATGTTTATTGGTTTGTTTGTTTTTAAATTTTTAATTTAAACACCCCAAATCAATACAGCGCAGTGTGTCTCTGCAAAAAGTGCAGCCATTGATTTTCAATATGACACATTCCTACTTTCCCAAATGCAAGAGCTTCAGTGGTGCCTGCCTAATACATGGAAACAGCACTTCAGTTACCACAGCCACAACAAACTGTTTTACTTTCTCTGCCCGGGCTAAGACAAACCTCACAGTGTGGTTCCTTTAGTGTGCTTGCGTGCGTGCATGTGTCCCCGTGTGTTTGTGTTTGTGCGTGTGGGTATATGTAAAGCAAAGTGTGTAGCTGTGCACAAGCTGGATTTTGTGTATACTGTGCAAATGTTTAGTGTGTGAAAGTGTGAGTGTGTAATTAGAGCCAGGATTTGGATTAGGGACGGATCAGCGGCCACGGATAGATGAAAATATCACAGAGTGAGAATTACCTGGGAAGAAAAGTCAGATCCCACCATCAATGAGTCCTTTCCTGGCTGTTCAGTATGGACATAGACTGCTTGCTGCATAACATCCACATACTGTAAGATTCTATCATGCACAGATTTTCTGTTCTATATAATAATGTGTGACATCTATATGACAACCTTTATTCTTGAACACATCCTGAATTTACTCTCTTTAAGTAGTCTTCAGGAAAGATCTCTAGGTTTCTTGAAGTCATTTAAAGCTCTTCTTTAAATGTTGAGGCCTTTTATTCTGTTCTCTGTCAAGATGACCCCACACTGCTTCAATAAAGTTAAGGTTCAGCCTCTATGGAGGCCAATCCATGAATGATGGTGCTTCATTGTTTGGGATCATTGTCATGCTGAAAAAGGTGGCATTGATTTGTGAATTCAAATCTGAAGGTATTTTTCCGCTATCATGATTTTATCAATTTTAACATGATCCCCAACACCTCTGGCCAAAATGCAGCTCTTTACCATGACAGAGCTTCCATCATGTTTTACAGCCACCTCCAACAGGTTTTCTGGGGGAACACCGAGGCGCTCCCGGGCCAGCCAAGAGATATAATCTCTCCAGCGTGTCCTGGGTCTGCCCCAGGGCCCCCTCCCAGGGGGACATTCTCAGAACACCTCACCTAGAGGCGCCTAGGAGGCATCCTTGTCAGATGCCTGAACCACCTTAACTGGCTCCTGTGGAGGAGCAGCGGCTCTACTCTGACCCCATTCCAGGTGGCTGAACTCCTCACCCTATCTCTCAGGGAGAGGCCAGCCACCCATCAGAGAAAGCTCATTTCTGCCACTTGTATCCGCAGTCTCGTTCTTTCGGTAACTACCTAAAGTTCGTGTACATCCGCTTTGTGTAGGGACGTGGGGTGGGGAAATAGTAAACCAGTAAATCAAGAGCTTTGCTTTTACGCTCCGCTCTTTCGTCACCACGATGGACTGATACAGCGTCCGCATCGCTGCAGCACCAATCCATTAGTCGATCTCCCGCTCCCAACTTTCCTCACTTGTGAACAAGACTGCGAGATATTTAAACTCTTCCACTTGGGGCAGTATTTCTTAGCTGACCCGGAGTGCGTATTACACCCTTTTCTGGCTGAGGGCCATGGCCTCAGACTCGGAGGTGCTGATTCTCATTCCCGCCGCTTCACACTCAGCTGTATACCGCTCCAGTGTGAGCTGAAGGCCATCACCCGATAAACCAAAAATTTCAGCCGAAGAGCCCTATCTCCTGAGTCTTAACTGGATTTTTTCCCTATTTCTTAAGGACAAGAGTTTACTACCTTGTATTGATTAGTGAAAAACAATGTTAAATAGTGATAATGGCCTAAAGATGATCTTATGATCTGAACCACAAAGGAACTCGAGGGACTTGCATAATTATGGAAATCTTGTGAAGTATTTCTGGAGATGTATATAGATGTTTATGTAAATAGTTATTATCAAGGAGAAAAAGAACGCTTGTGTTTATGGCAGTTATGGTCACACAGGTTTTAAGGCTGTCAGAGACAACAGTTTCTGTTGGTGTTTAGCTTTTCTTCCAGATAAGGTGAATCCAATTTTTTCACTTTCACCCTCAGAAAAAAAGAGTGTGGCACATTCTTCCTTGTTGAATGTGGAAGAATGTGGAAAGGAACAGACTGTGGTAGTCAGTGACTACCTGAACTCCAGCGCTGTACTTTCATTGGACTTTGTCTGCGCCTACATTTTCAATTATGGCTTGTTGTAGCATCTTGTTGGTTTTTTTGACTCCCTGAATGTGGGATACTCAGATCCTCTAGCTGATCCCATGTACCCCACACTGCCAGTATTTACTCACCTATCCAAATCATTGGCGTTGCATTCAGGTGTTCCAGTCACGTCTATGGCCACAGGTGTATAAAATCAAGCACCAAGGCATGCAGACTGCTTCTATATTTGTGAGAGAACGAGTCGCTCTCAGCAGCTCAGTGAATCCCAAGCATGGTACCGTAATAGGATGTCACCTGTGCAACAAGTCCAGTCAGAAATTTCCTGACTACTAAATATTCCACAGTCAGCTGTTAGTGGTATTATAACAAAGTGGAAGTGACTGCAAACAACCGCAACTCTGCCATTAAAGGGTAGGCAATGTAAAATCACAGAGCGGCAGATGCTGAGGCGCATAGTGTTCTTAGCTCGAGAACAGTGTGTAAATTGATTTTTCAGGAGTTGTGCTCGGCCCTTATTTCCAGTGAAAGGAACTCTTAACGCTTCAGTATACTGAGACATTTTGGACAATTTCATGCCCCCAACTTTGCAAGAACAGGTTGGGGATGACCCCTTCCTGTTTCAACATGACTGCACACCAGTGTATGACGCAAGGCCCATAAAGACGTGGATGAGTGAGTTTGGTGTGGAAGAACTTGAGTGGCCTGCACAGAGTTCTGACCTCAACCGGGCAGAACGCCTTTGGGATGAATTAGAGAGTAGACTGCAAGCCAGGCCTTCTCATCCAACATCATTCTTTGACATCACAGACACTCTTCTGTAAGAATGGTCATAAATTCCCATAAACACACTCCTAAACCTCGTGATTAAGAATGGGATGTCACTCAGGTCTATATGCATGTGAAGGCAGACGAGCGAATACTAGTGGCAATATATTGTACCTCATTAGTTATCCATCAACTTTTAATAGCAGTAAAAGCACAACTGAAGAGTAGTGTGCTAATTCTGCTGCGTGATAGCCTATAAATGCTGTTTGATTTGGGCCATGAGTAACATTTTGGGTTTGTTTTTTTTAAAGCAGATTTCACTCTATTGACCTTTTCATCCAGAGCTACATCCATTTTTAGGAATTAACCTATGTAAAGTGCTTTTACATATACTTACATAAACCTATATAATTGTTTAGTTTAAGCAATGTTTTTGGATCCTTCTAATTTAGACCTAATATAGTAAAAGAACTGAATCCCACACAGTGTTTTTTTTTTCCAAAAAAAAGGAGTGTAACTGTCCAAATACTTTCAATATGGCTCACAAACAAAAGTGTGGGCATGGATGCGTTAGTGTGTGCGTGTGCACTGTATACATGTGTGTTGTTTTTTTTCATGTAAGATGGCAGTGTATTCATGTCTTACAAGCCCCATGGGTGACTAGCGGATTACTTATTAATCATTCGATTCACTGCCTCTCGATGCACCGCACGGGCCTGGAAATGTTTCCCCTTTGCCTATTTTACACTGGTGGCTGGTTAATGCTCAGCAATTCCCCAATAACAGCCACCAAATTACCAACACCCACACTCACACACTTGGTGCACACATGCTCACACAATAATAGTGCTTCAGTATGTGTGTCTTCTTTACACCCTGGACTGCAGTGTGTTAATTACAAGCCAGGGATTATAAACACATAAGAAACGGCATTCTTTCCCAGTTTGGGAGATTAAAGCATATGGCCTGTGCACATGGCAAAGGAAAGAAAGTCACTTTTACTGAAATGTTTCTGTTTACAGATATGTTTTAAAGCCCAAAGGTACCGCTGTTAAATCAATCCTTGTAAATGTTGTATTTGAAAAGCACGATGAGATGTGTGTGTGTGTGTGTGTGTGTGTGTGTGTGTGTGTGTGTGTGTGTGTGTGTGTGTGTGTGTGTGTGTGGGGATATTATTGCATTCATGTGCAAATTATCAAATACCAGATTTTTTATTTTCACCCTCCAGATATTGCTGCTTGTCACATTTCCCAACGTCTGCTTTTCACCGACTCCCACTCTGTTTATCCGTCATTGTCTTCTTTCTTTTTTGCTGCATATCTTTCCGTCTTTATACTTGAGAGTTGATCATATTAATATCCCCAACAAGTAAAACATCCAAAGGCAGATAGAGTGTAGCATCTGCCCTTGTGCATATTTCCCTTACACTTGTAGTTTCTGGTTCCCTTGAGACAGGAGAAATGCTGGTGCAGGCTGCTATCTGTTCAGAGGTTGAGGCAGTGATCATATGGATCCATTAACATTAGCCTGAAAAAAAAGCCTGATCTAACACCAACTGCCTTACTTTACTTTAATTATCTCTGTTACCTCTAATTGCCCCTGCTTATATCTCTGTACTCCTCCTCTATTTTTTTTTTCCAGTGTGCCAGATCATGTCCAAAGGGGTGGTGGCAGTCCTTGGTCCATCTGCCAGTCCAGCTTCCAACTCAATCATCAGCAATATATGTGGAGAGAAGGAGGTAAGTTCCAACCAACTGGCCCGGGGCTGGTGGCGTGCGATTCAGCCACACAGAAAAAAAGGGGCAGATTTAGCTGCACAAATATTATATTTGCACAGAAAGTTTTCCTTTCATGAAGGAAAATTGCTTATTGTGTGGTGACTCATCTGGAATGCCAGAAGGTCCTTATCATTACAAACTAGAATTTATAATTTTCTGGAATAAATCAAAAATTACCAATGATCTCCAACTGAAAGTCATAACACACTGCATAAACCATTCGAAAGTCAAGCAGGGCTTTAATAAGGCTGTACATAAGTGCTGTTGTGCATAAGTGTTTTAGCTTCATTCACATTTGCAGTCATTTGTCATATGTCTACCGCCTTCAGACTGCAAATGTTATTTAAATAATAAATTCACCCCACCAGTCAAAACTCAGCAAGATAGCTTGCAAATGTGAAATTTCCCTTGTGGATCTCATGAGACACCTTTTTAAATTTCCACAGTGGTCGCACCTTTTATCCAACTGTCACTGACTTATTTCTGCCAGATTAAAGTTTGGATTGTTCATATTGACATAAAGGAGATGGACTGTGTTAATAAATGTGCACATTGTTATTAGATCACCCACAGAACTTTCCCCTCCTATTCTTCTGTTTTTTTTCTGTTTGCAGCCTCACACTAGTCTGTCCTACTTAGTAAATCTGGCCCAAAGAGTTTGAAACGTTGACGCTCGTTAGTGGCTATGTGGGTTTAGCAGGAGACTTACGGGGAAAGGGTTCCCAGTTGTTCGTAAAAATGATGAAATTCTACCGTGTCATTTTTCTCCATTGCTATACAGCTCAAGTCAAAATATCACTGGACATTTTTTCCCTTTCAGTTATATTGTATTAATATTTTTAAAAGAATTGCAGTAATGATAAAATATCCAAATACAAAGAAAACAAAGAGCAAATAGTTCAAATATTGTTCCCAAACTCGTTAAACCATTTTTTGTATATACTCGCTAGCTGCTCTCTTAGGTACACCAACTTGGACCTCCTTTTGCCTTCAGAACTGTTTTAATTTTTCATGCCATAGATTCAAGAAGGTGCTGAAATCACTCCTTAGAGATTTTGGTCCATTTTGATGTGACAGGACTGTCTTCTGTGGTCTTCTGCTGCTTTAGATAATCTGCTTCAAGATTTGACATGTTGTGGAGTCAAAGATGCTCTTCTGCATACCTTGCAGAAGGTATGCTCAAAGCATTCTGGCACCTCTGGCATGACCAAGATACCCAGGGAACTGTCTCTTGCTGGATGTTTTGTCTTTTTGGACAATTCTCTGTAAATCCTCAGACGGCCATGTGGCAATTTCCAAAAAAATTTGAAACCGCCCTTCTAGTACCAGTGACTTCATGCCATGTTCAAAATGATCTAAATCACCTTTCATGTGTTATTTTTTTCTAGTATATGATGTGACATGATTCATCTTTTTCTATGAGTATTTTCTAGTCAATGTGCTTTATTATTTTTCATTTTTGTTTTTTGTTTGCCCCCCCCCCCAAACACTTCTGATAGCTTTTTAGGATTTAAAACCTGAGGTTCAGTCATGTTTGTTCACATTGATGACAACTGTGTTCTTTTGGCTACAAACCAAGCAGAAATGGTTTTGGGGTATTTGGAACTTCATTTGACATAATTTTCTCACATGTCTCTGTAACTGCCTTCCAAAATGTTTTAATTTTTTTGCCAAACACTGTGAAGCAGTGATCATTTAGCCTTTATACTGCTGCATATGCTCGTGTATGGCATACCAAAACGAGCATGGCCTTCAGTCTCACAGTAGCAGAATTGGAGGAGGGGGGGGGCTTCTAAATGTGCTGCCTTTTTCTCTGAAAAACCTACAGAAGGACATGAAATTGTCAGAGCTTCTTACTATTACACGATTTTGAAAGATCAAAGTAGTTTTAATGACTTCTTGTGACTAATTAAAGCAGGGGTGGACAAGTGTGTGGGCAACTTTTTGGGGCCACATGACTGCTTATGTTTAAAGTTGTTATACTGTCTCCTGCACTCTTGAGCATGTCAGATTTTTCTCAGTGTGACTCAACTGGAAATATACAGTATGGTAAATTATTTTATCAGAATAATTAGAAACTAAAACAACTATGCAGTTTTATACAAAGTCTGGTTTGGTTTCTTCTGTGTCTCATTTATTGAAAGCAACAACCGGCCATCCATCAATTCCTTAAAATGAGGATATTTAGCAGATGTTTTTTATTATACTGGTCTGATTTAAAAATGTATAATTTCTTATCTGAGCACACTTTAAACATGACTGATTGGATTTTGTACAGAGCTTGACTGCAACCAAACAGATCCCAGTTGGATGCTAATTGGCTCGTCTGAACTCTGACATGGTTTGTTTTGCTGCCTGATGTCAAGAGACAGCGCTCCTCTAAATGAGACAAAACTATAAACTAGATAAAAATCTATTATAAATAAGATATGTGCGTTCGGAAAAATGTATCTGTGACAGCCCTGATGTGGTGCGGTAAATTTGATGTTTTTTTTAATACATTTTGCTGAATAAATTAGTAAATTCTGAAACGGCTTGATTATTAACTACAGTTTTTAAAAACATGTCAACCATCGTTCATTTTATCCATTCAGTGTGTTTTACTGTGCTCTTCCATAATTAGATTGTGTCTGCAGTGAAGCCGCCTATTTAACTGCAGGAATCTGATCAGTAGAACGACTAAAACACACTCTATTGCCATACTAGCTCCAATAAAGTCCTCTGGTACAGTGCAGCTTGTCTTTCTAATGAGATATCAGTCTATTATAGCCACAGACAGACCAGGACTCCCTGCGGTTAAAAATCTCTGGCGGCACTGACTGGCAGTACAGAGAGCTTTGAAACACTGACTATGATAATACCACCGTATGAATATTAAAGACTCCATGAAGAGAAAATGCACATTTTGAATTGTTAACCGATAAACGCAGTATAGAAATAAAATACTCTTAGGAGTTGATACCATCCGCATAGATGTGCAGTTTTCCTACACTGGCTCAAATTCCATCTTTATTGATGTCTTCTCTTTGTGATCTGGGTTGCACAATCGGCTGGATTACCAGAATACTTTGTAGCTCAGCCAATCGTGCCTGTTTGTCACAGAGACTGACAGGATTAGAAGATCTGCTGTTGTCATATTAATTTAATCCTCATGTAACACTTAATTAAGCAGTCATTTTAATCGGGCCTCAGCCAGTAGCATACAGCTCGGCCAGCTCAGATACCATTTCTTCAGACTGAATAGCTTTAGCATTTAGACGGCTGATAATTCAGTCATCAGTAAAAAGGGACAAATATATAATGTGGTCTCCCACATCGCGTGACAGCTTCATAGAAACATTCGCACTGGGCTTGTGCTGTGCTAGTTTGGTGTCCATCACCAACTGTTCTGTAAATTTAACACTCCTACATCCACTATCAGTCTTGACAACTGTCTCCTCCAAACAGGACCTTTTCTGTGATTTTCCGGGGGCACGGCAATGTGTGAGAGCAGCTTTTCTGTTCTAATCTTTGAGACTCTGTCATTTTACTTGTGTTTCTTAATTTATTAAAGCCTATATTTAGGGGTTTTTTGCACTGATATTCTTTAACCCTCTCAAGGCAGGCGTTATAGATTTGCAACAAGTAAAAGCTAACAACCTGATTACCCCACATACATAGTTTTTTTTCTACTCAGAAGTACCACTGCAGGTATTCTTTTGTGGATTAGCAACAAAAACTTAATTTGAGCCTGAGAGGGTTAATATCGAACAAAAATGTTACTGCAAAAATGCAACTGACTGCCGTGACGTAAAACTCTTGGTTATTTTTAGTTATGATTCCCTTTTTATCTGAGAAGCATAATGTTTACATTTGGATTGATGGCAACACATAAAACAAGCAAGTGTTGCAACAGAGTCGTTTCCCCCTTCGACTACTGATAAACAACAACAAGATCCTTTAAGCAAAGGGAGCAAAACTGCACTATATAAAAATGCCATTACTAGTTTAAGTCCTGCATAAAATTACATAAATTCTATTAGCACATGACCTAAAGGTACCTAAAGTACCCATAATTTAGGGCATTGGCCCCACTGAGAGACGTATTTTGTTTATACTCTACAATATATCACTGGATTACTGCATAAATACCTAAGTAGCGTTTTACTGCTGTAGATGGTAAAGGTGGAGCTTTTTGTGCACTGTTGGTCGGTGAACCTTATATAAGTACATGTTTCAGTAGCGGAATACACAGTATCTGAGTCACTGCCTTTTACATTTGATTGTTACACTTGTGATTAATGTCATGTGCTCGGCGCTGGCATTTTATTTTATTGTCCATTATGGATAAGAACACTGACTCCCTGCTTTGTGTCTACGGGAGGCTAAGAAAAGATCACAACATCCCCATATATGGGAAATGTGTCGAGATGACGTAAAGCGGAATTATCCTTTAACTCATTGACCCTCACCTGGATGTTATCAAGAGCTAGGAGTGTTCAGATTTGTATTCAAATCAAACACTACACCATCTGATTTTGCTGATTAAGTCCTTCATCTCAGGCTTAAGGTGTGCAAATCGGCCTAGTCAGCTGCTGGTGTGTGTGTTATCTGTCTTGCAGAGAGGTCACCTTTCTCATTCTGATGGGAATGCTTGTTGATGGCATTCACCAGCTTGGCCTTAAAAAAACAGTAAGCATACTAATAAGTGCCCACATTAATCTTGGTATTGAGACAATGGATATCCTGTAACACAAAATGTTCACAAAATGAAGATCAAATTCAATCATCTATTAAATCTCCCATCTGTGTAGTAGTTGAGAAGGATTCATGCCCTAAAGAAACAATGAGATTTTTTATCAAAGAAGGTATTGATAATTTATTGGCACCTTCAGTTAGAAAATGATTGACTTAAGGCAAAATATGGTAGGTTAGAATATGGTCAACCTTTGCAATGATCATAAATGGACCCCTGGTAAGAAGGGCTGTGCATGAAGAGGCTGAAGTCCAAGTTAAAACTTCATTATTTCACACCAACTAGGTGTTTTCCTGAGTATGGTACGGCTATAAGTCAGGCTCATCCAATAGCGCGGCAGAGTAAACAGCAATTCTTCGTGAAATAATGTAAACCCTTATTCTGTGCTTGAAAGGCAAATAGTCTGCTGCACGCCTCTGCGGACCGCTCAGGGGGACAGGAGTAAATTAGATGCCAGAGAATAAAACTAAAGGGTGTCCAGGTCCAGGTGCAGTACGATCAAGGGCTTTGTGAGCAAAACACATATACATTTTTGCACCAAAGGCATTTCATGAGGAAGCCGTTGGTATTTCATAAAAATAAAAGGTTCTTGATCAGACAGATTCAAAATAAGAAATAACTGAAAAATAGCACACAAAAAAGTAATAATGGAAGCTGTATTTGCTAGAGCAGAGGTGTGTGCGTGTCTGTGTGGTGTGTGTGTGTGTGTGTGTGTGTGGCGTGTAGCACTCTGCACACCAGGTTCTGACCACCTAATCCCTCACTGTGAGCGCAGAGCCACAGATGCTGTTGCTGCCCCAGCTCGTGGTTTCCTTGGACACTGACAGCAATATTGTGGCTGACAGACCCCACTAGGTGATCAGCACATCGTTTACCAGTCTCTATCAATCACTCCCTGAGTTCCACTGCTGTTGGCCACTTTTACCGAGGAGAGAGGCAGGGGAGTGGGACTGAGCCATCTGGGTTTCACACTAATGGTGACTAATATAAAAGGAGCCACTGCAGAGAAGTGATTGACTGTGTGCAGGTTGAGCGCTTCTTATCATCTGAGACAATGTAACAAGCAAACCTTGGGACCGGGACTTAAAAACAGGGCAGACTAATGTTGCATGTGTTAGAAGCCTCCTGTTGCTTTGCAGGTATTTAAGCTCGACTATGCAGTGAGGAGCTCGTATTACTACGATGCTTCCTTTTGAATCTCAAAGATAAGAAATCAGACTTGTATTCATAGTTTATAAATGGTCACTTAGAAGAACTACATTTAGGTTCCAGGAGTTCTAATCCCCCTATCAGAAATCCCAGAGGCTCTATTTTCAATGCCCGTGTTGTACTTTAATTTATTTTCATAGTAAGGCTTGGATAGGTCATTTAGCTATTGGCCATAATAAGATTTTAAAGTAATTGAGCAAATGTCAATGAATACATTTGTACATGCCTCCTATTTTATCTGAATCCTTTTCCATGCCACTGATGATCTCATGCCCTGTTTTTATCCCTTGCCTACTTTCCTCGACTGCAAAGGATGAAACGTGCTGCATCCCTGTGTCTGCTGGAGTGAGGAAACATAATACTCTATGACTTCAACATGTGTCAGGCATTTTCATGAATATTAATGATATGTCTGATGTCCAGGGGTTGCTTTAGGCTTGAAAAGCCATCTGCTTGTAGGAGTACAGAGAGATTATCCAGCTGCATTTCCGCAGGGTGGTGCTCAGGTTGGATTTAGAGGTGAACCTGAGGTCTGCTGGGCAAACAAAGGCCATCCTGGCAATATTGAGGGATTTGCGCTTTTATCCACACATAGACACACACAATAACTCAAGTATTCTCTGAGAAAACTATTATTTAAATACTCTGAAAATTGCTCGCAACTTGAATGTCACCTAACCGAAGTGCTAGATTAGCGGTGCTTTTAAGGTGTCTTTATCCCTCCCTTGCTGTGTTGCAGAAGCTCTTCCCTTCTCATGTTGTGCCTCTCCCTCGTCCCTGTCTCCTGTGATACAGTGTTTTGGTGCATTGGGAGTGCTTTTGTTGAAAAACTCATTCGGCACCAGAAAAAAAAAAAGAATCTGTACCTCTCTCTTCTGAGCGTGACTTTATTTGGAAGATAGTTTGGAGTCAAAACATATTTCTCAAGATTACTTTATTAGTAGGCAAATGAAATCCGTAGGATTCTTCCACATGGCCAGACAGAAGCAATTGCTGAACAGGAACATCAGACAAAGCTGAGGCACAGTTGATTGCTTGCATATGGTTATTGAACAGTTGAAAACCTACTTTCAAAGAAGCAGAGTTTTCAGGTTAAGTGCTTCATTTGTGTCATTTATTATGTACTATTCCTTAAAAGAACCCACTCACGCTCACTTTGAATATTTGAAACAGATCTCAGAGTGTTTACGTTTGTCCACTCACATGTGCAGATACTGAATCTGAGGTGTTTGTGTTTAGTGTTGAGTTTTCCTAACTGATTTAAATGGGTGAGTTATCCTGCAGCTCTGTGCTACACGCGGTGCAGAATTGCTTTTTGTCACTTGATAAGCCCACTAGCCAATCCGGAAAATCCTCTCTGGCCAGAGACCATTTACACGATAGCTGTCTTTTCTTTGGATGCTTTCGAACGTCTCCCTTCCAGATGTTTCACCACAGTTGGTCATACCAGAGCCAGAATACTGCCGCTCATGTTCAAGTACAACAAAACATGTGGTCAGCTTATCTTTCACACAAGTACACACTAGTTACTGTCTTACACACCGTCGTGCCCTGTGCCAGTATATAAACTTAAAATTAGGTGAAAACAACTTCAGATGAATTACACTACATGACAGATTACCGGTACATAGTTTTATATTTATTTAACTAAAATTAAGCCAAAATACAGAAGCAATGAATGGAAAACGAAGCACATCGTTACTGTTTCCACAGAAAAAACAAGGTAAGTAACAGCCAGGTGCTGATAATGGAATCCAATTTATTAATTGTTCATCAGCATGTCTGAGCACCTCTATAAAAGCAGACGTTTTGGCAGGTTGCTGGTCTGGAGCATTCGGGTGTGTGTTGACACAATGCCAAGGAAGAAAGACACCAGGAATGGTTAACTGGGAATGGTTATAAGGCCATTTTCAAACAATGTATCCATAATTCCTGAGTGTGAACGATTTGTCACAAATGGAGAATGTCAATGGAAAATTGTACTTAGTAGTCAGTATAAGCTTTTAATGATATAAGTTTACATGTGATAGAATACTGCATGATGACCTTTTCCTTGCTTAGAATTGATTGTTCTTTATAAAACGTGTTCTGATATTTTTATCTGAATCTTCCCACAGCGATAGTAAGAAGATGAACAAGCAGTTCTGACCTCGCACGCACACACACACACACACACACACACACACACACACACACACACACACAATCACATGCTCACGTATCAACATTCCACTGAACAAATGTTTTCATTTTTCTTGTGTATAAATGAAGACAAGTGCGAGAACAGAGCGCGCACTTCACAGGGCCCCCACTCTGATGTGAGCGCTCTGTGACCGCCCTTGCAAGTAAAATCTACAGCGTGTGTGTCTCCACTCTCTGAATCTCAGCTGAAGAAGTGTCTCTTAGAATAAATCTCTTGACAGAGAACATTCGAGACAGTTGCCAGTATTCTCAGGTATTGATGTCCCGGCAAATAGACTCCACAACCCTCTGTTAGCACGTTAAAGGTTAATGTTCATGACAGGACAGTTACAAATAGACTGAACAACTACAGTATTCTGTGTTTGGAAGGACAATTTTCTCTAAAAAGAAGAACATTGCAGAATCACTTCGGTTTGCAAAATTGCAACTGAAACAATGCCCTTTGAACAGATTAAAGTGCTAAGGTATAGATAAATACACTGACTGAATATGTATATGACTGAGTAAAAGAGACTCCTTAGAAAGCACTTTGAATAGAGCAGCACGTTTTGGAATAATCAAACATAGCATATAAACACCTTACACCAACTGTTAAGCACGGTGGTGGATGGGTGGTGATTTGGGCTTGTTTTACAGCCACAGGACCCGGCGACTTTTCCGACAGCCAAAAGTTGACAAAAATGTGCATCATGCAACAGGACAACAGAACAATAACCTCAAGCACAGCAGCAAATCTAAGAAAAAAAATCAAGGTACTGCAATGGCTCCAGTCCTCAGCCTGATTGAAATGCTGTGAGGGATCCTTGGACGACCGGTCCATAAACACAAATTTCAATGAGCTGAAGCAACCTCGTGAAGAAAAATGGACCAAAGTTCCTCCACAACGATATGAGAGACTCAGAGAGTCATGCAAAAGCAATAAATACTTAACATTATTACTGCTAAAGGTGGATCTAAATCTACTGAATCATGAGTGCACTTTTACTTTCACCATCACTATGAACAACTGTCACTGTATAAGTCCTTTAACTTCATATGCAGTGAAAATGCATTTTATTATGAATTTCATGCACTGTAACGCATCTGTGCATAATATGTATTTTTTGGTTTGTTTGTTTCGTTTTCGTCTCATCATGACTGGGATTGTCATTATAGTTTATGCGGCTTTAAAGAAATGCAATTTGCTGGAGGCATTTTGGTCTCCAAAATGTGTTTTAAATAACCATTATTATTCTTTAATACTCCCTGGCGCTGTGCGTCTGGGAATTAAATAACTCACTTTAAGGACGAGAAGAAAGGCGTCTGTTCGTTTGATTCCTTTCTTCTGGTGATTTTAACAACATGTCACAGTTTCTTCAGTTGATTTTGTTTGACTGTTTTCCTGTGGGACGGCTCGGTTATTACTTATTCCATGCACTAAATACAGATCCAAGGTATCAGTCTTATCAGTCACTCTCCTGATTCCACTGCTGCTTTGTATGCCACCAAGCTAGCTAGCTTGGTGGCATACAGAGTCCCCATAGCAAGCAAGTCTTTCATCTGATTACATGAACACCAAGGTGTGTTGTCTGTTCGCATCCTTGAAGCTGAGTCTGATGTTGTATTTTTTCTTTATATGGTGTGCAACCTTTCCTTTTCTGCAGATGTAACAAACATCTCTATCCTTTGCTGTCTGGTCTTATACTATTCTCCTGTCATTGCCCAGTTTATTAGTAGTTTCTTCCTTTCTTTCACCCCATCCCAGCTTTAACCAATTTTCACCTCTCTACTTTTGTTCCACCTTTAATATCTGCTATTACTGCCCTTACACAAGCCTCCGCTGATCTCGCCTCTGTGTTGTCCTCATTCTCACCTCTTTCTTACTTTTTCCTCTCCTGTCTCCTCTTATACGTTATTTTTCTTTTCCATTTTACCTCCTCCGCCTGTCTTTTTTCCTGCCATTTCCCTTCTACCCAAGTTCTTCTCAGATAGCAGCTGCAGATGACTAGCGGGTCAGGATGCGCCACTCTAATAAAGAGAGATGGAGGGATAGTTTTCAGAAACAAACTCTCCCTCTCTCTCCCTCTGCGTCTGCCTAATCACCCTCCATCAGTCTCACAATAAATCTCTGTGTTTGAGTGTGTAGCGGTATGTGTTCTGCTATGTGGGTCCTGTTCTGCTTGGGGATGGGGGCAGCTTACGGTTCAGTTCTCCACTGAAATTGAGCTTTAAGACCACTATATGTAAAATACAACTCGCTCCAGCTGCAAACAGCGTCGCATTGGCAGCAAGCAGCACATTATTCTTCACAACTCCGAGTCTGAGCTGATTAAACAGAGCTGATCTGCATTTTACTTCAATGTAGTACAACCAGCTGTAGGAGGACACATATTTAACTTCAGATGCAGCTTGCTTATCCAGAGCAATGGGGAGACGGCACGGCGCCTGCTGAAATCTCACAAAAAGATTTCAGACTTTTAGAGATGCTCACAGCTTAGTATTTGTACAGAAGTAATGAAATACAGCAAAGCATAATGCTAATTTGCTTTTCACTGCTGTGTGCAGTGCAACGTTTTTTGATGTTGACCCTGTTTGTGAAATCAATTTAGGTTCGAGTACTCGAGTTTTAATCTACTTGTTTTGCTGCTCCGTCTGCTTGTTATCGTCGTCGGAACATCTCTGGGATCTTTAGATGAAACGATCAAACTTCCCTTCAGTGTTTTTTAAGACCTGGAATGACTTGCATCAAGGCACAGCTCCTTTTCTTTTTCTTTTTTTGTATGCGTGCATTTGTGTCCATCTGTCTATGTGTTGGAAAGTTTTGGGAATTAAATATTAGGCTCAGAAGTGAAAGCGAAAAGGGTTTAATGGCAGGTGCTCAGCTGAAGAAGTCTCAGAAGTGGAGCAGCATCATCCTTCACACATTTTGCTTCCTTTTTGGTCCGCTAAAGAGCTTTTCTGTTTGCCTCGAACTAGAGCATATAAAGTACTATCCATCCATCCGTTCATTCATCCATTTTCTTCTGCTTACCCAATTCAGGGTTGCGGAGGGGGAAAGCTGGCGCCTCGACAGGTCGCCAATCTGTCGCTGGGCTTGTAAAGTACTAGGGTGTCAAGGCTGCTGCCTTTAGTTTAGGAAGCAGTGTCAGCGTGATAAATTATTTCATTCTATTAGCTATAACCAAATGCCAATTGATCTTTGGCATTTCTTTCCTGCTGCATTATAAATCTATTAAATACTATAGAAGTAGAAATCTTCCACTGCTGCATATTTATTCATAATGAGCCAGTAATTTAATTACAGTCATGAATAATACATAATAGGACCATAATTCAAGGTTCATATGCATACGTGTGATGAAGTGTACATGCGGCATCAGTACATTTAGTATACTTACAACCAAAACGCAGGTGCTTTTTCCTGTGTCTTCTTAATTATAATTAGATGAGCACAGCTGTTGCCTGCACCTATGCTGACCCTTTTCTCACAACAACCATTGATCTGTCTTGTCAGTGCCACCCTGGCAGAGCCGGCGCATGAAATTCATACCTGCTTTTTTTGTCTGAAAGCCAACGCTTCGAGTTTATCTTTGGGATTCAATACAGAGCGACTCCCAGGTGAGAGCCGACAGCAAAATGTATTTAGATAATTGCTGTGATCTGATCTATGAGGAGGGATTCTGCTTGTTTGCTACTTGGCGTGGCAGACAAAGACGAAACAGAGTTTTTGCATCATGTGAAAGGAGACAATACTTAACCCAGCCGGTGTTGCTTCGGCAGCCGACTGAATTTTCACTCTGTGAGCTGGACCCGTCGAGAGCATTCGCATCTTTTGTCTCCCCATCAACTCTTTTCAGCTCAAAGGCCATGTTCCCAAAGATTTGCTGGCCAACTGTTAGCCAGTTTTGTAGTGTAACTGTGCTTTGTTTTAGGTGGTGTAACTCAAACATTTGGCCAGACTCCCAGAAATGGATTAGTCCCACAGATAGATAAAAAAAACAAAACTCTTTCTCAATCAAAACTCCCTGCGGAAAGTTCTGGATTCAGCAATACCACAATGTTTCAGCGCGCTGGATAAACACTTGGAGTGTGCATACTGTTTAGGACCATATTTCCTGGTAAATACCTTATTTAGTTTAATCAGCTAATCAGAGGTTCAATCAGAGGTGTGAGGTAACTCCACAAATCAGAACAGCATTTTTTCCCTTACAATCACTGCTTAAAATCAGCTGGTTAACAAACAGGGAGTTTTAAAGCATCTCTCTGGGTTTTTTTTCCACACAAAGAATTTTGCTGGAGAGTAGAGCAGTGGTGTGAGGAACAGACCTCTCTGGAGGAAAGGAACTTTTTTCTGTCTGAACTGGCTGATCAATGAGATAGAGATCTCGTGGTCAATGTTCCACTCTCCTAAAAGGCACCGTGGGATCCACAGCCCACTTCATCTTTATCACTGGTCTGCTTCTGCTCTGACTGCAGGGACCAGATGCCGGCTCATTACTACCACAAATAGAGATCTGGCTGCATGGCCTGAGACTGGGATGAGCCGGCGGTCATGAATGGAGATTGCTGGGAGGACAACATTGACACTCTTCCTCACTTATCTCCAGTGTCTCATCGCCACTTTCTTTCCCACGAGATTTTGCCTTTTCTGAATGCCAGCATCTGGTCTCCCAAAACCCTCATAAACCTTTTGGTTCAAAAGGAGGGGACCAGGTAGCTATAATAGAGTACCACCTGCCCTCCTCCATCTCCTGCCACCCTGGATCAACACCTCTGCCAGCTCCTCTCTGGCATTCTGGCCTTGGCATCACACTTGCTGACTGATGGACAATGTCTCCAACAGCATCTGTTCTCCAGTGCTCAGTGGCCAACATAACTCCCTGGCTTGCAGTAAGTTACACCGAGCCAGGTTTCGTACTCTGTGTTGCGCTATTGGCGGGTTTTCTGCAACTGGTGATGTCCAAACTGATTAGCTATGTCGCTTTTTACGCTAGATGAACTGTTCTTCCTCTGGCTTAGGCAGACCTCTACTCAACTCACTGAGACTGAGTGGCTGCTGTCCACTTGGCAGAAGTGCTAAGTGTTTTCAAGGACAGTTTAAGCTTCCTGCCAAGCATGCGTTGTATGCTAATTAATGACCAGGTCAACGTGTGTTAATGTAAATGAGTCACAGCGCCTGACGTGTTCCAAGACCCATAAAAGTACAGTGATACGTTATTAAACTGAGTTTTGATCTGATGCCCCTGTGAGTCCAAGCCAGCAGATGTAGTTGTTGATTATGTCTCTGCCCTCCATATGGCACTACTGCACGTCCACCTCCTCTTCAACTCCTCTCACCCAGACCCCCCCCTCCCGTCATGCTCCTGTTAGGTTCACATCCGACAGGTAGCAGAATGACTTGGGCACTTGTAAACTCAACAACTGAGGCAACCCAGGGCTTGTTGGACTGGCCGAAAGGGAAATTAGCTTTCACCTTCACTTCAGCTCAGAGCACTGGTCTCTTCACTAATACCTCAAACTATTCTCCTTGAATGTAAGCTCAAATTTTCTATTAAAAAGGGGTAGCCAGAGGTTACTGCTGAGAGAATACAAAGAAATTGTTATTGTGAAATTGTGTTAGAGTGCATCACTGGCATGTGAGTTCATAAATAGTTAATCCAAGGAGACCAGAGAGTAGTTTCAGTGTAATTAAGGTAATATATAGTTAGCACATTGTAATTGCGTAAAGGCATTTTTGCAGCCATATAAAGGTTCCTCCTTTTCCACTGCTCGCTGTGTGCAAGTTCCTGTGCAAACCCTGTATCCTGTGAGAGCTCCCTCATTAAACGGCTGTCAAACTTAAGTCTGCAGACCTGCCAGCCTTGCTGTCACACTGCAGGAATTGCACGCACACAGACACACACATATATATCACAGTGTGTCCATATATGTGTCCATATATGTCCATATAGCGCCAAATCATAACAACAGCTGCCTCAAGGCACTTTATATTGTAAGGAAAAGACCTTACAATAATACAAAGAACAGAGAAAACCCCAACAATTATATGCCCGCCTATGAGCAAGCCCTTTGGCGACAGTGGGAAGGAAAAAAATTCCTTTTAACAGGAAGAATGCCTAATCAGTCAAACTAAGCTTAATTGTGAATAACGGCGCTGAGGCTTCCACCAATGAAGAGACAAGGATGTTGCTGACTGATATATTTCAGTGTGGACAGTATATAAAAAGAAATTTAATATCTTACCAAATTTAAAAACAGCCACTGACAACCAAATGTTACGAGGCTGTGAGTGAATCGCTTTAGGTGCTGTTGATCAATGAACGTCCCCTGGATAATCTTCCTGTCTGGCACTTACAGTGACCAAAATTTATAAAATCAAGCAGACAATTTATTTAACACGACATGAAAACACTGACTGAGCCCAAGAAAGAGTTTGCAGAGGTCAGGCTTCATTGAGTGCGTGGCCACATATATCGCCCCCTAGTGGCCAGTAAGTAGAATGTAGATTTAAAGGACTTCCGAGTAGGTCCACGTTTCAGAGCCAGAAGCTAGA
Organism: Aulonocara stuartgranti; assembly: GCF_965226115.1. NCBI lineage: Eukaryota > Metazoa > Chordata > Actinopteri > Cichliformes > Cichlidae > Aulonocara > Aulonocara stuartgranti. Next base: position 19,404,804 of record NC_138950.1, read on the forward strand.
TCCATCTTTTTTATTGCCTCTCAATGCTGCAGATGCATAAACACAGGATAGTCCAACATAACTGAATCTCGCTCAATGCAAAGCTGTCCCTAAAGGACTATTTTGAAATATAAATATTTATATTTTTTAAAACACTTGACTTGTTTCCAGCCCTGCAGTGATGAGGTTTGCAGTTTGTATTTCACTGTCTAGCTGGTACCTAGAACAACATTTCATGATTCCAGTCTCGAGCACTAATATTCTCACTAGCTATTAGAGATGGACCGATCCGATATTACGTATCGGTATCGGTCCGATACTGACCTAAATGACTGGATCGGATATCGGAGAAAAATAAAAAATGTAATCCGATCCATTAAATATCACGAAAGCACCTCACAAAACTTGCAACACGCCGTAACTCACCTCAGAACGTTAGCAGTCGGAGCAGTATGCATCACGTGATAGAGCGGCTGTGGCATGCGGGACCTGTCGTGGTCTGGATAGCATTTGGAGCTTCGCTAGCAACCTGGCATTTCATCTCCGACAAAGTTATCCCCGAGAGAAGTAAAGCAAGTGTGTAAGTCCATCTCTGAATGTTTGTAAAGCATTCCTGCGTTAAGCTTAACGAGCGACTGCCTCTCGCTCTCCGGCTGCTACTTCAATCATGAAACTGCTTAAATGATCAGCTGATCGGCTTTTCTGTCGCGAGTCCGTCTTTGTTTTTGGCCCACTTTGCACCAGAAAGAGGAAACCAGCGGCTGAACAACAGCAGCACGTTTAAGCTTGATAAGCTGTTGTTAGAATTTATTTAATATTACTTTCTACTCGAGGATCTTTTTCTACGTAGCTGACGGCTGGTAACTGTGCAGGGGCGGATCTAGCAAAGTTTACCCAGGGGGGCCGATAGGGCATTAACAGGGAAAAGGGGGCACAAAGACATACTTTTCTTTCTTATTCTCATTTAAAATGTCTAGCTTTTAATAAATAATTATCTGACACACAAAGTTTTAATTTGATGTAAAATGAATAGAAGTCAATTACTGTATATATATATATTACTGTGCAGTCTGCAATTTTGTTGAAGAAAGATGTTGAATCTATTTAATATTTCTTGAAAAATAATTGATTTCTGTGCATTTTTTTTCACGCTGCATCAAATTAAGGTTGATTACGTCGATTAAGCATCATGAGGTGGAGCGTGAGGGGTGGTTCCCTATTTTTTATTTATTTATTTTTGTTGTTGCTGGGAGTTGGAACCCTATTAGTTAGGTTGCTTAATATTTACGCTAAGTACTCTTTAAAATACCAGAATAGGGAGGATGGTGTAGGTCTAAGTTTATTAGATTGATCAGTATTGCTGAACTATGAAATATTTTTTTTGTACACAGGTATAACAGAATAGCTTTAGTGTAGTTGTTGTTTTAAACTTGAGTATGAACTTGCAGACTTGCAAAATGCAGCAAGATATTTTAAAAAACAGTTTTGTTGATTAAAAAACACTATATCGGATTCATATCGGTATCGGCAGATATCCAAATTTATGATATCGGTATCGGTATCGGACATAAAAAAGTGGTATCGTGCCATCTCTACTAGCTATTGAAAATTTTGTGGAATTGACAGTTGGTGATTCTTACAGATAGAGACATATTTAACTTAGAACCGAAAAAAGTAATTAAGTGCAATACTCGGCTCAGTTTAATACATAACGAATAAAGCGCAAGCAGCTTGTACAGCTTCCTGTTGTAACAGACAATAAAGTCCGCGTCTTCTAAATAATAAATGACAGCCACAATACTCTGAATATGTTTTTAGCCCGCTGAGACCAAACAATAACAAAGCTAAATGCTGATGTTGTTATTGAATTCCCTGAAACTGTACGTGTTGAGAAATGAACCAATAAAGGGGGAAACATCAAACAGATTGCCTTTGACAACAGAATCAAATTTCACACGGCTAAATTCAATGACACCATTTAATGAGTGCTGATTGTAACCCCTTTGCTATTTCTCACTCCCTGTTTATGTCTGTTACGTCTGTTTATGTTTTCCTCCTCCCCTGACCTATGCACACTTTCCCCTGCCTCTGCCTCCTCTGTCACTCACCTCATTGCTCTCTTCCTCTGTCAGTCAGACTGTCAGTTTCTCCCCCGTCTTCCCCCCGTTCTCTCCCTTCTTCTGCCTCACATTTGCACGCCGACTCCCTCCCCTCGCCCACCCTTCGTTCCCCCGATGCACGCCTGTCTTTCTTCACAGCAGTCACTGTGTTATTTAGTTTTATCAACAGTGAAGCTCCCAAATTATTAAAAGCAGAGCAGTTATATTAGGCTTTGTTGTTTGCCCAGGGTTTTTTCACTCCCACACCGATAACGTCAAAGCCATGAGCAGATGCTATAAAGATGCTTACGTCTAATTCTAATGTACAGCTCGTTTACAAGTATCGGCAAGTTGTTTACATTGCTTGGAGTAATTCCTTGTCCCTTAGGTGAATGGATAAATGTTGGTGATGTATCAGTTAAATGCATGATAATTTGTTTCATCATTTCTACCTTTGAAAGATGATTGAAAAAATATAACTTAACATGCAAGTAAAGCCTGACAGCCTGACACAATTCAGTCTGTATCTCTTTCAGCAATCGTCTCCATTCTTTTCAACTTAGCTTAAGTCTCTCTTTTACCAATGCACAATCGCAACTGGTGTCTGCATGCAAGTCGGTCACCTCATATTCAGTCCAATTATAAAAATAGCAGACTATAACTTGAAGTGGACATGATGTGACTTTTCAGCATGTGGAAGCCCAAGTAGTCCCAGCATTTGATGGAACGGGATCCCCATATTTAACTGAATCCTTAAGAGTTACAGTGACTTATTGTCAGCTTGTTTTCAGGGCTTTGCCATAGAGGGAACAAACTATAAACGTAAGCATCTGTTAAGAGGTGTTAAGGCGAGCATAACATTCGCCATAGACTCACTGGCAACTTCTTTAGGTACACCTTATCAGTGCAAATATCTAATCAGCCAATCACATGTCAGCAACTCAGTGCATGCAGGCATATGATGTGGTCAAAACGACCCACTGAAGTTTAAACTGAGCATCAGAATAAGGAAGAAAGGTGATTTTGAATGTGGCTCAGCTGTTGTGTAGAGTTTATATGGAATGGTTTGAGAGTGGTTTGAAAAAGAGAAAATATCCAGTGAGCGTCAGTTCTCTGGGTAAAAATGTGTGGACATGAGACTGGCTAGATTGTTTTGCGCTGATAGGAAGAAAATAGTAACTCAAATAACCACTCACTGCAACCAAACGATGCAGAAGTGCATCTCTGAATGCACAGCACACTGAACCTTAGAGCAGATGAGCTACAGCAGCACCCTCTCCTAACAGCTAAGAACACTAAACTGAGGCTACAATTCATACATGTTCACTAAAAATTGGACAATAACATACTGGAAAAAGATTTCCTGGTTGGAATCCCAAATCACAACAGCGCAGTCACCTCAAAGCCATTGCTGTTGTGATTTGGCAGCAGACGGTAGCATCAGAATTTCTTGCAAACAGCATGAAAGCATGGATCCAGTCTGCATTGTGTCAACAGTTCAGACTGCTGGTGGTGTGGAGCATCCTCGGCCTCCGTATTGTTGCTGACATGTCCGTCTCTTTCTGTCCACATTGTCGTATTTTCTGATCTCAAACAGCTTTTGCAGTGACAAGTCTAATAGAGCACCTTTGGGATGTGGTGGAATGGGACGTTCCCATCATAGATGTGCATCCAACAAATCGTCAGCAACTTTGTGATGCCGTCATGTCAATGTGGACCAGAATTAGGACAGTTCGAAAGAAAAAACGGACACCAAATCAGAACTAGCATAGTGTAGCAAACAAAGTGGGCGAGTGCATGCAGATAGCAATCTGACTGAAAATAAGATCAATATAAGAAAATAACAAAGACAGGAGTGACTCCTAGATTATAAAATTAGATGTTAGCTGGATAAGAATTGTCTGCTTAATTGTATACTCTAAGAGAAGAGTGAAAAGTGCAACTTTAACCATTACAACAAATCTGCACAATTGCTGCTGTTGTCAGTTGGAGAGAATCAACAAGTCGTAAATAGTGAGACCTGCCAGTTTGGCTCAAAATTAACTCAGCGTAGATCAGGATTGACGGTGAGTTTGTGCCAAAGCTAAACTGAAAGTGGTGCAGCTGTTTGGTTTGAAGCTGTGCCCTGCAAAGACACATGTAGAAAAGATGTTTGGCTTTTTTGGTGGTGGGGGGATTAATCGACCAGCAGAGTGACTGATACTAGCTGGTGGTTGCAGATAAGAAGTCTGGCAGGTGACTTTGATGTGGCTGACAGCTTTCTGTTAGTAATGTGGAGATTGATTTTCGTTGCTTTCGGTAGCCCTGTTTAAACTCTTGATTTTAAACACTTTTTCACACGATGAGCGCATCGACTGCTCCCGTTTAACAACCAATTAATCATGTTGCTGTGACTAAAGGGAAATTTGTTTATGATATATAACGTCCTCGCTTGCCTTGCTGTTAGCTGCATTTAGTCTATAGTTAAACAGCCATTTTCACCGTATTTATCTTATGAAAAGGCAAATAATCACTGAGTGGATTTTCACTATAAAATAACGGGTGTTAATGAAGTTCTTCCAATAAATATGGTAAATTCATGAGAAATGATTTGGTTGTCTATTTGGGTATTTTCTTTTTGAGTCTTGCCTGCATGCTGTGGAATTTGATGATGATTCAAGACTCAGAGCCAAGTAGTTCCCTTGGGACCCCAGCGTTTATAGCAGTTGGGCCCAGTGGGCCAATTTGATGGAAAAGGACAAAGTATATGTATCCGTGTGTATGCATGTGACTGTGAATGTGTGTGTGTCTTTGTAAGCAGCTTTCTAAAGCCGCACTGCTTCAGATACGGCCTATCGAAGCGTGTCAGGTTCCCTTAGTCATCAGGGGCAGATAGCAACAGTCCTCAGTGCTGAAAAGGAAGGAAAGACTGGGTAGCGAAGGAGGACGTGGAAAAAGAATAAACAATCTGGAGTGGTAGAGAAAGAGCTATAAATGAGGAAGTTTTAGTAAAAACAACTGCGAAAATGCACCAGGACTCACCTAAACAGGGCCACATTTCCCCCGGTGTGATGCTTGGCTATTAGTCTGATTTTAGCACTCTTAGATGGGAATGAATTGCATTCGAACCGAGGATGTCAGTAGGGGCCGAGCCTCCATCCATTCAGACATTCAGGGACTCCATTACACCCTGATGGGCAGGGATGGAAAACCAATCGTGGGTGTATGGGTGCAAGGGGGAAATGCAATGTATTGGTGCTGGGAAACACACAGACAGGCAATCTGGCATGATGAAGAGGCTCCCTTCCCTGCTCCTCCTTTCGGACCCAGCACGTCCTCCTGCGTCCCCTTCATGCCCCACTGCGCTCTACTGCAGTGCCTTGCCAGCTGACCAACCCGACACCTACCACACTCATTCGCACTTTCCCGCTTTCCCTATTTCCTCCCAGGTCTCACTGTGAGCCCCGACAGCATGTATCCATTCACATTATCACATTGGGAACTGAAGCAGAGATGGATTTCATCGGAGGGAAATAGATGGGAGTCGTGTTTTTGAATAGAGGGAGAATGTAATTTATGATTTTTCTGAAGTTCAGCAGATTTGTTGCTGAACTCAGGGAACCTCGATGGCTCCAAGGTTAGCTGCGGTATACTTAACCTCCCTTCTGACAGCAGGGATGTGCTGCTGTTAGAACGGTGTTAGATAGACCTGTTAGTGTCAGGATGATAAATTCATTAGGAGTGGCTAAGGAATACAGCTATTTATACAGCTACAACAAATCATTGCTATAAAAGCCTTGGACTCAATCTCATTGAGAAGTGTGAATCACAGTGAGTCTGGAATTGAAGAATTAGATATTTATTGATTTTTAATGATGCTTGGCTGGCTTTCTTGTACTCGTACCTTTAGTCCACTTCCTTTTTTGGAGGACTGGTATAATAAAGCATGCACTTTAATGTCAAGATGCAATACTCAATGTAGTAATTTAACTCTATTAGGTATTATTGAATGCGTATGGCCATTTTTAAAAGCACACATTGTGTTTTTAAGTTTTTAGAATGATATATTTATTGATTTTTGCTGTTTGCTCTATATTTATACAGTGTTTGTGGCTGCTTGTGATAACTGTTATTCTACAGTTCCTAAAATGTATTGCTAAGTAGAGTATTTCTAAGTGGTCAGGGCAATCATTTAACCTCTGCTAAAGATTTCGTGTTCAGTCAGAACAGCTACAGTCAAAAAAAAGTCCACCTGCAGCCAACTCCTGCAGTAACCTGAGACCTCCCCTTCACTCCATATGTATAAATGGAAGCGGAGAGAGCAGCAGCAGCAAGACCCCAACAGAGAGCAATGCAGTCGTGATATTTATTAGGTCTTCCACAGCATGAAAGAAGGAGCTGGGGTGGAAGTGGGCTGCAAAGCAGTTTGCACAGCAGCCAGCAGCCGTGGGAAGGTTAAAGCAGCTTAAACAGCATGCCCAATATGAGATTTGTCGTTTGGATATGTAGAAGGCCATCAGCAGAGCCATCTGTTGATGTGGGCTGGCAGTAAGATCACTAACGCTTTGAATTTGATATTTTTAAAGCAGGTAAGAAACAAGTGGGGTGATGCATTAGAGAACTGACAGAGCACCAGGGATGATACCATGGTTTTGTTGATGTTATTGGGGCTCATGTTCCATAATCCAACTAGAAAGGTGCTCTGAGAGTTCTGACCTCTGTCAAGACCAATAGTCTACTCTTCAGTGATGTGAAAACTACATAAATATCTGGATATTTTTCCCGATCAGTTCAGATCTGCACCAAAATTTCATGGGATTATCCTTTGGCCACGCTTCACTTGGCTCTGTATTCCTGCTGGAAGACAGCAACAAATGACAAAAAAACCAAAAAACTTTTACAGAGCTTCTGCCTTCTCGGTAAACGTAATTATTTTTTTCATTCAAAATTTATGGTCTGTGGTCTACAACTTCTTCACAAATTAAAGTTCAGAGTCTGTACTTTAATCTCCTTGTCAATGTTGTCTTTTGCCACCCTCGCCTGTGAAAGCTGTGGCCACATAGTGCCAGTTCTCATACCGCAGAAAATCTTTTCATTACTGAAGATCGGGTAACAAAGAAAATAAATAAATAACTGCTAAAATATATATTATATATTCATTTGTGTGCATGCGTGTGCTTTATGGGTGTTTTACTAAAATGTGCGCAGCTGAGCGGCCCCACTGTGAGCCAGGTAAACAAATGTTTCATAACTGGTGATGAGGCGGTGCCACGCTGAAGATTTCTCTAACGAGGGCTTGTTTGCGTGGGTGGAACAAAAACACGTTTTTAGATCCAGACTAGTACATTACACGAGCCTCAGTGCCTCACTCACTGAAAAATATGTGTTTTCTGAATATGCCCATTACCACAGACCCTCGGGCTATCCTTGCCTGTAGTTCATCATAACAGATTTAACAGATTTAATCTGAGCTATTCTTTCCTTTGACTGTCTGCTGGCAACTTGCTATTTTATCCCGCAGTTCGCATCCACATTCTCTTGATTTTAATCTCTTTTTTTTTCACGCTTCTCCTGTTTGTAGACGTCTGCTGCATTTTAAACATCACCTCAAAAGCAAAAACTCCTACATCTCAGTAGCAAATAATTAAAGTGGAACGCATAGTCTGACATCAGTGTCTCTGTGCAGGTGCCCTATGTCAAGGTGGCTCCAGAGGACATTTTGAAGGTTCATTTCCCCCGCTTCACCACTTTGGACCTGAGACCAACAAACACCGACATCAGCCTGGCCGTGGCCGGCCTTCTCACCTTCTTCAACAGCACCACCGCCTGCCTCATCTGTGCCCAGGCTGACTGTGAGTACAGCATTCGCACACTCGTGACCAATGTTCCCTCAAATTTTTCATGTGTCTGAGCGAACACACAGAGCGATCCCTTGGACCACTGTGAGCGACATCAGACGTGTGCACTGTGGTCACGCCAGCATCGAATCCATCCAATTTACATGGTTTATTAAAATAATCAAATTACAGCATTTACATTTATGTTAGACTACTTTTAATTAACTGCTTTAGCCCACTTACAATGAAAATGTAAAAAAAATCTTGTTCATGACCTGTGTAGTATGTTAACACTATTGGAAGTAAAAATAACTTGAACTCCAATTTTGAAAACACAACTTTCTTTCTTTTTTTCTTTTTTTTATAAAGCTCTGATGAGTCTGTGGTCTGGGAGAGAGTCCTGTAACTCTCTGTCTGCAAAATACAGCATATAAAGACCAGTGCAGGGCAATTAATTATATAGTTACTTCTTCAAAAAAGTTACTGAGTTTTGCAAACAACAAAGTTTTTTGCAACTGTTTACCTAAAAATGCAGCCAAGGCGTTTTGTGCCACTCCTAAAAATAATTTCTGTCCACTATGAACAACAGCCTGACACCTGCAGGCCTGACAACAGGAGATGTATCACTCCTGTAACACCTGTAACATTCAGCAGTCGCCTCATTGTTCTGACACACACAACAAAACTATTGACTACACTACATGCTAACTACACAAGATTTGCACTAAACGTCGCAAATCTCTCACATCTCGAAACACCGCCGTCACTCCTAAAACTTCCTCCCGTTTCTTAACAACTAAATGCCATGTTTTGATTGATCGACGTGGTACATTTTTCGACCAATGTGAAAGGGTGGCGGGTGTTTTGGTTTCATCTTTGCTCACAGGCGGAGAGCGCTTTCAAGCGTTTTCCTTATAAAACGCTGTTTTTACCGTTTCTTCCCGCAGTAAATATAAACAACGATAGTACTCAGGAAGAAAAACAAACACTGCGTATATTTTGTATCACAACTCTGGTTTTACGTGGCCTATCAACACAATTTAAAAAGTGGTATAAAGTCCACACTTTTTCCGTCTGTTCCGTCTGTCCTGCTCACATCTCCAATGGTTGTACATGTTGTCATTAACGTGGCTTCACTCCTCATCAGTCACGCCGCTTTGCCAGCTAAAACACCGGCACATAAGGACGCTGTCATAGCCTGTCAACGACATTGATTAGCTGCGTATATACGAATGTGAGTCGCGTGATTGGCTGGACTATGGGATAAGGTGGCATCGTTGTAATCCCATACTGGAGCAGCCAGTCACTTATTGACTAACACTGCAAAACAGAATTGTTAACGTATTTACTTTAATTTCAGTTCAGGTTAGGGTTTTTTTTTTTTGTGCGCAACACAGATTTTTTCTGTGCAGAGACCGTGCCAGCAGTGCGCATTGTGCACGCGCGCAATTTAGAGGGAACATTGCTTGTGACAAAATATACAATCGCACATACCTGTGGGGAAGACTCGCAAACTGTCTCCCCTACATCTGCCATCAAAGTGCAAACATTTTTGTTTAACGTCTGCCACCCTTTAACACGTGTTAGCGTGCACAGGCATCTCGCACACGCGCCGACCGTGTTCTGGCAACAGATGCAGCTTTTATCAACATCTCACCCTGCGACACGTTTCCTTCTAAAGCAGCTGCTGCACTCCACAGCTACAACTCCCTCACAGCGGCACGCCCGACGCCTGCGTCCCAAAAATAAATTGCGTTTATTTCGTCTCCCTTTTCAAGATCATTGTCATTTATTAAATTAACTAAATTACGATTTAGCGCATTATGTTGTATGTGATGTATAAACTGTCTTCAGTCTCGCTGGGTTTTCTGTAAGACTGTGTGTGCACTCTTAAAACACTTTGCGCAAAACAAAACATCTCGTTGAGAGAAACAAAAGGAAAGTAAGGGCAGAGGTTGCAACTCTAACAACCAGTGATCTGACCGCCCCCTTTGTCAGTGTCAGTTAGGTTCTGAAGATACTTAACTGAATGACCTTAAAAACGATTGAAAATCTCTTTGAGAGAAGTTATTTTTGTAAATAGAGAGGAAGATTAGATCATGGCTTGTTCCCACCCTCTTCTAGTTCAGCATGCAGTAATTACAACTCCCAAGACAAAGGCACCGTGACCCCCTGAGTGGCACCAGCTAACCTTTTTTCTAATCAGCACAAGCCTTTGAAGACAGGAAATAGGCTGCAGATATCAACCATGTGTCAGACAGAGTAGAGATGGCAATGAGCCACAGTGAGCTGCCTACCCCGCCTATCTCAATTCTCGGGTTTGGGGAAAATAAACAAATTTTAACATTGCGCTTCTTATTCCCTTTGGCCGTGTGAGTGGGTGCGGGGTTTGGTGGGGAGGTTCTTATTCTGTGTCAGTGAGCTAAGAGATGACTGCAAAGGAAATTAAATGAGAAGAAGGAGAATGAGGGGAGATGAGAGGTAGATAGAAGAGACCAAGGGGAGTCTGAAATGAGAGAGGAGGAGGAGAGCGGAGTATGCTTCTTGGATGATATGAAAGAGTGTGAAGCGGGAAAGCGAGGAGGTAACCACATTGGAATTATACATTAGCAACAGGCAGGAGACGGTCCAGGACATGACGTGGCTGTATTGATTGCACTCTCTCATGTGACCCTCATTCATTCAACAGAAAATGCAGGAAATGGCACTATGCCTGGATTTGTGTGTGTGTTGGTCGAGGATTGTGTTCAGCAGCACTATCAGCTGAAACTCATTCGAGTTTGGCTCCTACTGCACCAGCTCCACCCTTCTTTGTCAGCTTACACAGTCATTTGGTCGGTTGGCAGCCTGCTGTCAGTTACTCGTTCACATGTGCCAGCCTCATTAATCACCCAAGCCAGTGACAGCCTAATAGAGCGTGGCCAATCCATGAATATTTTCCAGTAATGGCTGAGGAGGCAGCACTGGAGGTGAAGCTGTGCCCAAAGGCATGGTGCACACCAGCACGAACATTAATCTAGCTAGCCCTCGCTAACAGTGGCAGTGGTGCTGTGAGACTGTAATACGCAAAGTGTTGTTGAGTCTTTAGACGTGCCAGGTGGCCCCACAGGTTGTTTATTTCTTGTGGTTTGGGCTTTAACAGGAAGAAATAACACATGAAAACTGCATGCACAGAATTCGCCGGTGTGCTGCACTGCTCTTTTATTCGTGCAGTGATTGGTTCAGCTGTCAGTAAGCTGAAAATGGAACATCAAATAAACTCAACGTATCTGTAGCTGCAGTGCAGGTACAGAAATTTTAGGTTCAGTCATATAGTTGTCCACGAATGCTTGCAAAAGCCTATTTTCCTTCTTTGATAGACTCAGCTGGAAAGCAAGGTTAGGCCTTAGGCTTATTATTCTTTCTCTGCTAATAATTGTATGCCGATGCCATATTATGAATTGCAATTTTCCATTTCTTTCAGGTTCCAGGGATGACTACTATCTCTCTCCATGTTTCACACGCAATGGCATTACTATTACTAACCTGTAATCAGCGTTAGTCGGGTGGAAGAGATATCTAAATGACCTGTCAACAGGAATGTGTATGAAGGTGTGAGAATGATGGGAACGCAGTAATGCAGAGGAGGGTCTTGGGGAGGAAAGGCTCTCTGATGACTTTGATCATAGTAATTATGTCGTGGCTACTTATGTTTCTGATGCAAAAGGCAGCAATGTCAGTAGACAGCGTAAAGGTGGTGGTGCAAGTTGTCATGGTTTCTTTTGTTGCACTTTGTAATTGAAAAATCTTCTCGTTGAATAGATGAAGGCAGTAGGAGTGTCTTGGTGCTTTATGAAATAATGTTGACTCAGAATAATGAGTTTTTAGATTTGTGGAGAGTGAGTTTGTATCCACAGGTGTAATTGTGCAGAATTTATCTTTACTAAAGAAAAGTGCAAAGTTGGTCTGTCTAATTAAAAAATGGTAAAAGCCTTTTATGCAGATTTCTCACTCGTGGCTCTGTGATTGGTCTGTTTAAAGCAGTGGATGACAGAAGCTGTCTCACACTCCTTGTCCGACACTCCCACTTATCAACAAATCAGTGTTGTTTTTTTAACTGATTTTTATTTTTTTCCTTTTTGCTTGAGGCTTTACGTTATTTTTAGTCATCAAAGTCATCAGCTTTGGAAGTTTTTAGACATTTTAAATTAGGAGAGGAGATGTTTGTTAAAAACAAAAAACATTATAAATAGCTAAATCAAGTGATTAGGACTGTATGCTACGTAGTTCAGCTTCTGTACAATTACCCAACTGAGTCCATGCATGAATATCACAGGTAACTGTCCAGAGAGCTCAGAGGGAGTAAGCTGGAATCATGTTTTTCCTCCTGCACGCTCTACCTGGACACAGATTATCCAAAACCAAGATCTGTAAGGTTTTTGCCTAATACACCACCACAGTGGATTTTACATCAAATCAAGATGTGGCTGAAGGGCAGACTTTCAGTTTTAATTCAAGAGGTTTAACAAAAGTACTGCATTAACTATTCATGACTTACAGCTATTTTTACACAAAGTCCTCATTTTCACAAGTTGAAAAGTAAATTGACTTCTGAAAGACAATTTTATTACAAACTAACCTCAAAAAGCATCTGGAATTGATTCAAAATGTTAAATTTTCACGTTGGTCGTTGATCAGTGGATCTGTCAATATGACATTTAAAAAAAGATAGAAAACATTAAGATTGGCCAAATTAATAATCATATACATTTTTAACAAGAATTAATTCACTGACCAGCTCAGCAACACCAAAAGGTCTGAAAGACCACAGAAGACAGCTGAAGTGAATGATGACAGAATTATTTCCATGATTAAGGGACAATCTTTTATAACATCCACCCAAACGGGTAGGCATTTCATTATTAAGCTCTACAGTCAATAGTTGTGTATATGAATGGAAACAGAGTTTAAACCACTGGTTACACTCAAGAACAAAAAGGCCGGATTAGACTTTGCCAGAAAAATTGTTTAGACAAATACACCCAAAACGAACTAGAACGATGGGAAAGGAAAAGTTTGGAGAAAGAGAGAATCAGTTCAAATCATATCACATCATCTGTCAAACATGTTGTAGATAATATTATGGCGTGGGCGTGCAGAAAAACCAGAAAGAACTTCACAGTGAAAATTGATAATGATCCAGAGCAGGCTGCAAAAGAAACCCAAGAGTTTCTCAAGGCAACAAAATTGGATATTCTTCAATCACCAAGTCAGTCACCTGATCTCAGCCTATTAGAGCATGCATCAGTAACTGAACGTGGCTATAGTAAAGCCTGGCAAAGTATCTCAAGGAAGGACGTGTTGCATTTTGTGATGTCCATGGGTTCTAGACTCAAGGAAGCCACTGAAAAAAAAAACTGTCCATATATTAAAACTAATTTTAGTTTTCTTACATTTTTTAAATGTTGGACTATGTATAAAAACAAAAATGGCAAAAAGTTGTTGCAGCAATTTTTATTGAACTCCTTGAATTAAGTCTTTAATGACATCTTGATTGTGGTGCACACAGAGGCAAAAAAAACATAATCAGAAGTCACCCAAAATATTGATCCACAGGAAACCACTTAAATGGAGAGTCATCTGCATTCCTCACTCCAAGGATACTGTGTGGCAGTATCTCTTTGCAAACAGGATGAAGGTCTCTGGCACAACTTCACCTGCTTCCAGGGTGCATGGAGAAGAACAAGCTCCAGCAACACTTTAACAGGGTCACAGGCCAAAACCCACTGGTCAATAATAAAGCTGCTCTTCATACAAGTGTTACTGGAGCTTTGACCTCCTTAGTATCTATTAGCTAATCAGAAGCTAGAGTCCACAGATGCTACAGTCACTAAATAAGACTTTAAATCACTGATTAGCTCATTAATCCATTCATCTGTCTTCAACATTTTCATGGATTTCTTTCTTTTCTTTTCTTTTCTTTTTTTTTTTTTACAAAGAAATACAAATATTTTTCATGATTTTTTTCTATCAATGAAACACTGTCACACAGTAATATAACATTCATACTGAGAAACCAACAAATTAACCTTTCTGCAGAATTGCATGTCTCCCATTTCATATTAGCAATCTCTTTCAATGCAGTTTGCAGAGAGAACAGTGGATTAACGTCTGTACAAATGGCTCTGCTTTCCTGGTTATTTGTTTTAATGAAAAAGAGAATATGCTCCGACCCGCTGTATGCAGTGTTTTAACACATTACCTTGTCCGCGACACCTTAAATTGATGGTCCCAGTGATGGCAAAGTCATAAAACTAGGTCTTACTTATTGCTCAAGGCTAAATGAGTCACCATAATGTACAGCTGTCATAAAGGTTTTTGAGTGTATGTTAAAAAGCTTTATCTGAGACATTGAAATTTTCATTACGTATTATTCTGTTATATTTTATTGTTTTATATTGTATGGGAGTAAGAGAGAGAGAGTGCTCTTGCAGTCATCCTATGCCGACAATATCTGGAAGGTAAATGAGTGATTGCTATAGCTGAATGTCAGCCTTCACCTTTATCTGTGTCTGAGTGAGAGTCACAGCCACGTGTCCTCCATGCCAATGAGGACGTTTGGTCTCACTAACACACAACACACAAACAGAAGTGTGCTCTTGTAAACTTTCAGCATGTAATGCCTTCTCTTGATTCAAACCCTGCTTATCTGAGCCAAGGACAAGTCTTCTCTTTATCCAGATGTTAGAATTCTTAAACAGTAGCTTTAAGACCTGGTTTGATGGGCTTGGTTGTGTGTGCTGTGTCTGGCCTGTAAATACACTTTTTTTCACTGAGACATTCATAGTGGCAGTTCTACCTTGGCGCTTTGAGAACCAGCCTTTTTTTTTTTGACAGGTTTGAGAGCTGAGGGTTCATTATGTAGGAGTAATTGGGGTTATTTCATAGGTTAAAAAAACTGTGGGCTGCATCTGCAAATCATCTGTTATTGTCTCGCAGTTTCCACTCCTTTAATAATAGTAGTCAAAAATAATAATTATTATTATTATTATATCCTTTATTTCTATGCCATCTTTCTAAACCAGAGTAACAAGCTGCTGAGAAGAGAAGAAATGATGCCAATAGACAAAGCATTAAGAATACATTGTAAAATGTTTGTACATGTAGTTTTAAATGGGAAGAGAGAGTTTGTTCCAAAACAGTGAAAGCACATCCCTCTTTCTTCTAAGCCAAGACTGTGGAACAGCAACTGATCCGAGTGATCTGTGAGTGGAATAAGATGTCAAGAGTTCTGAGATATAAAGTGGAGCCATGCATGTAGTGATTTAAGAGTTGTCAATAACACCTTAAATTGGGTTGTTTAGTGAATGTGTCCCCTGTGCAGACTGCCGATCAGTAGCCTTGCTAATGTAGGCTACTGAATCATCATTTAGGTGTGCAATAAATTGAAATAATCTAATCATGTGGAAGTGAGTGCTAATAAGGTGTTCTGTTATGTTATTGAGGAGTATGCATCTGACCATGGCTATGTTTCTAAACTGTCCAGTCTGTGATTTCCCAAACTAAACTATGAAACTAGCAGCCATACTAGGAGTATAAACAGGATGGGGAAGCTGATGTAAACTAACGAGAATAGGTCAAAGGACTGCATAGATCAGGCCTAGCATTATGACCACTAACGGGTGAAGTGAATAACAGTCATTATCTCTTCATCATGGCACCTCTTAGTGGGTGGGATACATCAGGAAGCAAGTTTCATCCTCAAAGTTGATGTGTTAGAAGCAGGAAAAAAGGATGAGTTTGACAAGTGCTAGCTCTCCAAAGCTGCAGCTGTTGTGGGGAGTTTCTGGTCTCTAATGGTCAGTATCTATCAAAAGTGGTCCAAGGTATGAGGAGTGGTGAACTAGCGACAGGTTCATGGACGGCCAAGGCTCATTAACGTATGTGGGGGGTGACCGTGTGGTTCGATTCAACATACGAGCTAATGTAGCCCAAATTGACAAAAAGGCTAATCTTGGTTCTAATGAAAAGGTGTCGGACTAGACAGTGCATCAAAGTTTGGGGCTGCATAGCCGCAGAAAAGTCAGGGTGCCCGTGTTGACCCCTGTCCACTGTTGAACATGCTAACAATAGTCACATGAGCATCAGGAGTGGACCACAGAGCGATGGAAGAAGCTGGTCTCGCCTGGTGAATCACGTTTTTGGGAACACCTGTCACAGGGATGCGCTATGAAAAGAAGGCAAGTAGACTTAACTCTAGCAAGCAAGCTAAAGAATCTGTTGCTAACATCTTGGTGCCAGATGTGACAGTATTTAAGGTGCAGTGATTATTTCATGTTGTTCCAGTGTCAGATTTCTTGGATGAGCAAGTGTATTTTACTGGAAATGCATAAAATAGTTTCTAGATTGGACACCAACCTTTAGCAAACCTGTGGTTGCAAGAAAAAGTTTAAACTCAAGACTGTTAAGTCTTTGAGGTTTGATTGCAGGTAATTGGACAACATTTTGGAAAAGTTACAATGTCTGTTAGCTTCAGAATAAAAGGCATTTTGTGGTTGAACATTTGAACACTCTTAATACGAGGAAGCAGCAATAGGAAAGATTCTTCCATTAGAATGTTGAGGTGAATTTGAGGCCATTATAAACAATAACGATGTATAAGCGCACATTTTATTTCCTCAAAGGAAAAACGTCTGTGTAACTCACAATTCATTTACTTTCTGTTGTATGTCTATTGCTGACATGAGTCCCAGCTTAAAAGAAACTGTAGTAGGATTTATGAAGTGTATAACCAATTCTGTGGGTTCAAACTGTGTTGTGAGTAAGAGAAGATAAGTAAAAAAAAACACACACACCGAGTCTTCAGGAAGAGGAGAGGATAATTTACAGAATACACACACACACACACACACACACACACACATACACTTATAGTCTCACAGAACTTGCTTTTTCTGTATAGAGATCTATCCAAGTCTAACTACACAGGAGCAAAATTTTCATGCATGTTTTTCATTTGATTGAAACTGGTTCACCAGAACAAACACTGAGGGAACAACATGGTTGTGTAAAGCAGCCAAGTAAAAAGAAAAAGACTCTGATTCCCTTCAAATCTTCTTCAGCCAAAACACTAAGGAGAACAGTCTCCTGTGTGTCACTGTATTTGTGTTTAGCAAGCAACGTCTAGTTCACTGTAGCGTCTAATGTCATGAACTCATCATGAAATCATACTGAAAGCCTTGTGAGATACGTGAGAGGCTGCAGGAGGGAGACAAAGAGTGCACTTAAGCTAAACCTGCTTTCAAACTCATCAAAGATATTCTGCATGGTACCACGCAGGAAGCTGATCTGGCTTGCAGCAGCCGAGGGTGATGTCTTACGAGTGCACACATGCAGGTCACCAGGTGCAGGAACCCAAGCACGTTGGCTGATATAGTGCCATAAAAACAGGCGGACGTCGAAAGCTCAGCGCATGATAACAATGCCTGGAACAATTTTGCAGCTTGTGTTAATGTGCAGAATGTGCAGCAGAAGCTGGAGGAATGAGCTTGATAACCTAAAATTGCAGCACCAAAGCTGCCTAAATGTGACAGGAACTGCTTGGCTGTTGCCTTGGAAATAAATCATATTAAATATCTGCTAAAAGTCTGGATTGCGAATTTACTATTACTCTATACTTAACACTGCAGGTGGAGGCTATGCTAATGCAAGTCATTTCCTACAAAGTCATATGCTTCCTTTCAAACTCTTCTCATGACATGTTACATAAATATGAGGAGATCTACCAAGATATGAATGGGGCACCAGTGTAACTTTAATGTCAGTGTCTTTGGTTTTCTTGGGTTGTCTTGGGTGCACAGACTGTGGTTGCCCATAGCAGGTGCAGCAGAGCAACATAGAAAGGCCTTGGTGAAATCAGGTATAATCAGAGAGTGTGTCATTAATAAATGTTTTCTTAGCCAGTAATGTGGCTGATGTCACTGCAATGAAACAGCTGTGCCAGTCAAAGGAAAATGTAATGATAACAGCCCAACAAACTAAAGATGGCACGATATCACTTTTTTATGTCAGATACCGATATCATAAATATTCATACTCATAAATATTCATACTCATAAATGTTCAAGTTTTAAAAAACTAAACTAAACTAAAGCTATTCTGTTATACCTGTATGCAAAAAATACACTGCACCCAAAATATTTCAGTTCAGCAAAACTGATCAATCTAATAAACTTAAACCTACTCCATCCTCCCGATTCTGGTGTTTTAAAGATTACTTAGCAGAAATATTAAACAACCTAACTAATAGGGTTGCCAACTCCCAGCAAAAAGAATAAAATAGGGAACCACTCCCCACCCTCCGCTTCATAATGCTTAATTGACGTAATCAACTTTAATTTAATGCATGTGTTTAAAAAAGTGCACAGAAATTAGTTATTTTTCTACAATAATTAAATAGATTCAACATCTTTCCTTAACAGAATTGCAAACTGCACAGATGGTATTTTCCCAAAGGAAAAAGTACTATAGCTTACTAAGTTATCAATTTGACTTAATAGTTCCTATATACAATAATGGACTTCTATACATTTTACATCAGATGAAAAGATTCAGATAATTATTTATTAAGAGCTAGACATGACAATTAGAAAGAAAAGTATGTCTTTGTGCCCCCTTTTCCTGTTCATGCCCTGTTCGGCCCCCCTGGCTAAACTTTGCTAGACCCGCCCCTGCACAGTTACCAGCCATCAGCTACGTAGAAAAAGATCCTGGTGTAGAAAGTAATATTAAATAAATTCTAACAACAGCTTATCAAGTTTAAACGTGCTGCAGTTGTTTATCCACTGGTTTCCTCTTTCTGGGGCAAAGTGGGCGATAAACAAACAAGAGAGACGGACTCGCGACAGAAAAGCTGATCAGCTGATCATTAATCAGGTTCATGATTGAAGTAGCAGCAGGAGAGAGAAGAGGCAGTCGCTCCATATATCAGTTATTAAGCTTAAGTGAGAATGCTTTACAAACCTTACAGTCTGCATTCAGAGTCAAACGGTATGTGTGTGTTTTAACGACTGAAAATGTGACAATCAAAAATGATAAAGCCATTAATCTACCAGCATTGCTCCAATACTATTTCAGTTGGAAGTTCATATACAGGGAGTGCAGAATTATTAGGCAAGTTGTATTTTTGAGGAATAATTTTATTATTGAACAACAACCATGTTCTCAATGAACCCAAAAAACTCATTAATATCAAAGCTGAATGTTTTTGGAAGTAGTTTTTAGTTTGTTTTCAGTTTTAGCTATTTTAGGGGGATATCTGTGTGTGCAGGTGACTATTACTGTGCATAATTATTAGGCAACTTAACAAAAAACAAATATATACCCATTTCAATTACCGTAATTGTCGGGCTATAAGCCGCTACTTTTTGCACAAGCTTTGAACCCTGCGGCTTTTAGTCAGGTGCGGCTTTTCTATGGATTGTCCGTGATTTTTGTCATATCGTAAGACGATTTGTTTTGTTTGTTCCGCTGTTGTACGGCACTACGCTCTCTGCCCTTTACCGATCCAGCCACGGGCCCATCCATCTGGCCCATCAAGACTCACTCTCATTTCATCAGTCCATAAAACCTTAGAAAAATCAGTCTTGAGATATTTCTTGGCCCAGTCTTGACGTTTCAGCTTGTGTGTCTTGTTCAGTGGTGGTCGTCTTTCAGCCTTTCTTACCTTGGCCATGTCTCTGAGTATTGCACACCTTGTGCTTTTGGGCACTCCAGTGATGTTGCAGCTCTGAAATATGGCCAAACTGGTGGCAAGTGGCATCTTGGCAGCTGCACGCTTGACTTTTCTCAGTTCATGGGCAGTTATTTTGCGCCTTGGTTTTTCCACACGCTTCTTGCGACCCTGTTGACTATTTTGAATGAAACGCTTGATTGTTCGATGATCACGCCTCAGAAGCTTTGCAATTTTGAGACTGCTGCATCCCTCTGCAAGATATCTCACTATTTTTGACTTTTCTGAGCCTGTCAAGTCCTTCTTTTGACCCATTTTGCCAAAGGAAAGGACGTTGCCTAATAATTATGCACACCTGATATAGGGTGTTGATGTCATTAGACCACACCCCTTCTCATTACAGAGATACACATCACCTAATATGCTTAATTGGTAGTAGGCTTTCGAGCCTATACAGCTTGGAGTAAGACAACATGCATGAAGAGGATGATGTGGACAAAATACTCATTTGCCTAATAATTCTGCACTCCCTGTATAAGACACACTGTGACATTATATCACAACAGGTTGCCTTTGCAGGAGTTTTTTTTTTTTAAGTGTGATTTTTATAGCAGCCTGGCATCATTTTCAGGTGATTTAATGAAGGTCTATGCTGGGATGGCTGTGTGTAATGCTGCTGAAATCTGGTGTGGCGCTAGTCAAACTTTAGATGTGGTAGATTTATGCACGTCCTGCTGGCGTGACATTGCTGCAGAGATTCAGTAAACTGAAGGATAAGCTTGCTTTGCTGTACAAAGCATCTGTGGAGTTTTAGAATCACTCATATTAATATAGATGTGGACAGATTTATTGACAATGACGCTTCAACTGCAGTACACATTAATTTTTAATGTCGAATTAAAGGGATACACTGGCAGGGGAATGATTCGTTAAAATATCTTCTTTGTATTTCAGGCACAGTTTTGTTGCTCGTCCAAGTTTTCATCTTATCTTTGTTCATCAACCTCTGAAGTACCAGCGGTGTGGCATTGCTCAAAAAAGCAGATATGATTTTACACATGGTTCATCAACATTTCTACAACTCACTTTGCTTTGCTGCTTCATCCACCTGTGAATATTCCACCTGTTTGTGTCTCTCTTCACACCTGTGCACTCTGTGCCTGCTACCAAAATACCTCACAGATGCTTTAAGTAAACATCAGTGTCACGAAAATACCAAACTGTGCCACCACAAAACAAGCCCTTTGGATTTACTGAGGCTGTATTTATCCTCATCTTACTGAACTCCAAGTTTCCCAAGACAACTACATGGAAAATTAGCCCATATCCTCTCTGGGTCTGCTAATATATGGATGCAAAGTGACTCGTAAAATGCTGCCGGGAGTGTTATGATTAAGTCAGCTATGCTTTAATTAGGGCAAATCCCACTCACCCAACTGGAGTCAAATGGTCTATTACCAGGGGATAGAGTATGAGAGAAGTTCATTGCTTTCAGTTTGATAGCTACCTGATAGCCGCCGTTAAAGATGATCGGTGTACTTGATCTGAACGAAAATAATACTCGTTTGAGTAAAGTCCTGAGAAGAATTAAGTACAAACTTCCAGGACTTAAGGAGGTAAGTAGCAGCCGTGGGCTGCCATTCAAATGCAATTGATTAATTGATCATCAGCCAGTGTGAGCACCTCTATAAAAGCTGAAGTTGCCAGACCATGAAATGCTCAGAAAAACTGCAAAAAATCCAAGAGCTACATCTCAGACTCTGCATGCCTCGAATGGCATATTAAATATTAAAATTCACATTGTACAATTAGAAAAAGAACAAGTATGTTTAGAAGACAGGGCATTTTCTGTGTCAAATCTTACAAAGAAAAGTTGCTTCTGGTCAAATCCCAAGACTTCTAGAATAATGTTTATTTGACAGACGAGACCTAATGCACATCGGCAACCAAATGTCGAGCACAGTAGCAGAGGGGTGACGACTTGGAATTGTTTTGCTGCCACAGTACAAATCCCGTTCAGTCTTCCCGTTACTTTGATTCACTTAACCTAACATTAGCAATCAGGATAATCGCTTGCACGGAGCTGATTATCAGCTTGCTAAGTTAAACCCATGGTTTCCACAAGGTTTGCACATTCACGTGAAGAGGGTGGTGATGGCAGCATTTCATCAATGGCAATTATGGATCAGTGTAGACTGACATTAGAGCAGCATATTTTACAAAGGAACATGAAACTATAGCATTAGGGGGAAAATGAATAGGTTAAAGACATAACACAGACTGAAAATAACATAGGTGCTTCAAACAAATCAGCGGTGCATGTGTGAGAAGAAAAGGACTTTACAGTAATTTAGTATTAAATGTTTTGTGCGAATGTGTGTGTGTTTCAAACACTTTAATCAGTGAAAGTGGAAAAGAGCTGCTACATTAATACCAACTGTGTAAGTTAGGAGACTTATCAATATCATAACTCTATCATTAAGAAATATATATACATATATTGAAAATGAGTATTTAATTAATGTTAGACAGTTTAAGTTTTTGTTGTTACTTAGCAACCTTGGTTGTGTTTAATCCAATTAAGAATGAATATAAAAGCAGATTTCAATTGCAGCCTTAGTCTGCATATAGATTTGAAATAAAGTACAAACAGAGGTCCTAATGTAGGATAATATATTACTGCTTATTTCATAAGAATAACATTTTTACAACTGGAAAACTCAAAGTATAAAACAGCAAGATTTTAGATTGAAAGAGCTTCCTACTATCCATGCAAACACCCGGGAATGGTAATGCTTTTCTGGAGAACTGGAGGCTCAATAGATGGTGATTTCATACCTGATGATCCCTGATCTGGAACCTGATTAGGGATCTGCTCTTGAGCAGGTTACGTTACCAGCATAACTTACCATGATGAGAGTTTTGTTTTTGTAGTACAGAAAACCCAGGGCCAGTCTGACATTACCTGGATATGAGAAAAATACTGCTTCATAGTACAGGTCTTGGGCAGCTTGCAGTCATGCATCATGCAACAGCTAAAGCTTGGCCCAAACTGGGTCATGAAGGAGAATTATTTTGAGCGCAGCAGCAAATCTACAACAGAATGGGTGAAAGTGAAAAGAATCAAGGTGTTACAGTGACCCAGTCAAAGTCCTAACCTCAGCCCCACTGACATGCTGTGGCAGGCTTGCATAAAGACTAACCTCGTTTAAGGAAAAAATTCTCCACAACCATGAGCGAGACTGATAAAGTCACACAGAAAGTGTCTCCTTCAAATTATTGATGGTAAAGGTGGTTCTACAAACTACTGAATCAGGGAGTGTACTCAAGTTTTCACAGGACTCTGCAGTCCTGTGAAAACTTTTTTTTTCACACGACTGTATAAGGACACTGAATATTTAGGCTCATGCTGCATTGCAGGATCAAACTTTCTAAATGTTGTTGACTTTCCTTAACTTTTTGGCTATATATCCTAATTTTAAAAATGCATTTAAAGTACCATTTCCTTGGGAGATTCTTTCCTTCAATATGAGTAATTCTCTGTCTCTCATGTTTTTCTTTTCTTTCTTTCTTTCTTTTTTCCATGTGTGTCTTACCGGCAGGCTTATTAAACCTGGAGCAGCTCCTCAGGCAGTTCCTCATCTCCAAGGAGACTCTGTCTGTGCGCATGCTTGATGACAGCCAGGACCCGACCCCACTCCTAAAGGAGATTCGAGATGACAAGACTCCCACCATAATAGTCGATGCCAATGCCACAATGTCACATATCATTTTGGAGCGGGTTAGTATGGGACACACGATAGCCGTGATCTGTATGCACTGATAACGCTTCTCTTTATTCCGTGCCTGCGGTCTGGGATTAATACCACTCCACATTCATATAAATCTCAAAAAGTGAAAGCGAGGGAAGAACGCCGGTGGCAACAATTGTTCAAGGATAACTGTTCAACTTTCTCCAGTATTTGGAGAAAGTTGGAAAAGTTTTAAGTCGTTTAGTGTTGAATTGCAAGATGGATGATAAGAATTTGTGTTTAAGTGGGCACAGGTTTTCAAAGACAGAGTTATGCTCAAAATCTAAGCCTAAATTAAAAAGGAAATGAACGCAAGCGATATTGCCAAACAAGCACGTCCTTTCAAATTACTGCACATGTAGGAGTGCATAAAATCCAGTCGTATTCCAATGACTGAGTGTCGAGAAGTAAGATTTCACCAAATGTTTTGCAGGTTAGTTTAAGAACAGACTCATAAGACAAAGGCCTTTTCTCCACTTTTGTACCTTTCATTCATTTTATTTAAAGTGTTTTTTCTTTAAGACAGTGTATCACATGAAGTGAATTTATTATCTACTGGTTCCTCCTCTTTTACATAAACAGAGAAAAAACGACTGACAACACCAGTGAGTGCAGTTTCTGTCAGAAGCATATCAGTGTGACCTTTGCGTGGTTTCTTTGCTAATGGCACATACCAGTAATTAATGCTGTGGAACATTAATACGACCTTAGACACGTTTACTTTAATGTGCAGTGCTGTGAAAAAGTATTTTCCCCCTTTCTGATTTCTTTTCTTTCTTTTTTCTTTTTTGCATATTTGTCACAATTAGATGTTTCAGATGTTTTCAAATATTTTGCTTTTACATTTTGCAAAGATAACCTGAGTAAATGCAAAATCCTGTTTCTTAATGATGATTTCATTTATTAAGGCAGTCTATCCAAACCTACATGGCCTTGTGTAAAAATGATTTGCTCCCTTGACCTAATATTTAGAATTAGGAATTTAGAACTGCAGTCGAGCATTTGTAATAAGTGGCGATGACTCTTTGACATCACTGTGGAGGAATTTTGACCGGCCTGTGTAACCATCTCAATCTAATTTAAGTCTGGATTTTGACTAGGCCACTCCAAAATGTTATTTAATTTTGTTTTATTTTATTTTATTTTAGCCATTCAAGTGGCATTTAGCTTCACAAACCCCTTCAGGCTTTCCTGGTGCAGAGCAGAATTCATGGTTCCATCAATTACAGCAATAATTGACCAACACATTACCTCCACCCTGTTTGAGTGTTGGTGTGATGTTCTTTTTATGGCATGCTGTTAGTGTTAAGCCAGATGTAACAGGACCTTCCAAAAATGTTTAGCTTTTGTCTCATCAGTCCAGGATATCCACCAGATGGTGGATCCCCAAAACAAGCCTTTGTGTTCTGTTGAGTCAGCAGTTTCCCCGTGGAGCTCTGCTACGGATGCTGTTTTCACGCTTCTTATTGTTGAATCCCAAATTCTAATCTAATCTAATTGCATTTGGAGTCATTTTGGTAGACCAGGCCTCCCCTGAAAGTTTTCTCCATTTGTGGATAATGGATCTTGCTGGGGTTCTCTGGAGTCCCAGATCCATAGAAATGGCATTGTTGCCCTGTTCCAGACTGACAGATGTCAGTGACATTGTTTTGTGAATTGCATGTGTTGATTTTTTGAGAACTTTTAGCCTACTTCCTGTTCTCAGACAGCTTCTATTAAAGTGATTTCTTGATTTAGGAAGGGTAGTGGTAACCAGGGCTTGGTCGTGGCCAGTGAAAGTCAAATCAACTAAAAATGTGGTTAATCACCATTAATTCATGTCTGGGGAGGGCAATTACTTTTTCAACCTGGGCCTGGTTGGTTTGGTTATTTTTATCCCTTAATAAAAAAAAATCATAATTTAAAAACTGCATTTTGTATTTAATTTTGTAATTTTTGTCTAATTAGTTATATTTTGGCAAATATCGCAAAAGAAAGAAAAATCTGTTTTTACAGCAATGTAATACTACTGATACAGCTCCTGCTGTTTGGACATTTATGCTGTAAAAAGTAATAATGGGATCGGTGCAGGTTGGAGCTGAAGAAGCGAGGGTGTGTGGCAGCAGCATATGGTCTCTTAGTAATTAATACACACCTCATTATTTCTTGAAGACAATAGATGGATAGCTAGAGTGGAGGTGACAATGAGTGGGGGCAGAAGAGGGTTGGGAGAGGGATGGAGAAGAAGATGATTCTCTTGTTTTTTCATTATATTAATTGTTCCCTCTTATTTTTATATATATATATATATATATATATATATATATATATATATATATATATATATACACACACACACCCACACACACACACATATATATCACAGTAGTTTTCAGTCTAAGTAAAGTTTTCAGGTTGTCTTTCAGTGGTCATCTAGTCACCATAGCAACCACAGAGCAGCAGGAGTCCACACTGGACTGTCTCTTTCTCTCTGTGTGTGCTCCATCTGTCTCTTCAGTTTGAATATGGAGTTGGTCTTTCTTCTCACCACTCTCTGTTCTCTCTGTGTTTTCTCTGCACCCAAATGCAGTGAAGAGGATTTCACTTTATTTCTTCACACCACCCTCGCCATGTGGTCTTGTTCATCCATCTCCTTGGCTCTCGCATAGCCCGTCTTCTCTCTGCGTCACGCTGTCTGTCTCTGCCTGTCAAAAGACAGTCCTGTGGCAGGGTGGTAGAAAGTTGGCAATCAAACCTCATGTGAAGTGTGCGGTTGCCAAACATATCAAAGCTCTGCACTGGAATATTCACGAGTCTCAGATAATCATGAGAGCGCCAAGCTTGTCTAAAGGGACAGGAATGGCCTATGTCATGCAAGACATTGCCCCTTATTAGTTTGTTTACATCTTACTTCAAACCGTCTTCCGGCAAAGGTCTCACTCTCTGAGGTTTTAGCATTCAGACGGGTTTAGGTCAGCATTTTGTGTTTAATCTCATTTATTCAGGCCTCCCAATTCTTTGCACAGCTGTTTATTACAAGACTTTGTCCAGTATATATGGTGCAGTGCAAACTGTGCACTCTGACCAAAAGCTGTGGTTGAACAACCACAAGATCAAAAGTAAAAGAAAAACCCAAAACAAAACGCAAGAAGGCTTATTTCAAAAGTAGCAAAAGAGACCGAAGGGATTTTTCATCAGCCATTAGCTATGGCGGTGTTGTACATCCTGAATAAAGTGTGGGTAGCAAACAAAGCGTTCTGGGTCATAATGTCATTTTCTGTTTGTTGCTATTAAAGGCAGAGGTCACCCACAGAAAAGAGGCAGTGGCTTGAAATATTCCGTTTTTTTTATGTATTTTCTGCAAAGAGAGAACATTTCAGCCACCTTGTACCATTAGCTACCTGCCGTGTAACCCCAGGGCAGACCTTAACAAACAACCCCCCTGAAGCATGTAATTTACTGTGCATAGAGAAGCTCAGGGTACTTTTAGATTAATAGCGTGCTTAAGTTTGCAAAAGTACAAGCTGTACAAAAACATCTTGAGCAGTCATTTGGAGTTTAATAATAAAAAGGCTGTAATAATTAGCACCTTTCATGTTTTTAGTATTTTATTATTTACTGTAGTTTGAACACCTGATACTCACACTCAGCACACAATAGGCAAGGCAAGGCAAGGCAAATTTATTTGTATAGCACAATTCAACAACAAGGTGATTCAAAGTGCTTTACAGAGACATTAGAAACAAAAACAAATAAAAAGCAATAAGATCTGTTATTAAAGTCTTTCTGATGATGCACACTTAGAATAATTTCAGTGTGGAAACTATATGGATATTATTCTCATTTTCATTCATTTCAAACATCTGTTTCATCATAAGATAAAAGAGATAACTGATAACAAGTTTGATTTAATGTGACTTGTTCCTCTAAGAGAATCCAAACCATGAGAACATGATGCCCCCCCACAGCACAACAGAGACATCTGGTCTCCTCACTGTGGGACTTTTGAAAAACATTTTTTTTGTCAACCACTTGATATTTACAGGTTTATGGGTTTTAATTGGTTTTAATGATAATGTGCGTTGTGGCACTAGACAGTGGAGATTATTGTGGACTTCAGGAAGCACACAGCTCCACTCCCCCCCATCATCCTGACTGACACCCCCATCACCTCTGTGGACTCATTCCGCTTCCTGGGTACCACCATCACCCAGGACCTGAAGTGGGAGCCCACCATCACCTCCGTCATTAAGAAAGCCCAGCAGAGGATGTACTTCCTGAGGCAGCTGAAGAAATTCAACCTGCCAACACGGA
This sequence comes from Aulonocara stuartgranti, assembly GCF_965226115.1. NCBI lineage: Eukaryota > Metazoa > Chordata > Actinopteri > Cichliformes > Cichlidae > Aulonocara > Aulonocara stuartgranti. Next base: position 19,432,492 of record NC_138950.1, read on the forward strand.
CGATGATGCAATTCTACACTGCAATCATCGAGTCCATCCTCACCTCCTCCATCACCGTGTGGTACCCTGGAGCCACTATCAGGGACAAACAGAGACTGCAGCGTGTTGCAGACTCCCATCTCCGCAGGACCTGTACACCTCCAGGACACTGGGGCGTGCAGCTCGGATCTCAGCTGACCCTTCTCACCCTGGACACAGTCTGTTTGAGGCAGGAGGCTCCGGTCCATTCGCACCAGAACCTCTCGCCATAAGAACAGTTTCTTCCCCTCTGCTGTTGAACACATGAACAATAACCGTATGACTGTTCCCACCACTAACACATGACCCTACGCTGTGTTCACTGCATCATTCCATGTTTGGCACTGATCACCACCTGCACTCATGTATATATCATGTATATATCTATCTACTTAGCACTTTTAATTCTTATTCTTATTTTTATTTTCATGTCTATTTAAGCGTAATTTATAACAGTATGTTTGCACTGAAGCACCGCAGCAATTTCCTAATGTTGTAAACCCGCTCAACATTTGGCAATAAAACCCTTTCTGATTCTGATTCTGATTCTAAAATCTGTTCCTTCATGATTTTCTTTTATGATAGCTTTAATGAAATGAAACCATGAGAAGTTCACCCTGTCCTTCACAACTGCTCCTCACTCTGACTTGATTTAATCAAATTGTAAGACAGAGTGTCGAACGGCATACTAATGCTCCTCAGAAATTAACTGCTCTATTGAGAACCTTTGTCAGATAGGAATATGCCCGGTGTTATCGAGATGTGCAGTTGATCTGTCTGCTCACACCAGAGTTCAAGTTACACTGCATCACTGACCTCTCTACCCTGTTTTATCACTATCCCTGCTTTTTGCTTTGTTTCCCCACCTCTTTGTGTTTCTTTGACCTCAAACTTAATATCATTTTGTTCAATAACCAATCCTATGTGCCTTGCACTTTTCTTACATTCTCTTTAATCTTTCATCTGTCGCCCTTCCTGTCTTTTTTTTTCTCTGCAGGCATCAGAGCTGGGAATGCTGTCAGTCTACTACACTTACATCTTCACCTCTCTGGTAAGAAGACGGAAAATGGCGTGGGCGTAACATGTTGATTTCGAGCGCTGTATTAAAATAGTACTTTAATTGATGCTCCTGCCTTGAATGAGTGATTGAGTGGATAGAGCTCTGACAGAGAAATTGTAGAGCCTCGTTTAATCAGGGCTTTACAGGCAGTTTTTTTCTGCTCGTTTAATGTGACTGCAAATTGGAGACCAAGTACAGTTGCTATTCTGGCCTCACTCACTGGGTGAAGTGCACTTCTGGACCAAACAAATAAATATTACTAATTATTATAAGTCATACTGCTGCAACTGCTGGTGTTGTTTGTGCTGCCATTTGTCTTGTAATTATAATTGTAGAAAGCCAGACGGGACCTGTTGAACGAATGAGGAAGTCATCATCATTAGAGTCTTTCTTTGCTTTTTCTGATCAGTCTGGCTGTGACTCATCCATCCTTCCCTCCATTTGGCATTTTCGGGGGGCAAAATGTGGGGTCTCTCTCTCGACAAGTCATCGGTCTATCACATGGGTTGTCTTGCTGCTTTTAAAGCTGGACTTACCTTTTTCCACATGGATTTAATCCCATTGCATTACATACTGTGAAGTGCACAGTTGCTTACTTTGATTATTGTGTTACTTCATTACTAGGTGTTGTATACTGTTTACAGCCACACTGCCTTTAAAAGAGGTGACAGCAGCAAACAGAGAAAGAGCTGAGGAGGCAGCTAAAGTAAAGGCTTCCTCACAAAGATGCTTTCGAAGCAGTAACAGGCTAACAGCTGAATCATTATCACTGAAACGTCTAAGAGGCATTTCTTAAATATTTAATGTCCACTGGGCATGCTTAAAAACAAGCTTTTGCATATTTTGTTACATGTGCTAAAAATGAAAAGGAAGTAATGGCGTTTGGTCACATAAAGGTTAAGGGATCCGTGAAAGTTATAGGACGATCGTAACGAAAGCGGCTTGGAGAAAATTTGATGCTACAGTAAACTTAGAAGATAGCTGCTCCCTAATAGAAATTAATGAGGTTCAAAACACTTTGCTCTAATAGTGCTGTAGAGATTATTCATATCAAGCTGATTTATGACTCATTAGGAGTGGGCTGCTGCCATCTTCATGTTTTCCTCCACAGTCTTTGACATAGTCACTTCTCTTATTGTAACTCTCCTTTCTCTTCTCTCTTTGTTCAGCCTGCTTGTTTTTCTCTTGCCTCCACACCTCAATAAGATCATTGTCATCTGATTCTTCCTTTGTTGCGATCCACTTGCAGACTAGCAGGTCTGCTGCAGAGTGGAACAAAGCACAGATTCATGGCAGATACAAGATGATGACCACAACCACCCTCTTACTACCATTACCACCATTTTCTTTATAAAAAGAAAAGAAAAGAAGAAGAAGCAGCTATTGCTTAGTGACAGCATTGTTAATAGTTTCAGCATCATTAAAATGGTCAGCATCGTGCCCCTGGTGTCATAAAACGGGGCGTGTGGAAAACAGAGAGTGCAGGACTCAGCAGACACAACATAACTTAAAATCATTGCTTTTATCGTGCAGGCAAAAGAGTAACAGAAGCAGAATAGTAACTAACTAACTAACCAGAGTACCATAAACTATACACACCACGATGGAGGATGTGACACAATACAGAGAGAGGAGATTGGGGTAGAGTGGAAACGCCTGGGAACGCATCTGAATAGAATCTACCTGAAATGACTCAGGAACCAGAACTGACACTTGACAAATGCAAGATGGGACTATCAAAATAAAACACTAAGTAACACCCAGGCTAAGACATGTGAATTTGACAAGATAGAGAACACAGACGGCCATGTAGACAGAATGCAGACAGACCAAAAAAGACGCAGGACATCACTGGGGAGACCAAAGGTAAACAAACAATGAAACAAGACTAGGACAGACTGGAAATGAAAGCAGAACTAAAAATAAAACAAGAAAAAGTAACACTAGAAAATAAAATACTCAAGAATTAGAACATAAACGATCTTGTACCTTTAATGAAATAAATAACAAGTCCAGAAAAAATCTCAAAATACTGGGTTAAGGACCCAGGACCATGATACCTGTCAGGCTGAGATGTGATGCTGAAGCTGTAAGTGGAGAAAATAGAAGGACGTTTGTATCCTTAGATGTTGTAATAAGTGATTCATCCTATTTATTGTGCTCTTAATGGCCGTGCCGATTGCGCATTGTGTTCGTCACACACACATACACACACAAATAAAAACAACACAAAAGAGGACGAGAACAACTTCCATTATGTTCCATCGCACTTCATTTCATTGTGCCTGTTTTCCAATCTCACTGTGATAATACATTTCTAAAATAGCAATAATACGCTCAATGCTTGTTTTTTTTTTCATGTACTTTTTGAAGTATGCTGCCATTTCACAAAGCCGACCTGTGGGGACGTGGAAATGAAAATGTTTATTTACACATCACGGTCAAAGTCGTTTCCAAGTCCAACAGTATTAATTATTTATGTTTATAGTCTCAGATCACAGCAGCAGTAGCTGGCTTGATTTATTTAATTTTTTTTTAAATACTATGAACTCAGGTTGATGAAGACACCAACAGCTTTTTCATTCTGCCTTCTCATTTTAAATAGTTTTGTCACCAGCATGTTTTATCACACATATCTAGTCTGCAATAAATAATAAAATGTAATATTGGGTTAATAGTCTGCTACTAAAAAATGAAAACAAAATTATAAGGAAAAGACCCAAAACATCTCTGTAGCTTACACACACTGACCTGCAAGATAAGTTGGATAGGTGCATAATTGTTCATATTATTATTATTATATTCATTCATCCACTTCATTAGGTACACCTTTCTACTACCCAGTCTCACCCCATTTGTCCTTTAAAGTGCATTAATTCTTTAGGGGTAGATGCAGCAAGGTGCTGGAATTCACTCAGTGCAGGTGTACCTAACAAAGTGGCTGGTGAGTAAATTTTCATATATTTCAATATGAGACTTATAAAAGAATAGACTGAGAAAATAGGTCATTCTTTTTTCACTGATGTTTGAGGAAAGGTGCATCAGTGTTATCCATCTTAATTCCTGGCTTGTTTCACTCTGGATTCTTTAAGTCTGCAGAATCTGCCGAACACATCCTTGATCCTTTCGTGGCGATCACAATGTCGGCAAGGCCTTGTGGTTTCTGTGAGTTTCCCCTCACTGTCAGCTAAGTAAATACATTAAGTCCACATTGACGAAGCAAGAATGTGACTGGTTTCACCAGGAAGAACGTCTCGAAAAAGTCTCACAGCAATAAAATCGCTACTTTAACAACTTTCTGGTTAAATTCACAGTAAAACATAATGCAGAGAAGTGTATCCAGGCAAGCATGTAATTGACACTGTATTTCAGATCCTTTGATTGTATTCCAAAAGACGGTCATATGATCATTTGGCTAGATTGTCCATCCCTAGTTGGCACATGAAACCCCAAAGGGAGCTGTAGATGATAAGTGCTTTTCATTTATAACTTGTTTAATTTATTAAAAGTGAAATAACTTCTAAATATGTATTTTGGTGATAGCTCTTGAACCACAGGCACATGTGAAGCAAGACAGATGATAAAGATAATTGTGGTAGAGTCAGTAATATCTGGTATGTATGTACAGGTGGTATGTTCATGTTCATGGGTGTGAGAATGCACAGCGTATATGTGTGTACTCTCCTAATTATCTAAAAATAATATCCAAACATCATCTGTACCACTTTTTGTTAACCCTCAGCCGTAAAAAGCTGATGGAGTATTTCTAAATTGAGATCATTTGTGCGTCTACTTAAAATCTCAAATGTTTTGAAATCTCAGTGATCTCGACCTCAAGGTTATGAGGTCGAGAGCAGGTCAGGTTTTTTGAAAAACCAGTAAATGAAATGACTCAAGAAGGAAGTCAGCTAGGACTTGAACAGTCATACAATAGGTGCATTTACTAAAAATCTTGGACAAGTTTCAGTCCCAGTGGCCTTGACCTCGAGGTCAGAGGTCAACTTGTGATGATTTCATTCATTTTTAATCAAACATAAGCTGAGGGCAGTTTTTACTGACTGCATGTGTTTGATATGCTGCACTGGCAGCTTTATGTTTTTGAACTCTTCATCCATAAAAACATTCACTCAAGCCTCAAAGACCAAGGTCACAAATCATATTTTTGGCGATAACTCAAGAACTTAATTATGACAATATTACACACAGATGTAAAATATGATAAAACGATGAAGCAATGACATTTTATCTCCAAACGTTGAAAAGTCAACAACTGAGGCCTGATAATACTGGCAGAGGCATACAACCATGAGTGAATTAGCAACAGCTTTTTTATGGCGATGGCCTTAGATTCTGGTGATCTTTAGTTATCCTGTGCAGGCAGATCGTTTCACCCACTGATGATACTTGAAATTATGCAAAAACAAAAGCAAAGTTCAAATGTGTCGCTAACCTAGAACGTAATCTAAAACTGTGTCTCTCGAATGGGAACATTTAATATGTCTTTTGATCAAAAGAACATCTAATCTGTCTAAATTGCTGTCAAGAGTTTTCAGTTTGGTTATGCGCATAATTGCACGGTGGAGCAAGTGAAAGTTAATCAGAGGGCTTGCAGTTTTGTGTCAAGTGAAAAGCAGTTGCTCAGAGTAATGCTGATTGGGAATTAGCTTCTACAAGGGTGCATGATGTGGTGGCCTCGCTGATCACGCAACTTTGCGTATTAGTATTTTAAAGAGGTCTTGTGTCCTGATAAATAAATCTGCATTTCTAGATGTTTTTGCCAAAAAAAGTAAATCCTGGTTAATTGAGGTAACCTGCTGTATTAAGTCACTGCCCACTCGTCTAGACAACAGAGGCAGTGCTGAAACTAGATGGCAACAAGCAAATGAGTTTGGAGCGTCGCTATATAAATATTGTAATAACATGACACGTTAACTGGCTAATGGACTCTGAGCTGAACATAGAGTTGGGCATTTTTTAAATAGCCTCCCCCTTTCCTCCTCTCACATGGCCACTTGATCCAGGTGGGACTCTCTGCTAGTATAATAAACTGTCACGATTCGCTGTGCGGCAGGCAGGAGTAGGACCCAAAATGCAGGACTCACAGGCACGAGGGAATGAACTCAAAACTCAGCTTTATTCGCTGGCAGAACAAACATATAAACTTGAACTAAACTAGGAAACCACAAACTAAGAACTCACAGAGAGACACACAGGGAGATCCACACAGCAAGAGGGACGACGTCACACTGAACAGAGGGAGACGCAGACAGAAATACACAGAGGGTTAACGAGGGAAGTGGGAACACACGGGGAACACAGGTGACACTGATAATCATAACGAGACAGGGCGGGGTGAACTGAACACTGACGGGAGAGGTGAAACAGGAAGTACAGGAGGAGAGAGAGCACGAGTAGAACACCAACGTAACAGGCAGGGGAGACATGGAATAAACACGAAAGGGGACGAGGGCTCATAAATACATAGAGGGCACACAGGGGGAAGAGAGAGCACGGGGAGAACTCAGACATAATGGGCAGGGGAAGCATGGAATAAAATACAAACATACAAGGAAACTAAGAACACTGGGCCAACATGGCCCAGGACCATGACAGTACCCCCCCCTCAAGGGCTGGCTCCAGACAGCCCAAACACAGAAAAACAAAACCAAACAGAAAACAACCCAGGGCGGGCGGCGGGGGCCCAGGACGGAGGGCCCGGAACAGAAAACAAAAGAAGAGTACAGCAAACACCGGAGCCCAAGAAAACAACCCAAACACAGAGCAGTTCAGGGGGCCGACCATGCGGAAGGCAACAGCGGAGACGTGGAAACAGTTCAGGAGGCCGGCCGTGCGCGAGGCAACGGCGGCGACGCGGAAACAGTTCAGGAGGCCGGCCGTGCGCAAGGCAACGGCGGCGACGCGGAAACAGTTCAGGAGGCCGGCCGTGCGCAAGGCAACGGCGGCGGTGAAGGAGACGACGGCGCAGTTCAGGAGGCCGACCGCGCGGGAGGCGGCGGCGACGATGACAGCGCCGGTCCGGGGGCCGGCCGTGCGGAAGGCGACGGCGGCCACTCAGGCGAAGGCGGTCCGGGGGCCGGCCGTGCGGAAGGCGACGGCGGCCACTCAGGCGATGACGGTGCAGTTCAGGGGGCCGGCCGCGCGGAAGGCAGCGGCGGCGGCTCTCCAGTGTCAGGCGTACTGGCCGAGGCCCGGAGGGCACAGGACCAGTCGAGACGGGACCAGTCAAGGCGGGACCAGGCGAAGCACAGGCTGAGGAGGCTGCAGCAGACGAAGGCTCTGAGGAGGCTGCAGCAGACGAAGGCTCTGAGGAGGCTGCAGCAGACGAAGGCTCTGAGGAGGTCGCAGAGGCTGAGGCCGGGCCAGGCGAGGTCGCAGAGGCTGAGGCCGGGCCAGGCGAGGTCGCAGAGGCTGAGGCCGGGCCAGGCGAGGTCGCAGAGGCTGAGGCCGGGCCAGGCGAGGTCGCAGATGGCGGCTGGACAGGCTCCTCGGGCCCTCCAGCTGATGCGGCGTGAGGCTGAACGGGCCCCTCGGACCCTCCAGCGGAGACAGGAGGCTGAACGGGCCCCTCGGACCCTCCAGCGGAGACAGGAGGCTGAACGGGCCCCTCGGACCCTCCAGCGGAGACAGGAGGCTGAACGGGCCCCTCGGACCCTCCAGCGGAGACAGGAGGCTGAACGGGCCCCTCGGACCCTCCAGCGGAGACCAAAACAACGCCAACAGGCATGAAGTCCTTCGGCCGACATGAGGACAACTGGCGCTGCACTGAGCACTGACTCTGCCCAGGCAATGCGAACATGGTGCAGTTCTTAGGGGGCTGCTTAAACTTCAGGGGTCCAGAATCAGCTGGTGACTGAGACCTAGCCTCTGGGGAAGCCCTGGAGTGGCAAACTGTGCCAACGGCGGCTAAACCATGGAAAGTACACTGAGTAGAAATCCAGTTACCTCTCTGCATGGAGTGAATGAGCAAAACCGGCGACACAGGAGACTGAGCGGAGAGTGGCTGCTGGGCAGCTAACTGAGTTACTGGAGACACGGGTGAGAGCGGGAGCTGAGCTGCTGGACACACGGGGACCTGAGCTGCTGGACACACGGGGACCTGAGCTGCTGGACACACGGGGACCTGAGCTGCTGGACACACGGGGACCTGAGCTGCTAACGGTGGAGAAGTAAATGACTGCACAGGGGACTGAACTGATGTCTGTAGTAACGGTGGTGGTGAGAGTGGAGTAGGTGGTGGAGTTAATGACTTCACAGGGGAATGAACTAGAGGTAGTGACGGTTGTGGTGCTGGTGGTTGAGTGGGTGACTGTGCTAAAGGAGGCTGCACTGGGGACAGCAGGGCTGCAGGAGACTGCACTGGGGACACTGGAGACTGCACTGGGGACACTGGAGACTGCACTGGGGACACTGGAGACTGCACTGGGGACACTGGAGACTGCACTGGGGAAAGCAGAGCTGCAGGTGACTGCGCTAGAGACCGCAGTGATGGTTGTAGTGGAGGTGTGACGGGTGGAGGAGTGGCTGAAGTGGCTGCGAGTCGGGCGGCTAGTGGCTCAGCTACAGAGTATAGTAACGGCAGGGCTATGGGTTGAATGACTGACTGAGTAGCAGCCTGAGTGGCTGGGTGAAGCGACGGTTGTGGTGGAAGAGAAACAGGTGGTAGTGTGGATGATGGAGCTAAGGGCGACTGAGTGGCAGACCGAACTGATGACTGAAGCGATGGTAGAGGTGAAAATGGAGCTTGTGGTGGAGTTAATGGCTGAGCTAGCGGGGACACAGGAGACTGAACTGAGGGTGGCGGCGAGGGAGCTAACTGAACTGAGGGTGGCGGCGAGGGAGCTAACGGAGCTGCGGGTGGCGGCGAGGGAGCTAACGGAGCTGCGGGTGGCGGCGAGGGAGCTAACGGAGCTGCGGGTGGCGGCGAGGGAGCTAACTGAGCTGCGGGTGGCGGCGAGGGAGCTAACGGAGCTGCGGGTGGCGGCGAGGGAGCTAACGGAGCTGCGGGTGGCGGCGAGGGAGCTAACGGAGCTGCGGGTGGCGGCGAGGGAGCTAACGGAGCTGCGAAGGGCTGCGAGGGAGCTAACTGAGCTGGAAGTAGCAGCGAGGGAGCCGACGGAGCTTCCGGCAGCACAGAAGGTGAATTAGAAGGCCGAATGTCCGGCTGTGGGGTGGCGCGTCGGCGGCGTGAATGCCGTTTCTTTTTTGATGATGGCTCTGACGGGCCGAGCGGCTCCACATCCGGCCCTTCAGGCAGGTGGGTAGTAGCAGCTGGGGGATGAAGGTGGAGCTCGTTGCGGATTAAATCCTGTTCGAGTGGGTGGAGCGCACTGAGTAGCCAGGGAAGACCAGAGAACAAGCGCTGTAGTCTGGTTTCCACAGCACGGCGAAATTCCTTCCCCTCATGTTCGAGCCACAGATGCAGGAGTCTTTCCACGGAGTAGATTATGTCCAGACGCAGTTCTTCTGGTGGGTTGAGTGCTGCTGGGTCCATATCTGGTGACGTCGTACTGTCACGATTCGCTGTGCGGCAGGCAGGAGTAGGACCCAAAATGCAGGACTCACAGGCACGAGGGAATGAACTCAAAACTCAGCTTTATTCGCTGGCAGAACAAACATATAAACTTGAACTAAACTAGGAAACCACAAACTAAGAACTCACAGAGAGACACACAGGGAGATCCACACAGCAAGAGGGACGACGTCACACTGAACAGAGGGAGACGCAGACAGAAATACACAGAGGGTTAACGAGGGAAGTGGGAACACACGGGGAACACAGGTGACACTGATAATCATAACGAGACAGGGCGGGGTAAACTGAACACTGACGGGAGAGGTGAAACAGGAAGTACAGGAGGAGAGAGAGCACGAGTAGAACACCAACGTAACAGGCAGGGGAGACATGGAATAAACACGAAAGGGGACGAGGGCTCATAAATACATAGAGGGCACACAGGGGGAAGAGAGAGCACGGGGAGAACTCAGACATAATGGGCAGGGGAAGCATGGAATAAAATACAAACATACAAGGAAACTAAGAACACTGGGCCAACATGGCCCAGGACCATGACATAAACTATATGACTCAAGCACATTATTGTTACTGTGTTAAAATGTGCTTACGCTGAAGGATCTTTCTAAAGGTTTTTTTAATTTATCGTGCATCTTATGCAGTAAATACATTAACATGCTGGCACAATCATCGCAAATACATAACATACAATTAAGGGCCCTGAATTTCCAGCCAGAGTCCCTCCTCATTACCATCACCCAGCTTCCACAGTGCACCTCTTAGGTGTTTCAGGCATGTGTATCTGGAAGCAGGCCCAGAGGCAGACCCAAAACACATTGGGGAGGTCTCTTGGCTGACTTCAGAATGGCTTGGATAATGGATGGATGGGTACCTAATACCATTCTTCTCCCTAAGTTTCTAAACCAATAAAAAAAACAGATGAAAAAGACAAGCAAATGTCCCCAGTCCTGTCTGGTTCACAAACTGATGCATGTTGCAGAGGGATGATTCAATTTAGAACGAGCATTCATTTACAAGTCATATTTAAGATACCCGAATGAAACACTGTGTACTTAAATTCAAACATTCATCATTACCTCCACAAAGAGGATCACATGATGGGTTTTGGTTTGCATGTCCGTCCATTAGCAGGAGCTCGGCCAACCTTAGAAGTGATGTAAAGAAGTTATTCTTTTCCACAGTGAGATTGGCAAATCTGACATTTTTTGCTATATCTTTGTGAATTCTGGGATTCGTTTATATGCGTGCTGTGAAGGAATTATCTTGAGCTCTGTTTGAGGTACTGCATGCAGTCTTGGTCTGCTCTTGTTATTACAATTGATTGTAAATGTATGGATTTCTAAAGAAGGCCATGCAAGATTAATTATGCATGTTTTAACAATGTTTAATGCAATTATGCCATTGTAGTTGTTAATTGTTTAAATTATTGCTCTGGAACTCCACAGTTCCCTCACAAATTGGTTAGTCCCATAAATCGGAGTCGTCCTTAAATTTCCCATTCATTTGGCGTCTGCTCTCTCCCTCTCCTCTTTCTTTCCATTCAGCTCCTTTTGTCTCTTTATTTTGTCCAACCATTCCCTGCTTCTGTCTTCCTCCTCTGCTGACAGTTCATTTGTATCTGGTCCTGACATCCCTGACTAACGACCTGCCAGACTGCTCCCCTGCCTAATCTGTTTTCCCTGAATCATCATCTCAAGACGCTCATCAACGTCTTCACGCAGCTACCCATCACGAGGGGAGGGTTTGTCATGCCTACTTAAGGATTTGACTGTCTTCACTCTTTGTTTTGACTTTGTTTGGTTTATTCTGTTTCGAGCTGAGGTTATTAATCTAGAGTGAGGAATTAAGGAAGGAAGAAGTGGTACAGATGCTCCTTTCCCCCCCTTATCATCATCATCAAGTAGAATTATTGTACTGCATTCTGGTGAACGCAGCCTGATGTTTCCAGCTATGCAATGTACAATTCAAATGTATCAAAGCAACATGAGTTGTTTCCATCGTGCTTCTCAGCTATTGCTCTTTGTTTGCTAATCTGCATTACTTATAAATGGCAACCGTCCATGTGCCTGTAAGTTCTATTTGGAGATTAGAAATGTGAAAGAGTGGCCATTCATTGACTATTCAGTAGCGCTAATGATATTCGCAGGATGCTGCCTGATGTACAAGGGTCTTTTTTCTTCTTCTTTGTTCATCTTTGTCTCTTTGTTCAAAGCCATAACAATTTAGATATTACCACCTCAAATTAGCTTCTGAAACATGCTGCTCACTGCATTAATGTTACTCTGTGATTTCAGAGACTCTGGTCCTGGATAATGTAGTGTTTAATCTAGGAACACAAATTCCCTTTAGTTGATGGTGAATTAGACACACAGGTGATGAGGTGGAAAAGGCACATGGGCATCACTCAGAGAGTATCAAAAATTGTTTCTTTTACTTTACGCGATAAAGCTCTCCGTGCCAGTTTATTTTCCACACTCCCCATTAAGTCCACTAAATACCAGCTGTTAATATCCTGAGCCTTAATTGTCAGATCTAATAGAAATCTTGGCCCTTGGGTCACAGTGAGTGGAGAGATTTAAAGAAAAACATGATTCATGGAAAGGGTGGGAAACCGTAGAGCTCCGCGGGGCTTTCACGGCTTCTCTCTGTGAAAAAGACGACATTGTGGTTCATGGATCGCGAGTGGCCGGCATCATGCAGCTCCTTCATCTTGCACGTAATGGAGCACGCACACACACAGCTCATGCACGTGCACATTACAATCTGATCGGCGCATGCACGCAGACGGTCAAAACAACCAAGAAGTGCACGAATCCACTTAGGCGCACACATTTGCCGACACACACACGTAGCCCGCAGCCCCAGCCCCGCTCCTTGGCTTCCATCTGGGTGATTTGTGTCCCGCGATCCAGGCTACTCTGCACGATTGAATAAATCACATCAGGTTGGGAGTGACTCATCGCATGTTGACGGGGCGCCTAATGTCATTTGAAGGTTAGGTGAGCACGAGATTGGGCCTAGCAGCGCCTCCTCTGACACACTTTCACGTTGCGATGTTGTTTTGAGTCTTGATGCAAGCGTGCTATCTCTTTATCTGTCTTTTTTCTTTGTTACGCACACGCACACCCACACACACTCTCATCCACGCAAAACAATCCAAAAACACACTTTGACACACTGTGCCGGCTGACATATTATCCTTCTGTGCAAAACGGGGGCCATCAGTTCAACCCCCCACCCCACCCCCTACATATACCCCCTCCGCCTGTTTGTTTTGTTCTTCATGTTCCATTTCCCCTCCGCATACCCGTGATCCCTCTTGTCACTGTAGTCATTGTCATGCATCCACGCCTGAAAAGCTGCCAACGCACTTCCTGCCTGTCACACACGCACACACAAGCGCACAGTTGCGCGCACATGAATGATAAAACTCAAATAAATAAACTCATGAACACGCTCACCCGCCCGACATCCCCGTCCCTCATACATACATACAGCTGTAACATCTTGGCCTGCTTATCTACCTGCCTGTCTGTCTGCCTCGAGGAAGTAAGATGTGTAATTTCTGTCATAAACCAACAGCAGTGATAAAACAAACTGGCTGCGTTTCCACACTCGGATCCAATACAGGCAAATACACTTACAGCAATCCAAAGCTTTCCTTCCCATTCTCCATCCATATGTGTTAAAGAGCTAATTGTCAGGTTTGTATGGAAGGGTGATGATGGGTGTGAGGTTTTACTTCTGAGGCATGGCCGATGCTGTTATTCACTAGTTAATCCCTTTTCTTAACCAGACACTGACGTGCTCTCTGCCATTTGTTCTTGGCCAGTTGGGGTTCTGGGCTCGACATGCTCCATGCCTCTAATTATTCCTCCCAATGCTGTCAAATGATAAAATGCTCCGTGACTGAATGTGCCACTAAAGCGCAGATGAAATGTAACGCCCGCCTTCCCAGCTGCGCAAACATAATTTCATAAATTTCCCTTTCTTATTCCAAATATCGTCTGCTTTTTGTGCAGTTCGCTTGAATAAAGAGTGATAGATAATAGTTGCCATCTGTCCGTATAATTTCACCTCTTTTCTTTCTGCCAAAAACACGCATCCTGCATCCTTTCTCTCTCTCGCTCTGTGTCTTTCCCTCTGAGTGTCTCTCGCTGTGTCCTGCTCTCTGGGCATGTCTGGCCTTGATAACAAACAAAAAAATATTGTCTAGGTAATACAGAATTCAATTTCACAAGTTTATTCTTCTGTTTAAATTTCTTGTCCCGTATCTGTGAATGCGAATGAATGGAGGAAGCAATCCTATAAAAAAATAAATAAATAAATAAAACACTTCACATCAACCTCACCCTCCATCTCCTGTGTGCACCATGTACAGAAGATTTATAAACCCAAAATAAGTCTTGTCAGTCAAACTGCTTTAGAGAGCAGCCACTGTGACTGTGAAAATGATTGGGATTTAATTAATTCCCCTCCACAGCTTATGTAAAGTTCATATTTTCCTGTTTAGACACAGAGTTTGAGAATCAATCAGCTGAGTAATAGAAAAGGTAATAGGCTACGTGGACGGTGACAACAGAGAGCGGCAACCAGCCAGAATATAAACTATGTCACTATTATGTCAAAAACAAGTCTGTGTCACCAAATATTGTTGACCTGCTACTTGTTTGCAGCGCAAAGATGACATCTAAACTTTGCTTACAATTGCATTTATTGACTTAGTGCTGGAGGGGGTGGCATAAATACTCTCCATAAACAAATGTAATCCCCGGGCTGAAGGGGGAATTGTTTAGTGGCTGTAACTGATGCACTCCTAACGTAGACATTCATCCTAATGTTTATAAATTGGCCATTTTATAATATTCCCGGGATCGGGTTGACCTCGTGAAGGTGGAAAGGTGGTATTGTTTTTTTCTTAGCTAGTTTGGTTTCAGATGTAAGCTTTACTGGGAGAATATACATCAGACTGTAGGACAGAGATTGATTTGCAGTTAGGTACATATGTGTTTGGACACCACCACAGTGGATTTTAATCAAGTGCAGACTTTTAGCTTTATTCTAGTGGTTCAACAAATTAACTGTATAATATTTTAAGAATTATAAACATTTATATATACAGTCCACTATTTTCAGAGGCTCAAAAATAAACAGAATATGACTGAGAAAGAGCTGTAGTGCTCAGGTGAGGACTAAAAATAGGATCTGGAAACTTCTATTTGGTAACAAATCAGTTAAGAACAAGGAGGCAGGGGTGTCACTATCCAGCTCTGGATTGGCTGATGTGGTAAACGGGGTCATCTACAAATTGGAAGGTTGGTGAGTCAGTTCTTAGCTCCTGCTTAGTATCTTTAGAAGTTGCACCTGGCGCACCCGTTGGATTGTGAATGTTGGGTAAAAGTGCTTAGATACAGCAGACAGTGTGTGCGATATGGAGAATGAGACATGAGGTTTCATTCTTTTAGCACTGCGAGTGGTAAAAGTGAGTAAAAGGCACTTTATACGTACCAGTTCATCATTTTACCATTTAGAATCAAGAGAGGCCTTCAGGAAACACAGAGGGTTTACAACATAATGCACCGACTGGTTACACTGAAGGGCAGGAAGTCACCGCTGGAAGAAGCAGCAGAATAAATTGTGAAGTGTGCAGGAATATACTTCCTGCTCAGATTCAGTCAAATGCTGCAAAAATATTAGGACAGACTCTCACAAGGCACATGGATAAAGACCCAAAGTGGCAAAAAGCCACTCAAGGCAAAAAAAAATGAATATTCATCAATGAACAAGTCAGTCACCTGATCTAAACCCCACAGAGCATGCTGTTATGTTGTTAAATCCAAGACTGAAGGTAGGAAGACACCAAAAAAGCAGCAACTGAATGTAGCTGGCAGAGCTCCTCAAGGGAAAAAAATACAGCATTTGGAGACGTTCATGGGTTCTAGACTTCAGCCAGTCATTGCAAAGGATTTTCATCCAATTATTAAAAATAATCCTTATGTTTAAAGTGATTAGTTTGTCTAATTACTTTTGAGCCTGGGGCACTGTGTCTGAAAATGTCTGTAATTCCTAAACAGTTAATACAAAATCTTTCTGAAACCCCTTGAATTAAAGCTGAAAGTGAAACAAAAAAGAGTCGGTGTCCAAAACCTTATGGCCCTAACTGCAATTTTAATAAATCAACTGAATCCCAGATAATCTTGATTGCTCTATTAAAAAGCTACTGATGTGGAGTGGCTGTATTTACATTGTTTAAGTTGCCTAGAAAGAAAGGAGCAACAGCAGAAAACCTAGTAAACAGTTTCTTCATTATCAGCAATCTCTATGACTTTATAAACCAAAAGTGCCCAGTCTGGGAAATCATAGGCTCACAGCCATTATACACACTTCACATGTCAGCTGCAGACAGCTAGATACTTTAATAAGTGTGCACCCTTTCCTCTTTTGGTTTTGATTTAGATGATATTTTATTAAGACCGCCATCCATACGCTGAGTGGCTGGTCTCGTTCATCTGTGCAGTCTCTCAGCACCATTAGCTATCCAATAACATCATTAATAAGGGAGTCAAAAGGCTCGACCATTCTGTGCTTTGAATTTTAGAGACGAAAATGTATTATGGGTGAGAAGTGTGAGCCAGCTCAATAAAATGGGATTTAAATGCATTTTATTGTTTAAAAAGGGAGAACAATACTCCTTGAATTTCCTTGAAGTCATCATCCGCTGTTGAAGTAATAATATCGACCTGCATCAGGGCCCAGGGAACCTTACTATGCATTCATCTTATATTGCAGTTTTTTTTATCCAGTTCTAGGAGTTGCAGGCAATCTTCTGTTTTATTAAACAGCAATTCTTCCATTTTTTATGTGAAAACAAACACAAAAAACAGGAAATTTTGATTGGTTGATTTTTGCAGACCTCTCTGACATGGCGACTGAGTAAATTGCCTCATTCGCACTTGCAATCAGTTCATTAAACACTATATCTGATTGCACAGACGATTAATAATCTGGGTCTCATTCATGTCTTAATCATTTATTTATTGCCACAGAAGACAATCGACTTTATTAAAATATCATCTTTCGCAAGTTCCATTTAACTGTGGCAAATAAGCAATTGGAAAACGCCTCTAAGGGTTTACAGTTATGATGCATTATTGCTGGCTTTGTAGGGTGTGATGGAACCAGGAGAACAGACACCTACTGTGCCAAAGACACCTTTTATATGAATTACTGTGCTACAAAAATCAAGTAAAATCAAGTCTGTTTGATTCCACTCAGATTAGCATACCACCGGGTAGCTATTTTAAGTCTAAAATATGGCCATTGGAGGACAGATTAGATACCTAGGTAATCACCTCTTCACAGAGGGGGAATGATCTCTTTTAAGTCTTGTGCTCTGACTTTTCCATTGTCTCACATAAAGCGAGGGGAATGACAAATGCATTCACATGCATATCAGCATTCGTGAATGGCATTCATTAATCATTTATGTCTAATTTTAAGGATTAACAGGTCGGGGCGTGAGGTGTTTTTACATTCAAGTCATTATAATTTTATGGAGACTCCGGGAGAACTGATTGAAAACATTTAGACGTTTAGAAAGCTTCACATTAAAGGAAAAAAATGGAGTGTTCGACTGCAGAGATTGGGAAGCGTCTATGCGAGAGACTACCGGCAACCTGGAGTGTTTAATATGTAAGTCAGACCTCTAAGCCTTATCACTCTAAACATAACTTTTTAACAGTATTAAAACACACCCTGAGAAGGCTTGCTTACCATAAAATTATTAGACTTGAAGTGCCCCAGTCTCCTTTTATCTTTAGAGATTAGCCAGACGGTAGCAGCGTGTTTGTTAAATGAAAGTAAACAATTTAGTGTAGCGTTCCACTTTCCAGACTCGGGCCTTGGTATGTGTAGGGAGTTATGGTGTATTGATTACTCTGCGTCTGCCCTATTACCGCCAACTCTCCCTGTGAGCCCCATGTCTGGATGACTCAGTGTTGACAATTGTATTACAGCCTATTATCTTTCAAATCCCAGATCTTGAATTACAGCCTACCAAGGGGTCTGATTTGGAAAGTTGAAATTGGTTGCTGACTTCATACCTGACTTCCTCTCTGTGCTCCATAACTTTCTTTTTTTTGCTGTCCTCCATCACTCCCATAATCCCTCCCTTTACCTTTCACAACATTTTATGTGAAATGTATCAAAGATCTTACGTGTCCACTTAGTTAGGAGCTCCTCTCTACTCCTAAATTATCACCATCTATGTGTTCTCCCAAGACTTTTGTGCACGTTTGTCACTGTTTAACATAAAAAGGTCTTGACAGTTAAGAGTTAAAGGAACTTAAGGAAGTTTTTTTCTTTTTAGCTGTAAATCAACAGCAGACAGGCCAACATGTTATTGGACAGATGCTATTTTTTACTTATACTCATATGATTGTTTTTAATTAAAACCTAATAAGTGTGCATTTGCTTGTGTTTCTCAACCCATGCGTCTTTCTGCATTTCTGCAAGTTCTGCCAATGATTTTGCTTTGTACCCCATTTAGCGCCTGCCAGAAAGTCATTAGTGATGTGCAGAGCAAACATGTCCAGCTCTTTGCTGTTTTAATAAGTCTGATGGAGCTTTTATTTTGATGAAACACATAGCTGTTATTGTGACAAAGAAACTAAATGCTGTCGAGCTTAACTGATCTTTGACCTGATCACATCTAGTTGTTTATCCGCCTACAATGCTGTCTTAAAGGCAGGTATTTTTTTATTAGTTTGTTTTTCTGTAAAATTATAAAAGTATAAACCTCTTATAGAGTGCCGCTGTGGTGTGGTGGTCAGCTCTCTGTGGAGTTTGAATATGTGGGTCATCTCCAGGTGCTCTTGCTTCCTTCCACATTAGATTAATTGATGTTTCTGCTGATTGAATGTGAACCTGAATGGTTGTCTGTACTAGCTCTGAGATGTCCAGGGTCTACCCCACCTTTTCCCGTAAAGCTGTTGGGGTAGGCTCCAGCCCCCACCCCCAGAACCTTAAATAGGCAGTTAAAATTGCCTGGATGGATGCGAACACTTATACATTATTAATCTTAGCATTATGTGCTTTAGAAGATGCACCTAAAAGTGACTCTTCTAAGGAGATGGTAATCTTAAGATCCTGTGCTAGAGCTGATTTGGGAATTTAACTCATTTTATCTGTATTGCTATCGTAGTATGAATATGACTTCCTAAACCAGATGGCTTTCATTTCAGTTTGAGCTGTTTGTAATGCCTGTGTATACTGTATGCTTAACAGCTTAACAGCGTTCCCATCAGCCTGCTGATCCAATTAAATTGGTTGCAGATTTGGCAGCGTGTTTTTTGTTTTTTTGTTTTTTTTGACTGAGCCGAGAGTAGCGCAAAGAATTTATAGGAAGATGCTCGCGCTCTAAATTACAGTGAGAAAGCTGAAGAAAAGCTCCCCAAACACAGTAAACCAAGGAAATAAAAGCAGTTTCACACAGAATCTGCACTGATGGCCACTGAGGACAGAAAGCAGCTACAGGGGATTACTAATATTTCTTGCATTGAAGCCAGAGAGCGCCATGCAATATAATGAAGCAGAAAATTAGATATAAAACAGAAACAGAATGCTTATGCAAAAGCAAATGTGAACTTGGCAGAAAAATCTCCCGCTTTATGGCACAAAAGATCACAGGGAGCCCCGTTCACCATCAATTCAGCCACTATAGCGCTGAGCTATGGCAGATTAAATATGGTTAAATATCATTTTGTCTAGAGAGCAGAAAATTCTGTGTGTTGGTTACAGTGAGCTAAAACAAATCTCAACATAAAGTGTTAGATGTCATTCGTATCCATTTAGCCATACCAGCATTTTTTAAAAGTGTGCTCCTCTCCTGCCGTGAATCTTCTAACGCATAGTGGAACGTCTGGTCCCAAAGCTGAGGGTTGCTTGGGCTTGATGGCAAACACTCAGGTGATCGATGTGAAACACTCCAGGCCTCGCTGATATGAACAGAGCTTAGATGGAGTCTCATCTCCATTATCTGCTGCTCTCCTCCTGTTTTTCCCACCTTTCCTGGGTCAGTAATTCAGCCACTCACTGCCGAGTCTCCAGCACTTTGGAGGTGAAACTCTGCAATTAAAAGAAACGTTCATAAGTAATTTGAAGGGATTATTTTTAAAACTTTATAGGGTTTGTTTTGTTTCATTTTATGTGCTTTTTGTTCCTTTAGAAATTCTGCTGGGGTTCAAATGAATTCGATTACCGAGAAGAGATAGACTGTTTCACATTCTAAACATATGCTGGTGCCTGCAATATTCATGGTGTTTTTGGCCTCCGCCAGTCCAAGAATTATTCAGGGCATAAGGTCTCTGGCTCACAAATAAGCTGTTACTGTTGCAGGTCAGACATAATTCTATGAATAATGGAATAAAATTGCCCATTTGTTTTCAACACACTGCAGGAATGCTGCCAGATTGTTTTGATGTATGCAGCTATTAGAAGCTTTGAAACAAAGCTCATGTATCAACCCCAGCTTTCTACACCAAGATATATGGTATGTTAATTTCATGGTCATCTCACAGTGAATTAAACTAGGTGGCTGCTAGAAATGATGTAAGTGACATGTTAGCGCCCCGTGCAAGAGAAATGACTTGGATCCAGTCCATCTGCATTCAGTGAGCAATGTTGTCACCGCAACTAGTGAGTAATTGGAAGAGCTACAATTACAGTTTTCATGTCCACCCCTGCAGCAGCACCAGTATTTCGTGAACAAATAATTCAGTAAATCAATTATCCAATTTTGCTATTACATTTCAGGTGCATAACAAGTCCGTATTCATGACATGCATCATTCGATCACGACGCCTCTCGCCTCCTCCTCTCCGCCTGTCCCGCTCTCACTGAGAACACCGTAATTAAGCAGGAGGCTTTAGAGCTCAGCCTAAATTTACATGGTAACTGATACGAGCATGACTTACTGCCAAAAACACCACATGAAGAGTCCAGCTTATAGAGAATAATCAGTACGCCACTAGAAATGGATTTCATCACAGAGCAACGACCAGACTCAGGCCTAAAGGTTTGAGCATGTTGTAGCCTTTGTCCAGAGTGGCAGGAGGGAAGTCATTAATTAGCACTTTATCATTAGGAAAATCAATATGCAATTTGCAGGAATGTTACTCAATCATAGCCTACTGGAGTCTGTTTTCTCTTTCACAGCGATACCACGCTGGATAAGGGGTGGAGAGGACTTGTCTTTCTTTTTTTACAAATTGTCAGAGATGATTATCACTGCTGACAGCTCTGACTTCATCTGCGTTTTGCAGAGCAGAAAAAATGAAGCCTTTAGAATCGGAGAAACTTTGGTAAATGCCACGTGCCTACTTGAAACTGCACTGATCAACATTTTTAACCAACAGTGTATAAAAAGAGGTCTTTATAAAAGACCCAGAGAGATATATGACACTGCTCCGCAGCTGCCCTCATACCTCAACTCTTTGTCTGAACTTTTTGGGTCTGTTAAATCATCGGATCAATCATATTTTTTTTCCTCAAACTGGCTTCCTCATCACAAAGCAGAGCAGTCACACTGGAAGCTAGCTTTTGAGCTAGCTAAAAGGCTAAACATACACTCTACTGATCTGGACGGTGTTGCCATAAAGCTGCCTGCTTAACTTATGAGATCAGATCAAGCCTGTTAATGCTTGTGGTGCTGTTTTAAGTTGACCTGTCCAGGATGTTTTGATAGAAACGGATCAAAAATGTTGTGAAATACAGTTAATGACTCATCTATTATTAGTCATATGATTTAATGCAAAATGTACTCAGCTTTCACTCCAGTGGCACATTGTGTGACTTAGTGCAAGTTCATCATGTTAGAAAGTGAAATCATCATTAGAAAAAGTCTTTGAATTGCTGGTCCAATTGCTGGTTGAAGAAGCAATACAATTGAGAAGTTTAAAAAAAGCACCCTTCTTCTCAAACTCTCACAGTATTCTTGTTCCAAGGAATGAAAGCCAAAAAATTTGATTTGTTACTGCTCCCTTCACAGACAACGTAAAACCGCCTCTAACCAGACAGAATGAGAAGTGGAATGTCCCAATGCCCACCTGCGCAATAGTACAAGCACATCACAGTCTCTGTCCTGAGAAAGAGACACCTCACAGGTCATAAACCAGTGTCTTTATTCAGCTCTACCCACAAAACACTGGTCTCAACAGTAAAGAGTCAACTTAAGAAGCCAAATCGGAGACTTACTAAGAAGAAGAAAAGATTAAGATGAGTAAATGAATGCAGAAATTAGAGAAAGGAATCGTGGAAATTAGTATCATGAACAGACAAATATGAATTTGAAGTGTTTTGGTCAAAGAGAGAAACATTTGAGAGACATAAAGATGTGAGAAATGTGGTAGTTGGGGAGTATTTTAGTCATTGTATCAGGTAAGAGAGGTAAGAGGCAGACTTGTGTGCAGGCCACAGGGGCCAGCAAGAGGTGTTGCTTGCAGCCAGGTAAGGCAGGTAACTGCTTGGCCTCCAAACCAGTGGGGGGGCCTGAAAGTTGACAAACTACGGGAGCGGCAATGTTCAAAGTTTGCATAGGGGGATAGACCTGAGCTCCCTGAGGGAGACCGACCTTATTCTACTAGCACCCATTGCAAATGGTCTGTTTAAATAAAGCTAATGTCAACAAAAAAGCCACTTAATAAAGAGGAGTAGTGAACCTTCTGGGAGCTGAAAAAGAAAGGACAAAAGAGAAGAAGAAGGGGGAAAAATACCCAAGATAGTTTTGAATGGAGAAGAAAATAGTGATAAAAATATTGTGCTAAATAGCTGGTAAGTGCTAATGGTCTCACCTTAAGTGTCAGGGAGAGGCATTTAAACAACATAACTTCCACTAGCATCACATGACAGGAAAATTTAATTACCTAGTGCATCCAGCTTTGTTGACCTGATGTGACTGAGTCAAGTACACACAGCTAGGAGTCAGAATCAGGGGACTAGCAGTTAGCAGTTAGCATAGCTAGCATAGTGGAAGAAAGTAGAAGCTGGTAGTTTGAATATTACTACTTGATAACCAGGTAACTCCATGTTTGTTGTTATTGCCACATTAAACATAATAGTCTCTGCCATTTCAAGAATAATGTTACTGTGGTGGGGCGTGGTCCGCGGTGCCGTGCAGGGAGGGCGGACGCACCTGCACGGCATCCTTAATCACGCCCGCCTAGTTAAAAACACGGGGACTCAGGGGTTTGGGTGTTGTGGTGAGATGTAAATAAAGATGGCTCTGAATGATACTCCGTGGGCCCGCCGTGCCTTATTCTCGCCAAAGTTACCTGTTGCTGTCAGATAATTTATAGCATAATGGTGATGAACACAATAGCATAAGCATGACTGAGGAGGAGGAGGACCCTGATTTTGTTTGGGCCTAAGCAAGTCAGATTTTGAGAAGTAACAAAGTCATTCTTCAGGTTGTGCAGCTAGGATGATCTCACTCAAAAACTTCAAAAAAAATCTGGAAATATGTCAAGGATAGAGTGTGAGAGTGTGCTATGTGTGTATGGTTGTAATTCATTACCAGTTCATTGATGTGGTTTAAAGTCGGTTGTCTGTGCTTGAATTTGTTGTTAATGAAATAGCAAAGTGAGCTGAGCCAAATACCCCCTTGTCAAGGTTGGTTGCCCCTCCAGTCCATATGCTTTGGCACAGTCTCTGATAAGTGGGATCAAAAACAAGAAAGGCTATCAGTCTGCTTTCCAGTGCAGTGCCATACCCTGTGCATGCTGCTTGACTGGAGCAATTTTCCCTCTGCAAAAAAAAGTAAACATTGGCAGATTACTGCAACAAAATGACAGCTAGTGAGCCAAAGGCATGCAAAGCTAAAATTGCTGCAAATGGATGATTCTTGGATGAAATAAAAATTTGAGAAACAAACAAAAAGAAAGAAAAAACACACAAATGAATTGTTTCTGAACTTACCAATTGTTTCTGAATACCATATCAAGTCATTTGACACATAAAATTTTGAGTTTTCGTTAATTTTTCTGGTTGACCATGAAGTTTTGAGGTAATATTTCAGGACAGAAAAACTGTCTCCATTCATAAAGGTGACACAAATAAGGGGGGTAAAAATCCTGATTTTATCCTTCTACAGGATGTGAAGATTTTCTGTTTGATAGCAGATTTGAAACATGAACTTTACTGGTTGCCAGTGTTTCAGTGTGATGTTGTGTTGCTCTCAAAAAGCCAAAAATTATTTATTCAGACTGTATTTCTGCTTAGTAAGAGTCGAAACATTTAATCTACTTGTTCGACAGTCCTTAAAACTCATTTAATTTATGTAGAAGCCGGTGAGTCAGTGAACGTGTGACTGCGATTCATTGTTCTGACTCATTTGCCATTATTGCTGCATTCCTGTCTGCTGCCAGTGACCGGTACTTCTCAACTTCAGCAAACTCCATTAATTTTAATGCCACTTTTAACTTCTTTTAAGAAGTTTTTCAAACAGACAAAATGTTCAGATGACTCCAGCTCATTGAAATGCTGAGACCTTTGTTATTCAGCATCTGAAAAAAAGTGACAATATTGAAGCAGCACTCATTCCTTAACATTCCCTGCACAGCATGCATACAAAAGTCTCTATATAGCCAAACTTGCATTTGAAAGGCTTATCTAACAACTTCACATTTCTGGTAGAGATATCGGCGTTTCAGTAACACGGTGTTGTACCACATGCAGCAGAGATGCATCCCAAATCAGCGGAGATCCCTGGTGCCTAAAGAATCAATATAATCTCAGCGTTTCTGTTCCGTTTAGGGAGATGTGATCAATGAGAGAGGACCTGAAGGATGCTGACTGACTTAAAGAAGTTTTTGATTCAATTCCGTATTCACTTATCGGTTTCATACAATTTTTCATTGCAAAGGAATATGTCTGTGCATGGACACGGATGGCAGAGAAGGAGGAGTAGGATTCTTGACAGGGTGTCCACCTATAAGCACCATCAACCCTCCTGGGATCTCATCATTCGCTGACTTCATTGTTATGAACACTGAGTAGTCACACATTTGGGTATTTTTGTAGGTGTGTGTGTGTGTGTGCATATGTGCATGTATGAATGGTCCAGTTATGTGAAAAGACCAAAAAAGAAGAGAAAGAGGAATCGTTGAAAGCCAAAGGATATGAAAAACCATCTAAAATGATGAAAGAGAAACTAAGAGAATAAAAAAGGAGTTGCACATAAAGGGTAGATAAGACAGGGGCGACTAGATTGGGAGGGTTTTCAGAGGGAAAAGGGTGAGAATTGAGGAGGTGAAGCAACAGTTTTTGGTTGGTTGGCTCGGGTCCCGACTGCTGATTGATCTCCAGGTGACAGCCGGTGTCAGGGGCCCTCGGCCAGGCTGTCATTCCCTTGCACTCTTACACCCTCGCAAACCCCCCCCCCCCCCCCCCCCCTCTCATCTTCGCGCTGTCGCTCTCTCTCTCCCGCCAGTGCATTTTAAGCTCTCACTTGTGCCAACTAATCTCTCACCTTCTTCCCTCTCCATTGATTCAACCTCTAGCTCTCTCGCTCTTTTTCTCTCTCTCTTTGCTCCTCATCATCATTCTGTTCGGCCGGCCTTTTCACCCCCTCGGTGGTGACAGTTGGTTTCTCTACTGCTCTCCTCTACCCTCCAGCTCTGCCTTTTTTGTTCTCCCACTGCTGGGAACCAAATGCTAAGCACTGCCCATTTCACACCAACTATTTGCCATGCAAGATGTGCTCGCGTGCAGGGCTTTAGTGTGTGCTTGTGCGTCCCCGTAACACGTATCCAAAAACATGTGTTATGGGGAGAAAACCCATAATATAAATCAATAACGGCTCGGGGTTACGTTAGGCAAGCCTGTGTAATGTCCTCTGAAGTCATGGGATCACAACTCCCCGTCTGTCTGTGTGTTTGAATTTGCATGTGCAAAGTGTCAGCGTCTGTGCCCTGAAAGCCCACAAATGCTGCACACCAGTTTTCTTCAGACACTGCCTCGGGATATTTTTGTGACCTTGGTCTTCAGTGACTACGTGTGTGTTTGCTGCTCAATTATAGGGATTTCATTTTCCTGTGTGTGGGCATGCTCATGCGCCCTCCAGTTTGTTTTTGTGCGTGTGTATGCACATGCATGCAATCAGGAACCCTTGAGGGGCATGTTTAATGATAGGCTCGTTTGCACAGCTCTGACTCTAATGATCTATTAAAGTACACTTAACCAGTAATTATATGGACAGTCCCCAAAGGCTTATGAGGCCCCAAAAGGGCCTGCTGAAGATGGAAGAAAAGCCCACGTATTTAATGGAATGCATGGGAATCGATAATGCTGCGGCTTTAAATTTTGTTTTACGTTTCTAAAGATATTAATGAATGAATAAATAAAGAATAGGTTCAAAGGAGACTTTTCTCCTGCCATGATTACATGCAATGTTAAACTTGAGACAGGGATTAAGTATTCCTCAGGCTTTGCGGAGGAACATGTAATCCCTGTCTTAGCTCTCCTCTTCTTCCCCTGGACTTGCAGGACTGTATATTTAGTTCCAGCCTTGCAATTAAATCCACTTTTACAGTATGACCATTTTACATTGTATGTATTCAAAAGTCAAACGCAAACTTATGAGAGCCAGGCTGATAATTTCTCTGAGTTAAATGTTTTGAAATTCAATAGATACTAAAGATCAGGCAGTCTCTTTCCTAACAAGACCATTAGACCATTATTCTACTCATTAACAGGATTGTCTCCTGAAGTTCAAGAGCAGCTAGAAGCCCCTTAAACTTCAGTGCTACATCCTCTAATAAGGCGATTTTAAATGTGTTTCACGCTCTGCAACTTGAAAGTCATACTGGGCCAGGATGAATAACAATCCAGTCAGGGTGGAATTAAGCAAATAAAGTGTGCTTGCATAGTGATGGAAATGCAGGACTGTAAACACAAACTGCAGGAGCTGTCTTCAGTTAGTGTGTTAACAAAAGCATTCAACAAACACTTCATCGCACACAACAGCCAAACAACACCCTGCTATCTCCTCTGCTTATGTTATTTCACCGTGTAGTTTTGTAAACAAACATTTGAAAAAGCTGTATTTCTTGAAGGAGAAGTCAAACTCTCTAAATATTGTTATAGTCCATATCCATCCACTTTCATGGTATAGATTCAACAAGGTGCTGAAAACATTCGTCAAAGGTTTTGGTCCATATCGACGTGGCAGCAGCACACGACTGCTCCACATTTGTCAGCTGCGCATCCATGAATTTCCAGGTTCTGTTCATCCAAAAGGTGCTCTGTTAGATCAGGTGACTGTGGAGGCCGTTTCAGTAAAGTGAGCTTATTTTCATGTTCGAGAAAATCGTTTGAGATGATCTGAGCTTTTTAAAGTCATGTTTTTTTGCAGGAAGCAGCCATCAGAATTCAAATGCTGATTCTTCCATCAGGCCAGGCAACGTTTATCGAAGCTTCTGTTGTCCAGTTTTAGTGAGTCCATGTAAACTGTTGTGGCACAAAGGCGATCGAGTTGGGAGTTCGCCTTGTAATCGGAAGGTTGCCGGTTCGAGCCCCGGCTCCGACAGTCTCGGTCGTTGTGTCCTTGGGCAAGACACTTCACCCGTTGCCTACTGGTGGTGGTCAGAGGGCCCGGTGGCGCCAGTGTCCAGCAGCCTCGCCTCTGTCAGTGCGCCCCAGGGTGGCTGTGGCTGCAATGTAGCTTGCCATCACCAGTGTGTGAATGGGTGGATGACTGGTTGTGTAAAGCGCTTTGGGGTCCTTAGGGACTAGTAAAAGCGCTATACAAATACAGGCCATTTACCACCCTATGTGGTCTTCTGCTGCTGTATCCCATCTGCTGCCAGGTTTGATGTGTTGTATGTTCAGAGATGCTCTTCTGCATACTGTGATTCTAAGGAGTCACTATTTTAGTTACCTTCCTTTCAGCTGACCTCTGGAATCAACCACTTTCACCCAGTGAGTTTCCACCACAGGATATTTCCTCTTTCTCTGGTCTTACTTTGCAAACCCTGAACATGATTATGTTGGAAAATCCCAGCACTTTCTGAAATACCAGCTTGTCTGGCACCAGCAACATTCAAAGTCACTTAAATGACCCATCTTCCCCCATTTTGATCCTTATTTTTAACTTCTGCAGGTCATCCTGACCTGGTCTACATATATGTAAATGCACTGAATTCCTGCCATGTGATTGGTTGATAGCTATTTGTGTTAATGAGCAGCTGGTCGGTATATACCTGATAAACCATCTTATCATATTCCTAACGAGAATGATTCCCTACTACAGTTAAACTTTATGGAAGCTGTTGCTCACAGTTATGATTTCTGCTGCCCGAGACTGAACTTTAACATCATCAGTCTGATGATTTTTTTTCTCCAGCTGTAGAAATGAAAAAAATGTAAGATGACGTACATGTAATGAGTTTTATTTGTCAGGAGGTAGAAATAAAGATGTTTCAGAACATTGTTATTCATGGTTCACCCTCTAAAGAATTAAGCTCTCACTTTTATTATCAGTGTTTATCAGTGTTGCTTGTTTTTATCATCCGCCTCTTCCGTACACCAGCATAACAAAACATTTGGGATTTCCTGGTTCATGGAAGGTTGGTAATAGGAATAATCAGCCTTCCACTTAAAGGTTAAATATACTCCATCTTCCTTCCCTGAAGTGTGTCTCTGTCATTGCAGTCAACCACCAGTGTCTTCAGAGTGGAGTGATTCATGCTGGTTCTTCTCTTGGTCTAAGAGCTTTTTTCCACCTACCTTCTTATCAGTTATTTAATTCACTGGCCTATTCACTCTTTTTTTGTCTGAATGTCCATTATCTGATTTTCCTAATCCCCTCTCATCCATTTTACCATTTTTCATTTTGCTGTTATTCTGCGCTTCAGAATTTGTAAGCTTTGATCTCCCCGGAGCCCATAAAGCTTTTTGTTTTTTCATTTATTTGTTTATTTATGCTTGTTTGTTTTTTAAGAAGATTTTTACCAAATCCTGATGCCACACATGAGCTGAGTTACTACATAGCAGGAGGTTGCCTCAAGGGATATAGTTAGCAGCTTTTATCATTATTTTTGATTGGCACGTAGTTGTTTGCCCACTGCTGTTGCCTTCTTGCATTTACATACATATTTTGCTCTTTTATTTCTATTTACTTGCAGTGTATTTACTATTTCTACAGACACCATATGGCCATTTGTTCCCAGTGTCACATGCTGCCGCACCCACTCACCATCCCCTCAAACTTCTCTTATCTTCACACTTGTCTTGGTGGCAGGCACAGAGGTAGACTGGGCTTGGTCTGGCTGTCACAAGTTAGATGGCACAAAGGGCTGGAAGGTGAAGGCTGCCACCTGAGGTGGGGTACTGGGTTTTGACACCTCTATTAACCTTCAGGAGACATCCATCCTCAGTCACGCCCCCACCTTCTCTCTCCCCCCTGTTCTTCCTCAGCTCCGTCTCACCCTGCCCCCTGTCTCGTATTCCCCAGGCAGCCGGAAAACAACTTGTCCCTGGAGCAAAAGAGCCAAATAACAAACGACTTGTGTTTTCCTCTCCTCCCAACCTGGATGATTTCAATATGTCATGGATTTCTATCTCAATTATTGGTCTCTGTGACCTTTGTTGTTTTCCCCGAGTCTTTCTCTGTCTGTCTGTCTCTCTAATTGTAACCCATTAGCTTTGCAGTCTGGCAGTCATACCTGTACATTTTTACAGCCAGTGGGAGAAAAAATCCATGGGTGTTGTGCAGCGCTGCTCGGTAAAATTGTGGCTCTGAACAAATTGCTGCAGCTTTCTCATGTCAATCAACCGGAATAATTGTAGTTAATGAAATGTGAATCGGACAGATTAAATCGGATGTAAAATTGCTGAGTGAACAGATGCCCTTTTTTACCTTGACAATAATTCAATATCATTGGTGTAATTTAAACAGATTATGGTAGACTGTAGCAGGGTATGACAGCTCATGGCTAAGCGGAGCCCATAATCTTGTGCCTTACTCTCTTTTCTCCCTATAGGAATTCTCTTTACTCCGACTGGACGACGTGGCGGACCAGCGAGTCAACATAGTTGGTTTTTCCGTCTTCAACAAAACTCATCCCTTCTTCCAGGATTTTGCGCTAAGCCTCAACCGCTCCTGGCAAGAGAACTGTGACCACGCACCCTTCGCCGGCACACCGGTTAGTTCACACAACACAAATACATGACGTTATTTACAGTGAAGACCGAAGTTACAGGAAGAATAATTCAGTCCAAATTAAAAGATAATTAGTTGTTCCAGCATACTTCTCTATCACAAACTTACCAATTAAAACACTGAAGTCGCAGAAACCTCCAAAATACTAGGAGAAATATACAGGGATAGCATTTACTCAGGTAAGTGCTGTAATTTCAGGTGTTGCTGTAGGCCATTGTTGTTTCCCAGACAGCTCATTAGCAGCATTTGGCGCCCTCCTTATTACCTTTAGAATGGCATCTTCCTTGTTGAATTTTCTTCAGAAGAAATGCACACAGGAAAAGCTACTTACCTTCACAGCATCCCCCCTTAAATCAGCCACTGTTCTCATCTAAATGGTCTCTGTAGCTCAACATTTAAAATAGTGTGCACTACCTGTGTGAATGAGTGACTACAAAAAAAGCCTTGTTGCGTATGTGTAAACTGAAGGTGATTGCAGATTTGTTTAAATCTCATGCCGGCTCAGCAGGGCCACAAAATAGCAAAGCACATGCTTGAACATGTCGTACTATTATTATTATTACTACACTCTGACATATTTTACGACATGGCTTATCGAGTTTTCTTTACATCAGACTCACTAAATACAGTGTTGTAAATGCCCTGCACAAACATGAGCGCTATCTGTTTGTGGTTTAGCGCCTGTTTATGAGACTAAAATTTATGACTATTCTCTGACTACCCAGTAATCCCTCTTAAAGCTAGACACTCTCCCACATTTGCTCAATAGTGTCTCTCATTAAAAGCAACTTCTCAGAGTAAGTAGTACAAGTGCACCAGCTATTAGACTACACTTCTGCTCTTGGATAATAGTAAAAAAAAAAAAAAAAGCTTAATGCAGAATTTTTTACCGGCAAAAGATGAATATACGTCACATTACACTGTTGATATAACAAATCAAAGTTTTGATTTTCATCATTTATTAGCTTTGAAGTAAAACAAAGAGGTTTCTTCCTGTTAAAGGGGAGTTTTTTCTTCCCACTGTTGCTAACTGCTTGCTCATACAGGGTTACCTGATTGTTGTTCTTTTTGCTTGGTTTAACATTGTAGGGTTTTGTAGCCTAAATCATAAAGCCCCTTGAGGTAACAGTTGTTGTTAATTGGGATTATGTAAATAAAGTTTAACTGAATTAAATAATTTTATGTATTTTTACATCTTAAACAAAAAAAACCCTTAAAGACAATATTAAAAAGTGATGTAATTTATATATCTGAATTCAATATATTCTCAATATTGAGAAAAGCTGTAATGCAGGTTTGTTTTCATCCTTGTAAATGTTTTTTTTTTAATAAAAATAACCCACCTGAGTGCAAAAAGACTGCCACTACTGCAGATTTATGTTTGCTCGGGGGCTTCATTAGGAGCCAGATATTCAGTAAAGTCAGATTAATGAATGAATCCCCTCTGTTTGAAGTGAAGAGACATTAAAAAATGAAACAAACACTCATCACCCCGTTTTTGCTTCACACAAATTGGATGGTGAAATAGGTTAAGAACAGTTTGAACTAGCATTAAAAATGCTTCTGTGTGCAGTGGGTCACTCACTAAGCTTGCAGCAATTAGGACTTGTGGCTAATTAGCTAATAACCAGAGAGACTAAAGGCTGATGGGAGCAAGAACATGATTAACCCATTTAAACATGCACATGCGTAATATGCTGTCTTTTTAAACGTTCTCTTATAAACAACAAATGCAGCCGCTGACCTATATGTGTGTTAGATTGCACTGATGCATTTAAAGATAAAGGCTTGCACCACATCATCTGAGGAAATGTAGGCAGATAGGTTGAACGTTTATAAGAGAAGAAGGTTTCATGGGAGACAAATTGTGCTGCATTCAAATATCTCGCAATTGATATTTATAGTCTCACATCAGTATTGATTAAAGTAACCGCACATAGAATTTTTCATTAGAGAGTGCAGCTCATTTATATACAAACAGAGTATAACTAGAAGAAGCCTACAGGTCCAAACTGTCAAAACAGCATTCATGAGTTGGACTGTTAGGTACTGAGGTAGACCATAAAACCCCACTTCAATATTTACAGGTTTAGAAATCAAGACCAAGTTTGTTCCTTTAGGTCTGAAGTCATCATTTGCATTGGGAAATTACAAAAAAAAGGAAAAAATTCATGACAGCTGCCTTCAAAGCGTGGAAATGCAATAATTCTGTGTGTTATTGGCTAAGACATTAAAAAAAGCACAGATTTCAGAAGCTGCTGATATGTTCTGTTGTTCAGCTCATGTAATTATAGCCTGCTGATTAAAGTTACTCTTAAAGAATAAAGAGAAAAGAAAGATGTGGTAAAAAAAAGTGAGAGAAACAAGATTGATACATGGGCGCTGTTTGTAAAGTGAAACATGTTGAATTTAACAGCAACATTTTTCCACATTTAGCTCAAAACCTTACAAAAACATGTTTTTTCGAGTCATTTTTTACAACATTTAGTAAAATATTTGTAACTTTTCATATTTAAAACACAATTATAAATGTTAAATCTAAATGTTAAATCTAAATATTATATTTAAATCTAAATGTTAAATGTTAAATCTAAATGTTACACGAAACTAAATATTTAGCTAACATGTATGGATCAACGAAAATACCAAAATAAAAGCTTTATGAAATGTTGACTAAATATTTAGTTTCCTGTAACATTTAGATTTAACATTTAGATTTAACATTTAGATTTAAATATAATTTTTAGATTTAATATTTAAGATTGTGTTTTAAATATGAAAAGTTACAAATTTACTAAATATTTTTTTAAAAATGACTTGAAAACATGTTTTTGTAAGGTTTCGCACTAAATGTGGAAAAATGTTGCCGTTAATTTCAGCATGTTTCACTTTACAAACGGCGCCTCATAGATACACAGATGGGTAAATGCCAACATATTATTAGCTTTACATCAAATTCACAGTACAGTTCCTTGTACAACAATATAAATGGAGACGAACTGAGGAAACATGAGTATGTGTAGCAACAATATTGTCTTCTGTACACAATTGCAGCACTAAAGTCTTCTCCTGTAAAGTAAAGGCTCACAAAATTGAAGATATTTATAGATACGAGTGTAATACATTCACATTGTCATGTTGAGTTAGCAGCCTGGCCTTGGTTCCCACCACAAAGATAAGTCGAACTTAAACAGCATAAACCTGCAGCTGTAATATCCTCACAGTCTCAAAGAGCCAGCTCACCGCAAACTCAACTTTAATTCTTTATATTTGGCCTGAAGCTGCTGAACCACACCATCCAATCATATCACTCTACAGATGATGGTGCTTGTAACAGCATGACAAGATGATCATTGATACATTAATTACATCCCCATCAGGTGATCTGCAGTGTTAGCTTTTTAGTTTTTTGGAGGGTGGGAGGATAGGTGTAGATAGTAATATAAGTAATATAATTGTGAAACAACTCACAAGAAAATGTTTGTGCATTGTTTAATTTTTATTTAATTTTATTTTTTGAAAGATGTAAAATGTAGGAGGCAATCCTGGGGTGAACGGTGCCTTTAATTCGCCAAAAGCATTTGTCAATTCAAGGCTGTGTAATGCATCAGAGTTGTGCTGTTTAATGGCTGTTTAGTTCTGTTTGGCCTCCCAGATTTACTGCGCAGCACCATCCCCCTCAGCCTTCTATCAGCATCAGTTTAATCTGTAGTTCCATTACACAGATGTACAGCACTGAGGCTTGGGATTTTACTGAGAATCTAATGCAAAGCAGCGTGCATTTTAATAAAACGTACATAGCAGGATGCTGTTGCGGTGACTTTGAGGCTGTTTGTACAGAGGAGATGAGAGGAAAAGCTGCTTCTCCCACTGTTTTTTGGCCCAGACTGAGAGAGGCAGGCAGTAATTGGAATGGTCAGGGTGTGCCAGCTTCATTGGGGATAAGAGCAGGAAGGACAGAGTCTCTCCGAGAGATGGAGGGAGAGAGAGATGATTTTCAACGCTGTCAGCAGATCAGAGTCTTTCTAATGATCTAATGGAATAATCTTGTTGCCACACAAGGGATTGGTTAACCCCTCGCTAACCACTAACCGCTGATATGTTACGCTTGTAGTTTGTGTGCTTTGGGTTTTTGCAGCTTTGTGTGTGTGTGTGTGTGTGTGTGTGTGTGTGTGTGTGTGTGTGTGTGTGTGTGTGTGTGTGTGTGTGTGTGTGTGTGTGAGTATGCATAATACATTCACCTGCCTCCTTCCCTCTGCCTCTGCAGCTCTCGTCAGCTTTGCTCTTTGATGCGGTATACGCTGTGGTGGCGGCGGTCCAGGAGTTGAACCGTAGCCAGAACGTCGGAGCCACTCAGCTCTCCTGCAAGTCCTCCAAGATCTGGGAGCACGGCACCAGCCTCATGAATTACCTGAGGATGGTAAGGCTGCTTCTGCTGGAGAATGATTGAGATTACAAGACTGTCCAAGCTTAGTTTCAAGGAATGCTTGAAAATTTTGGAAAAATCTGGATTTTTTTCTTTCCTAGAGTTATGAAAGGGCATTGGTACGGTCATCAGTCAGCTATGTGGCTCTGACCAATAATTTAACAAAATTCATGTACCAGCACCTCTAATATTCACTTTTATCTGCTGTCAGTAAACATATGACAGTTTTGTAATACATTGAGAAGTACTGCCAAAACTCTAAAGCTCACAAATTTTGTTTTGTCAACTCTTGACAAGCATCAGAAACTCCTGGAAGTCACTGAGGCTGTCCCCAAAAAGTAGCTTGTCCGATAATACTTGTTGAGCTTTTCATTACTGCTTTTCTTCTATCTTTCTTTGCGTGCTAATTGGATATTTTAAAGTCTAGATATTTTTACCGACAGCAGATAATGTCCGTGCTGTCTTCTTCTTTAACGATATGCTTCCTATCGACTAGGTCAGTTTATCTCATCTCTACATTATACTGAGACACAGTGGAGGAGGAGAGATAAAGATGTGCTGTCAGGGAATAAAATGTGTTTTCCTGTTAGGGCGAAATGACTGTAAGTGACTGAAATACTTAAATGTGACACGTGTTCGATATCAGACCATTTGTCTTTCTCACTCTGAGAAAGAGGACACAACTAATCACTCTCCTTTTTTGCCCTAAATTGAAGCTGTTACCAGCTTGTCTCCATATTCTTATTTTAAATATGACAAATAGTGCTCAGGCGGCTCATACAGAGACAGCAGCAGTAAAGTAACCTCAAGTCATATTCACAATAGGTACCGCCGAGAGGGAAGCAGACGGGATATCTTTTAACATGTGTGCCGTCTCTTTGTTGGATAGGTAGAATTGGAAGGTCTAACAGGGCACATTGAATTCAACAGCAAAGGACAGCGGTCTAACTATGCCCTGAGGATCATGCAGAACAGCAAGGACGGCCTGAGGCAGGTAAAGTACCTCCATCACACAGATCTGATGCTGAAATTATCTTTCTTTAGATTAAATAGGTTTAGGTTCAGCTAACACTAGCACTTCCTAGCGGTGGTAAAATGTTCGTGAGATTGGTTAAAAAGATTTATACACAGGTTTCTTATTATTTCTTTAGTGACCCACACAGATTTGCTCTTTAGATATACACTGGCTATAATATAAATGTTATTGCTGAACACAAAGCGCTCCGGCACAGTCCTGTTCCCAGTAGAGCAGTACTTTGGGCAAATGTTTCAGTTGTCTTTATAGCAGTAAGGCAACTGAAGCTGGATTGTGCAGCAGGGAGCTGTGATAACGCTTGTTCAGCTGACATCTCTTGGAGCAAACACTCTCCATTATCCTACTTGCAAAAGGTTGAGTTTCCAGAGGACAAAAGTAAATACTAAGCGTGCCTCTTTGAAGGTGAATCATATTTTTGTGGGAAATAAATTTAGGTAACCACAGATGTCACCTTTAAAGTCAGCTTAGCTGCTGCTCTTTTTATTATTAGTTTTAGAAACATGGCTATATATATGCCAATACTAATGTCATATGGATCAATTAAAAAAAAATATCTGAAATGTAACTGTTACAAAATTACCAGTTAACAATATAAACCTGAGGCTAAACGTGATCTTTCTTTGTGGACGAATACAAAACCGAGAACTCAAAGCAAAGTTGAAAACCAGCCGAAGTTCTGTTAGCAGTGTTATGTAGGTGTTTGCCTTGGGTGCAGTTTGGATTTCACCATCACGGTATTTTGTGCAGTAAAAATAAACGTAATGACCATATCTCCACTCCTCAAAAGCTGTAGACCACTTGTTATTTTCCTTCTCCCTGCATAGGAACGGAAATCAAGTGATTAACTCAAGTGCTGAGGAAGAAAAGAAGCAAAATTTAGGGGGGAAACAAAGCTAGATTTTTTTATCTGTCTATCTGTTTTTTCTATCTGCCCACCTTGCAGATAACTGAAGCACCGTTACAACGCACGTAACAACAATAATAACTGTAACTACTGTATTTATCGCTAAATTTACAACAGTAATGTGTTACATTACTGAACTACTGAAAAATGTTGTGGATTACAGTAGCACGTTACACCGAACATAGGCTGGGAGTATGTGGAAGTAGCAGAGCTATTATTGACTCTGATTAAATAAAAAAAATTAAAAAAAATCAAAAGAAATGAATCCAAAAACTGAGGAAAAACAGTCTCAAATCCAAAGGATAAACTCAAACACTTGGAATTCCAGGAATGAAGTAGGGAGATCACATAGGGAACACTAGGAATGACAGAACAGATGCACAATATGCAAACTGAAGCTATACTGTAAATACACACGAGGTACCAAGGGAATTGAAACAGGAGTGAAACTAACCATAGCTGAACACAATTAAGGTAAAAGACAAGAAGTAAAGCTAGAGACAACACATGGTCGACAAAAACTATAAGAAAAAATCGAAGCTGAAACTAAGAGCTTAAGACTCAGAATACAAAATCATGTTCAAGTGTGAAGTATGAAAGTGAACTAAAAATCAAACAGAATCAGGGTCCAAGACCAATTCAGTGTATGCCTGGGTACATCATTTCATATAGTTCCTAATAGATTAAGGACATTTACAGGGATTACAAAGAATATAAAGGGTCAGTAATCAAATGTAAGTGATGAAAAGCTTTTAGCAGCATTGAATATGGTCTGTTAATGAATGGATAACACAGCTTCTGGTGCATTTGAGCTATGTTCTATATCTATTATTCAGGGGCTGAAGATGTTATAGCAGAGCTTTTTGATGCTTCATCTGAAGGATTACCAAATTTGAAAGCATTAGGCCTCAGATCTCTAATATCTGACTTGCAGCAACTGTTTGTTCCTGCAAAGAGGAATTTTTAAAACCCCATAAAGAGGTTTTAGCATAAGTTTCTTTTATAACCAGTCTTGTTATATGGCTCTTAATTTTCTACAGCGTAAGCGGTCTTTTTTAATTTATTTGTCAGAAATGGGAAAATGCAGAACACTGACTCTTGTCCTTTTCTGTCTGCTGACCAATCATATTAAAGTTCACTGTTACTCTCCAGAGTCTCATTTTAAAACCTGTTCAAAAAGTTTGGATAGCCATAAATCCTATAATCAAAACTGTCACCCCAGCACATTTTATCTTTGGAAAAAATGTCTGAATATTAAAATGAATTTGAAATTCATAAAATTTGTCTACTTATGTCTGCCCGATAAAGAACCCCTGGCCAAATGTTTGGTAAAGCAGGGAAAAACAAAAACACTGTTTCAAATTCAAGACTTGCTGGGGGGACGTTTATTCAAGCAAATTGATAGCCCACTGTACCCTCCCATCCATCAGCTCCATCTCCAAATGCCCAGTGGGGCCAAGCCGTCACCAGCATTAAAAAGCTGTGGGTGATCTCCCAGGTACAAATCTTGGTTATATGTGAGGCAGAAAGGATTCAAAGGCAAACATCATCACACAAGCAGCAAAAGTTTTGAGAATCTGTCTGTTGTCATGTTTGCTTTTATGGTAGCAGCCTGGTAACTTTGGGCTTTAGAATATTTACAAAGATAGCACCTCTCACATGAGACACACAAGTATAGTTTATAGTTTTGTACACTGATGTTTTGCAACAGGCACTGCAGTGTGGTTCATGTAGGAAACTGAGTAATGTGCGTAATACAGTTAAAAGGTTCTGACTGTGTATGAAATGGCTTATATATGACAGTGCGTCAAATTTTATACATGCATACAGGGACATGACATTTCCTTTAAAAATAAAATGGGTATTTTTATCCATAAACACTTCAGTGCTGGGCAAGAAATACATATACATATGGCATGGTTTGCCAGTGCAAAGGCAAGTGTTCGTTTGATAAACAGATCATAAATGTACACACATGCATGACCTGTGGATCATATTTTAATACTGTAGCTGGAATTCTAAAGCAGGCATATCAAAACAATGAGAAAAAAAACAATGTCTAAACTAGCTCAGTATTTTTGAAATACAGCAGCAATAATTCTTTTATTCTATTCCTCTTATTGTCTATTACTGTTATTATTCAGCCAATGGACTTAAAGTCTATCATCTTCCCTTATTATGTATTCCCTGTTTTGGATGCCAGGACTCAGTATTTTACATTTCATCTTGACAGCCTATGTCTCCTGTTCCCTTTCTTACCTACAGCATTTTAAGTAGTTGTTGTTACTCTGCTTTGCCACTGATAAGGTAGGGACAGATTTGATAGTACAGAGACGAGACTTCACCGTATTTCATAGCGCTTCAAATCTTTTGACCCTTTTAGTTGAAAAGATCTCCTTGAAAGCAGAGATTGAGTTCCCGTCTGAGTGTGAGGGCAATCTTATCCAGGCAACCCATGAAACAGTCAGACACTGTGGCCCATCTGCATTTTTTAACCTTGTCTGTGTTTCCTCATGTCCCCTTTTGTTAGACTGGCACTAGTCCAGTCAAGCAGAAGGATGGATACTATCAAGCCTAATGTGATGATTTCAACCAGAAGCATTATAAAGACCCTGCTTTATAGTTATGGTAATGGAAAAAAAAAGGTGTTAGACGGGGTGGGGGGGGGGGGTGTTGTTTGATTTGTTGAATAACACCTCCCACTTGCTTTTGGGTTGGGGCTGCCTCAGCCAGGCAGACACCAGAGGTGCTAGGGCCTTGGCAGAGATAAGCAAGGTGGCCCGCTGCCCACACATACAGTCACACCTACACACGCAGTTTTAGCCGAATATTTACCAGTATGCACATGACAAGTTGATACTTCAGGTCTTTTGTTTTGTAAAAATAGAATAGCAGCAGCATTGTCTACGATGCCCACACTGTGTCTCGCCAATGAATGTGCATTAGGGAGAGGTCATTCATTTAAAATGCAACCTGAAAGAAAAAAGAATGTCATGCATCAGCCAACGCTGTTGGGAAATAGAGAGCAATGAGGCATAATATGCACAGCCACCGGCCTCCATTTCTCTACCCTGCTTCCTCCGTCTTTCCTTACCCAGTGGCACCCATCGCACCCTCAGTCCTGTGGCTGCACTGAAGATCCCCAAACATGTGATCATCAGTTCCTTAGGGGCACAACACTCTACAGCCAATCACTGTCACAAATTGAATTTCTCTGGCAGGCATTTCACACATTAGAACAGTTTGCTGCTATCCATCCATCTATCCAACTATCTGTCTTGCAGATAACAGAAGCACAATTTCAACGCAAGTAACAACATAACTGTAACTACTAATAATCTACTTACCTGTTGCCCTTGTTGTCCCCGTTGCTTCCATATGAATTAAGAAGTCGCAGCAGGGCCCTACCAATCAAGTGCACTCAATTAACTGATTATCAGTAAGCACCTCTGTGTTTGTTGGTGTGGAGCATTCAAGTTTGTGTTAACAATCTTGTGGACATCCCTGCAAATTCACCCTTGGGTTAGACTATGCAGTGTTCAGAGAAGCAGCAAAAAACCCAAGAGCTACATTTCAGAATTTACAGGCCTCCAGGGCTGCCGGGAGAAGAGTGTCTTCTCCCTCTCATCTGAAGAAACCATAAGACTGCTGAAAAAATGTCCTTTGGACAAATGAGACCAAAGTAGAGATGTTTAGCCATAATACACAGAGCCACAAACACAGGGTATCAGCACACACACACCTCAGATCAACTGGCAGCCATGTAGCCATAGTGATTGAGGGGGTGATGATTCAGGAGTTTTTTTCTTGCAGCCACAGGACCTGGGGGCCTTGCAGTCTGTATACCAAAGCATTCTAGAGTCAAATATGAGGACATCTGTCTGACAACTGAATGGGGTCATGCAACAGGACACCAGCAAATCTACAACAGAAAAGAATCTATGTGCCACAATGGTCCAGTCCAGGCAGTAACCTTATTGAAATGCTATGGTGGGACCTTAAGAGAGCTGTGCATAATCAAATGCCTGCAAACGGCAATGATGTGAGACGCTTTCCATTACATTCGATCATTTTCCATTACAGTTGAGTACCACCTCAACGTGGGTGGGGTCATTATAGCAAAGCAGCCTGAATGTCCCATGACATCATTTGCATATGACACAAACACAACACAACAACGGAGGACATCAAGGCAATGGTTTCACCTGCTGCTGAGCTCATGGTAAATATCTGCACCGTGTCGCTGGATTGCAGTGTTGGTTTGTTTGTAGCTATTTCCCCTCATTGCTGGGTATCAAAGATGGCGGGTTTGACTTTTGTGAAGAAGTCGCTCTCATGTTTCCTGGCCAAGTAGGTACTAAAAAAGTACCTGATACCAGGTACCTGCACTGATTGGAAAACCCTAAAAATCAAACAGAGTCAAGTACAGTCAAGCTGAGTAGGTGCTGTTGGAAAAGAGGCTTAAGTTATTGCTCAGGCAAAAACCTTTTCGGATGAGTGTACAGCTACACATCCTATTTACCGATCAGTCGGCCTAGTCACTAAACGGGGTTTGTTTTCTGAATTATTTTATAACCTAATGATAAATGATAAACGATCAGCTGTGACTCGAGTGGTAATCAGCGTTTGTGCTGGAGCACATGATTAATATGATTTGGAGAAACTCATCAAGCTTTATTTTTACATCAAATACTCTACCCATGCGTCAGACCTCCACATCTGTAGCAGTGAATGACAATGAGGCTGTACTCATTCTTTCTTTGTCTTCTAAAAGACAAAAAAAGCAACTTATACAATAATATTTGCATCAACTTTGGGCTTTAATTAGTACTAGTCAAACTCCAAATGTTTACACTTTATTAGTACTTTACTTTCAAACCTTAAGTCAGAGAACTAGATAGTTTTCTTTTTGCTTCTTTAGCAATTTTGACCAAATGAGTCTGATTCGAGATAAGAAGCGTTCCACCCAGAGCGCGTTAACTGTACGAGTTTAATTTGATCACATTTTGGTAATTTCTGAAAACTTGAAACCATTTCACATGACAGTTCAGTTAACCTACCCTATTTCCAGAATATGATGCGGCTGCCTCGTGCAATAATATTTGTTGTTGAGTCTTGGCAGGCAAAGTAAATTTCCCAGCTGCTCCTGCGCCGGCAGCCAGGTGGGCCAGCGATGATGGTGAAGTTGGCATGACTTTGTCCGTGTTCTGGCCGAGGCACCAACACTAATGCTCAGAGGAGGTGAGAGAGGCAGGTGAGGGGTGAGAGGGGAGGAAAAATGAGCGATGAGGGTACAGGCTGACAGGCAGAAAGTAAATGAGACAGAAAGGGCACGCAAGAGAAAAATAGGACAGAAAGAAAAGAGGCAAAGACAAAGCTGTAAAATCAGAAACGGTAAAATTATAATCTGCACAGAAAATAACAGCCGGGACTCTGTTTTTTTCATTCCTGTTCTACCAGACCTAATATTAAAGGCAACGACAATGACCTCCACCCATATTTCTGACTGAAACGACTAATCATTTCATTTTAAGACACAGGGTAATCCTGTTCCACAGTGGGTCTTGTGTAATGAGCTAGATGAAGAAGTACAGCACAAAGAACTCCTTGGCTTGCAGTTTAACGTGAACATGTTTCTGGGGGAGTACTCTCCAGATGGTGTGAACACCGGGGTTAATCTGTAAAACACTATCAATCTGGATATATACAAATAGATAATGCGACTCAACCTGTTCTTTTGAATGCCGGCTGCTTTCTTCTCTCTCCAGGAGCATCAAATGATGACACTGTTTCCTGCTGGAGTGGATTACAGCAGTTTGCTATTTGGAGGATCGGTTCCCATTTTTTTATGATACTGGGCTACAGCAGCTGTAGGACCTCTGACTGATCTAGCAACCACCAGCCAGTGTGCCTGCGTGTCTTCATCTGCATGCATTCCTTTTTTATTCATACTTGTGTGTTTGTGTGTTTTTGTGAGAGCTTATGTGAAAGCATTGATGGGGTTGGTCCCATCCCCTGCTGCCCGCTTTCCTGGCTCTGTACACAATCATACACAACAAGCCCACCACCATTTATGGTGGTTTAGCGGGGGCACAAACCCTTTCCAAAACAAACACACTGCAGCACAGACTGACTCTACAGTCCAGCCGCTCTCTCTCTCCAGCTCCCCCTAGCCTCTGTGGACTGGCCCTCATTTTCTGCATGGAGCTCAATGACAGCAGCACGCCGGTTAATTGGAGGAAGCTGTAAAATGAGTAATTATTGCAGTTTGGATTAGGCAAGCTGTTGCCTGTTACTGCTAGGCTCTGTTGTGTGAGAGCATGTGAGAATGCAGAAGAGGGTGCTATAAAAGCTGCACAAGCCTTTCGGTGTCCTGCGTATTTGTATGTGTTTGTACGTGCGACATGCACATGGTGAGCTGCAAACTCTCCTGGTGACTTCTTGGAAGGAAGAATATTGCTCATTAAGCTTTTTAATGGAGGCTTTAAATCACGTCTTTAGCGTGGAAGCCACCTGAGGGGTGGGCGGAGGAAAGGGAGGAAGAAATAGAAACTGTTGAGGTGGTGGCTGAAAGAGACCATGATGCTGGAAGTCAGTTAAGAGCATGTTAGACCTGCACACGCTGGCCATGAGTGGGAAAGACTAAAGGCCAACTGCAGCATGACTTGAGGCAAATTGTTCTCATTATTGAGTCCAAAGCTGCTTGGCACAGTTTGCGTGCAAGATTTGACTTTGACAGTTATACACGGGCGTGTGTGTGTTTTCGTTTAAAAGGCTTCCAAGGTTGCTGTGTATTGGTATTTGAGCTGAGCGGAAACTGCTTCAGCTTTTCAAAGGTCAAAGAACAACAAAAGAATTTGAAGCGCTCTGTTAGTGACTGAAACTCTCCTTTGTTTTCATGACTCATACCATAAACATAACTCAAAAACATGTTGTGAAATGGAGTTCTTTCCTTTCATTGTTAAAACTTATGGGACAGAAACGGGCGGTGCTGTGGTGCTGTGGTTAGTAACCGTCACCTCACACCAACAAGATCGTGGAGTGGAGTTTACATGTTCTCCCACTGTCTGTGTGGGTTATCACTGGGTCCTCTTAACTTCCTCCCACAGTACAAAGACATGCATGTTAAGTTAATTGGTGATTCTAAATAGACCGTGGTTGTCTTTGTGTGTTGACCCTGTGAGAGATCGCCAACCTGTCCTGGGTGTGCCCCACCTTTACCACCCTGAATTGCATAAATAGAAGAAAATGGATGGATGGTAACAGAAACACCACCAGCCCGAGCATCTGCACAAGCTGGTAACCCCGAGTAACTTCCCCAACTCATGCCTTTCTAATCGGGGCAGATTACGTACGATTGGGCAAAAGGAGTGATGTGAATGATCCAAATATATGGAACCAATTTCTTTTTTTGTTGGCACAACAGTCAAATTTATTTTGATTATTTTGCCTCATTTCGCGCAGTTTCATGTGTGGCAGCCACTATTCAAACCATTTGTTTTGCTGATGTAAATAAACAGTCCTCGGTTGCTGTGCGCCTTCCTTTATCTTGGATATTGATTTTCTTTTTTTTTTTTATCCTTTTGTTTTTTTGGTTCTTCATCCCGCCGAACATATAGTGAATCTTTGCGAGATCATCAATAAACTGTTAAATCATCCAGACCAGCCTCCATAGACCTTTTCCAATTTC
The DNA here is from genome assembly GCF_965226115.1 of Aulonocara stuartgranti. Lineage (NCBI taxonomy): Eukaryota > Metazoa > Chordata > Actinopteri > Cichliformes > Cichlidae > Aulonocara > Aulonocara stuartgranti. The sequence continues at coordinate 19,476,395 of NC_138950.1, forward strand.
CTGTATTATCATTCGAACATTTACAGCCAGATTGCTTTTTTAATAAACTATAGTCCCCGTGTGTCCTTGTGCCAAGGTCTTTAAAGATGGAGCGAGGCAACGGAAGTGATGAAGTAAGAGGAGGCTCTTTTTATCCTCATCTGCTTCCCTTTATCTGAGGGGAATGCTGAGTGCCTGGAATACCCTAGACGCATAAAGGCACATGCTTTCACTCTCGGACACGCACACGTACTGAGTGGGCACCACTTCAATTTGCATGGAGCTATTTGAGCTGTGTTATTTACACAAATACCTCCCCCCGTTAAAGGGTGGATGTGCTCGTACAATTTCTTTCCGTTTTCTATTGGATTTATTTATTTTCTGTCAGCACTGCTCCTGCGTTTATTATGGCAATCTGCTTTTTACCTCCCCTCCCCTTTTCTTTGCTCCCAACCCATCTCTCAGAACACTATTACTCTAGCTGCCCCCGCTGCTGCAGATGCAGATGTACTCAATTCAATTTCCATCCACTGCTGCAATGTGAGGGAGAGGGACAGGTACGGGGGAGAGAGGATTGGGGGGGGGCTGACAGATTCAAGACTGCCTCCACCCTTTTTTTTTTCCTTTCCTTGAAGGGCATTATCATAGGGGCCTGGTGTAGCTCAGCACACCATGACGTGGCTTGGATCTCTTTTTCTGCCTCAGGCTCCAGCGGAGATGAGTACATCTTAACCAGGTCTGATAGACATACATGGTCTAAATACACAAGGACCACTGCTAGATCTGCTGCCACTAAGGTTAGAGTATGTTTACAAAGTGAGGCAGGCCTCTGATCTCCTGCAGCTGTGCGACTCAAGCATGTGTGTGTCCACATAAGAGGGAACGCTCATATCTTATTTTGTAGCAGCGCATTTACACCAAGTCTAGCTGTTTTAATAGAATAAAGGACCTCAAAATGTTCTCTTTAAATAAGGTGTTCTGGTGCTGTATATTTCCTGGCCCAACTTTTGCTCCTGGGTCTTTATTTGGCTCAAAACCTGATCTGACAGGGATGTCAAACTCCTTTTACATCGTTGGCCGCACACAACCCACTTTGATGTCAAGTGGGTCGTACCAAAGAAACTCCCCTTTCTTTTAACTACGCGTTAACTACCCATTGTAAAAAGATGAGTTTTCTATTGTAGATAGTTTTAGTTTTACTGTAATTATTATTTCCTTACTTTAGTGTAGTATGAGCCATTGGGGGGAGGTCTTATCAGTAGGAAAAGTTAGAAGACTTCCAAAGTTAATGCCCCCCTTCACATTTTACAATGCCATCCAGTGAGCCAGATTGGAGTGTTTTTGCTAGGCCCATTCTGGTCCCGCGGGCCTTGTGTTTGACACCCCATTCTTCAAAATCCATAAATAACTTGTGAAATTTCAAATCCATGAGAACGGCTCTCCAGACAGGAACAAATATGGCAGCAAAGCAAGTATGTGGTATTCGTTTGAGCTAAAGCTGCTATTTGCAAGCAGGGGAAAACACATTGTTGTGGTATAAATCTCACGTTTCTTTGCCAGTATGCAATGCAGCTGCATTATTTCACTGTAAAATAAAATTGGCCCTGAAATATTGCCGAGCATCTCTGATGAGTGGATCCAAGATCCTGCCGGAAGGGCTTTTCTTAAATGTATCTTACTATATGTGTTGCAAACTATATCCTAGTATCAGCATTCACAAGCAACGCAGGACCAAATATTTGTTCTTAGCATCAAACTGCTATAGCTGGGTTTGTGTGTGTGTGTGTGTGTGTGTGTGTGTGTGTGTGTGTGTGTGTGTGTAGTTTTTTAAACATCCTGTTGTTCGTTTCATTGTTGTTGTTGTTTTGAGGGAATTTTTGTGAAGACTAAAAGTATACGTTATTTTTTCCCCCAGGACATTTAGATGTTTAAATCCTCCTTGTCAAATTTTAAATTAAATTTGTGATTTTTAGCAAACACTTTCCTTTTTATCACTTCCTCAAACAACCTTTTGCATGCTTTCTTCATTTTTTTTAACAATCAGTCCTCTCCAGAGTAGCTCCTTCTTTTTATGTTGCTTTAATCTCACCAGCATTAGTGATGCTCTCTGATCAGCGCACACTGACTTTTATTTTTTTTAGCATACCACCATGTAAACTTAGAGGAAAGGTTTGGAAAAGCCTTTTAGTGTAGGGGGAGAAAAAAGTGCCCTGGTGTAGGAACCTGTTACATAAAGTTTAGTTACAGTAGAAAAGCTACATGGCCTCTTGCTAATGTCACTAAACTGTGGATTGGTTACGAGCGGCTTCGTCCCCTCTAGTTTATTGCGCACAAAGCTGTCTCTGTTATTAGCGCTGCACACAGTCCTGGAGGTCAGAGAAGCTATGAATTCTAAGAGAAAACTACTTGTCTGCTAGCAAGTCTTTTTCTTATTACATTTCTCCTCATTTCATTTTCATTTAATTTTCTTGAGTGTGGATGAATGCTAATCGCAAGTCACAAATGTAATTTAATGTATCACTTTTGAAGTGTGATTAGAATATCTGGCCTAACATGAATGGGTTCGTGCTGATCTGTGCACCGAGCGTGTGTGCACACTGTATAAAACTATAAGACTAACTCTATCTGACGTGCTTATTTCTTTCTCTTGCACTCACACACACATACACGCAAGGATGTAGCACACTTGGAGACTGTGTCGGATTTATGATACAGCTGTTGATTTAAATGCCTGGGACAGGGGGAAGCTAGGCAGCATTGTTTACAAGCCACATTTGTTGTCTTTTGACATATTCTCCCTCTGGATATTTTTACTTTCACTATTTTTTTTGGCAAGATTCGTCAGAAACCTTGAAGGAATTCTTCAGCATCTCAAAGATAAGATTTAAAACATCTGCACCCACCCCCTGAGTGCAAGAAACAAGTTCCAGGCACATTTGGTGGCACCATTCAAAGCAAGGCATTCTGAATTGTAAGCAATCAAATGCAAAATCAGTGCAATCCTCCTGAATCTTCTCAAAATGTTCTTCCCCGTGCTGAATCAGTGACTGCATATTGAAATTCATATTGAATTTGTGGAAGAAGAGACTCACACACCGGCATCCTTTGTGTGTGTCTCCCGTTCTAGCCTTTGTTTGGTCTCTGGGAGACGTACAGCAGTCCCCTTTCCTCTTTTGTTTTTCTCAGTTTGCACTTTGCAGGCTGGAGATGGGGAATAGATCAAAAGCAGAATGGATGAGCTGTTTTGCAAGATCCCCAGTCTTAACGGATTTCAAGGCTGGGTGAGGCTGTGTATGTGTTGCTTGGCTGCGTGTGTGTGAGTGTGTGTGTGTCTGTAATATGCATGTACATGCAAATTTACGTGTTTGTGCCTGGGTGCCTATGTGCCTATGTGCCGGCAAGTTTGCCGCTGTGTCTAAGTTTTTATCGGTCTACCCAGCGCACCCTTGAATTCCAGAATCTCAATATACTCTAATGTAGGTGCAGAACAACCAAAGATGCTTTGTAACTGTATAGGTATTGTTTCATTTGTTCTCTCTCCCGGGCATTCTCTGCTCTCCAGACAATCCCGGTGAATTCTTCAAAGCAGTCTCATTTGATATCATACTCACATTCTACGTGATCGCTGTGCTTTTTTTTTTTTTTTAGTATTTTGTAACTTTTTGTAAAAGTCAGTATAACATTGACATTTGCTCTACTGTACCTATTTACAGTATATGCTTCCTTTAAACTTTTTTAAGCGAGGAAGCCTAAAAATATCTCTATGAATCCATGTGAAAAAGAAAGTTTTCAGAAGACTGTGATAACTAAGCACACCCCATGGTTCAATAGCTTGTAGAACCACCTTTAGTAGAAGTCAGTAAGGGATAAATAAGGGTATACAGAAGTGGGTTTAACACCTGCAAGGTACCCAGGTCCCGTGGCTGCTGCAAAACAAGACAAAGACTGAATCATCAAGTTGTGTTTGGTTCATTCAAACATGGCACTGTGTGTTACTGCCAGAAAAGTCCACTTTGGTTTCATCTATCCAAAGTGAACTTTGTTCCAGAAGTCTTGTGGTTTGTTCAGACGCAGCCTTGTAGACCTAAGCTGTGTTGCCATGTCGTGTTCTGGCAACCCTTCCAAACAAGAAAGGTTGTTCAGTCAATTTCTGATTGAAACCTCTAATGAACTTCAACATTTAAGATGCTGACTGAGCACTGTAGAGTAAGTAGCTCTCGGGGTTTTTTTGCAGTTTTTCTGAGCTTTGCACCATCTGATCTTGGATTGAATTTGCCGGGATGGGCGCTCGTGGTAAGATTTTGGCTCCAGACTAGCAAACTGTCAAAACCTGTGCTTTTGCTCACACTTTCTGATGATCGATCACATAAGTGTTAAAGTGATTATCATCACTTACCATCTTAAATACTATGGAAGTACTAAGGGTGTACTTCTTTTTTCACAGGACTGTATATATGACACAAAAATGAAAGAAATATCTCTAGCAATACAGTCGATCCTACTGTCAAGCTTCCCGCTTCTACTCCTCCGTGCTTCTCCTCACTAAAACCTAAGTCACAACCTCAACCATGAATGTGTTTAATCATTTATGCTTCAACTTATTAAGATATATTTCAAAAGTGTGCTATGTTCACCTCATAAAAAATGCAGGACATAAAAACATTGCTTAATTTTTTTATGTCCTTCATTAAGCAGACTCTAAAAATCCCACTTATATATGAACCTGTAAAGTCTCAAATCTGCTAAAATTAAAATTATTTCTCTTGAATAACCGTTAAATAGTAGGTTGTCAAAGGAAACAGGCAGGTTGAGAGTGTGTTGCTGCTGCAGTAGTTGTGCAGAGGGAAAGACCTGCGAAATTTCCCATGGGAACGGATGCTTTATCTCCATAACTCCAGATAACATAAAATCTCCACTCATATTGTTCTCCTTCACTGCTTTTGCACAAGAGTGATAATCTGGAAAAGAGCTGGCTCACAAGCTGAGATTGCAGCACACCCCTAAAGGTCTGAATCCATCCCCATTGTTTTGGTACCTCTCTGCTGATGTGATCATTAGCGATGAAGACATTTGGGCAGTCCGTAGTGTCTGGGTGCACAGCCTGAGCAGGGACTGTTGCTGCCGGGGCATCCATTGTTTGTTTAATTCTCTACAGGGGATGTACCACTTGGAGAGTATGCAGCACTGCTTTGAAGATCTGCTCTGCAAACTGAAGGAGCTCGTCTCCAACCCTGAGCTTGTGTCTCATTACGACTACTGAACTAGCAATGGCATTATTCATCACAATGCCAAATAATGAGTTTGCAAACAGGCTCGGGAATGAATTACCAAATCTTTAATAACACGATGCATTTGTTTGTGTTTGGAAGTAATAAAAAAAAATACCACAAGTCGCAGTTTATGCGATTATGAAACAACAGACTTTAAAAATGTAACCAGATTGACTTTTTCATCACTTTTCCCTCACTGCCAGAGATTAGAGAGTTCTTGACCAGAAATAAATAACAACTAGAAGTGCCACAGTTTGTAGCTCCTTTTCATCACTTGGCAACAGAGTCACGACTGTGTGGTTTACCCAGTCCTCTCTTTAATGTATGGCATATCCAACCACCTACACCACCACCTGTGTCTGTCTAGCCCCTGAAGTTTGCCTACGGCACCACCCTGATTAGTCGCTTTCCTGCTGATGATGAGTCATACGGTAGAGAGCTTGTGTAAGAAAAAAAAGGGAAAAAAAGAACTTTTCCCACTCACTATTCCACAGAGAAAACATGCATAACAGTTGCACACACAAACACAGAACGCCGGTACTTCGTTTGAACAATGCAATTGTTGTGAAGCAGAGTGAGCACGCTCTAAATATAACTACCCGCTGTTTTTACCAGCAGCTAGTTGCTGATTCAACTGGTGGAAATGTCCGCTGATAGGCAGAAACTGCATCTACTTCAGCATATTTTCTTCAGGCCTAGATAGCAAAATACTGCCATGTAAGTCCATCTCCTGCGAGAATACTTTGCATCCGCAGTACAGACATGAGGATAGTCCTATTCGTCAGCCCCACACCCGCGAGTACGCAGCCACACATTTCAGTGTCGTCCCAAACTCATTTGCACCGCTGTGACACCTGAGTGCTTTAGCCTCGGTGTAAGTGGGCTGTATGACATTATGCTTGATAATGGTACTATTGCTTCTCTCATATATGATGGATGTGTCTGTCACGGCACAGTCTCGCTACACCCTATTGGATGCAGCATTTTTCTGACAGGAAAATCAGCCAATGCTGACGCTTCAGTGAGCAGCCACCCTAATCTTTTCCTCGTGCTGTAATTCCAGGTTCCAGAATGAACCGTGGGTAAACCCTCACAGGACGTGTCCTTCCACTGTGTCAGAGTGTCGTTGTCAGTCTCTCTGTGTGTCTCTCTTCCTCTCAGCGTGCACACACACACACACTCAAACACAAACTTTCTCTCTCTTTTTAGTCTCCCTGTTGCTGTCGCTTTTTCATGTTCTGGCTCCCTAGGTGGCTGCTTCTTATACTTTCTCATTGATATTTTTTTTTCTTTCCATTCGCCAGTATCACCACACCCACTCAGTAAGTGATTGACATTCCCATGCATCTTTTTATGTGTCTCTCTCTCTCTCTCTCTGTCTTCTCCTTGTGCTCTTACCCAATCCCTTCTCTCTTACATCCTGTTCTTCCTCATTTCTGGTGCAGGCTTTTCATCAGCAGCCCGAATTTAGCCTGAATTTATTTCCTAGAGTCACTGGATGCACTGTGCAGTATTAATTTATAGTAACTGCAGTGCAAATACCAAATTAATGGCACAGCATATGAGAAACATCAGGATACAGCCCCTTGTGTTGCACACAAACAGTCTGGTGAATGGCAATGAGCTGTTTCCTCTCTTCACGATAAAAGCTTGTGAGTCTAATGGCTTCTTGGGTTGTGCTGTGTGTATAACGACGTTTTATGCAATGGTTCAATATTGTTACTTCATCGGGATTCATGCAATGGTTAGGGATCCCTCTGGTTTACAGTTTACTCAGCTTACACACTTATTAGAAAATGCATATTGAGGGAAATGACACGTAAGGTTACTGATGTTCTCTCTTGGCCTGCAGATTAATAGCAGACTGTGGTGCTCACTGATTAATACTTCATCACTTTAATTAGTTATTTATTAGCATCTCTCTAACTTTTAGACACTTTGCTCTCATCTTTTCATCCAGTTTATACCAAATAATGAGAATCTACCATTTTTTGCTGCATAAACCAATAGTAAAGTGTAATGTATAGCAAAATGTCTCAAGAATAATTACAGCATTAAACGTTTTCAGCATCTTTGTTAAATGTCACAGTGTGTTTTGAGTTCCTGCTTACATTAGCTAATGCATGCATATGCCTTCTTCTGAAATCTGACTCACAGGGAGCACATCTCCACTTTATCTCCTCCTAGCGTTAGCAGAGTCGAGGGGAGGGCCACCAAACGGCCAGTTCCTGCGCTTCCAGCATATGTTTGTTCTCCCTTCCTGGCTACCTCTCCCCCTGCTCATCTGCTACTCTCACTCTCCACCTACACTTCCTGGGCCAGAGTCACGGTGCCACCTCATCCCATTACCCTCTTAGTCACCCCCATGCTCAGACCTTTCGTGACACCTGCTGAGCCTAGCCAAGCCAGAGACTCCCACATCCCACCACCTCCACGGGCTCTGACAGCTGATTGTGTACGCTGATTGCTGAGCAGCATATTTCACTGGCCCCTTTTTGGTCATGCTGCAGTATGTTCACATTTTCTCCCCCCTCTGTTTCTCGAGGCCATCAGTAGCAGAGTGTGCAGTGCGTTGGTGCGGGCAGTTTGGGTAGCTGTAGTCTATTTGTGAGAGCAAGGTGCTGTTTCTCCCCAACAAGTATACCAGAGGAAATGGAAGGCAAGATCTCTTTGATCATATACTCTCAAAGGAAATCTTTGAGTCTGGGAGCTCTCACTTCTAGTTTAGATATATATCACATCAGAATTCATTATCAGTGTTAGGAGAGTAGTTAAATGGCTTCCAAATGTAGCACAGATCAGCACGAATGGCCTGAAATCTCAAGAGAAATTTGGCAATTTAGCCTTGAAACAAACCAGGGCCAAGCTTGAAGAAGTCTGTTTATTGGATTTTTTTTAATCACACTTCAATCACTTTGACATCTCGTCCTCTCTCGTCTGACTCCGACCAGCAGGAATATTCTCAAGGGTTTTATTCCATGTTCAGCAATCAAAGCGCTCATTCAAGGAATGCGACTATATTTTGCCAACAATGTGTCACTGCTGAATTAGGTACTATATTTTCTCATTCACTCCTCCTACATAATATTTTTAATTAGGTGAAGCTGATTATTGTTTTGAGAGATATAATTTGTTTACAGCCTTTGAGAGGAGGTGCAATACTTTGTCACTGACAGAGTCTGAATCTAAACTGTTGTTTTTAGGAATATTTATTCAAATCCTGAAAGCGCCGTCTTTTCCTCTAACTAACAGTTACACAGTGTTTTAACAATAAATGACTGTGTGGAAACATCGCAGGCAGGATGAGCTTGAAAAGCTCTTAAATTATCTCTCACATATTAAATCTAAACCACAGATAACCTGCGTCAGTAAAAATTACACCAACTGAAAAAAAAAGGATCGCATCATCTCGTTTTTTGATTTTAGGATTACCTTCTGCATGCAAACGTCAGTCATATGGATGAAATGACAGTTTGTGAAATAAATGTCACGAGTATCACAACATTACTCCCATAGTAAGTACAGGAAGAAAGTAAATTGTCAAGTTTAACAACGCTTTTAATGCAGAACCTTGGATTTTCTTTTTTCACTTTTTAATTTAACAGCTTAGAGAACCCAAGAAAATCCTTCACCATAGTTTTCCATGTCTGTCCCAGTAAAGCAGTGCAGCATGAGGCTGATTTACAAACCTTTGTAGAGACTCTCCTCATAGAGTTCAGGATTGGCAACCTTGAGTCGAGTAAATAAATGAACGAGACAGGAGATGGCAGAAACAGATTGAAAGGAAAGACACCGTGTGAGGTGGAGGTGTGAATTCCCACTCAAGCTGTAATGAGAATGTGGCTGTGTGCCATAGGATTTGCCGGTAATTGCTTTAATGAATGCATTCTGTTGCCTCTTGATTGAGCACATGCCCTGTGTGCACTCCTCCAGGAGCCACGAGTGTTATTTCTGTTTCTCTCTCGGTCGTCTCACTAACTTTTGCCGTCACACAGTCTCAGGCTGTGGCGATCCGTCCACTGCTTTTTGTCTGGCCCAAATCTTTTATGAAGGTCACACTGAGTCTCCTTTAAAGACAAGACACAGAGTGGGAGAATTAGGCATAGATTGTTTCTGTTGCCCTTTCCAACTGATGGTCTTAGTAGGTGATCTGTTTGCATGTGTGTGTGTGTGTGTGTGTGTGTGTGTGTGTGTGTGCGCGCGCGTGCACGCTCACTTTGCAGATTGGCCTGTGGCACTCTGAAGATGGACTGTCCATGGAGAGAAAGCTTCCATCTATCAATGTGACGGACACCCTCTTCAACACGACTCTTATCATCACAACAATACTGGTAAGGACTGTATGCGCACTGACACACACACACGCATCAGTATTCTGTGCCATTTTATTAGCTCAGCTCAGACTGATCTACATGTGGCTGACATTCTCTAGTTGACAGACAATTACCATATCAAAAAGCCATTTTGTGTTTTCACTTCCACACTCAGTCCTTTTGGGATCAGAGGATCTGATGCTGCTCAATTGTTTTGCCCTGAGTACCGAGTGTATCAGCAGGAGCTAATAATTTACCATGTCAGCCATCCTCAGCCTTTGTTGTAAATATAGACCCTGTGAGCACTAGTTCTCACTACTCTAACTACTTGTTTTGAGGGGGGTGCGGTGCCAGTTTCGAGCAACTTCCTTTATCTGCTTTGTTCAATCATCACTCATCAGAATCCTTAAACAGTTCAGAAAGAAAAACACATATTTCCTGCAATGAAAACATTCATTATACACTTGATGTGGACTATTTTTAATCAGTGCTTGAGTAAATCAAGTGTCTGGTTCATTACTCACTTATTTAATCAATTAATTGATTAAACACAAGTAAATTATATAAAAACAAAAAAAGCAAGGAAACTAGTTTCTCTCAGTGCTCTTGCTCTGATTGTCGTTATTTCACAAATGGCCAAACACATTTCAAAATGACTAATCACAAAAATTCTGTGAAACTCACAAGTTTTTTTGGCCGACAAATTAGACAAGTCTTGTATTAGTAGAGCTAAAACATGCTTTAGGCAAACTGTCTCACGCTGTTATAGCTCAGTAAAACATCTAGTGCTGAAACACCCAGCTGAGAAACATGTAAGTACAATTCACCTTACTAGAATCTTTGCAGGCAGCTGTTGAGCAACAGCAAAGTCCAAGAAAAAAAACAGTTGAATAGAAGCGATTAAATGTAACTGCATTAATATAAATACTGCAGGGTTAAAGATGGCATTAGGAGCACGTGAGAAGGTGGATGCTGGGAAAGCAGGGGAAAAGCTTGAGTTACTGCAGGGCAGACTGGAATCGTCTCTATGGAATGACAGACTTCGCAAACAGAAAACAGATTTAATAAACTAGAGAATGAGCTTTGACATGTGGCATTTTGTCCAGCCATATCTTAAGGCGAAAAGAGTTTATAGCTTGTCTGCACGGACACGCTTGAAGGTGCGGAAAATGCCTGCAATCATGGCCCGACTACCCTCGCTATCTCTCTCCAAAAGTTCTGTCCCCTCTGCATTTTTGTCGTCTCGTTGCAATGATCTGTAAATGAGGATATTGGTAAGTATTTGCAGTAAGTTACAAATGATTATATACTTCTAAGCATATATAAATATATATTTCTAAGCATAAATGACAATCCAACAATACAAATCTAACATAAGTCTCTCCATAAAAGCATTTAAGATGCGCTTAGTTGCACGGTAAATAAATAAAAGATTAGCTGTGTGGGGAAAAAGGTTTGTCAAAAAGACCTAGAGACAGAAGTTTAACTGATGCACTTTTTGCCACTTGGAGACTCGAGGAAGTGGGCGGCATAAGTCAGGCTGTCGCCTTCATACAGTTAACATATACGGCCTCTGCAGGTATGAGGGAGGATGCTTCAGCAATCTGAAAAGCACTCAACTTCAAACATGCTGAGTCTTATAACCTTCAAATGCCTCTGACTTTATCAACCCGTGGTTATTACATATGAGTATATCAACATGATTAGCAGTGAGTCATGCATAAAAATGGATGTCGCAGATTTCGCAGTAGATATTTCAAAAGAGGAATGGTGAACTGAAAAGCTGCAGGCAAAACCAGCAAAACCTTTCCCCGTGTCATTCATGTCATACAGTGTGCAGAACACCTGAACTATGACATTTATTTAACAGTACAGAAGCTCAGTTGCTATTGCACATTTTGAACAGTGCTAAATTAACCTTCAGTAATTATATACCTACTTTAATTACTTGAGAGGATATTTAAGTCTTTTCCAAACCTTTTGAGAATAATATAAGGTTCTCTATAAGCACCCCTGTGTTGTATTTTCCAGCAGCTTTGATATTAATGCATGTTGGGGAACTCCAGAAGTGAAAAATAAGTCCAAGTTGAAACCGTCACAATGTTCCAAGAAGTAGGACCTAAATGCAACAGTTTTAATGGACTAAAGAGTTATGGTGCGTTCGTTTGACTACTACTGCTCATCACCTCTCCCAGGGTTTGGGTCCGCCAAGCGTTTATCTGAAGTTTGCTGTCATTTTTGAGTTTTCAGTCAGGACTTTGGACTGGAACACCCCTTCAAATCACACTTGTCATGGTCATTTTTCATTTGTGGACTTTCTAGTATTATTTATTATTTATTCTACACAGCAAAAACTCCAGTGTTAAATTAACACTGGAGTTTTTGCTGTGTATGTCAATTCTTAGTTTGCATCTCATCTCTGTGTGTTTTTAAAGCGTCACTTTGCCTTAGTTCTTTGTTGGTGTTGCATTGTCTATGAGTCTTCCTTCAACAATCCCCTGTTTGGATTTGGTTTTCTGCTGCCTGCTGGACTACCTGCTTCACCTTAACAAAGGTTCCCTTTTTGTTCTTTAAATTCTGAGCCTCAGATCTGCATTTTAGATCCACATTTTTCACAAAACACGTGACTTCCAACTCAGAAAGCTGGAGCAGGCCAAAAACACGAACTTTACCTGAGTTCAGCAGTTCACATAAACATAAGTAAAACTGTAAAATGCATATGTAAATGATATGTACTGCATATGAACTGTACACCCACTGTTTTCTATTTGAGACCATTTGTGTAAGTCATACACAAAGATCAGGCTCTAACCATGAATGTGCTACAGCTGTGTTTTTAAGTGCAAAAGAAATAAGAAAAAGAAATAGCATTGCACTGCACAGCAGACTGGTTGGTTGTCAGACTTTGTACTCCTGCATGAATTGGTGATCACTGAAAAATCTTTCAGTAACTTTTCCTTCAATAAATCGAAGTTTAAGGTGGTCGCTCAAAATTGGTATCCCCTTCATTTTTCCAGGCAATTGTAATAAAATGTAATTAACCATCAGCGACACTCTGACACTTTGTCACAATGTTGTCACAATGTTGTCACATAGTATGGGGTCGTTTATCAATCTGGTTTCAATAAAAATGGTGAGTTTTTGTAAAAAAAAATCAAAAATTCAGCTAGATCAGTAATTCTATCAATTATTCAAAAAAAGTTTCAAACTTTCCTGTATCTGTTAAAAGACAAACTGTCTATTTGTGCAAGATTTTGTTCGATTATCCAGGTAAGGAACGTTTCTGGGATGTCCATTTTAAGGTTGCTAGTCTTGATCTAGCAACCATAGCTTACTCAGCCACTGAAGTCGGTCAGAACAAATGTGCACCTGGATCCGTAGGACCAGTAAGGTAACCAGTCCCAACTACCTAACTAACTAACTATGCCTTTAGTTTGCTCAGCTGATTCAAATCAGAGCTCCTATGTTCAGCTTTTTAATAAACGTCCTTTTTTGAATAATATTGTGTGATCCTTTAATTAAAAAACAACTACTCTAAATGTGAAAATGACAAAATACCTACTTTAGTGTGTTTTCTGCAAATTGGCCTCACCAAAATGGACAGACTGTCACATCAAATGTGTGATATCCACAGATATTCCACAGTGTCCTCTAATGTGGCAGTAACATGAATGTGTCCAACCAGCTGCTAGTGCTGTACCTTGCTAAGGAGCCAAACAAACGGTTATGTAATATAAATAATACAACATCATGTATTATTCCTGAACTTTTGTTTTATTACTTTTGCAGGTTGCGCTGTTTTGCTTGTGCTAATCTTGCATTTGTAGGTCAATTAATGTCGCTGCCTAGCTTTACTTCATGGCTTTAGTTTGCTTCAGTTATTCTGTGTTTTGTTGTCAAGTTTCCATCTCTGTGTTGGATGTTTGGTTATGTCCCATCTTTTTTCTGGTAGTTCTCCGTCTCTCCTTCATTGTGTTAAGCTTCCTTCTCTTGCTTCGTTACTCTGATTTAGTTCAGGTGTGTTTAGGTCCCCATTAGCCCTTAGTGAGTTTCAGCGTGGTTATATTTAATAAAGGTTCTGCTTTCATTCTTTCAATCATGTGCCCACATGCCTGTGCCTCCTGTGCCTGACTCATGACTTTCAACTGGGAAAGTCAGAGCATCCCCAGTAACCCTGACTTCACAGTCCAAGATAGCATTAGCTCACAAAACATTAGTAAAACTCTAAAACTTGCTATCTGTATCACTAATGTTGTGTATTTCTCCATGAACCTGCTACAGCTGTATCTTTAAGTACGAAAGAAAGTATTGCACTGTACTGCTAGTGCTGTGCCTAATGAGCAAAACCTTTTCCTACTGGACTACTGGAATGCACTCAACTCAGGAGTGACGTCACGTCCAGCACTGATAACCAATTTCTGAGGCAAACTGAATACAGCATCAGTCCAGGGAAACTCGGCCAGAACAAAAAGTGATGAGAATAAACGTGCTAGAGCACTGAGACACTTTTAGCTGATCAAGTGGATAAACTAGACTGAGAAACTATAAATTCTCATTACAACTAACTGGAACAGAAGACAGAGGTGAAACTAAAAAGGACGGGGCAAACAAAGAAGAGGAGAAAGCCGATGACAGGAGGTAAAATTAATAGAAACACACAAGAGGAAATAAAAAGAATCCAAAAAAAACACAATACAAAGATTCAGATTGTTAGTCAGCAGCACGTCATTCACTCACTCATTGAATACAACACAGAACACAGACATGACTCGCTCAACTCCTCCTCCTCCTCCTCCTCCTCGCTGATGAATCAGATGATAAGGCACAGAGTAGCCCTGTAAGCAGAAACAATTGGCCCACTGTGTTGTTGTAACTGGCTTATCAGCTGCAATCCTTGGGAATAGGGGAAGGACATATTGCCATATTTCGCCAAAGAACAACTCAGTGGTCTCATTGAGACTGATAGGGATTCAAACGGAACGGTTCATTTTGCACAGGAGGGAACGGCATCAGGGGACTGTAGAGATGTGTGCGTGTTGAGTTGGAGTACAAATGAGACAATGTTTTCACAACAGAAAGAGGCTGTGAAAGAAAGAATTGGCTGAGCGCAAAGCTTTGATTTCACTTTGGATATATAGAGTCCCTGGACCAAACTTCGGAAGCCACCAAGGAGCAATTTTCAGTGCCTATCACAGCTCATTCATCATGGTGTGATTGCTGTGTCGCTGTTATCTCGCTTGTGGGCGGCAGACGAGCCACAGCTGAAAGCCTCTATAAGAATTCCTTACCTGTACCGCCGGCCTGGGAGAATGTGTGCGTTTGTGTGCACTTGTGCAGACGCTTTAAGGATGCTCTCCTCCGTTCGTTTTCAGCTTGTTTTTTAATGCAACTTTTGACGTGTCCACCTGGGCCTTACAGAGCAGTCTCATTACATAAAGCTGTCACCTTCCCCACTTTAATTTCACAAACAGCTCCAGAAAAAATAAAAATAAAAACTAGAGTCGCAGAATTGATTATCACTTTACTGCAGGGCCACAAGCCATGTGTTTGCAATTATTGATTGAGTTTGTTACAGGCACTGTTGAGGTCTTAGTGAAAATGTCTTTACACCGTCGCGGTGATGCAATAGAAAAACCAATTCTTTGTTACCTGGAGATAAAATTGTTTTATATTATGTGTGGTATTGCATTTCCTCTCTGTCCTGAAGTGCAGTAGAGCATCATCCAGCAAAACACAAACAAACCAAAAAATAAAAAGATTAATCTCTTTTCTGTTCTATAGCATCAATTCTTAGTGTTCCCTCTTGACATCCATTGTGATCGTGTAGCTGCTGTGTTTCTAGAGCTACACCGCAGGTTGTGAAGTGTCTCAGTGCCAGACCGATGGGTGGGTATACGTTAAAGTTTTTGAAGAAACTTCTCAAGAAGCATTGAGCACCTGATTCAAACCAGGAGCTAATGCTCGAATCCGGTGTGATCGTAAAGAGAAGACGCGAGCATCAATGAGCTGGACTCACACAGCAGCTTAACTTATGCTTGTTTGTCTTTGAAGGTTTGTCTCAAGTGATAGAAATCACACATACTGAACATTTTTATTCACCCTGTACTCCAACCACACAAACACAAGTACGCAAGGTGCAAGATAAACAGTGCTGCAAATCAGGAGCAATGACCTGAAACATTGTTTCAACATCTGGTTTTCATTTTTTTGTAAAGCTGCATAAAAATCTAACACTAACTGCTTCTGGCGCTCATTTATACAAAAGATTTTCGGATTATATTCTTGTTTTTCCACTTGGTTTGTTTCATACAGGTGGTTGTTATACCACTAGGAAATAATTAAATGCCCTTTGGTGTTAATGAATTATTTATTTAATTAGTCAAAATGCTCCTAATGTGCTCACAGAGTTCAGTAAATCCGTCTTATTCCTCATTTTAAAATCGAATCTTTTGAAAATCCTAACTTCTCAATATTTACATCCCAGCTCAGTCCCCTTTTTTTGTCCTTAATGCCTGCCACACGTTCCTCTTTGGAAGAGTCATTTTCTGACTTTTTCAGCTGCAGCACCCTCGGCCATCCTTTTCAGTTTTCTTTCAGAGTACCCTTGTGTCACTGAGTGCTTTCATATCCACTCACATACGTATTGGTAAAAATTCAACATAGTGCACATAGTGCCGGCTGATAAAAGCAGACACGGAGGCAGATTTACTGGCACACAGGCTCAGAGGCACTGAGGCATGTGCACATGAATTTGCAGACAGAGACACGAGATCTGACCCCATTTCTCAGAGTTTATGTGTACTCCTTCTTTCTTTTTCCAACTTGGGCGTATTTGTATTTGTTGTAAAGAGCAAAACGGTTTTGTCGCAGTGGCTTTATGAAAAATTAACGTGACCTGGCCTCTTTTCTAATGACCCAGTATTTTTAACGAATATTGTCAGGGCGTCGGCGGCTCTTCTTCAAAACGGACTTCACAGCCGCGGTGAGAGAATTATATCTCAGCTGCCAGTTTGCTGTGCTCAGGAGAGCAAGTTTTAGAAGGATAAGAAAACAGCAGAGGAAAGCGAGGAGGGGCTGTCTGAAGACATCTTGAACACCCTGAGGTTTTAGAAAGTGGAAACTCCACTGTGGTGTCTGAAGCTGAATGTGAACAACACCCACCAGTGCACCTGGCAGCCTGTGTGTGCGCACTTGCTTGTGCATATGTAAAAGTGTTTTTCCTCCACTGACATTATCAGTCTGCAACCAGACTCCTCATGGCTTGGGAATAAGAGGCTGCTTTAAAAGTCTGCATTTCTTTATAGCTTCAAACTCATAGCTTTATATGGCTGTTTTCCTGTGGTGTGCAAAAGATGGCACATAGAATTTCCTTTAGTAATTTTGTATAGGCCTTTCATGCTTTTATATCGTTTATATATATATATATTATTTTGTTCTCGACTTTTTTATTGACAACTTTTTATTGGAAGTGGTCTTTTCGCTTTTTTCAGTGTCTGTTTGGGTTCTGGGTTTTTTTGGACAAGTCAGACTTTTTAAGAGCAGTTGCGTTTCTATTTCTGCAGCTGAGCACTGATTGTTGTACGGCTTCGACCGGACATTTTTATAGAAAAACTGGAAGCTCAGAGAAAGAAGGATAAATTGAAACCAAGGAAAAGTAATGAAGAAAAAGCAGAGGCATAAAAGCAGAGAAACGTGTTGGCTAGATAACAGTCAGACAGCCTGCTGTGTTATTGATTGCTGTGGGGTTTTTACTGGAGTGATTGATGTTTCCAGGTCTGATTATATTAGTGTGTACTTAACCAGGTCAACGCTGTGGGATGGAGAGATACAAGGCAATATTTTCTAGCCTTACTCTAAGGGACTGGGCTTTCTAATGACACAAGACATATATAATAAATATGGTACGGCACATAAATCAACGAGAAGCTTGAAAGTGAATTCGTTTTTCCCTAATTAAGTGTTGTAGCAGCAACCAATACATTCATCCTTTCAAGTTACTGTTTCTTTGCTATGCAATTGTAGGGAGGAGTGACTACAAGTTGCTCTTAAGCTTCAGCAGTTAATATTATCGCTCATGCACACTTAAATGAAAGGATTTACTGATGTTACATAAGGCCAGACTGGTTTTACAGTTAAAAGATGTTAATGAGCTAACAGCTACCTGAACGCTACTCCCACATAGGTTGTCTTGTTAATATTTTAGCCATAAGAGAAAAAATTACTTGCAACCATCTCACAGATGTAACATTATGTACAGCTACTTTCCATACAACTGATATTTATTTAGACTCTTTTTCTTCAATTGTAATTATAGACCAGTTTCTAACCTTCCTTTTATCTCAAAGATTCTTGAAAGTGTAGTTGGAAAACAAATAAGTGATCATCTGCAGAGGAATGGTTTATTTGAAGAGTTTCAGTCAGGTTTCAGAGCTCATCACTGCACAGAAACAGCTTTAGTGAAGGTTACAAATGATCTTCTTATGGCCTCTGACAGTTCAGTTTCAGTTTTCAGTTTTATTTGTCATATGCAAGTTAGCACAGGGTCAACATTGCAATGAAATGTGTTTGACAAGCAGCAGTCACTCAGCAGCATAATACAGTAGGAGAAAATATAATAAAATAAAATAATTAAAAAAAAATAGAAAAATAGTAAGGAGCAAAATATTAGAGAGACATGGTAAAAGAGAAAAGATGACTAAATGATGTGCTCTACTGCCTTCAACACCCTCTGTAGTGATTTATGGCTGCTGGCAGAGCAGCTTCTGTACCAAACTGTGATGCAGCTCGTCAGCAAGCTCTCAATTGCACACCTGTAAAAATTTGAGGTGATGTTGGCATTCATGCTAAACTTCCTCAGCCTCCTCAGGAAGTAAAGCCGCTGGCGAGCTTTCCTGATAGCAGTGTCTGTGTGAAGGGTCCAGGAGAAGTCCTCAATGATGTTGACTCCAAGGAATTTGAAGCTGCTGACCCTTCCGACCTTGACACCGTTGATGTGGATGGGCTGGTGTTCTCTGACTGGTCGTTTCCGGTAGTCCACTATCATCTCTCTAGTTTTGCTGATGTTGAGAGTCAGGTTATTTTCCAGGCACCACTCGTACAGTGCCATCACCTCCTCTCTATAGGCCGTCTCATCATTGTCTGTGATGAGGCCTATGATGGTTGTGTCAGCCGCAAACTTGATGATGATGTTGGACTCTTGTTTAGCAACACAGTCGTGTGTGAACAGGGAATATAGGAGGGGGCTAAGCACACAACCCTGTGGCGTACCTGTGTTTAGGATGAGTGATGAGGAGGTGTGCTTACCAACTCTCACCACCTGGGGCCTGTTTGTGAGGAAGTTTAGAATCCATCTGCAGATTGGTGTTCCCAGCCCAAGGTCGACGAGCTTCGTGGCAAGTTTCGAGGGGATGATGGTGTTAAATGCCGAGCTGTAGTCGATGAAGAGCATCCTTGCATATGTATTCCCTTTCTCCAGGTGAGTGAGGGTGGTGTGTGTTGCCAGGGCGATGGCATCCTCTGTGGCTCTGTTTGTCCGATAGGCAAACTGAAGAGGGTCCAGTGTGTCAGGGAGGGAGGAGCAGATGTGACCTTTCACCAGCCGCTCCAGGCACTTCATGATGACGGATGTCAGTGCAACAGGACGGTAGTCATTCAGACAGGAGACCACTGATTTTTTGGGAACGGGAATGATGGTGGATGCTTTGAGGGACGTGGGGACCACTGACTGCCTCAGGGAGAGGTTGAAGATGTTGGTGAACACCTCTGCCAGCTCGTCTGCACACACTCTGAGTAGCCGGCCTGGGATGCCGTCCAGTCCTGGAGCTTTGTGAGGATTTACCTTTTTAAAGGTCCATCTCACAGCTTCTGTTTTCAGAGTTAAAGTTGCAGCCTCACTGTCCTCCTGAGGGTAGAGGATCTGCTCTCTGTTGTCTGCGTCAAAACGAGCATAGAAGTTGTTAAGCTCGTCTGCAAGAGATGCAGTGGGCTGAACACTGCCTGTGTTGACCTTCTTGTAGTCAGTGATGCAGCGCAGTCCATTCCACAGTCGCCTGGTGTCAAAGCTGTGGTAGCTGGACTCCATTTTGTCCCTGTAGTCCTTTCTGGCCTTTTTTATGGACTTTCGGAGGTCGTACCTGGCTGCTTTATATGCATCAGCATCCCCGGAGTTAAAGGCAGAGGTCCGCACTTTTAGCTTGGCGCGAACGTCTTTATTTACCCAGGGTTTCTGATTTGGATATATGCGGACAGTGGTTTTTGTGATGGTATCATCCATACACTTTCCAATATATCCAATGACAGAGTCTGTGCCATTGATGTTGCCATCAGCTGCATCCACAAATATCTGCCAGTCAGTTGTGTCAAAGCAGTCCTGCAGGACCTCCTCAGCCTCACTGTCCCATTTGTAAATAACCCTGGAAGCTGGTTTTTCCTATTTCAGTCTTTGTCTGTATGCAGGCAGCAGCAGAACAATGGTCTGCCTTACCAAAAGCTGGGCGGGGGAGGGGTTTGTAGCACTCTTTGAATGGAGTGTAACAGTGGTCCAATGTTTGATCACCTCTTGTGGGGAAGGAGATGTGCTGATAGTATATGGGGAGAACCTTCTTCATGTTGGCTCTGTTGAAGTCACCCAGCACAATAAAGGCAGCTTCTGGATTTTTGTTCTCGAGTCCAGTAATGATGTCATACAGTTCGTCCATAGCCGTAGCTTTATTAGCGTGTGGAGGAATGTAAACAGCTGAGAGGAGAACTGAGCTGAACTCCCTCGGGAGGTAAAAAGGCCTGACTTTAATGGTCAGCAGCTCGAGGCTCTGAGAGCAGTAAGTTTTTAAGATACACACATCTCTAGCCCACAAGGAGTTAACCATAAAGCACACCCCTCCTCCCCTTTTCTTGCCTGAGTCCTTCGTTCGGTCTCCCCGGTAAACACTGAATCCATCCGGCGTGATGGCGCAGTCGGGGACGCTGGGCTCCAGCCATGTCTCTGTGAAGGCCAGAACGCAGCAGTTCCTGATGTCTTGTTGGTGTTTAATCTGTGCACGCAGCTCGTCAAGTTTGTTGTCCAGAGACTGGAGATTCGCGAGCAGGATGCTGGGGAGAGGTGGCTTGCTGTTTCTCTGTCGCATTCGGCACAAAACTCCGCGTTTCCCCCTCTTTGTTTTCCCTCTATGTCGCGCAAGTAAACAAAGGATCCCAGGCAGCAGAGCGTCCACGGAGTCGAAACCCGCTGTAAAGTCCAAACTGGCTGACGAACGTAGCTCCAGAAGCGTCTGTCTGTCATACCGAGTGTATGATCGCGCTGTGCGCACAGAAATTGAAAGCAGTACAAAATGTGGACTCATCTCTGTGCTTGACCTGCTAGACCTCAGTGCAGCGCTCAGTGCTGTTGAACATGATATTTTATTACAGCAATTGGAGCATGCTGTAGGTATTAAAGGTACTGCTCTGCAGTGGTTGAATTGTATCTATCTAATTGACACCAATTTGTTCATGTAAGTGGAGAGTCCTCTTTACACACTGAGGTTACAGATTGCATAAAGTGTTACCTAATTATGGTGTTCCACAGGGTTCAGTGCTTGGACCAATTCTGTTTTCATTATAAATGCTTCTCTTAGGCAATATCATTAGAAGGCATAGCATACATTGTCACTGCTATGCAGATGACACCCCACTTTATCTATCCATGAAGCCAGATGTCTTAAAATAGAAATGTCTTAAAGACATAAAGACCTGTATGACCTCTGGTTTTCTGCTTCAGATAATTCAGATAAAACAGAGGTTATTGTACTCGGGCTTAAAAATATAGAAATATGGTATCTAACCAGATGCATTACCTTGGCCTCCAGTAACACTGTGAGGAATCTGAACCAGATATGTCCTTAATGTGCATATTAAATAAATATGTGGGAGTGCTTTCTTCCATTTGCGCAATATCTTCAAAACTAGAAACGCCCAAAATTAGAAACATCCTGTCTCAGAGTGATGCTGAAAAAACTAGTTCATTCATTACTTCTAGGATCAGGATGTCCTTAAAACTTCCTGAAAGCTTTCAGTTGATTCAAACTGCTGTAGTAAGAATACTGACAGGGACTAGAAAGAAAGCATATTTCTCCTATACTGGCTTCTCTTCAATGGCTCCCTGTAAAAATCCAGAATCGAATTCAAAATCCTGCTCCTCACATACAAGGTCTTGAATAATCAGGCCCCATCTTATCTTAATGACTTTATTACCATATCACGCCATTAGAGCTCTTCGCTCGCAGACTCTGGACTTATTTAGTTATTTTATTAAAAGTAGAATGGCAGGCAGAGCCTTCAGCTTTCAGGCCCGTCTTCTGTGAAACCAGCTTCCATTTTCAACTGAGGAGACGGATACCCTCTCTGTTTTAAGATTAGTCTTAAAATGTTCCTTTTTGCTAAAGCATATAGTTAGGGTTGGATGAGGTGACCCTGAATCCTCCCTTAGTTTCTTGCAGTAGGTTTAGGCTGCTGGGGGATTCCCATGATGTACCGAGGGTTTGTCTTCTTCAGTCACCTGTTTTGTTTTTGTTTTGTTTAATCCCAATCTGTAGTTGTTTTTATTATTAGTGCAAACAGGATTAAGGGCATTTCCCATCCTTCTCTTCCAGTGAGTTGTTGTCATTGATGACTGACAACCTAATTCAAAGTGTGAATTTATTGCCAGGAGGTGCCAGCAGCAGCAGTAGCAATTACAGTAACTCTTCACAAGCCTGCGATGTCACATAATAAAACTGAAATTGAAAAATATTTCCTCCCTGCAATGTCAATCTTTGGTCGAGTTTTTTAACCAGTTGCTCCTTTTCCACCACCTGGATTGATATCATATCATTGGCAAAACAATATGTAGCTGCATCAGTAATTCTATCCACCGTTTGCACTTATGTCATGTGGAGTGTAAAAAGCAAACGCTCCAGTGTCGATGAGTGATTTGTTTACTTCTGGGTCACACATCACCAGATGTGATCTTATCCTTGTACAGGGAGTGCAGAATTATTAGGCAAATGAGTATTTTGTCCACATCATCCTCTTCATGCATGTTGTCTTACTCCAAGCTGTAATAGTCACATGCACACACAGATATCCCCCTAAAATAGCTAAAACTAAAAACAAACTAAAAACTACTTCCAAAAACATTCAGCTTTGATATTAATGAGTTTTTTGGGTTCATTGAGAACATGGTTGTTGTTCAATAATAAAATTATTCCTCAAAAATACAACTTGCCTATTCTGCACTCCCTGTATGCTGTCATAACCTGGTTGTATTCAATGGTGTGCTTTTGCCTGAAGTGGTGAAACAAGTTTGCTTTAACCCTTTTAGTGGGAACTGGTTTCTTGCATGTCTTGAAAAGTACTGTGTCTTGTTGGAGGTTGTTGAAGTAGGTCCCTTTTTAGGTACTAATTACCATCAGAGGCTGACACACTGCTTGTTTTGTTGTGCGCGCACTAGGGAATTGAAGTGCTTTAAATGAATGAAAAAGAATTTAAATGTTGCTATATCGTTATTATCACTTTTTTTGTCACATAAAAGCCTGCTGATGGTATGATGCACAGCTCTAATGTCTAGCCAATGTCTGCTGTAATATTACTCTGATAATCAATTAAAAATACTTCAAAAGGCAACAGTGACACACGCGCACAGCAAAAGGGTGCATTTTATTTATGACTTTAAGTCATGGATGAGGCCTAGCAGACTCAGTCATGAAATTTAGGGGGGGTGGCTAAACGCGCCAACCCACTTACTCTCACACTACTGCATATTGTAATCCTGTCTGTGTCAACTTCTTTCTGTTTTGCTGCTATAAAACACTGGAGGCTGTTGTCAGTGAACAGCATGTCTGTTTAATCAAACTGCGAGCCTGGTTAGATAAAATGAATCCGTATGCAGATTCTTGGGGAAGAGCGGTGCAGACACAGGCAGCTGATCAGCAGTCATTTTGTTGTCAGTCTTATCACAGCAGTGCAGGATGTGCAGCGTTGGTTCTACTGTCCGGTTCCTCCAAGAAAGAAGCAACGCTGTTCAATCAACAGTATTAACATGATGTCCACCCTCACCCCTCCTTACAGGTGGAGCCAAACAGTTGCTATGACAACATTGCGAGTCTTAGTACTAATAACTGTTACGCCACCTGATGTGCACCGAGTTTTCAAGTGCCTCCAAATTCAGCACAAATTCGTCAGTAGTCAACCAGCTACCCTACAAAGTGTTTCCAGCTGTGGCAGTGACAAAACCATTTCACTCCCATTCCCAGCTCTCGAAATACAGCACCACTTATTCCTGTTTATGCTTTACCCTCCTGAACCATGTCACAGTTGTCTACACGCGTGGCTGTCTTATACGCTGAAGGCATTTATGTTAAAACGAGTCAATAAGCTACAATTAAAACCTTCTGCATTGTTAAAAGCACTCAATAACACATATATTTTCTTTGTTGTAAAAAGCTTTTAGTTTTCAGTAAGAGTGATAGAAAATGTTTAGATACCTTTAATCATCGTTATTTGATGCCAAGTTGCCAAACAAAGTTAGTTTATCTGGAATCACGAGCTAAGTTCAGGGATAGTGGGATGGAAAAGTACATAACACTGTCTTTTTTGTGATGTAGTGGAGCCTGAGCACACCAGTCTGACAGTTGCATTATTTGAAAAATAGCACAATAAGGTTGGCTCCAAAATACATCACTGCAGGGCTCTTTAAATCTTCCTACAGCATCAACTAAATGACAAAACAAGACATAAATAAACAGACAGCCGAACAGAGAGTTGGTTCGCTAAAAGACAGGTTGTAAATAGGTGTATGTGTATGACTGATATCAGAAGAAAAATATCCAGTTTTTGGTTAATACAACAGATTAGCACGCTCCTGCCTTGTTGCTGATTTCAGTGCTTGGCTCTGCTTCAGAGCCACAAATCTCAGTTTTCATTGAAGGCAGTAAACAACGTGAACCGTGACCTCTAAAGGACATGTGGGATGCTTCCACCATTCTTGCTCATTGCAAAATCTTTAGATAGGCTTAGTAAAATAATGATATTGATCATTAAAGGAAGACTTGGGTGATTTGGTAATAAATTACCCAAAAATGCTGAATACAGTAAAAAGTGTAAAAATTTTAACTCATATATGGAAAATGATAACTAACTTATTTTTTGTATTTTAACACTCCAGTTAAAAAAATAATAATTTTCTGGCAATTACTTCATTATTTAGGAGTAAAGGGGTTTAGAGAGAGACGTTAAGAAGAACTAGAACTAAAATTCTGTATTGCTGTCACACTTAAAAATCATGAGATCTAATGCAACGCAAATCCTTTGTTTTTTTCAGGAGAATCCGTATGTGATGCTCCGACAGAACCACCAAGAACTCGAGGGAAATGACCGCTATGAGGGCTTCTGTGTGGACATGCTGAAGGAGCTGGCAGACATTCTCAAGTTTAAGTATCGCATCCGGCTGGTGGGGGACGGCGTCTACGGTGTTCCCGGCGCTAACGGAACATGGACGGGCATGGTTGGAGAGTTAATCTCAAGAGTATGTAAATATTTGCATATGCATAGACAATAATATTGCCAACAAACAAACCATATCACTATAAATGATTATGTTTTCTCCTTCGCATATGTGTGAGACAGAAAGTTTTTACAGGTGTCTATGCAGTCCTGTGAAAAGCTAAGCAGCCAGATGCTGCTAATCAAATGCGTTTTATTAATGGATCATCAGCAAGCGTAAGCATCTCTGTAAACGCAGAAGTTTTGGCAGCTTGTTCTGAAGCATTCAGGTGTGTGTTAACACAATGCCAAAAAGGAATGACATCAATAAAAGAAGTAATTGCTCCTGTCCATCATTCTACATTGAGAAAGAGGATTCACAAGTAAAAGGAACTTGCCATTTTTCCCAGGCAGACAGACATCCAAGTAAATTCACCCCAGAGTCAAATCATGCAATGCTTAGAGAAACTACAAAAAAAAAAGAAAGAAAACAAGAGCTGTATCTCAGACTCTACAGGCCTCAGTTAGCATGTTAAATGCCTGAACCCTCTACTGCACACATTTTGATGGTACATGCTGAACATCATTTTCTGACTCATTTCAGGCCATTTTATTGCCAAGATATTTTTTTTGTGCAACAATGGTATAAAACCACAGAGAAAATTATTATCTCATAATTCATCACACAACTTTTAGAAAGCAAAAAGACCTCAGCAAATCTTCCAAAAATGTCGACCAATGTTGAAACAAAGAATTGAAAAGACGTGAAACATATTTACATAAATGATTTGATGCAGGCTTAGGTTCAAATTGTGCAATATCATGTCATATTGATTATACTGTTGTGAGACTGTCAGTCTGTGTGAAACTTACCAAAACAGTTCTTCTGAGGTGGGCATTACACTTTATACACATCACTTTTGGTTTTTCTGTGCACCCAGGAACCCTGCATCTTGCCTTGTTCAGTTCAGTTCAGTTTTACTTGTATTGTGCCAAATCACAACAATTACCTCAAGGTGGTATATTGTAATGTCACGAACCTACAACAATACAGAGAAAACCCTGACATTAGATGACCCCCTATAATCAAGCACTTGGCTACAGTAGGAAGTAAAAACTCCCTTTTAACAGGAAGAAACCTCCAGCAGAACTAGAATCAGGGAGGGGCAGCCTTAATCGGTTGGGGTGATGGGGTTATCACATACTGTTGGCCAAAGTGATATATTATAATATATTGTCTGTGATGAGATTCTGATTTGGAATGGGAGCTCTGGGACTCTGCTTCTTCCTCCTGTCGTCATAATTTTGAGATATCCCACTAATGGCTCGAACTCTTTGCACAGATTTCATGCAATTTTGTATTTTGGACCACATTTCAACTCGGAAGCTCAGGTGGTTGGACAGCCTTCCCAATGTAAACTTCACAACTGTGTGGAATACCATCTGATGTGATTGTGATTTGGCACTATATAATTAAAACTGACTTGAAATGATCCAGCAAGGACTAGGCAACTGTTGTTGCTCATATGGAGAAAGCTTTTGATGGCCTCCCACTAAGCAAGAAGCATCACATCAGCAACATGTGAAATGTGCACAAATTTGCGCACGAATGCATGAAATAACATATCATTACATACAAACACAATGTTATCAAAATCTCCCTCAAAGTTCCCCTGATTGCACTACGTTGCCCGAGGCAACAAAAAGAATTTCTGGGCATGCAAAATTTCATGGTTCATTGGTTTCCATCATTTAACTTCACACGTACAGGTCATGAGGCTTAAAAAGACTTTCTGTTGCTCTAGGGCAACACTGTGCTGTAGAGGTTTAAGTGTTTAGAGGGGTTTCCAGGAGAAAGTCTCTTCTCTCTGAAAAGAAGTCTAAGCATAGGTTTGCAATGTTGCATCTGAACAAACCACAAGACTTCTGGAACAATGTCCTTTTGACAGACAAGACTAAAGTGAAGAAGTCTGCCCATGATGTACTGCACCATGTTTGTCAAAAACCACACTCAGCAGATCAGCACAAACATCTAACATGAAGCATGGTAGTCGATAGGTGATGATTAGTGCACATGACCTGGGCTTGCAGTTATTAAGTCAGCCATAACCATGCTGTGTGGAACCTTAAGAGATCTGTGCATAAAAAAAGGCCTTCAAACATCAATGAACAGAATCAACATTGTAAAGAAGAGTGGACTAAATTCTTCCAAAGACATGCAGAAAGCCATTACTTCCAGCTGTTCCTAAAGGTGGTTCTACAACTTACAACTTTTCCTTTAAAACAAGATTTTCACCATAGCTGTGTGGATACCACTGTATTGTTCTTCTTAGAGAAACATAGAAACAAACCCAAAGTGTATTGCTCAGCTTTCACATAATTTACAGCACATTTCCTTCATATCATATAGCCCCCTTCCTTCATTCAGCAGTTGGCCTTTTCAGCTTAAGTATTGTATTTTTCAAAGTAGTCACAGCTTGTTGGTGGCTTGTTTCCTGCCAGCCGCTTTAGCTGAACTGACCTTAATAGACTTTCCTCCTGGATCAGTCTTGTTGCTGTTAAATCTCTGAGTGAGCCCTTATATTATTTGCTGTACGTGGCTGTTAACAGGCAGATAAGGTTATATAAGGGATGAGAGGGAGAGGGGAAAGAAGTAAAAGAGCTGTTAAAAAATTAAGAGGGCGGGGTGAGTGAAACAGACAAGTGTTAAGTCAGTCCTAAGAGGTGATCTGTCTTAATTCTGTGGGCTAATGGAGGGCAAAGCCATTAAGTATGTAACGCGTACACTGCCTGCTCTTGTTATTGTCACAGTCCATCTCCCCCCTACATCCATGTATAACTTGCCTCTGGAAGGTTGACCTTCAGAACGGCCATGGGTGAAGTCGACATGTGTCTCTGACATCAGCTTGAGCCGTGGATTGGCATGGTTGAGAGGGATTTTCATGGTAAAGGTGGCATCTGCAGGGAAGTTACACAGTAGACAGAAAGGCTTCGGAGTGTTTGGTTAAAGGCATAGAAAAGAACAGGAAGGATGGCAGTGTAAGAGGATTGTGGGAAAATATACAGGCCTTGGCTACAAGTTGAAAGGACAGGTAAAGAAAGGAAAATGGAGGAAGAGGGGTGTTATACACTTGGTAGGAGCAAAGGAAGACAGCATCAGGATATTTTGGACAACAGATACCCGTCTCCCTGCCAGTACCTTTCAGACTGAGCAAGATTTCATTGAGGATGAGGATGATTAGTCTGACGGGTGTCAGACAGCCTAAGCTAACAATGAGTCAGGCCAAGAAGAACCCAGACACAAGTCTAAGTACAGTATGTGCCGGTTACCTAATCCACAGTGCTGCGATTAGAGAACAGAGACATACAGCATCTCTAAAGACCAAAATTTAAAGTCTAAGTCAAATGCTAAATCCTCAAGGGTCATGTTTAATTCATCTCTCACGTTCAGTTTCGCATCCTTTTTACTGGCTTAGCATGATCTGATTGAATGCAAGTGGAAACGGGTATGATGCAATATTGAACAGGCGACATTACACTGTGTCTTTTCTTACATACTAGAAGGCATAACAGCAGGGAGGCAGAAGAATCCGGTAATCAATATTAATATTCCATCGCCACGTAAATATTTCACTTGATGTTACAACTGTGTGTTCATTTTTCAAAGGATCTGTTACTTTCTTTGTTAAAATTGCCTCGATGGTCATTTGCTGTATTTGGATTCCTTCCAGCACTGGGAGCAGGCAATCAGCCTTTCAAACAGCGGTCAGAAACGAGACAGGAGGCTGGGAACAGATGATAATCTCGGGTCAGCGCCTGCAGGCTGAGAGTAGGGCAGCAGGAGACACTAGGCCTCAGTGTGGAGTAAAGGCTGCCGTGAGGTTAAAGAGATGCAAATGTGAAGTGCAGAGTATTAATTGAAGCACAGACGGAGTCAGACTGGGGGTTTCTAGATGAAGCATTTGAGGCCTCTTCTGAAGGTCAGAGTGATTATAGAAAAACATGACATCGAAATGGATGACGCGCCTTGGATGTGTGCATGTTATGTATGTCAGATGCCCTCCTCGTTCCTTGACATAGAAACAGTATGTTGTGGATTTTGACTAGTGTCTGCAGTGCTGCAGCACAGCTCCCTGCTCCTCATTCTCCCATTCCCCTCTATGTCCCCAATCCTCTTAGTCCTCCTGCAGCAGACAAAGAGGAATGCATTGCTGCTTTCACTCTTTGCTCCTCAGGGAGATGAAAAATCCCTTGCAGTTGCACTTTGCTGGCCTGTATTATTAGTACAGAGCCATTCAGCATTCAGCTGCATTGACCATTTCTACGTGTGTGTGTCTCTGTGTTTTACTAGCCTCTGCTTTGTCGAGTGATTTGTCTTGACAGTGCTCCCTTGGCCAGCCACAATGGTTACCCTGAGCTCTCTCGTGCACTGCACACACACACACAAACACACACACAATGCCAGTGCCGGATTATCCCCATCACGGATAGCCGTATTGGTGGACAAAAAGCCTAGAGGATACAAAAAGGGCATTATTAGGGAATTAGCAAACCAGTAGCCCACTTCTTATGTCATCCTCATCTTTCTTTTTTTTCAAAATCTTCAAATTATTGGGTATGTCACAAACACTATGCCATGCTGTGCTGTGCTGTGTGTGAGTTGGACTTTTCATGCAGTAATACTACTTATCCTGTTGCAGAAAGCAGACCTGGCAGTCGCAGGCCTGACCATCACAGCAGAGCGTGAAAAGGTGATTGACTTCTCCAAGCCTTTCATGACCCTTGGTATCAGCATCATGTACCGCGTCCACCTGGTGAGTTAAGTCCCCCCGCACACACCTATTATACCTGATCGAACTGCCTCTCATACAGCTTGCGGATAAACCTCAGCAGGCTGTCAGGCATGTCTAATGCCTGGAAAAGAAGCACTCTGCCTTCTGGCCTGTAGAGTCTTTTTCTCTCTCTTAGTCCGTTTAAATTCCTCCACAACTTCTCCCCTTTTACACCTTATTGCCTCTTTACCTCTCAGCTACTCGTTTTCCCTTTCATCTGCGTTTTTTCATGGGTCCTCTTCCTGCTTTACCCCTGTCCTCCAACATTACTTGCCACTTCATCCTTCTCCTCTGTGTCAAGTTCTTTTCATTTTTCCTTTGTCCACCCATTTCCTCCTTTTGTTTCCGTGCCCCCCACCCCCCACCTCATTCTGCCAGCACCAGATCGCTCATTTTATGGTGTGAACTGAATGATAAATGTAACACTTTCACAGTTGTTTTCTGCTTGTTCTCTGATTGGATTTCGCCATCTTATTCTCACAAGCAATGCCCTCCATTCTCTGCAGAGAGCAAGTCCAAGCAAGAAACAGCGAAACAACAGCAGTGCTGGTGGAAATGAGCCAGTGTTTGCGCACTTAGTGGCCCATTAATCATCAGTCCTCCCCCAAAACCCAAGGTGACACTGTGGGGGCCACAGTAGCACTGGCCACAGTCCGTGCTGAGGTGATCTAGCGCGTGCGCAGGCTAACATTAGTGTAGCATCCCAAAGGGGCATTTTACTCACATTCCCATTCCATCTTGCTCCTGTCTCCACTACTTGTAAATCTCCCACCGTGTCACCTTCCCATAGTCTGTGCACAGTACCCATAGGTGAGGCAGTGAGGCACTCAATTGAGCGGCAACAGTTGGGGAGAATCAATCGACGTTCGCAGCAGGTGCTACGTTAAATGGGCTGCTGGGCAGCATGTGACCTCTGAATTGGGAAGCAGGCAGGCGGGTGGCAGCCTGAGGATATGATATGGAGCTTATGTCCCACAGGGTTGGCACACAGAGCCAAATAGTTGAATTAGCAGAGACTTGACCCAGTTGAAATTCCTGAGTAAAGCAGTTTCTATTAAGATAAGATGTGTGAAGTCGGTAGAGGAAGGTGAAAAGATAAGAGGGAAAGAAGACAGGCATAAGTGCAGGTATCATCTCTCTTTGTCTCTTTCTCTGTCCCTCATTTCCTCACACTCTCTTTACTTTCTCATTGCCCCTTGGCATTTTCTTAGATCCGATTCAGAGTGGTCCCTCAGCATGCTCTAAAATTCGATATTTGAATTTCTGTGACTGCACTTGTTTAGTTCTAATCCACTGACTATTGATCTGAGGCACAGTGATTTCTACAAGGGGGTATACTGCTTATTTCAAACTTTAAATGAAAATTTCAGTCCAATCAATAAGAATGGCGAATGCAATAAAATACAGCTGCCTGTTGGGTATTAATTATCCGCACACTATCGCCAGTTTAATCTCCATTTCTCTTCTTTGTCACAAGTATTGCATGTCTTTCTTACTCTCGCTCTCTCTCACACACACAGACACACGCACAGAGTTTTTTCACTTTCATTATTTATTCTTATTTTATGTTTGTTGCGTTCAAAGCACACATTTACATTATTTTCAGTGAAGGCGATAGCTTTAACGTCAAGCGTAATCTTGTTACAAAGCTGCTGAAAATGTACATTTCCTGTTTGAAACACAGGTGCAGATTTGAACTAACGCTTCACTGCCTCCACCCCACCCACACCCCAAACCCCCTCCCTTGCCCTCCACACCACCCACCCACCCAGCCAGCCACTACAACAACTGTCACAGACAAGTTTTCTGTGGTGTGTTCAAAATTGCAGCAAATCAGAACATTTAATCACCTGTCAAATGAGTTTGTGTCTTCGTGCTATTCTCTGAAGGGACCGCTGTCTGTTATCATTTCTGGGACACTGACTCTGCAATAAATAAAACTAAAAAAAATCCAGACAGCTTGCATCTTGCCTGCATAAGAAGAGCACTACCTGTCTATATGTTTCAGCTGTCTCGCCTGAATGTCTTGTCTGGTTGGGGATTTGTAGTTGGGTGCTATTCGAGGCCATATAGTGTATTTTATATGGTGGGGTATTTGACATGCATGTAGCTTCAGGCCCTATAAATAAAACGGATTTGCTTCATACACAAATCAAAGAGAAGCCGGTGCAATATGAATCACTGCGGTTATGAACCCAGACACTACCTAAAGCGACTGTCAGCTTCATCTCATAAAAACCTTTCGTTGTCTTGCATTCATCATCTGTACAATATAAAAACCATATGCTGCATGCCAAAATCCCAGCACTGTGAGCGTCTTTAAATCTGTGCCAGTTCCTTCTCCATTAATTCGTTGACTGTGTAACAGGGTATATGAGTGGATGTGTGCATGTTTGTGTGTATAAGAGAAAGAGTGCCACTTAATTAGACATAGGGGTTAATTAGGGGTGTGTAGAAGCTGTGTCAGATTCAGCAGCTGCCCTGAGGGTAGAGCGTAGTATAACGAGCTTTATTGACTCACTGGCCACAGAAGTCCTCAGACAAAATTACACAAACAAATGAAACCCTGTGCACAGAAACACAGACGCAGCTCGTGGAATTTAAAAACTTACCACTTATGTTATTTAGGGTTATTTTTAAATGCAGTTTTTTTCCATAATAAATCAATATTAAATTTAACACTAAACAGTAGGTTGTGTAATATCATTAAATTGTGTATATATGTGCTTAGGTACAACTGTGCAACTGCTCATTAATGCACAGGCTCTAATCAGCCACTCACATGCAGCAGCTACATACATTTAAGGATGTAGATATTCTAAAAAAAGACCTGTTGAAGTTAAAAACTGGGCATCAGAATGGGCTAGAAGACCATACTGAGATCCCACTCCTCTCAACTAGCATAAAGAAACTGAGCCAATTAATGATACAGGTTCGGCATGCTGGTAGTGTGATGGTGTGGAGGATATTTTCTTATCATCGTTTGGTCCCTTTAGTACAAACTGAGTATTGTTGCTGACCATGTTCATCCCTTTATGACCGTTGTGCATTCATCCTCTGCGGGTTCCTTCCCACAGGATAATGTGTCGCGTCACAAATGTCAGATCATCTCAGACTGGTTTGAGATGTGGGATCATCTTGATACAGAACAGACCAAA
This sequence comes from Aulonocara stuartgranti, assembly GCF_965226115.1. NCBI lineage: Eukaryota > Metazoa > Chordata > Actinopteri > Cichliformes > Cichlidae > Aulonocara > Aulonocara stuartgranti. The sequence continues at coordinate 19,509,442 of NC_138950.1, forward strand.
CGCAGCCAACATCAAGAGAAGAGCTTTGAATATCTTCCATGAAGCCTGGAGAACTATTCCTGAAGACTCCTCAGGAGAAAGTTCAGGGTGAAGAATAAAGCTGCTCATATCAAATATTGACTTTCAAGCTCGTTAGGAATGTTTTTGCCTTTTAGATTGTATTTCCGTGGATGCATGTGTTTCATTAAACCGCTCTACCTATTTCCCATTTTCCTAGCAACATACAAAGAAATAAGGGGTGTCTTGAGACTTTTGCACCAGACTGGAAGTTTTATTCTTTTATTTTGAAAGTAACCCTAAAACTAGTAGTGATGTATGTTTTTTGTTTTTTTTTAGTTATGTTAGAAGAGTTTCAGCAAACACAAAAGCACAGCTTTGTTTGTGTGCAACTCACTCAGACATAAAGCCAGACAACCCGGTGAGCTCAAGAGGCAGCAGGATGTTGTTATGAATATGACCCCGTGACCTCAGCCAAATCAACTGCTCTCCACAGATTGCCCCCGCGGCCATCTCAGCAGCCGTAACAACTGGCAGCTTTAACACAATTAGAAATGCACACACTATCAAAGAGCTTGGGGGGGGGGGAGGTGGCAGAACATGGGGAGACACAGGGAGGGACAGGAAGAAAGACAACATAAAAGAGAATAAGCAAGAAATAGGTAGAAGGACATTAGGGAATATTGGAGAAATGAGAGCAAGGAAGTGAGCGACGAGAGTGTGAGAGCTGAAATGACAATGGGAAGTCTCCTTCGGTGAGTCAGTGTTCAGGCAGGAAGCCTCAGGGGGCAACGGTGTGGTATGAATACCAAGAGGAAAGATGACTAGGTGAAATCCTCAACTGGATAACCTCACCGGCTCCCTCTGCCACCCTCCTGGCATGTAGGCAGTCCTCCGAGAGTAACGGAGAAGGGGAGAAGCGGGAAATATGGAGGGACAGCGGGAAGTTGAGAGAGAACAAGGGCAGTGCAAGGTAAAATGAATGAGTTTTTCATCTGTGTGTTGAGATGAAAAAAGGACACATAGCTACTAAAAAAGGCAGCAATTTTTCACTATTTTATTTGTTGAGATGGACTCATAAAAGCAGGTCTTAGAGGATGTTTTGCCCTCTGTGCCACAGGTGTATTATTTTACTTCCTGGGATTTGCCTCATCCCATATATATCATCTTAACATGGCCATAAAACTGCTATAAAATGATACCCCTGACTCTGATAAAAATCATTCAAATATGGCAGCAAGTACTTACGCTGTGAAGAGACACTCATCCAGTAAACATCTAATTTGGTCCTTGGTGTACTCTGTTTATATTTTATTACTTTGTTAATTATTTTCTAGTTCTAGTCTACACTTCATCGGCAACTTTGTGAGGTACAGTCATTTGAAGGCTTGTTAATGCAAATATCTAATCAGCTGATGCACAACACATTTAACCTTGAAGCAGATGGGCTACAACAGCAGAAGACCACACCGGGTCACCCACTCCTGTCAGCGAAGAACAGGAAAATGAGGCCACAGTTTCCACCAGCTTACTAGATGAACATTGTTCGGTATAATTTCTACTGCAATATTCGAATGGTACAGAAACAAAAGCATGGCTCCATCCTCCCTTCTGTCAATGGTTCAGACTGCTCATGATGGTCTAATGGTGTGGAAGATATTTTTCTTGGCTCTTTTTTAAACACCAACTGGTTTTAAACATCACAATGAGTTCACTGAACTTAAATGACCCCCAAAAGTCACCAGCTCTCCATCCCATAGAGCACCTTACAGATGTGGTGGAATGGGGGGTTTTCATCACGATGTGCAGCCGACAAATCTGCAGAACGTTAGCGATGCTATCATGTCATTATGGACCAGAATCCCTGATGAATATTTCAGGCACCCTGCTGAATCTACACCATGAGGAATTAAGGCACTTGTGCAGGCAAAAAGGTGGTCCAAACCAGTATTAGCAGGGTGTACTTCCTATAGAGTCCAGTGAGTGTATATCTTCTATTTAACAGTAACTACTGGATTAGTCACGGATGCTGTGCTTTCCTTAGCAAGCAGTCAATGTGCTTTTCTGTGCTGAGTGGTGGGTGCTCCCTGTGCAGTTGCCCAAGCACATACTGTATCTGCCCTGCTGTGGATGACTGACAGTTTAGACAGCTGCTGACAAGATTAGAAACACAGGCACACACACAAACACACAGGTGCTTGACAGTCTGTCATGCACACACAGACTCATCGTCCAATATAAAGAGAGACTGGACCACCTAAATAAGATTGTGATGTAAAGTATGTCTCTGAGAAATTACTAAAAATATTTAGTATTTGCATGCATAATTTATTTATGAATAAATGAATGAAAAATAGGTAAACCCTTGTATATGTTCTACTTTACAATTTCCTTACATCACTGGAAATCCTGAGTCACCCTGCCCCGTGAGGCACTTCTCCTCAAACAATGTTTAGTGGTTCGCACAGCAGTTTGTGGCACAGCAATTTTGAACCCATCTTGATTGATTTCGTTTGGCAGCACAGCGAGCATTTACATATTAAGCACTTGATAAAGGTGGTATATCCATCCGACAGGTCCCAAGTACCATTAGCATTCACTTGCATTTCCCTTTCCAGCAATTTGTCAAATGTAAGTCCAGTAGTCATTGCTTTACCGCTGGTTTGGTCCACACCAACTCCGAGGGGTGAAATATGGCTCCTTAGCTGTTAAACGCTCTGCTATTGTGGTGCAGATTGTATTCATGAGAACAGGAGCAGAGAGGAAATAAGGTAGTTAAGATCAGCGCGAGTGAGCCAAAACAGTAAAGTTGGCACGGTAAAATAAAAGCCCTGAAAGGTGTTAAAGCACTGCTGAGCTGTGTGGAGCTTTAGTCGAGTGATCACACACCATGTTTTTCCATGTCACGAGATCATCATTAAATAGAGTTTCATTAAGCTTGCTCTTTCTAGTCCTTAGTTTAATCTAAAATGTTTTGATACAGAAAAAAACTGAATAAACTATCTTATCTTTGGAAATGTGCACACAGATTTTAAAACATTTTCATGCAGTTTCCATTTAGCTTATCTGAAGCTTTGTGTGCTCATTAATTTGTCTACTCCAGCTATGGATTGTTCCAGTTTCTAACTCTTAAAAAAAAAAGTAAAACACTTTTGTCCCTTAGTCTCAAAGCCAATACATAAAAGCAGCAAAGTCGAGCTTTCTAAGCAGCAAACCTCCTACTGTTTTCCTGTTGTCCTTGTAATCTTCCTGTTGTCTCGTCCTAGCTTTCTCTCCGTCTCTATTTCTGAGTTGCTCTCTTGCACCTTCACTTTGCCATCTGTTAGCACACTAGTCCCACGTCTCTGCAGTGATCTTTATCTTAATAATAGCACCTTGGTGAAAACTTAACATGTGGACGAGCATGCCCAGCAGTTCACGAAGCGCTGGGTCAGCATGCATCAAACTGGACCAGCAAAACAGGAGGACTCATGTCAGCACATACTACTGCTACTCCAGTAATGCCAGTGCCAACCGAAGGCAGCCTGGCACTGATGCTCACTTTACAACATATACCTCTGACATGGCCATTGTGTGTTTCAGCTCTGCACTATTCCATTCTCAGACAGCTATCGCCATCGTCATAAGCAATTGCACTCTATAACGTGGACTGACATACGTTATGAGTGGCAGGCTGATTCGAATCTTGCTCAGAGTTATTCGGCAACTCTCTCCCCCTGCTTCTCCTGCTTTCTGCACCACTCCTATTTTACTGAGTCGGGCTAATATGCAAGTGATTACAGACGCATTAATGAATTTTCATCTCCGCACAACTCTGAATGGGGATTCGTTTATCATAGCAAATGCCCACCAAAATAATTTCAACCTCTTTGCCTCAAATTAAATTTTGGAGGGCCTCAGAAATGTATTACTGCAGCGTTTTGGCACGCAGGAGGTCTGGCAGGAATACTTAATTGAGTTTTTATTTTTTTTATTTTTTGCATAAATGCAATTTGGGCTTGTTCACGTAGACTCCACGGCGGTGCCTTTGACACAGAAATGGACAATGAGGAATTTCTACACGACTAAACGTGTCCCTCTCATAGCAACATTTAGACAGTTGGTTGTTTGATCACCTCCATTATCTAAGCGTCCTGCTGGCCCTGACAGCCACCTCCATTTCATAGTCATTAACAGGCGGCGGACGTGCACTTGTGTGTAAATGGCTAATATTCCCCTGCAGACATTTGGTCGGGAAGGGTGTAAGCTTAGCGTGCGCGTGTGAAATATGAGCAGGCACAAACACACATATAAACAAGCGGGCCCAATCATCCTGACTGTGGTTCCCCAGTAATTGGTTTCATTTAGAGGACAATGTTGCATAATGAAACATTAGGAATTAGCCCCTATATTCCCATCGCTCTACTGGCTGCCAACCTCATTTTAGCCATGTTATCTCCTGGTTACCAATGCACATTTATATGCAACACCCCATAGCTGCTTCAGCACAACTAGCCTTTTTAGCCAAGCCAGAGCTATTAATCCCCCTCCACCTGTGTACACTGCCCACTCCCGGTCATACTGCAAGTCAACTATAGGTCATGGAATTGAATTTGTCTTTAATGTGGTTCTAATGGTTTAGCTGATTATTTGACATTTCTTTCTCTCTACATGCAGACTTGTAGAGAGTAAAAATGTTGCCTTTTGTTAGTTTTGACCTCTGATTATTCTGTACGACTAAACCTAATAATGTATCTATCACAGCTTGTTGGAAGTTGTGAGAATTTTTTTTTCAGTGTTGGAATGCGGGATATAAACCTCTTATCAGTGATGTCGTATTATCATACAGGCCTCTGCCACTCTATTGACAGTCCATGGGAGACTGAGTTTGCGCTTTCATACAGTGCTGATCTGAATGTTTACATGCAAATGAGATTCGTATAATTAAAGTGCTATCAGTTTAGGACAGGGAAAACCTATGCTTATCGCATCAAAATCCGTTTATTTGCGGTCACAGTCACCTTTTCCATCTTCTCCAAATTACACAGGCACCAGTAAATGTTGGTCAACACACACCGAACTGGAGGTGGGAAGAAAGGGAAACAGAACTGAAATGCAGTAATCATCGCCTTTCTATGTTTCCTTCTTTAGTTTATGTCCAAGAAGACCAGTCATTCTGTGTGTGTTGTCTTCCAGGGACGTAGGCCAGGCTACTTCTCCTTCCTGGATCCCTTCTCACCGGGTGTTTGGCTCTTCATGCTTCTGGCCTACTTGGCTGTCAGTTGCATTCTCTTTCTGGTGGCCAGGTAAGGAGCTCAACCATAAAATGCAGTCTGTACAGATAAGCGAGAGACAGGAGAAGAATGAGGCAAACAAATGGACTGGGTACAGAGAGTAAGAGCACACAAAAAAACGTTTCTTTGGGCAATATACGGCGGAGGAAACAGGTGTTTGTTCTCTCGCTTCTCTTTAGCCTCTGGTTGATCTTGAACATCACAGAGAAAGAGACGTTCTCCCACCAGTGGCAGGTCTCTAGCATCACATTGCCACCTGCTGGTCAAGGATGGCACTGCCACAACTGCTGCTGAAAATCATAATTTCCTTTGCAATGGAAATATTACTAGGTTACAGTATATCTAATGAAGATGCTTTAATGCAAGAAAATGCTAATTGAATTCTGCAGCACCTTACAGAATCAAATTAAAAGTACCAAGACCTTCAAATTTACCAGTTTTCTAAAGATAGCTCTACGGGTGGTCTTTGGTGTAATATGAAAATCATTTATAAATGTTGGGTGAGGTGGTTTAATCGTAGCAGTTTTGGAGATAATAATACATGTACTCCTTTTTTAGGTGTTTACTAAGAATAATTTTTCCACCCGTGATCACAGTGGGAAATATGTTAAACATCTGGGTTGTTTAAAGTTTTTTGTCCTTCTTTTGAACTTTGTTGTAATTATTTGTGACTCAGAAAGAAATTCTATCTTTGCCACGTGAGTCACATGGCTCGTTGGTTCAACCCAGCACAGAACAGAGTTGTCACAGAACTGTAGCTATATCTGAGCACCCCAATTACACCACCTGCATCCTCACAGTTTAAGTAGGCAGAAGCGAAGCACAGGTTGGTTCTCCCTCTGCAGAGCCAAGGTGACTTTGTCCTCACTTGACTGAGTTGTTTTCTCCTCATCCTTCATCCCTCTTCCTATCTCCATTCCTCTCACTCCCCGTCTCTTGAGTTTTGCTCTTATCAGAATACATAATCTAACTTTCATTCCCACTCTCTCTTTCCCCACAGGCTGACACCTTATGAATGGTACAACCCCCACCCTTGTTTAAAGGGACGCTGCAACCTGCTGATCAACCAGTACTCGCTTGGCAACAGCTTCTGGTTCCCAGTTGGAGGCTTCATGCAGCAAGGATCCACCATTGCTCCTAGAGCTCTGTCCACACGTTGTGTGAGCGGAGTGTGGTTAGTATTGGCTCCAGATGCACGGTGCAATGCGCAGGTTTCTCCATCACGGAATGCAATTCATCAGTAACGCATTCTTGAAGCTTGATTCCAGATTTCAAGAGTGAGATTGTGCATTTGTGTGCACACGAGGCATCGTTTGTGTCTGTCTGTCCGCCTTTGCAGCTAGAACTTTATCCACCCATTAATCCATCCGCCATATCATCTACTGAATATCCTGTCATGTCTTCTCCTCTCAGGTGCGCAGTTATTTTAATCCTTCTACACCTCCACCCAGATCATTTATCTTCACGTGTCAGCCTGCCCATTTACATACATTTGCAGGTGAATACATATGTTCTTGTCCGCTGCCTTTCCCACACAGGTGGGCCTTCACATTAATCATCATCTCCTCCTACACCGCCAACCTGGCCGCCTTCCTAACAGTGCAGAGGATGGAGGTACCGATAGAGTCAGTAGATGATCTGGCAGATCAGACGGCGATAGAATATGGCACCATGCACGGTGGATCCACGATGACCTTCTTCCAGGTTAGAAGTTACACACATTGCTGTATATGCCACATTGTTTATCCTCCTAAATCTTCACTCACATACATACACACTGTATGTAGGCACAGGCTCACTTCAGAGCACATGGAAGTCAATGGGTCATCTGTGATCAGCTATCAGCTGTCCTTTTCGTCACCCTCCTGTCCTTTATGTCTTCCTCCTCTAACCACAGGTTTTATCTGTTTCCTGTCTCTTTTTTGCCACAACCATTCAATATCCTTCTCCTCGGGGAGATGGGGCACTGTCCAGGTCCCACGCTATCCTCTTTCATCTTTTGAGATTTGACCTCAGCGAGAAAAAGAGAAAGACACTGAGCAGGAGAAAAAGAGGGTGTTAGAGGGGAGAGAGACAGTGAAGGATGATATTGGGCGAAGGGAAGAGAGATATTAGCCTTGTATTCCTTGGCGCTTTCAAGTCCACTGGACCTTAAATAACTCAGGAAAGACAGGCTGAGAGAAAGTAAAAGACAGGTGGAGGTGTTAAGTGAAGTTTCTGTTCGGAAGTTTCTCAAATGGGAAAGAGGTGCGCTAATAGAAAAAAAAAAAAGGGGGGGGGGGGGGGGGGGCGCTCTGATGTAACACTCCATCAGTCCAAAAAAAAGCAAACCAAACCAAACCAGAAGAGGAGATGCTTTGTTAACTGTCTCTCACTCTCTGTGCCTGTTTCTTCTGATCTTATCTGCTCTTTCACGCCTGTGCAGAACTCCCGCTACCAGACGTACCAGCGCATGTGGAACTTCATGCAATCAAAGCAGCCCAGCGTGTTTGTGAAGAGCACAGAGGAGGGGATTGCCCGTGTCCTCAACTCTAACTACGCCTACTTGCTGGAGAGCACGATGAATGAGTACTACCGCCAGAGGAACTGCAACCTGACTCAGATTGGAGGACTGTTGGACACTAAGGGCTATGGTATCGGCATGCCGCTGGGTGAGTGGAGGACAAAGTGTTGAAAATTGGAGGACACTTGAAAGTGACGGATAAGCAAAAGAAGGAGAAACTTGGTCAAGTAGTTGAAACATCTGATACAAGCCGCAGAGAGACAGAAGCCAGTTTGCCGGAGTAATGCGGGGGCAAGGCAGTTAGTGTAAAACGAAGTCAACGGAGGAGAGAGCTGATGGTTTCGCTTAAATGTGCTGTATAATTCATTGAATGAAGAGCAGAGGCATTAGTTGGAGGATACACCATAAACGTCACATTGGAGAGTTGAATAAAAAAGTAAAGCCTCAGCAAAGCCAAACCACTAGCTGCTATCATGGGGCAAAATGATGCAAAAAGGGAGAAACTAAGAGAGCTTTAATGCTAGATTTTAATAGAGCAGCTGTTGCCATGCTGTGATGGGAAAAGTGAGGACAAGAGCGAGGGAATTTGAGATATTGTTCCTGTGAAATGTGAAACAGTTTCTGCGCGATGCTCGCTGCTCCAAGAGTATAAACACAGGGTTTACTTACACTTTGATCTCAGATTGAGTCAAACACACCTTAAAGTAAACAGATTAATTTCCATTCCTTTGATGTTTAAAGGATAGATAAGCCGTCTTTTTAGTGGATGATGGCGCCGTGACCGTAAAACATTGGAAGATCATTGTAAGCTCCTTAATCTCAGGTTTGAAATCTTCGTTTTGTTGGTTCGGGCGAAGCGTGGTGAAGTGACGCGCTCTCACATTTGCCATGGCATACCAGAGGAGAAGGAAGAAGAAGAAGTCAAGGAAATGTCACTCTTCGTTTGTACCGTGTCCCTCATTTACTTTTCTCTTCCCTTCAGGGTCAGTGTACCGTGACGAGTTCGACCTAGCCATCCTCAAACTGCAAGAGGACAATCGTTTGGAGATCCTGAAGAGGAAGTGGTGGGATGGCGGCAAGTGTCCAAAAGAGGAGGACCACCGTGCTAAAGGTTTGTCTCTGCAGTTAAATCCACATCTTGGTTGATGATGCCAGAAAACACTTATCCCGCCCAATCCCGGCATCTCTCCAGGTCTAGGGATGGAGAACATCGGTGGCATCTTTGTGGTGCTGGTGTGTGGCCTGCTGGTGGCAATCTTCATGGCAGTGCTGGAGTTTGTCTGGATGTTAAGGCACGCACCAGGAAATGAGGTGAGAGAGGGCTATCTAACCTGCATCTGCTTTGTCTCCCTCTCCCCTCCCTGGCACCTTCCCCCTCGCGGAGCTGCTAGGCTTTTCCACAGTGCGCAGCTTTGACAGGAAGTTATGAGCACAAACCAAAGTAATACCTCGTGTTTTTTTTGTATTCATAGCAGAGAAGCATCCATTCGTACCATATATATATTACACAGAATAATCAAACTGTACAGTAAAAAAAAAGATCTTGTTTTAGTTATATTTACAGGGTGCTGCAAATCTTTATCTCAGCCTTAATCTAGTGACCTTATTTAAAACACACTCGCTGTTGTGTCCACGATTGTCAAAAACTACATGTCCTTCTCACCATCAAAAGTTGAAATATGGACAGTAGAGGATTAGTCGTGGCAGTCAACTAGAACTTTGCGCTAAGAATGGACTTCAAGCAAGGGCGTCAGATTTGTTTTGGAAGCAAAAAGAAAAAGACTGCTTTTTGGAAATGTCAGGACCAAGAGTCGCTACAGCTCGGTCACACAATGTTGGTTATTCAAAGTAACAGGGGACAAAACAATGATAAATGACACCTGAAACACTTAAAAGTGCCACGCTATGATTTGAAAGTTGCTGATACAGAAGCAAAATCACCAGCCAATAATGCAAATATTTCAAACTGCATCAGCACATTAGCTGTCCTCTGAGGCTGAAGACAGACCTGCATTATTACAACCTCTTAAACAGCAACTTTAAAAATATTTTTTTCTAATTATTTTTAGGAAGGAAGGAATTTAGATGCATTTTTTTACTGGCGAAAGTTGAAAGTGCTTTTGAAAATTATGCTGAAAGTGTGTGGTATTGTAATCCAGTATGAAACTATGATTTCAATGTAGCTTCATCTGGAGAGAGAACTAGCAAGCAACCTGAGTGTCCTCAGCATCCAGATGTTCTGCTGTTTGGAGGATTTTATTTATTTATTTTTTATTCACAATAGACAGATGAGTTTAGTGCTAGTGGAAGGGGCTCTCCTGTGATATTCATGAGGGAGGACTGCTGTCAACCACAAAAGATGACTTGAAGAATCAGAGAAAAATGTGCATGCAGTGATATCATTACCTCCGATGTGATTTCTTTAACAGATACTTGAATACTATTTGGCGCTGTGATTTTAACTCAATAAACATTCAGAAAGTCAAAAACCCACTCATGTGATTTCTTCTTTTGGAGCAGTACAGATTGATGTCTCACTCTAAATTGTGAACCCTGTGTGTGTTTGTGTGTGCGGGTCTATATATGTATCGTTCATATTTGTGCATCTGGATTTACGCCTGTGTGCATCTGTACAGTGTTCGTGTGCAGCTTATGTGGATTGGTGATGAGTTTCTTTTCCGTCTTGTGCTTGAGCTGCGGTGTCACGTCTGTGATTGCGATTATTTGAGTTTATATCCTTGTGTTACACCCAGCGGATCACTTGATCACCAGTGCCGGCGATGAAATGCGTGTGCTACACTTGTGGATGTGAAAAGTAAATTTAACAAGCCCGTGTGTATTATATGTGTCGCTGATTTCACTGCTGGCCGCTCAGTCTACATCACCCTATTCTCTGTCGCCCATGCAATTTCCCTATTATGAACATAACCCTGAAATGTATCTGTTGTGTGTCTTTGATGTCACTCCGTCTGTCCTGATCGAGCCCATAGTCAGTGAGTTGTCTGGCCTCTCTCTCTTTCTCTCCCTCTCTTATTCCCCTCTGCCCTATCTTTGTTTTCTTCCCGTGTGTGTGCTTGCAGCAGTCAGTGTGCGAGGAGATGCTGCGGGAGCTCCAGGGGATCGTTCTGTGTCGCGACAGCCTGCAGGCGAGGCGCCGCCGGGCGGCGTCGATGCTGCGGCCACGGCCCTTACCTCTGGAGGAACGTCGGGCGCGAGCTGCCGCTGTCAGCCTCAGCAACGGAAAACTGTGCGGGGGCACGGGACTGCCTGAACCCCTTTCCCACAGACTGGCGCAGGAGGCTGCCCTGGTCGCGAGGGGGTGCAGCCACATCCGCATTTGTCCCGAGTGCAGACGCTTCCAAGGACTGAGGATGCGCCCCACAGGGGGCCCAGGGGCCCTCCCATCTCCCACTCACAGTGAGGAGAGCATAGAATGGGACAAGACCACAAATAGCAGTGAACCTGAATAACGCCCCACAATTCCAGCAGGACTGCCTTTCCCAGCAGCCACCTCTCTTCTTTCCAGGGATCAAAGATCATGTGGCATTTTAATTCTGCCATCCAGAGTTTATCCTTAAAGGACAGGACAATGCTGTGGACTTTCTTTTACCCCTGAGGCGACCGCCAGCAGTGAGTTTTTGGAATCTCTCCTTGGGCGAACTTTTTCCTTGGTCATAGGAAAAACTGATGAGTCTGTCTCGTTGTGTTCTGTCCCTGGTGGCCCTCTGTACCGTGTAAAACAGGACAGACAAAAACAGCTACGGGGCATTTGTACTATGCAGTATTTCCAGTCATTTATCATTGTGCTGTTTCTTTTCTTTCCTTTTTAAATTATTTCTGTCCTCTGTTGGATTATCAGTACTGAATATTGTTATTCTATTGTTAAAAAAAAAAAACTTTAAACAAGGTCCTTTTTTTATCTGACAATTTACTCTACGAACGTATATTGCCTCTGAAGAGCTGCAGAGATGGACAGATTAAGGCAAGGTCAACCTTCACGTTCTTTTGTTTTGAAAGTGCCAAAAACCACAAGCATCAAGTTGTGGCTGAAGAAAGCACCACAGCCTTGAGAAGACGGCAAACTCATGTGAACATAGAAAACAAAAGGACAGACATGCGGACACAAAGACTCCTTTTATAGTAGTGATATTCTATTAAAAAATGTTTTAATTGTTGGGATCTCTGAAAGACAGTGATGCATGTCCAGAGGTGTTGGCCAGTGCTCACTGAATGAGTCATCCTGAAGTGGTTCTAGGGTAGTCAAGTCAACTTAAAGAAGGATTTTCTCTTTTGAATACCTGCTTAAAAACATGATGTCTACGCACACAAATGTACATGCACAGAGACATCCTCTTATATCATCCCTCTTCTGTGCACTGACATTACTTTCTCCTCCATCTGTCCTCTGTGTCTGACCCATTTATTGTCCTTGCACCAGTCCCCTTTATGCTCTCTTGCTTACAAATATATCCATCGTAAGTTATAAGACATCATTTTTTTTCTTTTTTTTTCCAGCTTACATATTCAGTATGTGTATCAAACCCAGCATATATTAGAACCAACCAAAAACAAAGTCCTCGGTAGAGTGAAGGGATTTTTATATCAGCAGTTGGCTTGGCTTGTTTTAAATGTCAGCGCAGTTAAACTTTTATTGAAAGTGATATTTTACACACTGCTCGTAGGAGACAGCCTGGGTGCACTCTGACATTTTGATACTATAATTTTTTGCAAAAAACCCCAAACCAAACTTAGAATACATTAACCAGGCTAAAACGTGGCGGATATTTAATGCAAAGTGATGCAGGAGGAGCTGAAACACACTTATTTTTCCTTTCCCCACTACCAAAGTATTTGAAATGATTAAAGTCAGTTACCTTGATTTGCTTTGCGTCAGCCATAACTTGAAGAAGTGAGAATCCACCACCAGCAGCACGAGTCTTAAAATCGCCTCACTTTCTGCTCGCATTACAGAGACATATGGCTTATTTTCCTGCTGTACCGGCTGGTTTGAAGGTGTTTCTGTACGATAGCCCGACCGTTTCACAGCGAGAATCAACGGTCATCCAGCTGTCTGCTCCGCTTCTTGCTTATCTTTGATGTGCCCATCATTTTAAATCTGCCCATCAGATTCTGTCAATCACCATCCCTCAAAACCAGGCTGCCAACACGACACAGCTTGAAGGTACCGCTGCAGCGTCTCTTGTTCTTTTATTAGCCACGAAAGCTTTCTGCCTCCATCCTTTTTCATCTGCAGGTTTTCATGCTTGGAAATTCATGCATATTATCATTTATCATCCTGTAGTAGAACACAACATATTTTGATCACTCTGTCGTTTAAATGAACATTTCATATTCATGGCAACAAACTCTGCACATCTTCAAATACAGTACATCTAATCCTCCAGTAAGGAGCTGCTGTGTTATCGACCCACAGAATTGTGTGTATTTACAGTATAATCATCGATATAATCATGGAGGTGCCCGGTAATGTGTGTTTTATTATTGCAGCAGTAAACTCATTTGGTGTTCATTATGTTCATAGGACAGAGAGATGCGCACTTAGGTGTGTGCAGTGATTTAATGGAAACATTTAAACGCACACAGACACACACCATGCAGAGTCATTCCCAGGATCCTCACAAACAGTTAATGTACACTTTCTGTAGCTCCATATATAATAACAGGTTTAAATCAAATTGCCAAGCAGATGGCAAAGAAAGAAGAGCCACAATTCATTGGTTTTTTTTAATGAAAGGTATTTCTATCCATTTGCTGAATGTCCCTAAGAAACTCATGAGAGTTTGAAGGCTCTCGCTGCTCTCAGTGCTAACTTCTTAAACACTCAAAACATTTACAGGGGGTGCTAAATCAAGCGTAGTTGGAATGAGATTGCCAATTACCTTGAAGGCACGAAGAGCAGTAGAGTAAGAATTAAAACAAATCCCACAGAAACACTGGGCGACCTTCTCTGGGAGACCACTGAGAGACGGCTCGGTTTGGCTGCTATGTTTTATATGCTTTATTTTTCTTATGTTGACATTTTTATTCCATTATAAATACATTTCTTAAAACAACCTCAATTCTCTGGGATTGCTGGCTTTGTCTCCTTTGTTTTTTTTCTGCTGTGATGTATTTGACCTTCTGGGCTGTTTAGATATGTCATGCTAAATAGCTTCTGAGTGCGCTTTCTTTTTTTTTGTTTTGTTTTTTGGGGGTTTGTTTTAGGTGAGGAGGGGGGCATTATACAACCGGGAGAAATATGCAGAGCACGCAGCTGCTTTGTTGTGACATATACGCATGCAGAGAAGCATCAGGGACGTATGGGTTTCTGGATGAGTACACAGAACAACTATCGAGTGAACCAGAAGGATCTGATGCACCCACATCTCGTTTCTCCCCCATAACTGAATTAACGTCTGCTCACTTGTGAATCCTTTGAACAGCTGAGAATTTGTGTGGGTAGGCAGTCTAACAGAGGCTAATGAGTTTAACAGCTCGCTCATGTGCTGTATAAGCGTCCACTCACTCGTAGCCCATCTATCACTGTGATTTTTCAGTGGATATTTCCGTCTCCTCGGGACAGTGATTGAACGCCACACAACACCCTTGGTCTGATTTATACTTGAATTCAGACTGCATCTCCCTCTCCTCTCCTCCTCGAGTGCCTGCCTCACAATCTTCCCATTGCAGCGTTAGAGATGACAAGTTTTCTTTTCAGTTTGTCACCACCCACAGCACGCGCACACATGCATTAAAAGCGTGACACACTAAACACTCACCGCCACCTGTATGTCACAGCTGTGTCAACTTTATTTTATCGTGCTCGTGCTTTTCCTTTTTACCCCTGGTGCTCCAGGTTCATGAATTAAGCGCATCTCTACCCACCCTCTGCCTAGCTGCTGTTGGATTTATGGAGCACATGATGAGCATTGAGTGCCTGCAGAGGTGGGTGAACAATCTACTTCACTCCTCGAGCTCACCCAGCTGTAGCACATAGCAATACCAGTTTCCTTGTAGTTGATTGCTGTCGTGCAAGGATTAAGGAATTACAGTGTACCGTGTAGTCACCCTAACAGCTAACATCCACATACACTTGGAAGAATAGCTTGTTCCATGTTTGTTTTTTGCTTCTTTTTGGGGGGGGAACCTGTCTATAACATTTAGGGATATTGAGATTATTTAAAATATATATATATTGTCTATACTGTTGCATTTAGTATGACTTTACTGCCTTTTTAAAATGGTAATTATTGAATCTATTCATTTTATTCCTGCTAATATTGCATCCCTCTGTCAAACAATTGCTTTTTCCTAACAGACACCAGATTTTCCAGGGGTGGCAGTATTCATAACAGTATTCAAGACAAGGCACTGCTACACATTTTTTTAGTAAGCGCTTTCCTGCTGATTTTATTATTTGCAATTAAGTGATTGCAATTATTTGCAGAAGGCTTCTTGTTGTTGTATGCTCAAAGAAAAGGTATTCAGAGTGCAGAAATTCTCTATAAGGTGAGACGCTGTCAGGGCTGTTATACAGCCTTTTGTTCGCTGACAGTTGTTGAACATATTGACCAAAACATCTTGACATTGTTTGTCTTTCAGAGAAATAAAATGGAGCTTCATTTCCTTTGTGTTTGTTCCCTCACTTTTCACTCCTGCCTTGATCGATGCCTCACAGAAGGAGGCACTGATCACCTATTTGTGTGCGAGTGGGTGGGTGGGTTAGAGAGAGCGTGCGTTTTGTGGGTTTTTTTTTTTTTGTTGTCCTATGTGATTTCTCTCATGCTCTTGGCAACACAGGAAATCACAGCCTTGACATTTTGCTGTATTGTTACCCGCATACTTGACAAAGGTGGTACACAGCCAAGTCAAATTCCAGTGGAAGCGTAGCCGACAGCGCTCTTTGTCACATACCCACCAGAAAAATGAAAGTAGAATCCTGTTCTTACAGAAATCCGTCACGTGGGTACTTAATAACAAAAACCAGGCTGGATTTAGATTTTTTCTAATAGCGAGTTACAAAAGTCATTTGTTTTGGCCAGATCGCTGGTCTTTGCTGACCCTGGATGAAGGTTTCAATGACAAAGATAAATATCAGTCCATTTCTGTAATGGCTCCATCATTTGCACAGCATCGTTTGTCTTTGGGCGAATGCTCCGATGCCAGAGTTCAAATTAGAATTTGTTCATTAATCGTGTTCACGGAGGACAAAAATGGTACGTTTGTTCTGCCTGCTAGAGAATGTGTAGAGAAAGGTAAACCCACAGGGAAAAGATACACCTATTAATGGGCTAATGAGACAGACAGACAGATAGATGGATAGATGGATGAAGTACATTGGTCTAAATATTGGCCATGTATTGGCCATACAAAGCTCTAAATTGGATGTTGGCTGCCTTTTGTTCCTCTGTCAGTATGATCCCACACTGCTTCTGGGGAGGCCAATCCATCACTGATAGTGTTCCATTTTGTGTGTTTCTGTCCAGGTATGCTTTTACTGCATTGGCAGTGCGTTTAGGATCATTCTCATGCCGAAAAGTGAAGCTACTTCTAATCAGATGCTTTCCAGATGGTCAAAATGTGAAAGTACTTCTCTCCCTTCATACATGACAAGATTCCCAACACCACTGGCTGAAATTCAGCCCCAATCCATGACTCCTGCGTGTTTCACAGATGGCTGTAGACATTCACTGTTCTACCAACAGTTTCAAATTTGGACTCATCTCTCTATAAAGACCTGTTGCCTCTGATTTTCATTCCATACCTCAGACTCATCTCCCTCTTTCCCTTCTTTAAAAATGACTACTTGACAGCCACCCTTCCACTGAGACCGTTTCTGATGAGGCTTTAGCAAACAACAGATGGATCTACTGAAGGGCCACCATTTCTCCAGTTTTTAAGGACACACTACACATGCAGACATATGCAGTGTTTTCAGCTAATAGCTCTTTAGGGATCAACTTATTGGCTAATAAAATACTATTTTATCCCTGTCAAACTTTAGTATCTTT
Source organism: Aulonocara stuartgranti (assembly GCF_965226115.1). Lineage (NCBI taxonomy): Eukaryota > Metazoa > Chordata > Actinopteri > Cichliformes > Cichlidae > Aulonocara > Aulonocara stuartgranti. The sequence goes on from NC_138950.1 coordinate 19,526,226, forward strand.
AGCATCTTTTCAGCAATTTGAAGAAATGGGAACAAATTTTGTGATTAAATGATTCATGGCTCAGTCTTAAGTGGCTTTACAAACAAAACAACAGTCTGCTGAAAATGGACTGGATTAAAAATTAGTGAAAAAGCAGCTAAAGTCCAAAGAAAAACTCTAAGGACCTTCAGAAAGCCTGGAGAAATATTGCTCAAGACCACTTTTAATAAAAATCTGACTCCTAGGAAGGAAAATGCCAAAAATATGGGGGTAGCTCAAGACTTTTGCACAGTATTCTATGTAATACAAATATTTTTTTCTTTTTGATGCTTAAACTGTATTTGACTTATCCGTGCTTGCTAATACATCTTCCATCACTGACTGCTGCAGGGCTCATAACATTTCCACTATGGGAAGATAAGGCACAATGTGCCAATCGTTATTTTTCTGCACCTCCACTAACAGGTGCACTATGCCGTTCTCATTTTAACTACTGCAGTCGACCCCATTAAGCCCTAAACAAACTGAAACGGGCAACAGCTCCTGGTGGTTTGAGGAGGAAATATTGGTTTTCTGATAAAGGCCTCTTGAGTTCCTGCGTTAATTGGCCGTCAGAGCACAGAATTATCTTAATCCCTGAGTAAATGATTCATTACCCCACAGATGAGAGACTAAAAAAATGCACTGGGCCACGAAAAAAGATGCACAAGTGACAGCCTTGAAAATAAAATGTGTTTATCTCGCTCCCTGCAGGGAAAGTCGGGTTTTATTGATGCGGGGCAGCTGAATCATATTTCCTGCATGATTAATTTTTTTCCCCCCGTGCCTTTCTCTTGTTATTGCTTAGTATTAATCTGCTTGATACTGAGCATTAGTTGTGGTTTTCTTTACATCGTGCATTTGTTTCACGTCTCCCTCGTTGTCTTTTACCATATTTGGCCTCTCAAAGGCTGCCACAGAGAACTCTATCTACACTGCCATCTCTGCTAGCATGCATACTTGTTGTGAAATCACAATAGTTACAGTTTTTTCACCAACAGCTTTATTCATTTTCACCACTTTATTGTAACCCCCAAATGTTTTATGCAGCTTTTTTGGATTTTGCGCTCTTCTATATAAACAACAAAATACTTACTGTACTACTAATATTCATATAAAATACAGTATACACACTGTAATGCTCTAATAGCAACTGAGTGTCAGTGGCCACCATCTTTCTGACCACAAGCAGTCATTTGCTACATCTAGTGGGCGCTACATGCCACTACATGGTGATCTATTTCCTATTCTAAAATATACATTAACATCCATACAGTTACAGGTGAGCCATACACAGCACTCTAGCAGATCAAACAGAGTCAGTGCTGTAGCTACAGCATTAAACAAACACATCTCACTGCTGTTCTTACTGTATATGTCAGACTCCTGTATTTTAAAGATCCAGGGCATTTAGGCCAAATTCAGAGAGCAGCTCCTTGTACTTTTGATGAAGAGTTGCGCTTTCGTCTTCCCAACCCTGTCGAGTCGCAGACAGCTGGGAACTCAGGCTGTCGAGAGTCTCCTGCAGAAAACATGGGCAGCATTAAAATGCAAGCTAAGATTTTCCCTTCAAGTCACCGACTTGTCCAACCTGATTTCCCTCCCTTCTTAACCACCTTTATCACTGATGAGTTGTAAGGGTGCACTGAAGGAGGTTTAATTAGATTCTGTGTCATACTTGGGAAGAGAGGAATAATGTTAATTACATATTAAAATCCTATCTCTGCGATCAGAGGCTGAGCCCTCGAACAGGGCTCTAAGCTTGACCACTTACCTTTGAAGATCTGAGCGCTGAAAATTTGCATGCACTGTCTGTAGCCAGCCAGTCGGACTCGGGCGCTAGCGAAAAGGTCAACAATGACCCCATCCCTCATCCATTACATCTTAATGGAAAAAACTCCCAGGAAGTGGAGTTTTTTTTTCTTCATATTTGTCTCACTTAAATGTTTTGGGTCATAAAACAAACTCTAATATTAGATGGAGATAACCCAAACAAAAAGCTGAGTTCAGTTTCACCTACCACACCCAGTTTAAATTGCTGACATAGCTGTTGAATCAAGTAACAAGAACCTGTCTGACAAAATGTAGCAGGCTAAAAGGCAACACATCATGCCACGATTGACAGAAAACAACTGAGAAACAAAGTGATTGACATCTATCAGTCTAGAAAGGGTTACAAACTTTATCGAGAAAACTTGGAACAGGGTTGTACCTTCCCAGGAGTGGCAGGCCTACCAAAAAAAGCACTTTGATGACTCATCCAGGAGGTCACAGAAGAACCCAGAACAACATCGAAAAAACCGCAGGCCTCACTTGCCTCAGTTATGGTCAGAATTCGTGATTCAACAATAAAAACAGATTGGGCAAAAATGGCATCCATGGGTGAGTTCAAGAAGAAAAACCACTGCTGAAAAAGGAGGCGCTCATATCACATTTGCCAAGCAACAACTTGATGAACCCCAAGGGCTTTTTGAACATTTTCTGTGGATTGACGAGACAAAAGCTGAACTTTTTGGAGGTTCCCTATTACATCTGGCATAAAACTAACACAGCATTTCATAAAACGAACATCATATCAACAATCAAACTTGGTTTTGTGGTGTGATGGTTTTGGGCAGCTTTGCAGCTTCAGGACCGCATACTACTCATACTTATAAACCCTCCAATATAGATGAATGAAAATAATTCTGCGAAGAAGAGTGTCTCAAATGGCATGTAAATGTCACAAATATGCAAAAAAATAAGAAATCAGGAAGAGGGCGAATACTTTTCTACAGTACTATTTGTGGCTTCTTTTTTACAGCAGTTTCTCGGTCATGTTGATTGCATAATTTCTGGTGTTATGTGCATTGATAGTTCCATAAAGCTGCAAAGTTTGTAATGGCGTGGTAAGTTTTCTGAACTAAGCACCATATTTCAGGCCTGCTTATAGAAGAAAATTACTCACTTTGCATCAGAAGTTAGTGAGGACATTCTCTGCCTGTGCAGCTACACTTGGAAAAAAAAAAACTACTCTAATGGTCATAAAAGGACATCTTTATTGATACGTACTAAGGTGTCAAAACTTGAGGATACAGGGGAAGTCGGCAAATGTCATTTTATGGGGGAAGAATTAAACCACATCTATACTGTACACTCCATCTAGTTTTTTAGTATTTCTGACCTACGATTATTAGACATAAACTGCAACAGTTTTCATCAGCATCATCATAATATCATATGAATCATTTTTAAGTCACTTAACTCATATAAAACATCCATGACAGCTCTATTAGCGTTTGCTTAGTTTGTCATTTTAGACTGAATTATCAGCTCAAAGCAATCATACATTCAGGAGCTTGACTTTCAAGAAACTGGTGTCATCACACTGCTCTTTCAAGAGTCACACATAAGCTGCAGGTCTGACCAACAAGAAGAAGTGCTAGTACCTTCCCATGACTTTGGCGGAACTAACTCTGAGATCAAGTTCTCTGAGGGTTGGCCTAACTGCACATACAAGACAAAGCTGCCCCACATTGTGCAAAAGGTTACCTCAAATGGGTATTTTCGTATACGTGTAGGCTTTCAAATGCGTATTGTTGCCACAGTGTGTGCTTGAACTGCCTTGTGTTGAAACTCACATGAAGGATCTTCTCATAGTCTGACTCCATGTTGTCCAGCTTTTGTCGAAGGTCTGCTATGATGGCATCCTTCTCCTGCTCCACTTGCTTACGCTCACTTTTCTCTTTACTCAGTTCCTCCTGGGATAGGGCTATACAAATACAGAGAGTAAACTCTTATGTGGATCCATTTGTTTGATTATACTTTAAATATAGATAGACCATACCAAGGTCTTCCTTCAGTTGGCTGACTTCCTGTTCCAGTTTCTTCACCTTGTTGGTCAGTTCGGTCTGCATGGTTTTGTACTGGCGACTGAGGTCTAGAATGACATTTGCGTCAGCTATTTCAGACTTCATTGCTGATTCACTTTGAAAAGCTAATACAGCAATCAGCTTAAGCGCCCGGCTAATTAGATTTTTTGTTCCTCAAAAATTACCCTAACCTCGGCAAACACACCCCTTGTCCTCACTCCCAAAGGGATCCGCACTTTGATCAGGTTATTAAAAGACAGACTAATTTTGGATTCGTGCCCCATCTGTACCCACCCCAGTAGATGTCCCTGTGGTCTTGTCTCTCGCGCTGCAGCTTCTGTTCCATGTCTCTTACACGTCTCCTCAGGTCAGCTCTGTCTGACTGGACCCTTCTTAAAGCCTCACACTGTAAGGCTGCAGGAAGTCACACAAACACATGCAGGCATTGAACGTACAAACCAGAGGGAGCTTTCTTTGTTTTTTGTTTTCATAAGCAAAAGTGGAAATTACTTTCTTATCAAAACTTGTATTGATGCAAACTAAATTATCCATTAAACATGCCCAAATATGCAGTCAAGTTTTAACATGTGGGCTTTCATTTCCACTTGTATTGCTTTTAGACGTTTTAAAACATGTTTTTTTTTTTTTTAGTATTTTCTATCCTTTTATGGGCCAAAAGACTGATCTCTTAATAACTCACTTAAAATCTATATACAACCCAATAACATGGGAGATCAGCGATTTAAAAGGGAACAGACATGACAAGGAATGGATCTGCTAAGTCATTTTCAGTTTGACCCTTTATGTAATAATCATACAATCTGTTTTTATTATTTATAAAGGAATAAAACCTCAAGGCTCACCTATGTGATCCTGCAGAATGGCTATATCCAGAATACTGTGCCTATGCTTTTCTTCCACGTCATTTTGACCTGTAACAACACAGAAATATGTGTAAGAAATAGAAGATCTGCAGTCACGAAAGGAAAAAAAAGAATCTCGATTACATTTTTCTGGACTTTTCTCTGCGGTCTTCTTTGTCTTCTTCTTCGGGGACATGCTTGCTTAAGGCTGCCTGTTCAACCCACGGACACGCACAGGCTCACAGAGGGCCTACGCTTACTGTATGGTGGTGAGACTCTGTTGCTGTGCACTGGTTGCTGAGTGAGCAGCCATAAAACAAAGTGTCCGGTTTAATTGATAGTTGAGTGACTTTTACAACAGCCAGTCACACATGACTGGGGAACGCGCACAGCGCCAGCTGCCTTCAGTATATGTGAAAGCGTCTTTTGTTGCTAGGGGTTACCGAGGCCCGAGCCGGGAGAACTCAGAGATGCACTCAGCATCTCACTGAGATTTTATGAATGCTCTACAGGCAGACGCGCGTGCTCGGTTACATTCATTTATCGAGAACGCGCTTTAAAAAGAAGGCGGGGAGTTTAGGGTTTGGGCAGCGGGGAGAGAGACGAGAGGGTGGGGGTTAACGGAAGAGGACGTACAGGAAAGGAAAGGGCCGCACATACACGTCAGAGGGGGGAAACAGAAAATGCTGGGCAATGTTTAAATCCCATAATTATTTATTCACCCTAGTTCCCGTCTATGACCGTGAGGCTTTCGCAGCTTTAAGTTCAACTTCCTCTCCTCGGTCGTCGCTGAGCGCTTTGTGTCGTCAGGCTCGCAGCCCGCAAACGAGTGCTGACAGTGTCACACAGCCTCTGAACTTCCCCTGAAGACACGGCACAGCCGAAAAGAGCTGCTGCTGACAAAAGAGAGGAACGACATCGCGGCTTGGACGGAGGCGAGGACACGCTCGAGTCCTGCGAAGAAACCGTTGCCATTGTCCTCCAGCTGAGGGCGAGAGGAGCCAGGTCTGGTGCTCCGTTAATTAGCCTGCGTGGGTCCCTGCAGAGAGAGAGGGAGACGCTGAGCAACGCAGCCTGCTAGCTGCGGCACAGAGGGGGACTTGTGCAGGGTGTGAGTGACCGTTGGGCTTGTTTTATCCACAATCTGGACATTTATCTACCAAATAATCATGTTATATTTACTGATGGGAGCCTTTATCCAATAGTCATCTCTTCCTCCCTCATTTTACCCCCGTCGGACCCTGGCTCGGATTCGCCGCTCGGGCACTGTCCTCACAGGGGGTACGGGATCACCATCGCCCGGTCCAACCAACTCCAGGCGGCGGTTCGGTCCCCCTGACCCCCTGCCCTGCCTCACCTCGCCTGTCTGCCGCTGTGGCCGACCCTAGCCGAGCCCGAACATGGCTGGGAACCTGAAGAAAGGCGGGGGGATCATCGGAATGATGAAGGATGCCTTCCAGCCACACCATCACCACCTCCACTCCCATCACCAGCCCGGGGCCGTGGACAAAAAGACGGTGGAGAAATGCTGGAAACTAATGGACAAGGTTTGTCAACGTTAAGCCGTTAGCGTTTGCTTACGCGTCGGATGGCTAGAGCGACTGCTAGCTAACCGTAGCTAACTTGCGATAAGCTAGCTAATCTTCGCCTGCTGAAGGTCTGTTGTTGCTAAGTTAGCTAACAGGCTGGTACAGGATATGGTTAGCTAACTTTAGCTCACAGATAACCTGAACTCTTGTTTTGTTCGTCATGTGGCACGCCACTTTCGTAGCAGCTTAATATTAACTGGCATAGGAAGGCTTAGTTTATTACTTGGCAGGGTTGTTAACACTTTCGGGTAACTACTCTTTAGTTGTGAAACCGCGGTGCATAGCGTTACATTGTTTGACCACGGCTAAATATTTTAAGGTATATCACAATCTTTAGCTCTAACAGGGAGGTTAGTATTCTTTAAATATGTCACATAAGAGCTGAATCTAACGACTTTGTGACAGGAAATTGAAATACAAGGGCTCCCAGCACTGCAACGGTGTCTCCTGTAGCTCGTTTATGAAAAATCTATAGTCAGCTGTCTGTCAACCCTTGAAAATTGTAACAAATTGTTTAGAGAACAAGAAAAGTACGCATTTTACGTGTCCAGCTATGGTCTTTACCAGGGGAGAGTCATCTCACTGCTTTACTTCTCGGAAAAAAGCCTGCAACAGTTTGACCCCCAGTTTCCTGTGAGATTCACACACGGCTTTTTTGTTTCTCAACTTCCAACGCGACGCATTATAAACTATGATGCCTTTGCAAAACTACTAGCACATTTAAGTGTGTTTTGCTTAGTCGAGCCTCAATTAGCACAGACAAGAACACAAGTGGCAATGAAACGTTGATCTTTATTATCACCTTGTTTTCTGTGAATGTTCAACACTTCTGTAGAAAGCTTGTCTAATACAGACCAAAGAAGAGGGAGGCCGCTGATCTGATCTGCCACACATTAAACTACCTGCCACCTATCAGTCTGGCTCTTGCAGTTTACAGAAGGGATTATTTTGCCATGTTAATATGTTTTTTTTTTTTTAGAAACTGATTGACTGGAAGAAAAACAGCCAGATAAAGGAATATCTTACCTTTAAAAAAAAAAAAAGAAGCTATACCTCACGTGCCAAAGCGATTTTACTCCATGGGACTGCGTAAAATAGCAGCAGAAGTATATTTAGTATTATCTAAAGTGAACCCACAAACCAACAGATACCACTGACCAAGACCTGCAGAACTATAACGCAGTTTCTCCTTGAAAACACCTCCCACGTAGAACTAAGTTAAATTTTGATCCTCTGTTACTTGCTGTACCTGTTCTTCAAGATCTGTATCTGTTGCAGTGGCTAATTTTTATCTGTTGTCACATCAATTTTGTGCTGCCTGAATGCTCAGTGATAGTGCGACGAAGAGCTCAAATCACTTTATTTTTTCATGATGAAGATATGGTTGTTTTTTGTTTTGTTTTTTTCTCTGGTGGATAAAGAAAATGATTGTCAATTTATTTATAGGCAAATTGCTAATCAGGCCGTGGTTTTACAGTTGGGGCATGTGTCAATGTGTAAAGTCAGTATTCTTAATTTAGCTTTCCTGTATTAACTATAAGTTATCTGATGTTTTAAAACAAGTTTAACATCAGATCCTGTTCTTGTCTCTGTTGTTGCACTGCCACATCCTTTTGGCTAATTAGGTAAAGTAATACTCTAAACTAAAATCAGAAGTATTAGCTACGGAAATGCGTTTAGTAAGATTTTAAGTTTTGGCCAATATCAAGCCCTGAATTTCACATCATAATCTAAGACAGTCATTTATTTTATTTTTTTTTATTTTAATCAGTTTTATGCGTACAAGACATTGTTCGCGGTGTGGAGGTGTATAGTTGAAAGGTACTTAACATTTACACAGCTCGTTCTTCGTCTTCATTCTTTTTCATGCCTTTTTGGGACTAAACAAGTGTATCAAGACGATGATTGCTGCCTGGCCTACAACATGGATTGACTCTATTTAGTGTATAGACACTGATCATAATACCACATTACCTTCTCCTGCTGTGAGGAATCATTATTACTCTTTCAACATTGAAAACGTTTAGGGGACATTGTCTCACTAAAGTGTGAGAAAGCACTTAAAATGGCTGTTTGCAGATAAAATCCCCCAAAATTCAACCAGCTCCAACTTGTCTTCAACCTGTAAAATACCTTGAAGTTCATGTGGAAAAATCTACATAATCACACCAGGTGTAGAATCACCTGAGAGCGAGAGAGAGACAGAAAGATCAGTGGAATGTAATTTAGCTCGGAGGGGATCAACATTTTACTTCAAGTCAGAAGCTTTAACACATGCTGACATAGAGCATTCAGCAGTTGTGACCTTGTACCAGCGCATGCATGGATTATGTTTGGCTGAGGGTTGGGCACAAGTGTTAGCACTAAGCGCTTGGAGGCCTGGAGAAGGTTAATGGAATTGGGACACATTGTTGGTAATATTGGCTCTTTTTTTTTTTTAAGTTCTCCAACAGTCACGGCTCAGTTTGGTAGACTCAATCATTTTTATCAGCCAAATCATCAAGGTGTTTTTATTTTTACTTATTATGCATTAATATTTGTATAGTTTAATTTTTGAATCATGATAGTGGAATATGTTGCACGGTAAAACAATGTAGTCTATACAGCATAGATTCATATGCCTAAAAATAAAACTACATTAACAATTGTAATACACTTAAAAAGTTTTTCCATTGATGATGATTAATAAACAAAGTGTTTGAGCTCTTTGAAGTCTCATTACTTCCACAATGCCACACTGATGCCTTTTAAATGGAGGAAGCAAGGAAGTTCATAACGACATTCTTGTAATGCTGTTCCTGCCATATCTCTTTCGTACATTTTCACATGATCAGTGGACAATAATTTGGCCTGGTCTGCAAAGAATAAGCCACGTCCTGTTTTTGACATACAGTTGTTCAGTAACTGAAGCTGACAGCCTGGCTACACAGATGTATAAAAGCTCGGGCTGGAATCGGGACATGACACCCAAAATGTTTGGCTGTGTGTTTCGTAATGATTCATGAATTGACCCGGCGAAGTGCAACACTGCAGTTAGATTTGTTGCACATTTTTGAGGATGAAACATGTTAATGCGCTCTCCTGAATGTCTTCAACGTTGTCATAAACTTGGTTCCAGTCATGGTTAACATGTTTTATAAACCCATGTGACAGATGATTGTCACGTTCACGGTTCGGGTGAGTCGGTGTTCGTAGATAGACACTCGTGTTTGTCAAAAAAAATTTGGCTTTTGTTTGCATTTGTGTTCTCGAAGTTGCTCACTTGAGGTTTTTCAAATTTGCAAGGCAATCATGTCCAAATGTTAAGTAGAGAGAATTTGAGTCTGTAAGGCAGAAGTAGCATAGGATGTGCAAATTAAAATGGGGAAGTGTAAACTCATTAACAGCTTCTGTAAACATGCTCAAGAAGTGGAACATAGAGGGACTACATGCTTAAAACATGCTAGTCAAAAGGGGATGGGAAGGGTGCAGGAATTCTTGTTTACAAAATGTAATATCTTAAAAAGGAGAGCTACTGTAGGGTTAGGACTATGCTCTACACCAGCTAAATCTCTTTTTCTTAAAGTTGAATCACAATGCACAATATGTATGCATTTTCTACTTAATGTTCAGTCAGAAGTCAAAGCCACATGTGACACATCACAGGCCCTTTTAGCATATTTTGAAGCAGCAGGTGCAGAACGCTATTGCTTCATAAAAGTTTAAATCTGCTGGTTAGCTCTTTGCACTCTCTCACTGAGCCTGCATAATTGTATGGGTTTTATTCTGGTTGGTGCAATTTTATCTCACAGTTCAAAGACACAAAGGTTAAGTTGGCTGATGATTATAAATTGGCTTTAGTTTTGGATTAAATGGTAGAAACTGCTGTCTCTCGTTGAGTTAGACATGTTATGGACTGGCTACCTGTCTAGGGTATCCCCCGCCTGTTGTGTTAGCTAGACTTCAGCCCCCTGTGACACAATTTGGATAAACACTTGGGAGTGTAAATCACCATCCAACTGTGTCTGTTGTGTTTAAAAATGTATATTTTCACATGAAATGCTGCGTAGCTGTAGTAAATGAATAAAAAATGCAGGCGACTAGCTACATAATTAATGTAGGTTTGCCATCTAGGTCATTCTGATAGTACGGTGATAAGTAAACTAACTTAAGATGTCACAAGGTATTTAAACTTTGCTACTCTGTCTATATTTTCGATTGCATAATATACAGACTTGCATCACTCTGACTACTCTTAACTTCACAAAATGTTTAGGGAACACTTTCTTTGTCTTTTTAACTTTATTGGCTTTTTCTGTTCTGCACGTCTCCTGTCTAGGCTCACAGACACTACTTTGCACTAAAGATAAGTGCTCTAATGCAAGAAGAAGCTAATTTATGTGAAATTCTCTATATGATATAAATACTACCTTAGTGATGTAGAGAGTGAAAATGCATAGTGACACATGGAATGGATTGTGCAGATTATCTTTCTGTTTCTCTGTCCCTTTAACTGCTCTTTCATCACTCACTTTCTACCACATCTTTTAGCTTGAGTTTTATCTTATGTATTCTTTCTAACCGTATCTTGCCCTCCCCCTCACATCCTCCCTTTCTGCAGGTGGTGCGGCTATGCCAAAACCCCAAACTGGCTCTGAAGAACAGCCCTCCCTACATCCTGGACCTGCTGCCAGACACCTACCAGCACCTGCGCACCATTTTGTCTCGTTACGAGGGCAAAATGGAGACTTTGGGTGACAATGAGTATTTCCGGGTCTTCATGGAGAACCTGACAAAGAAGACCAAGCAGACCATTAGCTTGTTCAAGGAGGGCAAGGAACGCATGTATGAGGAGAATTCACAACCAAGGTGAGAAAACTGGATGAAATACATGGAATAGATGCCCATCTTAATCGTATCAGTGTCTATGTTATAAATTATTTGCCTTCTCAAGTTCAAATGCTTTTCTCAACCTTGCTGAGCTGCTGTGTTCATTGTCTTCAATGAAACACATCTGAAACGGGAATTTCAAGGTGTGAAACCTTCTTAATGCAGCAGTTCATTGTGAATAATTCTGACAATGCAGGTACAGCGTGAACAATTGCTCCCAGCCCCAGCCCCAAGGCTGGCTGTAGCTCAAGAAGCATCAAAACAAGAGGAAAGATGTGTTGTGGTTTGAGCATGTGAGCGTTTGTGGTCAAAATGGCGCTTAATCTACAGCTGCCTGCCTGCATGCTGCTTTGTTTTTGTGCCTTCATATCTCTGCCATCTACTCGAGCATAGTTTCGCCATGTAGTTTATTTTACTTTTTTGAAAAGTCACATGGTGCCTCCCGCTTGTCTCTTTCTTTTGTCTTTCTTGAAGTTTTTTTCTCTATCTAGAAACAGAGTGAAGTGTATAGTCTGTCCCGAAAATAAGTAGATGTCATGGCTTTGTTTGGAGAGACTCAGATTATTGAAAAGACATTCCATTTGGGTTTTGTTTTTGTTGTTGTGTTTTTGTTTGTTTGTTTGTTTGTTTGTTTTTTACAAAAAACAAAAAAACCTCAGTATAAAGTGAGGTTAGTGGTAACTGGCAGCCTTTCTTGAGGTGCAGACTATACTGGAAGAAGCTGATCTTCTTTGTATATATTTACAGACGCCCTTTTAGTTTCATGTATGCTGTGGGTGAATGCTGTTGGACTTTGTTGTGATTTGAATACTTTTTCCTTTTACAGCAGATCACTCCAAATGACATGAACTGCCGTCAGATTTTGTGCCTGCAAGGACTTTGTCCAGAATATCTTTTCTCACTGGTAGTAGGCAAGATGACTTGCAGCAGTTTTTTTTTGTGTTGTCAAGGAAACCTTTATGACAGACTGCCATCTTCAGTAGATTTTGGACCCTAAGTTATTTGAAAATGGGTGAACTGAGACCATAGTCAAAGGACATAATACCCACTATGATACCAAGTACATCGTACTTACAGGTAGTAGTTTTGCCTGAGCACACATGTTCTTCAGATGTCAACTGGGAAACTAACCATGGCAAAGTTTCCCAGGCATCATTTGTTTTTTCACAATGCACATTACAGAATGCATGTGTTAGTTTAGTCAAAGGAAGACAGCACAAGTTCTACCCACACATAGGGCAAAACTATTCATAGTTCTCCATTATCTTCAACACATAAAGGCACCTCCTTGGCAATTCCAACTCCAATCGAAAAACCCTGAAGGTTCCCTGCAGCGTGAAGAAAACACAGTCATTTGTTTAAGCCGCCAAACTGAATAAACAGGTTTTCTATAGGGCACAAAAGTGGATCCCAGCAGTAAGACAGGCGGCGCTATCAGTAGTAATAAACATGTAGGATCCTGACACAGTACATCTACTACTTGTACATCAAGACATTTGTAAATAATAAGTGCGATATCCAAGTTTCAACTGTAGGCTACTATATTTCTGCAAGATGACCTTTAGCATTTTGACAGTAGGAATCTTTTGTTGTAGTGGTATGTGGATGATTGAGAGACCGGAGGTGGATTGACAAAAAATTAAGAGGTATTGTTTTCTAAATAAAGTTTAGAACCATAGAAACAATAACATCAAAACAACACTGTTTTTAAGTTGTCATATATAAGAATGAATGAATGACCTGGCACCATATTTCTTTGCTGATCAGAGCTGATAAGGTTGACCGCGACCTTTTATCTAGTTTCCGATAGACTTTTCTTAGGACTAGTCTAGGACATTAAAGAAAATATAATTGTGATATCCTGTTAAATTAACACTGTCTAATTAACATTACAGATGGGTGGGACTGATAACATTTGCAAGCATCATTTTATTATTAGCCATAGCCGCTACCTTCTACCAATGATAACAAACAGCATAATGTTGCTATCAGGTAATTGCTAATGCTAGGCTAACATTTATTATAACTGTTTAATACTTAAAGCTTCGTTTTCAACAAAATTTACTGACGTTAGTGAGGAAAGGGCTTTATGCCAGTATTAGCCAGTACTAAGCTGATATTTGTACTGAGTGTGGGATCTCAAGGTGGTTCATCTCTGCCAAGTAAAGCTTATATGTGAAGTTGATCAAAAGTAGTTTATTTGTTATATTGGTGCTAATCCACAGACTGTATGTATAAGATGGAAGCAGCTTCCAGCTTTGAAAAGTGAACACCCAAATGTGGTAAACCTGCATTTTTAAAATAAAAAAAAAAATAAAATAAAAAAAAGTAATTAATTAATGGCCAACAGGGAGTTGCTCTTCCAGTTACACAGACTTCCAGTAGTATAAGTTTGTGGAAAATTGGCCATCGACTCCCTTTCTCTGTAACCTCAGTAAACACTTAACAGATGATTCAAGTCATGCTCAATAGAATATTAACTACATTTTGTAGACTTTGGTCATTGTGAGAGTCAGAACCGTGTCTTTATATGCAAGAAATGAGAATTTGTAACAACTTGTTACGGACAAGTCTGCAATCATGATATCAGGGCTACCCACCCTTGCTCATTGCTCATCTTGGGATGATGACTGACATTACTGTGGCAGCGTCTTGTTTGTTTGTTTTTGTTTGTTTTGTTTTGTAATACTCCGTGTGCTAAGTCCTCCTTTGCTGTTGGCATTTTCTTAATTTTCAGAGTTTTCTGGAGTGTAACTATAACCATGTTACTATTGTCTGACCTCGGGAAAATTTTATTTGTGTTGTGCATTATAAATTTTCTAATTTCAAGATCAAGTAATCAAGTAAACTTATTCGACCATTCATAATTTAAGACTAGTATGCACTTTTTAATAAAGTCTGTAAACTTTGTTACAGTAATAAGGAGTGTGACTATCACTTGATCTTAGTAAAAATGATAATAACAATAGAAATAAAAGTCTGAAAGTTTCAAAGTTTGCAAAAACAAAATTTTGCCAAGCACTTGTGATAAGATTAAACGTGCAGTCAAAAAGAGAGAGAGAGAGAAGCCAAAAAATGTATGTCATTGAAGAAGCCACTAGTGGTTTACTTTGGACAGCTGTAATGCTTCACCACTGTGAAAAAAAACCAAAAAAAAAAACCTCTAGAGCAGAGTCAGTGTGCAGCAAATTGGCTCACATAGTAGCCCTCTGTGGATAGTTGCTTTTCCAGTGTTGCTGTGCATGCTCTTTGTAATAATGCACTGAAAAGTCTACAGTCATACGTGAAAGGAAAGTGAAGATTTAGACTATTTATATGCCTGCAACGAGGAAGTGGATTTGTTGTATGGCTTGAATGACAGCGAGAAAAAAATGGCTTAAAAGTGGGCTCATCGGTACCACCAGATTTTGATTATTGCAATAAAAACGAACACAGGTGGCTAAAATTTGGTAGAAATTTAGTTGATCGGAGTAAATTTCCCTCCAAGGCTAGATCACTTGATCACTTGCAGAACTAAATCAGAAATACATGGTTCTAATGTTTCTTCACACATTGGTGTAACCTGGTATTTCCTTTGAACATAGTCTTTTTTTTTCTTTTAAATTAAGCAATCATTTTATCAAGTCAGTTGTCAGATGTACATCCTCATCTAGTTGCTCAGTTCCTCAATAAGATTGTTTTCTTTCAGCTGCCATGACCGTAATGTTGCAGACATAGAAGCAAAAAAATGCCAAAGCAACCAGAGAGAAGAGGAAATGTCTATGTGAACCACTCCTGTATTTGACATGAGGCGATAAAGCTGTTTTTAGACATTGTGTCAATTTCTCTGTGAAATTTGTTTTTATCATTGCTTGATTGGACCAAGAGACTGTGCAGAAAGAAGGGGAAAAAATCGTGCTTGAAGGAGAGGAAATGGACACACACACACACACAGACAGTAGCCAGGCATTACACACAAAGACTGCCATTGTCTCAAAGGAGAAGGCAGTGGCAGTGACACTAACCAATGGGTGTCAGCCCACTTAAAAATGCTATAGAATTGACCAATGACGGAGAGATGCTAGGAAACTAATAAAACAGAAACTTGGTTAAACAGAAGATGAGGATAATATGGGCCTCAAATAGAAAAATGAAAATGCAAGACCGACTGACACTTGTTATCTCCACCACTTTAACTTCAGCCAACATCAGTGCTTGTCAGCCATTGACTTCAGGGTCTATGATTGGGCTTTATGTCTATTTTCAAATCAAAGTGAAGGATCTCAAGTGTGTTATAAGAGCCCCAAATGAAAAGTGGGTGGATATGCTGTGATGCGATGTCGTGCAGACTTCTCCGCAGTTTTTGGCTTCTATTTATCCAGCCCCCCACTAACGCATAAGCCACGCAGATTGTTTAGCTTTAGAGATGAAGCAGAGTCGCGGTAGCACAGTATACGCCTGGGTTTGTTGAGCAACACTTTTCGCTTGGGCTTTGACTGTGGGAGCAGCTGAGTCGGGTGGAAACGAGGTGCAAACATAGTCACAGAGGAGAGGAAAAAGAGGGGGTTCGTTGTTGAAAGTCGAAGAGGGTAAGATGAAAGTGAGTCGACTCTAAGCAAAACTTAATTAACAGTGACAACCCATATTCGGTCAGAATCGACATGACACAGTCAGCACTTCCCCCTTGTTTGCTTCACTTACTTCCTCTTCTGGCTTTACGCAGCACAATCGAGACATTTTCCGCTGTAGGAGTTCACAAAGAGCCAGACTGTTAGTTTATTTTTAATATACAGTTTAGATTAGTTTTAAATTTCAACCCAAGACCAAATGTACATTATTGCCTGTTCTCAAGATGGCTAGAAGAGTAGGATTAGCCCTTAAAGCTCTTCCTTTTCTAAGCAGGAAGTAGAGCTACAAAGTCAGACCATATTGTGCTATAAAAAATGACCAGTCACTACTTCTGCACTTAACAGCCCAGTGTTTTGTAACTGTGGTCTCTTGTTGGCTGTTAATTGGTCTACGTTGAAAGTAATTGACTTTCCAAATCTCTTCTTGATTAATACAGCTTTTCTCTCTTTTTTTTTCAAGCCAGTTTATTCATTTATGTGCAAACAGGATAGGAAGACTGTATTTAAACATTACTCATGGCACATTCTCTAAGAATAGTCATACAGTAGAAGGGTTGATCAATGTGTCCTCAGATAATCCCCTCTGCCTGCCCTCCCATGGGTCTAACCGGATACAGCTTTGACCTCTCTGAGAGAGTCTGTTTGATCATCTTCCTGGGCTAAGCTGCCATCGCATCCTGACCACCGTTGATAGGTCCAGCTGGTTACAGGAAGTGGTGAGCTTATAGACTGCACAGTCATGTATTGCGGAATAGTCTGCACTGCAGAAATATAATAATTGCAGTGCTGGTGTTTATGTAATATGATCTAATTTATCTTAGCTGTATTCTACCACTCTTCTGTTAGTGAGACATTATGACAAAACCCTGTTAGCACTCTGAGTATCCCCTGTGAGCACCCCCCACCCCCCACCCCTTTTCTTTTTCATATCTGAAGATGAAACGAAATGTCCCTAACTGACTTAAACCACCTTAAGCAGCAAAAGGATCACATTTGCAGAGCTATTTTTAGGATTTCTTTAAGAATTCATTTTGTGGTAAACTGATGACAGTATCACTCAGGTTTCACACAGCTTCATGTAAAGCAGACATTAATAAAAAAAAAAAACCTTTGCTTCCTGTTTAACCACAAGGAAGCAAAGAAAAAGAAATGGTTGATTAGCACAAAAAGGTGAATTGCGTGCTTGGCGTTGCACATCATGTGAGGTATAACAGATTAGGTTGCTTCCCTGTTCCCATTTTGTACACATTAACAACATTTGCACACATACTAAGTTCAAGGAAATAATAAATCTGTCAAACACCTGTACTGGCACTTTGTATTTAATCATTAGTTATGATAAATTTTTGATTCTCTTCCACAGTGTCTTCGTCCCATCTTCCTCCCCTCCCTGAGCCTTGCTCTGCCAGAGGTTTCTTCCTGTTAAAAGGGAGTTTTTCCTTCCCACCATTCCCAAATTGCTTGCTCATGCTTGGTCATATGATTGTTGGAGTTTTTTTTTTTCTCTGTATCTTTACCTTACAATATAAAGTGCCTTGAAGCAACTGTTGTTGTGATTTGGGACTGTATAAATAAAATTTAATTTCATTAATTTATGCTCTGAACCACTTATTAGTCACAATTTTCTGCTTGTCTCTTAGTATACTCTTTTTTTTTTTTTTTTAAATCATTGTAAGGTAAATGGTTTTTATCTTGGGAATGTTAAATAAAAACAGTGCCTTTTAAAGACTAAATAAGTAATTAAGTAATAATTTAATAATAAAACAGCATTCAGCTGCAGCCCCACACTCAGGAGTTAACATTTTATTCCACACACACCCTTTAGCCTTTCACCCCATTGCTCTTTCTCCTTCTGTGCTTACTTCCAACTTCCCTTAGTGACAGCACATTGCTCCAGTCCTTTGCACAATAGAAAAATGCATTCCAGGCATGTTTCAGTGATATTATTACAATGCTCAGTCAACTTCCTCCAGCTTCTACTCATTCAATGTTCCCTGCAGCTGGGCTACTGTACAGCCATTCATTAAAACAATGATTTGGGTCCATTTATCTCTGGTCAAAACACAAATGTAGACAGAGCCTCTCGCTAGCTCTGCATTTGTTTTGGTCCTAATCATCCATCTCAAAGTTAATTTTTCTTTGCTGCACCACTCACATCTTGCTAATGCTATAAGACCTGAATGAATAAAATATCCTAGCATGAACTGTTATTTTCCAGCTGTTCACAGTGTTGCTGTATTGTCAAAAATTCATGTACTCAAGCCTTCGTGGACAAAGAAAAATGACTGTGTCTGAGAAAAAGCTTTCCTATAGCATGGCTTCCTATATTTTTGTAAATGTACCTGACATCCACGTGAAACAAAGGTGTCTCTGTGGACACAGCTTTTGAATTTGCTTATCTAAAAACCCGTCTTATCACTTTAGCTACTATACTGTAGGAAAGGTTTGTTTCTATTATAGAATTGAGTTGAGGAAATTCTGCAGTGTATTTTGTTATGTCAGATAAAAGTGAATAGAGGAGAAATTTGCATGGATATCATTCATTCCTCCTTAATCAGTACATGCCTTAGTTTTGTGCTTTAACTAGACCAGCTCATTTTTATCATAGCTGTTGAAAATATTGAGTTTCTTTCAAATGGACAATTTCATATGAAATAATAGCTCAGTTAGAAACTTGCTAATCTCAACTGATAGCCCTGTACTGCTGAGGTTTTTAATCATTT
This sequence comes from Aulonocara stuartgranti, assembly GCF_965226115.1. Classification (NCBI taxonomy): domain Eukaryota; kingdom Metazoa; phylum Chordata; class Actinopteri; order Cichliformes; family Cichlidae; genus Aulonocara; species Aulonocara stuartgranti. The sequence continues at coordinate 19,544,746 of NC_138950.1, forward strand.
TGAAGTTGTTAACAGAGAAAGTAGTTCCGGCATTACGTTTCCCACGAAAATGAAACACACTCTCACTGAAGTCTTTGTTAGTTTTTACACCTCACAAGAAAGGAAATAAGAGTCAAAACCTTTTAATCCTGAACTGTATTGAACAGTCACCCTGAAATCTCCCAATGTAGCTCAGGGTGACGGGAATAGGGCTCAGTCCTCCTTTTGCATACTCATGCCTAAACCAAATTTTTGTACAGCCTTAAGACTATTTACTCTAGCGTTACGTGTCATTTTAGAGAAAGCCATTGTTCAGTTTCCCCACCGCTGCTGTTCTGTGCTGCATTCAGTCTTATATGAATCACACCAAATGTGCTTCCTTCTCAGCTCAATTCCGTGTACAGACTGATATGACATGAAAAACAGCCTCTCTGTGTGATGCTACAGGGGGAATACTTGTTGATTAGTTGGTGCTGATGTAGTTGGAGTAATTTAAGGAAAGCTTTTAGTGGTTAGCCTAACGGCTACTGGTGATGGGAATGGAAAACACGGTTCACACTTCAGAGGCTGCGGGTGTTTCGGCTTCAATTACATTTTCCTACACTCGTAGCTTGGGGCTCTATGCACGGATATATGCAGGCACACAAATAGCAGAGCATCACGGTTATTTATGTCGCAGCGATATCAGTGAGCAGTCGACTCATGTAGTCCTCACTTAGATTATGGTGATTAGCATGATGCAACCCACTATCTTCTCTGCCTCGCAGGGTACAACAAGCAGTTGCTGTTTATGCACACAGAGATAAATGAGCTCAGATATGCACTCAGATATGTGAGAGGATTTGGCTGAAACGGAGCTGTTTATTATATAATTTATTTCTAATCTGGATTTAAGCATGTCTGATTTACTGCTGTGATAAAGTGTTTATAAGAAATATGAAATACATTGAAATGTGGTGAAAGACGTTTGAAAAGATTTTCCCAATGTTTTTATTTATTAAGGACTGCTCAGGAACAGATAAGTGTGCTTGGATCATTGCTAAAGCACACTGTCTCGTGGTTGTTGCTTGTTTGCTGTCATGGCCGTTTCCTGATATTGCTCTGGAATGAGGCCAGTTTCTGGAGGTTTAAAAGTGATGACTGAGGCAAACCGGAAAGCAGAATTTCATACACATTGTGTACACTCCAGTACAACAGCTACATTCATTTTTAATATCTTTGTATATTTTTTTTTCACAGTTTACCACATTGTTTATTTATAAGTTCAGTGCTGGAGTTACTATTAACCCTGATGGAGAGTGCTCTCCCCATTTCCCTGGACCATCATGAGTCAATAAAAATGTGATCTGTCAGTGCCTGAAAAGTACAGGATGGTAGGACTGTAAGAGTGTTTCAGTTTGGAGAGAGCTTTGACTGGTCTAATGGATTTTGTGTGTCTGTGTGTGTGTGTGATCTCCTGACATTCTGACATTTAATTCTGGAAATTAATTTACTTTGTTCTGAAATACTTGTATTTGGGAACTTATCTTCATGATGTAGATACCTAATATGCCAAATCTTAATCAGTGGTATTAACACAGTTGCAGGCTGTGTCCTGTGTACAGCGCTTTGCATTCTGCTGAAACAGCAGTGGCTTCTCATGTTGTAGTAAATGAGCTTGTAACTGCTCGGTGTACTGAGGCTGTGTTGTCTGTTTCTCTTAGGAATTTTTCAAACTGAAAAAGCCAACCACAGACTCAGAAACAAAAAAACACCATGATAGTCTTATGATGCGATGCAAATGTGACACATTGGTGTATTTCCTCAAAAATGCTTTTCAAATCTATTGAGAAATTTACTGCTCTTGTGATTTCCCCAAAATCTCTGGATTACATAAAATTGTAATCCACTGGGAGTGAAGGAGGCGAACATAGGCCTATGTTTTTTCGGGATTTGTCCTCAACATACTTAGCTCTGCTCTAGTTTTAATTATTTTATATGATGTTGTAAATGACTTTCTGGTAGCTTTGCCGAGCACGGCTTGTGTTTGATCTGCGTTTCCCTTTTGGCCTCGAGCACAAGCGATAACACAGCTGCGTGATAATACCAAAGCTACTTGTGGCTATCGCGAGTCCAGAAAAGCTCTCATTCTGTGAGGATGACCCATGCTGGCTGTGCTGAGGTGAATTAACGTAGCGTAATGCATTACTGGCCGGCTAGCTGTGCTACTTTATCACAACCAGCAGGAAACAGGAAGGGAGCAGCCAGCTGCAAGGTCAGAGGTCACTCTATAGTATGAGGGGGATGGAGGACAAAAACCTAGTGTTCAAAAAAAGGTTTGGCCTTTGACTGTGGTTAAGAATGACAGTGTAACTACAGGAAAAACAGAGCACTATAGAAGTATATGACAGTCTATATCAGCATGCTATTTTGTATGATTGTAGCACACTTACTCTTCATCGTCGCTGCTGGCACAGCACTTCAAATAGTAGTGACTGTTGTAAAGCTGGCTATTGAAGTATTGGCTACTGCCAAGTGTACACACAGTACAGAGATGCTGTTTTAGGGTGAGATGGGCTGAGAGATACTAAATCAGTTTATAGTTTAAATTAACTTGTATCTTAGCTTTGAATATTAATATTCACTCAGCTAATTTTAGTGCTTCCTCAACATTACAGACAAAAATATACAATGTTTTATTTTCAATGCTAATATTGTGCCATAGACAGCTGTGAAACTGTGATGCTAGTAGGACCAATGTTAACTTTCAGACTCCTTCTCTAGTTGTGAGTCACACTAATCGAATCACTACACACTGTACCTTTTACTTACAAAACACAAGATTGATGGATAGCAAATTGCTAATGCAGGTTGCTTTAACTGAAATCGATCTCGATCTAAAGCCTAGCAGCACCAAACATCATCGCAAACTCAGCAAGTAAGAGCGCAGTCCCATTTTTGACTGAGCTAATTACATAGTTCCACTTCCTGTATGAAGCTTCTGGTGCTTTTGTAGTTTAGGCAACTTAATTAACTTGCCTCAGCAGCTTCTTCTGCATGTTGATCTGTTTTATTACGGTAGTTTCTTGATTTTTAAAGCCAAAAGCATCTTTAGCAGTCAGCTTCGACATCCAGATTTCTCACAAGAGTTAAATGGTAAATGGCCTGCATTTGTATAGCGCTTTACTAGTCCCTAAGGACCCCAAAGCGCTTTACACATTCAGTCATCCACCCATTCACACACACATTCATACACTGGAAAGTAAGACTGAACCAAAAAAGACACTTTTTTCCCCCAAAGACTTGATGCATAGTGCATGTTTTTGCTTTACCTTCTGTCTGAACTTATCCCACTGTGATCTAAGGATTAGCTGAACCTGGTAGGATTTGTTACTTTTTCTCAGTCTCACAAGTTGGCCACAAAAACTTTTCAGTTTATTCCCCTTCAGTGCACATGAAATTCACCTCAAACTTTGAATCTGTTAAGATCCAAATTTCAATGCTCATTGTGCCTATATAAATGTGTCTACCCCAAGTGGTTATATTCAAATGTATTATTACATTTGGTGAATTAGAATTTAAATTAAATGGTGGGTTTGAAGAGATGGTTTTATAAGCTCAAACACTTAAGTAGTCTCCATGATTGTTTTAGGTTCAGAGATGAAGGGAGTGGATGAGTAGATGAATAAGATGGCAAAGTAACGCTCATGAAAATGAAATGAAAGCTGTGAGTCAGGAGAGAGCAATTCCACACAAACTTGAGAGAGGTGAAGACTCTTTATGTGATTATGTTGTAGGTAAAAGAAAAGCAGGAGGGGGCTGTTGTAACTTAGATCTAAGTACAGAGTAGAGAGAGCTTGACAGAAGAAAGGATAAGGCAGCAGCTTTAAGGCTCAGCAGGCCAGTACAGCCAGGAAGCAGAAGTAACTGAGGGCGACCTCCTGCTGAGATGATAGCTGTTGAAGAAAGCACACAGAAATATAGTGTCACAAACATCTGTCATTCCTGAGATGATGCTGGAAAGGGAAGATGCTCTTAAATAGAGCTACATGAGCTCCTAAGGGAAATGCTGGGAGTAGTTGGTCTCATTTGTCACATTTCATCACTGAAGAGGCTAGCCTGGACTTCAAAGACAACAGCAGTCATTGCATCTAGCTTCAAGTCTTTGCTGTAGATTTTAAGTGGGCAGAGCATTTAAAAAGATTAGACATCAGGACTACAAGAGTGATTACTGTCATCATTTACTATCGCGAGGGTGTAAGTGTAAAACACTTGTGCAAGCCTTGCATCATTCCCCCCAGATTCTTGTATACCCCTCTGTGGTAAATGGTCTTCTTAACAAGTACTACTCTATTTTGGCAGGATGTCAATATACACTAATCTTATTCATCCATCTCTGGTCACTGTCCTGCTTCCTCATTCACTCTTTCCACTCCCCGCTTTTCCACTCATAGGGCGTGTGCTGTAGTGTGGGGCAGCTGCAGCGTAGCCGCGCTTTCATTGCTGTCTCTCTCGTGCATGTCAATTCACCCTGCCCGACAGCCAAGCACAATCTCCTTCTGTGCCGCCTCGTAAATCACCGCTTTCTCAGCTTAACGCTTATAATGCTGTGATGTGGTGCACGGGCATGGTGATAATGTTCAAATTCATTCTCTTATTTCCCAGTCAAGTATTTTCTCATCTTTATGTCATTTTCTTGTTTGGCTTCATGGTCTTCAGTTATTTCCTCCTTTGTTGTTGACCAACTGAAGTCACACCTATGTACTACGATGTCCTAACCTTTGCATCGTATTCACTCTAAAGATGCATGCATGCATGTACTTGTGAAATGTATGCAAGAACCTGAAGCTATTTCTAGATCATAGAACCAGCTAAGGACATTCTCAGTAAGAATGTCCTTAGCTGATTTGCTATTTATTTGTTATTTAAACCTGGAAGCCCGTTCTTTTAACTACCATCCATGTTTCGGCAGATTTGAGGAGCAAGAATCTGTTATCTCTATGGTAGCCTGCACTTCGCATTCAAATCTCAAATTTCTTTGTGTTCCATGATGGTATCCCCCCTTTTCACTAACATAGATTGAATAACAGGCTGACAAACAGATGAAATAGGATGAAAAGTAGTCAGAAGTCATACACAAAGGGAAACGATAAGGGTTTCATGTTTTACCAGACTCATCATTTCCATTGTATATTCTGATGTATTTGTTATATACATTTTGCAGTGACATGGGGGGAAGGGTAGGCTTATTTATCAGCCAATTAACAGTTTGTAAGTCACTGAATCCTATTGCCACCTCAACTCCATTTGGAGGAAAAAAAGAACAGAAAGTCACATTCCATGTGACACTGTATGTTTGGGTGTGTGTGTGTAATATGCTTTGGGTTGTTTTTGAACACTTGACAGTCATCCACAGCACATCACTGCATTTCTTTTTTGCATTGACACAGATGGCTGAGCAAGCAAGAATGCTAAATAGGTTATTATTTTTGGTGGACTCAGGAAACTGCATGTTTGATGTGCATTTGAATATTTACTATTTCTGTTTCAGTGTTTTCGCCAGTATTTTATCCACAAGTAAAACTGTACTTGAATACACTCATGTTAGCTGAAAACATTGTTTTCTCACTGTGTATAGCTTGTGACACTAAGTTGACTTCTGCTTATTTGCCGTAAACTACTGTGTGTGACACGTTAAAACTATAGTTGACACTGAGGTTGTGTATTTGGTGGGGTTTTTTTTTTTTTTTTTACTTTTGAATTTCAAAAACAGATTTTGTTTTCTGGAAATTCCAACCTTGGTAAATAATACACACGGTATAATCTGAATAAAATCCAGCTGTGATGCTAATAAGTTACTAATGTTACTCAGCATTTCTCTCTTGTGGCCTTTGCACGGTCTGGTGAACATCTAACAGCAATTCACTGTTTAACATGTTAAATCTGACAGTCTTCCCTCTTTTCCTGACTTCCACAGGAGGAATCTTACCAAGCTGTCTTTGATCTTCAGCCACATGCTGGCTGAGCTGAAGGCCATCTTCCCCAATGGTCTGTTTCAGGGTGACAACTTCCGCATCACTAAGGCAGATGCTGCAGAGTTTTGGAGACGCGCCTTCGGGGATAAGTAAGCACATTTGTGTGTGTATTATCATAGTGGTTCCTGGAAACTTAAAGAGTCACTTTTAAATTGTAAAAAGGAACTTCAATAGTGCAAATCAGTAAGAAGATATATGGTGATGTGAAAAGAGAATCTGTAGTTCTGTGAAAAACTAAGTGCTCCTTTCCACAGGAGTTGAGAGGATAAATAGCAGCCATTCAAATGAACTAGATTTATTGATTATCAGCAACTTTGATCAGCTCTACAAAAGCAAAGGTTTCAGCTATTTGCTGGTCTGGATGGTTCAGATTTGTGTTAACAAAATGCCACAATCTCATCAGTACATCAGTGGACATCCCAGCAAATTCAGGAGAAAACAAACTCAAACGACTAAAGAGCTCAATCTCAGACTCAATAGTCCGGCTGTCAAGCACGGTGATGGAGGGACGATAATTTGGGCTTATTTTGCAGCTACAGGACCCGGATGCCTTGTAGTTACCGAGCTCACCACAAACTCATTTGTGTATCAAAGTATTCTAGAATCATATGTGAGGTTGCGCAGCAGGGTAATGATCACAACAAGCACAGCAGCAAATCAAGGTGTTGTAATGGCCCAGTCAAATTCAAGACATCAGGTTGATTGAAATGCTGTGGTGGGACCTTAAGAGAGCTGTGAATTCATAAATACCCACAAACCTCAGTGTGCTGAGGCGACGGAAAGAAGAGCAGGCCAATTCCTCTGCAGCAATGTGAGAGAAAAAAATAAGATTACTTCCAATTATTGGTGCTAAAGGTGGTTCTACAAGTTGTTCAATCATGGGGTATTTTCCGCTTTTCACAGGATTGCTGAGGAAAAGGGTCTTTTTTTTTTCTTTCCCCTCTCACATGACTCTGTGGAACATCTGAGAGGAGAAGGTTTTGCCTTCTTTCACAGAAATCAGACAATGAATATCTTCCCTGGGACAAATGTTGGTCCAGTGACTAAAGAACACTAATGTCTTTTTGTGGTTTATTCACATGCAACTATGGACACAACTAATGTTCTGTGCGCACATTTTGGTTAATCAGTCACTATATACACAGACAAGTCAGATACCAAGGGGATGTAATCATCCTAGGGAACAATCGTTAGTGTGTATGCGTAATTATTCCCTAAAAGAAAAGGATTCATAAATATTGCAAAGTTGAGTATATTGAAAATGTTGGTCAAAGGACTGAAATTCAGTTCACATCAGGTTTATATTTATGTCCAGTACAAAGATGACTTGAATATAATAGCATTTCCTCTTTATCAGATGTTAATCACTGTAGGTTTTACACACAGGCTATTCATGGCTGCATTTCGAGGTATGTGTTGCGTGTTAGATACAGACATACCAACCATAACCTGTAAAATGCTCTTGTGAAATGCATGTAGCATTTCACAAGTTAAAACCAAAACTCTTATTGCACCTTTACCTTCATTGTGCAAGACAGCATGCTGGTAGCCTACATTTAAGAATCATTATTTATGAGCTTTGAATTCTTGATGCTTTATTACACTTTTTTTGAGGGGATGTCATCATCCAATGTGTGTTTTTGTGTGTTACAGAACCATTGTGCCTTGGAAGGTATTCCGTCAGTCTCTCCATGAGTTTCATCCCATCAGCTCTGGGCTGGAGGCTATGGCCCTAAAGTCCACCATAGATCTAACCTGCAATGACTACATCTCCGTCTTTGAGTTTGACATATTCACCAGGCTATTTCAGGTAGATATCACACAGATGCACACTGCATCTTTCTCTTTGTTTTATAGTGGTCTCCTGAGCTAATGAAAGCAGAAATGTGCAAAGGAAGAGAGAGACAGAGAAGACCAAGATGGAGAGTAATTCCTAGGGGTTTGTTAGCCTTGGTCTAGGAAACGGATTTCATTTAAGCAGAACATAATGAACTTAAACTAATCAGCCGCATCTTTTTTTCCAGCTAACTCTATCAACTTATTAGCAGGATGTCTGTTGACGTATATACACCATCAGACAGCACTGACAATGAAAGTTTCCTCCTTCTCTGCCCAGCCAGTACACAAGGATATGTTCGGGAATTATTTTTCACTCTTTAATAGGCATCTGTTGTTGCATCATGTGGCCTAGATAAGTCCGTTTGTGCTAGAGAGCGACACTGCGATCTTTCTCAAAGAGTCATTAAATGTGCTTCCCTGAGGTATTTTATTACTTCCAGAAAAGTAATAAGTAGCAAGGTTGAAAGTAGAATAGTAGAAGTAGAATTTCTTTGACATGAAATCTTTGAGAGGTTAAGAAATTAAACTTTTATTTTGCTATCCCCTAAATTAACTGTGTGTTTTATAGCTCATATTACTGGTTGTCTACTTGCATCCTGTGTCAGAGGTAAAGGGCTAAATACAACCCACAATTTATATTTCACAATCATGAAGCAGCGCATTTGTTTCTGTGCCATTTTGTCATATACTTCTGGTGTGCAAGTGCTGCAAATTTCTCTAAGTATAGAATGAGGACAGATTTAAAAAAAAAAAAAAAAAAAAAGAGCAAAGGATATTGGGAAGGGGAGCACAAAGGCTGCATTTATCTACCTTCTTCAGGGCTTATCTGTATTTTGTAGTACAAGTTCTTTGCATCAGTATTGCAATTAAAACTGTATCGAATGAGAACCACTGATCTCTCGAGTGAACCACAATTTCTTGTATGCAACAGCTAATGTTTATTCCTCAGTGACATCACCCCTACTTATGTGTATGTTACTGACAGGCTTAATGAAGCCTAAACAGATTACAGACATTTCCTATGGCACTCCCTCTTACAAAAACGTCCTCCTCTAAATGTCCTCAAACGCAGAAGAGGAAGTGAGCCTGTGGCCATTTTAAGTTCTGTCCTTGATATGCAGCAGACTGTTATTTTTATTTATTTATTTTTTTATATTGCTTTAAAAGCCCTCTCAGATATCTCATCTCTCTTCATGCAATATCTTTAGGCTGAATTATGATTTGATTATAAATAGGCACATAAGAAAACATGCATTCTTAGTGCAGTTAGGTGAAAACGGAGTGGTTTAGGATGAGTTGCCCTTCAAATGTCGTTAAGATGTACCTGAAAAGTAATTGTACAGTTGCTGGATATAACCTTACTCATCAGACTTTATTGCACTTATTTAGTGCAGTCTGTTAGGGGGAAAAAAATACTAAAGCCTACAACAGACATGTGATAAAATATATTCCAGAAAAGAGTCCAGAGGAGACAGTTTTGACTTGTCACTTCCTGTGTTAAGTGCTGCTTACTGCAGAGCCAAATGGGCGGCGCTGGACCACGTCCAGCTCCCCCTCTCTGTGATTAAGGTTAGATTGAGGGTGGAGCTGGAGCTGGACTAGGCAACTGGCAGTGTTAGGTTTTCATTTGGGCAACTATTGTGATGCTGAAAGAGGACTGGATGGGTCTCATTAACATGTTTGCATCTCCTCAATTTTGCAGCTCACGTTAAGTGTCATATGTGTTAATTCTGCTTCCTTTCACACATCAGACAGACTAACGATAGCAATTGCAGAACCACCTACTCACCACAGCATGCATTCAGTGAGTGTGCTGTGGAGTAGCATGATTTTTTTTTTTTCCTCCCTGTTCTTCTTCATGTTAAATTTTTACTAGTTATTGTGAGCATTTCTGGATGTGGGTCAAGTCGCCTTTAAAGAAAGAAACATGAGCTCCTATAAACCAGGCTTTTTTCTCTCTCTCTTTTTTTTTGAATGTACATTATGGAAAGCAGTCTACTAAAGTCTAGGAGTCTTCATTCTGTGATCCAGGTGGTGCCAAATGAGTTGCTTTGCTTAAAATACCTTTTTGCGCAGATTGATCCCGGTCATTGTACATCACAATGAGGTTTGCCGAACAGTTGTTTAAACCTTGAATATCACCAGTGATGCAATATATTTCACTCTTGCTGTGCTCATTCTGTTACTGCCATGTACATTCACACATCAGATGACTCACTTTCTCTGTGTGTGTGTGTATGTGTGTGTAGCCTTGGTCATCCCTGCTGCGGAACTGGAACAGCTTGGCAGTTACTCACCCGGGGTACATGGCCTTCCTCACCTACGATGAGGTCAAAGCTCGGCTTCAAAAGTTCATTCACAAGCCTGGCAGGTGAGATATCATGATACCAGACATCCACACCAGACTTCGTGAAATATTCATCAACACTGAATGTCTAACATGGTTCATAAAGCATTAGCTATATCAGACATAGATAGATAATTGTATAGGAACTTAATCGAGCATCACCATTTCTTTTTACCAGTACCACCTTGTAGTTGCTTGGTAACTTTACAGTCTGTTGTAATCTATAGATTACTTGGACATATTGCACAATTTGGTGAAAAATGCTGGGTGCAAAAGCAGAATATGCAACACGGGGCCAAAACAAAAAGCCTTGTTTTGCTATTCATGCAGCCCTACACAGAACACATATTCACTGCACTGCACTGTGCAGTGCAGTGAATACATAAAGCATAACTGCCCATTTGTAAATGCAGTTCATACCCAAAATGTTTCTACCATTACGGTGACCTTTCATTGCATGTATTTTTACAGTTTAGTTTTCTATCAACATATATTTTAGCACTGAGCAACATGATTCTGTACATTATTAGACACACGTCTCACACATCAAATCATCACTCTGGCAACTGGATAGTTGCACCCAGGTCCTATTTTTGTCCCTGGTAGAGGACAGAGAGGGCACAGTTTTAACCTTAATGCCAGATTCACTCACAATTAATGCAAAAGTTTGTGTGTTCATGTGTCTTAGTTTGTGTGTGAGGAACCCAGGGCAGCATGGCACTGGTACCTTGCATCAATGGCCTGATTGTATGCTGAAAGCTGATGTCACTTTTCAGGCCTGGCCCGTGTAGGGCCACGTTGACATTGGAGCAGTAGTTACTGGTTGATGTGAGTGCAGCGTTTTTGACGCTCTAAATTACTGTGCCCCATTAAGAGAATGATGTTGGTACTATGGGTACAACAGTTCTGTGCTAAACATCGAGGCTGTGACCAACACTTAGTCTTGCCAATTTTTAAGCCTATTTATTCCTTCCTCTTTTCTTTCATTTCTGTATACAAATTGGTCAGCTTGTGCAGTTAACTAGAGAAGTGCATATTGGGGGGAGTGGTCCATCTCTTATCTCTTCAGTTTTGTTCTTGCCTTTCTACTGTCCATCCCACGGCACAAACGGCTATTTTTATCTGATATAACATGCTGTGCATTCACCTCCAGTTCCACAACAGTGTCATTCTTATGAACCAGTATTAGTCCAGTTGCAGTTGATGTTAGTTATTGATCTTTTATTTTGATAAGCAGTGATGGGTTTTGTGTCTCTGTCATTCCTACAATCAGTTCTGTCCCAGTTGTCTTCTTTAGCAACGTCGAATGGTAACTACGGCAGTGGTGTAAACGCAGCTGCTTTAATGTTTCTATAATGTGTTATATACACGGAATGTAATGTGTGTGTCTGTGATGTGTATCCCATGATCTAGTATATATTTATGTACATATGTGTTCAGTATTGTAATGAAAATGCAAATTAGAAAAAAGTAGCTGATTTTGCCACATTCTGTTATGCATGTTTATTATGCAGCCTGCATATTTTCATTTGGATTGTGCTTACTTGGAAGGTATTTCTTGTGCACATTTTGCAGACACTGCTGCCCTTTTACTACATTTCATCTCATTGTATTTTATTACTTTTTTCAGAGTTAAATCTGACCATTTAACACCATTCAAGCTCTTCTTATTTAAAATTTTCCTCTCTTCTCAGTTACATCTTCCGACTGAGCTGCACAAGACTGGGCCAGTGGGCTATTGGCTACGTGACTGCAGATGGAAATATACTCCAGACCATTCCCCATAATAAACCCCTCTTCCAGGCTCTCATTGATGGTTTCAGGGAAGGATTGTAAGTCAACTGGCATTTTGTGAGCCTCACTTAAAATCATGTCATTTTCTTGCAGCTTTCCATCCAGAGCTCTGAGCTTCTGTTTTTTTGTCTTTGTCACTGGTTCAGTCTTGATTCCCTTGATTCGATGTAATTTTTACTTGCAGAGCGCCTCTTTTTCTCTCGTTCTCCTGTTCTGTCCTTTCTTCCTACAAAGCTTGCACAGTTTTGTGTGTGAGATTTGCTCTAAGCCAATTCAGACATATCATTTTACATGTTCCCATCATTCCAGTGTTCTAACCACAATAGAGTTGTTGATTTAGCTGACTGGCGTAAAACTCATCTTTTTAAGCCAGCGCTGATTCCTTTGTTTAATAACAGCTATAGTTGGTCTGTTCCACCGTGTAATCAAATGGTGATTTCAAGTGGGAAATCTTGAAAACTTTTCAAAGCTTATAAACCGTATCGCCTCTATCTTCGAAACATTTATCAAATGGTAATTACAGAGTCTGACTCATTTAGAAAACACTCACGTATTGTACATGCACAAACTCGTAGCGAATGAATGGACTGAACAGATGTTTTCATTACTGCAGCCTGTTAGGTATACATGCCACATAATTGCAGTAACTAATAATGATCATTACTTCTAAATTAACATACCTGCCAAAATACCCAGGGATACTTTATATAGATTTACTAATTTGTTGTGTCTCTACATCTGCAGCTATTTATTCCCTGATGGCCGGACTCAAAATCCTGACCTGACAGGACTGTGCGAGCCTTCGCCTCAAGACCATATCAAAGTCACCCAGGTCAGAGCAGCCTTCTTCTAAGACCCTTGAAAACCCTGTGTTTTTTCGTGAGCTTTTTATTTTATTGCAGTGTTAAAATGGTTTGTTACGTTTGGATGACTAAACAAAGGATTTAAACAATTTATACATCTGTTAATAAGATTGGTTAGATGGGATCCAGTACTGATCACACTCTTACAGCAGTGCATCCAGTGGGAGTCCTAAAGAATTTTGAGTATTATCAACATCTTTATTCATAACTTTGTTTTAAATACTGTAGAAGATCTTTTCAGACTCATACATGTTCTCAGAATTTTGTAAGTACAATGAACAGACTCATTTTGCAGCCACTGGACTGAAACTCAAACTACACCCCCACAACTACCTATTGCTCTAGATCCTTCCAGGCTTTTTTTTTTCTTCTCTTCTCCTTTTTTTTTTTTTTCTTTCAAAAGGATCTCAGGTGCTGTTGTTCCTGTGTGATGTTACCGTCTTGTCATGTTTTTTTTTTTTTTCTCCCCGCAGGAACAATACGAGCTGTACTGTGAGATGGGCTCCACTTTCCAGCTTTGTAAGATCTGTGCCGAGAACGACAAGGATGTGAAGATTGAGCCCTGTGGTCATCTCATGTGCACTTCCTGTCTCACTGCCTGGCAGGTACAAGAGTGGGTGTATGCAAGGGGGTTTGTGTGGGTTGTTCATGTGTCATAACTCAAACCTGTTGAGAAGTGAACTGTCTGTTGAAGTGCTCTTTTATTCAGACATGTCAGACACAAAAAGAAAAAACCCTTTTCTCATCTCTGCATGCTCTAACCATCTGCCTTTTGGCCTGTGTTGCAGGAGTCAGAAGGTCAGGGAACAGGATGTCCCTTTTGTCGCTGTGAGATTAAGGGTACGGAGCCGATAGTTGTGGATCCTTTTGACCCAAAGGACAACAGCGGAGGGTCTTCCAAGAGCACATTTGGGGCTGAGGGTGCACCCTCACCCAGCTACGACGACGATGATGATGACAGACTTGAAGACCCTCATCTAATAATGAGCAAACTTGCCTGCACAAAGGTAAGACGGTGACAGGAGTCGGACTTGACTAAAAAAAAAAAAGTTACTTCACTCAAAGTTTCCAGTCGTGGCACTGGGTGAGCTATTCTGGTCTTTTTCTATTCATAAAATGTTGAGGCACTTAACACCCAGAGTGCACCTCACAGGTTCCTGCTGTCCTCTTATCTCCTGCTTTTCTGAGAGACCCTGTGCAGATGAAACGCTCCCTGCCCTGGCCTTTTCACTTCTTGTGAGCTTCAAGCTCACATCTCCTATCTAAAGTCTTTCATCTCCATCTTTCATGGCACCAAGGTAGCAGCTTTTTGTGCCTCTTTGTATTTGATATGTGGGGAATTCTCCTGTCTTACATCTTTTATGTACCTCTGAGAAACTCTGTGTGCATTAATCTGTTTATAGAGCAGGCGAATACCTGAGATCATACACACTTTGATGTGGTCCCGGGAATTTCTTTGGCTTTGATTGCTGGCCTGACCTCTTTGACCATTTACTCTATATTTACTCATTTCTTGTGCGTACTTCTTTGTTTCATCTGTGTTGAAACAAGATACGTTTGAGGAACTGCAGAAAAAATAAAGCTCTAATATTGAACAGTGCTGTAAAGTAACCATATAAGGTTATGAGAGTTTTCAGTTGGCCTGATGTTATTGCAGAGATATGAGAGGAGATTTGTGATATTTGCAAAATGAGAAGTGGCATTTGGACTCCGTCTGATTGTGTTTGAATAATGCTGATCAGATGAAATCTGTGTTTGGCTCTTTTGTGCGTCATCCAGGTGGAGCGTCCCCCATCACCTATGTCTGGGACTCCTCAGTCCTCTCTTCCCCCAGTGCCTCCCAGACTAGACCTATTACCGCACAGACCTCCCAACCCCCCTGGTGCCTCCAGCCCTGGAGTCAGCAGTAAGGTAACTAAATGTACACAAGAAGGGATTGTAAAAACTTACAAGTCTAATATTGATGTCCAGTCTATGTACAGTAGAGTGTGTCATGCCTTAGTGGGTGCCTAATCCTAATCTACTCAACATTTGTGGTGGGTTCAGAGTCAGAGCAGGTAAGAAGGGGGAGGGGGGAAAAGCCTAAGATTGAAAAATAGACTAGCTATGCGCTCGGAAGAACCTACGCGTAATGCTCCTTCATACAGGTAAGGAATTTAAAAATGGCGGTCACAATCATCAGGGCATTTTATGTTCAGATTTCCTTCTCTGGGAAACTGCCATATTTCCACATTTTTATTATCTTTTAAATGTAGATAAAATGAAACTGCAGATGAAAAGCTTGATTATTCTGCACATGATAAACAGCATCTTTGCTTGGTGTTGTTCATCTAAGTTGCGTGTATTGTTGGAAATGATGACTAATGCATAAACAGTGTCTTTCTTGCTAAATGGATTACTTCCAGCACTGAAGATAACAGCACAGAGCTTTCTTTGGTTTCACATTAATATCGCATGTAGTCTAATTGAGATCCCTCCTCCTTGGTTTTTCCCTCCAGGCACCATCTCATCACAAAGACAAGCCTCTTCCCCTTCCCCCAGCACTGCGTGATCTCCCCCCTCCCCCTCCTCCAGACCGTCCCCACACAGCCGGGGCAGCCCCTGATGGACGGCTTCAGAGGCGGCCCTTGCCCAGCACACCCGGGGAGCCCCCTCGCGATAAACTCCCTCCTACACCCCCAAACCGACCCCTGTCTGACTGGACCTCCAGGCCGGTTCCCAAGGCTCCCACCTCCTCTTCGTCATCCTCTTCGGTATCCTCTTCGTCCACCCAGTTCCCCTGTCTGGGCGGGGACCTCCGAGCAGGTGTCAGGGAACTCTCCAACAGGCACTCCCTCCCCTTGGCACTGCCCTCCGCCATGGACGCTCGCTCAGACTCCCAGAACAACAGCTCCCTCAGTCTGGACCACCAGCTGGTCAGAGCAACCACAAAACACAGCACATTCAACTGCCCTTTGATTCATTTGCTGGCACACATATCACTAAAGTTATTACTAACTTTCCAAACAAAACTGAAATTATTGAGAATACTGTTTATATGGATTCCAGTAAATTGTTATCTGTCACAAAAACAGTGACAATGACATTAAGGTTGGCTTTTTACTTTTTGGACAAGCAGGCCTAGTCTTTTTGAGAGTTTAAAGTCTTTGGTTCCACTGTATTCTGATACATAGTCTTCTACTTTACTACTGGCATGTCTGTGCAGGTCTAAATCCTAAGAGCTGCCTTTAATGTGTTTAATTTATTTATGATTCTTAGTTTTAACTACAAAAATATTTGTCTTTAGTGTTTCTAAGATGCCATCTTTTGTTTCCTTTTCAGAATTTTTCCACGGGAGTTGGTCAAGATTACGACAACCCCAGAGTCAAACCTTCTGTCTCAGCCAACGCCATTTATGCACTGGCAAACAGGTACGTTTCAGTGCTGCTGAAAGCATCTCAGTGGAGTGGATCTTGTCTTTCCTGAATCACTGACATGCTCTTTTCTTACTTGCAATCCACAAAGCTGTACAAATTACCTTGTTTGAAGTTGATTTATACTCAGTACCTTTTTTAAGGATCATTTTACATAATAAATAATATTCTTGGATCTGACTGCAGAGCGTCCCCAGCTACAGCCAGGCCAGCAGGAGGAGATGAAGGACATGACAGTGATGATGAGTACATGATCCCCTCTTCTCGGCCCGTTCTGCCCCCCATCCCGATTCCACTCATGGGGGAGACCCCACCAATCCCAAGACCCCCACAGCCCGTGTCAGCAGTCCCGACACAGACCCAGGCCTCTGCACTGAACACACGGTACTCAGGCCTTTCTATTACTCTCTCGCAGCACATAAGAAAAATAAACTGTCACTATTGATTTATTTTTGCTTTTGGCCTTGCAGGCTGATTCTGGACGATGTACCTCATTCACTCCAAATGTATGAAGCCATGTTCAACGCCCAGCCCAGGTCACAACAAGCGAGAGATTCAGGTATTTGTGACCCACTAATCTCAGCTGGGCTTTGTGGGGCGGGGCCGTGTGCAGTGTTCAGGGCAATTCTCTTTCACGTAATACTTTGAATATGCAAAAATCTTACGTTTTAATCAGACAAGCCTCATCTGGATTTTCTGAAGTTTTATTTATTTGCTAAAACGACCACTGCACATCCTGGGAATAAACACCTCTGTATTGACATAAATGTGACTTATACTTCTGACTGCACTTGTGAGTTATCTGAAACTGTTTTAGACAATGTTAACCTGTTTAATTTCATCTGGTTAAGGTCTCAAGCATGTATTAAACTTTTAATCTCTCTGTTTGATGTCATATTCTGATTTCCTTTCAGACTATTCAGATTTGCCCCCTCAACCAGTGAGTAACGGTCCCAGAGACCATGAGGCTGACGACGGGGAAGAGGAGGAGAACGGCTACGACTTCCCAAAACCCCGACTGCCTTTGCCTCCCGCCCGACGGACCCTTTCAGAAATGGGGGGGTCTTTGTCTTCATCTTCTTCATCCTCCTCATTATGCGCTGCAGCAGCTTTCAATCGTCTTTCTCTAGATGCGGATGCTGGAGCGACAGCGCGTAAGTTTAACAGTTTATTGATTTAAAAAAGTGTTTTTTTTGTTTTGTTTTTTTTTCTCTTTACTATGATTTCGGTTCTTTATCAATAAACATACCCATGCTTGCCACAGCTGATTTTAATGTTGTATTTCTACTTGCATTTCATCTGTTATTCAGCTTATCCTGCTTAAAAATGGACTTCTACTAAGTGCTTTGACATTTTAAATGTTTTAAAAGTTTTTTACGTCTGGGACAGCAGCTGCAGGGAAACTGCCTGTCTCTTAAAATCACTTGTATATAGCAATTTTATAACTACAGCCTTCACGTCCTTTCTGGCTCAAAATCAGCAAAAACTGCTGATGAATCAATAACTCGACGTCCAAAAGTTCTTTGACCAGATCACAGCCTGAAAAGTCAGCTAAAGCATTTTGCTTCCTGGTCTGGGGCCAAACATAATGCAGATTTTCCAGAAGCTCTCTGGAGTTAATATTAGACTCAGCTCTGGACTTTGATTGTCATGGATTGATTTCTTTTACTGCACATCATCTGCATTTGTGGGTGCGTGCAGATTCAAAGAAAAGTAAAGACCAGTAATTACAGAGAGCTGTTTCGTTACATTAGTGACCTTAAAATAGTTTTTTTTTTTTTTTTAAATCCAAAGCGATGTCCTCAGAATGGTGGAAACAACCTGATGTGGGATGACCTGCTGTGTCATCAGAAACCCGTAGTGACCACACAGACGTCTTCCTCCAAAGACTGCGAGGAGCTAACACAGCAGTACTTGCCTCAGCAGACGCAACACGGTGTGAAGAAAGAAGTTAAAGCAGAGAGTAGATAAAGGGAGCAGTGTTTTAGATGACTTAGGAGAGACTCCATGTTAGAAGCACCACCTCTGAGTTTAAGTGTTCAGGTGGTTGCTGATGAGACTGTGTTCATTATGTCCTGGCCTCTGTTGTGACTTGACATTTACTGCTGGAGGATGATTGCAGTGTCTGATTGTTCCCATCTTCAGTCCTCATGTCTAAGGATCAATGAGTGCTCACACAGTCTGATTAACTCTGAGATTCGAGCTTATGACTGGTTTATTGAAAGCCACTACACTGGAAAGGACATCAAATGTGTGTTAAGATAAAAAGTTCATAGCTTACCTCAGTGATCAAGATCCTTTGTTCCACATTATTTTCACATTATTTCCAGTAGTTTTATTTTCTGTCTTTGACCCACACTGGCTGTTATGTTTAAAACTAGTTTATGTTGGTTGTCATTCCACCAAAGCCAGACCCTTTGATTTCACTCTTCCCATTTCCTCAGCCTTCCCAGATCCAATGGAGGCACCAGAGAGACCTCCAAAGCCCCTTCCCAGACGAATCAATTCCGAGCGCCGGGCCAGCCCAGTCCCCCCCACTCCGCTCGGCGGCGGGGCAACAGGAGGAGAAGCCAACCCACAAATCAGTAGCGAGATCGAGCACCTAATGAGTCAGGGATACACTCAGCACGACATCCAGAAAGCACTGATGATTGCACAGAACAATATCGAGATGGCCAAGAACATCCTGCGCGAATTTGTCTCCATTCCCTCTACCGCGCACATTCTCACATAGCACATCCTCCCGCCTCTCTCCTGTTTGCTCTCTTTTGCCTAGCTTGGCCCAGCCTGGTTTGGTTTAGGCTGGCATAGACCAGCCCGAAACCCAAAGCCACTGCCTGCAGCACTAGCTCCAGTGCTGGCTGACACCCTACGCCCCTGTGGATTTTTAACTGGCTGTTACTCCAGCAAGCTCGCAGTGTCTCGGGACTCTCGCCCTGCACTCCACACGCTTTCACAGTGTCTGGCCTTCTTTGAACTGCTGCAGCCGGCCTCTTAGTTTTCAACAACATCTCCGCAGGACTCATCCCGTGCGGAGCAACGACAAATAATGGAACGCCGTATAATTGCAAGGCTTCTGTAGGAATGTCGGAGAGATGGATTCTTATCCTTTCATTTTGAAGCCTCTTGCTGAAAATGTAACCAACACCTCACAAAGAAAACTAAAATGTATGTCTATATGAAAATTTAATATATGAGTAAATATATATTAAATGTGTGTAATATATACAGTACGTGCATATATAGTATGTGAAAATGATCGCAGCTTTGAGGGTCACGGTTGGTACAGGCGAAAAAAGCGCAGATGGGACCAGGTTAAAGAGTCGGTTGGGGGATTTCTGTAACTGGGTGAGGACGAGTCGGGGTGTCTTCCTCACCCAGGTTTGTTGGTCAGCAGCAGTTTGGGGGGGGAAAGAAAAAGAAAAAAAAAAAAAAACATGCCGCAGAGCTTCTTCATTTGGAATTCAGTCTGTTATGGCCTTCGATTAACTGTTGCTTTGGTACTTTTTTTGTTTTAGAAACTGCTTGTTTTGTCATGTTGTTGTTTTTTGTTTTTTTCAAAGTAGCATGAAGATGGTTTCAGGTCGTGTGTGTATGTGTGTGTGTGTGTGTGTCAGTCAGACCTACACCTCATGGCCTGCTCTTAACACGAACCCCTGTTCCTGTACATCATGAATGTGGAATTACACTCGGTGTACTCAAGACTCGTGCTCTGTAAACGTACTACTGCTCGAACTTGTGTGTCAGGGCCCAGTGTAGCTGTAGAGCCTGGCAGTGAGATTAGAGGACGTACTAATGTTGACGCCCCTGCAGTACCAGACAGGCTGAACGCTTTTTTTTTTTTTTTTTTTTTATCATCATCATTATTATTTTTGACTAACTTCTTAGGCTGACTGGTTCAGATTTCTATCTCCAGCTCAGTCCGGTGTTACAAAAACAACAACAAAAAAAAGTCATTGATTTTACTTTGATAATATATTATTGTAATATGATCATAAATATTGTTATTATAATTAATTCAGAAGTGCTTCACTGCTGCTACTGTTGTTAGTGCTAAACAATTAAGACTTCAATGTACAATTGTGAATATTGTGTTTAACCGTCTTTAAAGTGACAGTATCATGTGTTTCTCTAGTCTGTAATGTAGCATACTTGAAAGTACAAGCGACTTGTGAGCACACAGCTCTATCAGGTCGCAAATCTTCAGTGTTTTTCTTTTCTGTTTTTCTTAACATATATATAAATATAAAATATACTCTGTAAGTGGAATCTGTAGAGGAACAGAAATATCACAAGCAAAATGTTCTGGGAATGGAAACCAGACGTTTTGCAACAGATTCAAGCTTCTCTTTCACATCGGTTTCCTTCCTCTGTAGGAGTTCGTCCTGCTGAAAGGGAGCGACTGCCGAGGCTTTTTAATCGTAGGCTCATGGGTTTGTTGGCGCACCCCTCCAAGTCTACAGAAAATCAGTGTTTGGGCTGACTGTAAGAGCTAACTCAGGAATAATAATGTATGTCTGAACAAGTGGTGTTCACCCTGTCTGTCAAAAAAAAAAAAACCCCAGAAGAGACTCATATTGGCATAGACAGCAGCTCACCTGTCCAGCTGTCTGTTCATCCAGGTGACATGTAGCCAAAAGTTTCCGCGTAATGAAGTCACACAAGTTTTTTTTAATTACTCATTTTGGTTTGTCATAAGTTGCACATTAGTGTTTTGTTTTTTTTAAGATTATTTCCAGTGTTTGCAGGTCTATAAAGACAGCAGCTTCATTTCCAGGTACTAATTACAAATGCATTATGAGGAATTCATCCAAGCAGCTTCTAGGTACACTGACTGAACCTCTCCCAGCATATGAAGAATGTTTTTTTTGGGGGGGGGGGTTTCACCCACCCTGGGAGTGTGTGCATCGTGTAAGTCAGCCCTGTCTTATTCTGGGTGTCTCTGCATGTTGACTGGAAGCTTTGTGCTGTCTCGCCCTCTTTTATTTCATTTTGGGGTCTTTTTTACTCTTCCTAGTTGCCTTGAGAAACTTCTTGAATGATGTTTAATGGACAGGAAGCTCCCCTCATATCATCAATACTGTACCAGTGTGTGTTTATATATTAAGAATGGCATGTCATTGTCTTGTATTATTTACCATTGTTTTTGTTTTTGCACATTATACCAGTTTGTGCTTTGATACTGTCACTCTAAAGAAAAGCAAATTGTATAGAGTTAGATATGAAAAGAGGAAGAAAATGGCTGTTATATTTCATTTTGCATTCCTGTACATGTATTTTGTTCCAAAGGATTTGTTTACTTATGTGAATAATTCAGTGAGCAGTGCCATATGTTTTTGTTTTTTAGATGTTTTTTGGAAGAGCGTTTGTTGGTATAGATGTGTACCTGTTGGTCTCCGAAGGCAAAATGATGCGGTATTGCTTGTGTTAATCTGTCTTCTATGCTTCTTCAGCCTCATCAGGCCTCAGACTCTGAGCTTGATGCTAACCAGGGGTATTTCAGTTATCTGCCAGAAGAGGGAGCTGTTGTTCCACACGGCTGCATTGCTTCTCAACAGTAAAAAGCTTCTTTTTTTTCTTTTTTTCTTTTTTTTTTTTTAATTTTAAAGGTTTTTAAAGCTCATATCAATTTGGAAGTATGCACAGTGCTGTTAATAAAATGACAAGCAAAAGCCTTCAGGTGTCTCTTTCCTCTGTTTACACATATATTCATATTTAGCTTTGTATTCCTTAACCCTTGTGTGGTGTTCATATTTTTGTTACTCAGCCAGTGTTCATGGGTCTGGTGGACCTGCTAGAGTTTTGCCTTTCCAAATTAACACTATCAAACAATTTTATGTTAAATTACACAACAGATGTTTATTTCATCCCAATTACAAGCCATATGAACAGCAAACATGGTTAATTTTTTCCCTTTACCTTTGTTAGATCACATTTATGAATTAATGTGCTTCTCGTTTTTGTTTTTTTTTTGTGGTTTTTTTTTTTCATAAAATGTTATAAAAAAATTAATCAGTTATAATCAAGTGGAGTGAGTGGAAAGACACAACACATTTACACGTGAAGCAATATGTTTCACAACTAAATGGGATCAGCTGCTCATCAATGGTGACATTAGGCCCAGGGTTGTAAAACAGGGGGAGGTGGTGCACACACTTATCCCACACTGTCCTGATGGCAGCTAGCTTGTCTCTCTGCCGTCGAGCTGGTCTGTCGTCTCTGTTATCAAAACAGATAATCCTGGAAATTTTGTGGAAATTTTCCAGAGACATTGATGCACGGAAAGGTTCTTGCCGGTTTCTGCATCCCACAGGATTCTGTGGATTCCCCTTCGGACCTGAAAACTCCTGCAAGGATAAGAACCCCAAAGTAGGCCTTTGGGGTTCTTAGATGAATTTGGTCCATCTCCTTCCACCTCTCTCCAAAAACACATCTTCCTTCTAGATTACTGCAATCCAGAATAATTTTCTGGATGGAATCTGGGATGAAAAGCTCAAATGAAGACTTGATGTCCTGCACATGAGTAACTGTCAGCCGTGTTGGCCCTGGCTTATCACAGTAACAGCTCTGCAGGGTGGCTCATTTCTTGGGCAAGAAGACCATTCAATTTCACCAGTTATTGACATCCATGTTTCTTCACCTGCTGTCTGGTGGGCTTGTTCTGGTCCTGGAGCTGGCTGCTGATGGGGTACTCGTCTTTGTTTTGTTACTAAATGGTGCTCAACCTCATCCTCTTCTTCAAAGTCACTGTCAGACTCTGAATTTTCAGAAATGTGAAATATTCTGAAACCTCTTTGTCAACATCATCATCCGAAGCCCCTCTCTCTTCCAAAATCAATTGGATGGCCCTCGCAGCAGATAATCTTTTGTCACCTTGATCAGTTGTGATAAAGAACCACATCGGCAAAGTCTTATTTATAGTATTATGCCCCTAATTTGCAGGTGGGACAGGGTATGAGAAAATAAAATTTGGATCCCTCAAGAAAGAGGGTAAAATGTGCGGGAATGTAAGAGCAGACGGTGTTGATAGTTGAATTTTCAACAATGTTGCAACTTTGTGCGGGAGCGGGACGGGAAGAAAACACTATCAGCAGCACCAGAAAGGAGAAGGACAGAGTGTGGGAACACAGGACCTACACTTTCAACACTTTTATTAGACCTGGGTCCAGTGGACCCGAACACCTTGTATGTAATGTAAATGCGTGGGGGGAGGTACAGTATGAGGCCATTGAAAATTAGTTCGGATTTATGTTCTTCACAGAAAATAAGCCAAAGCCAATGAATTTCAGGTTAAAAAATATTAACTGTTTAATTTTTCTTTTGAAAAAAACTGAAAACGGGTCTCACAGACCCGAAGACCATACAAGGGTTAAAACAAAACAAAAAAAAAACTAAAACTGGGGGGGAAGTCATTTCCCGTGTGTAGCTCCAGTCAGAGTGCACAAGCTTCAGTGATTTTCTTGACTCGGCTGCCATTTGGCAATAACTTTTTAAGGTAAAACTAAATAGAAATTTGAATTTCATCCTTTGGCTCAGGCAGGAGTGGCTGAGAAGACTCTAAACAAGTTAACAGCAAAGCAGATGAAACTGAAAAAGAGCAGTGAGTGATCAGAACTGCAGACCGATTCAGTGCTTTGGTGCCATTTTAATAGTTGATACTCTTGCATTTTCCATTGTGATGCATTTGGTAATTGCATTAAAACCCAAAATGTGATTTGGCTGCCCGACCAGTAGATCACATGACCAATCATCAAATAAAACTTCAATGTAACCTAATAAACTTGCCTACTGTTTGTAAAGGGACTGCTAAGGATAATCTGCTTATTCATGCCTGCTTTGGTGTGGATGTTAGAAGTAGGCACTTTATAGGCATCCACTGTCCATGAACTCCCCTTTTAAATTCATTCAGATACTAATCGGTGTATATTTCTTTGATAGAACCCCTTGACTTAAAAACAGAGTCGCACATTACTCATTTAATGCTGGAAATTTAATTCACGCCATGTTCAGCAGCTATATGTTTTTAGTTGTGTGCACAAATGCCACACTGTCATGTTTAGCAGACCTACTGTGCAATACCTACAACTCATATTACTAATGTTCATTAACAATAATATTTGACTATTTGCCAGTTATCTGTGAGACAACATCCAAGGAAAAAAATATATATATTTTTGGTAAAACCAGTAAAGAACAATTTCTATTTCTACCTAAAATTCACAAGGCTCATTATTTAAAGTGGACCTGTTATGTTTAGTTTCTGCCTCCACATTTTTATTATTAGAGGAGAACTGAATGACTCCCTGCTCAAAATTATCCTCATTTACATCAAGTTGCACTTTGTTCATCAAGAACAAGGGTGTCGAACTCATTTTGACCAGTTAAATTTGCTCTTTCCGTCAGTGTAAAGAAGTTTATTGCACATTTAATCCACAAGAAATTTTAATATAAGAAAAGAATTGCAATTATAATAAAACATGTCCGTTATTCTACATGATTTAGCCACAATGCTCCTTTGGGCTTATATTTTATCTTAATGCTGGTATCTCAAGACTGTCCTATATTTATAAAATGGAAACATTTAGTCGATTGACAGTATGTCTGTGTACCTGAAATGATCGTTATGCGCTTCCAGTATCAATCATTCTCCAGATTGTTCTTGACAAACTTCAGTCTGGCCTGAAAGTGTAATTTGAGTTTTTCTTGGGCTGAAAACTCGCAGTGCATCGCTGTGCAGGGCTCCAGTGATGTCTTTATCTTCCTACCTCTGTCAGGCTCGTCCTGTACTCTGTGGCTCTCTTTGAATTTTTTTGATGACACTTCCCAGTGGTACCTTTTATATAACCGATTTCTTTTGTTTTTAAGCATGATATTTTCTCAAGTGACAGCTCAAACCCATCCTAATGATTTTACACTGTGTGTAAATTGGAAGGTAACCAAGTTTTAACTTGTTTTTAAAGGTTTTGACCATTACAGAGTAGAGGCACAGCAGTGATTTGTAGTATGGCTAAATAAAAAAGGTCATATTTTTATGTCAGCAGACACATTTCCAGTTATGTTCATTTAACAGTCCATTTTTATTTGGTAGAATTTCACAAAAAAAACTACAAACAATCAGATTTGTTAAATATGTTATAATGTCTTCAGTGATATTATAACACATTTTATCTTTCAGTCTTTAAAAAGGCATTATACATTGAACAGTGGTCACACGCATCAACAGCAGAAACAAAACAGAGGCTTAACTGTCTTCAAACATGATTTGCATATGCGGAGTCACAGTCAGTCCCCTCTTCTCAGTAGTGAAGTCTAGTCTAGTTACCGAAATGAAAAAGAAAGGCTCTGGTTACATTTAAATGAGGAGTGGTTGATGTTTTAAGGCATCAAGGCTGAGGGGCATTCTCATGCCTCTCTGGGACACAACAGTTTTCAACAGTGTTTCAAGTTTTGCTCGATACATGAATTTCTTCATTCGTCACACAGAAATGTCTTTTTCTTATAAAGAAGGAAACATCATGCCGTGAACCCATGTGTATTCACCAAACACCAATACTCTCCAAGTTTAAAATTTCAAAAGAAATGATTACAGAAGTGAAGCATGTCATGAACGTATAGAACGATGAAAGATGGTGGCTCCTTCCACAACAAAGTGCGCTGAACATTAAATATAACAATAAAAAAATGGCTTCGAATGTAGATTCTAAGGCATCGGTCGTTTATAACTGGACTGCATAACATAGTCAGATTTGTTCACCTGCCTCACAAAATGACTAGTTAATATACTTTATACTCCGCAGGTTGTGTGAAAGTTGAGTGTTAGAGGAATAGATATCAAAATAATGTGAAAGGTACGCGATTCAAATTTTTCTTTCAGAGCCAATATTTGGTGAAGCTGTGAACTGGCTGTAGAGGTGAGGCATCGCTAGAGCTACAAAAACAATTCAGTGTAAAGACAAAATAATAAAAACAAAATATCTACTTAAACTCTCCTTGCTATCTTCCTTAAAAAACACAAAACCCCACCACACTATCTTGTCTTGCTTTTTTCTCTTTTCCCCCACATTGTGTTACTTTAAATAAAGAAATATATACATAGATAATAATATGTACATTAGCTCAGCTGTTTCAGGCTGCTCTTCGGTGACTGAAGGGGCTTGAGGTGATGCTTTTTGGGGTATAAAAATAGTCCCTTGTCGGCTTTGTGCTCTAATTATTGTTCTGTGGACTATCAGCAGTACACTGTGAGGAGAACCTGCGGCATTCCTTGGGGTTGAAGGGAGATTTCTTAGTTCTGAAATGAAACTTTCCAACCTTCTTCATTAAAGCTCGAGATGCATTCCAACAGAGGAGCTGGCACGTAAAGGGCAGAAAGAGAAAAAGCCATAGCTTGGAATAACTTCATTTGTCCTGATAGTCACGATTGGAATAAAAAGCTGTGGGTGCTTGAAGGCAGCAGCGGGGCCTGAGGCTGAGAGGGGAGAACGGGAGCAGCCGTCGGTGTGTCACCTCCTCACTTTCACGCGTGCAGACGCTCATCGGTCTTTACTGCAGAGAGCAAACAATCACAAAAGAGAAAGTTTGGGTGGGGTACTGGTAAGTTTGATATTCAGTAGAAAGACTATTCGATTTAGCGAGTTCAGTTCAGGATCAGATATGTACTTGGTCATTTGGTTGTTGCTTTTCTCCGTTGACCCCAAGGAGAATCGCCTCCTCTGTGTTGTCGCTTTTCATCTCCACCACAATGTTATCTTTGCTGGACTTCCTCTTACTGCTGCAGGGTCAAGAACAAGCCATAGTTATAACTGAACCTATCTGAAGCTTTATGCATTGTACCTGCTCACATAACAGGGGGCGTCACTTCGTGTGTCCTTTAAAGCCACACAAAAAATAATAAAATGAGTATATATATGTACACATTCATCAGTAAGTGTATTGATTTTACCATGTACTCCCAGTGCTGCTGAATATTTCTGGAAATCACAACTGCACATTAAAAAAAACTTTAAACTTCATCCATTTAATGAAGGGTCTGGGACTGACAGCCACCGTGTTTTTTAAGCATTTTCTGCTTCATGTGTGTAAACATGAATGTTTGTATTACTGTAATTTTACAGCATGGCTTTGGTAGTGTTACGAAGACACAGGTTTATTACTAAAGTACTTCTGGCAGGTGTATCACTAATATCACAAAATTAAAATTATGCCTGCAACGATCGATCGAGTAATTCGAGGGATTCAATTATAGCAAAAGAAAAGCGAACTTTATAGCTGCTCCATCCACTGCTTTGTTTTACACAGAGAAAAATCTGCAGTAAACTTCATCAAGTTGATGATGATGAGATGATGAGATAGCCTTTATTTGTCAGTTGCAGGTATTTTGCCCACAACCGAGTTGTATTAAAATGTGCAGATGATCTATGTTTAAACGAACCATGTCTGATACCATGTTTAAACGAACGGTAGCCGCCCTTTTTACATGGAGGCGATACCTGCAGCAAACAGGGGTGAGTCTACACGGGGGGGAATAGGGTGTAATAGACCCATTGATTTTTTTTAAAGTCTTTCATAACATTTTTCAGACTGAAAGTGAAATAATATAAAATATTGCGTTAATATTTAAAAATATAAAACAAAAGCTTTTTTTCACAAGCCAACAGAAATGTACACGGGCCAGTAAAGGTAAATTTTTTATGCCTTAGTTTGGATTTCATACATATCTTATTTTATTGACTTCAACTGTACTTGAGATTATTTATATTTTTTGCATTTAAGAAAATGTTTTCTTTAGTAATTAAATTTAATATAGCAGGTCATCAAAGGCTTGTTTTCTTTCATATTTTTCTGACACGTTTGCATTAAAACATTGCAATTTCTAAAATGGAAACCAATGAGCAGTTCGTTTAGAAAAACCTGTGTTTTTTTATTGCTCATATTAATTATTGCTCAGAAAAGTATTTCTTATCTGACTACTGGATCAATCAATTGAATAATTGATAGATTACTCAGTTACTAAAATAATTGTTACCTACAGCCCTAAATTAAATATCACTTTTTACCAGAGAGCAACCTTTACACACTCTGGCTTTAGGAACAACACACCTCACAACTTTAACATTTAATGTTTTATGTTATTAAGTGCACTTTTGAATCAACTGTGAACACAAACTGTATCTAAAAGATGGATATAGACACCCTAGTTGTCGCCCCCTGCAGGCTATTAGAGAGAATGCAGCTTAAGGCACTTCCTGACTGGCTTCTCCTTTTAGACACTTTTATATCAAAGGGTCATCTATCATCTGTCTGCTTTCCCAGGAGTTTGGCTGCTAGTCTTTTCTTTTCATCACTTCCTTTTTCCCATGCTGTAAAACTCAATGCAGACATCATTGTTCTAGTCCAATCATCTTTCTGCCAATCAGCCTCCACTCTGCATACCTTAAATTGCCCTGCTCATCTCCCTTGTGCAATCAACCTCTTCCCCATCGCTGCCTCACACAAGTCACTCAACCTAAGCCTAGACCAGGGGTGGGCAACTCCAGGCCTCGAGGGTCGGTGTCCTGCAGGTTTTAGATATCACCCTGGGTCAACACACCTGAATCAAATTATTAGTTCATTACCAGGCCTCTGTAGAACTTCAATACATGTTGAGGAGGTAATTTAACCATTTAAATCAGCTGTATTGGATCAAGGACACATCTAAAACCTGCAGGACACTGGTCCTCAAGGCCAGGAGTTGCCCACCCCTGGTCTAGACTCTGGGGGGTTCTGCCCTAATTCCTATCACTGCTGGGATTTCATTCGGCTGTGATGGGCCATCGGAGTCTAATCACAACATAGCATAACTGAATTTTCTACATCGATGCATCATGTTCAGTTCTTTCTAATGGTCTAGAACTACAATACTGTGATACAGTCCAGCCATAAAATCACATTTTAATGTCTCCTTATGTGGACACATTGTGTGTTTATGCATGGAACTGCTGTCATTGCACTTACAAGTCTTGCTTGCCAGATCGGCCGCAGATCCTGCCCTTCTTGTACAGGAAATAGAGCACGCTTCCCAAGATAGCCAGAAGGAAGATGGCGATGATGATGATTGCGATAACAAAACCTTTGCTCTCTATTGGAGAAGAAGCACAAAACACCCACAGCTTTACTTACTGCACCCGGATTTTGGAATAGAATGACAGCAGGAGACAGGAGAGTCTGATACAGGTGGAGATACAGTTTGCAATGCGCCTAAAGAGAGTGTGGCAGTAGCATCATTCAGGTGACCCTGAAAGATAAAGAAACGAAGTGGCTGTTTATCAGGGCTGCAGGAGCAGCAGTGCTTTTACAACATGCGCAGGAAGAGGTGAAGATGATGAACAACCCAATGACGCTTTGATGTTTTGTTCATCACCAGGGAGGGTTCTCGTGAAAGCTAGGAGGCGAGAGAGCGAGAAGTGTGCTCACAGAGAAGTGGAAGGAAGGCGGTAGAGAATCTGCAACAGCAGAGTGATGTACAAACCTTTCTTGATATTTGGTGATTTGGTGGGCGTTTGAACTGAGAAAAACCAAATGAACACAGGAATCAGTGGGCATATGCACATAAATACTTCATATAATACTCAAACACAGTTTAGATCAGGGACACGTGGCCCACTTTGATCTTAAGTGGGCTGGACCAGTGAAATGCCTCTTTCACATTTAATCTCCGAGATGTCTTACATATGCAGTTTCAACATTCAGATTTTCAATGACAAACGTTTAAATGACAAATGTTTAAAATTGCAGAGAAAGATCTGGCAGTTGATTGCCCAGTGATATGAATGGCAATGGAAGCGGTCTTTATGAATAGGAAAAGCTGTAAAACTTGAAAATACAGTTAAAAGTTCAAAAGCTCCTCCTTTCAAAGTTGTCCATTGGGCCAGATTGAAGTCTTTGCTGTGTCAGCTCTGGCCTGCGGGCTTATGGTTGACACCCCAGGTTTGTGTTGCTGATGTTCAGCAGAGTCCTGAATAAATGTTTTATTTCAGAGGATCTTATCAGTGTTTTGAATCGAAACATCAACTTTGATATGCAAACTGCGGTCAGCAGCAGAAGAGTCATTTTCCAGAGGGGCCCTGTTTAATCCCGTTTATCAACGCTTTGGGAGAAACGTGGACTCAGAGCAGTTTTCCTCTGAGGGGCTGAAAATTTCCTGGTGTGACATATAAACAGAGAGCAGACACAGAAAAACACAAAGCAGGACCCATAATGGGAGTCAGGAGACTCACTCTGAGTGCATTTAAAGCATCGGCTTTAAATGCACTCAATGATGAGAGTCACAATGATGCATGTACGTGTGTGAACCTTTCTCTTTTTATTTCCACATCATTTGCAAGCATGCCTTCATTCTCAAACTTTAAGACTACATTAAAACAAAACGTCTACATTTATAATAACCCAACACGCAGAACAGCAGTCGTGACAATAAATTAATAATTAAGACACCCTGTGACAACAACAAACCTCACTTTTAATGACCTATCTATCATACCACAGCGGTAACTAAGGCCTGCAGGTGTTTCTGAGTTTGCATCACGCCTCCTTGCTCTTATCCTTTCTTTCTGACTTACAGAAAAAAAACTGCCCCACAAGACTAAATAAAAGAAAGTCTGGAGACTCTGAATTTGCTGGTTATAAGCTTTCAATTCAATCAGTTCCATTCAGTTTTATTTATTTATTGCCAATTCACAACAACGGTCGTCTCAAGGCACTTGATTCTGCAAAGTAAAGAGCCAACAATCAGCAACAGCCACCTGCCGTGACTGGGTGTAGGCTGAACGGGAAGAATAGAGGGGAAAAAGAATGGGAGAACATAGAGAGGGTAGACAAAAGTTACAGCATGCAGCAGTGGCACATAAATGCATCAGGAGTGAAAAAAGGTGTGTGGAGAAGATCAAGCCCTATCTAAACTTTAACAAAAAGATTAATCCTAATGTGAAAATGATGGAGGGCGTCTGTCTCCTGAATCCAAACTGGGAGCTTTTTGATAAATGAACTACCTATTTCTGTCAACCAAGTTTAATTATGCATTTTGTAGCTGATTTAATTGCACGGTGGTCTTACCTGGGTCATTGACATAGTTAGTTGATGTGTTTTGTGTAACTGAAAGCAGGCAGAGGCACAGAGAGGAGGTTATTTGGGTCACTACACAGGGGCGCACATTTAACATCACAGAGGTTAACAGTGTCAAAAGGTCTGTATAGGTTCTCAGTCATCAAGGACATGCGAGCTATGAGTTCTTAAAAAGAAGGCAAATGGACTTGTGTAGCTTCACATCTCATCCAAGAGGCTTCTTCAGTTCTGAAACAACTGGCAGAGATTTAAACCCCACTGGGAATTGTCTCCTTGGAGGTTGAAATACCTGGGAAAGGATATCAAGACTGTGTGCCAATTTATTTAGAACTGAAGAAGCCTCTTGGATCAGAGTCGAAATGTCTTCCCAAACCTAAAGAAGTCCAATTGCTCTTTTTAAGCACTTAAGACATCAGTGTGAAAAAACAACAACACAGTGAGGAATATGAAAAATCACAGACAACACATTACAACACTTGGCAAAGCTCAGCATCTTTAGATCAAAGTCAAAACACACAGAGACATGGATGTGAACGGGGGGGACACGAGTAAACGGGAAAAGTGAGGGGACTTTAATTTATACAGCAACAGTTCTTCAAGGTGGTTTATGTAGGACCCAACAGTGCTAGAGAGAAAACCTCAACATCAGAGGATTCCCCATTAGCACTCGGCAACAGTGGGAAGGAAGAACTCCTTTTTAACAGGAAAAGGTGCAAATGCAGCCAGTAAGTTCAAAGAGAAGAGAAAAAAGAGAGAGAACAAAACACAAGCTACAGGAGAGAACTGACAAAACTTAATAACATGCATTAGAGACATATTACGGGAGAAATGCTCAGTGCATCATGGGAGGTCTACCAGCAGCCTAAATCTATTGCATCATGAATAAGGGATGTCTCAGGGTTCACCAGATCCAGCCATAACTATAAGCTTTATTAAAAATAAATGTTTGAAGCCTCGTCTTAAAATGAAATAAAGCCTCATAGCGGATTTGAGTTCCATGTCAAAAATCAGGCACAGCAGAATGACTGTGATCTTACCGGTGTCATTGATAAAGGTAATGTTTGTTGATGGTATGGTAGTATTGGTAGTTGATGTGTTGTATATAACTGAAAGCAGGTAGAGAGGATGCGACTTCTGTTATCACACAGGGGTGCACATTAAACATCACACGGGTTAACAGTGACAACAACACAGAGTGAAATACAATCACTGACAACATGTTGGAGCGTTGTTTTAACTCAGCCACATTGGAACGTATTTATTTTTGCCATGTTTTAAGGTCATGCCAAAGCATCTCCATCTGAATTCAGTCTGTACTTTAAGTAGTCCGATCCTAAAGCTTCACCGTGTGAGTCATTCAGAGGTGGACTTGCTGGTGTGCTCTGGATCATGGTCCTGCTGTATAACCCAGTTGCTCTTAAAAACTGCATGTTGTTCTTACTATTTTTGTCTAACATTAAAATTTGTTCGCTGATTTGAAACATTTGATAAAAATATACTTAAAATAAATCTAGAAGGACAAAATACGGTTTCAGAGCAGTGTACACAGACATATTCAGTTCAATTTTAACAACAATAATATACAAAAAAATGCCAGTGATCAGATTCTCCATGAATAAACACTTGGCAACAGTGACATGTGGCAGTACCAGGCTCAGGGAAAGGCAGCCGGTGGGAGGGAAAAAAGAGAAAAAAGGGGAGAACAAAACACAAACTACAGAAAAGAGTTGACAAACATTAATAACATGCAGCAGTGACAGATAAAGACACGGGGAAGGATAAAAGGGGATTGAAGAAAAAATGTTCAGCGCATTGTGGAAGGTCTATCAGCAGCCTAAAATTATTGCAGCATAACTAAGAGATGGTTCAGGGTGACCAGATCCAGCCATAACTATAAGCTTTATTAAAAATAAATGTTTGAAGCCTCATCTTAAAATGAAATAGAGCTCTACAGCGGATTTGATTTCCATGTTAAAAAAAAACAAAAAACAGGCACAGCAGAGTAATCGTGATCTTACCTGTGTCATCGGTTATAGTATTGGTTGATGTGGTAGTGGTGGCTGTTGGTGTGGTGTGTACAACTAAAAACAGTTAGACGCACAGACAGGAGGTCATGTTTGTTACTACACAGGGGTACACACTAAACAGCACAGGTACAAAATGACAGCAACAACACAGAGTGAAATATTCACAGTCACAACAACAGGTTACGGCACTTGGCAGAGCTTAGGCCATTTAGATGAAGAGAAAACCCAACAATAAGAGGATTGCCTATGAGCAAGCATTTGGTGACAGTGGGAAAGAAGAACTCCTTTTTAACAGGAAGACTGCCAGCAGAAACCGGCTCAGGGAGGGGCAGCCAGTGAGTGTAAAGAAAGAGAAAAGAAGGAGAGCATGAAGAGCCAAGAACAGAACACAAAGTATAAGATATAAGACAGACAAAAATCAATAGCATGCAGTAGTTACATATAAACACACAGGGAATGAAAAGAATGTAGAAATGCTCAGTGCATCATGGGAGTAACATTAGTCTCAGCCGATAGCAGCACAAGTAAGGCATGGTTCATGGTCGCCAGTTCCAGTTATAATTATGAGCTTTTTCAAAAGGAAATGTTTGAAGCCTCGTGGTAAAAACAGAGAGTGTGCCTGTCTCGCAAATTCGAGCTGGGAGCTTTCTGACAAGTTAGAAATCTCTCTTTCCCAGTCAAATTTAATTTTGCATTTAGCAGCTGGTTTCATTTGCATGATGAAAAACAGGCACAGCAGTGTAACTGTGGTCTTACCTGTGTCACTGGATATAGTAGTGGTTGATCGTGTGGTAGTGCTGATTGTTGGCATGGAAGTGATTGTTGTTAATGTGGTGTTTAAAACTAAAAGCAGGTAGAGGCACAGAAAGGACGTCATTTTGTTATTTACACATGGGTGCCCGTTAAACGACATGTGGGTTACCAGGGTGAAGAATGTGAAAAACAACAACAAAAAATATAAAGATTGAACAATCACAGACAAGACGTTACATCATGTGGCAAAACTCAAGACCTTTAGATGAAAATGAATAGAGACATGAGGGGGGAGGGACATAGGTAAAAGTGGCAAGTGAGGAGAACAAATAAAAACATGCAGGCATGTTCGGTTCGTTTTTATGTAAAGTGCTATTTCACAACAGTCGCCTTAATATTAGAGAGAACAACCCAACAATGAGAGGATTCCCTTTGAGCAAACACTTGGCGACAGAGGGAAGGAAGAACTCCCCCGTGGTCAGAATGGAGGGTGAATGGAAAGAGAAGAGAAAAAAATAGGGAGACAAAACTTTGGAAGAGAAATGACTAAAGTTAATGACATGCAGTACTGACATATAAACATATCAGGAGTGAAAAGAGGGGAGTGGAAAAGACCTGGTCAGTGGACCTCATGAAGTCCACCAACAGCCTGAGCCTACAGCAGGATAACTGAGGACTTTTCCAGGATCACCTGTTTTATGAACAAGGCTCGAAGCCAAATCTTAAAAGCAGAGTCTGTCTCCTGAACCCGCTGTTTACCAATATTTCATAGATGAAGGCCTTTATGTCTAGCTTAATTAACTGATTTTTGTCATGTCGTTTGATAAATACAACTCAACATCATCTGCATAGCAGAGACATGTAGACACAGAAGAACTCCATAAGTAACTTTTCCATGTAAGAAAGAATCCTTGTTTGTATTAATAGCTGGAACAGAAAACTAACAGAAATATATGATTCAAACAAAAGCAGTGGATTTCGTCGAATGCAGTGGTGTCCGTAGAAAAATCTTGTGATCAGCCATCTATGATGAGCCATCTGCGCTAAGATGAACTCTAAACTCTGTGACGAACCTGACTGAACTACTAACTACAAAGATTGCAGAAAGGAAGCACAGGCTGCATGAACTCACTGGTTTTGATGTTGAACTCCACCACTTTAGAGCCAAAGTCATTGCTGGCATTGCAGAAAACTTTCACATTGGAGGTGATCTTGAAAGTGACCACACTCTGAGCGCCATCTTCAGTCTCTGTTTGCAATGCATTTAGGTTCTGCAAAAAGGACAGTTAAAGACAGAAATAGAAAAGTAGATCCAAGAGCAAACAGGTGAGAAGACAGTTGAGCACAATATTGATATAGACTTCCAAAGACTAAAGGTTTGCATGCCCATCATCATCGTGAAGGTAAACTAGACATTAGCTAGTATTAGCTCTGTCAGTCCAATCAAATTTATTTCTAACTCTGTAAAATCCAACCAGTAGTGGCGCAACGGATCACTGTTGATCCGTGATCAGAACCGAAGATTCGAAAAAGAAAAAAAATATGTGTATGGTGGGCGTGGTCAGTCTGTCTGCAATAGTCATGGCCAACGCTAGCACTCCAAGTGAAAGAGCAGAGGAGTTTGCGGCATTTAAGCAGCCCTTTGCTGCCTAATCTGACCGTGCTAAAGCTGTTACAAAAGCTATTACAAAAGCTATTGGGGTGTTTATAGCTCCAGACATGAGGCCCTATTCCATTGTGCAAAACAAGGGGTTTAAACATATGATAAACGTGCTTGAGCCACGCTATGATATCCCGTTGCGTGTCCACTTCAGTGACAAGATCGTTCCAAGCATGTATGAGCAGGAAAAGTCAGGCATCTTCTGTTGCCCTAACTACAGATGGGTGGACCTCCAGGGCAACGGAAAGCTACGTGACCGTGACCGCTCATTATATCACAGCGGAGTGGTAGATACAAAGCCCTGTACTGCCCTATATAGCACCTAATTTGTTTTTTATATAATTGCGTGGAATGAGTATTGAGTTGAATGTTCTTTAATGGGCAAAAAAATTAATTTTTCTTGTCTTGTTTCGTTTTTTGCTGATCCGAAAATTGATCCGATCCATGACTTAAAACCGTGATCTGATCCAAACCGTGAGTTTATTGATCCATTGCACCACTACCAACCAGTGCTGCTTAAATCAGTGAGAATCTGATGTGATGTCAGCTAAATGATAATGTTAGCATGCTAATGCTAATTAACCATTTTTACCATTTTGCTCTAGAACGTTAGCATGCTTTAGTGCTTTTAGCACTAAACAACTGCATAACTGAGGCTGATGGACATATCTAACACACACTTTTAATCATAAAACAAATCACTGCACAAAATATCTCGAGGCACAAAATGTCCGGTAGTTGTTGAAACATTTTGTTCAATTTTCCTGCATCTGTATTGCTAATCTGTTCAGAACTTGCTGATTTGTGGTTACTAAGACTATTAAAACTGTTCAAAAGTGAAGACCATACTCTACTAATGTGAAGTCTCACCCACAGTCCACCAGCCAGCTCTTTTTTAATCGTGTGCCGTAAACGGCAAAATACCACAACAGTATTGAAAAGAAAATGCATTTAAGTTAAGTTTAAAATTCAAGTTAAAAATTGTGTTCTACTATTTGTCCCACTGGACGCATTTATCAAAATGGAGGTCCGGAGGACTTTGGATCAACCTGTTGAAGTCACAACTGGAATAAGCAGATCTCTGTTGCGGCTGTGACTAAGCCGAGAATGAGAAGCTTCCCTCTGCTGTACCTTCCCATCAGAAGTTGTCCACATAATTGTGGGAGCAGGAAACCCTGTGGCACTGCAGGTCAGATTAACAGTTGTCTCATAAGTCTCCACTTCTTGGACATCTGGCCCCAAAATCTGTGGCGAACCTGCAGAATGAGTAGCAAGAAATACAACCTTATGCAATAACTATGCAGTCACAAACTTTGGACATGGTCTCATTTAAAGAAAATACAACTCACCCTTAACATTGACTTGAAGTGTGCTGCTGGTTTTCATCCCCTCCATCTCAGGAACGGTCACAACGCACTTATACATCCCTGCTGTTTCTAACGTTGCGCTCTTCACACTCAAAGTGTTGCCTTTTGACACCAACTTTTCATTCTAGACAAAGGTGAACAAAAAAAGCTTGTTTGACTCAACACGTTTAAATGAGCATCTAAGTACTGGGTGAAATAGGTGTTAGAGGCCTCTAGTCAACCTAACTGCTGGTACGACTCTGCCACAGTGTGAAATGATTGTTTTCTAGGTGCATCTTACTTGTTACTGTTAGACAAGCAGTTGTATTGTATATATGTATGTATCTATGTAACCTTAAACCAGGTTGTGGATGTCTGGAGAGAAGACAGGGCATTGCAGCTGGCCTTCAGCTCCTCTCCTTCCATCACCGCAATGCTGTCTTTAGGCGTTATAACAGCAGATTCAAGGTCTGCACACACAGACAGAGAAACAAGGCATACAAGTCAAACAGAGAACCTACTGGTAAAATGTATTTGATGAAAAACTCATCCAGAGTAAAACACTTACAGTTAACCGACACCTTAGTACTCCCTGAGATCTCCTCAAAGTTATCCGTTTCCTCAAAGGTGCACTCATAAACTCCACCGTCTAAACGCTTCACATTAGTCCGCACCATTGTCTTGTTCTCCACAGAGTATTCACTCTGCAAAGTTCAAGATTAACTTTAATGTCCTCAAAGTGCTCAGGAAAACATCGAATTGCAACCATTTCCACATAAATGAGGAGTATGGAAGTGCTGATTTTCTTACATTTTGGTGCTTAATTGTGGTGATTGAGGATGGATAGTTGCCATTGTTATCGCAGCGA
The DNA here is from genome assembly GCF_965226115.1 of Aulonocara stuartgranti. Classification (NCBI taxonomy): domain Eukaryota; kingdom Metazoa; phylum Chordata; class Actinopteri; order Cichliformes; family Cichlidae; genus Aulonocara; species Aulonocara stuartgranti. The sequence continues at coordinate 19,582,748 of NC_138950.1, forward strand.
AGCTCAAGTGTGTCCCCTTCCTTGATTTTGCCCTTTGGTGACTCCACCCAAATATTTACTTCAGTGGGGAGATCTAAAACACAGAGAGATGAATTCAAGATTAAACTGCAAACCTGAACTATCCTTAAAAATAGGAAACTGAGGCCTGTCAAATCATCCATCCATCCATCTTCATCCGCTTTATCCGAGGCCGGGTCGCGGGGGCAGCAGCCTAAGCAAAGAGGCCCAGACCTCCCTCTCCCCAGCCACCTCCTCCAGCTTATCCGGGGGAATGCCAAGGCATTCCCAGGCCAGCTGAGAGATATAATCTCTCCAGCGTGTCCTGGGTCTGCCCCGGGGCCTCCTCCCGGTGGGACATGCCTGGAACACCTCACCCAGGAGGCGCCCAGGGGGCATCCTTGTCAGATGCCCGAACCACCTCAGCTGGCTCCTTTCGATGTGGAGCAGCAGCTGCTCTACTCTGAGCCCCTCCTGGATGGCCGAACTTCTCACCCTATCTCTAAGGGAGAGGCCATCCACCCTTCGGAGGAAGCTCATTTCTGCCGCTTGTATCCGCGATCTCGTTCTTTCGGTCACTACCCACAGCTCGTGGCCATAGGTGAGGGCAGGGACGTAGATCATTTTCCTTAATTTGTCAAATCAAATTAAGGAAAATGTTATTAGTATAATATCCTATAATACTTGAACAATAGTGTTATTTTAACTTAGTGAACTTCATGAGAAACTATAGCATCCATTTCCACTTCAAAATATCAAAACAGATCCATTAAGAAACTTCTTGTAGTTTGTTTCTAGTTTTTCTAGTTTGGTGTGCAAGAACATTGCATGAACTGGAAACCAAATGCAAGCCAGTTTGGTTTCAATTGGTGAAACTCACAGTATACAGTGATGTTAATGTGCTGACTCTCGGTCATCTTGGTCGCTCCAGGGACAAAGTAGATGACTTCGCAGTAGAACACTGCATCTTTGTGCTCCTTCTTAACTTTCATTGTCAGCTCACTCTGGACTGAGAAAAGACCACTCGATTCAATAGTGGTGCTGGAGGTTACAACCACCTCTGAAAGAAATAAAAATGCTGTAAACATAAAAGAACAGGACAGACACAAACTGAAACAGCTAAGGCATTCCAGTTTTAAATATCAATCTGCCTTACCACGTGGAGTATTGCGAAGCGGCATGTTGTTTCTGTACCAAGTAATATTTGGCTTTGGGTATCCGTTTTTGACCCTGCAAGACCCAATCTAGTGGGAGAGGGGGTAGGTAAGGAAATTCAAATGATAAAATTGCATCCTCGCATTTTGTAATTTTAGTCTTTGATGTTTGTGATCGCCAAAACCTTTTCACCTTGGATGGAGCTTCTTCATTTACTGATATCCCTGTTTCCACTGCCTCAATTGTAGGAAAGGTTGGTGATTCTGCACAAGACGTAAGAAAGGATAAGAACTAGAAAAGGAAGCATTTAGAAAGAAACAATCATAGATTCTGATAGCTAAAAATTTCAGAAATATTGTAACACTATAGGTATGTTAATACAGTGAGTTCCATAATTTGTTGGACAAAGACACAATCTCTGCCTCCGGACACAGTGGACTTTAAATCGAAAAATCCAAATGCGATTTGAAAGCAGTTTTTAATTTAAGAGGTTTTGCAAAGTAATTGGACCTAAATTGGACAAAAAAAAAGGTAATTGGCCAGGAAAACTGGTAAGCAGTTTCATGAACAGGTGAGGTCTGTTCCATCTTCTTTTGTTTTTCTTCCAAAGCAAATGAAGCAGATACAATATCTGGAGTTGATCCGTTAACTTGTAGCAGCAGCAGTAAGAAATATATGGAAAATATGGAGCAGCATACATTAAGAGAGGATACTGATGACTTGCTTAATGAAAACAACCGTTTCAGTGCGAGAGAGCAGACAGCATAGAAAATGCAATAAAAGCTTTCAGAGTCTTACTAAACACTTGGAGCTGGGTTCGTCCCTCTGCTTCCTCAGGTGTGAGAGTTTTGATGACACAGATAAACTCCAAGTTGTCCCTCACTCCCACATCTCTGATAGCCAGCACAGCAGCGGTTCCATTGACGTTCAAGCTGATCCGATGCGTGAACAGTGTGTTTTGTTCTGCAGCCTCATGCATTGGTTCCTTGTTGTAGATTCTCTGTCTCTCCTTATTAGGTAGCACCTAAAGGTCAGAGTTTACAGAATCAAACATCAATCAAACAGAGAAACGTGACACCCATCACACATCTGTGTGTTTCTGTGCACGTTAAGCTTCACCAAACTCACATAGAACCACTGTATGGTGGTGCCGCCCAGGCCCTCGTCAGTTGTAAACATGCAGGTGATCTGAGCCGTCTCTCCAGCCATTACCTCCACTTTGTCCTCCATGTTCACCTCCACTATGGCCCATGCTGAAAAAAATACAATAAATTACCCACCAACATATATATATTTTTAAAAGAACTGACCAGATTATTAAGCAATTCGGTGCTGCACGTACAACTATTATCTACTTAGCTTTAAACTGATCTCTTTTCAAAGTTCTCATTTAAAAGAGGACCGTTACACTCTGACTCACTGACATGACTTCCATTGCATTATTTTCACAGCTCTGTAGCTGTTGTGTAGCCAGCTGCTGTATGACAGTTAGTGGCACAGTCAGCCTTTATGCAAATATAGTTTAAAATGATATGACTGATTCAGCAAACCAGTATAATGCTGCAACAGGGAACCATCAAGCTTCATACCAGGACACACTTTATTCTTTCTGTCTAGCCAGTTAATATGAGTCCTTCCTTTAGTATCCAGCCTACCCCTCTCCCTGCTGTACGCCTAGCCTCCCAGTACTCCCACTACTCCCATGTACTTTCTTCACTACTTCCTGCCTACTTTAAATTTTCTCTACTAACATTCACTCTACCACCAAGTCTCCTTGTCCTCTTTCCTCTCTCCAAGGATACACCAAACAACTTCTTGGCAGAAAAGCATATGTTAAATGGTAAAATGGTAAATGGCCTGCATTTGTATAGCGCTTTTCTAGTCCCTAAGGACCCCAAAGCGCTTCACACTACATTCAGTCATCCACCCATTCACACACTGGTGATGGCAAGCTACATTGTAGCCACAGCTGCCCTGGGGCGCACTGACAGAGGCGAGGCTGCCGGACACTGGTGCCACCGGGCCCTCTGACCACCACCAGTAGGCAAACATGGGGTTAGTATCTTGCCCAAGGATATTTGGCATGCAGCCAGGAGGCAGCCTGGGATCGAACCACCAACCTTCTGATTAGTGGCTGACCTGCTCTGTCACCTGAGCTACAACCACCCCAGTGTTGGAGAAATTGTTTTTAAATCACATCAAACTTTTTTTCTGGCCCTGAATTTCTTGCATCCATACCAAGATATATGAAATTCGGCAATAACATCCTTATATCAACAAGAACAATGAACGCTTAACCACTAATGGAAATGGACAAGATGGAGATACAACAAACCCCAAACAGGCAAAGAATCAAAAATAAATAACAGGGAAGAAAGTTGTTGCGAGTCAAAAGAAAGAGGGAGATGCTATGACAGGAATGAGAAGCCCACCCATGTCCACATTAATGTGCTGCATTCCAACATGTCACCCTCTCACAGGAAGAAAGGCCCAATTTACAGGCAACATAGTAGCCCCACTGTTCCTTTATGATCTGCCTCTGAAGACCGAGTGGTTTTTCCCCCTTCCAGGATCTCCTGATGTGAGGCATCCTTTAAATCTAAAGGAGGGACCCCCAATTACACTTTACATCCCAGTGTCTCAGCGGATGCTTGAGATGCCAATGAGAGATATAGCCTGGAGGTCATGAGGCTGCCAGGTTTGATTTAATCTTTCCTGAGTGTCTGTGTATTGTGAGCGATGGCAGGAAACATCTTAGTTTATGTCAATCGAAGCTTAAGAGAATGTAAATATGATTCCTAAGTGTCCTGCAATAAGCAGTTTGAGCTTCAGGAACCACTGACAGTTTTTAACCAGATTCATGGTGAGTACATATTTAAAAAGACTAAAATTACATGTGAGTTAAAAATGATACTGTGTGTTATTTATAACAGTTTATCAATCTAGCTATGAGTGCATAGCTTAGCATGTAGCACTGGTAACTTCTGATCAAACACAAACATGGAAAAGTCCACTGGCACAAAGCTGATTTTACAAATGAAGATAAAAAGATACTAAAATAAACATATGAAGTGGTCAAGCTCACAATACAGGATGAAAGCAACAAAACAGCCACACACAAAGCAGCAATGTAAGTTTGTGTGTGTGTGTGTGTGTGTGTGTGTGTGTGTGTGTGTGTGTGTGTGTGTGTGTGTGTGTGTGTGTGAGGAAAACTATGGTCTGAGATCAAAGAATAAAAAAAAGAAAGAAGAAAATCTGCATAATAAATTGATATAATTACCTAATTATTATATTTCTGGATATATACTAAGAAAAATGAAACTGTTTTAAAACCATTTGCATTAAGGGATACAGTTTCTTGTAATAATCTATTTTTATAACTGATGCTCATGGCGTCCTGGGTCGGGTCGACCCAGTATTTTGAGTTTCTTATGTTTTGGTTTATTTTGCATTATGGATTAGTTATTCTCTGGTGATACTGTTTTGATTACAATTATATTCTGATTCTTTAGTTATCTGATGATGATGTTGATGATGATTATTTCTGGTTTAGGTTTTGTTATCTTGCCCTTATGTTTGGTTTAGGTTGCCTGTGCTTAGTCTTCTCTGCCCGTATGTCCCTCTGTTTGTCCATGATGTCATTATGCCTGTTTACGAGTCTGTCTCTGTCTGGCGTGTGCTTCCTGTTTTATTTTGTAGGTCTGTGCCCTTTGTCAGTGCGTTCAGCTTGGTGCTCTCCCTGTCTCGTCAGTGTAATCAACGTCAGCCGTGTCTCCCAGCTGTTTCCTCTTTGCTCCGTTCACCTCTTGTATTTAGTGTCTGTGTCTTCCCCTACTCGGTGTCGCATCGTTAACGTCTGTTCACCCTCGCTTCCTCTGTGTGCTCCGTTTGCCAGCCAGCCTTCCTGCCTACTTATTCCATTCTTCCAGTTTAGTTAGTGTTTTTCTGTTCTGCTTCTTACCAGCAATAAAGCTGTGTGTTTTGAATTACTTCCGCCTCAGTGGGTCCTCTCTTCCTGCCTGCCCACACTCAGACATGACACTGAGGTATCAAACAGGATTGGTGAAGCTATTTTCGGGCGCACTGATTGGTCATTAAACAGTGATTTCATTCAAGTTGGTCTCTAATCTCAAACACAACCTTCTATGGAGCCAGTTAAGTCTGCAGAATAAGTTACCATGGTGATGTATCACCTTTGTAATAGTGAAGACACAGCTCTGTTCTAGGATGCCCTCTGGACCCAGTGGAGGTGGTGAGTGACAGGAGAATGGCGGCTAAGCTGTCATCCCTGTTGGACAACGTCTCCCACCCCATGCAGCAGACTGTGACAGCACTGAGCAGCTCCTTCAGTGGGAGACTGCGGCACCCACGGTGTGGGACGGAGAGATTTCGCAGGTCTTTCCTCCCCACTGCTGTCAGACTCCACAACAAAGACTTTAACTGAACAAACACACACATCCACACATGTGCAATAACACTAAGTTCAATAATCTTTTCTGGCATCGTTGTATTTTTACTCAGTTGTATATAGCATTTGTATTCTATTTTTATCTTATTGTATATTTTTATTCTATTTTATTCTACTGTATATAGTATATTATTTTATTCTATTCTGTACAGCTGTGTACTGTATTTATTCTTATTGTATTCAAATTTTTGCCTCATAACTTTTGCACTGTCCACTTCCTGCTGTGACAAAACAAATTTCCCACGTGTGGGACTAATAAAGGTTATCTTATCTTATCTTAAACCTGAAGTTACCCGGATAAGCCCACATCCTGCTTCTTAGGTGGACTTATTCTTGTTCCTGTAACCTGGACACAGTTCAGCTGTCATCACACAGCTGTCTACTGTTACTTCCATTTATACATAAAAAACAGAGCTTTAAGGCTTTGCTATTTATTGTTAAAGTCACAGTTAAGTCGATGACTGATGAAGCTATGGATTTTATTGGCAGTTGTGATAAATTAGAGACAAATGACACTTCCTTTCCGCTCTGTCATCGCTTCACCCTGCTAGCATTACAAAAATCTATGTGCTGTGATCCAAATGATCAAAGAAGACGATGTAAGCGTCGACACTAAAAGGATATTAAAGGTTTTAGCTTTTAGCTTGATACATTACCGGAAATTTCAGTGCGTTTTTTTCCCCCAAACATTTTAAGTAAAATATTGGTGGACACGTGTGGCTGTGCACTCTTTGTATTAATGACAAATCTGAGCATAACTTGCTGAGGCACTCTTAAGCAATTAGAGCTACTACTGCAGCACGTACACCTACGATGAGTGTGGAGCGCAGCACAGGGAAAACTTGGTAAAGCAGTTTTTGTTCCTTCCAAAAGAAAAACTCCAAATATGTATTTTTAGAAAGGACATTATCCTGCGTCCAACATCAAAAGACACTCCATCCAGGAAAAAGTGTCAGATGTGTGGTCTGGCAGTTAAAGTGAATTATCACAACACCAGGACTGTCCACTGATGAGCTCATCACCCACACACATCCCTGCTCCACACCTGTTGTTTCATCTAATCATCATTTCATTGGATAACGCACGTTTACAGTAACAGCTGCCCCCGAGCTAAACCCCTCACTACTGCAACAACAACAAACATACTTCCTTCTCTTCCTCACCTCCTGTCTCTCAACCCCCGCCCCTTTTCTCCCGCTCTGCTGCGTGTTACTGTTTACTAATGGAGCTGGACGGATGCTTTCCTGTTAAAGAAATCCAATTAGTTTCTCCAACATAGACATTTCCTGGCCATTAGCGACGGAAGGACAACGCTGACTCACTCGCAGCACCCCATCCCCGACCTGAGGACTCACCTACAGTAACAACTGGGATTGAGATTGCTGCTGTGCAGTTGAAGCTTTATGTTTTGAAAACTCTTCCCCCATTACGTCTGACAGCTGGAGTGTTTGCTCATGGGAATCTCAATCACATCTCATTAGTAACTTGACCAGTATTCATCTCCACAGTGCATCCATCAGAGAAGCTCCCCGCAATGCATTGGATCGATGCTCTCCTCATGATGAGAGAACGGATATTACTTGTTGTGCAGCGGATATCAGACTTAAATAAACGTGACAGAGAAAAAGCTGTGCAGCAGAAAGCTGGACCTCTCCACGGTTTCCACTTTGCAAATGATATTCTTTCCACTAACAAGTGTTGAGACAATGATTTCACATACTGATGTTGGTATTATTATATCTAAAATAAATCGATTTCCTTACCAATGTGTTTTCATGTTTTTCACAAATCTTGATGTAGGAAAAGGTCAGAAACTTTACCTGCCTTGTTTCATTCAAGTATCCACTCCGTTTTCCATCATGCAATAGGACCGTCAGTCAACTCTCGATATATTACGTGTTTATTCACTCTTATGTATCAGACCAAGCCATTGAGGAGGCCTCTAAAAATCAGTATGCAGCATGACAGCAATCCCAGAAATAAAGGGACATCCTCAGCAGCAACAAGAACAGGGAGTCCTGCAAAAGCTGACAGAGAGCTGTTCAACTGCTCATTAAAAAAATCTAATCAGCTAATCACATGGAAGTAACTCAATGCATTTAGGCAAGATGGTCAAGATGACCTGCTGAAGTTGGCTGAACGTGGCGTGGTTGTTGGTGCCAGATCGGCTGGTCTTAGTGTTTCTCAAACTGCTGATCTATTGGTAGTTCATGAAACACAACTATCTTTGGGCTTTAGTCTGAAAAAGGGTTTCAGACTTTTTTGGGTGAAAATGTCATTTTGATATCAGAAAACAGGAGAATAGCCAGATAGGAAGGCAGTAACAGTAACTAAAAAAAACAACAACACTTTTTACAACCAAGGTATGCAGAAGAGCACCTCTTAAGGTGCAACATGCTGAACCTTGAAGCCACAGCAGCAGAAGACCATATAGTGTGCCCCTCCTCTCAGCTAAGAACAGGAAACTGACCTCAACAAAACTGGCCAGCAGAAGATTTGAAAAATGTTGCCTGGTCTGAAAAGTCTCAATTTTTGGATGTTAGGGTCATAATTTGGCATAAAAGACAAGTATGGATCCATCCTTCCTCATATCAACGGTTCAGGCTGCCAGCAGTGATGTAATGGTGTGAAGGATATTTTCTTGGCAAACTTTGGGCCCCTTTGTACAAAGTGACCATCTTTTAAGTGCCACAGCCTATGATCACAGTGTTTCCATCTTCTGATGGCTGCTTGCAGTATAATATTCCTATATAACCATGTCACAAAGCTCAAACCATCTCAAACTGTTTTTCTGAACATGACAATGAGTTCACTGTACTCAAATGGCCTCCACAGACACCAATTCTCAATCCAACAGAGCATTTTTGGGATGTAACGGAAAATTTGGCATCATGGATGTGAAGCAACTGTGTGACGCTATTATATCAATATGGACCAGAATCACTGAGGGATGTTTCCAGCTCTTTGTTGAATCTATGGGGTCTCTGCATCCATCCGGGGTGGCTGTAGCTCATCAGGTAGAGCAGGTTATTGGTTGCTCCAGTCTGCATGCCAAAGTATCCTTGGGCAAGATACTAGCAACATGTTGCTCTGCAGTGCATCCATTGGAGTGGGAATGTTAGATAGAAAGCACTTAAGCAGGTGTGAATGTGGCATGTTGCATAAGGTTCTTTGAGTGCTCGGGTAGAGTAGGAAAGTGCTGCACAAGAACCATGTTTCTCTGTCTTTCTCAGCAATCTTTCATCTCACCCGATCTACTCCAATCTCAGCATGTATAATAATGGGGGATTGGAGCAGTTTAAAGTCGAGTGTGAAGCCGCTGAACAGGAGGAACCCAAAGATGAGATCACTGCTCATCCAGATAATTTCACTAGATCAAAATCAAAACTTAAAAAAGAAAAAAAAAACTGAATGACTGAAATCTACTTTTGAAAATGCCATCATATCAGTGATTGCACTAGTTGTCACAGAAAATGAAAAGTAATTTGTTTTTGGAGTGAAAAAATTTGGACTTCAAATTCAACAATAAATCAAAGCTCAAAGCTTTTTCTTCTTTGTAGGAGGAGGAAAACTGAATTCTGGATCTTACACATCTGCATATGAGAGCTCCATATGTGTGTCAGCACTGATAATCAAGCCTCAAAGAGCTCTCAGTTTGCTGTCTCAGTTTAGCTGTCCCTGCAAAGCACAGTCCATCCCAAAAGAGGGTGCACTGTATTCAAACACAAAATTAGACCCACTTAAAGATAAGAGGCTCACACGGCAGAGGCGCGCAGGATAAGAGACAATAAGCTCAAGAGGAAGTCATGTCAAAGACTCGCAGGAGTCTTTGATTTCATTGTTAACAAAACAATTGGTTGCTATCTGTTACTGTTTGATTAAAAATGCTTCCTGCTGAGCTCTTAGCATCTGTGGATGCTCACCCACACCTACAAAATCTCATTTCTTTCATGCCTCTGACTATGATAACAAGTGCAGGCAATTTTGAATACATACAAAAGTCTAGTTGCTGCTAATCAGCAAGCAAAGTGAAGCCAGGGTGCATTCATTTTAACACTGCAGGCCTCCATCTGACAGGTACAGAGCACAGAAGAAATGGTCCATGTGGTCGTTCAAAGCCTGGAATCTGTTTTACGTTTAGCACCGCGATGGATTCATTGACAGGCCTGAGTCTGCCGCCTGTTTCCTCTGGCAACGAGCCCAGACCGCAGATGATCGCCAAAGGAGAGGGCAGGACGCACAACTTCAGCACATTCACTGGCGTTTTACTTAACGGTCCTGTGCTCTTTTTAAAATGGTGGTCTAGGTGAGGAACAGCGCCCCACAAGGATGGCTTGAAAATCCATCGTTCACTCATTTTTCATCCAAGCTGACACCGAGCCAAAGACAACAAATACCTCACCACACCTACAGACAATTTAAAAAATCAACAGTTACCCAAAAGGAGAAAACTGAAGCACACTCATGCAATCCCACAGACAGTGCACCATCACGGTGCCCCACAGGAAACCCTCCACCCCCGTTTCTCATTTTCTTAGTTAACGTCTCTTTTGATTTTCCTCTGTACATAACACAGATACAGATGATTATCATTAAAAGTGCACAATTAACTTTAGCTAAACCAACAGCTCTGTGAAAAAAATAAAACATTTCTGCATTACATCCTTATGATCTGTTTCAGGGAGATTTCATCTTACACCGCACAGGAGGGAAATTCTACTTCTTTGTTTTCCAGTTAGATTTTTGACAGGAAATAAAGTGCAGGACCGTGACTCCAACAAACACCCCCCACCCCACCCGTGTGAATACGTTTAGCCAACATAATCTATCGGGCTTTCCTTCCTTAACCTGTGTTGTCAGTGCCTAAGCAAATATTGTAGGGAAACTAAAGCCTGGCATGTTCATTTTCAAAACCCTCCAACTTGACAGATTCATTTATTACCGATATTTCCTGACTGTCTTCATAAAAACTGTGTTTTCTCTGTTTTAAATAAGAGCAAGAGCAAGATTTCAGGTGAAACGGGGGCGCTATCTGTCAAAATATCCCAAATATGGAGGAACAGGCTGATGTTAAGTCTGCTCCCAGAAGGGGCCAGAAGCAGTTTCTCAGATTTGACAGAAAGAAAAAGATCAGATCAAAGCAAGCAGCGGCCGAGGAGACGATTACTAAGGTCGATGGAAAACAGACATAGGAAACCTGGCGTGGTTTTTTTGTCTGTCTGTGAGATGTGCGCTCACAGACGCACACACACGTCACTAAGCTGTAACTACTGACCTGAACTTAAGCCTCGGCTCATGAAATAAGCACATCGTTATGTTACTGCAAACATCTGAGAACAGCTAGCACATGACACACTTCATTCTCTGCTACGTCTCATTCGCTGCTCCCCAAACGCTTAATTCAGTGAATTTGCTTGTATAATCAGCTTCCTCTGTCCCAGGGTTACATTTTAAGGTGCTGTATTAATATTTACATAGCAAGGATTCCCTCAATTCATGTTTATGCCCAAAAGAAAAGTCTGAGAATCCGCTGGATCAAAACATGAATGGACGACCATCGAATGTTATACTCCAGAGAAGAAGAAGTAACATGGAGGCAGCAGAGCTTATCTCTCTGTACTGCGAGCTGGTCAGTCCTATTTTTAATGGCCATAATCTGTGCGCTATCCTGTCTGGTGACAGCACTGCTGAGAGGCATAAAGGCAGCATAAACAGGACAGCTTAAAAATAACAAGGACCGTATTGAATCTAATTATAATTAATATGCTAAATTTACTGCCCTGGACTCTGTCGTGAAGAACAGGATGCATGCCTCCCGTGTATGTAAACCAAATAATTTCCCATATGCGTGCTGGTGAAATGAGGCGACAGCTCGGTGACATGTTTCCAGCCCTCCTACATCTAAGAATAACAATGGCCTATCAAGCTTGTTTGCTTATATGATACAGCAGATCATATACCTCACTGACACCAGAAATAGGCTGAGAGAGTGAGAGGGAGCATGAGGAGGACGGTGCCTCAGCCAGGCTGCTTTTTGTACAGATGTAAATAAGTCTGAGAAAAGTGAATAGACCATAGATGAGATAGATCAGATAGAGAGGAGGGAAGAAAGAGGGAAAGAGAGGAATCAAGGTGGCTGTACAGGTTGTATTTAGGTCTCTGAGAGTTGCTGTGGCCTCTGACATTTATCACGCCGTAATCCCTCAGCGGCACACTTGCTGTATCTAACACGGAGGAAATGCAATCAGGCTAAAGATAAAGGAGAGAGCCATTCAAAGTGCCAGAACTTTTATTTGCTCCTGACAAGCTTCAGGGTGCAGTTTCCCAGTCGGGTCATGAAACGGCTTCAAAACCACTCAGCAGCCAGGCATTTGTAATGACAGCTATTCAAAGCAGCTGCATTATCACAGAGAGGCAGCTATGGCTTTGCAAATGTTGGAACTGTAGTCTCTGTAAATTTTTCATCAGCCTACTTAATGTTTTTACCTTCCAAACAAGCTGTCTCCCCTTCATGCTGCAGTCGGGCTTTTAATCATTTTTTTTCCCCACACAGTACAAAAGAACAAAAGATCGTCAGGTGAAGATATCGCACATAAAGAGAAAAAACCTCAGACGATACCGTGAATTAAAGTTAAATCACTAAACATTAAATCTTTGCATATTTAACAACGTATTAAGATCTCAATATGGTTTATAAAATACATTTACAAGTCAAACAGACTGTATAAAGTGCAGCTAAAGCTAAAAAGTAATAGTTGTTGAAGCAATAGGAGTTCACTCACTCCTGATGAACGGTGTGTTTTTGAGGTGACCTGAGGGTGAACATAAAATACTGCAAAGTATTTAATTAAGCTACCGCATTGGTTTTTTACTTCCTTATTTATTTCTAAGTGCTGACATTATTTGGTTTTGGCAGTCATGGGGTACAGTCTAAATCTGATCTTTTTTGATCCCTCGTGGTTGACTAACACGTTTGTCCTATAGCAGCTACCGTAGCTGGGATTATGCCATTGAATCCTGAGGGATATGAAAACAGAATCTGCAATCTAATGACATGTAGCGGAGAAAATTTCACACAATTGCAGCTTTAAATGAGAAGATCATAATCTGCATTTTTGGTTCATCTTGACATCAAGAAAAGATTTTCTGCTAACTAAAAATACTAACTCCCCACAAATGTTTTTTTTTAATCTTTGTATAAATTAGTTTAGCTTGTAATTATTTTTATTATTATTAAACATTGATAAAGTAACTGTTGAAGTGGAAAAGTAAATTGCCGGATGTAGTTGGCATGTTGGCTAGCTAAAAGGTCACAGCTGGGCTAATATAAACACAAGAGGAACGCTGGAGAGGCCCAAAAAGGAACACTGATTATCTTTTTATTTATCAAATAAACAAAGAAATGAAGACGTTTTAGCTCAGTGGCTGAGCATGTACCCGCATGCCGCAAAACCAAATGTAGCAGCCTGGGTTTGATTCTGACCCGAGGCCACGTGCTCTCTTTCTCCTCGCTTTCATGTCTCCTCTTCACTAAAAACATCGATTAAAGGCAAGAAAAGCCCCCAAAAACGATTTGGGAAAGAAGATGGAGGATGGATGGATTACACTGATTACATTGAATGGATCAGTAGACTTTAGTTATATTTCTACTAATAAGAAATGAATGTTGCGTTAGCGTGACCTTGTACCTTTGTCTAAGATCAAGGAGGCAACAAAATAATTTCTGATGTTGCCTTTAGTTGCAATGGCAGATATGACTAAAAATAAAAGCTCAAAATAAAATTGCTTCCTCGAGTTTCCTTAATTGTTTATGGATACCATCCCCTTCCTCTGCATCTTTCTCTTTCCCTCTTCGAACATAGCTTGCTATAATCTACGCAACTAAAGTATCTCGCGTGCAGCTGGAGATTAAACTGCACCTGCTCATGTCACAGGACTCACGGTTGAATTAGTGAAGCTAAATAATATCTTCTTATCTTGTTAGAAAGAGTTTTAAAATGGATCAAAGTTCTTATCTATTTACACTATTAGCACTATTTCATTTCAAGATTATGTTACGTAAAAAATAAAGTATTGATGCGTCTATAACTGAGATTCTTCTGTTTTTTTCGGCTAATAACAGGGCTCAGTGAACAGGAATACATCCACATTTATTCTTTATCTCTAAATAAATAAATGCCATTGACTTTCTCTGTAGACATATTCGACAGATTGACAAATCCACTGTAGAACAACTGAGTTTGGTCAACTCGTCTCAGTGAAATGGTGCAAAAGAATGTAACTCTTGCAAACACACAGTGAAGTCCTTGTCACATGAAGCATTTTAATGCACATATGCCACGCAAGACCAAGACCCCCCCCCCCCCCCCCCCCCCCCACACACACACACACACACACACACACACACACATCTCTGGCACAGCAGGCACATTTCTCCATAATGCCATGAGTAATCCACTCAAATAAAAGAAAGATTGACTTTTCTCCAGCATGGATTAATAAATATACATGATGTGTCACCACTGGATTTTGTTACGCATTTCTCATATCTTGCAAACAATTGTGCATGCTGTATTCGTGCAGATAATCTTTCATATTTTTATTATCCACAGTTCACGAAGCCAATTGTAAAGGATCTCTCCATTAACGCGTCAATACCAGAAGCCTCTTAGACCTGGGTGATTGTTCTGGTTTCCCTTCATGAATATGCATGCTCCTTTTTACCCTGTTGGCTTGCATTAGCTGTTACAAGTTAGTGAGGCTTTAGGTAATTAATCAGGACTCCCATGCAGAGGAGACACTGATGCAACTTTTGGCCAGGCGGATGGCTCCATGTTGGCTGCACACAGCAGCTCTCATGAGTACCTGCCGACAGCAGCAAACAGAAGCAGCATCTAAAAACTGGACTCAGTGTGAACATATCAAGAGCGATTCAACCAGCTGACGCTCATCAGTATCAAACTAAGCACACATTTCAGATCATTAGTGCTGAATAGCCAGCTAATCACGCGGGATGAACGCACGTAGAAGGAACTTGCTAGATCTGAAACACAGCTGGAAGATTTATTTGCACAGGTGCAAACAAGCGTCTTTTCTCTTGCATTTGAAGTCATTAGAGTGAAAATTATCCAGGAAGATAACAGCTTGTGTGTGTTAGAAGAAAATGAGTACCAGTCTGATTTCTTTCTTCTCCTTTTTTTTTAAATTGAGTTAAAAATATCCAAGTTGTTATAAATGTTTTGGTGTAATGACAATGGCAGAATGGTTTTATAAGCTGCCTTTGTTTCTGGAACTTGGAAAAAACATCTGGGCGTATTATTTTATGCATGAGATAATATTCAATCAATCAATTAACCAAAATCAACCATTAACAGATGAGTTGAATCAGCTGATGGCAAGTTATCTGGTTAGGTGTTGATTTTGCTGTTTAAGAAAATGTTGAGCGCTGATTCAATCTTTAGGGCACCGTGAGTGATTTTGACCAACACTAACACTACGCAGGAGGTCGGAGTGTACAAACAAGTGCAATAAACACCTAGAACATAACATCACCTGGGATACTGGGACTGTTATGAAGGACCGCACCAATAAAGTTATATAAAGCTTATAAAGACAGTAAATTAATCACATCATACATGTTCTTACACTTATTGCCAGGCAACAGCCTAAGCAGACAAGCCCAGACCTCCCTCTCCCCAGCCACCTCCTCCAGCTTGTCCGGGGGAACACCAAGGCGTTCTCAGGCCAGCCGAGAGATATGAAAAATTAAATGAATTAATATTGATTAAAGTAATATTGAGCAGAATTGATGCTCTATCCACTGAAACAGGATGCTGTGCCTGGACACCACATATTTAGCAATAAGCTGAAATCAATTCTGCTCAGTATTACTTTGATCTCTTTATAAGATTACTGGTGCGGCACTCCACAACAGTCCCAGTGTCTCATGTGGCCCATTGGGAAAATTAAATGCCCACCTCTGATCTAAAGGACAGTTTCACAGTATTGCTTTCATTTACAGCCGTGCGCCTGGAAAATAGAAAAAGACAGAGAGAGGAAGTAAGAATTAACTTATTGTACTTTTAAAATATTTATGCATTTAAAATGCATTAATTAGACCTTAGCAATTTACAGCATGCAGACTGTAAACTATGATAGTTCAATTTATCTTTAATTCTATATAAAAATGTGTCTTCTTTTGGTCCAGAGAAACGGCACCTGTGATTTTTTTATTGCATCTTTATGAGATTATTTTTGGTGGGGGGTTCTGCTTTTACTAGACAGATGCTCTTCTGATAAAAAAAAAAAAAAAGAAGATGTGGAGAAGGAGACTGGGCGTTTTTATGTTTTTGAACAAAGTCAGAGGCACACTAGGTGCAGACTTAGCTCACCAGGATGCCACCTTCTGATGTTGCACAGACTTTTAATCAAAGAAAGAACTGAAAGTATTATAGATGATAGAGGAAGCCATATTGCACTGCATTGCGAGTAGGAACAGAGCACTCCTCTGTCTGGGGCCCGCGCGGGATCAGGTGATGTTTAAATTGTTGAGTCCAATGACAAAGAGATGGACGGTGGCAGCTGTAGCAACCAAATTGCACGTTCTCACAATGCTTCAGAGAAAACAAGGTCAACTTGTCACGCTGACCTGCCAGACACTTTCTCCAGCACACACAGATCCCCGGGGTGTTCTGGAGCCAAATGCCGGCCAGATCCACTCAACATGCCATCAGAATTAACGTTTTCCAAAAAGGCAGAGGAGACGGAGTACACAAAGAATGTAAATACAGTGGAGAGAATCAGAGCAGACCACACATCAGGGGAGATAGCGAGGGACTAGGCTGACTATATTACATTTCAGCGGACCACCTGTTACAGTGATCAGGCGAAGCTAGACCTGGCTCGGGTCTCAGACTGTGTCTTTCAGAGAGGGCTCTGCTGACTCACAACTGTTACAACAGAACACTAATAAACCTTTGAATGGCTCTGTTATAAGGTCACCTCTGACAGCACTTGAAGTGTTTTAAACGGAGCTGTGGAAATTAAAAAAGACAGAGAGCTCTTTCTTCCCTCAACAATTAGCTGAAAAGTTGATGTTAAGTTAAGGAGGAGGAGGAGGAGGAGGAGGAGGAGGAGAAGGAGAAGAAGAAGAAAGAAGAAGACTTGTGTGAAAATGCATTTTAATATCCCAAATATCACCACCCTGTTATTGTGAAGGCAGCACAGGTAGCTTCACTCTTCCTCACAAAACTAAAATGACACATAGCACAGCATTCATGGAGGATTCTACCATTACTTTATCCATGTTTTCTGTCATGTCACCTGCATATACCTGGAATAACGCCACCTTAAATCTACCAACCAGGCCTCTGCCAATGGTGAGGTAAGCATAAAGACCGTCTGGCTATGACCGGTGGGTTTGTTCAGTGAGTCAACGTTTTCTTTTCCTACTCGAATCACCAGCGTTTACTTTGTCATTCGTCCCATTTTGCTATCGTGATTTCTCCTAGTAACATAATCCTGACAATCCAGAAGCTCCACAGACACTTTCATAAGCCCACACGAGTCACATTGAAAAACTTTACTCCCATTTTTTGATTTTTTAATAAACGCCAAGGAAAATCAGGGCATTTAAATTAGTGTAAGAGTGCTGGAAATTTCTGAGCAGTCCCAGAACATAAACAGATCTGTGGACAGGCCTTCAGCAGCAGGTTTCAAAGACCTGAGGCCAGCCCCTCTTTGATACGCAGCTCTTTGGTCTTCCCTCCGCAGCTACGCTCCAAAGAGAGTTCACTCCCTTCCCCGGCCTTTGATAATTACTTTTTCAACAAGATGTACTTCCCCGTGTTCAGAGTTTCCTTATTATTCTATTCTGCTATGCCCACACACTCAGAAACTCACAGACTTTTAAAAATGTGTCCACTCTGTGACTTTTGACTTCATGTAGGATGAGGTCATTTTCCCATGTCTAATTCCACTACTCTCATAATATTAAAAAAAAAGAAAGAAAACACTGTGTAATTACTCTCACAATCTGACACACTGATGCTCACTTGCGTTACTGTCTATGAGTGTAGTGGAATAAATCTCACAGGGCCATTTCCTTATATCTGCTCCCATAATGGTACAAACGCCCCCTTCATCCTCTTTCCCACGTCCCAAGACTGCAAAAACGGTCTCCGTAATCAGATGCTCTGCGAGCAACCAGCAATAAAATAACACACGTAGTTTGGAAGTATGGGAAAGGCCAACAGGGACAATATTTTTGTGCTACGCTGATCGTAACGATACAGAAACCGAGAGGAGGGAAGGGCAGGGGGGGCAGAGAGCGGTCTCATGACATGGCTTCAGAAGTATGAGATGTGTGCTGCTGGCATATTGTGGCTAAAGATAGATCCCTGATACACAAACTTCAAGCTTGCAATCCACTGACTCTGAGGTGGACAGAAATAACGATTCATTTTGTTTTTACATCCTTTGTGTGCAGATGTCGTCTTTTTAAGTGTTCATTAAAGCAGATAAAACGACATTCTTAAAGTGCGAGTATCACAAAGACTCATTCTTTAGCAGCTGCCATTCCTAGAGCCTGAAAACTGACAGGAGTGTATTTTTCTCACTGCACTTAACGCTTAATTCATACTTCTGTGGTCCACACGTGCAATGTAGTCTCCATAAGTGGGGAGTGTCGTTGCCACCCCTCGTTTCTATATATATTGCAACAAAGTTTAAAACAGGTTTAGAGTTTTACTGAAAGTAGTAAAACTTTTATCTTTTAACTTTTTAGGATCCCCAGAAAACCTGGAGAAGGGTTGCTCAAGGCTGCTTTAAAAATGGCTCTTTGGAAGCTAAAATATAAAGAAATGAGGGGTGGCTCAAGACACTACGAGCCTTTAAAGGGCTGCAGTGGATTTTTGGTTAATGCCGTTATTCACACTAACGTCATCTCAGGATCTCACAAAAACAACGCCAGCGTTGATGCTCACACATCTCTTGCTCACATGCTTTGGTCGCCAAAAGCTTTGCCTACTTATCACAGGACAAATAAAAAAAAGTCAGTTTTAAATGCCCCACATGCTGCGGTGTTTGTGCTGAATTATGAAGCAAGCCATGCGGCGAAAACAATGATCTCTTTTGAGAGCATCAGCTGTTTCTACTTCGAACGCAGACTGAAATGAAATGAATGAATCATATCAGCCACTTTCAGTGTCTTGAATGTGCAGCGTGACCCAGATACACGCAAATATTTCAGTTTCATCTGAAAAGAAGGAACTTTGTTTGGAAAAATAAATTAGCTAGAACATTAAAACTAATGAAGTTTTAAAACATACCCTAATAGAAGAGGGGGAAACACAAACAGTGGAACCGTTAACCAGCAGTTATCTGCCATAACTAAATACTGTGAAGCCGCAGCAAACACACCAGTCTGCTCTGAGGAGTCAGCGGCACGGCGTCAGGGCTGAGGGCTCGTAGGTTGCATTAGGTTAAAAGGATCCTAATGTGCATTAGATCAGCACAAAAACAACATCCATTATTAAGCAGGGTGTTGAACTAACAGAGAGCAGGCCGAGATTCCCAACAAGCCTCCCATCTCCACTTGCGCCAGCACAGCTCCCGGCGGACACATTAGGTCCAAGGATCAACACGCGTGTGAGCAGCTTCTACATGCTATCATGTTCGTGCTGTAAACAACACAACAAAGCATGGAAAATGAGATGATTTAAGTGTTATTGCAGACTGACACCAGGTGCACAGTGGTACACAGAAAGTAAAGGCTAATTTAACCCATGCAAATTAAATCACAAACCAACATGTTATATGTCAGGGCGCGCTCGGTTAGTTCTTATTGTTCCACACAGCATTTCTGGCTTTGGTTGTGGTCTCTGAATGTGAGACATCTTGGACAGTGTTTTTATTCCTCCGTGCAGATTGTCCCAGAGATTTGAGCTCTTCAAACCTTAAGTTTAAGCTGCTCTTATTCTCTTTCATCCACCAGATATTCACCAAATAAATTCCAAGTTGAAGGCCACACTAGTCTGTCCACCACAGGCCAATCATCCTGTCTCACCTGTCTCACGCTCCACGCACACACTCCTTTGGTAACAGCACCCAATGAGAGCTACATGAGAAAAAAAATCAAGATTTAAAAAAGAATTGTAGTTTTTCCCTTTTCAATAGCCCAACATATGACCCACACATCGACAACACTTAGCACAGAGACACAGAGAGACTGTGTGTGTGTTTGACCTCAGAGCTGCAACAAGAGACGGCGGAGCACTAAATCAGCTTCGGGGTGGAACAGAGACAGTTTCCCCAGCAGTGCATCAGCCTTTGACGGAGACGATTCCACATTCCTCTGCAGCCACTGCTACTACTCCCTCACCTTTATTCTCACCAATTACATAACAATTCCTCCAATATATGATTGAAATTGATGCTGTTTGAAGCCTCCATCTCTGCTGTGGTTTCAAACTGAACTTTAGATCTCAAATTTAAAACACATGCACACTTTTTTCCACCCCTCTCTCCTGGGTGTCATGAACTGCTTTCAAGAACACGTTAGACTGTGCATTATGCCAGATTACATCAGTCGCACAGAGTTTTCCAACAGCTTTGCAGGTGTGCCCGCAGTGGAGTCTGCAAACCACAGTTCACTCTTGAACAATGGAAAATCAAAGGCCGTCCTCATAGACTCACCTTGTTTCCATCTCAAACTCCTCTGACAGCATTTCTGCAGGTACCGGTTTTACTATTCTCCTGCTTTAATGTCTCATTGATGTTTTTCAGGGTCACATATTCGCAGCCTGATAGCCTGCAGCTGTGTGGATACTCTTAGTAAAAGTTCTTTTCTTTGATAAGATTTTTGAGATATAAATGTGGTACTATACTCTGTAAAGAGAGAATTCTTGAGTTTTTTATTTCGTGGTAGTTATTGAGATCGTGTCTCAAAAATGTCCCTTAAACCTTTAGTGTCTCTCTTGTTCAGCATAGGTCTGGAAGTCTGCCTTCCACAAGGAGTGTAAGCCACAGAAGGTCAGCGCTGCAAAGGCTGGCTGTTTGCAGAGTGCTGTATCAACGCAAATTAACCAAAATTTGACTGGAAGGGAAATTTTTAGCAGAACATAGTGCACAAGCACCTACGGGAATTTTTGCAGATTTTTAATTAAAGTCCATTGGAGAACTTTAAAAGAAATGACATATAAAATTTGCATTTCATTAGGAAATTAAGGTCCTAGAGTCTGGAGGAAGAGTATAGAAGTGCAGAATCGAAGGTGTTTCTGCAGTCAGTGAGGATTTGCCATGTCCTCCTGATGGTGTTGGTGGCTGGTGGGTCCGTAGTGCTCTATCAAGTCCAAAATCATGTTTCCATCTGTGGACGAACCAATTTTCCTTTCCAGCAGCACTTAGCACCTGCCCACATTGCCAATGTGGGCAGGTTTGCTGATCTCGTTATTAGCGTGTTTGATTGGCTAAACAGCCCACCTGACCTATCAAGACAAAGATGAGAAACACCCATCTCAAAAATTAGAGGCAGGCCAAAGGAAGCCAATGATGCAGTGATTTGTCATAAAGAAGCCACAACAAAGTATGGACTGTGTGAGTGAACACACTTGGACATCTCTGTACTGTAAATCCTTTTTGAGTGACCTTAGGAAATATTCCAATAATTGGAGATTCTGGATTTCTGGTCTGCATTAAGTATAAATGATAATCGTTCAAATTAAAGTAACGAAAATAGTATTAGTATTTCTCTTTACACATGTACACAAAAACTCTTTATGACCCATAAAGAGACATTTAATAGCAAAGACTCCTCTGCACCAAACATTGTTCCCACCATCACATTAAACTGGCATTCACCCATGTGATTATTCATGCTTGTGCTTGAATTAGTGACTGTGCAGTTTCTCGAACTCTGCAGAGAGCCATGCTGTATTTTTATATAAAGTACAGCTCATATAATTTGGCTCATAAAGTCTCACCATAATTTTTATCCCGAGGCCAAAGCATCAGCTCAACTCATCCTCCTCTAAGAAAGCAGATCCAGGGACAGGAGCATGCATACGTTCAACCTACATGCATGCAATATGATTTTTGTCCAGCTGTTTCCAGGATGTAGCCCAGACATATTCTCGGGTTTTGGGTTACCCACAGCAGAAACGGGGGGTGCATACACAAATGCAAGAATGTCAAAGTAGAGAAGAGATTGTGCACTCATTACAATAGGATGATTCATGGTTGTCACATTAGTAGAAAGGTTTTTGCGGCGTACCATGATATAAAAATCATTTCCTTACAAAATGAGCAAAGTGTGAGTTTTGCAATGTCACCAGCGTTATGAAGAAATTCTGGAGAGAAATTCTTTCACAATATGGTCACCGGATCACACATCCCACATTCTCTCTGACGTTGTGAAAGTGTTCGTTTCAACATTTAGGTGAAGTTTCTGCAATGCTCGAGAATGTTAATCATTACTTAAGGCCCGAAGATCACTTAAAACCATCAGTTTGCCATCAGAGTCGGTGTGACTGACAAAAATCATTCAAACATACCAGAATTTTAGTCTGGAAGTAATAAGCTGTCAGTAGAAATTGATCTATTTATTCTTAAATAGTCTCAAAAAAGTTTTTGACATTAGTAATTTCATAACCCAGATCTTTAGATTGTCACAAAAAGTCTGAATTTACAAAAGTAAGAGAGGTTTTGCAGGATTGGTCAATACTGAGAGCTCACATATGCAATTTGTACAAGCTGGCCACTTTATTCAGAACTGCAGGTGATTTCAGCAAAGGTGCTGAAAACATTTTGGTCCGTGATGACATGATAGCGTCACACAGCTGCTGCAGATTTGTTGGCTGTGAATCTCCCGTTTCACCACATCCCAGAGGTCTGTTTGACTACAGTGAATTCACTCTCATGTTCAAGAAACCGGTTTGAGATGATCTGAACTTTGCGACATGGTGTGTTATCCTGCTGGAAGCATCTTATCAGCTCGAAGCGATCTGACCTCTGACATCAGCAGGGCATTTTCACCCAGAGAAGTGCCTCTCACTGGATATTTCCCTTTTTCAGACCATTCTCTGTAAACCCTAGAGATGGTTGAGTGGGAAAATCCCACACAACCATTACTAGATCAGACGTACTCAGACCAGCCCGTCTGGCACCAACCATGACACATCTAAATTAGCCAAAATCACTTAAATCACTTTTCTTCCCCATTCTCATGCTCGCTTTGAACTTCAGCAGATTGTCTCTACAATGTCAATATCCCCAAATGCACTCAGTTGCTGCCACGTGATCGGCTGATTAGATGTTTGTGTTAAAAAACAGCTGAGCTACTCTACCTGAGAAAGAGTGTATATAGAAAAAGCACAGTGAAAAATATAAATGGATATATGTTTATGTGCCCTGGTGTTTTTGGGGGGTATTTAGGATATGTCAAATTAAAACAGGGTTCTGTGAATGTATTTCTATAACAAATAAATTCATTGGCAAAATGCTCCTAATGTGTTTACTGATAATGCTGCTTCCATGCTTCTGACGTACAGACACTATTAATAAGCCTTCTCTGTGAGCTTATAATTAATGAAGAGTGATAGAACAACTAATACAACAATTAAGACCTTTTCTCTTCTCCACGTCTATTCTCAGACAAACAGCTGATACTTCCAGTTAACATCCAGAGGCTATGGCAAACCGCAATTATTATTGGATGCATTTGTGCATCAAAGTCAGCCAAAGAGACATACCAACAATCCACATGGCATACTCGCAGGGAAGGAAAGCACAGTGTTTCCAGGATTAACTGTTGACTTTGAATGTACTGTTTGCACTGCTGGTTGAGACAGTCTAAATAAGAAGTTGAACAGTATTCAATGAAATCTGAAAACAAATCTCAATTTAACTGCTGCACACTGGTTTCTTGCCCCACCTTTCAATAACTACAGAAGCTTCAGTGATCTAAAAGCGTTGATGTTTTTGGCTAAGAGATTTCACGATAAAAAGATTTATCACTAAAAATCCCCACACAACATTTTGGGTTTATTTCAAGCTTTGATTTGCTATGAAATAATTCCACAGGGATTGTAATCGTGTCTGAGATTACAATCGTGTCTCTGCTCTGTGGAACAAGGATAAAAAAAAACAAGAAACAAGAAAAACCCCACTCTGCCATTTCATAATTATGTAAAGAGTTCGAAGCTTCAAAAACAGAAAGAAAGAGGAACAGTAGTTAATAAATGACTTATTAACGTATAGTTGGCATGCTATATAAAAGTACCTCAATATAAACTGCTCTCTAGTGCTCAAGTGTAACAAGTGTAACAGGTCAGATTAATTCCCAACAGAGTTGAATGCGAATAAAAAAACAAAAAAAACTGAAGCTCAAAGATGTAAGACGACCCTTCATCCCGAGGCTTTTCAAGTGCTGCCACCCAATCCCTCGTACTGCAATAAAAAAGGTCAGAGGTCACTTAAAGAAATGAAAGAGATCAATCATATCAGAGGAGTTTACAGTTCCCATGCTTCCCAAGAGTCACACAAACTTACAAAGTTTTTATGTTTAGGCTACAAATATTGGTTTCTTGAAAAGTGTGTTCTGTTTTGTCTTGGTTTCTGGCTGTCTCACAGCTCAAACACCTTCCAGCGCTGACTTATTCATACCGTTTTCACATGAAGTCACAAAAATATGAGCAATTCTACCAAAGCCTAAAATGATTTTTTCCAGAAAAACATTTGTTTTATTACAAATGTATTAATCTGTTGTGACTGCTGCAAGCATGTGTGAATAAAACAGGCCTATTTTACAAAGTAAGATATCGTTTCTGTGAAAAAAAAAGAATGCAGTTTATGAAGGAAACGCAGCTTCTTGTTTATTTCCTGTGGTAAACGAGTGTTACGTGTCACAGCTTATCAAGTTAAATTATCCACATTTTTTCCACCCACTTTTTGCCCACATGTCATATTTTTGCACGTATCATATAGCGAATACATCAGTTAACCATCTTTTATGCATGTTGAAAGAATTGGAAACTACCGGGTTACTTTTTAATACCAATATGGTCAGTAGAGGTATCAGCACAAACCCTTTAAGGACAAACAGCTAATCTTTTCTCACCGCTTAATGAAAAGTGGTTTGCTCACTTCAGGATGTCTTCAGTCTGCCCCAGGGACAGTTTTATGTTTATAACACTAAAGTAATTAAGGCCTGAGCTAGATAGAGGTAGTGAACAAGAACTGCAAAGCTTAAAAACAGCATGGGTGTGAGTTTAGACAGCCAGGCTGCACAGTGACTCAGTGTTACCCGTGTGAAATAGTAACCCTGCTTTAACAAAAATAAGACACGATGACAACAGGTCATTAAGTGGTAGCAGTGAGCTAACCTGAGAAGGCACGCAGGCTCTGTGTATGTGTGTTTATATGTGTCTCCAAGTCAGGAGTGTGTTGTCAGGACCAGGTGTGTGCAGCTGTCCGTCTGATCTGGACTTCAAAGCCCATAAGAGCAGCAG
This sequence comes from Aulonocara stuartgranti, assembly GCF_965226115.1. Taxonomy (NCBI): domain Eukaryota; kingdom Metazoa; phylum Chordata; class Actinopteri; order Cichliformes; family Cichlidae; genus Aulonocara; species Aulonocara stuartgranti. The sequence continues at coordinate 19,607,873 of NC_138950.1, forward strand.
TAGGTGGTTATAGTTGGAGGAGAGCTGACTCCTCAAACGCTGTTCTAACTGAGGTGATCTTTAAACTGCCTGATATGAATGGATTTGCCCCGCAGCCAAATATAGAGCTATACATCAGGGTACATCATCACTATCCCATGAAATGCTTCATTGCACATCTGCAGATGAGGCCAATGCTGAGTTATGAGGCCTTCTACGTGGCATAGCTGAAGGTGTGTTTCTTATAAACCCAAGATGTGATAAAAATAAAACATAAAAAGTTGCAAGAATCTTTGAAAATGTGCACGTTTGAGCTTTCTAACATTAATCCACCAGTAGAAGTTGTGAAATCACTTTAATTACAGACTTATTTTCCAAAAGGGAAAAAAAAAGCATTCTTGTTTGAGGGAAAATGTTGACAGAAAGTTGTATTGTATCCTGTTCTGATACGCCGAGCCTGAACAAAGCCGAATATCTGCTTCCTTCCCTTCGCTTCTCACAGTAAACACAAGTTAAACCGCTCGCTCTGGAAACAAAAACTGTTGATATTAAGATATCATTCAACAAGGCTGGATTGCAGAACGTTTCTTTGCTGGAGCTACATTATACAAACAATCATTTGCTGCTACTCAGGAGCACACACAAAATGGTCCCGATGACAACAGCACAAAGTCCTGGGAGCTTTCTCCACCAGTAACAGGCCCCCACCCTCACCATCGCTGGTTTGCTATATTGACCCAGGTAATGGTGATAATGGATGTTATTCCCATCAATAGGAAGATCAAACAGTAAAAGGAAACCTTTTGCTTCAACAATTCAGGTTCCCAAGTGCACAGCTTCAACCCATTATATTGCTCAGCGGGGAAATACTGCACCGGATCAACACAGGATCCGTAGAAACACTTGAAAACAAAACATTTCTGACTCTTACACCAAGCACTACATGTTACTACTAACACTGCCTGAAAGCCAAAGTATTACAAGTTTTTGCTCAACAGCTGTGGCCACAAATGGAAACTGCTGTCTGAGTTACTCTACAAGGTAGCGCAAGATTTCTATATATTTTTACTTCTGCGTTTCAAACGAAAGTAAAAAAAAACAGGAACCAAAAAACCCACCGTCGTGGTAAAATGCAGTGAAGCATTAAGAAAAAGTCCTAAAGGTGTGAGATAGACAGTCATGTTTATCAGCTACTGCTTACACCCCAACAAATATCACAGAAGAATCAAAGGTGGATGCTTTTTGTTTCTTGAACTTTGCATAAAAATAACTCAAGGGTTCAGCTAAAGAACAGTAAAGATGAATACACGCCATGATTCAACAACATTAGGTTTATCGGACTCTAACATCGTTGTGGAAGAATTTTTAATCATTCTTCTTTAGTTCATTGAGGTTTTGGGGGCTTTCTTTTATGCACAGCTCCCATCACAGCATTTGGCCATCGCAGCACCTTCAGTCTTTTCTTTTTCAGCCAGAATGTTGTAGATCTTTGTTCTGTTGCATGAACCAATGTCAGCCAAACTTTGGACTCTGATGGACAGATGGTCTTATATTTGACTCTAGAAGACTGTAGTATACAGAGGGATTTATAATCCACTCAATGACTGTAAGGTTGCCAGGTCCTTTGGCTGCTAAACAATTCCAAACCATCACCCCTCCACCACTGTGCTTGACAGTTGGTATGAGTTGTTTGAGCTGATATGCCGTGTCTAGTATTTACAAAACATGGCGCTGTGCATCATGATCAAACTTTGGCCTTGTGTGTCCAAACTGCATTGTTCCAGAAGTCTTGTGGTTCGTTCAGATGCAACTTTTCAGCCATCCTGTCATCTTCTTATTAGAGAGAAGAGACGGTCTTCTAGCAACTCTTCCAAACAAGCCATACTTGTTCAGCCTTTTTCTAACTGTACTGTCATGAACTTCATTTGATCATTTGGCATGCTAACTGAGGCCTTTAGAGTCTAAAATGTAGCTCTTGGGGGTTTGTTGCAATTTCTCTGAGCATTGCATGTTCTGGTCTTTGAAGCAATTCAATTTTATTTTATTTATATAGCACCAAATGACAGTTGTCTCAAGGCGCATTATATTATAAGGTAAAGACCCTTAAAATGATACAAACAAAACCTAGAAAACCCCAACAATGACACGACCCCCTATGAGGGAGCACTTTGGCGACAGTAGGAAGGAAAAACTCCCGTTTAACAGGAAGTAATCCTCAGCAGAATATTCCAGCGGATATTATATATAATGTCTAACTATAAAATCTCCCTGTGCATTAATACTCTGAAAACTAATATTCATTTTAAAGATACTGTTTGCATGATTTCTTTTTCAGGATCTAGATTGTTTTTCACTCTTGCTAACAGCCATAAGCTCAGCAGGATTAATGTTGTTTAATGTTGTTTAATATTGCACTCTCACCGCCCATATCAAGCACCAGCAGTGCATGGCTCCTTTGCTCTGGGGTGTCCTGATAAGCCTGTTGCATAGGAATAGTGCAGCTCAACACTCGAAATAAGACAGCATGTGCTTATGACAAACTTTCTCCAGGCAACAACCCTGATTTTTGGCCATAGTGATTCTTCCATCAGTCGTAATATATATGCCAAAATAAATTTCAAGATTATATGCGACACTGGTGTGCTTGAAATTATCTGGGGTGTTATATATTGCCAATATAGTATGTCAGAACTAAATTACTATAAATTACTAATAATGGCTGAGGAAATTCAGACATTAAACACGAGTCATTCAATGCTCAGTGGGAGCAAGGAACAGAAAACTATCCAGGTCCTCCGAACTGCACCATATGTCACAATACAATGCCTGTCCCTCTGCACAAACTGGCCATATGCACAGAAATGAAGCAATCACGGTCCTCGCAGAGAAGGCTGAATTTACAGACTTCCATTTCCAATGTGCTCCACTCTGCTGATGCTCTGCCAGATTACTGGGCCTCAATTTTCTATGCTGCGGTCAAGTCACAACAAGGGTGTTTATTGTACATGACCGGCTCTCTTCTACTGAAAAGCAGAAGTTGTTTTGAGCGCATGAAACTGAGGCACAGCGTCTCAGCTGCAGCAGAAAAGGATGACCTTTAAATGAGAGAGGTCTTCCTGCTGCATGAACTGGCTTGATTAGGTGATTTCACAGGAAACGAACTCTCTCCTTATCAAGAGTCAAAGATAAAATCCAGCAACAACTGCAACTTTTCTCTGATGTTATTGGATGGAGTTTTAGGACAGGCACTCATTCATCTCCATAAGCATATTCATTCAAACAAGACATTACTGTGTACTCAGCAACTCAAATGCATCAGATTATAACCTCTAAAGTAGGTCCTCTATGATTCAAGTTTAGTTTAGACTTCTAAACTAAAACCCCAACAATGACACGACCCCCTATGAGGGAGCACTTTGGCGACAGTAGGAAGGAAAAACTCCCGTTTAACAGGAAGTAATCCTCAGCAGAATATTCCAGCGGATATTATATATAATGTCTAACTATAAAATCTCCCTGTGCATTAATACTCTGAAAACTAATATTCATTTTAAAGATACTGTTTGCATGATTTCTTTTTCAGGATCTAGATTGTTTTTCACTCTTGCTAACAGCCATAAGCTCAGCAGGATTAATGTTGTTTAATGTTGTTTAATATTGCACTCTCACCGCCCATATCAAGCACCAGCAGTGCATGGCTCCTTTGCTCTGGGGTGTCCTGATAAGCCTGTTGCATAGGAATAGTGCAGCTCAACACTCGAAATAAGACAGCATGTGCTTATGACAAACTTTCTCCAGGCAACAACCCTGATTTTTGGCCATAGTGATTCTTCCATCAGTCGTAATATATATGCCAAAATAAATTTCAAGATTATATGCGACACTGGTGTGCTTGAAATTATCTGGGGTGTTATATATTGCCAATATAGTATGTCAGAACTAAATTACTATAAATTACTAATAATGGCTGAGGAAATTCAGACATTAAACACGAGTCATTCAATGCTCAGTGGGAGCAAGGAACAGAAAACTATCCAGGTCCTCCGAACTGCACCATATGTCACAATACAATGCCTGTCCCTCTGCACAAACTGGCCATATGCACAGAAATGAAGCAATCACGGTCCTCGCAGAGAAGGCTGAATTTACAGACTTCCATTTCCAATGTGCTCCACTCTGCTGATGCTCTGCCAGATTACTGGGCCTCAATTTTCTATGCTGCGGTCAAGTCACAACAAGGGTGTTTATTGTACATGACCGGCTCTCTTCTACTGAAAAGCAGAAGTTGTTTTGAGCGCATGAAACTGAGGCACAGCGTCTCAGCTGCAGCAGAAAAGGATGACCTTTAAATGAGAGAGGTCTTCCTGCTGCATGAACTGGCTTGATTAGGTGATTTCACAGGAAACGAACTCTCTCCTTATCAAGAGTCAAAGATAAAATCCAGCAACAACTGCAACTTTTCTCTGATGTTATTGGATGGAGTTTTAGGACAGGCACTCATTCATCTCCATAAGCATATTCATTCAAACAAGACATTACTGTGTACTCAGCAACTCAAATGCATCAGATTATAACCTCTAAAGTAGGTCCTCTATGATTCAAGTTTAGTTTAGACTTCTTTGTTGAATCTGTGTAGACTATTTAAATCTGTTGCCTGACTGATAACTTCACACATTTCTAAGGCGGTGCAAAGCAAGCTATGGCATAGATTTCAGAGCGTTTCCAGTTACTTCCAAAAGGTGTAGATTTAACACTGAAACACAGATCGACTCTCACGACTGCGTCCTCGTGTAAAACAGGGATTTTCCACTTTCTTTCTTTAAAAAAACAAATCAATAAAAAAAATCTCTGTTTTGAAAAAGATTCACATGAAAAAGTGATATCAAGCTTGATTAAGAGCATGTTAGTGCAACCGGTGGCAATATGAGTTGTTAACCCTAATCATTCAAAAATGTCAGCCAATCAGAACCCTAGAAATATCACAGTCTGACATTAAAAAAGAAGATAAAGGCGCACATCTTTTAAGTTGCAAGATCATGTCTTTGCTCTTCTCTCCACATGCAGAAACTGAGTTTCTAAAAATCTTTACCCTGGAAGGAGTTTTTTCAAAAGCTCAGTTTTCAGTTCCCTGAAATGCAATTTACACCTGCACAGTTTTTAAAATATTTACACTTAATATTTCATCATTGTTCAACAGAAAATATGAATATGCGAATAACTTAATTAGAAAATTGTTTACATATTGTAGTGATATTTGTACCTCTAGAGGCTAAAAGATAAGCAGATAAACAGAAGAAAAAAACAGAAAACAAAACTCACAGCTAGTTCTTGTTTACTACTTTCAAATCTGTCTTAAAAGCTTCCACAGTTTCTGAAAATCTCTCAGTTTCAAAATTCTGATGCAGCTCCGGCATGTGCGCAAGCAGTTGACTAGCGATTAGCCACATTAGCTGTGCAACATGCTAAAGTAAGCCATTTCATGTTGTTATTGTGAAATTACCATAAAAAAGTCTTTATTTCCTTGGCTACTTGTAGTGTTAATTCTTATTTTTTGAAAGCTAGATTTACAACATTTCTACAGTATCTTCTTACAGTGAATCAGCTCTTTCTGACTTCATATGATCCAGTTCTTTACCATTATTTCAGTCAGTTAGCTAGTCAGTATTATGTGTGTGTCAGTGTTAAGTAAACAATTTGATCATATTATACACTATATGAACAAAAGTACTGGGTGACCTACACATTACACCTGCAGGAGCTGCTCGGCCATGGAAGTCGATGCCATGAAGCTCCCAGCACACACTTTTGTGCTGATGTTATGCTAGCATTCACAACTCTTACACATGACTCGCCCCAACCTTCAGCGACTCTGCTTTGCAACTTTGCATAGTCCGCCACTTCATGGCTGAATTGCTGTCGTTCCTAAACATTTCCACTTTGCATTAATATCACTTACAGTTGATTGTGGATTATCTAGAAGGAAAAGAATTTCACAAATGGACTTGACAGTGGCATCCTATTACAGCACAACAGTTGAATTCAGTGAGCTCCTCAGAACGACCCATTCTTGCAGAAACATTTGTAACAGCAGACTGCATAGTTAGGCTCTTGATTTTATAGACCTGTGATAATGGGAAAACACCTGAAATCAAAGATTAAGAGGTGTGGCCAAAAGCATATTGTGCATCTCTCGTGCAGTACGTACATAAGTAAATAAAATATGGCCTACACGGCTAGTTTATTAATGCTTGGTCAAAAAGATATCTATGGTCTGCTTTTTTTTTCAATATTTTACGGTATTGTATAAAATAAATCCATGATTGTGATTAATAGTCAGGAATCAACAGTTATTTTTCACCATCCATGTTACTGTCAACAGATATCAGCACAATTTAATTGTATTGGAGCTGCCAGCACAGGCATGGCTCCTGGAGGTTTGTAAAGTCAGAGAGGTGCAAGTCCAGGAAACAGACTTTGTAAGGGCAGAGAGCTTGAAGCGATCACAAACAATGGGTGTGGAGTCAAACAGGAGGTCAGCACAATACAATGATGAGGTACCTACACATTACACCTGCAGGTCATTAGGTAAACGGTGTTCAAGGAAAGGTGAAAAGGGGTAGACGAGAGAGCAACACATTCCTAAAGGAGGGAAGTGAGAGGCTTGCAGAGAGGAAGGGTTCAGGGGAAAGCACACTTAGAGCTTTCTTGTACAAACAAACAAGTAAAAAACACAGGAATATCAGAAAGGTCTCTAAAACCTAAACCATACTGTGGAAAGCCCAGATAGCTGCCCTTTCTCACTTCCAGAGACACCACATACAAATGTACACTTTCATGCTCTCTAAAAATAGCATTCATCAGCACCTCCCTGTGGGTCTCACAACTTTTTACAGTTCTCTCACACAACTGATCCAAAATAAATCCGATTGACAATAAGTACGCAATCCCTTTGACATGCAAATGTCAAATTATAAACCAGTGTGGTGAGAGCTGTATCTCATACTAGGGATATATTTGACTTCTTGTTTCTGTGTGAGAAACAGCCGAGCCATTCACCACTGCCAGGGAGGCACTGGGCCGCTCGATCACTGCTGGGAACAGACAAGAGCTGACAGAAAGCAGACAGAGAGCCACCTCACTGCAACTGCACCTCTAAAAATACATGAAGCAAGCAGCATTTCATACTAACCACAGCTTCATGCATGATATAAATCATGATCTCTCATTATAAGAATAGATTTTTATTCACTGTATAGGTGTGACAAGAGTGTCATGTTCATTCACAGCAAGAGCACAAAGTCAGTGTTTGTGCTCACCATTCACCCACATACATACATACATGTATACACATGAATTTAAACATATATTAACAGGAAAATCAGTTCACCTACATATTGCACCATTATAGCCGTGCAGCTGTGCTAAAATGCATTTTCTGTATGGACTTTCAAAAGATGAGGGATGTGAAACTTTTCAACCAGGTTACAACAACTCAAGTGTGTGAAGGACTTGTTACTTTTAGCCAAATGTAATGTAAGCAAAAAGAAGGAGGCTGTGCAGCGTCACATCTCTGCAGCTGGAAGAAAAGGCGATATGAGGAGCCCTGCAAGAAAGTAAAGTTTCTGCGCTGCAACTTTTTCAGCTTCCTAAAATCTCTTTGGAAGGTTTCTCTGATGGATTTCCACAGAACACAAATTGCAGTTTAACAGCTGGTGCTTTACTGACAAACATCTTAGTTGAATTCCTTTCTGTCTTACATGAAAAAAAAAAACACATTTGCATGTACGACAAATATCCCATACAGCTGTGATAACTATGCCTTGGTTCCTCACCTCCAAAAGCATGAAAGAGGAGCAGTAGTCCCACGAGCAGAGGGGCAGTGTCCGGTAAAGCCATGACTATCGGTCGGTGCTGCAGATGTCCGCGCTGAGGTGTGTGTGCGTGTGTGCGTGTGTGTGTGAAAGGAGTCTGACAGGAACTGGTCCTCCTGGAAAACTGTACAGAGTGAAAGAGAGGAGTGGCGGCGCAGCGTGGAGAGGCAAATGATGCAGAAAAGGGCAGAGACACGCTGTAAAGAAAGTCCTTCCGCACAAGTCATCCGAGAGCTGCTCTGAAAGGCATCACGTTTTATTATTTATTGTTTCATTTTCTTTAAATCACTCTGTCTCGGTCATTTCTTTACTCATTTAGTTTGATAAATACACTCGAGATCCGAGCTCCAGCTCCAGTGAGCTGTTGGTTATTTTTTGCAGCGGGCAAATAAAAGGGAGGACCTTCAGAGAGTGGAGCAGCAAGCGGAGGAGGAGGTCTGGAGTTAAATAGTGTGAAGTTATAATTTACAACTATTTTGTCGTTGCCAAGACTCAAATTTGATACATTTCCTCACCAAGCGTGTCATAACTTATGTTTTCTCAATAGGGGACCGTGACTAGTGGAGGATAATTTAGCGTGGAAATTGATGTGAGAAGGTGTGGCAGTTGTCCCGCCGTTTGAATTCAGGTCATGTGGTGCGTTTTTTGGCTTGGTGATCATTTCAGATTGACATCAGGGCTGTTTGCAGTGTTGTGCTGAGATAATAAAGAAGATACTGGTGGAGCTGAGTGTGGAGGCAGGAGCAGAGAGAAGGATGAAAAGCCTAGAAATATGGTATCTAACCAGATTCTTACTCTGGATGGCATTACCTTGGCCTCCAGTAACGCTGTGAGGAACCTTGGAGTCATTTTTGACCAGGACATGTCCTTCAACGCACATATTAAACAAATATGTAAGACTGCTTTTCTCCATTTGCGCAACATCTCTAAAGTTAGAAATATCCTGTCCCAGAGTGACGCTGAAAAACTAGTTCATGCATTTATTACTTCCAGGCTGGACTACTGTAATTCATTATTATCAGGATGTCCAAAAAACTCACTGAAAAGCCTTCAGCTAATCCAAAATGCTGCAGCAAGAGTCCTGATAGGGACTAGAAAGAGAGAGCATATTTCTCCTGTATTGGCTTCCTGTTAAATCCGGAATTGAATTCAAAATCCTGCTCCTCACATACAAGGTCTTAAATAATCAGGCCCCATCCTATCTTAATGACCTTGTAGTACCATATCACCCTATTAGAGCACTTCGCTCTCGCTCTGCAGGCCTACTTGTTGTTCCTAGAGTATTTAAAAGCAGAATGGGAGGGAGAGCCTTCAGTTTTCAGGCCCCTCTTCTGTGGAACCAGCTTCCAGTTTGGATTCGGGAGACAGACACTATCTCTACTTTTAAGATTAGGCTTAAAACTTTCCTTTTTGCTAAAGCATATAGTTAGGGCTGGACCAGGTGACCCTGAATCCTCCCTTAGTTATGCTGCAAAACACATAGGCTGCCGGGGAACTCCCATGATGCATTGCGTTTTTCCTTTTCAGTCCCCTTTTTTGTCACTCACTATGTGTTAATAGACCTCTCTGCATTAAATCATATCTGTTATTAACCTCTGTCTCTCTTCCACAGCATGTCTTTATCCTGTTTTCCTTCTCTCACCCCAACCGGTGGCAGCAGATGGCCCCGCCCCTCCCTGAGCCTGGTTCTGCCGGAGATTTCTTCCTCTTAAAAGGGAGTTTTTCCTTCCCACTGTTGCCAAAGTGCTTGCTCATAGGGGGTCATATGATTGTTGGGTTTTTCTCTATATGTATTATTGTAGGGTCTACCTTACAATATAAAGCGCCTTGAGGCGACTGCTGTTATGATTTGGTGCTGTATAAATGAAATTTAATTGAATATTGAACTTGAATTAAAGATGAGCAGAGATTCATCAACATACATAAAACCCCAGAGTCTATAAATTGTTTAAAAAAAAACACCCAAAAACAAAGGAATAATATTCTTCAACCTAAAATCAGCTACAGCGCATGTTATCATTAAAAGATTGTGTGCCATTTACAAGACCAAAAATCAATTCTGGATGCCCGTGATCTTCAGGTTCTCAGATGGTACTGCATTAAAAACAGACAAGTTCGAAATAACCGCGCAGTCACTTCCAGACATTATTGTCTGTAAGCACAGTTCACCGTGGCATCCGCAAATGCAGGTTAAATCTCCATCATGCAAACAAGAAACAGCGTGTGAACGTGATCCTAAACGTGATCCTAAACATTTAGAATGGACTGAGAGAAAGTGGAAAGCTGTTCTGTGGTCAGAAGAATTGAAATTTGAAATTCCTTTTTGGAAGTCTTGGACGCCACATCCTCTGGACCAAAACTGAGAGTATCATGGAAACGATACGAGGTGAAATATTTGGACTGTATGCAGGCATTTCAGTGTCGTGATTTTGGTATTTGGAGCATTCGCCAAACTGACCACAGTCAAAAAAAGGTTCTCAGAGTAACCGAGGGCAGCAGTGAACTAACAACTGGCAAGTTATCATGTGGCTTTGGCCTGATTAAAATGATACAAGATAGTTTAGGAATTTAGCCCAACCAGATTGTCCCAGACGTAAGCGTTGGACGGCTCATGTGTGTAAAAACTTTGACTTCTGAGTGGGTTTCGGGTCATTTTTGAGGCATTTCAGTGACTCTTGTTATGCTACAGCATCTGTTTTCAAAAAGTAGAGGAACATTTTTGTTCAGGATTGAATAAATGTGGTTATTTAAGTAGTTGGAAGTTGAAAGTTTCCATTATTGTGGTTTTCAAATTACTTCACATAGCTTAGCCATTTCAGGACTACAGTGTCTGAATGTTTATTGGTCAACATCCAGTTTGTTTGTACAAATTCAGCTCTAATAATGCTGAAACAACAGTAGCTGATGTTTTTATTCCATCCATCCATTTTCCTTACCACATTTCAAATTTAAGAACTCAGGGGGGTTGAACTGGTTCCAAGTATACCCTGCACGTATCGCCAGTTACACCAGCCACTCACATCCACACTAAAGGCCCATACAGAAACATAAATTAACCTAACATCCTGGTCTTTGGACTGTGGGAGGTCTGGGGCGAAAACAAAAACAGCATGAAGTTGCTGTAACTGTTGTGATTTGGTCTCGGATCATGGCTGAACACATTCTGCAGTCCGCTCGATCCGTGCTGGAAAATTTCAAACATCTCAAATCTCCAGTTCGACGGAGACCTAATCTTTGAACGTCACATCATGAACTAAACACATGTCACGTTTTCTTTTATTATTTTGGAAATATTTTACAAATACGCTCTAGTTTAACGTTTAAAGACACTGCAACTTCTTTGTGCTTGCCTTCACAAAAACTCTTAAGCGACTGCAGACTGCAGAGATGTGAGCTGCCAGGCTTTTAGCTGGACTAACGAGGCAGGATCACATCACTCTCGTTTTGGCATTTGTACCCCGGGATTTTTTTTTTGAATTGATTTTAAGCTTTTATTGATTTCTTTTAATGGCTCTGCTCTCAGCTACATCTCTGAACTCTTAGCACCATATGCACCTTATGCACCAGTATGTGCCTCGAGGTCTTTTCTCTGTTACAGGTGCCTGGATGAAACTAATACAGAACAGACAGGACATGAGGCTGTTGGAAGAACCTGCTGGACTAAAGTCAGGCTTGCGGAGTCGGCCACTTCCAAGTCAGGTCTTACAACCTACGTTCAGGTGAAGGATTTTCATGATGTTATACGAGTTTTTAATGGGGTTTGACCTGTCACTTTTACTACTAGTGCCTTATTACTTTGATATCACACAGTATTAAAATTACAAGGCTGTGCCAAGTTATGAACCCTAACAGAACAATGGACAATGTAAACAGACAGAAAACAAAGAACACAAAATTTGTCCTTAAGTGTTTAAGGCCCCCCCAAAATGATAGAAAACTAATTGTCTTCGCCCTCCAGAGCAGCCAAAATAAAAATATTGTTCCAGTTAATCCTGGTGTTTGATATGGAAGTGAACACCTGATTAACAGATCACTGTTTGTTTCAGCACTTTCCAAGACTGGCGTTTAATTTTAGTATTATTTGATCCCGTGTGAACTATCACGGTCCTTGCAGCTGGAGACCGATCAAAGGATGGTGCGACATGTCGTGCACACTGATCTCTGTAACCTTTGCTGCTGGAAAATACCAAAACCACCGTGTCTGCCAGCTGTTACTTCTGCCAAGCAGATTCCCTCTGACTGCAGATCAGAGCCACCTCGAAAAAGCTCCTGACACACTGCAGCACACTGAGAATCCTCCCATTCCCAGAAGGATGGTGCAGTCGCACCAAACCACATTATTGTTGTTTGATATGACCTGAAAAGAGGAAATGAAGCCATTGTCCAGCACAAAACTGACTTTAAGTGATTTATTGAATTCTGGTTGGACCGGAACATTTTGTCAAGGTTGTGTTCATGGCCTCACAAAATTGGGATTTGTTTTCCTGTGTTCTCGGCCATGTCTGCGATCTATTTCGAGCTGCCTTCGTGTTTTATTTGTTTTTATTTGGTGGCATCTAAATAAAGAGGTCGTGAGAGAGCTTAGGGTAACTTTGCCTCAATGAAAAAATTCTCAGATAAGGTTTTCGGGAACAATTGACCTCAGAAAAGTCCCTTCCACTGCAGTTTTTCACATTTTGTGAAGACTGCGTTCTGCGTCTTTAACACTTTAAGGTAAAGCACATCACAGATTAAAGATTTTTACGTCACAGTTCAACATCTCTCGCTCTCCGTGTAAGATCCTAATGTTGTGTCAGCTTCGTCTTGTGTTGTGAGAAGCTCAGCACAACATCCTGTCAGACGTGTCTTATTGCCACCACAGAGCAGGAAACAATTGTAATTGTTTGACCAACTATATATGCTTTATAGCATGTTTCTTAATATTTTTTCTGCAACATAAGGATTTTATCAGAGTGTCAAATCTGCTATTATCTACTCAAAGCGATTCTTAAAAAGTAATTACCAGCCAGGGTTCAGGGTTATACATTAATGTAAAGGAGGATGCAAACTGCAGTGTTGATGCTTTCATTTCCTTTAGAGTGAGGCACAATCCTTGTGGTTTCCACTGATAACGGAGAACTAACTGTTCTCAAAGCAGCTATATTGTTTTTCCAGTCAAGGTCATTAAGACTGAATCTTTAAGGCTGCCAACATGGGTGTGCCACAAAGAGTGTGAGTACAGTATAAGAGATAAACATAGAAACATTGGGAAAACCCTTTTTTCCAACAACCTCTTAAAATTCCTTGTGGACAAATTTCAAGAATGTCCCCTCTTCACCCTTTATTTAATACATCCTGGACAGGGCGTTTGGGAATATCAGGGGGCCACTGGGTTTGGGAATGAGGCAAACAGAAGGAGAAAAAAAAAAAGCACACCCCTTCCCCCACACATTTCTCAGCACTGAAAAGAATCAGAATCAGAATCAGAAACTTTATTGTCATTGTCATGAGAACAACGAAATTAAGAATGGTCCCCGATCATTGCATCATCCCTAGCAATATCAAAATATAAATAAAACAATAAAATTCAATAAATAAAATAGATAGAATACTTAAAATACTAATAAGATATAACAGTAAAACATTCACATACATTCCCACACACATGCTTCAGACCGTGCATAGATTAACACAAGAGTGGCGTGATGGACATTTTTTTGTAGTATTCAGATGTGTTATTGCAGTTGGATAACAGCTGTGTTTGAGTCTATTAGTCCTTGCTCTGATTGCCCTGTACCGTCTGCCTGAGGGCAACAGTTCGAACAGGGAGTGGCCAGGATGTGAGGTGTCTTTTATGATGTTTTGGGCCTTTTTAAAACAGTGGGCGTTGTGTAGAACTTCCAGTGTGGGGAGAGGGCAGCCAGTGATCTTTTGGGCGGTGTTAATGATCCCTTGGAGTGCTTTCCTCTGAGCCCCTGTGCAGCTAGTGTACCAGATGCATATGCAGTAAGTTAGAACACTCTCAATGGTGGCTCTGTAGAAGGACACCAGCAGTCTCTGTGTGATGTTATTCCTCCTGAGAATTCTCAGGAAGTACAGTCTCTGTTGGGCCTTTTTCAGCAGCTCGGAGGTGTTCACACTCCAGGAAAGGTTCTCCTCTATATTGACTCCCAGGAAGCGGAAGCTTGCCACCCTTTCTACACAGTCCCCATTTATGAATAGTGGTTGGATCTCTGCCTTTTTCCTTCTGAAGTCTATTATGAGTTCTTTGGTTTTTGAAGTGTTGAGGAGGAGGTTATTGGCCTTACACCATGACGTCAGCTGCTCCACCTCGTCTCTGTACGTAGACTCGTCTCCCTTGGAAATGAGCCCCACCACTGTGGTGTCATCTGCAAATTTCACAAAGATGTTGCTGTGGTGGCGAGGAGTGCAGTCGTGTGTGTAGAGAGAGTAGAGCAGTGGACTGAGCACACAGCCCTGGGGTGAGCCAGTGCTGAGACTCAGGGCTGAGGGTGTGTGATGGCCAACTCTGACTCTCTGTCTACGGCCCGAGAGGAAGCTATTGATCCACATGCAGGTGCTGTATGGAAGCCCCAGGTCTTGTAGCTTGGCCACCAGTTTGTGGCCCCGAAAGAGTTTATAAGGTCATTTTTCAGAGTTGCTGGCAGGGGAAAAACCTCCAGCTAGTAACTGTTAGATGATGCTAATTAACCGTTAACACATCTCCAGTTGATTTTTGTGTTAATAAATACGTAAAATTGACAGACGGCGTGTGTTATCGTGTGATTTGTGAGTAATGATTTACAAAGCGGCCATCTGGTGCCCTTTATTTCTAAAAAAATAATTAACCCTCTGTGGTCTTGTTAAAAATGTTTTAAATGCTCAACACAGAAAGTCATAGAGCTGTTTTTATTTATTTTTTTAAGATAAAGGGAGACAGAGAGAGTTCGTGTGAAAACAGTGTTAAATGGTTAATATATCAGACAAGCTAAATGTTGAATTACAGTATAATAATGTGACACAGAAACAACACAGAGCTGAGGTTTATGGCAGAATTTTGCAGCAACAAAGATTTTGAGAAAATTATTTTAAGACCTGGGAAAAGATTTAAAAACTTCATGGGACATATTGGGAAGTATTTTAAGTGTTTCTTTTAATTGTCTTTGTGCAAGTTTTATGCCCTGGGCATCACTAAAGTTTATTTAGTTCATGCTTGAAAAAATAGCCCAAATAAGTGCTCAGATGCCTGCCAAGTGGCAAGACTTGAACAATGACTTTGGCGTAACCTCCACAGAAGAAAAGCTTGCCTGGTTTTTACTGTCTTGTGTTTGTTTAAATGTTAAAATGTATAAATCTGTGGTCTTTAGAGATGCTGGCAGGTGAAGTTTGGTCTTGGTAACCTGGCTGTTTTCATATACTAAGGGTGCGTTTAAGGTGACCAGCAACTACCGAGTTCTTTTAGGGTGGAATATTTTCTTACATGTTACTCAGAGCATCTGCTTTGCACCTGCACGTACAGAGAAAGAAAGCTGTGTTATTCAAAAATAAAAAAACAGAATAAAACGTATTTACAAAAATGTCAAAACTACTTCTCCTTCGTAGACATATAAGATGCTTTATCGCTTTATCTTTAAAAGGTAGAAGCAGTTGATCCCCAACTTTATCTAATGCTTAATTCTACCCTTGATCCTGGCTTGTGAAGACTCCCTGTTCTCACGCACTGACTTGAGCGTGCCCTTACCATGCACCCCTGTGGGCCATTCCTCAGTGATGGATGATCACTTTTGTACAGAGAGATGTGCTGCTGGGCTAAGACGACCACAGAGGAAGGAAAGAGAGGAAAAAGAGTCACTCTTTCCGAAGGCCACACTCAAGAGCAAGTTGTTTTGGGGGTTGTCTGCCCAACATGAGAGACAACTATTGTCAGTTACTCCAGTGGACGGGAAGGGGGGCTTTTCGGCAGCGGCTGGTATGGCGAGGGGGCTTGGGGAAGGAGTGGGAGAGCAATCTGAATTTCTTCTAAACACCGTCACAACAACAGGGATTGTGACAAAGAGCCACTTTCATAACCACACGGGCCAAGAACTGAGCATTGCTTCACCATGGTGATTATATGTAATGGTGGCATTAATCATAATGAATCCACCCACCGCTGACATGTTTCTTCAGTGTTCAGGCCTGGTGTTTCACATCTTCTGATTCGAAGCGAAGGCACATAAATTCAGTTTGTTGCTTCATAGAGTAATTTGAAATGAAAATGAGGATAAAAGAAGCATCTTACACACTAATCAAAAGATTCAATAGTGTAGTGTTTTACACATTTGCTTAACAAGGTCTACCAAAATCTACCAAAATCAAACATGCAGAGCTACCGGCTGTGGTGACCACAGCTCTGTCAGGGTACAGCTGACAATAGTCTTTCACCAATACTAAACAGCTGATTCACTGCGTAAAGAGAAACAAGCCTATGGACACCCTTTTCATCGTTTCTGTTCTTCTTTGTGTAGTAATCCCATAAAACTGTGATGTAATGCTGGATGCAGCTTTAATCACAAAGAAGATCCCATCACAGAGGTGCACCTTTTAATCACATTTCAGTTACTCAGAAGAAAAAACTCCACACATTGGTTATTTACAGCTTTGAAGAATCCACTGAGTTCTTTGCTCTTCTTTGTTTCTGCTGATGTCAGTCACTTTTCCGTCAGTGCAGAATGTAGTATTTTCCAGTTGAGGTTTAATTTTGGGGCATGTGGTACCCCTCATCTGTCTTAATGTCAGTTAACACCTAATCTGTCCTTTGCTCTGACACAGAAACCTCTCACAGTCGGAGAGCGTTTTTGTGAAGCAGCTACGTTTCGTACATTTTGTACTGCGAGCTTTTTCCTATCAGATCTGGCTGTGTAAGTTGAATGGACTGAAACACTGAAACATTTCAAAAATCTTTTAATCAATTCCTGATACCTACACAGAGAAAGAGTCAGATTAAACAGGATTTCTGTTCTTAGTTGCAGAGGTGTTTAAAAGTATTAGACCATCTGGGTGAGGTAGGAGTGATTTAAAAAAAACGTATTTGATGCTTGACTCGATGATTAAAGTGATGACTAATAAAAAGTTTTTTTTTTAAAGACTAGCTGTATGATTTCACGCAGGATCTTAGTGAGTGATGAGTCATGAAGAAGGAAGCTGCTACTGCTGCCTACAAACTGATGGACATCCTGCAGATGTGCAGAAGAGACCCTGAAAAGATGTGACTGAAAGACCGCTGAAGGACCTCTTGGTCATCCCAGTCACGTCTCTGTGAGTCACATAAGAAACATTCCTGCCATCTCTTTTGTCTCACCTTCTTTTGCAGTTTTCCCTCACTGCCTCTTTCGCCCATTGAATGAGCTGCAGAGGCAGCAGGCCTGAGGCAGAGGGTTACAGAGGAATGTGGGGTCCTGCTTTGGGTCTCGACCAGTCTGCACTCCAGTGATTTCTACTGTTTGGAGTTTGTGTTTTCCCAGAGAAGTCTTAAATCCACCGCCTACCCCCTGTGCTCTGTGTAAAACACACACATACACACAAACAGATGTAATCTAAATGTAAATTGATGTGAGTGTAGTGCACTGGCCAGCTGCCAAAGACATCAGTGAATCTCAAAATAAACCACAGAATCTGGGAACATAAAAGTTGAAGTCAAAGCTACAACAGCACATTTCAAAACTGTGGAGAAAGTGATGTAGTTTGCCTCCTAAAATGAACCTCAGTGGATCAGGTCTGTAAAATGCAGAAATCTGAACTTTGGAAATCAATTTAAATCTCATAGTTTAAAACTAAGCACAGGAATCTGAATGAATTGCACAAGGCTATATTTACACCCCAGTATCGTTTTTTTTGTTTTGTTTTTTTAAACCCCAGATGCTCTCCACACAGCTGTTGAAGCATCAGGGAGCAGGATAGCAAAAAGTACCTTAGGGTGGTCGGCTGCTCAACACCAGAGAAAGCTTGTGGTGGACTTCAGGAGGTCCAGGATTAACGCTACTACTCTGTCCATTAGGGGAGATGTGTGGCGATGGTACAGCAGTGAAAATACCTGAGAGTTCACTTGGATGAATCACTACGCAGGAGTAGAAAAAAGGCAGCTTCTGTTGATGTTTTACGACAGTGTGGTCACCAGAGTGGTTATGCTGCGGTCTGCTGGGGTAAACTATGTGAACAAGTGTTACAAATTAGTCCATTGTTGGTATAATTAAAAGGATTCTATTTCTCATTCATTCGCATACTAGATGATTCTGCAGTCATAACTTCCATTCAGCAAGTAGCATCTCATCTATTTGATGTAGGTGGGAGGCAGACAGAGGTTGGATTGATGGTTAGCAAACTGCACATCATCCACACATGACTTTTTGTAATTTCACTAAACAAAGAAAAGCTAAACACTTTGGAAGGCATGCTCAAAGCTGGGTGCTAGGTTCTGTTATGCCTTTGACAAACATTGAAATGATGTACTTTGTTTGAAAAAATACAACCATTATCATCATTAATGCTGGGCTGGACCACCTTTTGTTTTGCCTCCAGAACTGCTTTAAGTCTATGTGGCATAGATTCAACGAGTTGCTGGAAACATTGCTCTGAGATTTTGGTCCATATTGACATCGTAGCATCACACAGTTGCTCTACATCCATGATAAGGCTCTCTTACTGCAACACATCCCATATCTGCTATATTGGATTGAGATCTGGTGACAAAAAAGGACTTTTAAGCACAGTTAACTCTTTGTCATGTTCAAGAAACCAGTTTGAGATGAGTTCAACTTTTGTGACAAGGTGCGTTATCCTGCTGAAAACAGCCATCAGAAGATGCTAGAGTGTGGTGATAACGGGATGAACATGGTCAGCTGTCATGTTTTGCAACTTACTTGGTTGGACTCAAGAGCAGGACTCAGGCAAGACAGTGAGATGTAGAATACGCTTTAGAATAGAATAGAATAGAATGTCTTTGTTGTCACTATACAGATGTACAATGACACACGGAGCATCTCCTACTCAGTGCAAACATGTGGGGGAGGGGGCAGAGGTGCAGAGAGCCTTAGATCCGCGGGTTACTGAGGTGAGGGTGGGAGGCAGGAGGAGCAGGAGTGGTGATCCAGTGGTTGAGTTTGATCTGTAGTAATAGCAGGTGTTCCTGAAAAGGTGAATGTCAGGGAGTGATCCGGGGTTGGCTAAGTCACTAGAGAAAGGTGGAGAAACAGAATTACACACTTGACTTGGTATCACCAACAACTAGCCTGTTTACCGCTCTAAGAGAGTGATAATCTGGTGGAGTCTGGATGGCTGCACTGGTCCTTAAGTATTGCCGTTGACTGGTGATGAGTAGCCTCCGCCCAGGTAAGGCAGACACGACGGCTGCCTTTCACCCACAGATCAAGGCTTCTTATGACAGTCTGCAACTATACTCTTCCCCGATCTGTTAGTTGTTTTAAACTTTAGCAAGTCGTCTTCCCCTTGTCTACATGTCTGTCCATTCTGTAACAGTTCATTGATGGGTTCATTTGTTTTCAGCTATGGCAGTGACAACCACTCTCACACAGCACACATTTTGTTCAGATTTTCTGAATAAAGCAAAACAGTTTAGTATCTAATAAAGCACACCACTCACCTCCAGTAACAGGAGAGAAAGGTTTGTCCTTCTCCCTTGTCTCCTGACCTCCTTGCTCACAGGAGATCGTCTGAATTGTTGGAGTTTTCTCTTTACTTTCCCTTACAATATAAAACACCTTGAGACAACTGTTGTTCTGCTATCATGTGACTGGCTGATTGGATATTTGCATTAACAAGCTGTTGAACAGGTGTACCTAAAGAAGTGGCTGGCAGTTGTATACATATTTTTTACAGGAGATTCAGAGGTAGGCCGTTCCTCCATTGATTACTTATGTCCTGTCCAACTTTCCCTTCAACTATATACTTTTGTTATGTACCAGTACATGACAAATTAAGACAAATTAGAGCTCTCCTGTCTGTGATACGGTTATATTTATGAAGTCAGCTGGGGGGCGTGGTTCGTGGTGTGGCAGCGGGAGACGCTGACACATCTTAGCTGCATTAGCTCATCATGCCTCCCCTGCTTGTAAGAGTGAACTGGGTCCTGAATGGCGTTGTTGTTGGTGGTGGTGTGTGTTCGGCTGGCAGCTGGAAAGCTGCAGCCGTGAGTGTAAGGAACAAGCAACTATAAATAAAGATGATGAAAAGTGTTGAAGTGTGGTTGAGTCCATTCTTACTGCCACATCAGTATTTTCACTGATTTCTCATTTGTTTTGGCAGTGTAGAATTAACATGATATTCATGATAGTTCACATAGATCTGTGAATAGATGCGTATAGTATCCATATCACCCACACAATGGAGTTAAAGGTTATTCTGTGGGAGTTTCTTTAATGGGTGGAAATGTCCCAGCAGGTGTGAAGCTCCAGATTGGATATCTGTGGATCCTCAAATGTTTGTCTTAGTGTCTCCAGTTCATCCTGTGCAAGCCCCACCCCCATGTCCCTGCATGACCTTTTTATGTCCTTTTTGACATTGTATGTTCATTTTAGCTAAACAGTTCTGAGGAGGCAGCTCACAGCTCTGAGTTGAAGACAAATGGTAGCAAGTGGAGGTTTTTTTCATATAAAAAAGTGGAATCTACACTGTAAAAAAATATTCCGTAGAAAAACAGAAAATGTCCTGGTAATTTTCTGCCAGTACATTTTCTGTTTTTTTACGGAGGTTTGACGGACCTTTCTGTAAATGATAAAACGGAAAATTCTGTAGATTTACAGTATACTCTCTGTACTATTTACGGACATTTCCTTCAGCTATAAAACAGAAAATTCCGTTTATTCACAGTATATTTTCTGTATCATTAACTGATATTTTCCGTTAATAGAAAAATTGAAATTTCTGTTTATATTACTATTTCCAAGCACTTCTTTTCACTGTAACTCATTAAATATAGTTCTTTATATCCTTAAACGTACATTTCTATGCAATTACAACCTAGTACACCATGTACTCAAAAATTCATAAATTAAAACTTAAATTAATTTGTGCTTCGTACACAACAACATTGGTACAATTAATGTTAAATATTCTTTTATTCTCCTTAACTCAAACACTATACTTAAATATAATGACAGCATCCATCTTGTCATAAAACTACTAAACAGCTGATACATGAACAAAATAACTCACAAGCTTTCAAATTTGAGCATTTTTATTTCCTTGAAATCAGGTTGCCCTCATGTAAATGTGTTTATTTACATTCATTCAAGTGGCTACCAAGTGTTTTCTTCAAACAGGACACCTGACAAACAAAAAATGTCATATTTAACGACATGTTCACATTTAATAATATCCAGAGTACCTTTTAGTTAGAATCACTGCCTTGTGGTAGTTTTGCCTCAGCCAAATGGTTAAGGTGTGGTTTACATCCATCTCTGTCCACTTATGATACAGTATACACATGTAGTCAGTTATAGCCAAACACCTTTGATTACTGAATTGCATTCACTTCATTAATGAAGTGAATGTAATTCACATTTGTGTGAACATTTGTCTGAGATTAACTCTTTGGGCTCTTTACCTTACAATATAACATACTTGAGTCAAAATTTGTTGACTGTTTAAGTGGTGCCACATGAATACAACTGAACAGATTTAAAGAAGATGTTCCTGAACTTTGGGTTTATTCGAACAGGACTGATGGATAACCACAGGACTTTTCCCCATATGATAACTACAACACATAATAAATTAAGAGAGATTACTGTCCCAAACTTAAAGATAAAAGTGTATTTACGGGACTTGTTTTGTCAGTGAGGAGCAAAGTATAATTAGAAGTGCTTGTTCTGATGAAAAGTTAAACTGTAAACAGCAGCATAGTGAATAAGGATCTGTGTCCACGAATCCTCAGCAGTGACAACACTTAAACATCATAGTTCAAAAT
Organism: Aulonocara stuartgranti; assembly: GCF_965226115.1. Classification (NCBI taxonomy): domain Eukaryota; kingdom Metazoa; phylum Chordata; class Actinopteri; order Cichliformes; family Cichlidae; genus Aulonocara; species Aulonocara stuartgranti. The sequence goes on from NC_138950.1 coordinate 19,629,665, forward strand.
CCTTAATGCACACCTTTTTCTCCACGGTGTTCAAATTCTCTAAGCTGGTTAAGTAGAGGAAAAAGTCTGACATATTTCATGACCATTAAATGTTAGACAAGGCTCTGAAAACGAGGTTACAGTTACAAACAAAAACCTCTGCTTGTGCGCACAGACCCTAAATCACAACAAATAAGACAATAGTAAGACAAATTACTACAAAGTCTTGTTACCGCTCTTCATATAACAGTGTGACAAAGTCCTGAATGCAGCCTGCATGTTAGTACATCAAGGTCCATCTGAGCTTTAAGTAAAATACACTCAGCTTTTCCTTGGATTTTAAGAGTTGCTCAGTTCATACAGGAACTGCAGCAGTCGGAGTTAACGTGTCGCTGTGTTGCTCCTCCGTGTCAGCCATTGAGACTAGTCGCAATTTATTCTGAGGAAAAAAAGAGAAACAACAAGACATTTTTAAAAAGTTTGTATTTTTATAATTTTTTTTTACCTAGAGCATAAACAACATAAACAAAAAAAGGATTAGGGCTGTGCGATATGACGATATATATCAGATTACGATATAAAAATGTCTATCGTTTCATATTATACACTATTCTTTGTTTTGTGGTGTTGCAAAATAAACTGTTTACGGCAATATTTTTTTAATGGTTTTGATGGTCACTGTAGTTGCTATATTATTTCTTAAAGTTCTCTCCTTCTCTTATACTTAAAATAACCACACTATGGACGGACAAGTGACTGTTTTTACGCGTACTCTCGTTACCAACAATGAGGATAAAACCATCGTGTGGCTCCGCCGTCCGCTTGTTTATTTTCCACATAAACCTTTCACAATAAAGCTCAAGTTTCTGTTGAGACTTTTCAAACTAAACTGAAATGATATACATTATTCTCAAACATAAAATTTCAGAATATGCATCAAACAAATGACCTCAAATAAAAACATCAAGTAACTATAAATGGCGCTTACAGTCACCACGCAGATGAAGGCACAGAGAATACCAGCATGGCCAGCAAGGATGAGGCAGAACCAGAAGGACCAGTCAAAAGAAATCGAGGACCTTATTGTTAAATGAGGGGCTACCTCTGTAGCATGGACATGGTTTGGTTATGAAAAGTCTGACACGCCCCAGAAAACTGTACTATGCAAATTATGCCACAAACTGGTCCCCACCACCACTCGAACACGACAAACCTCTTTAACCACCTACACAAGAATCACATGAAAGAGTTTCGAGAGAGTTTACGAATGAAAAGCAAAAAAGAGTCGTCAGGTGCTCAAAATAATCCTTAGACTCAAACGTTAGAACAGGCTTTTCCTTGCAGCACGCCGTCTAATAAATACTCAGAAAGAAAATGGCGGCCATTTAAACTCATGTCTAAAAATGTATAGTTTCATGCATCGGTCAAAACACTCGACTCCAGGTACACGACGCCCAACTGAAAACATTTCACATAAGTCGAGTTGCCCGAGAATCACAGAATTTACAGAAAATGCACTATTTTGTGATATATATCGTTATCAGGAGAGATACGTCTTATATTGGGATATGAGACTTTGGTCATATCACGCAGCCCTACAAAGGATTATAATTCACGTAGAGTTGCATACACATAACACCATTCTGTTGCAACAAAAGCAGTTTATAATTAAAGTAACATACATACCTTGAAAAACTAAATCAACCACAACATTAAACTCACCTTGTGTTTGTAGAGAAGGTGATCAGGGTTTTTCTTCATTTCCTGAGACCAGCTGCTCTGGATCATCACCAGCTTGTATCGTCATCCTTTTTTTCACTCGGGGAAGTCTTTCCTTTTCTTGGCCATTGCTCTGCACTGGAAAACCAAAGTGTGTGATCAAAGGTGAAATAAGGGATATTTTTCCACTGCAGGACTTAAAGTGCTTCAAGTAGTGATAGCTGTTGATCCATTTCTCAAATAATCTGTAAGGATCTGGATTTTTAAGAAAGATACAAATATCTCTGCTTATATTTGGCTAAAAGCTTGATATAGACAAGGCATATAGAGCCCCTGCACACCAGCACTGCGCTTACATTATAGTTCAATCAAGAAATAGTTATTATTGATTTATTATTGAATTTTTTTAGTAATAATTTTTAGTATTTAATCACATTAGCACAGTGGGGTGACAAAAATATTCCACATACAAGAAATGCTGCTCAGCATTTCATAAATTACATTTTCAACAAATGTTGGAGTAAAAACACAGTTACAGGGAAAATGTGTCTGTCTGTAAATATTAACTAAACATTTCTATGTGCTACAAAATAGACATACTGTAATTGTAAATGTGCTGAGGTGAAACTATACTTTCAATAATTTTACCACTACAGTCTGTTAACCACCGAAATAATCTATGCTGGTCAGCTAGCTAAAAGTCTTTACTTTAGCAGCCCAAATCAGAGGCTAACAGTAGCATTTGCTAGCGTCAGCCAGTAAGGTCTGAGGCTTAAACTAGGGTTAGTGTAACTTTGCCTGAAACCCTTTAAAGTGTACAGTAGAGCCAACTGTAAAACACAGGTATTGATACAGTACTTATTAGAGTCCTAGAATAATTTCTAGAACCATGAAGTTCTCACTTTCCCAGTTATCCACATCGCTGACTTTCGCTAATTAGCTAGTTAGCAGTCACAGCTGTGTAATACCCAGAGAGACACAGACAGCTAACTATAATATTTATGAAAACTGGTTCAGCCACTGAAGGGCAAAACTGGTGGTATCACAGTAAAAATTATTTTAACATTAATTAAAATAAAGCTTAAGTCATGTTAAACCTAAATAACAATTATTTTAAAAAATGAGTCAGCAAAATATTCCTGACTTGTCTGGAGACAGCCGAAACCAGTTAACAAATAAATTAACAATTCTTTCTAAATAAAAACACGGAGTCTTTTGAAAAACATTATTTTAATAAAACGAAACATGAGTTTTAATACTTACCACAGAAATATGAAGGCAGTTTCTCCAACTTCAGAATCCAAAATCCAGATGAAGCCTGAAAGAAACCTAATGGCTGCTCTTGCGCTTACTTTTCCCTCCTTTTCAGGTTCTTTTTCCCACAATGCATTGCAGTAGTTGAGAAATACAGAAAAATACCTGTAAATGACTAATACGGAAAATTCCTTCACGTTTATACAGTAGATTGTACTGTATTTTTACGGATTTTTTTTACAGTGTACAGTGTCTGTTGACTGATGAGAGAAAATGAAGCAACTCTATGTAGTGCACATTAAGAAAACTTATAGAAATTCTACATACGATTCCATATGAAAGCCACCCTTTGTTTCATCTCGTCTTTTAGAGGGGAAGGATTTGGTTGACCAGTCAACAAACAAAGGAAACTGACTAAGGGTCTGCTTTCGGACCAGAGGGAAGGTTAGCTACCATAAAAGGAGTAGGTCTAGAAGCTCTCCGCCAGAGACAAAGTAGTGCACAAGACCTTTTATAGCTTCTTGCACTGCCCCGTGTATCCCTGCTGCATCATTAAATGCTTAAACAAATGCTGTTTGTCAGGCGTCCAAAGGCTCAAAGCAGGATTTCCCATGATCATATCAGATAGAGTTTCCCTTTGCGAGGAACAAAGTCCAGCGCTGAATGGCTCAGATGGAGAGGATGAGGCAAAAGGCAAGGAAGGAAACTGTTTTGATATTGTTCAGGACCGCAATTCTTTTTTTGTTTCATTGTCACTGAAGTAGCTGATGTAATGGGAGGATATGTCTGTTAATGTAAATGGAATGGCTTGAGGAAAATGTAAGATATGGTGATGAAAGGTCAGAGTACTGAAGAGTGGATTTCCCAGGCAGCTGTAACTGGAACTGACTTTCTTAATCCTTAAATCATTTCCTGACCACAACCCACACCTTCAATGTAAAGTGTGATGCAAAATACTGTAAGGACTTATTTTTGTCCCAAGAAAAGGAAACAGATCTCCACTGCATGACTGTGAATGTTTGTCCCTACAACATTAGAGATACACATATAAAAAAAATGTTTTAAAATATCTGGAACCCCAAAAAACTGAACAAAACAAATTCAAAAATACTTTCAAAAAAACTCTTCTCCTATGTGGCTAGTGTTATCATCAACATGTTCCAATCCCTGCGGCGTCAATTAGTTATGCTTTGTCAAAGCTGCTGGCGTGGCTAATTTAATTAAACACAGGGTTTCATTTGGCCTGTGTGCTGTGACGCACTGCATCATGATATAAGTGAGAGTGATCATCATCTCAGTGCATCATTTGTAAGTAGCAGGGTTGCTGTGCTAACAGGCCTGTCCACGATCTTTTCCATATCTCAACCAAGTTGTTTCAAGGGCTCAAAGGCTGCCAGCAAGTGGAAGTGAAAAACACTCCGGATGGGATTATTGGAATTGATACTTGAGTTTTTGAGACTTCTACATCATCAGTGTGAATATTTGATATAGCAAATAGGATGCAAATTAAAGCTCGTATATACTAATTAACAAATACTCTTTTTTTTTTTTAAAAAAGAAAAAAAAGAAAAGCATTTTTCATGTTAAATAAACATTGTTCATGTTTCAGCTGCTTCCTTATGGGTTGCCATAGTGGATCATCTGCCTCCATCTCACAATATCCCTCTCATTCTCCTCCGTCACACCAACCTCTGCCTGTCGTCTTTCACTACTTCCATGAATCTCCATATTCAAAACCCTGTCTAATATATCTATTATCCCTTCTTTGCACATAGCCAAACCATCTCAGCCTTGCCTTTCCACCTGAGCTGTCTCTCTGATGTACTCATTTCTAATCCCGTCTATTCTGGTCACTCCCATTCAAAAATCTTAGCATCTTCAGCTCAGCATCGTGTCTCTTTGTTAGTGCCACCATCTCCAAACCATACATCGTAGCAGATCTCACTACCATCTTGTAAACCATCCCTTTCAGTCTTACAGTTATCCTTCTGTCACTCCTCTCCACCAATTCCACTCTGTCTGCACCCTCTCTTCTTCACCTCTCCTGCGTGTTGCCTGTCGCTTTAGATGCTCTAGATTTTAATTCATCTACCTTCGCTACCTCTACTCCTTGCATCTTCACTGCTGCACCTGCTTCCCTCTCATTCACACAGACTTTCATTCTTCTCCTCTTCAGTATATTCCTTCATCTCTGTCTTCCAACAAATCATTTTGATCGTCTAACTCTAAATGTGACTATAAACATGGGCATAACTTTGTGCTGAACACTGGGGGGTGGGGGAGGTCAAGATCTCTGTCTAAATAAATAAATAAATCCGGGTAAATTCCCAGATGATTAAACATGCAACTATTTTGCTGGTAATAACTGAAATGAGTAAAGAAAACCATCAGCCTTTTTATCCAAGATAATTCAGAAATTTATTGGGGGGGTGGGGGGGTATATTGGCTGGGTCTGATTATTTGACTATAAATCACAAGCCTAGAATTATTCTGTATTTAGTAAGATTTGAAACTAGCAGGAAAAACCATAAACTCATTAGGAATGTGCTTCCTGATGCTCCAGGTCATTTTCACAGATGTAGACTATAACTTCATTTTGAAAGCAGAGAAGTTTCTGGACATGAGAGGGAATGTAGATTTAAAGCAGAACATGAGGTTCACTCGTGAGACCTTGAAATGTGTTCATCTTTATATACACTTCACTAATGCTAGAAGTCACATTAACATTCAGTGTCGTAAATTTTGTTTAGTTTAAAAATAATGAAAAAGAGCAACAACAAATAAAAATGATTAAAAAAATAAAAGAGGGTGTGAAAACCCCCAAAAAAGTTAGTTTGATTAAGTCAATTTTATCAAAGTTATGGACAATGCGTAATTTTATTTCTGCATATATTTTTAATATGTTTTGAATGTGCGACTTTTTTTCTAAATCCACTTTTTTCCCGCTTGTAAACACCGGGGACACTGTGCGCATGCTCAGCTTAACGACGCACATACGTAAGCTCACTCGACCAAAACAAATATGGCGGATACAGTAATGATGGTAAAGACTCCAAAACCTTTTGTCTGTTTTTCCCTCGGTTTTTCTTGATTTCGTTTATGGGTTCGGCCGTTTTATAAAGTCGTCGTTGAGCCGGAGAAGTGTTTTTTGGTGGTAGTTTGACCGGACACCCAACAAAACGAAACCTAGAATATAAACGGAAGTGTGTGGACCTTTTTTGAAACTAAACATCCGCCTGTGCAGCGCGTGTTTGCTGTGTTATGTCGTTATTTCAGTGCATGAAAAATGGGGAAAACATGAAAAATAAAGACGTTGAGGTTCAACGACACGAAGAATGGTGTGCTGATTGAGAGGACCAACAATATGTAACTCAAAGCAAAGAAAGGAGAAATGGACTTAACGTGGATACAACCTGAGAGCACCGAGTGGTAAACAGTAATACTTTACAGAAATATTACCATGGGTTTGGTGAACTTTGTCATATCCACTGTAGGAAAATGTCTGGATGCTCTCTGCTTACTACTGGACCTGAACTTTGTCATCGTCCACACCGTGGTGCAGACTCTCCTGGCAGTTATCACCTTCATAACCAGCCTGCCCAGCCTCCTTTATAACTCGGTGCTGGAGCTGGGAAACCTCGTTCTGCTTTGCGCTGTGTCCACCGCGGAGGCGACATCAAACCTAGCTCACAGCACTGTGGCTAATCTGGGGAGCTTGTTGCTGGCTCTGGAGGGGCTCCTGGAGAGCTTGAAGATGGTGGGTTACCTGTCTATGCACGTCCTACTGCGTGGAAAGGAGCACTTGTGTCGAGGGCTGCTGTCAGTGATTGAGGGCTGTGGCATAGCAGTCAGCCTGGTGGTCTATTTTACCAACACAGTGGTAAACTTTGTGCTTATCGCTACCCAGAACGTCTACTTGGCTTTGGTCAGCATGTGGCAGACGGTTTCCACCCCACTGCAGAAGGCGCTGGAGCTCACGTTGACCTGTTTCACCTTTCTGTACAGCAGCCTGGCCGGCACATCAGCTTTGCTATGGACACCCTGCAAGATGGTTTTGGACTTCCTGGTTTCACTGGTGCACATGTTCATTAGCATCTTCATACTGAACATCTACGGCCTCGTGCTCACCATTACTATTGCACTGGCCACCACCGCTTACCTAAACCCGGGACTGTCCCGACAGATTGCTGTGCGCGTTGTAGAATATATAAACTCCTTTTCACTTCTCCGTAGATTATGTTTGGCTCTCAATTGCATCACTTCAGCCTTACTGTGCTTGCCTCACTTTATACGCCGTAACGTGCAGTACCTGCAGAGGATCCTCTATCACATCTACCGACTGGAGAGACGACTTTGGCAGCAGTTGTCTCACCAAAGCAGCCTGATTGGCCTGATGCTCCGACCACATCTTCACAGGCAAAACAATAACAATAACAGCAACAACAGAGCTGGAGGTGACGGTGACCCTGGGGAAGAGAGGCGGGACCCACCAGATGGTAGAGCAGGAGATGGAGCCCACCAGGAGGTGCTCAATCCAGTTTTACCCTCCTCCAGCACAGACAAGCAGCTAAAGAAGAAGTCGCGTTCAGGCGAAGATGGTAAACCTCTGCCAGCTGAGAGTCTGCTGACTCTGCTGAAGGAACAGGAGGAGAGGAAGAAGTGTGTGATTTGTCAGGATTGTGCCAAGACAGTGGTGCTTCTGCCTTGCAGACACCTCTGCTTGTGTAGAGACTGTACACAGATTCTTTTAAGGCAGCCCATCTACCAGCAGAACTGCCCGCTCTGTCGGCAAATGATCCTCAACACCATGGACGTGTATCTATGAGGGACCAGCCAAAGTGGATCAACTGGTGTCTGATACCAAGTAGCCTCACAGCCTATCAGTATCTACATGTATAAGTTTTACCACCACTGAGCTTTACTATATAAGGTTTCTTTTTTGTCTTTTCACTTAAATGGGACTTAAGTGAAAAGACCAGACCAGACTTGTTAAACATACTGGATAGCTCTGGATTATTTGGGAATTGAGAGATTTAATGATAGTAAGAAAACAAAAAGTCACCAGGTTGTCTTCTGGTGTCAGATGCGTGCACACGTTAACAGCACATGTTGTGCCCTGATTCCATACTATACACTAAATGTAAACAACACATAGTATGTACAAGTTCTCATGGTAAACATTTTCTGTGAGTATGCAAGAAGTCAGCATATTTATATGTGCACAATATTTGTGCCATGATGCATCACAAAAGTGATACAGCTGTATACATTTTGAGAGAAAGCCAGAGGTTTTGTTTTTTCAGCTGTAAGCACCTCTTTGTGCATTTTGCATCAAAAATGTAAACACAAGCTTCTTTTTCTCACATGACGCCTTGGAAAATATCAGAATTCGTTCTGTTCTCACTTCTGAGAATATTCCTTAGTTTAGGTGAGGTAGCAGCGTGGGTACGCCTTGCTTGCTTAATTCTACGCATTATTTTCCACTCCGTTCCTTCAGGCATCATATAAACTTTATACCCAAGGAGCTAGAAGTGTAAAAAAAATCAATTTTCAGAATGATCTCTGTTCAGGGATGCAATGCTTACAATGCTTTAAATATCAGTCACGTGTGCAACTGTGTGTGTGTGTGTGTTTGAGCTTTGCTTTAATTTTTGCCTTCCCAGTGTAAATCCATACTCAAATCCTAGAGTTAGTCTTGAGTTTGGGGGCAAGTCTCTAATTTAAGAGTAAGCTGTGTCTGTTGCTGTTTGCCACAGGGACGCACTGATTAATCAGCCACGCATCAGCTGTTTGCCAGTGTTAACCTTGTTGATTGCCTGCTACCCATTTAAGATGATAACTACAGTGGCCCTGCGAGGTCAAACGGACTGCAACTAAAGAAACATCAGCAAATAGAGAAAGAAAAGACTGCAAAAATACAACAAAAATAGAAAAAAACATTGCCAAAGCTAAAAAAATTTAAGTTTTTAGTTTCTGGGGAAACAACTATTTGATGCAGCAGCTGTGGAAGTTACAGAAACCAAAACGTGAAGGATTGCACTGAGACACACTCGACAGAAGCAAAAGATTCATTATCGTTGTAAAGGAGAAGCAATGCAAGGCAGTACATATTGTTTTAATCACACAATTCATACAGTACTGTAGATGTATGTTTACTGTTAGCTGTTTACTGTTAGCTTGTCACTTCCACAGCTGTCCTGTCACGTTATTGTCTTCCCAAAAACACTTTAGTTTTCTTTGGTGTTTTTTTTTCCCCTTTAGTTTTTCCTTTAACAGTGTTGTTTCAGTTTCTGCTGTGTTTTGCGTGCTTTTACAGAATTTTTCAGTTTACTGGTGGGTTTCTTTTAAGATGCATTCATTTGACCACTCAGAGTTCTTAGGTTTGGTCAACTGAATGCTCAAGAGGTCTAGTATATTCTTAAAATTGTTTGTTTGTTTTAAGTTTCCCTGGCACAAATGGAGTATTAAATTAAAGTAAAATCGGTCCAAATTTCACCTTCAGTGCATCTCTCGTGTTCCAGTGTCGCTACATTGAGCCTCAAAAAAAAGCTTTTCTACCACTCATGTCTTAAATTGTTGTGATTTCAGTGGGCCAAGCTGTGAAGGAAGGAAGCTAACACTGTGCTTTTACTTTATTAGTGAACACATAATTCCACATGCTGTACGCATGAATGTTGTATGTATAAATGCAGCTTTCACCCTTTAGACCAGATTCTGTGAACCACTTCACCATTTTGTCTTTCCAGTCAGGCTTGATTCCATTTATTGTATCTTATTTCTTCCAGCTGATAGGGTCTTTCCTGTCCTCTGCCAGAGGTGAGTTACAGTCACAACTGACAAGTAATCCATAAATGGTTTTCCCTTTCTTTTGACATTGCTGTAAAACTGATTTCTGTGGTATAAAAGGACCATAAACAAATAAGGATTTTGCAATTTAATTTGCGGTTGTTTCTCCCTTTTTTTCTGTTTCATTTAAAATATTAAAATTGATTTATGTTAAAAGTTTACAGGACGATATTTTGTCACCAGTTATTGCGTTGTTATTGATGGTGGGTGGTGTAGAGTCAGATATGGAGAAGTTGTGTAATGGAAAATACTGATGATGTCATGTTTTCTACTGCAGGTGAAAGCGGTCTCGGTGTCAATTTGGAAGATTATTCATGATTCTAGAGCCTGTAGTCAGAATAGACCGCTCTCAGGTATTTCTAAAGCACCAATGGCAGTCCTAACTAAAGATTTCAGTGGGTAGAAACACATGCTGATTGCTGAATGTATGAACTGTGTGAGCAGTGAAGGACTGAGTTAACGACATGAATGTGTGTTATGTTTTTTAAATTGCCATGTGACTGTCTTGTGTTTGTAATAAAATAACAATCCCTGAAACTGAAGCTCTTCATCCAAGTGAATGTTTTTGTACGATTTTACCTGCAGAGGATTTTATTAAACAACCCATTAATTCATTAATCTATAGCATCGAACACCAAAAAGAAGTTTTAAGACCATCTTAAAATGCTTTGTCCAAACAGCTGTGCAAAGATGTGCGGTTTCATAGAAAACTGATTATTAAGTACACCAGTTCAGCTCCTCATTAATGCAAATATCTATAGACAACCACATGGCTGCAGCTCAGTGCATTTAGGCATCTTGACAACCATGTTCAAAACGAGCAACAGAATGGAGGAAAAGGTCATTTTAGGTGACCCTGATCAGCCGGTCTTAGGTTTTTCCATACAACCATCTCTAGGATTTACAGAAAATGGTCTGAAAAAGGGAAAATTATCCAGTGAACTGCAGTTTCTCGGGGTGAAAATGTCTTGTTGAAGTCAGGTTGAAGTAGAATGGTCAGACCCTTTTGAACTGATAGGAAGGCATCCTGTGAAAGGTGTGCAGTATCCTTTGGAGCATCTCTGAATGCACAACATGTCAAGGCAGATGAGCAACAGCAGCAGAGGACCACACTGGGTGCCACTCCTGTCAGCTAAGAACAGGAAACTGAGGCTATAACAAGATTGAAAAACATTGCCTGATCTGATCAGTCGTGCAAGATATATCTTGATACCTGAAGTATTGTTCATTAGGCTTTTTTATTCCATAGTCGTTGAAAGAACAAATAGGTAAGATAAATAATAGAAGATGAGATTTGCTTTTAAATTTACAAATGTGAAACAGACAACTTGCTCTGACGTCGATCTTAATACATTTCTTTTTACATAAGGCACAAAATCTGCCAGCTGTACAAAGTGAACTGCAGAGGATGCAACTCTGGACAGTTGATGACATCGGTCATTTCAGGACTGAGGCTCTAAAATAGGCTAAATCTCCCTTCAGGTGAATTTTGAGGGAAGATCCAGTCTCAGGAAGGAGGGTACCACCTCTAGTTGAATGCCTCATGCTGTTTCTGTAAACATGTTTCCAAGTGAGCACAGATGCAAAAAGTATATTAAAACTAAAAAGAAAATAAATATTGCGAATGAACATCCTGTGTTCTTCCATGTTTTAGTACTGTGACCATGAAGTTGGTCAAAACTGGCTGACGAAAATGTGACAGGCTAGAAAAGCTTGACGGTTACTGTTATTTCCTGCAAGAAAAAAATAATTCACGTCTGTTGTGACACATCAGACACAAAGGGCGGTTTGGGGAAATGAGTGTAGCTGTGATTCAGGTGCAGCACATGAGAGGAAACAGCCACACTCAGAAAAGGCGTTTAAAAAAAATAAAATAAAACATGTCGTAAAAGAATAACCACAGGTGCAAATAATAAAAGTATCGATGACTGAGTCACACGCAGCACTGAGAGTCGCAGTGTTGTTCACTGTGGCTGTCATTAAATAGCACAGCCAGCAGTACTGTTAATACCCACACCTGTACTTCTCTCGCTATATGAAAATTCTATTCAATTTTATTTATATTGCGCCAAATCACAACAACAGTTGCCTCGAGGCACTTTATTTATAAGGTAAAGACCCTATAACAATACTGGAAAACAGAGAAAACCAAAACAATCATATTAGCCCGTTAAGCAAGCACTTTGACGAGAGTGAGAAGGAAAAACTCCCTTTTAACAGGAAGGGTATGTATAAAGTAATACAGACTTGTTACACATTTATTTTACTTATGGTAGCAAAGATGATGCAACAGTTCAGAGATAGTTTAGCTTTCACGTCTTTTGATTCTGAAGATAAAGGAGCTGCTTTGTGAATGAGGGTGCGTGTCTGGAGCTTGCAGAAAGGCTGCAGGATTAAGGGGGGAAAGGGGTCCTAATGGCCAGCTGGGAATACTACTATAATCCTACTACAATTCATCAGAGCCTTGTGGCTTACAGCTTCAGAGGCTTCATTCTCATTCCCAATGTTCCCTCTAAAAATATCTCCATATTAAACATCTGCTCAGATTTTTAAAGTCCACCTTGACCTCCATAAATATAATTCTAATGTTTCTTTTTGCACTTAAACTATGTTGCTGTTAAATCATTCTGGCTCTGGCTCAGCTGGAGACAATAAGACTTATTATTTAAATGACAGAGAGGTGAGGTTGCTACCTGACCCCCAACCTCAACAGACTGTAAGACACCAAAAGCAAATCCAGGTGCTATTTGTTGTCTCCTGACCTGTGAGCCCAGCCTCAGCAGTGTTTATGTTTGTTGCAAATGAGGGTGGTGTTAACAGAGGGGAGGAAGTTTGATGTCAGGAGAGGAGCAAGAAGAAGTAAACCGAGGCGAGCAAAATGCTCCGGGGATCTGACCTCTTCCTTCTGACCCCGGTGGTCTTGCAGTGTGGGAAAATCTCAAACTCCAGCACGCTCATCTTTGACTCATTCAGGCTCTACTTCTTCTGATTTTAAGCACCATCTAGGTAAAGGTTTAGAGCCACTGTGGCAGAGACAAGGAAGAAATGGGCAGCTCATTAGCCTCAGCCTCAATCCTAACCCTCACTCTACTGTAATTAAGAGATTTGTTGTAATGAATCCAACTAATCCCGATAGCCTTTAATAAACAGAGTTTGTGATGTATGGGCAGCTCAGAGGCTGAAGCTGGTAACCACTGAAGGAGGAAGCTGGATGGTAGCAGATCCAGCAGTTTTGTTGATACTTCGTGGTACTGTGATACCTTGAGCTTTAAACCAAAGAGAAGCACTTGCTACTTTTTGCTATGGCTGAAAGACTACTGAAAACAAAAATAGGCAGTGATGCTGATTTAAATGTAGTTCTTATAAGAAATATTCAGACCATGATTTGTAACACTGACTCTGTGAATGTAATGCAGCTTCTATTTTTAAAAAACACTAATCAACAGAAAATGGGCCATAATGTCAGCGTGAAGAAAAGTACAAGTGTTTGTACAAGTCCCTTTGACGGGACACACCCAAATCGTTTGTTATTTCTATGCCCATTGAAACTTTCTGGTCAAGAGGGACATAAAAGATCTGATTACAGTACTGTACAAAAGTCTTGAGACACTCCTTATTTCTTAACATGTTGCTGGGGAAAGGGAAAACAGATGTAGTGATTTATTGAAACAGTATGTGAGACTGAGCAGACTGGTGTGATTGTCTTCATTATTCAACACAGCCTGAACTCTCTTAGACAGTTTTTTTTTTTGTAATTTATATACGTAGTCTTCAGGAGTAGTTCTCCATGCTTCTTAAAGGACATTCAAAGCTCTTCTTTGGATGTTGGCTGTGTTTTGTTCTGTTATCTGTCAAGATGATCCCACATTGTGTCAATAATTTTGAAGTTCAGCTCTGGGGAGGCCAATCCATGGATGACTGTGCTCCACTGTGTGTGTTTCACTGCACTAGCAGTGTGTTTGGGATCATTGTTTTGTTCAAGTGTGAAACCATTGACAGTCAAATGGTTTTGCATGGAGAGTCACAATCTCACAGACATTTCCACGAATGATGTCCAAACCACGACGGAGCCTCCAGTGTGGCTACAGATGGCTGGAGACACTCACTGTTGTACCTCTCTCCTCAGCTCCTCTGCACATAGTGATGACACTTTGAACCAAAACTTTCAAATTTGGAAAGTTTCATCACTCCATCAGACCCGTTGCTACTGATTTTTCAGTCCAGTTCTTGTGTAACATAGCATGACAAGACCTTTTCTGCCTGTTTCCCTTTCTTAAGAATCGCTTCTTGACAACTATCCTTCCACTGAGACCGTTTCTGATGAGGCTTCATCGAGCAGATAGTAAATCAAACAAAGGGTCAAATACAGCTCTCAGATCCTGTGTCAGGTCTTTGCTGGATTTAGTTCCCATTTCTTGAGGGCATGACTTTCAGATACTATTCGTGATTAAAGATACAATTTAAAACTGGTTGTTTGCTAAGTTTTCTGTATTGTGTAGACACAACAATGGTTCACTCCTACAGTTACAGTTGAAAATCTCTACAACACGATTTAAATTCTAAATTTCTTTACAAGGTAGACAGACTGCACCATGACAGGAAGCATGACAGGAGACTTTTGAGAAGCACCGGTGCAATTTAAACTCATAAATTGCATCCTAATTTCCTTCGGGATTAATAAAGTATTCTGATTCTGATTCTGATTAAACTCCTGGATGTTATCAGGTGAAAATATGAAGTTCTCCTGGCGGTTGAATCATCATTCAGCCTACATGCTGACATGCAGCCAGTTCAAAACTCCATTTAGTACTCACACATTTTCACAGTGAGTCCTAATGTTACACCAGCTTTCATACATTCATAATGAACAGAGAAGAGCACAGAGTGAATCGCGAGGTTCACGTATTGATCTGTCTAAAGTACGTCTGAGCTGCTTCACAGATGTGGGTTTGTTTTATGATAACAGTTACTCTAATATAGATCCCGTCTATCAATATAGATACATTTGTATGCATGCATGCAAGTGTTTTTGTCTTAAATAATCTGATGTTTACAATTTTAAAATATTTCATTGTTTCTAATTGTGTTTTTGTGTTTCAGGAGCAGGAAATAAAGTATCTTGTTTCTCTTGTCTAGCTTGTCAAGTGTGCATTCTGTTAAAATGAGAAGAAATGTTTAGTAACTAAGGGAGTCCCTTTGTGACATGATGGAGAGTAGCTACTGGGTCACAAACTGAACTAATAAAATGTTCATTCCTGTGCAGCGTGGGTCTATTTTAACATCAGCAGCTTCTATTGAACGCATCATAAAGGCACCTCAGGAGTGTCAATACTGCTGGCTGAAATCATGAGTCCTGCCCAGACACTGTGAAGTAACAACACTATGAAGTTTGCAGGCAGTGGTGCTGAATAGCGGTGCAACACTGCCCCCTGCTGGATGAAGTGTTTCCATCAGCTCTAGACAAAATATGCAGCTTTGAGCAAAAGAATGGCAGGGCTATAAATACACACGGGGGTAATCAGGGGAATAGGACACAAGAGGGTAAGAAGACAAAACTGAAAGTGTAGCATAATATAATCTAAAATCATGTTACTAGTTTCTTCTTTTTCTTCTTCTTCTTTTTTCAGCTGCTCTCTTTAGGGGTTGCCACAGCAGATGCAACATCCTCTTCTGTCCTTTTCTTTTCCTCCTGCCAAGTAGCTCCATCTTCAACATCCTTTGTCCAATACATCTGGTATCTCTTTTTTCCACATGTCCAAACCGTCTCAGTCTTGCCTCTCTAATTGTCTCCAAATTGTTACACTTGAGCTGTCCCTGCACTCTGTGTGTTGTGGTCACATCTTCAGCTCTGCCACCTCCTTCTCAGCCTCCTGTCTTTTTGTTAGTGCCACCGTCTCCAAATCATGCACCATCTTGTAAACCTTCTCTTTTACTCTTGCTGCTATTTCTCTGTTACAAATTACTTGTGACTCTAGTCTCCACCTGCTCCATCCTGCCTGCACTCTCTTCTTTACCTCTCCTGTGCTCTGTCATTGCTTTGAATGGTTGAAACCAGGTATTTAAACTCATCCACCTTCCCTACCTCTACTCTTCTTTGCTTTTACACCTCCCTCCTACAAGTGTATTCAGTCCTGCTTCTACTGACGAGGAAGAGTAAATCATGACCTTACTTCAATGAACAAATAAAATCAGACAAAAATTAATTTTAGATCTTTTCTTTCTTCTTGGGTACTTTGATTTGTAGCTTCTTTATCTGCAGCTACATCTTAATCCAAATGTCAGACTCTCATCTTCTTTTTCTGAAGTGCCCAGTCTGTATTTTAGTGAGTGATGTCACTGTCTGCTTTACCCTCAATTCTAAGCCTCAACATAGCGATGAAGGCTGTGAACTAATGGAAATAACTGACGTACGCCAAGGGAAAACTTATTAACTCATTGCATCCTTCTCCCTCCCCGAGCGGGAATAGTTAGAAGGACCCATCTGGAGCTTAATATTGTATAGGGGTTTGACAGAGAAATAAGAGAATAGCATTTCATCATGTCTGAGTGTATCTAACAAGGCTTTCTCGAGCTCTGGTCTTGTCGGAGTTTATTCGAGAAAATAAACAGTTCAGCCCCAGATCTCAAGAAACAGAGGGAGCGGCTCATCTGAGTAAACCATGAGATTAATTCACACCCACGATTATTGTTGGGAGGAGAGAGAGATGCTGACTAACATCAACCAGCTCGTAGTGTATCTGTCAGGGTACTTAGAGCGTTTGGTGAACTCATTAGGCAGAGGTACCTAGCATGAATCCAGTGGAAAATGAATATTTTCCAGCCTTTTTCATTTGGGTATTTACTTTAGCAGTTTTCTGCCTTTGGGAATTAAAGCAAAGGACTTGGGCATTATTCATAGAAATGCCATGTGAAAGCACTTTATGCAACTTTACACTAGAGAAACACTACATTTTGACTTCAGTACATTTGGTTTTTACTTTTCAGATTAAGATGTTACATTAAATGCATTCAATTTAAATATACAGTCGTGTGAAAAAAAGTGTTTGCCCCCTCCTGATTTCCTTTTTTTGTATGTTTGTCACCCTTAAATGTATCAGATCATCAAACACATTTAAATATTAGACAAAGACAACACAAGTAAACCCAAAATGTAGTTTCTAAATGAAGTGGTATGTATCGCATCTTTGGAAAGTTATGTTCAATTTCTATAGCCACATCCTGCCACACCTGCCACACCTTTTCTTAAACAAGAAATTGCTTAAATAGGACCTGCCTGACGAAATGAAGTAGACTTCAAGATTCTCAAAAGCCAGACGCCATGCTGTGATTCAAGGAAATTTGCAAACAAATGAGAAACAAAGTAACTGCGATCTCTCAGTCTGAAAGGGTTGTAAAGTCATTTTTAAAGCTGTGAGACTCCAGCAAACCACAGTCAGAGCCTCCCAGGAGTGGCAGGCCGACCAAAATTACACTGAGAGCACAGCAACGACTCATCCAAGAGGTCACAAAAGACCCCAGATCAACATTTGAAGGATTGCATGCCTCACTTGCCTCAGTTATAGTCAGTGTTCATGACTCCACTATGAGAAAGAGACTGGGCAGATTTCCAACGCTGAAGGAAGATAAAGGCTCGTCTCAGTTTTGCTAGAAAACATCTTGATTATCCCTTCAGATGTTTGGGAAAATACTCTGTGGAAGACAAAATTGTAACTTTTTGGAAGGTTTGTGTCCCATTACATCTGGTATAAAACGAACATCATACCAACAGTAAAATATGGTGGTGTCAGTGTGATGTTCTGCAGCTGTTTTGCTGCCTCAGGACCTGGAAGACTTGCTGTGGTAAATGCAACCATAAATTCTGCTGTCTACCAAAACACCCTGATGGAGAGTGTCCAGCTGTCTGTTCCTGACCTCAAACTGAAGCGCACTTGAGTTCTGCAGCAGGACATTGATTCAAAACACACCAGCAAGTTCACCTCTGAATGGCTTATGAAAATCAAAATGAAAACTTTGACTTGTGGCCTAGTCAAAGTCCTGACCTGAATCCAACTGAGAAGCTGTGGCATGACCTTAAAAATGCAGTTAATGCTCGAAAACCCTCTAAAGTGGCAAAGACGAGTGGCCCAAAATGCACAGTGCTGAAAAACACTCACTGCCAGCTATGACAAATGCTTGATTGCAGTTGTTGCTGCTAAGAGTGGCCCAACCAGTCATTAGGTTTAGGGGGCAATCACTTTTTCACGCAGGGCCATGATGGTCTGAATTTTTCCCCCTCTTTATAATAAACATCTTCATTTTCAAACAGCATTTTGTGTTTACTTGTGTTAAGAATACTAAACCCAAAAAACTTTTATTTTGTATTTTTGACCTTCTTGAAACATCTCACAACCTCATACATTTATTTGCAACTATTAATGAGGGAATAGACTGTATATAAAGTAGTTAAAACAGGTTCCAGATTTTCCATTCATTTATAATTATTACTAGCCCTATTATCTTACACTAGATTACATCCACAGCAGAACGAGGGCTTTTAACACATTTATAAGAGTATATTTATCAAATCATTCTCATGCATTGCTTTTTTTAAATAGCAGTATCAGGGGTAGTTTTACTGTTTTCCATTTGCACTTTGTCTTCAGTGAAGTATTTGAGTTCTTTTCCCTCTTAAAATCAGGCAGGGATGTTATCAGAAAGAGTCTCGCCTTTCCTGTTTGGAGTTAACTGTGCAGCTCCAGCCTAATGCCTGATCCACTTTCATTCATGGCCAGAGACATACTTCAGTCTAGTGTGTTTTCAAAAGTCTAAAAATGTATTAATGTCTCGCGTTAGAGCTGTAGACACTAAAACAAAATGCAATAGAACAGTAGCATAAAGGCTGTTTGAGAATTTGTGGCCTGACATCTGTTAGAAGAATTAACTGTCAGCAGTTTAAAAGCTGAAAGTGCAGAACAGACACAGAGTAAACTGTACCGTTCATTGTGTGCACCTCAGTACACCATGTGCTATTCGGGTTACATTGCCTGGTGTGTTCTTTATTTATTACACAAATACAGCTGTATCGTGTCACGGATGATTCACTTGTCTGTCCAGAATGTCTCAGTAAGGAAATAAAAGCGGCACATGTCAGGCAAACACAGCAGAGTTTTTCCAGTCCGAGTACACCAAGAAGCCGGTGAAGCTGCTGTCTGTCTTGGTGCTGGAGTAAAATCCATTGTACTCTGAGAGAGCCATCTGCACCCACACCTGATCGCCGGGGATGAGGTGAAGCAGGGAGCCGCCTGAAAGAGATGCTGGTTTAGGCCAGTTGCCATAAAACTGAAAATAAGAAGCCACAGCGTGTCCGTTCTTCATCAGGTCGAACTGCAGGCTGGCGCGGTACACCGTGGCGTGGACGGCAAAGTAGTAGACTCCAGGGACTTTGCAGGTGAAGCGTCCCGTCTCTGAGTTGTAGTCGCCCTGTTCATTGATCAGGATGGTGTCAAAGCGGACTGCGTCGCCCACATTCAGGGGCGAGGTTTGGCCCTGAGAGAGTTTGACACTGAAGGCGGATTTAGGAGCCACTGCACACTCGCCCGGCTGCCCCCTTTCCCCCTTTTCTCCAGGGTCACCCCTGTCTCCAGTCAGGCCTCGCATTCCTGTCTCACCTGGAGAGGAGGAGGAGGTGCACAAATATGAGAATCCTGCACCGATTTATCACATGCTCACAAACAAATCCATATAAGTACGTACCTGGGGCCCCTCTCTCCCCTCTCTCCCCCTTTTCCCCAGGAGCAGCATCCCTCCCATCTCTCCCATCTCTCCCTGGCTGACCAGGACTGCCATGAACCCCAGGAGAGCCTGGGATACCAGGGTGGCCAGTACACAGACTGGGGGGGATCTTATTGTCCTCTAACTGGTTGGAAAGATGGACTTGTAGGACGAGGAGGGAGGGGAACAGGGACAAGAGTCTGAGTGAGGTCATTGCAGTCTCAAGGCTGAGAGAAAACGAGAAATGGAAAAAAAACAGATGAACAAGCACAAACAGATCTGTGCACGAGCAACACTGCATTACAGACAATGGGAAATATTGACCTGACTAAACAAAAGAAAACCACAACTCCCACTAAAATAAAACAAAACATTATGAAAATAACAGAGGGATGAAGAGCGCATGTAATTTCTGGAAACTGCAGCATACATAAACACCAAATGGGTGATTTACACACGATTTATGCCCTTACAGTAAAAATGTATTAGTTTTTTCGTCAGACAGGCTCTGACAGAGACTTACAGAAATATGTCAAGTAGATTCAAACAGTCTCATCCTCTACGGAGTGGAAGCTCTCGTTTAAAACTCAACCTAACTGATTGATTGACAGTTTTATATCAGTCACAAAACTCAAATAACAACAAAACAAATTGTAAACAGAGTAAAAGTAAAAGACATCAGGTTTCCATGAATATCTCTATAGAACACGTAATTTACATGCTCCAAACTTATTTCACCCTATCTTCTTCAATAACAATATAATGTAATGACCTTGAATATTATAAACAATAATGCAAAACAGAGGCTTTTGTTAAAAAGTATAATATTTTGCCACTCACCACCTCACAGTTTGATTTATGGACAACATGTCAGCGTCTTAGATTTAGAGTAAAGATGGTGAGGGCTTCACTGAATTCGTTTCGGGCAGCGCTCCAATCATAAAAATAATCCCTTTGGGATTTGTTGGACCTGATTATCAAACAAACTAAATATCATGTTTGATCAGAAAGTACATTTTTTTTGTTCCCATATGTACGACAGAAAACAAAGTCACAGCTGTATAACAAAATATTAAAACACTTAATTGAGCATGTTTATGTATACGGTGCAAAAAAGCCACATGAGCATGCAGGGTGCAGGGAGGTTAGACTGGACCAGAGGGAAGTCATTTTAACTCTTTGCATTTACATAACAGCCTAGTTTACAGATTTACAGCAACGGTCATTTCTAAACAGGTCGTTTGTATGACACAGGCTGCGATATGATGGGCATCATAGACAATTTCCAGCTCAGGAGGTGGAAAAAAACATCTTCAGCTACTCGTTTAGCAAAGATTAGTGAGCTCTACAAATCAAAACATTAATATTCTAAACAGATGTTTCATATAAAAGTTTGTTGACATGCTGAATACCAGCTGGCCTACTCAGAAACAACTTACAGTCACACCTAACACTCAAATTCTCTCTTTCTCTCCCTCTGCTTCCTGCCCGTCCCTGAACACAAGCGGCCTCGGCCCTCAGACGACTCTGTCCAGACACTCAGGTTATCAAAGTGCTAATCTCTGCTAACTACTCTGTATAAAGTGTGGAATGTTTTTAAAATATATATATTTGTCCTGCAGCACTTCAAAGGCTTTATCTTTCTTTTCCTGCCAGGTTTTCTCTCATCCAGGATCCAATCAAAGAAGAAGAGGAGATAAAAAGCTGCACTGTTGGATCCTCTGCCTGAGAGCAGGAGGAGGAGGAAAGCTAACAGCTGTCTGAAAGCAGGTTTAGTAATGAAAACCTGCAGTTTGCGGTGTGTGACAATAATGAGAAAAGTCGGGTCTTGTTGGTCTCCTAATGGGAAGTTACCTTCACAACAGCTGCAGGAACAGAGAGAAGAGGGCAGAAAGAAGGACGAGGGGGGATAAAAGCAGAAAGTCAAGAGAGAGAAACTGTAAAAAAAAAAAAAAAAAAAAAAAGGAGGAGGAGGGATACTGAGTTACATGAGTTACATTTCTGCATTCTTGGCAGAAATAGAGAGCAGACATGAGAACAAATACTGGAGAGTCTGAGCAGATGTCTGCAGCCACTCCTCAGTAGCCCTCAGATGATTAGAAACATTTATGGTTTCAATAAAAGCACGAAAAACTCAATCTGCTGTTTATAGGCCACTAATATGTGAACCACAAGGTTCACTGGAGAGGATCGCTCAGTCCTCTGACTTACCATCTTTTCCTTTTTTCATGCAGACACTATCCAAAGCAGCACTGTAGTCGCTTTGTTTTTGTACTTTTTAAAATCCAATCAGCATTTTTTTCCATCCAATCCACTTCACTGCTCTGAAGCTCTGATGGAAACTTAAGTTTTGCTACCTGGGTGGTTCAGATGAACATTTCAGAGCAGTTTAATGGTTTTATTGCAGCACCACGGTAAAAAGTCTGGCACGTTGCCTTCAGGCCAGCTGGAGTTTGATGATGTTATCCACATTTACTGTAACTCAGTATCAGGCTGTTAAAGGCAAAGCTGCCTGCTTTATTATGACTCTCTCGTAGTGGGAAGTACTGTAACTAGGTAGAGACAGTAGACACAAATTCTAGTTATTTAATTTATACTCATTCAGCATGTTGCCATTGTTATTGTCATACTTTTATTTTTACTGTACTACAGTGTCAGACAGCTCCAGATTCAGTCTGTAATGATTTAAATAAAGCTGAGGCATAAAGAAAACCTCCTTTCTGTGATAATAATCCAGTACTGTAAACACAGCAACATAAAAACTGTGTTATATTCTACTGTGTAGCAGCTGTGTACTTCTTCTTTTGATACTTGAGCATTTTTACTGCGTAATTCTCTCTCATAGTTGTAGCTGCGCAGTACACGACGCAATATGTGGAGAAAAAGAGCTTTTTGCTGTGAAATGAAAGCACTGATAAGCAGCTTTCATTGTTTAATTGTAGGAAAGATTCAAAACTTTACCAGATGATGCGCTGAAGTCTTGAAGTTCTGCTGCTTCTGATGATGATGATGATGACGACGACGGTGATGTTCGTATATGTGTGACCAGTGAAAGCTGTTCCTCCTGGTCAGAGAGTCCTGCTGGGAAAAACTGAAAGGAAATGGTAATGAAGCCCAATTAGAAACTGCGGTGGGTGGGTGTGTGTGTGTGTGAGAGGAGGAGCCGTGGGTGGAGGAGACATGCAGAGGAAAATATGTGATGTTAGTCCAGCACAAATAAGAGAAAAATGGAGCTGAAAAACAAGTGACAAAACCAGCGTGAGGGGAGTGATGAACGGAGGAGTGTTTAGGATGTTGCATAACAGTGTTGGGGGAAACTCTCCAAGGCAAAACCACAGAAAGTTCAGAGGGGCTGCAGTCAAAAGAAGCAAATGTCCCCAGAATGCATTGCTGCAGCTGAACCTAAGCTTTCCTCAAGCTTCGTTATACAAAAACGCTGCTGCCTACAAAGACAGAGCCTCAAAGAAAGGCAAACACGGACGTGTAATGTGATGCAAGGAAGTCAGATGGGCACGCACACATACACGGATTTTCGTCTCCCTCCTCTGTGATTATCTGCTTCCAAGGTGAAGTAATTTTCTCCATCCAGATAGCATCTTCTAATATCAGGCCTCCACTCAAGCAAGACTCTGACAGTAATCCTCTTTTCCCATGTAATCCTTTGCTGGTAGCGTTTAGTTGATAAGGGAAGAGGTCTTAATATGCTTTTGGCAAAAGGAGGCGGAATTTGAGCTGGTTACTTTTTGCAGCTTCCAGAGGGGTAAAAACAACATGTTTCACGGTTTTCATGCAGCACTGACCCCGAAAGGACTCAGCCTGTGCCAGAACTGGACATGGTAGAGTTTGAGACCACAGCACTCTGAATCTATGTGGAGAAAACAGAGTGAAGCCTTTCAGCAACGTGCAGTTAGCTTCCACATCGAGCAAAGTGAATACATAGGTATAAATGGTGTATTTGATCTTTTGCATTTGCAGAGGGATGGTGGTGTCGCTTTGAGGGTCAACATTTTGGTCCATGTGAAATACCTGAAAAACTATTTGATAGAATGCAGTAAAAGTTGCACATACATTCAAAAGTAGTTATATACAGTCTCACATGAACAACAATATATGACATATTACAACTTGTCATTATCCATCCATCCATCCTATTCCGCTTATCCAGGGCCAGGTTACGGGGGCAGCAGCCTAAGCAGAGACACCCAGACCTCTCTCTCCCCACCCACCTATTCCAGCTTGTCTGGGGCAACACCAAACGCGCCTCCGCAAATCCCTACTTTATCCTGGTGGAGGGGTTTGTGTCTCCCAGGGATCCCAGGGGCGATGTTTTCCGGGGGGCTTCTGGTCCCCCGGAAAACTGGTCCTGGGTCAGGTACCAGACAATGAGCGATTCAGAAGACTTGGTGTTCTATGAGTAGAACACCAAGGGAACAGTTCACCCTGCCTGGGATAGGGTTACCAGGGCCTCGCCCCGAAGCCAGGGCCGGGGAGGGTGCCCGAGGATGAGTGTCTGGGGGCCGAGCCTTAGTCCATGGGGCCCAGCCGGGCACAGCACGAAAAGGGGACATAGGCCCAACCTCCTGCAGGCCCACCACCCACAATCGACACTGTGGGGGTCGATTGTGTGCTGAGCAGTGGCCAGGCCCTGGTGGGCCAGTCCCCAGCTACCAAGTCCAAAACCTGTCATGGTTTCTTTAACAAAACCAAAGCCAAAATGCGTAAACAATGTGGAAATATCAAACACATCAGATTACAACTAAGAGGGTAAATAGCAGGCTATACTGCTCAGACTCGACAGGGCTCATGTTAAATGTTAAAGTCCTTTGGTTTGCAAAACTACAAACCAAAAGACTTTTGGGACAATGTCCTTTGGACAGAGGAGAGAGTAGTGAAGATGTTTAGCCATAATGCACAACCCTTGAGTTGGAGAAAACCAAACACAGCATATCAGCACAAACACCTGATATGTCAAGCAGTTGGTATGAGGTGTTTGGGGTGGAGGGGAGAGAGTTTGGGTTTGAACTCCTCTGTCTGACAGATAAAGCTTGGCTGAAATTAGGTCCTTCACGTGATCCCAGCAGCAAATCTACAAGAATCAGGGTGCTGCAAAGTCCAGAGCTCAACCCAACTGAAATGTTGTGATGGGATCTTAAAAGAGAGCTGTGCTTAAATGAATGTGACGAACCTCAAGAGTGGGCCAAAATTTCTCCACAACTATGTAAGAGACTGATAAAGTCACACAGAAAATGATTACTTCAAGTTATTACTGCCAAATGTGGTTCTACGAGCTATTGAATCACAGGGTGTACTCAGTATTTCTGCTTCTGCATTTTTGCTAAATAAACAATGATGCCATGTAATATGTCATGTGTTATTGGTCATCTGTTCATTATATTGACCACTCAAAGTGCCTTATATAAGTCACATTTAGGCATACATTCATACTTTACCCTATATACTTCAAGCCCCTCATTTAACCCTCATCCACAGCCAATTTAGAATCACCAATTAAACCAACATGTTCATCTGTGGACTGTGGGAGGAACCTCACAGTTGGCAGGCTCAGGGAGGACTCCACTCAGAAAGGCCAGGGTTCAAACCTGCTGTGAGGTCACAGCGTTAACCACTATAACACCGTTCCACTTTAACGCTTTGGAAAGTGTACTTTCTTTAAGCCGTAACACATTTCCCACAAAAACTAGTGCAAATCAACACAGCAGTAACAAAGAAAAGGACGAATGAAAACAAGTAAAAATGGGATTCGTGTAATTCTGTTTATTTATTATTAACGTATCAATATTTTATTGTTTATTATCATGGTGGTTACCTCTTATGTTAGCACAGAGAAAGCACACCCTCCAAAGCATTTTGCTGTAACAAGCACGAGAACAAAAACACATGGGTCTTTATGGGAAGATGGTGAGGAGGGGTGGTCAGCAGTTCCTTTGAATTTGAGTCACCCTGATGACTCAAATTCAAAGGAGCTGCTGAGGAGGAAGAGGAGTTTAAGTGGCTCCTGCGGAGCTGCAACTGAAGTTGGGACATGTATTTAATTAGCAGCGCCAGATTCAGCACATTCTGGGTCTGCTACAGCGATTTCCTGTAAGAATCCATAAACTGCTGCTCGGAGGATTTGCTCCTAATTTGGACCACCTGACAAATGTAGCTTTCAGTGAGTCCTGGTGAAGTTTCAGTAAGAGTGTGAAGGTGTTGGACAGTTTTAGTTTGGGGTTAAATGTGTCACAGTCACACTGTTTAAAATGACAGATAAATTAAGCAAAAACAAACAAACAATTGGACAATTATCGAAACATGAGCGCAGCCTCTAATTTTAATGATGTCATTGCAGCTTTTCTTCTTCTTCTTCTGTTTTTTTTCTAGCTCTAATGCCCATAGCTGAATGAGACAGTGGACTAAAGTAACACCTATAATGTCCATAAGTATTTGACAGACTTGAATGAGGAAAAGAAAAGGGAGAAAGGAAGAGGGGGGAAAAACAGCGGAGAAGAGGGACGGGGGATAAAGGGCAAAAAAACAAAAACCAACTAAATAAGCAGACAAAAAAAAAATACATATATCAATCACCTGGATCACCTGTTGAGAAAGAAAAAAGAAAACAAGCAGAAGAAAAGGAGAGCAATACAATAAACAACATCACGATGATCTATGGGAATATAACAGTAAATACTAAATATTAAACATTATTGTGCAGCACGTAATATCGACAGTGCACAGTGTGCTTTGAGGTAGGAGCCAAAAAGGGTGTAGTTTGTGTGTGTGAGCACCCGTGTGTACACCTGTGAGCATGGACATGCTTGTTTTTAAAAGGTTCCTTCATGTAATGATCTGATAGAGGGTGTGGGGGGGGCCACAGCCCCGTCCTCCAGGGCATGAAGCAGGTATGGAGGAGATCAAGACTCCAGACATCCAGAGGCCCCCAGAACACAAGAGACCAAGGAAGACCAACAGCAGCCGCGCCACTGTCCCAGAAAGAGCTGAGGAGAGCCCCAGATGAGGGGTCACTCAGCAGCCGCGGAGCAGAAGCCAGGGGGAGTTGCAGTGACGCGCCCGTGAGCTCCGCCGGCAGCCAGCCGTGCCTGAGTGACCGAGCCCCAGGCCGAGAGGCCGGGGGCACCCCTGGACTATTGACTGAGGACCTGTTTCATGGCTTCCTTGTTGTTTCAGGACAAATTAAGCAGATGATGAGACAAAGTCCAAATGTTCACTGGAACTCTCAATATGAGGTTCAAAGGGACACACTCAAAATAAACCATCTTGAGCAGAGATGTCAAACTCTTGTGTGACTCTTTGGGCTTAAATTGTAAGAAAAGGTGTTTCAATTGAAGAAAAGTTTCAGCAGCTCGTTGCCCAGACTGCCTTGTAATTCTAAAACAAAAGATTTTTTATTAATATAAAGCTAAAAGAAAAAACAAAACACCCTGAAATTTCTATAGTAATGGCCAAGATACATACCTGAAGTTGCTCTCCGATCCATTTATCAGAGCATGAATGTGTATGTTAGAAAAAAGTGCTTGTATGACTTGGTGAATGGGGCGCGTTGTATAGAGTGCTAAGATAGAGTAGAATAGCTCAAAATAAGAATCAATCCATTTACTTCAGATTTTATGAGCCTTGGGAGACTTTGCCCTGGAATTCTGGCCCCTGTATGCTTGACACTCCTGCATTAGAGGGCTAAGAAACCCTTTGGGAATGCCCAAATTAACAACCTGGTTCATCCTTATAAAATGAATACACTGATGAGCTCAAAGTGGAAGATCACAAATTCACTCTGAGTTTGAGGTCAAAATAGATGCTTGTTACCCTTTTTAGTAAACAGCAGTTATACCAATGAAGCATTTGCTGTGGTTCAAAGCAGATTCTCAAAGTTACATTGGAGTAAACTGAATCACTTTGGGATTACTGATCTGTGGGTGGACTTTTTAAAAGGTCTGCTCTGAAAAATTAGGTACCTCACAGAAGGTACAAAATTATTCAAGCTTGATGTTCACTGTAGGAGAATAAAGTAGTATTAGTCATTCAGCACTTTTGTATTGACACTCCTCAAACAAACTGAAACAAACACTATTTAATCAGACTATTACATCAAGTCAGTTAAATTTCTGGAATATTGATTTGGTCAGTTAAATAGCCGTGGAGGTTATTAATCAGTTTCAGCTGCTTTGGTGTCAATGGAATTAACAACAGGTGCACTAGAGGGGCAGCAATGAGACAACCCCCAAAACAGGAATGATTTTCCAGCTGGAGGCCACTGACATTTTTCATGATTGTCCTTTTACAACTTTTGTATTTGGCTAGAGTCACTGTAACTAGTAGTAGCATGAAGGGATACCTGGACCCTGTAGAAGTTGCACAGGTAGTCCTCAAGGATGGCATATCAATATGTGCCTTTGCCAATAGGCTGTGTCTCCCAGCACAGTCTCAGAAGCATGGTGGAGATGACAGGAAACAGAGAGTTACTCTAGGGGAGATGGACAGGGCCATAGAAGGCCTTCAACCCATCAGTTGGACCAGTATCTGCTCCTCTGCAGGAGGAACCAGATGAGCACTGCCAGAGTGCCTTCAACAAGCCACTGGTGTGAACATCTGACCGAACAATCAGAATTGGACTTCATGTGACCTGAGAGCCTCTAGTGCAGCCTGTGCTCACACAGGCACTGCCTGGCTGCCATTTGCCATTGAATACCAGAATTAGCAAGCCAATCATTAGCACCCTGTGCTTTACACAGATGAGAGCAGGTTCAATCTGTGCTCATGGGACAGCAAGGGTCTGAAGAAGCTGTGGAGAATATTAAGTTGTCTGTACCATTGTTCAGCACTATCAGTTTGGTGGTGCTGAACATGAAGGTCCGGGTAGGCATATCAATGCAACGACACACAGACTTCTACAGGCAATAGCATCCTGACTGCCATTAGATATCAGGATGAAATCTTTGGACACATTGTCCGACTTTGTACAGGACCCACTCCCTGGTGCACAACTATGCCCACCACCATGTGGCGAGAGTATGCAGTCAATCCATGGAAAATCAAGGAATTGATACCATTGAGTGACTTAATCCATCACAACACCTTTGGGACATTGTTTCAGTCTCAGAATTCCAGGACCTCAGTGATGTCGTCTCATTAGGAGCATGCCCTGATGTTGTCAGGCATGCATAAAAGCACACTGGGTTCATACAAAATACCGATTAGCATTTTGAGTTGCTGCAATTAAATCTCAGCAGAATGAACAAAATCACTTTGATTATCGGGGTGTTTGATTTCAGCCCTCTGTGGACTGATCATTTTCATTTCCATCAAACAATGTGGCATCCTTTTTGTTCCTAACACATTACCCAGTCCATATCACCGCAAAGACCTGATTTTTTCCCCCCATTGAGATCTGAAAAGTGTATATAAAAGCCAGAGTGTGCAATCCTTTACAAATCACATTTGAGTAAATGAGGCGAGAGACAGAGGAGTAAAGGAGACATGTTTATTATTTAAACTATCACTTAAATAAAAAAGTGCATAGAAAATAAACATGATTAGAAACTTTTCTTTTTACACTTATGTACAACTTTGTTTCCAAATTATACATTCAACCAAGTAGTTTGTGGTTTATTTTCACGGTGGTGGTTTTCCTTCATTTCGTTGATGTGTACAAAGAAAGATCGCCTGTTTTATGGGAGAAAATATGACTGCTGTGAATACCGTTATTACAGAGAGCGGGAAGAAAATGATAAGACAACGGCAGATAATCAAGGCGAAACAAACTAGCCCGTTCGTGATCCCTCTTTTCCACGTCCTACTGCGACACCGCAACCCACCCTAGGCTGATAACGTCTATACATGTGAAACAATCAGAAAAATTACAAATACAGGTTTAAGTACTTGTCTGACCTCTCCAAAACCTTGATTTGTAAAAGAACAATTCAGGGTGGATGTTGCACGAAATAAATAAATTAAATGTTTTCAACATCAGCATTATGACTTTCTACAAAAAACAGTACATGATAAGTACAACCAAAAGCTTCATAGGAGAGAGAGATAAAGAGGTGGTCAGGGAGACGAGAGAGGTTTCCAACGTGAAAAAAAAACCTGATCAAAAAAAACCAAACAAACAAAAACAAACAAAAAAAAAAATTAAATTAAAAGAAAAACGCCATTTTGGTGGTATCTTTAAAATCCTGGTAAGCCTCCACAAACCCATCTCCTAATTTTTACCGCATCAAGTAAGCAGTCTAAAAAGTCCCTGTTAAAACATTAAAAAAACCAAATTAAAAAAATAATAAAAGAAAATTAAAAAAGAAAAAACATTCACTACAACAACCAGAAAAAATGGATGACCTCAAGAAGTTCACAACCACATTAATACAGTTACATTTCTCATCACATTAAAAAAAAAAACAACAAAAAACAAACAAACAAACAAACAAGAAACTACCCCCCCCCCCTTCCCCCAAAAAAGTTCCTTTCCAGAAATAAAACAAAAAGAACTGCAACGCTCCCTGCTGCTGCTGCGGAGGAGGAGGAGCGCTCACAGGCACAGCAAAACTGGTACTGGATATCAATATACAAAAGAGTGATGCACGTTAGATTCAGCGGATAGTACTGTAACACAAAACCATTATAGAGTACATTGAAACATTGCTATTAACCATTATAAATCTGCTGTTTTTGCTACTGTAACTAAGTTTGTCTGTCCATTCCATATATTGTATAGATACTAAAGTACAAGAAATTACTATGCATGTTTCCGTATAATATTGTTAAGTATTTATACTATAATTACAGATAATGACGTAGAAGTGCCACTGGTGTGGCGTGGTAAAATGAAGACCAAAGAAACAGCAGACAGCTTCCTTATTTGTATCTATGCCGTTTTAAAAACGGTGAAATAAATGACTTGTCGTCAATAAACACACTCTGACCCTGAAAAAAGCAGAAGTGGCTCTCGTGAAGAGAGAGTCGTAGACAGAGCCCTTGGCGCCGGCCGACGCTAGCGTGAACTGTTTGAGCTAACCTGTTGTCCTACAGACAGAAAACACTGCCCGCTGTTTTACGCCTCAGTGTTAATCCCAGTGCTGAAATGAAACTGCTCCCTGGCTTTGAGGTCGTATCGACATGTCTTCCACATCTACCAGGGGTTGCTGACACGACAACTTAACAAAAAAAAAAAACCAAACAAAAACCAAACAAACAAAAAAAAGCAACAAAAAAAACCCCTAAACGAATATAGCTGACAAAGCATCAACATCCACCCACGTTGGGTGATGTGGAGGAAGAATATACATTCATCGTTGACCTTTAGCAGCAGAACCCAGCAAGCCCGGTTGTCAGTGTAGGACTGTGTACGCCCGGCTGGCCCGCCGGCGGAGGCGTCAGGGCTCTCGGTGGGAAAGGCGCAGCCGAGGTTTGTACACGCCACACCGTCAGGAAGGAGAGGGCTGCTGGTGTGGTCCCTGCCTTCACTTTGTTGAAGTAAAACAATAAAAAATGTAAATAAAAACAGAGTCAAGTGCACTTTGCTAGAGCCTCAAACACCACTGTCGGAGTCATCAACACCAATCCATAAATTTGAAATATCAGGGCCTGTTGCACAAACTCAGAGACGGTCTGTGCTTCTGGTTTCAGTATTGGGAGCTTTTCCTACGCCTGTTCAGTGCCTGTGTCACAGCTAAAGTGCAACCCATTTTAGCTTCACTTTTACAAAACCAAATGAGAGGGTGGTTGAGGGGCGAGCCGCTAACAACCTTAAAAGGCGGCAATGAAGTCACGATGACGAATTCCTTAAAAGGGACAAACGGAGCAATCGGCTTCAGTTGCTCAGTGGAACCAGTCACTCTCTGTTTAAATACTCTGTTTAGGACGTGAAGGCTTTTAAGAGAGAAGAGGCATTTACGAACTGAGGTGAACCACGAGGAGACTGGATGAAGGTATAAGAACGATCTCAGACTGCTGGTGAGCATTGAAGAGCAGTCACCACAACACCATGCTTCTTTTAATGTATACAATGGCTCTAGTCGGATATGATGAGTGCTATAAGTAGCATTAAAATAAAGGCACCTCTTCATTATAGCCAAAGTCTTTGCAAGGACATAACGCCTTAAACTGACGGGAATCTTTGTGGGGTTTTTACATGTAAATATTTCATATATTGCCAATCGGCTGCAAGCCTATCGACCCTTGGCTCATTAGTGACCGAACCACTTTGATAGAATCGCCTCCATAAGGGCTCTATCCTCGGTTTGATGTGGTGTGGAGACAATAAGGCTGGAGAGAGGAGAAGTCGGCTATGGATCAACAATCTAAACTCTCTCTCTCAAGTGCATAATAGTAGTTCACATGACTGCCATACTGTCAGCTAGGACTGGAACAATTAAAATAATAATAATAATAATAATAATAATAATAATAATAACAACAACAACAACAACAACAACAAAATAATAAAAAAATGTCAGCTCTGACCAAACGGCCCAGGATAGATAAAAGAGCTACTGGTGGACTGAACTTAAATGGGGACCAAGCCATAGATAGACCAGCATCAGTCTTTGGAATCAAAGAAAACATTCAGGGTACGAATTTTAAAAAGAAAACAAAAACAATTATTTAAAAAAAAAAAAAACTCTGGAAGGCAGCGGGATACAAAACATAGAGACCAAGTATTAGTGTTTGTAAACCCCTATTTTCTACAAAAATGGCAATAAAATAAATACAATTTTTTAAAAATATAAATACCATCATTAAGTGCTATTCACTAGTGAGTGCTTTTAAGGTTTTTTTTGTAGAAAAATATACATTATTTACATTTTTTTTTTTTAAAAGCAAGCATGATATTTCCCTGTCCATAATAAAAAGACAAAGAGACAAGACTTTAGAAGACTTAATACAAATAAAAAAGAAATAATTTTTTTCCTCTTTTCTATCAGTATGTTTATCACAACAGGCCAAGAAGAAAACAAGCCGAGTGAAAAATTCAATTCAAGGGCGCAAAAGTTTGGTTCTCTTTGCTGCTGTAATTTGGAAAGTGACTCAAAAGTCCAAGCTTATACGATTACCCGAACGAGTTTGATAACAACAACAGCATGCACAAACTTGCAGACGTCTCTGCGTCTGGAAAACAGGCCCCAATCCCACAAAAATAAAGAAAAATCAATTATAAATACGTCTACTCAAGCACATCAGTAGGTTTCTCTGGTCCCTCGGCTGTCAGTCCACCAGAATCTCTAGCTGCCTCGCTCTCTCAGGCCAGAGGCTTCATCTCACTTTCATGTAGCTACCAAGCTGTCAGACTGAAAGTCAATTTTAAGATGGTATCAACCTCAGATATCATCCTTTACACAAACTGACAAAAACAAATCTTTTTCTCCCTTCTTTGTTATTTCCACTCTTCCTTCCTGTGGCGACTGCTCCCCCTAGTGTTTCAACCTGTACGGCTCTGATCAGGCTGCCATACACGAGCAGCTCCTATTTACAGTGTTAAATGTACACACCTACACACTTTTTTTTCCTTCTTCTTCTTTGGGAAAACAAAAAGTCAGATTAGGGGAAGGTTCCAGTAAAATCACAACAATTCTGAAGGCATCGAGGCACATTCAGACGGGGAGATGTGCATCAATAACAGTTGACACTTAGATCAACATGAAAAATAAAAGAATTTCTAACAATTTTCTAATTTTTACCTTTAGTAAAAGTCCCTTCAACAAATTGCACTTTGGTGTAAAATTGAACCAAGTTCTTTGATATTTTTTTTTCCTTCTGTGTTCACATCTGAGCACAAGTAGACCAAGACATTTAGAAAATTAAGGAGGATGGGCCAATGCATAAAAACAAAAATATAAATAAATTATGAAGGGGGAACTTTCTGACATGACTTTCTGACTCACCTCTGAGTGCCAAATGAAAGCGAGACATAAGGAGGCACAATATGTTGGTATTTCTACAAATGGCGCGTCCTCCCAAAAAATGGCCCTTCCTGCATATACAGTGCAACCGACAGCTGCTGAGCCTGCTGTGCTCAAAACCATCAGCGGAGGGCGCCGACGGAGCTCCTGGCCTGCTCGCAGCTGTGGTCCATCATAGACCAGACGCATGAAATCGCCACAAACCCGCGTGCTGCGGGTCATTGTGGTGCTTTTGCTCAACAGTCCTCGTTAAGGTCCTTCAGGTATGGGCATCAGTTGAGGAACTTGCGACACTTCTTTGCGCCGCAGTTGCACGGCAGCTTGTTGCTGGCGTCTTCGATGGGGAACTTGTAGTCATAGGTGAGCTCTTCCCCGCAGTAGATGCGGCGCGAGGCGAAGATGACGATGTGCTTCTGGCCGTCCACGGTGATCACCCGGGAGTAGCAGTTGGGCTCGCAGGAGTGGTTGATGAAGCGGGCAGCGTTGCCGTGCACCGTGGCATCCACCACCTCGTAGTCATCGATGCGAAACATGTAGCAGCCAATGCCCTTTGAGGAGAGAGAGGACAGTTTGTATAAATAATCGAGTTAAGCAAATGACGAAATCATCGGAAATCGTTCAAGTCCTCACCTTCCCATCGTAGTATTTCTCCCGTTTGTCAGTGAGCACAGACCGAATGACGTTCCCCGAGTATTCGATGACCATTTCTCCTGCTTCGATGGTTTTCTTGCAGAAGAGGCCGCGGCCATGGATAGGAGACCTGACGGGAGGATCATAACAGTGGACTGCTCTCAAAATTAAACAGGCAGCTATCTGTTATTTATCTGAGCACTGAAAAACAGCTGATAATAATAAAAATGATGACACAGATTTAACACCACTGATCTAACCTGTAGACTCCCACAGTCTCCTTCGAGGTGGCCTTGAGCTGTTTGAATCTCACAGCAAGTGGAAGCTCCATGGAGGCACGTCTGCGAAGGGAAAAAATTATGAATGTAATATTACATTTCTTTCTTTAAATAAAGCATAATCATTTTTACAAAAAATGAGTTTTTATTCACCTGGCAGTCCTGAGCTGCACTTCATCATCATCGTCTTCCTGCGGCCTATACTCAGGAGGTTGGCGATGTTTTGAGGCCAAGAAATTGAACATGTCGAATACTGACCTCCTGGTGGAACAAACAAGAATCTCAATAAGCAAAGCAGCATCCCTGGAAACAGTTATCTGTACGGTTTATTAACAGTGTGCATTATATAAAGTGCCATTTCTGCTCCGATTGACTTCTGGTTTCCTGACACGTGCTCTACAATTTCATGGTCAGAAGGTGTGTGTGTGTACCATACTGACCTGTGGTGGACTTCTGCACGAGCCGAGCCGTGGGGGTTGATGGGAGGTTCGTCCGTTTCCTCCGGTTTGTGGAAGCGGAAGCGATAGCTTCGACAGTGCCTGGTGCCGTACAGCTGCTCCAACAGGAAGACTACAGCCTCATGGACGACCCCGAGCATCCTCAGTCCATTCACACCTGGAAGGAGCGGAGAAACACCTTCATCATGAGGCTTTATTCAAGTATATATGTAAAGTACCTCTAGTTATTATTTCTACACTTTTAAAATTACACCTCACCTTCAAAGGAGAGCTTTTTGAGTCGTGCACTGGAGCGAGCTTCCTGCACTTTATCAGTGAGGGATTTCCAGGCCTCTGTAGGGGAACAGTCGGTATTTTATGCCCAGTGTGTGGTTTCGTTTTTGCAGACTTGATTAAAACATTTTTATTTTTTATCACAAAAGCAATTTAAATTTGAATTCGTTTTGCCAAAGCAGGCGCTACAATCAGTTGTTTTCTTTTACCTTCAATACTCTCACAGCGGATGTGGAACCCGTCCTCACTGCAGATTTCAAAGATGATACCCTTTTTGGGTTTACTGTCTAAACCGTTATCCCTGTTGTTGCCATCCTGGTCGGGCGGTGAGGTCACAGGAAGAGAGCCTGCTCCTCCAGTTGCATGAGGTTTGTCTTTTCCCACCACTTTCCCTGGTAAAACGTGTCCTTCGGATGTCTTCTTTTTACCAAGTACACTAGAAAAGATGCGAACCAAACATTAAAGCTATACCGTATGACGATTTTGAAAACAGGTGATTAATACTGATGCTTCATACCTCTTGTTGGTCGTCTTTTCCGGTGGCTTTCCTGTGTCCACTGGCTCAGAGGAGATCGGCTCTTTGGAGCTGGTTGGGGAGAGGATGGGAAAGGTTGGAGTGTTTTTGCATTTTACTGAACAAAAGTGGGTTGCTTGAACAGCTGTTACGTGGTTAAGTCAAACAGTATAGCTATGATAAATAGAGCAACCATCATCAATAAAGAAGTTCAGTCCAGTTGACATATTTAACTTCTGTGTCTGAAGACACACTGAAAACTATTCTGTGCAAAAAAACAAACACACAAAGCCCACATTCATTTAGGCGAGACATCTGAAGAACACAACATACTTTAACCATTCGTTCCACGAAGAAATGAATCCCAAACTTAGACATTTTTTCAAATATTCTGAACACAGTCAAAATTGAAATTTCTTCCCATTATTACGGTACGTGAAAGTAACATAAAAACGATTTCTTGGCTACAAGTCACAGGTCTGTTAGTGTCTCACCTTGGGTTAGAGGATGGGTGCTGTCCTGCAGGGTTGCTGAAATGTTCCTCAGGCAGAGAGGCCTTAAGCTTCTTCCCGCTGCTTACATCTAGACTCTGCCTGCTCCTCTTCCCTTTCTGTTTGCCTTTCTCTGCTCCTGAAACTGCAGCTGCTGCTGACACTACTGTGGAGGTAGGTGGCATATGCTCTGATAACTTGGAAATAGGAGTTGTTCTACTGCTCTGGGAGTGCATGGATGTCCGTGTTTGCGTGAACACTCCAACAACACGTCCCTTGGTGGGACTTAGAGGGGTGGATGGAGCAGGAGCTAAAGTAACAGTGCTGTTTCCACATGAGTCCACAAGCTGGGGTCTGTTAATGGGTTGAGACTGATGTTGTAAGTGAACACTGCTGGCGTCTGTCTCTCCTTGCTGGTTGACAGCCATGCTGATAGTCTGTTGGGAGGGCAGGACGCAGATGCTGCTAGCTATTGATGTCTGAACAGGGGAGCTTAGCTGTGACATCAGAGGAGCTCCTCCTGCTGACTGAAGGACCACAGACTGATCTGACAGGCCCAGGGCGTGTGGACTTGCTTTAAAAAGGAGGTTGCTAATCTGCCCTGTGATCTCAGTTGAGCTGAGAACAGGGGTGGAGAGTGATACTGATCCTGGGGCAAGAAGTCCAGCTGCGCCACTAGGGGGAACAGACACAACATTTAACACTGACTGGCTGGGGTTCAAGCCAGAGACTGAGCAAGGTAGGAGATGAGCAGAGGAATCGTGGCTCAGGATACCAGGCTGGGCAGTACCAGAAAGCCTCTGCTGAAGGAGAGTAGTGGGATCTAAGTACATCACCCCGCCGGATTTTGGTCTCTTGATTATATTGGGCATCTTGCGTTGAGAAGTGGAGAGAGTGCTTAACTCAACTAGGCCACCAGGTTGACCGGGGATGCTTGCAGTAATCTGAGGGGAAGACAGGTTGATGAGGGTCATATTGGGAGGGCCTACTTCAGACGGGGCCAGAGTGGGCTGGTTACGGGAGCGCCCTGACTTTTTGCTTTTTCTTGGCAGAAGACGAGAAATGGGCCTCTTCTTGCCATGAGCAGAGGCAAGTACAGTCGGGGAAGAGGTGAGAGAGGACGGACTCGACACTATGGCAACACTGGGACCTAACTCGTGTGGTCGACCGGCCTCCGAGACCAGAATCTGGGACTGGTCGTGGGACTGAGACGGCAAACCAATGAGAAGTCCTGAGGTGGTGCTAGGGATTCCTGTCTGAAAGCCTGTCTGTGTGGGTCCTGTGAAGG
The DNA here is from genome assembly GCF_965226115.1 of Aulonocara stuartgranti. Classification (NCBI taxonomy): domain Eukaryota; kingdom Metazoa; phylum Chordata; class Actinopteri; order Cichliformes; family Cichlidae; genus Aulonocara; species Aulonocara stuartgranti. The sequence continues at coordinate 19,667,055 of NC_138950.1, forward strand.
TGTGAATCTGAGAGGGGTGAGGCATGGTACCCAGAACTTTGCCCCCAGCAGGAAATATTGATTGGGTTGAAGACAAGCCAGTATTTAACCCCGTGGTAAGTGTCATGGAGCTTAGCACTGCAGGCGAGCTAGAATCCATCACTCCTGTTGCACTAATCTTTTGGGTGACACCATTAGGGACAGTCTGGAGGACATAGAAAGGCTGGAATTGTTGATTGACTAAAATAAGCTTATCAGGACCTGGTTTGATGACTGCTGGGCTGGACACTTGAGCCTGGGAAGGTCCTGGGCCTGGTGCTGGAGTGGCGCTGCCTGCAGCTGCTGCCGCTGAAGTCGGGAGGTATTTCTGACCCTGAAGAGGCAGCGAGGGTGAACTTGGCAAGCCGGGAGTACCAGAACTCCTCGGAATATCCTGGTTAGCTGGTGCCTCAACTACCTGGCCAATAGCAGGGCTAGGAATAAACTGCTCAGGAGTCATATGACCTTCTGAGACCTGCGTATCCCTGTTTGCCAACGACGTACCATCATGCTGATTCTCTGATGGTGACACGCCTGGCCCCGCTCTCTTTTTGTCCCCACTCTTTTCCCCGCTGATGGTCTCTGTGTCCGAGTTCAAGCCCAGCATGGTGCGGTCTGAGGTATTTGAGATGAGACTCCCAGCGCTGTGGTTCTGACTGGTGCTGACAGTCGGGCTGCGTGTGGTCAGGACAGAGAGGTCAGACGGCAGCTCCAAAGGAAGATACGGCTCCTCCACAGATATTGAGCTATTGACACTACTCTCTACGACCCCTCCGCTTTCCGCACTGGGCAGCGGCTCGGAGAAGTCATCAAACAGAATGTCTTTACGTCTGTTGACATCCACTCCAACATAGCTCTCATCCAGCAGCAGCTCAGAAGAAGATGGCTCAGACTGCTGACCCAGAGCTGGCAATGACATAGAGGGGGTGTTCAGGACAAACTCCATAATATCTGATGGCAAAATGTTCCCACAGTCATCACTGTTGTTGTTGTCAGAGTCGGATTTAAGCAGGTCTGTGCTGAGGGACAGCTGGGCCTCGAGAGGATCCTGACCCTGACTCTGCGGCTGGGACTTGACCCCACCTCCGAGTGGAAGACAATTTTCCTTCTGATTTTTTCTGCCTTCTCGGGTGTTTCCACTAACTGCTCCGCCACTGCTGTCGGCCTCTTTGCTTGACTCGTGGGAGTCGGCCTTCTCAGTGTGTCTCTCTCTGCCTCTCCTCTTGGGAGTGCTTTTATGTGTGGTGGAAGAGGACGTGGCTGTAGTGGTTGTGGTGCTGGTGGTGCAGATGCTGGTATCACTCTCCGACCCATCATCGACGCCATCAAGCTGGCCGATACGCTGCTTGCCCAAGGTCCTGTTAGGCACAGCAAAGCACACATCAGATTATCAGAGTCAAGGAGATATTTCAGATAATTCACTTCATAAAATATGTGTCTACTTACAAAGCGCTCAGCATGTCCTCTTCAGCTTTTTGCTGAGCCCTTCGTTGCTGCTGCTCCTCGTCCTTTAGAAAACGCTGAAGCTGGGATCCTCTTCCCAGACACTGGTCTAATCCTTCTATAGATGGCAGGCCCTCACCAGGATTAATTATTGTTCGAGTGAAGTTGTAGTAATAAGGATCCTTACCCCTATGTTTCATTCCACTGTCTTCATCCTCTCCACTGTCTCCAGATGAAGATGTGGTGCTCATATCGTCCGCTCCATCGACCTGCCCCTCAGCTGACTTCTTGCGGCCACCCGTCCTCCTCTTAACCACAGTCCCGGCTCCGTCACCGCTGCCATAAAAAGGAAGGTCTTCCTCACCATACGAGCGAACCCCATAGAAAGGCGTGAGACCGAAAAACATGTTGGAGCGTGCGCGTGCGCTGCGTCGAGGGTAACGCCGCTTGGCCGACCCTGATCCGTCACTGTCATCTTCGTGATGTTTATCCTCCATACCCCTGTCATGGTCATCTTCGGGGCCAACGCCCTCATCCTCAGTGCCTTGCACGTGGAGACCGTGGTGGTCTCTGAGCTCTCCGCGTGGGCGCTCTTTATGCAGTTCCTCTTCCTCTGTGTGAGTCTGGGTGTCAGATTCAGAGCTGTCACTGCTGCTGGCAGAGGAGAAGAGAACAGTACATGCGGAGCGATGACCCCCCTGGCCAGCAGGAGAGACTATGGGGGCAGTGGTTGTGGGGCAGGAGGACGAAGAAATACTAGTAACGGTGGTGGTCCCATTAGGGTCACTCTTAATATCAGTCTTTAGTGGAGCTGTAGCTGGGGGTTTAATTGATCGCTTTTTCTCTCTGGAGGACAATGAAAGCTGGTTAGTTGCTTGCTTGCTGTGAGACTGTGAAGAGGTCTTCATAGTCTGGTGCAAGCTGTCCAGGCTGGAACTGTTCTTCCTCTCTGGACAGGAGTAACTGTCTCTGTTCTTTGAGGATGACCTGTCCCCACCCTGGGTATCGTGCTTCTCTCCCTGAGCCTTCCCATGGCCTTTGGTGCTGTTTCCTAGCATTGGAGCTTTGCTTTTGCTGCTGTTGTGAGAAGTAGGGTTGGTAGCGTGCGTGTTGGAGCTGCCGGCAGCTTTAGCATTATTGTTGAGAAGGGGAATCTTGTTGCTGATGTTGACGTTTTGAAAGGTCTTCTCTCTGTCACGGTCTTTGGACACATCTCTGCTGCCTGCTGTTTTAACTTTGGGGTGTTTATCTTTGGCAGCTGAGGCTGCAGCTGGAGAGGCCAGGTGCACGGAGCCTCGTTTAACAGCATCATCCTCCGCTGACGTCCTCGAAGGCCACAGAGGCTTTGCGGTCGCTGCCGTGCCTGAACCTGACGAGTACTCGTTTGATTTCCGTGTACTGGACTTCTGAAATGGAGGTTGCGGGGAGCCGGATTTTCCAACAACAGAGTCCTTATGGAGTGATGATGATATTAAATTTCCAGTGCTGCTACTACTCTCCTTCCCTGAGCTGGGCTTGTCCTTGTTCTGGTTATTGTTGGACGCTGGGCTGGACCTCTGACGAGGCAACAAACTGAGGCTTGCCGAAACATCCTGATCTTTGCTTCCATGTTTCCCTTGCTTGTCTGTCTGCTTGGTGCTGCCACTTCTCTGCTGGCTTGTGTGAACAGCAGTGCCAACGGGAGGGGAAGACTGGCCTGAACCTGCAGGTCCCAGTCTTGGGTTCTTACTCTCTCCTCCAGAGTGTTTAGACTGGCTGTTTGCGTTACTGTCCTTCCCTGAGCCAGAGTCTTTGTTTCTCTCTGTGCTTCTATAACTGGAATCTCTCGACGGAGGTCTGCCCTTGTCAGCATCTCTGCTGGATGATCTGTCTTTACCTTGGCCTGAGTCTTTTCCTGTTTCCCTGCTATATGGTCTATACTTTTCAGAGTCCCGTAGTCCTGTATCTCTATTCAGTGACCTACCTTTGTCCATATCCTTATAGCTGGGATCTCTAGAGGATGACTTACTTTTGTCAGTTTCTCTAATGCTTGATTCTCTGCTCGCCTGTTTTCCCTTCTCAGTGTCTCTGTTTGTTTGTCTCCCCTTTTCGGAATCTCTTAAATGATCTCTACTGATCGGTCTGCCTCTGTCAAAGTCTTTCAGACCAGAGTCTTTACTCAGCGGCCTCCTCTTTTCTGGCTCTTTGGTTGACATTTGGTTCCGGTCAGAGTCTTTCTGCCCAGGTTCTCTGGATGATCTACTCTTGTCAGTATCCTTAGAGTCACGCTCTCGACTCGGGAGTCTCCCCTTGTCTGCCTCTCTCGTCGCTTGGTCTCGGGAAGGTTGCTGTTTGCTTCTGTCCGAGGAGAAGTGTCGACCTCTTTCTTCGTCTTTTTGAAGTGGGCTCCTTGCTGAGTCTTTGCTGAAGTGTTTGGACTTTTCGGGGTCCCTGGCGGGGGAGGGAATGAGTGGAGGGGGTGAGGTCAGGGGTCGTGACAAAATGTGAGATGTGGCGGTGATTCCTCTCTGTCTGTTAAGATGCTGGGGCGGAGGGGAGAGGGAAGGCGAGCTGTGACGACGTGAATCAATATTCCGCGTACCGGGATTCACCAGGGAGTCTCCCACTGTCACAATCTCGTGACTTTGGGGCTGTGAAGAACCTCCTAAAATAAAATAAAAGAACTGTTAAATTCAGACTAATTAAGCCAAATAATCAGTTTGAAATCAAAGTTTTAAGTGAAAAAAAGGCTGCACATTTGTACCTGGAGATGGCATGGGACGAGGACCTATTGACCGTTGACAAGGGGGGTAGCTGGGATGTCGGTTCCTGGTGTAAACCCTGAGCTTGGGGGTGTTGGCAGGGGAAAGTGTGTCAGAGCGCCTTGGTGATTCAAATGGATCAGGAAAGTCTAGAAGTGAAAAAGAAAGAGAAATGCATTAGCACATTATAGCTCTGAATATGGTTCTCACTGTAACACACACATTTCTGAACTATGTTACCTGTTAAGGAAGGTGGGCTGTGTGCTATTGTGCGATTCTCCTCAGGAGCCATCATGTTCTTTAGATCAGAATCTGCCACTGGAGGGTGACAAACTAGGATCTTGCAGGTATACACGCAGCGTTTTCGTGCATCTAAAGTACTCCAGTACACCCTCGAACACCTGCAAAGACAATTTATTTAGTTGAGCAAAGATGGCAGCTTCCTTCGCCAATCAGCAATTTAACTGCACAGAGCAAAATAACACTGGCTTTTAAAACAGCAAAAAGACTTTAAGATAAAGGTTAAAAGCAACAACAAAACTCACTGGTATCCCACAGGAAAGAGTTTGCGTTTGCAGTCTGAGAGTTCAGTTAGTATTCCCAAACAATCAATTGCCATCGAGCCTGAAATGATGATATTTAAATCAGCGGTCAGCAGAGCAGGAACTGCGAAAGGTCAGGGAAATGTCACAAAAGAATGTACCAGCAATCAACCTACCAATCATCATGTGGACATTTTCAGGCTCCAGTCCTGCCAGCCACTTCCTCCTGAGATTAATGCCCTCCATGTCCACCAGGATCCTGCGGGTCACCTCAAACCCAGACACCACCTCAAGAAAAAGTACATAAACAGAAAAGGTAAAGAGAGAACTGAGAATCTAAAGTCAAAGCCCTGGCATCGCATGGTTTTTCCACGCAAAACACCTAAGTGTGCTTTTAGTGATATATAATGAGATTTCCTTACTTCTCCTTTGATGAGGTCCCTGTGCTTTGGACAGTAGACTTTTTTATCTTCCAGGAAGCTGCAGTGGCACTGGCGGGCACACATGAAGTGGTAGTTACTGGTGCAAGAGGTAAGGCAGCAGCTAACGGTGGCTCCTGGCTTTTGACACTTCTCACACCGCTAAAAGAAAGTACAAATTGTAAACGTCCAATAAAGGTGCACTGAAAAAGAGTGGAAGATTATAAGGCACTAAGTGTTCTGGTTTACCAGCTGTTTTCCCCTGAGAACAGCCATATGAACATTTTTCAAAGACCCGTCATCATCCTCGAAGACCTCTGCGGACCACAGAGCACAATTCACATGGGACCACTCATTCTGACCGATGTACAGCAGCCTGCCTCCCTCCTAAAACAAAGAAAAGAGTGAAAAGTAAGAAAGACTCAACCTTGCGGTCTGCGTCCTGAATTTTGCTGCTACCGGTAAGGCACTCACATTGGTGTTCTCGTCTCCATACTTCAGGCACAGGACGCACTGCCTGTTATCTGTGACGCCTGGTGGAGGAGGGAGCTCTGGGCTGTCCTCGCGATCTGGAGAGAAAGCAAGAATTCAAACGCAGCTTGAATCTATATGAAAACCAGTCGACAAAGCAGCGTGCAAAACAGCACGCACGCAGGCATTAGTAACATATTTGTAGTCCGCCTTACCAGGCGAGAGTAGGGGCGGTGGGAGTATAGAGGGAAGTAGCGGAGGAGAGGAGGCCGGAGAATCAGGTTCGCCGGGGGTCTTGGGCTGGGGAGCAGGGATGATCTTCTTCATGAAGTGTGGGTGCTCAGCACGGGAAAGCTCCTGTCTCTCCTGCCACTGGGCGTAGTTGTGGTCTAGGGACGGCGGCAGCACAGCGTTGGGGAGGAGCCCACTGCTGTGGAACAACAACAGAGACGGGCACCATTACCTGGCAACCTATCAGCAATGAAACTGATTGGGGGGGAAAAAAGCACATTTATTTTTGTTTTGTTGCAAATGACCCCATGTCACATAAGCAACTGATGACAAAATATGATCACGATTTGTTACGTGGGTTTAACCTCCACCCAGTAAAGATATAGCAGATGATGTGGATAAATAATGTCGGGTTTTTCAATAAATAAATGTAAACCATCTGCTTCATTGAATCAACACAAGTTATCAGCAAACGGTGAGAAAAAGCCTTTTATTCCCGTTCATGTGTTCTTTCTGATTCATTAGTTGACTGCCACATTTAGAATAGGTCATTGCCATTGGAATATATTGTGTGACAAGTAATATCTACCCCTATGGTACAGATGATATGCTGGAGCTGTTTTTTTAAGATACTAAAAAAATAAATAAAGTCTGAGCAGCAAGTGAGCAGTGACACCCATGTTAAATAACCACATTCGAGGAGTTCTGCCAAGTCAAGAAAGCCTGGGTAATTGGTGTGATGTAAAGTCTCACACTTAATAAGCCAGCAGAGGCTTCTAAAAGCAAATCCACCCAGCAATGGCCACAGGATACAGAAGAATCATTGGTTTCCTTGACTGGAGCACTGATAAATAACACAATGAACTAAACTGACAAGCAAACCGCAATTAGACCACAAGTATTTATCAGCGAGTCTTCAATTGAAATATGACACTGTTACGGTTTCCCCTTCAAACAATGCCCGAAGGCAAAGCAGAAGAAATAGTCTGAGAAAGCAGAGCGACTGAGAAAGTTGGTGAATGGATATGTGTCAGAAAAACTCCAACATGCAGAGCAGTAAATTTCCATCAACTGTCTATTTAAAGACTGAAAAGTTAGGGGGGAAAAGTCAACTTGTAGCTATTCCCTCTAAAAAATGTCAATGTTCTTCTCTCTGTACACATGAGGACAAAGTATTTAAATTAAAAGCAGGGGATTTTAAACACAGCATTTCCAAATGTACTAGTTTTCTTCAGAAAAAACACAATACTAGAATAATTTCAGGGAAAAAAATAATTACCAGGTTCAGTATTATTAGCACAAACCACAAACCACTGCTGTAAAGTGATGGGATTTAACTTTGCAATGCTCAAAGCTTGTAAAATCAAGTTTAAACTCAGGGTCATCTTCCAAATAACACACAATATAAAAACACCAGCAAGGGTTTGAGCTGTAACTTGAGAAAACATCATGTCAAAAACTAAAGAAATCAGTTTAGACTTCAGAAAAAGAACTGTTGATGCTCACAAAGCAGGAAACAGATATATAAAGTCACCACAGTGTTTCCAAGTGTCATGAACAGGAGTGAGAGGTATCATCAAGAAATTCAAGGAGAGCCAAACAGAACAGATCCAGCCTGGCAGATGTAGGAAGCAAAAGATTTCAGACTACATAACGACTGCAGACCAAAAAACCCCTCAAATTCTGCATAAAGAGACACCTTTGCACCAGACTGAAGTATATTAAGAAATCCTTTGGTAGGATGAGAGTAAACTAGAGCACTTTGGCCACAAAGACGATGATTATATTAGGAGAAAGAAGCGAGAGGCGTACAACCCAAAGAAAACGGTGGAGTGAAGCACGGTGGTGGGAGTATGATGCTGTGGGGATGTTTCAGTGCATCTGGAACTGGGAGAATCTCGTCAAGGTGAAGGAATCATGATGAAAGAAGGATATGTGAAGATTTTGATAGAAAACCCAACGCAGTCACCAAAAAACCCCAAAAACCGGGGTCTGGGTTGTTGCTCTGTCTTCGACCGATAACCCAAAACATCCATCCCTCTTGGTGAACGACCTCCAGAAGACCAAAGTGAATGTTACTAACTGGTATGCAGGCTGCTATCAGGCCAAAGTGACTGACTATTGACTATTAGCATCGTGGGAGCAAATAATTCTGACCCTCATAATTTTTGGTTTCTGTGAAATAATTTTGTTCCTGTGTGGAAAATAAAAGTAGGATGTTTGGAAGTGCTGTGTTTCAAAATTCCATTAAAATGATTACAAGGGGAAAAAATAATCCTGCCCTTATCTATTAATAATATGAGTTCTTCAGTACAATAACAATAATATTAATTCTTAGCACAAAGGCATGACATGACATGCTCATATGTCATGTGACTGGAAATAACTACAGTTTATCTCTGTGATCCTGTCTTCTTCTGTCTTTAAAAACAGCACTAGGTATTGTATAGTATTGTATATAGTATAGCCTGGGACCTTTAACAGCCACTGCCAGAAGGAAATGTTGTATCAGCGATATTCTCCACTCAATCATCAGTTGATCAAGTTGTTAAAAAAAAGTCTGGATTGAAGTGTTTTAGCTCCCTATGTTTGAAAACAACAAAACGATTTCCTTTACCAATCAACGAGACACACGGACTATCACATGACACCGTGATCTCAGCCCTTAGTTTGCATTTCCATTAAATATCTCGGTGGATGTTTGTACAGCAAACCCACACGTTTTATTCTTTTCAGTTCACAGCGCTCTGGTTCCCTCCTATATACAGATGATGATACGGTGCCTCCCAAAGAAACCACATCTTGCTTCTCATTTCAATAATTACAGACCAGCAGCTCTTGAAAACTGCAGTTCTCGGAGGTTTTTGGACAGGCTCACTTTACACGAGTATTAAAGTGAAATCTTCTTCTCTGTAATTACAAACATAACTTGCGATACAAGTTTAGAAAATCGTGGCAAATAAAACACTTCACACAGTATATTAAGACTGAAAGCACTGCCTTCTGGGTGGCATTGCTTAGCTACTGAATTTCAGATTTTGCTCATATTAGTCTGAGCTCATTTTAACTTCATTTTAGCAAATCTTTTGTTGGTTATTTTAAATGCATTTAAATAATTATCAAGAACCAGAAACACTTCTGAGTGCCAATATGAGCCAATCGGAACAGGTAGTGAACACTCTCGTATGAGCGCTTGCATTTGCTAAGGTATAACGACAGACACTCACTTGGCAGAGACTTTTTGGCTTTCCCAGAATCTGGACTCTTTCACTTTGAACCATGGAAAGGTTCGGTCCATTTGCTGAAACAGAGAATGAATTCCATTAACGTTACACATCAGCCTACTCAAGCACTTGTGCAGACCTGCATTTGGAAGCGATCGTGAATGTCGTTGGCGCAGCTTTAACTCGATTAGGACAATTAACCTGTAACTGATGAAGGAAGAAGAAAACGCTTCTCACAATGTCTACGTAAACGTGTGTTTCGCTGTTGTCATTTAACCTCATTTATGCTTGCTGTGTTTCCAGCCGTGCCATGAGACTTGAGCTGATCTGAACTTCTTACCCGGATGAAAAAGGACTTGACCATGCTGTTGGCTTTCCTGCTCTCAGGTTGGCCTCCGTCACTGTTGATGGCTGTCTGAATGATTCGCACGATGTCATCGCTAAACTCCAGCTGGGAGAGAAATGATGAACACAAATGGCACACAATTAAGCTAATGAACATTGGTGGAAAGGACATTATCTCAGCCATCTGTGTTAATTTCCCATTACACAGCACAGGTCTGACCAGGGAGTCAAGATGTGGCTACACATACCAGATTAAAATCAAATATCAAACATGCTCTAAAGTAGGGCTGGGCTATATCATACCGTTCACGGTATGATGACACATGATGAGTAATTTTGGGCAACGATAGGAAAATGAAATATCGCGATAGAATATGGGTAAAATGCGCTTGCGCAGTGCCTATGTTTACATACGCACATGGCGGCGACGCAGAATGAGAAGAGCAAAAGTGGATCGTTAAATGAAACGGATGAACCAGAATTGGTTTGTAAAAATGCTGCAGCTTCAGTGGTGTGGAACTGGTTTAGCTTTCAACCGTCAGATACACATCAAAGCACTATTTTTGGTAGAGCATGCTAGCGAGCCGTCGTTATTACCGTGTTGTTTGGAAAATACGGCACACTTAAAATCAATCCTTTTATTTTTCTGAAAATCGACAGTGCCCCTTATAATCCCGTGTGCCTTATGTATGAATTCTGGTTGTGTTTACTGACCTCGAAACGATTTTATGTCTTATGGCTCGAAAATCTGTCAAATCTTTTAGTACGACTTTGCTAAGCTACAAAACTGCACCGCTTCATGGATTGTCGGAGCATTACGGCTATCGTAGGCAGGAGCCTCGCGGAGTGATACGTACTGTGCTTCGTCATAATATTACCGTATTGTGTGTGTATAACCTCTTTTTAAGTTTTGTGGATGTTATACATGGTTATGCTGAGGACATGTCGGCCAGTTTCCACTGGAAATGCATTTTGGTTAAACTGTCAGCAAGGAAATTGCACTGTTACATTTTTATATAACTTTAATGCACATAAAAACAGCTGCTTGTTTAAGTGAAAATACATTGATGGGGTTTTTTGCACTAATAAAGTTGTGGAGTTGTAAAGCATTTTGTCTAGTGTCAATTATATCGTCAGTTATATCGTTATCGCAATTTTTCAAATGTATATCGTGATAAATATTTTTGGTCATATCGCCCTGCTCTACTCTAAAGGCTGTGATTTAAAAAGAAAAAAAAAAAAGTACAATCTGCTTCAAGAGAGCTTGTGAGCTTTGTCATATGTTTAGAGAAAAAATATCTGTGGTTAGCCTGCACAGATCCTCGACTACGTGTTCTCTAGTTACAGAGACTGATGAATTGCTTTTCATTAAAATGCAGCAGACAACACACTTGTCATTCCAGTTTGTCAGCACGGCAGAGATACCGGAAAACAAATGGGCCCCTCAAAAAAGAAACAAAAGAAAGAAAGAATGCACACTTACCAATGAATTGTACCGGCCTTGATCCATCTTTTTCTCAACAGACTCCAAATCTGGAGGGGAGTCGCTGGGAGGTGTGGGGGTTACTTCTGTCAGGACTGGAGGATCTGGGCCCTCCGGGGAACGACGGGATGGAAGACTCTCCTCCGTCTCTGGATTCAGCTCTGGTGGCTTCACCGCCTGCTCCAAAACCACAGAGTATAGCTCTGACTGATGTGGTAAAATAAGCTCAGGCTGTTTCTGGTCAAAATGTGCCTTTATCCATCAATATCCATCATAGCACCATGTGGTAAAAAAGTAAAACTCACAAAACTATAAAGTAATAAAGTAAAATAAAATCAGTGTTTCCCACACACAGACTTTTCTTAGCTGGCCATCAAGGTATATAAATACCTGCCTAAGTTTATTTGGTAACACAAATGTTGGTATTTTTTAAATTTCTACATGTTTAAGAGAGTTTAGCTGCGACTAACCAGAAAGGCCCTTATTAAATTTACTTGGCAGTTCTCGACTTCACAGAGGCGACCTCAAATTGATTTCTCACAAAGAAACTGGAAAATGAAAAATGTGCAGAGGAAATCCTTAAAAATGGCAGTCTGCAGAACCTAAATCTGTGGGAAACACACTGCAAATGATGCTATAATATAAAAATCTGATCAGTGAAATGTTTGCAATATGGCAAAGACTCACATCGATTTGCAGGCGTGTATCTTACCTGTCTGTACCGTAGCAGGTGTGTGGATGTGCGTGAGTTGAGCAGTGCAGTGAGGACGTTGCGAATGCAGCCCTGAAGTTCCCTTTCCAACGCCGCCCTCCACTCAGGCGGGTGTCGTTCGGTACATTTGGTACATGTGTAGGCAACGCTCTCTGGCTTTGACAGCAGTTCATACATTTCATCTGCGACACAGCGAAACAGCAGGTCATTAGGTTTATTGTTTTTCTGCATGTCATCAGCGTGACAGCGCTCAGAGGGCGGCCTGTCAGTCATCTGCTCAGACACTGTCGAAGCACACAAGCTGCTACAAACTGATGAAGAACATACTGTCAATGTATTACTCGCTATGCAGCTTCTCACCTGTGAGATTCTCACACTTTGCATGAACCCAATGGTTGCAGCGGCCACACAGCATCATTTTGCTGTCATAATCATCATCGTCATAGCACTTATCACACAGTGGGCAGAAGTTCCCTGAGAGAGGAGATTAAAATTCATCAAGACCAATAAAATACTGCTTACATTCAAATGTTGTTGTATTTTTTTGTTATTGCTGGTGATACTGATCAGTCATCTACTGAGCTACCTGCTCACCTTTAGCAAAAAGTTTGGCACAATCGTGACACATGGAGAAATCATGTGACCACTGGGCATCCCAGGACTTCCCAGGTTTCGTGGTGCCGCAGCTCTTACAGCGCACACACTTGGCGCAAACCTGAAAATAAGAGGCACATAAACAACATCGTTACTACACGGTAGAAACTCGTAAGCATTCGTTTAAGGAGTGGAAAGTGTGTGAAAGTGACGCTGTAACAGGAGCAAAACGTTTTCCTAGACGCTGGCTGTGCGAGGTCGCATCCATGTAAGTAGCACAATCTTGAGAAGAAGGAAACGTGTGAACTTGGGAGAGAAATGTGCGAGCATAATGCTATAGTTTGGTCACGCAGTCGTGCAACTGTGTTACATAAAGGTGAGAAAATGGTGAGGGTGTTTAAGAGAGGAGGAGGAGGAGGAGGAGGAGGAGAGTGTGTGCATACCCAGATTCTCTTCTTCTTGGTGGGTCTGGTTGGGTAGTTGGGACCCAGGCACTCTGGGTGATAGCTGTTGTGGCACTTGTCGCACTCTAGCAGCTGCTGCTGCAGGGAGAGAGGTAGAAAAAGTGACAAGATGTTATTTGTATATCGAGTTAGGCAGCAGTAACATTTTCATCCCTAACAAATAGTTCTGCTCCCTGCAAATCAGCAACAAAGGCTTTGACCCATAATTGCAGTACTCGCCTTTACCACCAAGTGTCACGCTGAAATAAATGAATGGTAGATACAGCCATGCAGTATTTTTTAAAAGATGAACGGTGCTTCTTTTACACAGGCGTCTTGCTCTAGTGCTCCCTCCAGTTTATAGCAGGGCACATTCATAGCGTGTGTAACGGATGGATAAACATCATTAACTAAGGCATTATGATGCAGCTTTAATGTGAGCTGTATAGTGCTCTTGTCGACAGCTGCTTAAGGGTTGAGCGCAGTTGAGTTTTTCTTGTTTTTTCTTTGAATAAACACAGTTATCCCATTTAAAGTTTTTCCAATATACAGTTAATGTGCTGCAGGACATTTTCATCACTGAGCTAGCAGGGATCCTAACCCAAAATGCGAATGACAAACATTTATTAATAATGACCAACAAGCTAGGCTGGAGGCTGCAGTTTGGGGAGGGCCTTACTGAGGATCAGCAGCAGCACCTGTGCCTGCAGGATACCCCCTGACACATCTGAGAGAGGCTAACAGAGAAAAAGGGGAGTGATGGTGGAGCATTTATAGCCGTAAGAGCGGGAGGAGAGTGTTTGAGATGTTCCTGAAGCTCCTAAAATTTAGATAAATTATCAACAATTACAAGTTGCAAATAGTCAAAGTTTTATGATCATCCAGCACTTGATGTGCTATTTCTGCAGCGGCCTGATTTGCCCGTAACTTCGCCAGCTGAGATTTAAGTTAAGCCACACTCAGTGGTGGAATCGGAATGCCAGAGACCTACTGCTTAGAGGCAGCTCCTTGGTCAGAGACGAAAGCCAGTCAAAATAACGATTTACTTTACGCTCGCTAGATTTAAAGATCCAGCTCCAAAGAATCTTTTTCTTTAGCCTTACTTTCTGCTTTCCCCACTAAATGGGCAGTAACCAACAATTTCACATATCTTGCAAACATGTACAGCTGTTTGACTGCCTTTCTTCCACCTGATGTGTTCATTCATATTTCTAAACCCACAACCATACAAGGCTCACACCATGCACATTTTACACATGGCTTCAGTTAAATGATAAAAACATGGCAGGAATCCAAGAAGCTGATTAAGTGCTGTCTGCTGGCTAGACTAGCAAGCATCTTTCTAGGGAAGATTCTCCAGTCTTCACACACTGTCAGTCTGAACCAAGCTTCCGTGAGCGGCTTTAAAATATACAGAACTGTATCGAATGGCTTACTTTAGTTTTCTGGTGCTGGCGCCCACAGGCCTGGCAGTATCGGCATCGTCGACAACACCAGTTCTCAAACTGCTCCTGGAGAGGGCGCTCCGATTCCCCCAGGCAAAAGAGATGGAACGGTTCACAGCATACCTGGCAGAAGACAAACTACATGCAGAGAGAGAGAGAGAGAGGAAGACGTGTTTGAATATAAGCTCAGCTTCTGCGTGGATGAAAGGAAGCTCAAAGGGGGGAGGGAAAAAAAGAAAATCAAGATGATTTTTACCTCCGCATTTCCACTGCTTGCACACAAAAAGCAGAGCACCCTGGGTGTGATAGGCACAGAGGTGAGCAGGCTGAGGCCACCAGCCTCCCACACCTTCTCCACATCATGGTTCCTTTTGAAATCCACTCTGATACGATGCACTCCGTCGCAGGGTGCTCTAGAATTCACCTGGCCCCTAGTCGAGGGAGTGCTCTGCGAGTTTAAAGTACTGCTGCTCGGGGGTTTAGTGGTCAGAGGCTTCACAAGAGGGGGTGACCAAAAAAACAAAAACAGTGTTTGACAAATGCTTATGGCAAAAGTTTTGATGGACATCTTATACAAGTAAAACTTTATTACCTTGTCTTTTGGTTTGTGTCTAGTAGAAACGGGAACAGAGCGAGAAGTTGGCTTCTTTAACTGTTTTGATTCAGCTATTAAAAACAAGAAGAAAAAAGCGATGATATTAAAATAAGAACAAGGTAAAAATAAAAATGCCGTTTATTGGGAAAAGGTATGGCTATTTACTTACCTGTATCTGAAACTAGTGTAGCTGAGCTCTGCTGTTGCGCTGAAAGCTGCTGCTGCAGCGGCTGTGTTTTTTTCTTGGGTTCATTTGGCGAAATCTTGGGTGAAGCATCCTTTTTTGAACATGCCTGACTGGTAAGTGTCCGTTGCTGCTGCTGTTGTGATGACGGCTGAGACTGCGTAGACTGAGAGGGGGAATTTTGTGCAGAAGATGACGATGAAGAGGAGGAAGAGGAGGAGGAGGAAGAAGAAGATGATGAGGAGGAGGAAGAAGACGATGAAGTGGAAGAAGATGACGTGGAGGTGGAAGCCGGTACAGGTTGCTGTGGCTTGTGCCCCTTTTTACCGGGGGCACCGCTTGGGGCCGTGAGCTGCTTGGGTTCTGACATCGGTGCAGGAGACTGAGCCTGGGCTGTGGACGCGGCGGAGGCCTGAGGGGGATCGGCTGGGGCAGGGGAGGATGCGAGGGCTGGCGATGATTGCTTGGATAATGGCTGTCTTGACTTCTCCTCTCCCTGCCTTAGAGGAGGAGGAGGAGGAGGGCTCTTTTTAAGGGGAGGTTCCTCTTTTGCTGGAGCAGGAATGGGTTTGGGGCCAGAGTCCGAGTTTGGTCCTTTCACCGGATTGAGGCTCTCTTTCTTTTCCGGTGGCCTCTTTTTCTTGTCCTTCTTGCCTTTACCTTGCTTTTGAAGAATCTTTGAGGGCATCCACTGTAAGTTCTGACACTTTCTCATCCTGAAAAGGAGATTCACAAAATTTTAGCTTCCATCCTGCCTTTAATTCCCACCACAATGACGATGTCTTTGATGCATCTATACTTCTACCATCAACTGTTCGTGCTGGATGTTGATCTAATGAATCTTGTTAGTTACAGTTACAGAAAAGGAGGAAGAAGAAGACATTTTAAGACCGACTCTGACTCTATAAGTGTATTGTCTAAGCTTTGAAAACAAACCAAAAAGATGTATTCACTGGCAAATACCTCCCACTTCATCAGCATAATGAACGAGCTGGATACAGTAACAGCCCATTATATTTTGTCACATAGCATAGTTACATTTCCAAGAACGTGCATGTCAAGCTGCTGACTTCAAGTCAGGAATAATACTCACTTGCAGCATTGCTTTTTAATGTTTCGCCCTCCAAACTTAGGCTTATCCAGACAGTTGGTACATTCACCGCAGTCTTCTGGAACCTGGCAGCCTGAGCACTGGCCACAGCGCCGCGACCGTCGGCCCTTTTTAGGAGGAGCTTCTTGAACGGCCTTTTGCCGGGTCTCCCGTGGCTTTATGGGAGGGGACTGAGGCTCTGCCTCTTCTGAGCCCGCAACTGAAGACTTGTCTGTAAAAAAATCCAAAAAAGGAGGATTTCATTATTACTGACACACAGTTTAACACAGAGAGAGTCATAAAATAGCACTATTAAGAAGGCAAAGATGAAGAAATTTACAATATTGATAAATAAATTATTTTTTTAAACAAATGAATGAATCTTAAATTCTGGCTTATTTTAAAATAAATCAATAACAACTTATTTTTTAGCCACTTTGTATTTAACCTAATTCCCGACCATCACTATTAGGTCATCTCGCCTCAAAAGTTCGCATGTAACAACATGACATGAGACCAGTCAAAATAACAGGGACAGGGCAGCCAAACGCTTCTCACTCCATCACCACTCCACTGTGTACTTGTGTGCCCATCAATGATTGAATTTCTCTTCTCCTGTGATTAGCCTGTCATCATTGTGTGCTCCAAACTGTTTCAGGACTTCATTCATGACACAACATTTGTGCCATGAATAAAAAACCATTTAGCTCACGCTGCTCTGCAGTATTAGAAGTGTACACATGTCACAGTCCCAATTAAGACCCCGCCCAGAATAGCCAAGTCTTGCACAAGCTGAACTATTCTCTGTACCTTTTTTAAAAAATTAAAACGGTTAAAGATTACCATGAAGTTTACCATTTAAAACAACTAAGCAATAATATCATCCACACCAAAGAGTGTTGATTTTTGCACTTTATAGACAATTCAGTAAACTTCAAGTATGCAGGTGTGTCTCACCATCATTCCCCATGGAAGATAGGATCTTCTCTCTCTCCTCCCAGGGCAAGGCACTAAGTGTGGGCATGTCATCAGGGAACACCGCCCGGTTACGGCCAAGAGCCACAGCTGCACGACGGCATACATGCTTGATGCGCGGTCCACGGACTGATGCCTCCGACGAATCACTCTCTTGACCCTGCAGACCACCGCAAAAAGTGCACCGAATACTCATAAAGAGCATCATGATAACAAATATGCAAGACAATCCTACAAATGCACAAACTTGCAATGCAAAAAGACAGCATGTTCAGCTTATTGTTAGATGTTAGTTACGTTAGATGTGAACAATCTGACCAGTGTGCAGGTGAAGATTAAGAAGATGTGGAAACAAGGCGTGTCCTTAAAAACCCAATTGACATATTAACAGCAAAAAATAAAAACAGATGAAGATTCTGCATAAAGGACTTTCATAAGCAAAGCTACTGCTGTTTTGTGCATAATGCATTAAGCGAGGAGAATTCCCCTTAAGTAACACCCTCCATGGGACTTTCCTCCTATCAAGTTTCAGTCTGAGTACAAACTCAGGTTTCTATTTATAGCAAACATTCATAGCATTATGTCAAACTCATTTGCTTGTGACTATACGATTTAAATGAGAAAACCAGACAGTCTTTTTGTTGAGACTCTATGAGGGCGACGCATGAACATGAAACTGACCTGGACCTTTGCCTGATCTGTAGGTTTTAGCTTGTTCTTCTTTATCTCAAAGAGCTGGGCTTTGGCCTTCTTCAGTAGTCCAACTACCCGCTTGTCAGTCACAGGGTGTTTCTCTGAATTTGATAAAATTTTTCCAATAGAGGAAACAGGAAGCTGTTGTCTGCTGGGATGCACTGGGAGGCTTGGTGTATTTTGGCTGGGAGTACTTCTTTTCTCTTTCTCTTTTTCCCCATCCTCCATCTCTGCTCCCTTCTCAGAGAGCCTGCCTTTCTTAGGCAGACGTCCTTTAGTAAAGGACACAGGACCAGTGGAAGGTGGCACATCTGAGGAAGCGGTGTCAGAAACCGTGTCAGCTGATGTTGATTTCTTTCTCCCCGGAGCCTTTTTTGGAGCAAGACCATCAGAGTCCCTCCCATCTACAGTAAACAGACTAGAAGGTGCATTAGGGGAGCCATCTGGCGTAGAAACCCGACTTCTTTTCTCCAAATCCTTCTTCCCTTCTCTCTTATTCTCCTTCTCCTTCTCACGATTTTTCTCAGAATCTCTCTCTTTTTCCTTCTGAGCAGGTTCCTGGGGAGTGGACAAACATTTTTCTTTACCTCCCTTCCCAGCTCCTCGCCCTGTGTCTTGGCCACTGGGAGGAAAGAGAGGGAAAAGTGGGGAAGAACCGGATGATGCAGCTGACATGGGAGGTGGGTTTCCAGTGGCCCCTCTTCGATTATCGGGTGTTCCTTGTGAGGCCAGTATACCGTGTGATACCGTGGAGAAAGTGTTGAAAGGAGCAGAAGTTAAGGCACTAGTGGCTAGTGGGCTTGCAGACACCCCTGGCAAAGAGCTGGGGTTACTACTGGAGGCAGAGCCTGGCAGCACAGATATCTCTGAGGCCCCTTTCCCCATGGACATCTGGCCTCCTATTTGGCTGCTGCGTCTGGTCATCGAGTGGGATGGAGACCGTGGATGGCCACGCAGTGTTCCCGGAACCGGCCGTCTCCTACGCCGCTGGGTTCTGGTGGAGCTGGGTGGCGTCTGGTGTGGGGAGATTGATCCAGGGCTGCTCCCCGAAGATGACTGCAGGGTAACTGACTCAAATATCCGAGAGTGAGCCTCACTGGGTGTAAAGCGTGGAGCACGAAGCAACGGGCTGCGCTTTTGAAGTGGTGAGTCAAAGCGGGATGATGGGGGGTGCTGGTGGTGAGCGTGGGGATGAAGAGGGGCAAACAGACGAGTCCCACTTCCTGCTCCGGTGACCGGTGCTGGAAATGCAACCGGAGCAGCTCCCCCTGCCCCACCAACACCCAGCCCGACGTCTTCAGGTGTGAGAGGTGGAGGACGGAAGTTGTCAAATACCGGCTTGCGTATAAGGCCCTCCTTGGCATATTTAGCAGAGGAAAAGTACTGCTGTTTCGGGTGGGACAGGGATGTCCATCGGAAGGTGGGCTCTCTCAGAATTGAGCGACTTCTTTTGTCTGACAAGCTGGGCAGCACTGATGGTCCAGGGAGGAATGGTGGGATGGGGTGAGGCATCCAAGACGACTGGGGGTGGTGTTCACTAATAGCAGCTGTACCAGTGGAGGTTGACTGGGGAGGCTGTGGAGGGGTGAGGAGAGGGGGAGGTGAAGAAGACGAAGAAGCTGTGGATGAAGCTTGCTGGGAATTTACAAGTGCAGAGGAGGACATCAGCACTCCTGTTGGTGGGCTGATGATTGGCTTTTTCATCCCAGTGGTGAGCGTCTCTCTTCCCCTCTGTTTCTGACCCCCCTGGCTGACCCCCTGCCGTCTCCGGCCTCGTTGATTCCTCTCTGCCAGCACATGCTCTGCCTCCGGTTCAGAGGGAGGAGACGCAGGCTGTGAGGTGTGTAGCAGGTTGGCCTCCCTCTCTCCCTGTGAGGACGGAGAATGATCCTCTGGCTCTGACAAAGCCTGCGTGGCCTCCGAAGCCTGGGAGTTGCACGATGAGTCATCCAAGCTCGGGCTGCTGGACCTGGAAGACTCTGCAGAAGAGAGTTGTGAGGAATGCTGTGACACAGCACTTGAGCCGCAAGATGGCGCGCTACTGCTGAATCTCCCATTGGCTGTGTTGCTGTTGCTGCTATTCAGAAGACCGGCAGCTGTTGATGGAACAGAGGGAACAGGGGCAGGAGATGAAGGAGGCGGGAGAGAGTCAGTCGGGGCAGTGGTACCAGCGCTAGTAACAGCAGATGTAGAGGAGACAAGCACAGGAGAAGGGGATGAGGAAATGGTGCAGGCAGGTTGGGCAGAAGTGGAGACAGATGAAGGGGCTGTGTCTAAGCGGGGTATCTTTGTATGGGGTGCTGGGGTTCCAAAACTCCCCTCATCTTCAATGAAGCGCTTGGGTGTTTTGATGATGCGAAGGGAGACGGTGCTGACCACGGGCATGATGAACTGCCTGATGTTCTTCAGCGGGGTCTTCCTGATGCCAGCTTCAATGGCTCCTCCCCCACTACCCCCAATGGCTACAGCTTCTTTCTCCAGTCGCTTCTGTGCTCCTTTCTTAGCACGTTCCAGCAGCTGTTTGGCGATGGTAGCATCAGGGCGCTTACACGGGGGGACGATTCTGACTGGCTTTCTGTGTCGAGGGCTTTTTCTGAGGCCCACCGCTCTGCCTGGCTTGGAGGGAAGTGGGGAGGCAGGTGGATTGGAAGAGTCTTGGTCCCCAGTGCCATCCACACTCCTTAGCATGGGCTGCTGAGGTGTGTGTGGTTCTGCGGCCCCACCTCTGATCCTGAACGTTTTATGTTTCCCTTCCCCACATTCAATGGAGGTAGACAGCTGGGCAGCAGCAGCAGCTGCTGCTTCAGCTTTGAGCCTCTCAGCTGATGGTGGTCGCCCACGTCTGCGTCGGGGAACACCGGGCAAAGTCTTGAGGCGTGACTTCAGAGGGGTGAGCTTGGTCTCTGTCAGCCTCTTCAGGTTGGTAACTTTGGATTCACCCCGTCCACCTTTGGAAAACCTCGCCTCAGTATCATGTGGCTGAGTAGAGCCCACTGCCACCTTCTTGCCACCCTTTCTGTCCTTGTCCTCCTCTGTGTCCAGCTCAAACCCAACCTGCCTGGTGTCCTCCCCTGCTGCATGGCTTCCCGTAGTCCAAGCTTTCTTGCTACTTGAAGAAGGGGGTCGGCCTCTTCTCTTTTCTCCGGTCCCAGGTGGCCTCCCAGGTAGCCTTTTCACCCTTTCAGCTGGTCTTTCAGGTCCCTCAGGTTTGTCCTGTTTTGGGGAGGGAAAGGATGATGGGGAAGATAGACTTGCAGCAATTTTCTGGGCGGACAGGACCCGTGGCGGGCGCCCTCTTGGCTTCTTCTCCTGTATAGGTGGTCCTGCTGATAAAACCAGAAAAACAAATAAATAACCAGGCACAAACAGCAACACCTATAGAAAAATTGTACAGGTAGAGTCATCTCAAACTGACTATAAAGTCCCTGGTAGCCAAGACGAGTTAAAATTTTACCTGAGGAAGTTGTTGAAGGGCTCTGTACTCGCTTCTGTTCAACAACCGGTCCAAATCCTTCAAATGCTTCTTCCTACAACACAAGAAAGGGAAAAAGATGAGTTGCCTGTGATCACACCATTTTGTAATGCTAAAATACAGGAACAGACCATATTTAGAGCATTAATCATAGTACATAACAGTGAGATGGCCTAGATGAGCAACACTTGAGTCATTATTGAATAGTAATAATAATAGAATGCATTTATACAGCGCTTTTCGGGACCCCTCACTCTCACATTCATACACTGGTGAAGGCAAGCTACAGTTGTAGCCACAGCTGCCCTGGGGCAGACTGACAGAGGCGAGGCTGCCATATCGCGCCATCGGCCCCTCTGGCCATCACCAGTAGGCGGTAGGTGAAGTGTCTTGCCCAAAGACACAACGACCGAGACTGTCCGAACCGGGGCTCGAACCGGCAACCTTCCGATTACAGGATGAACACACAACTCTTGAGCCACGATCGCCCGAAGACAGACTACTCTAGCTTACTCTGGTGCTCTCATATTTTTCTGGTTTTTGGAATAGCATGCCTAACGTTTGAGAAGACTCAAACCACCACAGACGTCTAAATCTTACTGGGTGACTAACACATAGCAATGTACTCCTGCTCCTTGAGTTACAGCACTTACACAGGCAGACAGAGCAAAGAGGCACAAAAGACAATGAGGCCTGAAGTGCAGAGCAAATACACATTAGTGGCATCTTTTCAACAAGAGGAGCAAAAATGTAAAGTGTGGCTTTAAGGCTGAGCCAGAGCAGTCTGAGCTTTGGATTCACTTAGATACATCTGTGCCTTTAGCTGAATTCAGACACTGAATCATGGTCACATGTTAAAAAATATATCAGTTTAGGCAATTTTAGCATGAAACTTTGATATGTTTCACCATAAAACATTTCATCCATGGTTAATAACTGCCAAATGATGTGACTTTAATTACTCAGTAATATTGAATTAATTTCAATATTTTGGGAAATTATGTAAGCTCCACTCTGGCATAGTAAATGTATCCTTCCTCTCATGTCTCAATGTACCCTTGAGAAGTGCAACAGAAAAGAAAAAATCCCTCAGTGATGATTAGCATCTTTGGGCTCCTCTGTGTGCTACTACTTCTTACAATCAATGTGCTTAAGAGTGGAGGTGAGTGTGTCATTCCGTCATGTTTATTTATAGCAGCACGTGGGGATGCAATAAAGGTCTCGCTGGCCCAGTTTGTAGAGCAGCTGCGATCTAAGTGTAAGTGCAAAATTACATGCAAACTGCTTTGCACCATTTAAGAGTTACACACGCTGCATGTGGCTGAGACGCACGACAAACTGTAGGATCTAATTAGAAAGCATAAGAAGCATTAATGTGTGCTCAAATGCCGGTTTTCAGCTGTTCCACATATAAACAAACAACAATAACAGACATCAATACCGCTGTTTTTCCTGGCCTGCAGTATTTATCTAAGCATCCCACTCTGCTCATGGTGCATTCAAGCTTTTCTTTTTCCTCCCCTTTTTTATGCTTCGCTCTGTTTGTATTTCACCCTCTTCTCACGGTAATTGTAGCATCCTCCTCTCTGAGCAAACTGGTGCTCTGGGTTGGTGTTTGTTGCAGAGCGGGGGGGGGGGGGGAGTACCGATGGACAGCACTGAGTCGCTGTGATAATGTGAGCAGTCAATGACATTACAGCATACTTTGCCAGAGGCAAGTGCGTAGGGCAGGCAGCACAGACGCATGTACCTGCACTCACTCACACACTCACTCACTCCCACATTCACTCACTCACTCACACACACACACCCTTGTGATCATGTACTAATTCTGTCAGCCACACATACACAGTTTGGTGGGCGGGGTGGGGGATAGCACACCCCCCTGCATGAGCTGCACATCAAGATGTAAACAAGCAGAACACAGGAGTGAAAATGGGGGGAGGGGAGCAAAGACAAGGCAAACCAGCAAGCTCGACGAGCTAAAGGAGGAGGGTCGTGGGAGGAGGGAGAGGAGGAGAGAAAAGAGACAAGGAAGCAGCATCTTGACCACATGCACCATCAACAACGGAGGGAGCGCACCGCTCTCTTGGGAGCAGTGAGGATGAAAGGGGATGAGGTTTTGAACATGCTCGTGCAGAAGCTTGCTAAATCCCAATCTAAACATGCCTCCCACACACAAGACAAGACTCCCCTTTCCTCCCCCCGCCACTCTTAATCTTGCTTGCTCTCTGCCATGCTTCCTAACGCACATTCAGTCAGTCAGTCACTCATTGCTAGCTCGCTCCCACTGACTGACAAGCACTGAGCAGCAGCGCGTGGAACATGCAGCTCACCATGAGCTCAATAGCAGTGCAGGCACAGGGAGGTAACTTCAAGAAGTAAACAAACACCGTAGTATACTACTGAGGTGAAGTGTTTTGTACTACGTTGTCGTGCGACGTGCAAGTGATGAAAGGGGTTACTGGAAAGACCAGAGTTTGTCTTTTTTGTTGTTGTTTTTTTCCCCCTTCCCCTTTATCTCTTAAGCTGAAGAGCACCCTTCATCTTTGCTCGCTTTTGCCGTCGCTCTCACCGTGTGAAATCCTGAGCAGTTTTACTTCCCTGCTGGTCTGTCATTTTTCATCTTACTGATCAATGCATACATGAGTTAAGTGATATAAATTACTTAAAGCTGGAGCAAGGGAAACCAATCTGATTCATGACAGAAGCATCATTAATTTTGTCAGGACGTGCAAGGGACTGTCCCTGACAGGTGTGAAACAGATGGGAATTGGGTTGGAGGTTTATTTCTCTGTATCACTCTGACAGAGCTTTTTGCACTTTGACAAAGCTAATGGGACTTTCACCGCCTTATAAGACAGCATTTAGGAGAAATCAAACTGACTACAGATGACGGGCTGCAGATGATGGATCTGTTTCTAAGGCAGGGTATAAACCCAGCTTTGATCTACAAAACGTATTCCTTGCTAAACAGGTGGGTTTCCAAACGGCATCTCTCTGGTTTTTTTGGATAGGTTTCTTAAATTCCAGATTTAGCAAAACAAGAGCAATTCTAACCACCTACTGTAAGTTAGCCCTTGCTAACCAAAGTTACACTTTTAGGCAGGCGGAACAGCAAAAGCAGACAAAATAATAGAAGCAGAATATGTATAGAAAAAAGTAAAAAAATCTTACTGTGATTTGTCAGCATGTTCCCTAATGATTTACTGACTTTACTTTACAATGAATATTTAAATTCAGTGGAGAAAGTAAGGAAGAGATGTACAACGCTTCATAAAGAAGGCTGGGAGGTGCTGAGAAGGGTTCATTTCCCACCTGAAACTAGAATCTGCAGCAAACCTTTGCAAGCTTTAACCATGGCCACAACTTTTCCCTTTTATTGTTTGTCTCACCTTTTTCAAGTGAATTACCACTATGACTAGATATCAACTCTAAACCCCTACCCAGCACTAATAGTGGTCGTGCATGATTTGCAGTAAAAACAAATCATGTTGTTTTTTTGGGGGGTTTTTTTATCTCATGCTGAGCTTCAGGCCAGCCCCTCAGTTCACTCTCTTCCTGAAAGAAGTTTTTTTTTTAAGATCATTTCTCTTTCAAGCAAATTTCTTCTACCTGGCTCTGCATCATAAACAGAATTGCTGGAGGAGTCTGCTGCGCCTGAGATGACTATATTAAGGGTATCCCCCTATCTATATCAAACAGAGCCAAGAGTAGAAAAAAAAGTGAGTGTAAGTGAGTATTTGAGTCAGAGGGATTATTTGCACATGTGCTGAAATCCTTACTTTTACCATGTTTAATATGAGCATCCGCCACTGTTGCAATATATATGGCAGAAAATAAAATAAGGCCATTTTTAAGTTAAAAAAACTTTTTCGTAATAAACTTCTCTCACTCATACTAAAAACACTTTAGTTCACAGCTGATATTTCTGCTTTAAAACGCGCCAGTCATTTAATGAGCACGGTTGGCTGTAATGTTAAATATACCTGATGGGCAGTAAAAAAGTTTACAACAAGCAAACAACTGCTGTCACAAGTGACGATTCACAGGTCAGTAACAAACACATTAGCATACTCTGCAGCTACCCAAACACCTACCACATCAAGATCTTACCGGAAAACCTAACCGCTACTCATATAATCAGTCGCAGTTTCATGACAGCTTATGACTTTTATGTGTTTTTCTATGTTTATGAAAGGTGCTGGCATCCCAGGGTCTTAATTTTCACTGATTTCTGCATGTAAGGCTGAACCTCCATCGACATTAGCAGCAACATGGAGAAGCACATAGTTTTATGTTAATGTGATATTCTATAATAGAGACTATTTTGATGCATTTACCTGGCAGT
Source organism: Aulonocara stuartgranti (assembly GCF_965226115.1). Classification (NCBI taxonomy): domain Eukaryota; kingdom Metazoa; phylum Chordata; class Actinopteri; order Cichliformes; family Cichlidae; genus Aulonocara; species Aulonocara stuartgranti. The sequence goes on from NC_138950.1 coordinate 19,692,526, forward strand.
TACATACAAGTGTATTAAATGCAATAAGCTAAAGAAGAAAGTGGATAAAGAAGCAGTTGGACAAAACTAATTACTAGAACAAGGATTTAAGCCGGAAGCCAATGCCAGACACAGCTGCAGTGTGGAAAGGGCCTCAGTCAAAGGAGCTACCTTATTGATCCTCGCCTTACCCTGACTGCAAAAAACATTAAATTAAATAAAATTAAAAAAAATCACATACACTATTTGTGTGGAAATATCATCAAATTTACATAAGCTCCATTTAAACTCAGAAGTTACCCACTTTCAGACATCTGAACAAGTGATGAGGAGCAAAAGGAGGACAGGAAAGGGATGTCATATAGATTTATAGGTTTTCCAGGGTTATTCTGACGCTAATAGACACTCTATAGGAAGTCATTCTTCCCCGGTAGTCTAGAAAAAAAAACATTTTGTTGACTCATTCCTGGAAGCTTTCCTTTAGATTTACGGCACAGACACCATGCTCTGCTCCTAGAAATGCAAACTGGCAATGAGCTCATAACCCTATATGTCTGTGATGACATATCTGTTCAAGAAGGTCTCAGCAGGGAAAGCAGTGACACTGCTCTGTGACCCTCCCTGTCAGCACTGAGCAAAAGGTGGGCATTTGTTTTTTCAAGTGTCCAAACACTAAGTGCAACTGCTTCACATTTGTTCAACAGCGTGCAGACCAAAACAAACACACTCCCGTGTTGGGGTACCTTGACTTTCCACACCTCACATGTGAGGAAACGAGGAAACTGTCAGTGGACAAAGGCAAACAGACTGATTGCTTGGGGAGGGGGGGGGCAGAGTGTTGTTCTCTACACAAACACACACAAACATAGTAACACTTGCACAGGCTGGCACACAAACACACATTCCCTCTGAACCATCTAAGGAGGTAGCTTGAATTAAAGTTTTAATCAAAATAAAGACAAAGCAGACACGCCTACTCCTGATTGCAATGAGGGACATAAAGTCTGAGGGACACCCCTACCACCACACACACACAAGCGCACGCACACGCACACGCACAAAGAGTAAGAAAGACGACACAATTGCCGCCTTTCTCCCAGTCAGGCAACTCTAAAAGCAGAGGTGAAAGCTCCTTGCCGCCCGCTGTAGCTGAATAAAGCTGTGGATGGGAGGGGTGGGAGGGTCTGTAACTAATTCTCCACCCAGCGTTATCCCATTGGGAGGTGGGTGGGGAGGGTTGCCCTGCACCCTTTGATATCCCTGCCTGCGCTCTTTCAGCCGCCGCACTTTGTGAGGGCTGGAATAAAAGCAGACACAAAGCTCTTGCTCCAATCCACACGATGTCTCGGGGATGGGTAAGAAGGGTCCAGGAGGAGGGGTGTGTGTATGGGTGGTGGTGGTCTTCTATTTAAATAGGCCAAACACCTGCTGGACCCAAGCGCCTTCCGCTCAAACACACCATTTCTTTCAAACCAGTGAGGCAAAGAGACATTTAGGTTGATACATCTATTGAGCTGTAGTTTTGTATGAATGATTAAACACTGGTAATTACATGAGAGTAAAGAGGAGGCAGCAGAAGGCAAGATGTAATGGACCAAGAACGAAAAAGAAAAAATTATGTTTTAAAAAAAAAAAAAGTCAGAACAGCATGACTTGGGTTAAGGCTGTATGGGTTTTAAAGTCACTTTTAGAAACAAAGATCAATGTGGACTACATTAGATTATTAAAAAAAAAAAGAACCAACAATTTGGCCAGATCAAGAAGATGAATTCCCAGCAGACATACAAAAGCTAATAAATGCCAAATTTGGACAGCAACAGCCAACAAGCACCCTTTTGAGCCACCCCAATAGGCTTAGTAATCCATTCCAAAGTGGCAGCTGTCAGAAGAAAAGTTCCTCTGCCTCTCAGACAGGGTGGTGTGTGTCTGAAGTGGATTTGGGTTTTTCTGCCTGGATGAAGGAAGGAGGGGCAGGAGAGTGTCCGGCTGGCGCTCTGTTCAGGGTCGCCCTGTGCACTCAGCAGGCTGCAGTGAGCCTGAACAATCCTGCCTAGATCTGGCCAGACAAGCACTACACTGATTCTCAATGAAATCACCATGCTGTGTCCACAACTTCCATAGGATTCAGGTTCCAAGGGGAATTAATGATCCAGTCTGTCTCCACGCATCCTAAACTAATGCTATAAACTGATACACAGAGCAGGAGGAACTGTTAATAAGTAAAGCCATTTCTTAATAATATAATGCTCTTGGGTAAGGCCCAAAATAGCATGCTTTCTTATCAGTTGGACAAAAATGGGAGAACTCTTTGCCTTAACCATTTCTGGACAACCTATGCTTACGTGCACAGTCACACCCCAAAAAATCACTATGCTGTGTCAGAAATCTTCATACAACTAAAGCTGCCCTAGGGTGTTACAGACAAATCTCTCTACACATACATCATCAGTGCTCCAAAGTAAAAAAGGGAGGGAGCGAAAAAGCTTAAAAAGCCATTTAAACACAAAATTAGTCAGTAAAGTTAGTGTTTCCATGGGCCATGTAACACTGATTTAGTACAAATGCACTCCAAAAGTAAATAAAGCAGTTTAGAGGATTTAATGGTCCAATCATGGACTCGCATATATTATTTCAGTTTAAAAAATAAATTAAACTTTCTCTTAAAATTTCAATAAACTATTATTAACTACTTTTCAATACTCCATAACCCCCTGCAGCTACATAATAATAAAATGTATTATATTGTCCAAAGGGAGATTCCAAATGTCAAATGTGAGAACAAAAATAATTTTTTTAAACTACAGCTAAACGTCTCAGGAGCAAACATGCACATACTGCTGTGCTTTAGTAAAAAACAAACAACAAATAAGTAGTGGTCCATGTTGAGACTGGATGGTGGTAAACATCCCCACACGGTGTACTCCCACTGCAATGAACGCATGCTGCTCATCATGAAGAAGGAAGATGGTAGTTCGCTAAGGCGAACACACCCCCACATCACAAGGTCCGTCAAGAAGGGGCTCGTTGTTATTGTAGCCAGCCCTGCATGCGCACTGTCACCAGCCACTGCTCTGATAAAACACGGCGAATTCACACACTAAACCTTATACACATATACACTCAATAACGGCCAAACGCCGTGTAGCTGTGTATCAGGCGTCATCTCAGAACATTATAAACCCGATATTATTTTGGTACTAGCTACGCACTGACTGTGCAGAGAAGGGGAAAACATGTCCACCTCCCATTTTCCTATGCATCAGCAATAGCCCCGATGGCTAGCGCGACGTAGTGCGTAGCATGGTAGCTGCCCTAGCTTAAAACTAAACAGCAATAGATCTGATTTCGTTTGGAGCATGAGCTCAGCCAAGTTTAGCTCCGATGCTTTAACCCGCTACGTAGCAATATGCTAATCGGGGAGGAACGCAGCAACCTCCCGGGCAAAACTGCAACTTTATAACGCCGCTCACGGAGAGGAGGAGAAGAATGGTGGTGTAGTTTTAGCTGTAAGATGTAGACAGCTAACGTGCGAGCTAACCGAGCAGCTACGTTGGGAGGTTGACACCTCACCTCAAACAGCCAGTCCTCGGAGCAAATACGAAGCTATTTAGCTGGCAAAGATAACCTTATAGAGAGCTGGGGCAAAGGTAAAGTGAATAAGGAGTAGCCGTTCTCGCTGGAGACAGACGCTAAGTTCACGTTAGCTAGTTAGAAACCACAATTGTGTACTCTCACCTCCTTCAAGTTGACATGTCTTGTTTTCAAACACATAACACGCTATCATGAAGCTACGGTGCTGTTACACCGCAGGGACGCCACCATTTATTAAAAACGTGTTTAAATTCTGGTTAGTTGCAGTGGGTTAACATTAAAGCTAATATGTTAACGGTAACTTTTACCGTGTTAGTGTTTATGATTTTGAAAGCAGGCATGAAGGCTTCATACCAGGCTAATAACAACTTGCTAACTAGTAATCCCACCTTAGTTACGCCATATACATTGGTCACCAAATAAACTAGTATCGCTGTTGTTTGTTACATGTACTGTATGTTGTAATAGCGTTGGAACACCGAGGTTTCTTCTGGCCGAGCTAGCGTTAGCACTGGTTCACCCAAAACTGAGTGGATGTAGCCCGTCCTCACACTCCTGCACTGAGGAGCAGAAAACTTTCTTTCCAGTAGAGCTGTGGAGACTAGATATCTATAAAATAATTTGGCGTTTTTTCTTGCTTCTAACTAAAGTTAACGCTGTAACGGGTTACTGTAGAGTTTAAGGCCACATAACCAACTCAAAGTTAACTGAGCATCTTGGCAATGACAAGTTTGCTCAGAGCCACACTAAGCGTCAGGGAGACGGAAAGATGGTCAACGTTTGGGTACAGTAACCGTTAGCTCCCTGCCTCACATGTAACCAGCGGTCCTCCGCGTGAACTCTGGCCCCGCAGCTGTCTTACCGATGCTCCCGGGTCATCCCCGTCCTTACCTCCGTGCTGCTAGAGTCGCTCGATTCCCCCAAAACATCCCGAAATTTCTGCAGGTTGCTCCCGATAACCGAAGAGACCTGTAGTGCAGCATCAAACCCGGGTCCGAGCCCAGCTGCATTAGGGTGGGCTCCCGAGACACTCCGCAAAGAGGCAGTAACCCTGATTCGGCCCGCTCTCCTCCCGGTACCGGAGTTGCTGCTCCCTCCGGGCCGAGCAGGGAACCGCCACCGACAGCTGTGCGCCATTTTACACTCTCTGCCTGTCTGCCCTGCGATCGGAGATACCTCAGTGGGCGGAACCCTTACCGAGCACTCCACATAAACAACCTCTACCAAGCGCAGCGTTCTCACTGGCCGAGAACATCGTTATGCATGTTGCGGGGCGGAACTGAAGAAACCCCGACAATGCATTTTCTCAGCGGCCCTATTGACTCTGCACGGCTGATTCCAAATCAGGTTCAGGGGCTTTGCCCGGGAAGGAGGTGCGTTTGAATCACCGAGGAGGAATAGACTGATATCTTACAGCATGTGTTGTTTCTTATACCAGATAAACAAGATAAAGCGATAAGTGCGTTTTTTTCCTTCTTTTTTGAGCTGCAGCCAAACCCAGAGATAACAAGATAAGATACTCACTGTAAACAATCTGGGTCACAGTGCGTGTGACTTGAAGCAGGAGACTAGCATGCCACAACATAATAAAGCTATTCGCTTCCATCAAAAGTGCATGCTTAAAAAAAAGAGAAAAAACATACATAATGGAAAAAAAATCACTAAAAATACTTGGCACGTTTTGTCCATGAAAGCAAGTAGCCTACTTGTGTGCAAACGGGCCCTGGGTATACTGACCCAGGCAAGATTACCCTCTAGAAAATTTTTACACGTGGTTTTAAAGGGATGGACATGGTGAGAAATAATACTCTGTTAGGCTGTGGCATTTAAACAATGCTCAGGTACTAATCAGCCCAAATTTGGGAAGAAATATCTCCCACACCTTTACAGCACCAGTAGCAGCCTGAACGATTGATACAAGCCAGGACGGATCCATGCTTTTATGTTGTTTATTCCAAATTCTGAACCTGCCATCCAAATGTCACAGCAGAAATCTAGACTCACCAGCCCAGGCAATGTTTTCTAACTTTCTGTTGTTCAATTCTGGTGAGCCTATGCAAACTAACCTCAGTTTACTGTTCTTAGCTGACAGGTGCAGCACTCAGTGTGGTCTTCTGCTGATGCTCTTCTGCATACCTTAGTTGCAACTAGTGGCTATTTAAGTTACTGTTGTCTTCCTTTCAGCTTGAAAGCAGTCTGGCTGTTCTCCCCTGACCTTTCTCATCAACATATTTTCACCCACAAGAAATGCCACTCACTAGATATTTTCTCTTTTTCAGACATTCTCTGTAAACTCTAGAGATAGTTGTGTGGGAGAATCCCAATAGATCAGCAGTTTCTGAAATACTTAGATCAGGCTGCCTGGCTCCAACAGTCATGTCAAGTTCAAAGTAGAGCCAGACTGGTATATCGGTATTAGCATTTTTAATGCCCCCAAAAATTAAAATCGTAAGGAAGAGATGGGAGAAACACCCTTCAATTATGTTGTGAGTGTTGAGGTTTCACAGTCTGTTCACCAGCGGGCACTTGGCAACTTCCCTGTTGGTAATACTTACATGGAACACCAGGAACACAACCAGCCGGCACATAGTCAAGGAATCCATGACTTGTGACAATAAAACAAGATCATTTTCAAACAGCGTAGTTATGTTATCTCTGTAAGGACTCATAAATAACTACACATAAGTGATAGGGATATCTGTTTATGTTTAATGTGTAACACCTTTTTTAAAACACCTAGTATTGTTCTTAAAATCAGTCTAGATCAAAGGGACTTGTAAATCACTTTTGTTCTCCATTCAGATGCTCAGTTTGAACTTGAGCAGGTCATCTTGGTCATACCTCATTTACTTTAATTCTATCTTTTACCCCTCTGTTCAACACTTTGGCCGACACTTGATGTCTTTTAAATGTGCTATACAAATACAGCTGACTTGACTAAATTCACTGATTTTCTGCCATTTGGTTGGCTGATGAGATATTTGCCTTAATTTGCAGTTGGCCAGGTGTAATTAATAAAGTGGCCAGTGAGTGTAAGGTTTAATTGCACTTCTAGTCCCTGTCCAAGTAAAGAAGACATCATTTCATGTGTTCCTATAACCTGACAGTGCCTCACAATGTGTATTACTGTTCTCAAAGTAAACGTCGTCATTTGTCACGAATTCAATCTGTCACATGAGAAAGAGAACGTAATTTCGTACATAACTTAGATTAGTTTATTTCTTAATCATAATGTACATTGAAAATAAACATTTTATAATCACAAATAAAACAAAAAAAAAAGTGTTTTAATTAAAATCATGTAATCGGGTGGTAGATCCTCAATACAGAAATCAGAGCATGCCAACAAATACATAATCACCTTCTTACACGTTACCATCTCGCACACAATTGAATTAAAACAATTTAATTCAAATACAACCCAAGAGCATGTTACCTCCTTCTGTTGTTCTTCCCCTATATTCTACTGCCCAGCTTCACATATTCCTCAAAGAAATAAACTCAATCATGTATGTTAAGAGTATGAAACAGATCAGCTGACATGTACTGCAAGGCTCTTGGTTTTAGGCACCGTGTCTATTGTTCATCTTTGCCAGCACGTTTTCACACGAAGCTTGTACACAACACAAGTCCTGTGTTTTAAATGCAAGATCAGGATGCTTCGGTTAAAATATCATGAAGGTTAATTCAGAGGGTGACAGTGACAGTTATGTTGTACACAGCCATTCAAAGTTATTAAACCCCATATCTCTGCCCTTAAATCTCAAGAAAAGTGAACACCACTGATGGCCAGTGTGCCACAGATGGGAAAGAGAAGCACTTTTGCAGTTTGGAGCAGCTCCGGTGAACTGAAGGTGCAGAAAAGAATGAAATGATCTCATTCTTGTTTGAACTCTTTCACCCCATAAAGATGACATTTCACAACCTGCCCAGTACCCTTAATGATAAGTTTTGACAGCTCAGTATATATCAATTAAAACAACCATTGCACATGCAGAGGCCACCCTCGTTAACGTCTAATGCAAACTAGGGCTGCCACAACTAGTCATTATTTTTGCGATTAGTCGACTAATCAGATCATGCATCCATTGGACGTAAAACTACAGCTTATTACACCAGCATGCATCTGCTCTCATATAATCATTAGCTTACAGCTTGAAGTGTTTAAAGTATGTTCTAACTGAAAATAAAGACAAGATGATAGTTTATTAAATTTTAATGAAATTTGCAGATTGTCTCGGTGGGGTTTAATAAACTCAGCCGTCTGCTCTTTGCTCCCTAAAATATAACAGGACACTGGAATAAATTCTCTACCATCTCACTGTTTAATCAGTTTTCTGTTTGATGTTTATTCAGCTGTGTGAAAACTAGAACTACTCAGGAACAAATAAAAGTCTAAGTGACTCATATATCATGTTTAACCTGAGTAGTGAAAGACTGCGGGGGTCTGACAATGATGTGCCGGAAGTTCGGTGTTCTCGCCGTCTCGAGTGAGCCTTGACCACCCGGTCAGCTATCAAGCTGGTGGGTAACAGATGTGTCTGAAAACGTCGAAGCACTTTTGCAAATATGTGATGTGTTGATAAATCGAGCAGATATTTGAAGTTCACACAGCTACATTCTCACCTGAAAATATCTTAAAAGTTTATTTTGTGACCCAGAAAGAGTAATATTAAAACTAAGTAGCTGCCGCCATTGTTGGAAACTGGAATTGGCTGAGCCATAGTATGAATTTTGGAATAGGTTGGGCCGCAAGCATACACCCGACCCATCCTTCAAATCTGGGGAAAAGGAGGACGCATTTGGAGAGGTCCTCAAATTTCATTGTGTCTTCGTAACGTAATCGGCCTCAGAAGGATGTGGTCTCTGAATTTGGACAAAGCTACGATACAGAAGACAGCTTCTTCTTCTTCTTCGGCATTTAACGGCAGCTGGCATCCTTGTAGATGCATTGCTGCCATCTTCTGTTTCAGTCTGCTTATTCCTGCATCTTTCAGGATATTAAAAAGCTTCAAACGCCGCGACGACTATAAAATTTGTTGTCGATGATTTTGATAGTCGACGTAATCGTGACTAGTTGACTAATCGTGGCAGCCCTAATGCAAACTCAGTCATTTAGGCCTGAAATATGACAGAAATCACTCAGTTCAGAAAAGAGCTTTAAGGGTTACTCCTAGTAGGCTTTAAAGGGGTAAAGAGTTAAGATAAGTGTTCCAAAGCTTTGATGTAACTCAAATAAGAAATGCACGTAACAACACACTCATAGATAACCATGTTGCTGCTCTGTATTTCTACTAAAATTAGGCATTTGTAGGTATTAACTGAACTATCAGCCATGTTTATTTCCCCCAGAAGTATATTCTCTGCCTGTTTGATGAGAAATAGAACAGCTGGTACATTTTAAAAAAAAAATTAAATATCCAATAAAAGACTCTGAGATAGTGCCCGAGTTGTCTAAATGCCTTCTCTTACTTGATTTTATTCCTCTTTAGGCATGAGCAGTTATTTTTCAGCAGCTTTATTCTCTAAAAAAAAGCTAGACTAAATAAGAGTCAATTATCCATTTGTGCCAAATTGTAAATAATGTTTTCTTAATGCTGGCTTTGTTTGCTTGTTTGAGTTGCCCCCTGGAGATTTCACACGTCAGCTGTAATATCCATGAACAACTCTGTCACAGCAAAACAGATTAAAGTTAATATTTAAGGAGATTTAATATTCAATCTGACATCTTTGAGACCTAAAATATGATTCAGATTGGTGCATTTTATCTATATGGTCTTTATCCTTTAACCTTAATTGGCTGGTCTTATATAATCCTGATGAGATAATAAGTGCTTCACTACAGACAGGTGCTTGAAGATCTGAAGAGCCTTATCGATACGTCTTTAAATACAAACAACTGTTTAGTGCTACACGTGTCTAATTACAATGATCAAGTTTATTTTTTTGAAAGCCTCCAAGTAACCCTATGTTCTAGTCAATGAAATAAAAGTCATACACACAATTAAATTCAGACTCAGCTATGCCTCACTTTTAATGCTATTTACAAGTTGCGATTGAACCCAAGAGTGCAAACATACGGGGTGTTAAAGCACTTTGAAAGGCAGTGTGTGAAATACTCTTTATGAAAGTGAAGTTAGATAATATGACAAAAATACTTACCTTCCGGTATAAAGGGCCAGGTGGTTGGACAGGAGTATGTACAGTACATTAAAGTGCTGCTGAACAGATATTTCTGACTATATTAACTCATTAACACAGTACCCAAGGATGTATCACTCTGCTAGTGTTTTCAATAGAGCATCACGGGAGGAAAAACAGCCACCGTGTATGGATTTTGAAGTTCTTACCAGCAGGTGGGCTACAGTTTGCCAGGACTGTTGTCACACGGACGATTTATTAAGAATGGAAGCTGCAGGGAAAGGCTAATGCAGTGTCAGCTGGACTGGAGGAGTCAGAATAAATCCAAAGAAATAAGCACACTGTGGATCTGCCATGAAGCAAAGGAGCAAGTGCGGCCAGGTAAGAAAAATAACAGCGCGAGGCAATGCTGTTTGTCACAGTGAGATCAGGGCTAGCCGCTGGGCCCCAACTGAAGCTTTTCTTGCTTATGCTTCTCCAGCCACTGTAAGATCTGCTGTTTGAGTTCATCATTTGGCCTGATTTGGTCCATTGTCAGAGGACTGCGGTTGAAGGGGTCTGTCTGGTCACTAAAAGGCAGACACAATTAATAAATGGTCATGACTTCTATATACCAACTTCATAAAGATGAACACATTTTCCATCCATCCATGGAATTTGCTTTTTTTTTTTCCACATCTGCGTGGATTCTCTCTAGCTCCTCTGGCTTCCTCCCACAGTCCAAAGAAATGCACGGTTTAACTTAATTGTGACTGGCCATAGATGTGACTGTGAGTCTGAATGGTGTTTTGTCTGTTAGCCCTGCGATAGACTGGTGACCTGTCCAGGGTGTACCCTGCCTTTCGCCCTATGACCCTGAATTGTTTAAGCAGAAGAAAATGGATGTATGGATGGCTAATTAGATGGCTAAATCTAGCCTGCTTCGCTCTTGCAACAGAGATGTATGTGTTTGTGTACACATGTATAATTAAGGTCGTGCTTGTACATCTGCCTCTTTGAAATGATGTGTGTGGAGAAGGGCTGCACTGGTCCATCATCATCTCCCTATTTCTGTCTGTCGATTCTACTTTAAAATAGAACTTAATGTATCGTTTGCTGCTATTAGAGCATCTTCTCAACTATTAACCAGTGGGCTTGTATGTGTGTTGGGGAAAGAAGTTACTCTGTGTGGGGAGGGCATGATAAATGGTGCAGGAGACAAACAGATGCAGATTAAATGTGTTAAAAGAACTAAATTAGGCCTAAATTTAAAACCAGTAAAAAGAAAAAACCCTAAACAAAATTTTTTTTAAAAGTTACAAAAAATAGCCCAGCATATCTTCAGACTTCAAAGTGTTTTAGCTGTTCAACTGATTAATTACAGTTGGCTTAATCATTTACAGTTGTATGTGAACAAGGTTCTCACACAGGTATAGTCAACCTTCTGTTTTATCACACCGGAAGAGGGAAAGAAACATCCACATATGTCTGGATCATATAGGTTATGGTTATGGGCAATCTCACAGATGAATCATCAGACAGTGTAGAGATCATCCAAACAGAATACAGTCATGTAAAAAAATAAGGTTTTTACAAGACAAACCCTATAATTGCCACTTTGTAAAGCCACTTTTAACAGCAATAACTTAATGAATCGTTTTTTTCTGTATGACTATCAGTGTCTTGCATTGTAGAGGAAGTTTGGCCTACTATTCTGTGCAACTTTGCTTCAGCTCCTTAAAATTTGTAGTATCTGTTTATGTACAGCTCTCTTAAGGTCATGACACGCCAATTCAATCAGGCTGAGGTGTGGACTTTGACCGGTCCACTGCAACACCTTTATTCTTTTCTTTTTCAACCATTCTGTCATAGATTTGCTGCTGTGCTTGACACCATTGTCATGTTGCATTACCCAGTTTAGCCTAGCTTTATCTGTCAGACAGATGGCCTCACATTTGACATAATATTTTGATATACAGAGGAGTTCACAGTTGACTCAATGACTGCAAGATGCTTAGGCCCAGTGGCTGCGAAACAAGACCAAATGATCATCTCTCCCCCACCGTGCCTGACAGTTGAAATGAGGTGTTTGGTTTTCACCAAGCCTGGCGCTGTGCATTATGATCAAACATCTCCACTTTGGTCTCATCTGTCCAAAAGACATTGTTCCAGATGTCTTGTGATTTCTTTAGATGCATTTTTGCAAACCTAAGCTCTGCTGCAATGTTCTCTTTAAAGAGAAGATGCTTCCTCCTGGTAGCCCTTGCAAACAAACCATACTTGTTAATTTTTCCCCCTAAAGGGAAGGAGTAAATAATCGGTTCATTTTTGTTTGTTAGCAGTGGAGCATCTACAGTTTTCAAGATATTATTTTGTGTGATGGTAGACAAGATGATAGATACCATCACAAAAGCTCAGTGTGATTTAATTTTGTTGAAAACTGAGTCAAGGTCATACCAAATGTGAAAAATCAGTAAAAACTTACTGACTTACCCACAACTTTTTATGGATCGTTTTCAAATCTCACAATATATTAGGCCTTGGAGGACACGAGTGACATGAGGGGCAATCACTCCCCCCCACACACAGCGCCATATAGGATCAGATTTTTTTTTACCCCTTAATAAGAAACACCTTCATTTAGAAACAGCATATGATGTTCATTTGTGCTATTTTTGTCTAATATTTAAATTTGCTTGGTGATCTGAAACATTTAAGTGTGACAAACATACAAAAAAAGGAAATCAAGAAGGGTTCAAACACATTTTCACACCATTATAAATGCTTCAGACCAACAAACTGCCAAAACATCTCATTTTACAGCAGCGGCCACGCTTGCTTATGATCAGTCAGTCAATTGCCTTTAATTAGCAGCACTTAGCTGCTACTTGGAACATGGAAGCAGGGTGAGGGTGTTCTCATTTTTTCACAAGAAACTTTCTTTTTTTTTTTTTTACATGACTGTACTTTCAATTCTGGGCTTTGTAAAAAGGAACAAACCTGAGGAGGTGTCTTGCTATAGTTGAGCGGTCTACTGTTACATTGGAAGAGGGGAGAAGAACAGGGTCCAGCATCAGGGTGGACATGATGGGATCCAAGAATTCATCTGGAGCATCTGCATATGTCTCCTCTTCCTGCTGCTGTCTGTCTGCATGAGACTAAATAGAGGCACAATGGAAACAAACATTCATGAGTACCTCCTATCGTCTTTTATTACTCTGGTAGCCTCTCCAAGTAAAATGATACCTTTATTTTATCAGCGAGGAGTCCAAAAGCTACAATCATATCCCCAGGCTTGTTGATCTTTTTCAATACTCTAATGGTCTGGGAGAAAAGAGTAGGAGAATACGATCGTCCATCCTTTGGGACAGTGGCACAGAAATTCTCCTCATCGCTGTTGGAGAAACAAAGCAACAGTCTGTTTCAGGATCAGATTTAACAGGGATTACAATTAAAGAAATGTAAGGAAACTGATATTTTTCTCTGTAGAAGAATGTTTTAAACATACCCCAGGTTTAGGTAGATTGTGCAGATGTCAGAAACGAGCTGCTGAGGTTTGAAGTCAAACTCACTGAAGTCCTTGACTTTAAGAGCGCCCATTTTAGGGCCCGCCAGGTGCTGCAGGAAGTAGTTAAGCATGGAGATGATCCTCTCAGCCAGGAATGGGTGCACAAAGATACCCTTAATTTCTGAGAAAAAAAAGAAAAGCAAAAGGCAGAAATAATCACAGTGAATGGATGAGGACAACAATTAAATGGGTTCATGAGTGTAGTGGAAAGGATGTGTAGCGGTCTTTTCTGCCTGACCTGAGGTGAGGAAGGCCAGTGTGCCGATGGTCTCATTGGACATGATGTTGTGGAAGCGTCCCAGCTGTCCAAACATCTGCAGGCTGGACTCTTTCTCCCTTCTGGCATCAGGGGCCAGGCCTTCCCAGTCCCCTCGATCCCTCTCCAGCTGCAGAATCTTGATTTTACTCAGGTACTACAGAGGAAAGAAGATTCAGCTGAAAAACGGAGTCTAAATCACATCAAAAATATCTTTAAAAACAATAAAGTTATTAATAATGATGCTACTATAGAACCGTTTTAGAAAGAGATATGCAGTAGATGACAAGTACTGATAGATTAAACTAGATTTCACCATCAGAATATTGTATAATGTCAGAATAATATTCCAGCAATGTTCAGAAAACATCACATAATACAGAACCAAGGCTGAAGGTTGTGAAGTCAAAATACATCACGGTCTCACCTGAATGGCCTCATCCAATAGGAAGATGGCATCATTCATCAGTAAATTGAGGAACCTGAGGAAAAGAGGGGGGTTCATGGCCTCCAGGTTTTCAGATGCATAGTTGGCCAAATGCTGAAATAAAACATACCAAACTAAATTAAACACATTTATGCCAGTTTGCAGGTATGCACTATCCATTTGTTCCTTTATTATGACTACATGGTTAAAAGGGTTTATACCAGCATGTGTTAAGTGTTAAGCAATTAATTTTATGTTAAAAAACTAAGGAAAAACTTTCCACTTTCACTCTGTCTCTTAAGCAGTAAGTGGTTCTTCATTGCTGGCTAGCTCCCCTGAAACAGGAAAATCCACCTGTTGGCCGTAATGATGGGGTGTGTAGAGCACTTTATAAAGAGAATAGTGTGGAGAAGAGAGTAAATCAGGTGCCCCAGTGGTTCGTTGACTGAATTCGACACTGTCCCCGCCTTGTGTGACTTTTTCCACTCAGTGGAATCAGTGCTGGCAGAGCAGATCACCACAAGATCCGAGCAGCACTACGTCGTGCCATTTTAAGGTGCGATTTAACCCCCAGTTAAATGAAGGTTAAGTCTTTTTTTTCCTTCCAAACACACCCAACAGTTTACAACATGATGTGTTATTATATGCACATAACACTACAACCACAACTAAGTTTGCAACAGTTATCAACAGGAAGGGAAAGAGGAAGGGGAAAAAATACTGCCACCTTACACCCTTCTTCACTTTTGATTGATGTGTGCAATGGACCAAAATCAAACAAAAAGAAACAAAAAATAGGAGCCTTCAAAGAAGAGTCGATAGAATTTTTGAAAACCTGATTTCCTTGTCTTGCTTTAAAAATTCATTAGGTAAACTGCGCTCAAAATGCCTGACCACATTATCTCATGGAGTGAATTGCTTCTTACTAGAAGTGAGGAAAACTGAAGCCCGAATGTAAGCAAAGGAGAGCACGAGGTGGCTGCAGAAGAAAAGTCAAACCAAGGAATTTCATGTTGCATGGCTAAAAAGTACAATCATCACACATCTAACATCTGAAATTTATATCTAGAACATCAACATTACCTTGATGCTCTCTCTGTAGTTGTCTTTTCCCCACATGTATTTAAGAGCTGGATACATAGGCCTTCTGTAGTTGAATTTCTGTTCAAACTGATGAGGATCACCTGTGGGGGGGGACCAGAGGAAACCTTAAACCCCGCATGTTTCAGCTCTCCTTCCTGTTTGCTTACACTTCAGAGTTTATCTCTTTATCTTGTTGTGCAGAGCACGTCCAGGTGAGCACACAAAACCTAGCTTCTTCACTGTTCACAAAAAGACCCTAAATAATACTACGCCTCACCAAGCCGAGCTCTTTTAATCACAGATGGTCTTAGTAACAGTTGACAGTTAACTTAACAGGAATGTTAACAAACAGCTGTTTCAGCTTTCCACCTACAGATCTTTAGAATCTAGAAAGTCTAAACTGTGTTGTACCTGTGAATTCAATGTCTACAAACACAGTAATGAGGGCCTCAGCCAGCTGGGGTGCGTGTCTATAGGAGCAGAAAACTCTTTCTCTCTGGAACACGATTGGCTGAGCAGCACCAGGGGTCACCGGCTCCATGTGGGGCATCACTGCCTCCAAAACCTCGGCAAGCTTTGCTCTTAAATGAGGGTTCTTCATCCTGTTGTCCAAACAAGACATGACAAATCTGAACGACTCTTCATTTCATCTGACTGAAATCACAGACATGGTCGATAAGGTCACTGACCTCTCTACGTTACCCATGAAGACAGTAATAAAGTTTAGAATCTGCTCTAGACTTTCTGCAGACGTCTCCAGGATGTCTTCTGCAAACCGACGAAGGAAGATGAAAAAATCTCCCAAATTTTCTGCAAAAAACTCTGACAGACAAAATGCAGATTAATGACTATCGTGTGAAATGCTCAATATTATTGAGATGAGTGACTAAAAACTGCGATATTGCATGCACAGATGCAGTCATTTCAAACCAGTCTGTAGTGTCTGCTGTGAATGAATCGCATGTACAAAAGCTTGCAGTGATTTACAAACTCACACCTTGAACTTTGACAACAAAAACGCAATTAAATGATCAGTGATGTTATTTATTACATGCCGGTGGGGTGTGGTAACATTCCGTCAAAATGATGTTTGCATGACGTTTTATGAAGTGGGGTAAGGCTTTTTAACACAACGTTCACACCTTCAAATTTAAGGAGGCGAAAGAAAAACACCTGATCCAACTCAATCCTGAGAAAATTAAGAGAAATTAAAAGGCTGAACATGTTGGCCCAGTATGACAAAAAGTAAACCTGAGTGTTTCACCCCATTGTATTTACTGTATAGTGAAATATCTGACGTACCAGGTACATAGCAGAGCATCGTGTTCTGCAGGGAGGGCAGGGGAAAACTGAGTGCTACATGTTCAGGCCCCTGGTTCCCCATACTGAGCTGAACGAGCAGAGCAGCAGTGGAAGCTTGTAGGTTAAGGCAACATTGCAGCATGGCAGGTTGTGTAGTGGCAGCTTTGGTTGAGAGATAGACAATCATCAGGCGCTCAAACTGCTCCAGGAGCTGCTCCGACATTGGGCTGCCTGTTCGCTGGGCCTCCTGCCACGTCACCTGGAGCCGGTGGAGAGACTGGCTCATCTTCACCATCTGCTCATGGAGTCTGCATGCACACATTATGCATGCAGACAAGTGCACAGACACAGTGGGAACAAGATAACATACGTTGGAAGTCTCAGTATTCTCTTTAGCTTCTATATGGAAAAGATCTGCGTTTGTCTGACTGTGTTTACCTGTGAAAGCCTAGATGCTGGGTGAGTTGTGTGAGGATGAGGTTTTCAGTCAGAAGGCTGTAGGACTGCGCCGACTCCATCGGCTGCTGGGGAGGCACAGGGATCAGGCAGGTCTCCTTATCAAGACCTGACATAAGAAAAAGTGGACAGTTTATTTATTACCAAAGGCGTTAAATTAACAATCTTGAAACCATTATAAATAAGGGTCACTGACATCCAGTACACTGACCTCGTGCATGCACATTGCGATTCCTCCTCTCTTCCTCACTCAGCTCTTTGAGTGCGCAGTAGGTTGGGTTGAAGGTGAGCAGTTTAGGTGAACGTGGCCTGCAGAAGGGCTGGCACAGCTTCAGCAGAGCTGCACCCAAGTTCAAGAAAAATGCATCTGAGGCGTACATCTGAAAGAAGATCTCCGGCATCTGATTGGCCCAGATCTTGGCTCGGCCAGCATTAGCTTGCAGGCAGCTGCCCAACCAGGTGAGCAGCAAGTGGCGGGTCTCACCAGACCGCTGGAGCAAGTTTTTCAAGATTTGGTGCAGCTTGTCATGAAACTGGCCCATAAACTGCAAACCAGTGAGAGAAGAAAAGGTCATTGACTCTGGTGTATTTTCAGTTTGGCAAACAGGCAAACAAATCAGGAGCAGCAAATGAAAAAGAAAGCGTTTACCTGGTGGATGTTGGCCTCTTGGACCTTTGTTTCCTGGGCGCTGGAGCGGGAAGGGTTCAGGAAGTAGCCGTGCCCTTCTACCACACCTGGGGTTTTCAGCAAGCAGGATATATTGAATACTGTCCCCAGTAGGCTTTTCTGGTACTGCAAACCATTAGCTGGGTCTTTGGGCTGGATGTGTTCAACGAGTACCTGTGAACATAGAAAAAAGAGGATTTAAAATCGTCTGCTGTTGTCAGAGGGTGCACAACATTACCACAACATTCGCTAAAAGTCTGTCTCTGTACCTTGGCAATATCTTTATGGTGGCTGAAATAGAGGAGAACATCCAGGTAGGAGTAGAGAAGAGGCTGGCACAGGTCCAAGTCCTTGACACGTCCCTGGAAGATGTCGAACACCGGTACCATAACCTCCTCAAAAGTCCGCACCTCCTGATCAGACAGCAGGCCAGCAATGACCTCCTCCACAAATTCAACCACTTCGTCTGGATCTGAATCACAGCAGAGACATTTAGGCAGAAAACTTTACACATAACACTTATAACTTTACTCAAAACTCAAGACAAAACAGTTGGGCCCAGTCCATGACCTACGTGCTCCATTGAAGCTTTCCAGCAGCAGGTCCAGAAGTTGTTCGTAGACATTCTGGCTGATGTAGATCTCTGGTGTGAGCAGGACTGTTCGTGTGTTAGAAACGGTCAGATTCTTACAGCGAACAGCAAACGAAAGTAACTTCTCTGGTACCTTTGTGATCTGGAGGTGAGATAAAAAGAAAGTGAATGAATTATGGAAAAGTGTGGGTTATTTTTATGTTCCAATTACTTAGAATACTCTATTAACAGATGGCCATCTCTAAAAATAGTACCACTAAAGAGCGACAATTACAATCATGCAGAGGGGGGAGAAAAAACAAAAACCCAGTTACCTCTTCCTTAGCCCTCTGATAACAAGCAAAAAGGTAAGGGATGGCACATTTCTCTCCAGCATCCCGGTCAGCAGACAGGTTAACAGCACTGCATGACGTCATATAGATGAGCTGGTTTCCCGGCTCTAGCAGCAGCAGACGGTTAAAAAGGGCCTGGAGGACAAAAGAAGAAGCATCACTGACACAAATCAGTCTGACCAACACATTTCAAAAGCCCCTAAAACAACGAAGTCTTCATGTCAGGCATTTTCTTTATGAAAATCAATTTTTACGCAATGCGTCAAAATGTAATGTTTTTGCATCTGATGGAATACGAGGTTTCTTCAGCCACTTTGCCAGACATGTAGAGGTTCACGGTAAGGTGAGAAATGAGACGGAAGAAAAAAAGTGATAAGATTAAAAACACTTTATTGACATTTGACCTGTTCTATGTTGTCCATGTCCAGCCAGTCCTGCCCATCTAGATCTGCAGCCATCTCCTCCAGGTAAACACACCGAGGAGGGATCCCATTACCTCCTCTCAGACTAGGGTCACCTAGGGGGAAAATAAAAAAATAAAGTCAATTAAGATGTTTTTACACATGGCAACTTATTATCTCTTAGACTACGTGCACTGAATTAACTGGTGCTGAGAAATAGATCAACAGTCCAACAAATAACTGCTACATTTCCTCAACATCATCACTCATCCCTGAGTAGTGGTGGAGAGACTCACACAATGAGACCTCACAGTAGGGATGGTTTTTATATTGTCTTAAAAGGTGCTGAGTCATTTGTTACTCACAGGACAGCAAATCAAGACAGTGTGCTGCATCCAATAATACCTCTAATAACAGAGCTCGGTACTATTTAGGAGAAACACACTCATCACCCAGCACCTGACTGCCTTTTAGATCAAAAGAAGGAAAATCAGCTGACAATATGGCATGCAAGACTTTAGTCTGCACAAGCCTCTCACGCACAAGGTTTTAAATAGTCCTACCTTAGGTATTTAGTATTCAAAGGTATTGGTGATAGCTGACCAATTAAAGCAAATTCTATATCATTTTCACACTGATGCATTTAATTGATGTCATTATTACGAGGTTTACATTATAGTGAATCTGGATTGCTATAGTTCCATGTCTCCCCTCCAGATATAACACACTTACAACACAGATTTGACCAAGCGAGCACATAAGTTTGTCCACCATTTTTGACCTGCTTTGAATTAGATGTGTGTGGAGCTGATCCATCATCATCATCATCATCATCAAATGAGAGAAAATGGAGTATTTCTAACTTAGGGGCTGATTTTTAAATCAGAGCTTAACATGACTGAATTTGCAGAGACACTCCTTTATCTCATCTACTTAAGTTTTTCCCCCCCTGTTGGTGTTTCTGTGGGT
Organism: Aulonocara stuartgranti; assembly: GCF_965226115.1. NCBI lineage: Eukaryota > Metazoa > Chordata > Actinopteri > Cichliformes > Cichlidae > Aulonocara > Aulonocara stuartgranti. The sequence continues at coordinate 19,712,269 of NC_138950.1, forward strand.
TAAAAACTTGGCCGTGTGTGGGTATAACCTGGAAAGAGCACAGGAGACGGCTGAGGATGGCCAGCAAATGTTATAACCTAATACCATTTTAGCCGTTTGCCTCATATCCGCCCACTCAAGTTATTACTTACAGTAAAGCTAAATCAATCAGCATAACATGTCAGTGTTTGAACATGCCTTTATATTGGAAGTGCGATGTATAATCCTGGTATGTGTGTGTGCTTCTCTTCCACACATCCATCTTTTGTTTTTTCTCTGTGTCACGGCCACACACTGTACAATATGGTGGGTGGATAGTCCTAAAATAATGGGTGCATGTTAAGCTCCTCTGACTGCCACCCAGCAACGATGCTATTGGTCATCGGCAATGCCATTGGGGGTTTAGTATAACTGGACTCTGGATCAATCACCCAACCCTAGTAGGGCTTAAGTCCCACAGATACAGCCCAAATTATTTTAAAAAGTTTAAAGTTTACATATCAGCATGTGACAAAAATCATACAGCCAGCCAGGATTAGGAGCTAGAAGTACTGCAGCAGTGAAACCTCTATGGTATGACTCTCACAGAGCCCTAATTTCAACACTGGTGGGTCAGTCTGAAATTAACTGATGAGGGAAAGAATGGTCATTTCAAAATTGATATAATGCATTTAATTTTGTACCTTTTTGGCCCTTTTTTGAGTTTAGAAACCACAAACAATACTAAGAAGTAACATGAATAGATGTTTTGATCCATATTATCCATACTGAGTTAATACCCAGGGGCCGTGCAAATCACAGTCAACTTACTGTTGTCCAGAGTGATGAGAAATATTCGCTGGATCATGTGATTGACATTGAGCTGCTCGCACAGCTCCTGCCGGGACCGGAAGGAGCGGCTAATCTCTGCCACAGAGTCGTCATTGTCATCAACGCTGTCTGAAACCGAGTTTTCTGACTCCGACTGGCTCTCACCCGAGTCCTCCACTGTGAAAGCACATACAAAAGCCAAACATGAAGCAGCAGGTTAGCATAGCACAGACAGTCCAATAAATTAATATTTTGGCTAGTTTAAAAATAGATAAATCTCATCCGTGCTACAAACTGGTGATAAAACTGCCTTTTTCGAACAAAAAGAAAATCGAGAAAAGTTTCTAGGATCTAAAAATGATCTTGACTGATGGCTAAAAATCAGGGGGCAAGTTATAGAAGGGCATAAAACTGCTTCCATCTTGACATTTTTCACTGTATGAAATGTCATTAAGAAATGCAATTAATGGGACAGAGGATGATCTGAAAGACCAAGAAAACTCTCGAAAATAATCTCTGATACAGAAGTGGTGGTGCATCGTTTTCATGCAAAGACCTTTGGTATAAATAACATGAATTTGGAAACACAGTCTGAGAAAAATCATCTTATTGTTCATGAAGTGATACATAGGTAACACTGGAACCCTGCTGTGTGCAGCGGCTTTCAAGAGAAATCACTAGAAGAAAAACTTACCTGGAATTTCATCACAAAAATCAACATCTGAGATAAACAAGTTACTCTGGAAGCAAATGCTGTGACTGTTGCATGGGGATATCCTCCTTTGGGGTGGAGCTGCGTGATTTACAGAAAATGCACAGATGCAGGCATGCAGTTGCTAAGGTCCATTTGGGTCTACTGATAGAAATGTTGTCATTGGGCAGTAAGCAGAAAGATCCATTCTTGAATTTTTTTTGTGATAGCATGGAGTCATCTGTCAAGACTTTCTATTACAATGTGCATTAACTACACCTGTGCCCCTGGGGCGGACTTCAAGCCGACCTTATTAACGTATTCCAGGAATAGCTAGTCATCAGCAGTGTCTGCAGCTGTCCACACAACAGAGTATAATCAACTTTTACATATCAGCACACTCAGACAAGCTGGCTTCTATAAAAGGACGTGACCTATGATTATCTACCTCAAAGCCTACACACTTTAATTCCAGACAATGTTAGGAGAAGTTGGGATTCTGTCCAAAGTAACACACAACACAAATCAGTCTACTTCAGATATGTTCTGACTGCTTCTTATACTGTATGAAATGTGATCATTCTACTCACGTGGTGGTTGAGTAGAAAGCTGTTGAGGTTTCTGGCCTGATGCAAACTGTTTGGCATCAGCCAGTGAGCTGAAGAGGGCAGCAAAGGGGTTGCGGGAGATGTTCTGGTTGTTGTTGCCCTGGTCAGTCATCTCATTGGGGCTCAACACTTACTCCATCCAAGATCCCAGCTCTAGGGACTAGCTATCTTTTAAAAAAAAAAAAAAAAAAAAAAAAAAAAGGGGGCAGATGGCAATTTCAGCACACTTAAATGAACAGTATCATCATCACACACAAACAAGTGTATTTTTGTTTCGTTTGGTCACTGTTACTTTGATTTAATATGCAGATCTTCATGATGTTGGCCACTTTACCAAACTCATCTGTCCAGCACACTCAAATTCAACATGTTTTACTGTCAGCACGTTGTTGCCTTCAGGGTACAGTTGCACAACCTCAAGTACTATTAAAGAAGGCAGAGCCTTAAGGGAACCAGTAGCTCTGCTTTAATTTGTCACATGACTGTCTGGAGGCTAAATGCACTTTTTGCACCTTCGTCACACCTCCCTCTGCACCTCCCTCATCTCTCCCTACAAATATATTCTGAAAATGACACAATTAACATTCCTTTTAATCTTAAGTTGTTAAATTGCAAACACTGGCTTAAAATAACATCTTGCTATTTAGGGCTTCTCACAACATTTTTGGTTTTAGTGTGTTTATCTTACATATTTTACATCATCTTACATATTAAGCCAGTATATAAGCTATAGCTCTTTTGCACACATCTCTTTTTCAAATCTCCATGTTTTGTCTCCTTTTCTGTCTTCATTTATTTATTTGTATTTATATGTTCTATTTCTATTGTATATATTCATCAGCATCTGTGGGTGGACAGCAAAGAAAGAATTTCATTGCACAGAGGAATGCCTTTTTCTCTTGTGACACATGACAATAAACACTTTGAATATTGAATCTTAGTTTCACAGCTTAATGGTCATCATAACTTTCTTTTCATCTTTACAAGGTAATAGAGTTATTAAATATTATAGGTAGTAAATATTTCAGTGTATTACATTTAAACAGCAATAATTTCCTACATAGAAAAACTACTAGTGCCCACCAAGGACATGTTTTTTTTTTTTCTACACAACAATGAGACACGTCGAGGCATACTGTATATGAGAGCAAGAACTGTATGTAAGACTCCAGTGACAATTTAGTCAAACTGGAGCTCCAACAAAGCCAAATATTCAAGAAGACTGTTCCTGCTTAAGGTGGAAACAACAAACTTGTTTCACCACTTGAGGGAAAAACACAGTGAAGTACTACCAGACTATAAAGGAAGAGATTCAAGCAGCTGGTGATGTGAAACCCAAAAATAATTATGACACCTTGTTTCAGTGAATTCACACTTTGAATTAGGTAGTACATCATCAGTGACAGGAACTCGATGCAAAAGAAGGGCAAAGAATGCCCTTCATTTACTTATAGTTATAAATACACCTGACTGCAAGCATCAATAAAACATTTACTATGTTGTTTTTTTCATCATAAATATCATTACTGCAAACTGTCTTGAAATACTCAGCATCTCAAACTGAGTGGCTTGGAGACACTGTTCGAGTGACAAGGCTGAGGTGGTTTGGACATGTGCAGAGGACGGATAGTGGATATATCGGATAAAAGGTTTTGCACATAGAGCTGCCAAGCAAGGAGAAAAAGAGGAAGACCACAGAAGAGTTTCATGGATGCAATGAAGGACCTGCAGATGGCTACTGTAACAGAGGAAGAGGAGGATGCAAGGAATAGGGTGAGATGGTGATAGATGATCCCCTGTGGTTTCCCCCTACAGGGAGCAACCTGAAGAAGAAGCAGCAGCAAATGTTCTTGAAACATCATGATATAATTTTTAAGGGCATATCGCCCAGCCCCAATTTAAACTGAATAGATCTGTTTTAAAGAAGATGGTAAGCTGTCTAAATGGGCACTTGTTGTTATTACTATAAAACAGAGTGTACCTCCACGTGTATTAGACATCGTGAGATGATAACCTGGGACAAAAAGGTCGTGGTCTGCTGAACCCTACTTTCTGATGATGTTCGAAAGTTTTTAGCACGACAAACAGTAACTCAGTAACATTAACAGTAACATATGGACTGACCGCCAGTCTAGGTAGAGCTCACCTCTTCCGCAGATTACAGTTACTGTGCATAGTCAGGTTTATCAGTTCAGCACCTTACAGCTTTAACTCTGACCACTTTACGAAGACTACTTCCCAGCTAGTCACCTTTACGCTGTTCTGAGAGAGTCACATCACCCGTTAGCCGTGTTAGTGCGCAGAAGATGAGCTGCTTGACGGTTTTGTGCTAACTAGCTAGCAGGTGGAGCTAGCAACCCTGACCGCCCTGCTGGTGCTGGTGCTGCTGCTGCTAAGCTGAGCTGTCATGGGGTCACCAAGGCTCGATTTCAACTTTAATTTCATAAACTCAAATGAGGATTTCAGGTATTATCAACCTCAATAATATATACAAACGATAAAGACGGCTGTCGTACCTGTTTGACGAGAAGTAATGTGTATTTTGAGTTATAAAATTGCTTCTACGAAACCAATGCCAGTTCCTCAGTAAATAGTAAACGTTTTCTTCTTTTTCCTAAAACGGCTGCTGCGAGCTGTATCAGTCCGTCGGCGCCACCGTTCGGTCAGGAGTGATTATTGCGTTGGAGAATTTCTTAATTCACTTAAAATAATAAAATAATATTTTATTTTTTGCCATCTATAAGTTTAAAAAAAATTGAGTCATTATGGCCTTAAAATTGGAATTTCAAGTTTTCTCAATTCCAACTTATTTTCTCAGACATTTGGGTTAGTAAGTTTAAAAAAAAAAAAAAAAAAAAAAAAAAAAAAAAAATATATATATATATATATATATATATATATATATATATATATATATATATATGTGTGTGTGTCTATGTGTGTGTGTCTATGTGTGTGTGTGTGTGTGTGTGTGTGTGTTTTGACGTTTTTTCAGCACTCTGCTGGTGGTAAACGCCTGTTTTCAGTCTATTTATTTCTAAACTTTACATTCTTTCTTTTACACGTTTTGACAGTTTATAAAACCATAGTAAACCTTTCTGATATCTTTTCAGAGCCTGTATTGGTATTGGTTCGATATTAGTGTAATAAGATCGATACTTTGTTTCTGTCCTCTAAATTAAATAATTTTTTTTTTGGGGGGGGCGAAAAAAATGAAAAAATATTGAAAATACATGAAAAGCTGAAAGGTGTGATTTGTTGTGTGAACCAATCATTGTGCTTAACACTGGAAGTCAAGTATTTCAAAATGTTGAGATTATAAGATGAAGTTGTGATTTATGGCTGGCAAAACCCCTGCAGCAGAAAGACGCTTCTACAAAAAAGAGAGGAAACGGGGGACAAGAGGAACCAATTAAACAGGCAAAATGCACAACAAAATATATAAAATCATTGCAAGTGAGGTTCAACACAGCAACAGACATGCAATATAAACACACAAACAGTCACAAGATGCAGAATGACTGCAAAAAGATGTAGACAGAACCGAATGAGATGCAACCTGAACAAAACTACAAACTGAGTCTTTGAGTCTATCTCATTTGTAGAAGTTGTCTTTGTGATTTAACTGACTCTCCCACTTTTTTCCTACTAAATTACTTGATTTGTTTATGACGTCTTATCTCAGAGCTCATTTTACATATTTACGCACAAGTTAATTTCCATGAATTCCCACAGAGCTGCTATCCAAGCAAACCTAACATGAACCTAAATATCCAGTAGTAGTGTAAGTCTTCTACCCACTCTAATAAGACCATTATTACCATTAATCTTGAATGAAGTACGCAGTTGTTATTGCACATGTTTGGTTTTGCTTTATTCTTAGTTCAGGAACCTCAAACACTGATGATAATTTACCCATGTCTCGACATCTGGAAGTTTTCACATTTACAAAACTACATGGCTTTAATAAATCAACACTTCTGAGTAGCAGTGTTAAAGGCAGTGAACATATGCAACTCTGAACACAAATTATAAATATTAAAAAATCTGATAAAACCTCAGTTGACTGATTTAAGGTTGACTTGCAGTTATTTAACATGACTGAGTTAAGTGTAACTACATTTGCTTATTTTTTAGCACCTCAGCTGCAGTCTGTCCAGTGTGTCAGATCCTGTCAGCTATGACACATCTGCCTCCCACTAAAGCCTGAAATGTTTGCTGGCCATCAGCAGAGGGCAGCAGCAGACGTATTGTTAGAAGCCCATTTCAGATTATCAAACCGCTCAAAAAATTAAACACTTTCATGAGAATATTAATCAAGTCAGTTAAACTTCTGGGATATTAATTTGAGCAGTGAAGTAGCGTGGGGGTGGGTTGTTAATCAGTTTCAGTGGCTTTCGTGTTAACGAAATGACCAATATATGCACTAGAGAGGCAACAGTGAGACAACCACTAACACAGGAATGGTTTTACTGGCTAGGTTTGTTGTCTCTGGTAGCATGAAGCAATACCTGGTCCCTCACCTGCTAGTGAGCCCTGTGCTCACTGCCTGGCACTGTGGAGAACAATTAGCATTTGCAATAGAATACCAGAATTGGCAGGTCCATCACCAGTATCCTGTGCTTTTCACAGATGAGAGCAGGTTCACCTTGAGCACATGTGACAGACATGAAAATTGAAGAAACCATGACCGGTTTGGTGGTGGGTCAGTGATTATCTGGGGAGGCACATCCATGGAGGGACACACAGACCTCTATAGGCTAAGCAACAGCACCCTGATTGCCATTAGGTATCAGGATGAAATCCTTGGACATACTGTGAGCTGCTACATTTGACTTCAGCCCTCTGTAGGTTGATCGTTTTCATTTCTTTCAATGTAGCCTCCTTTAATTCCTGACAGATTACCCCATCTCCATATTTGTGTATTGTCTTCAATCTTGCAGCTTTTCCCCTATTAAAGCCAGAATATCTTCAGTAAATAACTTTTATCATGGAGAGTTTTGAAGACAAACAGTGGAGAAAAATGAGACCTGACTGAGTATCATTTAATGTTTTATGAAACTTTCTGTCAGTCCTTCCAGACTTGGTCAGTTTGTACAAAGCAGCTTCAATACTGAACAGTGCTTAACATAAAATAGAGTTTCTGCTGTCCACAGACCATATCAATGTCCAGACAACATGTTTGATTTTTAACTGAAACTATGAGAACAAAATTATAAAAATAACAGATTTCTTCATGTACAAGAAAACGTACAGCGTTTCTCAAACACATTTAGCAACATTGACAATAAAAAAAAAAAACCCAAAAACAAACATAACTTCTTATATCCAACATGATAAGGACAAATTTAGTACAACGAAAAATGTAGTGTTTAATCACTTACTTCATGAGCATCCTTCTCTTTGATGTGTTAAATCTTAAATACTTTCCACTGAGCTGCTTATTCACCATTTTACAAAATAGGGTGCGATATTTACAGTTAAACCTTCAATTGTAATTCTGTAAAAATGTTGTCACAGTCTTCGTTTTCAGAAGCCTCAGCCTCTCAGTGAAATGTGTTTCAGTCTTTGTTTGCAGTGGCTCCTTCTGTCTTCATGGCTTTTTTTCTCCTTCACATGATGTACAAGAAGCCCCACTAGTGAGTTCCCTTTGACCTTTTCTCTTGGTGCATCTGCTCCACAGTAGTCCAGTAGTGTTCTAGCACTTAGTGTTCACTATTTGCTGTACTGCACCCCTTTGCCCCGCCTTAACCAGTCCCTCCACGGGGATTGGTTTTTGTCCTGATCGCAGTCTGAATTCCAGGAGGAGGCCGACGACTGGCGTGACCAAGATGAAGCCGTTCTGCTGGGTCTGCGAAAGAATGACATGCTGTTGTTGGAGGCGGGCTTCTTCTGAGGCTGCTCCAACTGCTGCTGGGACTTGAGCTGCTGGTTGATGAAGATCTGGATGTCATCCTGGGGAAAGGTGGGGAGGAAGAGGAATTGAGCAGCAAGACTTAGGAGCCGGGGCTCAGTCTGGTATCCCATGATTGGCAAAGATAACATGTTAGTACTAGAGTCGTAGTATTAAAGAAGCAAACTAGTTATCATTAAGTCCCACGAGAAAACCAACAAAGTACTGACTCTTTAAAAAACATGGAGCTGCCAGGCAGGAGGAAAAGAGGAAGACCTCAGAAGATTCATTGATGTGGTAAAGCAGCGGCCGATGCGCTGCAGGTTTTAGATATCACCCTGGGTCAACATACCTGAATCAAATGATTAGTTTATTACCAGGCCTCTGAAGAACTTCAAGACATGTTGAGGACATAATTTAGCCATTTAAATCAGCTGTGTTGAATCAAGGATACATCTAAAACCTGCAGGACACCGGCCCTTGAAGCCTGGAGTTTCCCCACCCCTGTGGTAAAGGATGAGATGCAGAGGGGTGGTGTGACAGAGGAGGAAGCTAGGGATAGGGTGAGACGGAGGCAGATGATCTGCTCCCTTTAGGAGTCGCAGCAGCAGCCGGAGGAGGAGGGAAAAGAAAAACTATATTGGTTTAAAGCTATTGATCACAGTCTTGAAATCAAACCATTGGGAGATGGATTGAGACAATGTGCTTCTAGGCATATTTGTTCATAACAGTAAAAAGAGGTTATAAAACACCTTCCTTGTCAGCGTTCAGATTCATTAAATCTATGAAGTTCTGAAGGCAAAACTGGTCCAATAAAGTGACTGGTCAGTGCCTATGACCGGTCACTTTTATTTACTCAAACGGTCTGACTTCCGTTTGAGTAAATAACCTTTTCTTTGCATGCCTTTTGTATTAAATAATCATTTATATTAATCTTACATTACTTTATTTTTTTTATAATTTATATGTTTTTATCTTGTGGTTGCTCAGAAACACAGTATTTAAAGAAGTGAATCAGTGGTTTGCTCTAAATATTATCTGTATTATCTTCATCAGAGCATGAAGGCTCAGACACTGAGGCAGATGGCTCAGCTTGGCATAATTACTCAGCAGCAGAAGGGCTCAGAGACACATGCCGCTCTTATCCCTCCAAACTGTCAGGACATGGAGATTTATGATGGTGCCTGTCTCTGACTTTCTACTCTAGAATCTCAGACCGATACATCAATCTCAAACGCAGGCAGTGCCTCTGAAAATGTGGCCTTCCCATCAGCGATGCAGGTGATTAAACGTAATAAGAATGTGCTGAAGCAGAAGGCCCTGCAAACAGGCTACGAGATGATAGGACAGTGTGACAAAGTGATGCGAGAAAGATCATTAGACTGGAGGTCTACAGAGAAAAGTGAGTGGTTTACCTGCCAGGCCTCCAGCTCCTGTGATAGCTCCAGTTTGCGTTGGATGGCTTCCAGTAACTGGTTGTTGAGAGACATCATATCGTTTTTACTTCTCACCAGCTCTTCTTCCATTCGGTTTTTCCTGCAAAGAAGTCACACAAAGATCTTTAAAGTAAGGATTTTAACATCCATAACAAGTTAAAACTCAGGGCTGAGCCATGCTCGGGAACTAGGAATTAGTGTTTTTCAGTTTTAAAAATATAAAACATGTAATCTGGAAAGCTTGAACTTTCTCACTTGAATTGGATAAATAAACTCATTACTTACTTCGCAATAGCTTCATCTCGGTCTTTGATGGCCTGTTGGACAACTTCAGTTTGATCTTGAACGCTCTGCAGCTTCTGCATCAGTTCAGCATTTTCTTGCTGCAGCTGCACATTCTGCAGGAAGACGATAAGAGCTCTTTAGACCACAGTATAAAATACTACATAATGAATGTTTATCTGCTTGTCAAATGCAATTCTGAGGCACACAAACATCTCTGAATTTAGATACCGCATCAAGATCAGTAGGGTCAGCACTGGTGCAACCTTTTTGTCATACAACTGGTGCTGTCCCTCTTTGACGGACGGGTCTGTTCATCCCTCGGTTACCTGATCTCTCAGCTCCTGTGTCATGCTCAGATTCCCACTCTCGTCACCCGTCGTTTCGACAAAACCCTGATTCAGCTCCTGGGACAGAGGCATTAACAGAGAGATCAGGTGTCAGCGGTGTGTGCATCAAAAGGACTTTCTGTGGCGTTGGCCTACTTGTGGAGGTGCACTCGCGGAGGAAGGGGTGAGGCTGGCCCCTTTAGTTACACTGACAGACTCATGTTACTGCTCTGAATGTAAGATAAATGCCACAAGACACAACTGGACTATTGTAAACGCTCGCGCAAAGCAATCTGTCCTGTGTGAACACCCTGTGGTGCCTCAAACAGCCACTAGGGGGTAGATAGGTTGGACTGCTATAGTATGTGAGCAGGCTGCTTTCTGGATCTATGATTTATGCTTTTCCTGCATCTGCGTCCAACCTCTAGCAAAGAAAAAACAAAGTAAGGAAATAACTCTGCTTTCAGTACAATTGTCTCTCATCGTACAACAGAAAGAGATGCACTGTTGGAGTGTTAAACGTCGCATCTCTCACCTGTAAGTTGTGTGTTTGAAAAGCAATAAATGCGCTCTGCCGTGTTGGTACAGCCCTGCGTTTCTTAGACGTCAGAACTTCAGATTGTTTTGTGTACATTTCTTTATGATTCGAGGACATGACAAAACCTACAGTGTACTATTCCCGTCCTTCTCATGTTTCAAACAACAAGGTCAGCCTTTTGTTCGCATTTCCTCTCCCTGCCCCATTTGCTGTTCGTGTGTGCGCAGCTCACCTGTGGCCTGGATGCCTGTGAAAGAGTTTGAGCCACGCCCTTCAGCCGATGCAACATGGCCTTCAGGTCTTCCTGCTGATCGGCGACTTCTGACTGCTCTGAGCCGTTCAGCTCCTGGGTCAGCGGGAGGAGTAACTGAAGGATGGACCCCATTTCTTGCGTTAACTATGAAAAAAGGAAGAAACGTGTTGATATGTGCTTGCTGTGACTTTCAAAATAGTGTCAGCCGCATTAACACATGAACCAAAATATTAAACGTGCAACAAAAGTTACATAGCTTGGAGGATGCTGCTCGAATTCTGACCTACATTTAGGTCCATAAACTCTTTGCCTTACCACACCATCACAATGGATTTTAAATTAAGCAATCAAGATGTGATTGAAAAGCAGACTTTCAGTTAACTGAATTAACTGCTTAGGAATTACAGACTTTTTCATAAAATCCTTTGCAGGGAAGTCTGGCTGCAAAGGATTTTAATCAGTCGCCTGGAGATCAGGCGACTGACTTGGCCATTGAAGTATATCCCATTTCTTTTCCTTGAGAAACTCTTGGTTGCTTCTACAGTATGCTTTACATTTCACATTCACCCTACTGCTTTGGACCTAACAGCATATTAAAAGGAATTTCTGTGTGTTATACAAGTTATTTCTTCTTCTCTGTTCCTGCGAGCATTCCCCATCTTCTTCTCACATGTCTTGAATGACATCATGTATTTATACGACTGGAGGAGTCAGCATTACCTCATGGGCATATTTAACTTACCTGAGTCATGTGTATCACGTGACAGTGCTTATCTGATCATAACAAAAATAACTAAACAGGAACAGTTTCAGGTGATAAACAGTCACAGTTGTTTGCATAAGTTTTAACACCCCTGACTCTGAGAAAGTTCTATATTTAAGAGACAATAAAATCAGCCTGAGTAAAAAAATGCTTAAAAATTGAACAGTAATTGTGGCTGCCACAAAAATAATGAGCTTTATGTTTTAGTGAGGTATTGCCATCATATACCCCACATGTGACAACAATGTGGAAAGTCTCCGACAATGTGGTAATGACAAACAGGAAATGTGACTCACGAGTGCAGCAACACATTACTTTTTCCTGCTGCAACACAACAATAACAGCAGACACACGGACGGTGAGAAGACGTTTTCTGCTCTCTCCCAGACACAACTCCAACACGTGACTTCTGCACAAGTCCTCATCCAGGACTTCACTCTGTACAATCAGGAGCTTCACGCCTTGGTGACAGTGTGACAGCAAACACGCTGTCACACTGTCACCAAGAACTCGCACAACATGTTCCTGCATGGCGTCCCTCTCTGTAGAGAGAGCTACCGTGCTTTTGCTACAACATTTTCAAACGCTTTCCAAAATTCAGAGTATAAATGATGTATCTCTGGTGCTATAAATGTGCGATCTCATTCTCAAGAAAGACAACTTGATCATTTCATTTCCAGTCATCACAGGAACACAGTTTCCCCTCAAAACGCACGTGACCTGTGAATCATTGCAGGCCCACTGCAGCAAAAGCCAACCACAGTATGGAGATAGTGTGCAGCTGTTCCTACACAGAGCTGTTTGCATGTTTTTCCAATTTTGTCTTGCAGTGACTCGACAGCATTCACATTAGTGCTATAAGAGGAATTTTACTTTTTTTCCTAGTACTTTTTTGTGTGTTTGTGCTTTACAGTACGTATAATTTTAGATCATAACACTGATACAGGATAACACATCACAATGTTGCAAAAAATCAACGTTGAAGAAAAGTCATGCTTATTGCACCTAGAGATACTAAAATACCAACAATACAAATACAGAAAAATAAATGATAAATTATTCTTACTGCTTCGGGGGCACAAATTCGTAAACTTGAGAACAGTTTGGGACTGCAGTTTCTACCAATCATCATTCAAACAGGAGAAATTTAAGACGTTAACTCTTCAAAGCTGTGGACTGACAGATAATCGGTGCTCAAATAAGTATTAAAGGAGCAGGATTGTTTATGTGAGGCTAACACAGACAGTAAAATTGTCTCTCTCTTAGTTTTAAGATCACCTGCACTTGATTACAATGATGTTGTGCATCTACATGCGCCCCCCTGCATTCCTTTCTCCCTCATCACTCTGTCTTCTAAGTGGAGTGATGTTTATGTATAAGGTCACGAGTAGAGCAGGGCGATATGGCCAAAAATATTTATCACGATATATATTTGAAAATTTGCGATAACGATATAACCGACGATATAATTGATGCGAGACAAAATACAACTCCACAACATTACTAGCGCAAAAAGACAACCTTCCATTTATTTTCACTTAAACAAGAAGCTGGTTTTTATGTACATTAAAGCTTTATAAAAATGTAACAGTGCAAATGCAAATTCCTTGCTGAAAGTTTAACCAAAAGGCATTTCCAGTAGAAATGGGCTGACATATCCTGAGCATAACCATGTATAATATCCACTGAAGTTAAAAAGAGGTGCTTTGCAACATTAAACTGCAGTGTGCAGTACGTATTTTTCGCACCATAAGGTGCACGGGATTATAAGGCACATTAAGCGAAACAAAGCAGTCAGATAAATCAAACTTTATTAAACTCATTCTTCTTGCTTCCTCCACTTCTGTACCATTGATTCATTAATGTTGAATTCTCTGGCAGCTGCTCTATTCCCATGTTGTTGCAGTATATTAATGACTAACCTCGTATTGTGGATGGATTATCTCAGTTGTTCTCCTGACTGAAGTTTGGTCCGTTTACAGCATCCTGCCATGCGATTGCATTTGTCTCTAACCATGAAGAACCTTCACGTTAGCTTCACTGTTTATGTTATGCTAACATAGCTGTGTCGCTAGCGATCACGTAGCACATCATTATATACCAGCTAGCCCAACTTCAGTAACCCTACAAACGTCACTGCTGTTTAGTTTCCTGTCTTCATTTATGTTGGAAGTGATAGCAGAGCTGTAAGTTTGATTTTTTTCAGAAATCTCTCCGTCAGAACATGCAATATCATGCTTAGGTAACTAGCGAAACTAGCGAGTTAACTTCCGCTAGCTTCCTGCTAACTTCTAACTCCGTTAAATGTAATAACTTTTGTTTTCATGGATGCCTGGAAGTTAAACTTTATAGTTACACCTGGTAAAGCAGCAATGCTGATCGTTTTATTAAAGATGAAAGAATTTAGACAGTTTTTAACTCTAAGTGATGCTGCAGTGTTGTTTGACCTGAAGCATACGGAGTTTAGGACCCAGATTACTCCCAGATTTAAGAGCATCTTAGTCCGACAAATACGACAATAACAACGGCCGCTTGCATGTTCTGCAAAAAAATGTGCTTTGTCGTGTATCTGACGGACAAACACCAAACCAGTTCCACATCACTGAAGTTGCACCATTTTTACAAACCAATTCTGGTTCATCTGTTTCACTCAACAATCGGCCATGTGCGTATGAAAACAAAGGCACTGCGCATGCGCGTTTTACTCCCATTCTATCGCGATATTTCATTTTCCTATCGTTGCCTAACATTATACCGGTATTACCGTGAACGGTATAATATGGCCCAGCCCTAGTCACGAGACATCTTACCATTAGCTTTACTCTTATTCACAGTGAACTTTATATTTTTAAATTAAATTGAAATGAAATACTTCAATCAGCCACATGAGGCATGTTTTGGATGTTTTTTTTATAAAACAATATGCTTTGACTGTATTAATCAGTAAACCTACCTCTTCTTTGCTGACTCCGAGGCCTGTTATCTCCAGGCTACTTTCCAGCTCAGACAGCAGGGAAGTGTCGCCGTAGCTCCTGGCTTCCTGCAGGGACACCTCCTCCTGAAGCTCCTCCACCTGGGCCTGCAGCTGCTGTGAATGACCCCGTGCAGCCTCCACCTCTTGCCGCGCCTCGGCAAGCTGAAAAGCACAGAGAGCGAGAGGCACATGCACACATGAACGAAAACAGAAATGTGACAAGGATAACACGTCCGACAGATGAAGAAGCTACGATAAAAATCACATTATGAATCCTGCTAGATTACACAGATCCCTGCTTTTAGCCTAAGAGTCAAATGAGCTCTGGAAGGAGCTGTAATAGGAGACTCGTGTAAGCAGACTGTACCAACAAGAGAAAGAAATCCTGACATGCCAGATTCCAGCCTAAAGCCAAACATGAAACTAAACGAACACGAGTGGAATCCAGAGTTGCGGGTGAGAGATACAGTGACGGGAGTGAGGTGATTGTTTAGCGGTACTTTCCGCAATCCCACCGAAACCCAGGCTGGCAGAGAGGGAGCAGAAAATCTTTGTCATTGTGGTTCTTTTAGTCACGCACTAACCACTTGATGCGGTTTTGCTGCCACAATGAGCTCTAATCAGATTGCTTATGTACTATGGAGCTCGAATGACAGTCTTGCCTGCGCTGTACTGTATTCATGTTTGTACCTGCTGGCTGTGCTGCTCGTTGACTTGGTCGTGCAGAGCCAAGCGTGCGTCCAAAGAGGCCAAACTCGCCCTCAGTTCTTCGTTTTCTTGACAAACGCTCTCCAATCGTTGCTCCAGCACCTGTTCCTTCTGTGAGAGACGCAACACCTGGAAAAACAAGCAGAAATACAGATAACAAAGTTATTTCTTCCCCTCAGGGAGGAAAATTCTCACTAACTCACACCACTCCCTTGCATCGCAACAAAACAATCCACTAACAGGAGGAATGAAGCTGATATTTGAACCTTCCTACTTTTACTTGGAAGGCTATCCGTTTTCTCATTTTCGGAAATGAACAATTTATCGAGAAAAGGATGATTTACCGAGAATCTGTCTGACTGTATTTATCCTATTCAGGAGTACATCCAAAAAAGAAGGTGAACTTGCTCGTCACAATTTCAAAAGTCATTTCAAAACAGATATTCCTTTTTAAAAACCTTTAATCAAACCATTATTACAAAATAAAGTGTTGTTTTAGTACTTTTTTTCCCCAGTTTCTGCTGCTGGTTGTCCAGGACTTTCATTATTCTTCTGTTTTATGTAACCACCACATCCATTGCATGAAATAAAACGCATTATGTATTAGAAAAGATCACTTTTTAGACAGACTGTTTATTTGCCATTTTACTTTGCTTAAAACATTACTTAGAAGACGTTATTTTAAGAACCATGTAGGTCTAAACATGACCAGCAGGTATGGGCCAGACATGAAGAGATAGAAGTTCATTTATGACTCGCTTCACTGATGCCAAGTAATTATTAGAAAGGCATTTGAGAAAAAAATTGATACAAAAATATGATATGCTACAAGAAGAAGACCATATTTTAGCATAAATATGAAGCTACACCTCTGTAAAGTCACAGTAACGGCCGCACGTGTGCATTAGAGTACTTGCCTGCTCTCTCATGGCACTCATCAGCTCCTCGTCCTGCTGCCTGTTGTGACTTCCTTTTTGTTGCAGCTCCTGTTTCAGAGCCTGCAGCTCAGTGGACATGGCTCTCTCCACCTCCATCGCCTACACGTGCACAGAAGAAAGAGAACACGAACGCAGGAGAGTCACAAAGGGAGCAAATGAAATGAGAAATATGGAGAGGGTTAAAAAGATCTCAGCCAGAGACTGGCGTCACACACGCGTATCAGTTAAAGTGAAAATCCAAAATGAAGCCTGCCTGTAGCCTGAGCTTTAAGAAAATAAAAGTCTTGGCTAAAGCTGAGATGAGAAGAAGCTGGGGATTAGTTGACTAAATTTAAATGTGGTTGGTTATTGGTTTTCCTGATAGCCTGCAGTGCTTCCAAAACCTGGGGCAAAAACAGGTGATTCATTCATTTTCCCCCATTTTCAACTTTAACCATAAAACACTGAATATTGGAAAACTTGAAAGCTGATTCAAACACAAAAGATTGGGCAACATTAAAAATTTGGGAAGCTGCTGTGCCTACAGGCCCTGTGAAAGGCCCCCCCTTCTGCCCTCCCTTGTCCTGGACTGGGACCCTCATTTCCCCTTACTCAGCAGTTCGGCGGGGCCCTGTCAGGTCCAATCAATGCCACATAATACAAAATGAAAGGCCGGCCTCTACGGCAGATGGAGCAGAGGGCATCTTGATCTTGGTGGTGACATCATCATGCCACATTAAACAACAATGGTGAACTCGGACATCACCAGAGTAAAAGCTGGAGGGAAGAGCTTGAAAGTATGGAGGACGTGAGGCAGGTTTGTGGGACATAAGTAGAGGGAAGCGTGTGTCTGTGTGAGTGAATAAAGGATAAAAACAAAAAGCAAGCAGACACAGTGAGAAGAGAAGAAGTCTGGGTTTAAAAATGAACATTTCAGTATGGGCCTCTTTCTACAATAGAGGCACCGACTCACTGAGAGCCACCAAAACGAGGAGGGGACGGAGGACACTCCACCCCCCACCCCCTCCACGCCTTCATGAGTCCACACGCTGAAGTATCCAACAGCTGGCTTCCACAGCTATAACTAAGCCCCTTGGGGGGCACAGAGAAAAGATGGCTTTCCCCTGGGATAAAGGAACGTTGGTGCAACATCAAAGAACAAAATGAAAGATTTATATCTCTCTGTAATGTATATTGTGTTTTCCTTTTTTGTCTGTGAGCTTGGTGATGCTGACCGAGGTTACGGGGGCTTGTCTTAAACAATGTACACAGTGAGGGATTTGTCACAGCTGCCCAATAAAATGCTACCGGTGTGAGTGATATGTGACCCTGAGTAGGAAGCAGGAAGTGAAAAAGGTAATGTGATCTGCATCGGTTAACCTGACAGAAAACAAGATATCAACAGAGTGACCAAAAAAGTAGAAACACCTGTCTGCAATGGTCTTAACTCTTTTTGTATACAAGTTATTCAATATTCTGTATGTATGCACACACAGTACGTTTGAGTTATATCTAAAAGGTTATATTATATTGAAACTTAAGTGAAACCAAACAATAAAAACTAAAAGTGAAATGAACAGAAACCCCCTTATTAAATAATAATATGTTAAAAAGTGTATATCCATAACAACTATATAAATACACAAACACTTATTCCTGGCATCAGTAAGTCATCCTATTTGCCTTGGGCTATTACCAGTCATGAGGCAAATAAATCCCACAACCAGTACAATCTGGTTGTGTACAATCTGTCTATTATTGGCCAGTGTCAGCTCATAATACCCCCAGCAGTAAGTCAGGTCTACCTGAAATAAGCTCATAGCAAAGTCCTAAACTTACCGAGTTTTGTTGTTTGTTTTTTAAAAACAATTGAAACGAATGAAACGCATGAAAACATGCAGGAAACTATCAGCATTTCCAGCTCATCATCCAGTAATCATACTCCCATTCCAGTCTGGTATTTCTTATCCAGTAGATGTGTTTATATTCAGTTTTCTAATGCACTAAAAATGTTGCACAAGACTTCAGCCAAAATCAGCAAAATACTAAAATGTTTTTACTTTCACTATATGCAATTATCTCATTTCCTTACAGTCATACTTAATGTTTTTCTTCAGACGGTAAACTGTGGTTTTCCTTGTATGAGACTGCCAGGAAACTCCAGTGACAAATTAACAAACGAACATAGAGAGTGATTCATGTTTGACCAAAGTCTTTTCAGCCTGGTTTACAGTTGCAGCGATGGTTTGTAAGAAAACACCCTGACATCAGTCACCTCTCCCTGAGATTTTCAACACTTTGCTTCTGCTCCGGAGCTCCTGTTTTAACAGTCTGCACTGTGTGACAATTTGGCACGCATCAGTATTGTTTTTAATGCAGCTGCTTCCTCATGTGCACCAGGACAGAAGTTCACAGCAAATCTTTTCATGTTGTTGGAAAATTATTTTTCTCTCTGGTTTCAGTTTATATCCTCCTCCAGATTCCTGTCATGGTCTACTTACGGTTTCATAATTAGCAGATTATGTTTTCATCTGTGAGAAACTTTCGCTTCATCTTACCATTTATCTGTTATGGTTAGTGAAGCACCTAAACTGGTTATCCAGGTATTAGCTTTTAGTCCATAACTCGCTTTTTGATGGCTGCTAGCCATACAGCTAATGATTTTAACTATTTATATACATTTTAAGGTTTTATCTAACATTTTGGAAAATCGTTTTTTCATCACATTTTCATTTTCTGAGAGCTGATAACTCCATTTGCAACTGTTTATCTATATTTTAACGTTTTAGCTGGTTTTAACGGAAGGTTTTTAGCTTGTACTTTCAGCTAGAATTTTATTAATGAATGCATCTGTCTTTTAAACATAATTTAATTTTTAACTGTTTATAAGGAGTTTTAGCTAAGAGTTTATATTTTTTTATCTATATTTTTCAATGACTACCAGCAACATGGCTAACAATTTTAATTCTTTATACTTTAAGCTAATAATTAATTAAAAAAAAACAAAAACTACATTCCTGACTAATCAGTTAACTGTTTATCCACACTTTTAGCTACCCACTTCAAATGCTTACCCATGCTTTTGATAACAATTTTATTTATCTATACTTTGAGAAATGCTGGCCACATGGCAAACAATTTTTAACTTCGACATTTTTTCATTTTTAGCTAACAATTTAATTCATTTCAGGGGCTTTTTAGCTTATAGTTCCATACAAAAATTATACATATACATTTCTTTCTCTACACTCCTAAGTTACCATTTTAAATGTTTATCTACAATTAGAACAAACCATTTTAATTGTATAAATATGCTTTTGATTAACAACTTAATTAATTTACCTTAACTTTCAGCTAAGTTGGCCACTGGTTGACCACCAGTCATTAGGGAAAAATGAGTATTCCCCAATCAGTTGCAAGTGGTTGCTAGAAGTTAATGGCTGTCAACTGCCCCAGGTCACACAGGTCTCCTGACCAATTAGTGAACCTCTGGCAAGCACCTGTCACTAGACAAACATGTTTTCCCCAGTTGGTTGGCAAAAAGCCTCCTTGTGATTACTTTGATTGTTAGCATATTGCTGTGGAAATTTGGATAGAAGTGACGGACTTGTCTACAAACAGTTGCCAGCTATGTCAGTTACACTGACACTGAAAAGCGCTTTTTGTAACATGTTGGCTGCAGTACCGCAACTTCTACTTTGAATGTGAATCTCCTCCATTTCTGGTTTACATCACACTTTTTCAGGTTATACAAACACTTGGCTAGTTAACAAGTACTTGGAGACCAGCATAAAAACAAAAAATAAAAACGACAGGCACTTGCGTTAATCTGCTAGCAAACAAAGCCCTTACTGAGAGGTTCTGGTGCAACACTTGCTTTGCAACAGTTTTACCCAGTGAGAACCGAGAATCTCCAAGAACCACTTTCAACCAGTCAGGGAATACATATTTTCCCTAGTGGTGGTTGTAAACCCCCCCCAAAATTTCTTATGACTTTATAACATTTACTATCTATTTCTACTCAATGTTAATGGTTAACTTCTCTTCTCAAACCAGCTCAGGTCCATTCGGCTTTTAAATTAAAATGTAATTTCTGTTTTTTGAAGATTAGTTCAGCTTTGATTTATTGATTAATTTAATGCAATTCTGTCTATTACACATTAAGTATATAAACTGAAAACAGCAGCTACAATTGATTAGCTCATTGACATATTCAAGTTTCCTAAGTATCCTTGAGTTTTGTTGTTTGTTTGTTTTTTAAGTTAAAAGAAGAAACCTACTGTATAGCTTACTGAAGCCTGAACATGACGCCATGAATAAACCGAGCTCTTCCAGTCAAAACCGTGAGAAACAAAAACTCAATGAATTACAGCACGACTCACCCCACCACACAGCTGTCCGACAGAAGCAGCAGTATCTTTCACCACATCAGGCAAAGACTTGTCAGACATGGAGCGTCTTAAGATTCAGTCTCTTCTCTCAGCTTCACAACTACACAGACCAGAGTTACATTTGGCTAACACTGGGCAGCCCAATAAAGTATTTCCTCCACCTCCCTCTCCCCTAAAACAGCTCAAACAGAGAGATACAAGCTTTTATCTAAATTGGCATTTTCCTGAACTTCTAGGGAGTCTGATTTCCACACACCAAGTCCTTCAGTATAGCCACAGAGGGGGAAGGAAGCTCACAGTTCCTTATTTCGTGGACCTTGACTCCTTACAAGCTCGTGTCTGCTGTTCATTCTGCGTGAGCAGAGGTTTGTCGTGTGGAACGCAGCACGTCACAACAGCAACGCTGAGAAAAACAATCCTCACTTTCTCAGCCTGGAAAAATACTCAAGTTTGCTCCAGCTGTGTGATCCAGTCAGCTCCACTGATAAGAAGCTGTCACCAGCCTGCTTTGTGTACAGTGTACTGCATTTCTGATCAGATACTTATGATCATAAATAATTTACTTCAACACTCATGAACTCCTGAAGACGTGAGTCAGCGGCATGTTGTCAGCGTCCTTATGATGTCAAGCTAGTTAAAGGTTAACTTTGTGTTACTGAATAAACCAACGTAACAGATTATAATGTTCTGATAAAAGCTTCTATAATATGTCTAATAGATTATCTAGGACATTTTTCTATTACATTTCACAGGTACAATGACATAAAAAAGTGGCTAAAATAATTATACGGCAATGAGTTTAATTCATTTGCCTGAACTAGAATTTGAATAAAGCTTCTTCCAGGTATTTTCCAAGCTTCCCTCCCTCTCAGATTTAAAATTAAGTCATGCTTGAAGTTTCCCTCCCCCTCTTGTTTACATGTCGTTTCCCTCCTGCTCTGCACTTGACATTGCTGATTTGCCTGAGGGAAACTGCTCAGGTTTTGATATGCAGCTCCCAGCTGACTCTAGCTCTATCGCTCTCTTTCTCATTTATCAAAACACTTATTTGTAGTAGAAGTATTTTAGCTGTGACCTTGCTATGAGCCTTCAAATATCCTCAGAGTGTGGCATTGCTTTAGATCAAATACAGTCAGGCTGATACCGGAGTAGTTCACACGGGAACACCGAGTTTCAGTGGGTGGATTGAGTAACTTTCTAGTTTTACTCAGACGGCCTGAAGCTTTGAATCTACTGCCGGTGTTTGTTTCACTGAGGCTCGGTTACTTTTTGAGCAAAGATGAAAAACATGAATCTACCCATCCAGGTGTCGGACTCACAGCTTTGAGCTCCTCCTGGAGCCGCTGAGTGTTCTCGTTGTGCTCCAGCTGAGTTCGACTCTTGTCCCTCTCAGCCTCGCTGAGCGCCCGGGTAAGCTGCTCCACCTGGGCGCTCAGCTCCCTCGCATCCCGCTCCAGGTCTCCCATCTGGCTCTCCCACTGGGACTGGTGGCGCTCCAGCTTCAGTCGCACCTCATGTTTTCCCTGCTCCAGCTCCTATCGGAGGTGGAAAAGATAAATGCCTTAACAGGTGATCTTTAGGGTGGGTGTAGCAAAACAAAGATTTTAAAATATAAAGCAGTAAATACAGTTCAGTTGTCTAGCTACGACTGCAGCAAATGAAGCTGTTTGGCATCATGAGAGTGTTGTTGGAAGGCATTTGAGTGAGCACAAGCACCTGTCAACCTCATTTAGTGCTCTGACGGATAACAGGAAATGTCCAACAGCTGTAATTTGAATCCGTAACAATAGGGTAGCTGATATCATTAAAGCTAGAACAGGAAAACATCCACTCTGCTTTCATCCATTCCTTTGGAGCTTAAAAGATCAGTCAGTTTGTCAGTCAACAGAAAAGTCATCCAAGCATTAACTTGCCATGACACCTGATTGATCCAGCACTATTTTAGCTCAATGGGTTGTGCAGGTGACCCATAAGGTGTAAGGTAAATAAAGAGGACTGGGTCTGAATCTTCCCCTGTTCTCTGTCTTTCAAACTTTCCTGCCTTCTCTCAACTTTCTTAAGACAATAAGGGCTAAAAATCCCCCCACTCAAGAAAATGACTGTTCCAGACATTTACCACACCTCTCTGGCAAATTCAATCAGAAAAGTTCACGCAGCACGTTTACATCAATTTAGACACTAGCGCACCATTGTCTTGTCCTTGGTGTGATTTAAGTGACTGCCATACCTGACTTGATGCGAGCATCTGATAGAGACATCAGCATCACCCGGGGAAAGCAATGAGGTCATTATTTTCATATCACAGCCTCTCAACATGATTTGGTGCTGGTGTAGTCGACTGAGACAAACACATGGATGCCACCGGTTCGCTTTTATTACTACACTTTCTGTCTGACTGCTGAGATCTCGTGAGGAGTTGAAGTGTCTCACAAGTATGCAGCAAGACTACCTAGAAGGAATTTCAGTACTGACAGGTCTGCTAAGATAGAAATAGTTTTACAGTCGCTGGGAGAACACAAAAGATCGCTTCAGAGAGAGTTAGTAAAATTTAGCAACGCACTAGCATTTCTGCCTGTTTACATTATAGTTTCTTTATACAGTTACAGCTTATTTAACGTTGAATATATTGCATTCATTATTTTGTAAACCAACCAGTTTAGTAGGAACACCTTAGCAGTGCCTTTTTTATGCTGCTTTTTCCATTTACAATTGTAAATGTCTTTTCATGGGATGGCCAAAATATTGAGAACACGTTAATAGTGCGGTCGGAGGTCCCAATAAATGACTCAGGTGACTCAATGTCATTAATGTTGAATATTTAAGTTGGTCACCTTAACTTAAATAAATAGAGCTAGAAAGATTTTTACGCGTTTTCGTGCGTAAAGCTGGGAGAGAAACAACAGCATACAATCTTTGGACATCGGGAAAACTTCTTACCCGCCCACTTCAAACAGCAACAACCATGACGTAATTCTAAACACTTCAACCCGAACATTTCACAGAATGTTTTAGATTATTACAAAACCTACTAGATTATTAGTTCACCTGTAGGGAATCGGATTCTCCTTACCTCCAGCTTCTCTGCGTATTGCTCATGAAGTTTTTCGCTCTTCTCCTTAAGCTGGCGGTTTTCTAGGAGCAATGCGTTTCCCAGCTGGGCTGCCAAAATAACCTCTTCCTCCTTTTGTTTTAAAGCAGCCAGAAGTTCACTGGGGTCCTGATAATCTGTCATTTCCTCCGCTCCATAGTGGAAAAAGAAATCCTCCTCTAGGTCCATTATTTCCTTGGACTTGAAGCTCCAATCATCGAGTCGATCCATAGCTAATCCAATAACACCTTATTATAGCTTCTTATATAAAGAAAACACGCGGGAACGGTGCCATAAACGCGCATCTGTGGATGCCCACTCATGACACCTGCGTGTAGCTGCTGAGTCGAGCAGAGTGTAAATGTAAGTGAAGTCGAACCGAAGGTTGGAGCTGTCTGGTGAAAGCAGGCTGCTCCCTCCCTCTGTCACCCGCAGATGGCGGTTTGTCTCCGTGGGGTGTTGGTTTCAGTCACCTGAGCAACTGTCACCACCCAGCTCGGCAACCACATCGATACCTGCCCTGCCGCAGGGCTCAGAGTGTGGAAAATGGAAAATGGAAAGACACACAAGCACCTGCATGGTGCTGTGAAACAGTGGGAACTGTTTTTCTTGATGTTTTACCGGACTGCAGCATATTGTTTATTATAATCATTCACTGTGGAGGACATTAGTCAAACAACAGATGACGTCCCATTGCAGCATCACGAAATGCACACATGTGATACCAGTAAACTTCAAAAACCAGTGTTTCTGCTTTTTTTAAAAATATGTTTTCATACTTTGATAAAAGTATTTATTATTCTTAATTTGATGTAATTTGATGGTACTTACAGGCCGTTTTAAATGTAATTTATTTGTTATGGTTTCATTTCATTCAATTTGGGTTTTTTATTATTATCAGTTTATCACTTTTGAAGCACTTTGAACTGGAATAAAGCGTTAAATTGTAAATAGACTGGTTCTTATATCCTGTTTTTCTATTTTATTCAAAGCTACATGTATCTCTCTCTCTCTCTCGCTCTGTCTCATTTATCCATTTACACAAGTCACACCTTTTTCTCTACATGCTGAATATGTTTATTAAGCTTTTTCTTTTCTTTTTTAGGGGGGGGGGAATGAGCTTCTACATGCTCCTGTTTGGGTGTAGTATGCATACAGCTTGTAAAATGTAAGATTATACATCTGCATGTTTATTTTGCACTTGTTCACATGAACAGGACTGCATTGTTTTTCCATGCATCCACGTTAAGTACACATATTTACACATGGAGATTTTTTTTTATTACTACCAATTTCTTTTAGTTTAATCTTCTCAGTTATTTATAATTTGTTAGTGTAAAGTTTTGGAAATGGGTTATATCTTCATTTTTTTAAAGTATGCAAGTCAGTATTTCATGAAATCAGGTGGAACTCTGTTTTTAATCAGGCAGCAAGTGGTTAACAAGTTAGCCTTATAAACAAAGGGAGTTTCTGCCTGCATTGTGTAGACGCTTTCCAGGGGTCAAGGGTCAGCCTTCACAAGGTTTCATGGAGCACGGGGCAGTGTCAGGGGAATAAAAGACAAAGCATCCTGACGCATGGCAAGGCTTTTGTAGTCAGGGAAGCCGCAGCTTCTGTACATATGGCGGCAAAAGCAGACGCACTGTACATCAGGGCCCAACACGCCTCGCTGCCATTGTTTCCATTGTTCCTGTTAGTTTGGGGGCAGCTGATGTGGCGTAAGTGTGACGAGGAGGCTCACATGCCTCCTGCAGTGAAGTCCAACGAGGGACACGTGTGCTGAACAGCACACTCAGACCTTGAAGTACTTGTGTTTAAGAGTGTGTGCACAGAGTCAGACATGAGAAGAGGAAACATGTTTGCATTTGTTCAATGAAAGCCAAACTTGCTTATAAAATCTATTACTGAAAAGATGACTCAGGCCACAGAGGAGCATCACCCTTTACTTCAAGATTTTCTCATCTAACATTTGCTGCCTATTGAGTTCAAGCTACACAAGCAGAACCATCCACCATAAAACTCTCACTGATGTTTTAAATAAAAAAAAAATCCCTGACAACAGGGATACTGCATATAACACTGCAGCAAACATCAGCTGCATCAGCAAGACGCAGGATAGTGCTGAGAGCAGTAAATAGTGTTCAGCGTAAATGGTGTATCAAACAGCTGAACAGGAGACATGACTGTGATATTCTTAGTTGAGTTCATGTTCAGCCACTGTACATAATGATAATTTGACAAGATAACAGACATTAATTAATTAATCTAGTTAATTTGCTCATAATATTCACTCCAGAGCAGAGGATGGAAGCTGGTGTTAATACGTCCTAATGAATGGAGCTGTGTTCACGTTTCAAACATCTGTATTCTAACATGACAACTGAGATCTGATTTAAAGTTAAATTTGAGTAGCAGAAAACAATACATACATATATTACACAAACATCACATATCACGTATCTAATATCTGTTTAGTTGCATCCCACCTTTCAAGGTACTTAATGCCAGCAGATTTATCTTTGGTTAACACAGCAGGCTATACAAGACCTCTGGTGACCCCTAACGGGCAAACAAACGCGTATTCCGTCCTTATGGGACAATTTGTTCCCCTCAAGAAGTGAGAAAGGTGTGATGTGTGGGGGCAGAGTGAAACTTTTTTCATTATATCACGGGAGAAAGTTTTAAAAAGATGCCGTCAAATAGAGATGCATAAAGTGGAAAGTTGAGGGAGAGTAAGTATTACACAAATAGTTTGAAACCTTTGAAAAGCTAAATGTACTACTTTATTCACTAATTCTGTAACAGAAAAATAACCTAAACTTATTCATACAAAATGTAATGTTTTTCTGTTCTGCTTTGCTTTTATATATTTTTTAATAATTATGTTGTTGTTTAAAAAAAACACGATTACTTATTTTCTTTTTAAAATTGGGGCAAATAATACTGTTAACTTTTATAATTTTTCATACACTTGCTCCACAATCTTGTACTTTTGTGTTCATATTTTGTAAAATCGTTGGACTTTCTGTAATTTATCCTTTGTTTATTCATTCCCTCTCTAGTGAATGACTTGGTTATTTATGAAGTTGTTGTGCGCACTCCGGCCAGCAGGGGGCGGTGAGCGTCCTGGATGTTAAAGGAGGAAGCACCCCTTGTAAACACACTTGAACTTCGCAGAGTAAAGAATAAGTCGTACACGCCTGTCTTCATGGAGAGGAGCGCGGGGACAGTTTCAGCCATTAAAGCTCTGGGGTAATTAACATGTTTGTTTTTCGTCGTTACGAAACTTTAATTTGAGAAGAGAAACCTTATTCTCTGCCTGCTTTCTGGGCTTTTGACGTATAATGACACTTGCCGATACGCCTGACAGGTGAATAGGTAATCTCACCTGTCGCCTCCACTTACTTCCTGGTCAGGTACCCGGGCAGCCGCTGCCTCTCCCGGTGCAGATGTGACGAGCTTCCCTGTCCGCTGCTCAGCTGGCTGTGCGCAGAGCTCAGGACTCTCTGCCCGGAGCTACGAGGTGAGGCTCAGGCCTGAGATTTTCATTCATAAATCTTTGAGAGAGGCTTTTTCATGTTTAACCATTGCCTTTAATACAGCGCATTCTCCCAAGGAAGGAGGAAACCATCTCAGGATTGTGGATTTTTTTACTGTTTCACGCAGAGGGGTCACTGTGGTCTCAAGTGGGCCGACTCAGCAAAGCAACTGCTTAAGAATCGACCTTACTTCTTATGTTATGTAAAACAAAATGCAAGTCCTTTCTGAAAACATCCACATTAATTCACCAAACCAGTTACAGAACAGCCGATTTAGATGCCTTAAATAAATAAAAATAACAGGATATTTTTTACACGTTGACAGATGCTCTACTAAAGCAAAACATCTTCACATGTAGAGTAGAATTGGATTTGGAAACATTTGGATAGTGACACCATTTTCATAATTTTACCCGCAGTTAATTTAATATGAAGCTACTGAGATGCACCTCACATTAGCTGTAATTTATGTGCATTATATAACTACAACCAAAACATGCTTTGGTAAACAAACTGATGGTTACTATGTTACAAATATAAGCCATGAAAAAAATCAGATCTTTCTGACTCAACTTGCAGTGAAATGTGTTAAATAAACTGGCTTAATTGTCCTTTTTTAGACTCAGGAGGGTCAGGTGATGTGCTGCTGGCGGGAGAGCTGAAAAATGTACTATCAAACATATCCTCTCCCCTCGCTGTGCTGACCTCCGAGGTGTTGGACCCGTCCACTCTCAACAAAGTCGCTGGTGAGAAACAGGACTGTGGTGGATACTGTTGTAGTAAGAACAGATGATTGCAGTGCTCGTGGATTTAGTGATCTTTTGCACATCTTGCAGAGTTCCTTGTATCAGAATTGCAAGCAGCTCACATTATCAAGTACAAAGAGTCACATCCTGACGAGCGGGCGACAGAAGCGGACTCTGAAAAAGAGCAGCGAGTTGAAGATCTGAGCCGTGACTTTTGTGAGGAAAACGAAGGCGATGACGGTTTGGGTGAAAACAGGAGGAAAGCAGAGATGCAAGCAGAATGGATTTTACTTCTGCGTGCTCTCAACATGGACGCCTCCTCTCGGTTTGAGGACGTTTTGAACGAGGTAAGCTTGAAATAACAGAGATTGAGCCATGAATAAATTGCGAATACAGACTGAGAAGCACTGAAAGAGGAGTTTACAAACATTTGCTTTAATGCAGGTGAATGAGAGGCTTTCTCGCCTACCAAGTGGAGACATGACCAAACCTCTTCTCAGCACCAGCCTCAGCTCAGAGCAGTGGGTAAGCTGCCAGGCCTGTTTTCAGCTCACAAGACTTTAGACGTGACTCTAATGTGGCATTTACATCTTTGCCTGTTTCTCAGCTTCAAGTGAAAAAAATGAATGAAATTCTGTCCGAGGACTATCGGCGTCGGCGACAAATGATGGTCACGCGCTTTCAGGTTACGCTTGAATCATTTGCATGGGGAGAGAAACAAAAGGTAGGAATGTTAAATAACTCTGTTTATAAACTCCTACCTGCCTGTTAGCTGAGTTATTTTACTCTGAGCCTTGGTTCATCTCTTCAGTCTATTCCCTTTTAATAAGAAAATCTTAGTTCAGCAGTGGTAGTGCATGAGGAAGCTTTGGACTGCCCATCTACCTGCAGAGGGCGTCTCCTGTCAGATGTGGGCCCTATAAAAATTGTGCTCTTGTGGCTCTTGCCTGTGCTATTGCCAGTCTGTCAGCCAGCTGCAGACAAGAGCGAAGTTCTAACATGCAAAGAGCTGAAGTGAAACAGAATATTAAAAACAATGAAAAGTGTGCACTGTAGCCCCTTCCTCAGCTTTTCATAATGTATTTTTTCCACTTCTGGTGAACTCTGCTGTTCCTTATTCCGGCCCACTTTTCAACCAATCAGCATTTAACTGATGCACAGTGTCTTCCACATGGGGCACTGCACAGTTGAGATTTTGTTCGATTGCAATGGTGGTTTAAAAACCCGTCTCCAGAGGCAAATACTGACACAACCTTGGTAGCATAAATTAAGCATAAGGCAGATTTCTTCTACTTGGGTGCCCCTCGCAAACAGAAGCTTTGAACAGCAGGTGGAGTTTTTACATCGGAAGTCAGATTTTGGAGCTGCGAGTGATTTCGTACCAAGTAAACCCCATGGCAGGCTTCCAGGCAGTGTGTGGAGTATAACATAATGATTATTCATTTATTTACTGTGCTTAAAAATGGCACCTCAGCACAGAGAGCCTGGTCAGTACCACGTGTATGGTTTATTTAGCAGTCACAAATACAGAACACTGGTTGTAAAGATTACAAGTTCTCACCGCTGCCACCTCGGATTACAAAGGTAGGGTTGGTGTGATGTCTCTGACTTTTTACGTGGGAAGTCCAACTTGATTCAGGGTTTTAGCTGAAAATTCCAGCTGCAAACTTGAAATTTCCAACTTCTCACTGAAAATGGAATACAGCACGTATCCACGAGATGACCATTTTAAGGGTGTCTTTACCGTCTGATATCAGTTGAATGCAAGAGTAGTAAAGAAGTGTTTGAAACTGAGCGTTTAGTGTAGTCTGAAGCCTAAATGTTTAGTTTGCAGGGATTACTTGTTCATATGCTTACCTCATTAGAAACTTTGACTGTTTAAATATGAGAATTAATACAACAGAAAATATGGCACGGAATAGGTCCACTTTAATGTGACTGAGAATGAAGAAACCCAGGTTAGAGTAACATTTGTGAAGACACTAAGCAGCACTCTGAAGTTTATTTAATGCACAAAATGAGTGGCGGTTCTTCATTTGCATCTGCATCAAATATCTCCAAAATGCATGAGAACCCTGCCTTCTCTAACACCTGTAACAAGTAGAGTGTATGTAATAAAGAAGATGAGCAGCACATCTGAAGCCTCAATCTGAGATTTTGACTGTCATCATTTTCATCTTCAAACTGAAGGAGGGTGGATGTGTGTTCATGCAGGAGTGATTGCAAGTTAGGCATTCCCTGATTCATCATCTTTCTCTTTTTTTAAATCCTACTTGGTGCCGTAATTGATAAAATCAACGCCATGCTGCAGTAAATAGCACTTAAAACTGCTGACTGAGATGATAAATTCATTAGGAAGGCTCATAAATTTAGTGAGAACCCATTTGTCTAATGTCGTCTTGCAAACAGGATTTCCCATTAGGAGAAAAAAATGTAGTTTTACTTCACTCTTTAGACCTATAGGCTATGTTGAATCTTTATATACAGTATGTCTGTTACTGTCTGCAAGATCAGGGTGTTATTAGGACAACACTGACATCGTGTGGTCTGACTGAACTGCAACAGACTACTTTTATGTCAGTCGGCTTTAGGCCATCGTCAGAGCATGTGCTGGTGACGCAGAAGATGAATGTCAGACATCTCCATTCAGTCCATCATTTATTTACAGGAGCGCAGTGCTGCGCTGGCTTCGGCGCCTAATCTTGCGTCCCTCATCGGCTCTTCCCAAGTGTCTCCATCTCTGCTGCTCGCTGCCAGAGAGGATCAGTCCTTCATTGACCCGGTCAAAGCTGGAACAAGCACCTCTGTTTACAAGGTACAATCATGAACGTGTCTGTGATCTTTAATGAAGATGCCTCTGACTCCAGCTAAGTACCGTAAGCATTTTCTTTTTTCTTTTTGTTGTTGTTTTTTTTCTGGTGTCACTAGACGTTGATGGGCAGTGTACCAGACAGAGGAGGACGACCTGGGGAAATTGAGCCTCCTATGCCAGCATGGACAGGGAGAAGCTCGAAAGGCAACAGAGGGGGACGAGGAGGCGGACAATCTCATAAGCATAAGAAGAAGAAAGGGAAAAAAGATTAACTTGTCCGTCTTTTTGGCCTTACTTATCAATTTAAGAAATAAGCGATCATTTTGCTTTATTGAAATCCTTGTTGCGAGGTAAACTACGATTGGGAAGTGCTATATATAATTTTGTAGTTATAAATCTGTGTATAATTTATAGTTATAAGTCATGCACATACCAGATTGTGTACATTTCTATAAAAGCAATGAAGTACTGGTACATGACCAGATATTTTGGTAAAAGAGCAGAAAATGGAAAAAATGTTGGCTTTCCACATTTATCAGTAAGTTTGTTTAAGAATAAACCTCTGAAACACACATCTGTTGGTATTTTGTGCAATTTACATAAAGCATCTTTTAAGGATTATTGCATGAATATTTTATGCTCACTTCACATTTTGGAGACAAGAGTTCCCCTTGCCTTTTTTAGGTGATTTCACAAGATAGCAAACATGTTTATGTGGAATGAAAAAGCCTCACTTACATCTTAAAAAACTGAAGGGTGACTTTGAATATCTAAGAATGTTGTTTTATTGTTACACATTAACCAAGACTCACTTCCCCCTGAGAGAGCTCCTTGTTACAGCATTGAGTCATCTCTCTAGTGCCAGTGTTTCCACTTCAAAGTCTAAATTGCCTAAACAAGGAAAAGATCATCCAAATATTAATTATCTTAAATATATTTGGAATAAACTGGTTTCAATGTTTAATTTTGATCTTGCCAAACCCAAAGTTGTGCTAAGGTAAAGCTCATTTTGACCAGAAGTTCTAGTAGTCCACAGTGATGTATTGAAATAATTTCAAGATCTTGTACACCAGTTTAATAAACAACAGTTTCAATTGTTTTATTATCTGAAACTCCACCCTCAACCATCTGAAATCTGCAGATAGTTATGGATTAGATTAAGTAAACTTTAGAAACTGTGAACTTTAGGAAATGTTATTTTAACATCTGTCTATTCTTCTCTGTTGATTCTTCCTCTTGAGTTTTCAAAAAAACCCAAAAAACATGAGAAAGTGGTTTAAGTCTGAAATTGGATGAGAAAGCATGAGAAAGGAATTCTAGGAATACTGAAGTAACGGCTGATGCAAAGAACATCTTGATCAATTTAAGATTATGAATTGCTTTTAACAAGCTGGGACCACATCCTTATTTCAGTTTGATAACAGCAGATTGAGAAAGCACAAATTGAAGCTGTGGTTTGGGAACGGCCTCAGAGGGGACTGGCTGCAGATCTAATGAGAAGTGACTGAATTGGGGGAAAAGGGGAGAAGTGTGGGGCATGAAAATGAGTACAAACAGCTTGTGGCGCTGGAGGCATATACCAGTGCATGAGGTATGGTCCTGCACCTGAAATTCAGATAAATTATCTCCAGTTATTGGACACCATACAAGTTTTGAGAAAAGGGCTGGAAGATGCAAATATATACTTTGCTAAAGAGCTTCTTATTTCTTTCCACCGTTCTGCAATGATGGACGCAACATATCGGGCAGAGTTGAAGTTCCGATTTTAACTGGGAGTAACCAGAATTAACAGGATCAGACGAGATTGTTTCAGAGGGACAGCTCATGTTCAGCAGCTGGAGACAAAGTTAGAGACGCAAGGCTGAGAAGGTTTGGACATGTGCAGAGGAGGGATAGTGGATATTGAAGATAGAATTACCAGGCAAGAGGGGACCTGAAGATTCATGGATGATATCTGATTTAGAGAAACTAAATCAAATGCAAACAATAATTAACTTATTTTACGACACACATGCGTTCAAATGTGTTTTTTTCTTTTTATTTAAAGTTCTGAATAAACCTTATGCAGCATTTCGTGGGTAAAAATACAGATATATATACACAGTTTAAAGGACAAAGAAATAGATATGAAGCACAATGTGAGACGGCCTTGATCCTACAATATGAAACATGTAAATAATATTATATAACAATATCAAAAACAGCTTGCAAGTAAAAGCAGTCCGGAGTTCATTTTTTTTAAACAAATATTGAATAAAGCAAAACCGTTTAAGACTTTGTTGATGGCACAGAAAACAATTCTAACCTTTAGCCTAGGTGAACAACGTAATGCGTTACGCAACACTCACCTGGCGGAATCGTCCTTGTTGTGTATCCTGCACACCGGAAGTTACTCGGGAGACAAATGATGTAACACGCGGAAAGTTCCGGATTGTCTAAAGGTCGCTGAATATAAAGCGGTGTGACAGCGTCAGTGTGTATTTATTTAAACCCGCAGGTAAACTTACCTAAGTGTTCAACATGCCGAGAGGAAGCAGAAGCCGGACGTCCAGGATGCCCCCTCCAGCCAGGTAACACTTAGGGTTTAATTCCCTTTTGTTAAAGAAAGGTAGAGTAGATATTTTTAGTTAGCACAAATGCTAACGTTTAGGTAATGTCATAGTGCCGTATGTTAGCCAGGAAAGTGCAGGTCATGAAGTGCTTCAAGTATCTTATAAGGATAATTTCAATTAAAGCTTAATTGCCGGTTAATCTGGGTATTGCTCAGAAAGTTACTGTGTTATGAAAATGATGAAGGTCATTGTCTTTATCGTGGTTTCCTCTGTACAAATCCCCACATGCTAGCAAAGCCAGTGGAGTTGCATCAGCTTCTATAGTTTTTCTTCTAACCTGCAGCTAAACTGAGACTTTATTCTTCCGAGTTATAACGAAATAAGTCGCACAATGGTTGGAAGTATTTCTGTTTCTCTTCTCCTTGTGGGAAGAATAATCCCTCTGTGCCCTCATTTCTCTTTCACTAAATATATCCGAAACTAAGCTGAATATATAGCTGAAACTAAGAATTGCAAGAACACATTTGACTCTTGGTGCTTAATAATTTGTACCAATGTCTCCACCTGTAAGGCCAAGCTGCTTAGGGAAAGACTGATTATTTTCCACAGTGACATGTTTAAAGTTCACTTTGAACACAGGTGGGCTTACTTTATCCAGCTACGGGATAACGCTTTTTCTTAGCAAGTGAAGAACAGATCCCAGGAGGAGACACAAATCCCTTTGTGGTTGCATCAAGAAGAGCATCTGAATATTATTCTCGCTTGTGAATAAGTGATCAGCTGAAAGTAGCTCTTTGTTGTCTTACTAGTGTGGAGATATTCTCTGAATCAGAGCTTCACCTTTATCCAAGCTTTCATAAACCTTTGCTGTGATTCAGAGTAATAGCTGGAATAACAGATGTCAGCTCATATCTGTTTTTGATTGTGTTTGGTAAAGTTGCTAAAAAAGTTCTTAACAAAACGTTTTTGTTACAGCCGGGCTCCACCATCCCCTCCACCTATGGCCCGGGCTGCTCCCCCTCCCTCCTACGCCCCGGCTCCGATGCAGGCGCCTCCGTCCGCTGTCGGCACGCCAGCCGCAGCGCCCAGGCAGCCGGGTATGTTTGCCCAGATGGCGTCTACAGCCGCTGGGGTGGCAGTAGGCTCAGCGGTAGGCCACACAATCGGTCACGCCATGACTGGAGGTTTCAGCGGAGGACACTCAGAGCCTGCCAGGCCTGACGTCACATACCAGGTAAGCCCAGGTTTAGCCAGCCACAGGACTGGAACAGTTTCAAGGAAGATTAGGGTGTCTGAGACACAGTATGCAGGGCCTCTGCAACATGGAGCAGGTGACAAACAAACACCACATTTTATGTAACGCATGGAGTTACATGCACTGTGGTAGTTCAGTATAACAGCCAGATGGAAACAATATGATGAAAATTGAGACTTTTAACTAAAAGCAGTGAAGGAATCATCTTGCTTTCATTAAGACTCCTGTGTGCAATCAGTGCTGGTTGATTAAAGATGAATTACTCCCTCTGCTCAATCTGGGTTTGTTTTTTGGTTTTTTTGTTTACACATGTGATAAGTTTAATTTGAAAATACAGACACAGCTGCTGCTGAAGGTAAACATCAGTTATGAAAAATATTTGGGGCGTTTATAACCAAAACAAAAGTCCAAAGGTCAAACGTGGTTTATTTACATTCACACAAGTGCAGGGAAATATGCATAATGATGTTTGTCTCATTAACCCTGAACCCAGTACATCACTATTATCTTTATGCAGTTACATTCATAGTAGATTTTAAGATATGAGTGATGACCAATCATTTACTCTGCTTTTCTTTATGACAAAAAGGACTTGGAAACCACACGCTCTTGAGCAGTTTGAGGATCGCAGTTTTAGATATTTCAGCATTTTTATCGATAGATGTGTAAATAGATTTACTTTGTGTCATTAATGGAAGATATTCCATCTTTGTGATACAAAACTGAAGCTTGTTCTGACATGTTAAACTCTGTTTTGATCTTTGTCACACACATGATTCAATCCTCTGCCTTGTGTGTATTAGGAGCCATACCAGGCCCAGCCTGTGTACCAGCAGGGGGCCCCTCAGCAGCAGCAGCAGCAGGTCTGCTCCTACGAGCTCAGGCAGTTCGTTGAGTGTGCCCAAAACCAGAGCGACCTCAAGCTCTGCGAGGGCTTCAGTGAGGTGCTCAAACAGTGCAGGTTTGCTAATGGTGAGTGAAACACGTCCAGGCTTTGTATAAATGGAGACTGCTGTCTTTCTGTCTTCTAGTCGTTGCTTTTCATCATTATTAGTAATTTGTAGGGGTGCAACGATACACAAAATTCACGGTTCGGTTCGATACTTTGGTGTCACGGGTCGATATTTTTTTCAATACAAAAAAAATGTTCATGCCTTTTTAATTTGTCATTTATTAAATTTTCACGGCACATTCCGCACCACATCTCTGTGCGTTCAGCATT
Organism: Aulonocara stuartgranti; assembly: GCF_965226115.1. Classification (NCBI taxonomy): domain Eukaryota; kingdom Metazoa; phylum Chordata; class Actinopteri; order Cichliformes; family Cichlidae; genus Aulonocara; species Aulonocara stuartgranti. Next base: position 19,748,055 of record NC_138950.1, read on the forward strand.
TGTTTGAAGCCAGCTCACCTCCTGCAACCACTTTTCCGAGAATACGTGCTTCTTTTGTGGTTCGGACTCCTTCTGACATTTGTTTGGAGGTGGAGGAACACCACAGTAATTGCTTAAAGGAGCTTCTTCGACATCTTTAAGAGTTCTAAACAAGTGTCTGTCCTCCTCCAGAAAATCTTATGTACGCAAACGCGCGTTGCAACTTATCTTGTGCGTGTTTTTTATTTTGACAGCGAATGCGCACCTGCGGACCACTTATGTGCACCCCTGGTTATATAGCTCGTCATATCGCAGCCATAGAAATTCTTTTGTCCATGAAACCATAAAGCTGCACTTTCTTTTTGCCTTATAGTCTGATTTGTCATAACTTTTCCGTTTTGTGGAAAGCTTTTCTTTGGCTGTCACTTCTTCACCCTGACCTGTCTTATTTGGCTCAGCAGAACTAAAATATATATCCTGCTGCTTTTACACACACACACACACATAACGCATAACGCTCAGCGATTCTCTGCACGATCAACCTCTCATATGTTTAAGCTTGCTGCAGGAGATTTCACTTGTCATGTTTGCGTAGTAAGCTAACGATTAATAAGACGATGTCAGAGGAATTGGTGCACAAATTATCATCACTCACAGATCAGTACTGTCGCTCTCTATACACAGTTTGCGCAATTGCAAAGTGAAAGCAAAAAACAAGCGCAAATTCAAACGCGATTTCAATATGTCACATATTGACAGTGGCTCACCGATGCCAATGACATAATTACCCAGCTACATTTCCAAAAGAATGCAAAAGCATTGACATATATTTTTCCTTCCTACGATAGCCCGACGGGCAGGGCAGAGATAGATTTTGGTAGCCCGACTGGAAAAATCGCTAGCCCCGGGACGTCGGGCTAGCGATATTGCGAGCCCTGTATCTGATTGAGGAATCACTCATCTTTGGAAAAGAGAGTTTATTACAGAGAAATGTCTCTTTCCAAAATAAAAGCTATACTATACGCTTCTTCTGGTCTATATTCTCAGCAGCATATTAAACATATCAGGTCTCCATAAGGAGACTCATGTGCTAACGGCTGTCTAAATGACTCGGGTAAAGTTTGTAGCATGCATGCTTGTTGTTTTTGTCTGCTTCCACTTGTCTTTGCACTAGGATGATGTCGGCGTAAATGTGCAGTCATATTCGTTGTGTTCCCACTAGTGCTGTCAGCGTAAATCTCGTTGAAATGACGTTAACGCCACAACACTGCAAATCTCCGTTAACGATCGCCCCGTGCATGGGGCTGGACGGCCAACACATTAACGAGCTAACTGTGCTAACACACTAGTTCCCACCCATGTAATTGAGCATTGCGTGGCACATCCAACATACTGTTTTACTTTAGTCCATGACGCGCTTACCTTCAGGGTCATATGTCACATGAAAACCAAAGTAGTTCCAAACGCCACATCTGAATGAGGGTGGGGGAAGTTCAATTTGCCATGTTGCAAGAAGAGCTTAACTTCTGTCTGCTAGCTTGCCCTGCGCTCAGTGGATCTGCGTTCGACTACTCCGCCTAGGCTGCACTGTCGAGCGCAGATCCACTGAGCGCTCAACACAGACAGCATCGTCAGAAGGAAAGTTGATAAAATAAATTAAAAATTTTGTATCGAACGGTTCAATATCGATACGTGTATCGTTGCACCCCTAGTAATTTGATATATTTAAAGTGAGTGTAGTTACGAAATGCTATAGTTTCTGTTGCATTTGCGGCTAGCTAAACATTTACTACGTATGGGGGGGTAGACGCACAAGCTGTTGCACATTTTCAGCATGCTCCTTTCATAAAATTCTGTTAAAGTACTGGATCTTCCTGATGCATATCAAATAGATCAACATCAAGCTGTTGCATTTTCAGTCTCATTTTTCTCTTTTCAAACTGAGTTTAACCCAGCAAGCATCGAGGCTTTGAATGAGCCCTTTGTCGCTCACATATCAAAGCCAAATGACTTTGCACTATTCTAAACTCCTGTAATACCCAGTGTGGCCATAAGGGGGAGCCTTAACCTAAGTATGTTAAGTCATTTTAAACGATTTAAAGTATTAACTGTCCTTTATCTCTTTCTACAGGTCTGTCATGAGAAGAGATGCTATCTGCAGAATGAAGATCACATCTCCTTATTAAAGATACTGAGAGGGTGTAATTCACAATCAATAAACATGTTTTAATGATCAATTGTCATCGGACAGCCTCATTTCTCAGACTGCTGCAGAGCTTGTAATCATAGTCTTATAAATAATGTTTATATATTTTGGTTTTAGCTCATGTTTGAGGTTTATTTTCAGTTGTCAGTGCATGCTTTTAATTTAAATCCTGTCTCATGGCAAGACTTGTAGAGAGAAAAAAAGGCCACTTTCACCTTCTGGCTGCTGGGTTTGATTCAGACTAATAAAGGACTTGAATTAAAACGAGACTGTGATGGTTTTTGTTTTGTTTGTTTTTTTGTTTTTTTTCCCCCACATCTCCTCATCATATGCGCTCTGTATTATTACACTGAAGCATTTCTGTTTTCACCTGTGCTTTCTTTAATTAGACTTCAGCAGCTACAAAGGGGTGTCCCGCACCTGTCCCGTCACTCTGCTTTCAGCGCAAAATTCACGAGCTGCAACCTGCGCGTGAAGTAATGTTTTGACTCTAAAAGCGTCGTGGCGAGAGCACGAGCCGCGGGGTATTATTTCATGGATGGGGTTTTTTGTAAGGACTCATTCGGGGTGTCCTTCTGCATCTGCCGAAGCAAATAGTTATTTTTGGCACCTGACATTAAAGCTCACCCTCTGCAGAATGGCAGCAGCAGACCCGCAAACGCGCCATAGCGCCGGAGTCTGACTGCAGCTCTTTGTTCGTCCTCAGAAACTCACTGTGCGCGATTTGATGATGGATTGTCTTCGTATCAGGGACTGACGGACACGGTGAGGGACGCCGGCCTTTTAATGCGTTTATATTGCAGGTCACTCTGGGACAGTGAGTGAGCAGTTGAACGGGTTCACACGTGGTGGCGTGGGTTGCTTTATTAGTCTGCGCTGTGTTTGGTATGACATTAAGTTTGAAACGATGGCTTCTTGTATTCACCCAAAACACGTTCTGTGAGTTTATTGGACTTTTGTTTGCTTTACTGGAAGAAGTGAAAGGAGACAGGTGGGTACATGTTGTAACGACGGGAGGAAAAAGTCGCCCATCTGTTTTTTTTAATCATTTAAAATCAGATGTTTAAAAATCAGATATTTTGCGCGTTAGAGCATCTAAGAGGAAAATTTAACCACAGCCGTGTTACTGAGACCATCATCATTTTTTCAAACTGCTCTTTTATTGAACTGAAGCGACACAGTGATGTTGGCACATGTTACAGGCTGTAAAATACGAATTTCCTGTTCAGTATTCAGTGCGCATTCACTGGCCAGTCTCGTTTCTGACTACAGTAAAAAGAGAATGTCCAAACTACACGTTTTCTGTTGGATATTTATGAAAACATTGCTCTTTTTTGCACATTTATTCACAGAATTGCAGAAAATATTTATTCTAAAAACTCCTGTGATGTAAGTAATCAGATGGAGAAGTGGGAACTGATTTCCATTAAAAATCATGAGTTCAGTAATTTAAGGGTTCAAAGTGATGTATGATTTTCAGAAATCTCCACACTAATAGAACTTCCACATTTTTCTGTTTCAGCCCTGTCTATATTCTGACAGGTTTTAATAATAACTTTGCTTATAGGCCGTTATAATCCTAAAAACATGGAAATAATGCTAATAATCATCATCGTTTTGAAGCTTTTCTTGAGATTTTTGCGCCGGAAGTGCATCCAAATGAGTAGATATGAGAAGTTTGTCTCCTGTAAACACTAAAATGTAGTTTCAAGGTAAGTAATTAATTGGGATCAGGGACGTTCTAGTAATTTTTAAACGGAGTGGCACTGCGACAACCAAAGGAAATAAGAATACTTAAAGATAAATAAAATGGATTAAAATAAATCACACTGCAATTTAAAAGGAAAAAAGGTATCGCTGTCTATGGCGACGCCCTAGCAGTTAAGGGAACATACTTAAGTAGGTGTAAAATGCCTAAAGTAACTGTACTCCATATGTTACATAATGTTATTGGTAATAATTACAATTAAATGATTCATTTGTTGATGATTTTGATTACTTAAGTATCACTCAGTAGCTTGATCTGTAATAATGCAGTTTAATTACTTAACATTCTGCTGATAAAGCTTTAAATTTAACAGTATGGCCTACAAAATACAGCTGGCACGCCTGGTGCCCAAACACACATCTTATCTGGACAGCTCCTGCTGGTGAAGCAGCTAACTGGTGAATATCCGTCAGAACAGCTTGGAAGCAGTTCTAGTGTGATCAGATGTGCAAAAAGCCTTAAAGTAGAGCTGCGTTTAGTGAAAATGCTGGAGTTTTGAATGCATGTTCTGCCTGCAGCCTGAGGTCAGCTGCAAGAGGAGATACTTCTGTACTATTAGCCTTGAGCTGGAAACATGACCAAGGAGGAGGAGATCCCTGACTGGGTGGGAGCCAAAGAGTTCTACGACAAGTATGAGCCCAAGGAGATTCTGGGAAGGTATGTTTACGAAACCGTCGTCGTAACGTGACCCATAGCAGAGGTTCACCCAACTGAGCTGAGCAGAAAACTCTCCATTGGACTTTGGACTAAAGAGTGCACAGTTTTACCTCTTAAAGATTAGGTAAACTAGACCTATATGTAGCCACATGTGAGGGTTCCAGGATTAAGATCCACTCGAGCAAAACCCCAAAAAACAATAATGGTTTATTGTTTGTGAATTTAACCCAACTCGTCTCTTCTTCAGAGTTTACACAAAATAACTTCAAAGAGTAGCAAGGCAGAACACAAAAATGGTAAAATATCTACTTGCTATTAGTTTGTAGATTCATTTAATGTTACAACACACCTCAGATTTAGACCTCAGTTCAAACAGCTATCATCCTCTGCACAGAACAAGCACTTTCCCCAAAGTTTCCCACAAGCCCCTGAGAAATGGGAGCCGAGCCAGGGCCTGCTCATTGTCATTCAGTCCACCAGCTGTCAGAGGGTGGTGCTGTTACGTAAGACACATTATCCAAGGAGGCCACATTTATTAACTTCAGCACGCTTCAGACAAAGTGTTGGCCGTCGGTCTGATAGATTATGTAATTTCACCCCCTTTTCCCACATGCAGGTCAGGAGGTCACAGGATGTGGACAATGTGTCCTTCTTCTAGTATTCTTCATTCAGAGAAAAGTCACTGGAGTTCCTTTACTGTGGTCACCCTGAAGTTTCTCTTGTTCATTCATAAATCGCCCTCTGAATTTAATTTCAGCAGTAAGGTTTTCAGTTTGCTTACTTGATGTTTTTCTCTGTTTTCCTGGACGTTAATGATAAACAAGACAATCTTCATGACAAGCACATTCTTCACTGTTTTTACTTGCTCTGTCAGACTGATAAGATGGTAAAAACACACAATACTTTCCTTTAGTCTGACCATGTCACTGATTTCTGACCAAAAACAGTGCTGTTTTGAAACGGTTAAACACATGATTCATGATGAAAGACACGGTCACAGAACATTTTATCCAGCAGTTATCACAAGTTGCCCTCCTACCCAAACCTAAAAACAACAGATGTGCAGCTCGGACGGCTGATGTGGTTTTTTTTTTCATCCTCAGGGGAGTGAGCAGCGTGGTGCGCCGCTGCGTCGACAAGCATACGTCTCAGGAGTACGCGGTGAAGATCATCGACATCACCCCCTCTGACAAGATGACGCCGCAGGAGATCGAAGAGATCAGAGAGGCAACGGTGAAGGAGATCGACATCCTCAAGAAAGTCTACGGGCAGGAGAACATCAGTACGCATGCTTCATTTAATCAGTTTGACTGGAAAAACTTGGGTTTGTTTAAACTTTGTTCTTCTAACATGGCCAAATATCAAAGTAACTCTCTTCTCCAGTTCAGCTCAAAGACTGCTATGAGTCCAAGGCCTTCTTCTTCCTGGTTTTCGACCTGTAAGTGTTTCACATGGATGATTCCTGAACAGGTATTTATGTGAAAATCAACCAAAGCTTTTAGTTTCTTTTTCCCAGAATGAAGAGGGGTGAACTTTTTGACTACCTCACAGAAAAAGTTACACTGAGTGAGAAGGAAACACGGTCAGTGAGCATGTTATTTAATAAAAAGACAGATAAATTCCGCTAACTCTTAAAAGGACTCTTTAAAGGTTTGTACGTGTTGTCTTTAGGACGATCATGCGGTCTCTATTGGAGGTGGTCCAGTTTCTCCACGCCCAGAACATCGTTCATCGGGACCTGAAGCCCGAGAACATCCTTTTAGACGACTACATGAACATCAAACTCACTGACTTTGGTTTCTCTGTGCAGATTCAGCCAGGACAGACGCTCAAAGGTCAGTGAAAGCTTCCATTACTGCAAGGTGTGTCAGCAGTTCAGAAACCTGGTGGCTGTAATCATACAACTTGTCAAAAGATGACAAAAATACTTAAAGCATTAAAAACTTTCACAGGTTGGCTGACAGTTAAACACCAGTGCATCATTTCAGACCCACCACTGAGTTGAGTGAATATTAAAGTTACAGTTTACAGCCTGCAGTGCACTCGTCAGGACATCAGCTGTTGGTGGTGAGCGGAGAATCTGGGTCTGGTTGCACAACAGCTCCCTGCTCTCTTAGCTGCTCTTACAAAGGTTAAGAAACAGGACACTCTGATCTATTTGCTGCAGTTCCAGACACTCACAGTACACTGACCTTTCAAATAGACTTCTCAGAAGTCGGATCATTAGCAGTGCGAAATGCCAAGCGTCTAATGAAACTGTGCATCGCTGGATAGTTTTGTTCAGTCGGTAAAGACGTAATGGGCTTCTTCCATTAGGCTGGAGATCTACTTGACCCAGCAGCACTTAATCTAAATGTGCTCAATTAATGTCTAAATGCATAATACTTTAATTATGCTATAAATGTTCCCTAAAGATGGATGTTAAATTAAAGGAAAAACCTAATCTCTTGAGTGAGGGGATCTTGTGGCTCTGTTATGCTGAGGTGGAACATTGGCATAGTTTGTACTGAGTTTCTCAAATCAATACAATGCTGTTCAACGTAATGTAATATTTCTAGCGGGATGTAGACCTCTCTTCCAGGGTGAGATCTCCATCCACAGGGCATGAGAGCATGCTGAATGGCTTGATGATGATAAAAACGAGGAGAATCAGAAGCTGTGAGCAGAAGTTCTCACACTGTCTCTGCCGTGCCCTCCTTCAGAACCCAAAAAGTTTGTACTCCACCTCTCACACAATTCTTTTTTATCAGTCACCGACAATAGTCACTCTTTTGGAAGTAGCTCGATCTGCCCAACCAGTTGTGGTAAAAGGAGTTCTTCCTTCACACTGTTTCAAAGTGCTCACTCACACAGTGGTTTTCAGGGTCTTTAGCGTGCAGTATAAATCCCTTTGAGGTGAATATTGCTGTGAATTGGATCGGTTAAACAGTATAAATAAAATTGAACCACACTGAGTTAAATTGAAAGAGTTTGTTTTGTCTCTCCAGTAGAGATGCACTGATTCCCATTGAATGTGATGTCCAAACACTTCCCTAAGATACTGTATTATTTTTTTCTTTTAATATATCATCTATTTGTGTGTCACTTTTGTAGTTGTAGAGATATTAATAGACAATGAGGATAGTAAATATTTAACCCTTACATACCGTTTGGGTCAAATTTGACTCAAATCTATTCAGATGGGTTTTAGATCCACCAGCATGAATCAAATCAAAGGAAATGGCGGGCGTCTTAAAACTCTGCGTGACATGTCTGTGTGTATTTTGTATAGGAAAGTGGTGACAGAGTTCTGTCATGAAAAATACTGGTGTTCCCTCCACATCTACCCAGGTTCCTGCAGAGACCTGCCCATGCAGGTCTTTAAAGGACCATCAGGGGGATCTCCACACAGTGAAATAGTAAAACAGCACAGGATTGTTTATGGGTCACATAAAGAACAGGGGTCATACAGAAGTCAGAGAGTGCCTTGGGCAGACACACAGCTGTAATAGGGCTGCACAGTGGTAGAGTGGTCAGCACTGTTGCCTCACAGCAAGAAGATTCCCAGTTGAAATCCTGGCTGTAGCCTTTGCATGTTCTCTCTGTGCCTGTGTGGGATTACATCAGGTATTCCTGCTTCCCGTCACAGTCTAAACATATTAGTTTAGTTTAGGTTAACTAGTGATTCAAAATCCATGGCCTCCACGCCTGATTTACACACTGAGGGCAATTTTTAGGGTTCTTGCCTAAGAACAATTCTGCATGTAGACAAGGATAGACTCATGAATACATGTAAATGAACACCTCTTAAGCGCTTAAGCGTTATTTGAAATTCTGTAAAAGTGGTTTTATGTTGACAAAGATCAGGGAATATGCTCCCTTTAATAACATGTATTTACTCTTCCTGTCTGTAATGCAGAGGTGTGTGGGACTCCTGGTTACCTTGCTCCTGAGATCATTGAGTGCTCTATGGACGCAGGACATTCAGGATATAGTACAGCTGTGGACATGTGAGCGACCATGAAATCGGTTACCAAGTAACAAAAATATCAATAGGAGGGAGTGTCAGCTTTACTCTCATGTTACCAAAATTGATCTTATGCACCTCAGCAGTGTGTTAGAATTATCTCATAAGCCTGTGTACAAAATAATGACTCATATTATCTGTTGTGTGGCTCGGCTAATACGTGTTCCAGGTGATTAGATTATGCATGTACACACTGCACAGTGAACAGACTAGATAAACTTTGTTCTGGCTCGTGTTTGCAGATGGAGTTCAGGTGTTATCATGTACACGCTGCTCGCGGGCTCTCCACCGTTCTGGCACAGGAAACAGATACTGATGCTGCGCATGATCTTAGCGGGGACGTACGACTTCTCCTCTCCTGAATGGGAAGACCGCTCAGACACGGTCAAAGATTTGGTAATCTTACTTTTGCAGTTTGTTGCAATCTCAGTTTTATAAGTTAGGTGATAAGGTTGAAACCTTGGAACTAAAATAATTCTTCCTCCAGATCTCGCGGATGCTGGTGGTGGATCCAAAGCAGCGTTTCACAGCTACAGATGTTCTGAACCACTCATTCTTTTCACAGTACGTGGTGCACGAAGTACGACAATTCACTCCGTTCAGGCGCTTCAAGGTGAGAAACACAAGATTTTATCAAACTAAAAATCTTAATAGTTTTCATATTTGAGGGATATATTTTATGGTATCTTTATCATATCTCGATCAAAATATAACCCTAATTCCAAAAAAACCTGGATCTTGCTCCCCCTAAATTTCTGTCTACTACAACTTTACTGTCTTTGATAGTTCATAAAGAAACCATAACCTTTTCTGAACTTTCTCCATCAGGTTATTTGCTTGACCGTTCTCGCTACAATGCGAATCTACTGCAACTATCGCCGTGCCAAGCCCATCACCAAGGAGGTGATAAAGAGCGACCCGTACGCCGTGAAGCCCATCCGCAAGCTCATAGATGCGTGCGCCTTTAAGATCTACGGCCACTGGGTCAAGAAGGGCCAAACCCAGAACAGAGCAGCACTTTTTGAGAACACGGCCAAAACCATCCTGCTTTCGATCGCCACTGAAGCGGACGAGCCCATCCAGTAACAAGCAGCGTGGACTGACACGTGCTGAGTTTTACATGGGGAAACATTTAAACTTCTTTCTTTGTAGAAAAGAACTGCTACAACTAGTTTATGCATAATGCAGCATTTTTAAAAGCAGCCGTAGTGACTACAGGGGGATTGATTTATCTCAAGGACTGAAATGTTTGGCAAAATTTTCAACCATGCCACTGGTGACATTGTGCTTGCTTTGTTCTAAAAGTGTACTCAACCCATTGTCAGCTTGTGTCCTATGAAAATGCAGCTGCTGTTCTTTAGATCGAATGCAGCCCCTCAAATACAAGGTGTATCAAAAAAGAATAATCAGATTTCAAAAGGCTATACTTTTTAATGAACATAGAAACTTATGGTAAATTTTAAAGTACATGGCTGAATATACAAAAAGTTACGTTTGCAAATGCCTGATGTGTCTCCCTCTGCAGTTAAACCTCGCCCATACTTTGGAGAGCATGTCTGGAGTCGCTGCTGTTGTTCTTACCAGCAACCATGTAAAACTCGAATCTGCTCTAACAGCACGTCCGTCTTTTGATCGTTAAACGGCGAATGGCTGTGGAATTAAGGCGCTTTTAATTCCATTTTTTTTTTTGATACACCCTGTATATTAACAAAAATTTTTTTTCAGCACTACATGGTATTCTTATAGCCTTTGCACTCTAAAAACTGTTTATATTTCAAATGTTAAAGAGTGACTCAGGAGGAAAATGGAGAGTTTAGTTAAGTCTATACTCTATTGTGAAACCTTGTGGGAAATACCTGCAGTTTATCTGGCTGGAATATAAAACCTGCATGATTTACAGTTTGAGAACTATGTGCCTACTTAATCGATATGCAGAGTATGCTCTGGTGGCAGCAACTCAAGGGAAGTGTAACTTTAACTTGTATGCTATGAATCTATTTATTAAAACATGTAAAACCCCAAGTCCTGCAAATGGAGGGGTACTTCAGCTCTGCAATTCTGTGCTTTGTCTTTCTGCAGCATTTTTAAGCTTGAAGTAGACAAAGACAAAAAATAATTACAATTTTAAAGTTTATTATCAACAGAGTGAGATGCACATTAAAAAAAACATCACAGGTTGACCGACTTCAGACAGATTTGAGTGTGTTGACCGTTGTCCCCACAGTCTTGCTTTGGAAGCTTTCATCCTGCAGAATTTAGAAAAACAGAATAAATCAATATGAAACCATCAGGAATAGCCAAATGTGTGTTTGTACTCATTCCCACGCAGCTGGATGAGCTTGAGGAAGGCACTCATCCACTAATTTAGTGGAAATGAGACGTGGCTGTTGCATGGTGTCTGACTGTATCCAGCACAGAGCAGCTGGACCAGAATTCGCCCATGCCTTTAAGTTAACAAGTCTAATAACATACCATCCTCGGGAAGTTCCCCAGAGGCTGGCGACAGGTCGAGCTGCACTTCATGTAAATGTTTAGACACGCTGAAACAGAAGGAGAACCGAAGCTATGAGATAAATCTGAGCTAATAAAACAGGAAACAAGCCAACAGCACAGAGCATCAACAGGGAGGAAGACAGCAAGCAATGTTGAGCAACAGATCATTAATATACCGGCTGAATCGCTTTGAAGGAACGAGGCCGTTGATGTATTCACTCTGACGTAAGAATGAGAAGCACAATGAGCACCCTCATCCTGCTGAGTCAGTTTGTGAAAGCATTCATGTCGCATGGTGTCTGACTGTATTTACTACATCCAGAGCAAAACAGAATTCAGCCATGCATTCAAAATTCAAGCTGTAATTTTATTTATAGAGTACATTTCACTACACTCAAGCTTTCGGCTGTTCCCTTGGCAAAGGAGTCACGGCAGAGGGTAGCTTTGCATGTTTGATATCCAGATCCCCTTCCTGATACAACCCCTAGAGGGAAATTCATTTCCAGATGGAATCGAATCAATGACCTTTCACTTGACAAGTGAATGGGTAGAAGATAAAAACATAAAAAGGTATGTAGGTTTAAAATGAAAACTGCAAAATAAAACTTACTACAAAGTAGTAAAACACCAGTTCACACTTATGAGCCGAGTTCTGGGAGAATAAAAGGTTTTGAGCCTGTTTGTAACTGATCTCAGGTCAGCAGGTGGCTCGTTCCAAAGATCAGGAGCACTAGCAGCTGAAAAGCACCCTCGGCACAATATTTTTCACTGCCTTTTTCCAACAACACCTCCTCGGCTCCACTCCATTCTACTCTGTTTTGGTCACTGTGTAGTAATTTCCCTCGTTTCCCCTTCAAAAATGGTGAGTTTGAGTCTTATGAAAGAGTTGCTCTCATGACTTACCCCGGCCAAGAAAACAAAAACAACCTGGTACCAGGTACTACCACTTAATGGAAAACGCTTAAAACCAAGTTGAGCTGAGTAGATGCTAGTGAAAAGAGGAATTACATGCATTTCTGGGGACAATTAAACATCTGCATGATGATCTGAGAGGTCAGACTATGTTATAGACACTGACCTAGTCAGATAAATACTGGGGAGGTCAAACCACTCAGTGCTTTGTCAACTAATAGAAGGATGATAAAAGAAGGATGATAGAGCATTACAGCAGTCCAAACTGCTTGAGATTAACGCAGTGGTTCAACTCAAACAACTACCCACTGTGGTGACCGCTTATGAATAAGGGACCAGCTGAAAGTAACTTTCCATTCAGAATATTCAGTACGAAACAACATCTCCATAGACACTCTGAATAAAAGCCACATAAAGTGTAGTGATGGAACAGACTGGGATAAGTGGCGCGATATGGCGAGCCTCGCTTCTGTCAGTCTGCCCCAGGGCAGCTGTGGCTACAACAGTAGCTGCCTCCACCAGTGTATGAATGTGAGAGTGAATGAATAGTGGTATTGTAAAGCGCTTTGGGTGCCTTGAAAAGCGCTATATAAATCCAATCCATTATTATAAGTGGAATACTTTTTTTTTTGCGCTTGGGAACACACTTACCCTGGTTATATCCTGAAAAGACACGTGGTTTTGCTTTGGCATTAACTAACTCAGTCACTTCCCCTGTGTTTCATTTGTACCTTATAGTATATTAAGAACCGTGTGCATCTGCCGGTCGCTTCAGCCACATGGAGATCTGCGTGTTTCAGGATGGGAGCTCCCGCATGATTACTCCGGATATCACCTCCAGTACCACCCTGTGCAACAAGCAACGACGACAAAGCACAAATAAACACAAATGCACATCCTGCACAGGATTCCACCTTTAAGCTGTCAGGTAACACCTTATCCACATAGTTACAACCTATGAGAGTGTTCTTACAGCATGGTGGCGTTACGGAAAATAAGTAAATTAATTCACAAGTGAACACAATTTACACAAATTATCGGGTCCACCACGTGTGCATGGAAACACGTGCCGTTAACTAAATACCTTCAACCTGAATGGGGGGGGAAAAATCACCTGCGTCACGCTACAGCCTCATATTTTAACCTTCGTTTCTTCAAGAACGTTTTCCATTCACAAAACTCCACGGTGACTTCTACATGATGTCTATAAGGCCACATCTTCAGCAGACCAAAGTACGTCCGGATAAACCACGCTAAAGACTTTTCCTCTTCTTTTCCCTCCAGTTTGTGGCGGGTGAAACAGAAACAGCTCGGCGTGCACCAGCGCCCCCTTCTGGATGGGAGGTTAACTGGAGCACATATTAAATCAGAGCGTCACAGTTTCTTTAAAGAATCTGACTCATAGATAAAGCCTTTAGATTGAATTTTACACAGGTTGAACTGTCTTTTTAATTTCGCGCCTCTTTAACAGCTCTGTGTGCCTCTTGTTGCTTCTTATTAACCTTTATGGTTGTTTTTCTTCTTCTTTGCTTATTGTAGGAGCTTTTTGCTTACCTTTCTTCAGTCATTTTTCATTTTCACAGGAGCTAATATCCAGGAACGTTTCCAGGGATAAAATGTTGAGAATTCTTTATATCTTTGTGTTGTTTTCACACCTACTTTGTGTTATTTAAAAAATGTTTTAAATGTCAATGTTAATTTTTTTTATATTTTTGATTTATTTATTTAACACATTTTATTTCATGTAAACTTAATTGGTAATGATGACAGATAAAAACATCAAAACCTATTTAGATCTACAACACCTAAAGGCAACACACACACATTGTTTTCATTGTTCTATAACTTATTTGGGCTTTTACATTGCATGTCATAGGTTGGTCTGACTTCCCTGTATGTTCCCTGTATGTTTATATTGTTTGTGTCATTCAAAAAATTAACTGAATATTATGAATTTTGGTATATGTTCATGCAAAATGCCCAAATAATCAATCAATCTAGTAATCAAGCTGTATTTTGCCAAGATAATTGTTTAAAGTAAATTCATATTCATCTTCAAATGCACACAGTGGACTCAGCAAATGGTGATCAGATCATATGTGCATTATTTTTCCTGCTTTTTGTATGTAAAAACATATTTTTGCAAACACACAGCAAATTATACCCATTAAGAGTATAACAGTGTAGAATAAATTATGACATTTATTTTATGTACAGAGTACAGATATGAAATACCTTAATGGTAATAACTTGTGCTCAGAGTTTGTGTACTTTATATTTGATGTTTTATTTATTTAGTTTTCATAGTTTTATTTCTTTTATAATAATGTTTGGTCTTTGTCTGGGACCAGGGTCAAGAAGTTTAAGAACAGGTGAAAAAACACCTGACACACTCAGAGATATTCAAATCTAAATAGTAAATAGGGGGAAATATGGCGACAGTGGGAGTTTCAATGTATATTTTTACTTTTATTAAAAAGTAAATGTGTACTTCATGCTGTTTTTACACAGACGAAACTGACTAAACCTAAAACTGGGTGGTTAAGCCTGATGTGGCAGCATGGTTATGTGCTCAAATTGTGGTCATAAATATTTTGTACTTGTAAATCAGAATGCGTATATTTGTACATCTGTAGATAAGAATTTGTGTGTGCGTAAAAAAGATTTGTGTGTGTAAAAAGAATTTGTGTGTGCGTAAAAAAGATTTGTGTGTGTAAAAATATTTCCCCAATTACAAATTATTTTTGTTAAGGCCTGGTTACAGATACAAAGCAAAAAAATTGTTAGTTAAATTTGTGATTGTCATGACATTGACCATTCGGCTGAAAGGAAGAAAAATCGGGTCAAAGTTCGTACTTGTAAGTTGAAACTTGAGTGCAGAGTTTCACACGTATTTTTTTGTTTGCTTTGTATCTGTAACCAGACCTTAACAAGAATTAGTAACTTGTGTAAATATTTTTGCACACACAAATCTTTTTTACGCACACACAAATTCTTATCTACAGATGCACAAATATACGCATTCTGATTTACAAAACTGATTTACAAGTACAAAATATTTATAACCACAATTTGAGCCCATATTTTTTCTTAAATCTATAGCTTCATAGACAGTGTCACATCTGTGCCTGATTTTGAGAGCAGGGTTCCATGATGTTAATTAGCCTTTATATGTTTAGTGTTTCATGTCCTCTTAAAAGTTGGTGTCTTGCAAATTTTGGAGGTTTGTTTGTGTCTCTTTTTCATAATTTTCTCTCTTTTGTAGTTGTTACATATCTTAGTGGCCATTTGAAGCCGATGTGACTTAATGTTATTGTTTTACTTCGTTTTTGTCTCTTTTCAATCGCTTCCTTTCGCCTTTGCGCTCGTTATTTATGGTAGTTGTTTTTCTCCCTCTTTCGCCGCTGGTGTCGTCATGGAACCGAGCCAGTGATGTAGTGGGCGGGCCCTAATCGGCTTCTCTCTGATTGGCCCACCATTCAGTGCTTTTCTTCCTCGTCCACGAGCCGACCGAGAGCTGTCGGCTTTTATGCTGAAGCTGCTGTTCGTGCCTTATCGTCGCTGCACTCGCCGGTAAGTACTACAGGACTGTCCTAATGTTTTTAAGTATTTTTTTTCCTGCCTGGTGCTGTCTCTCGAGTTGTCGGCAGTTGAGCAGCGTTCAAATCAGCTGCACCGGACAGATAACAGCCCGCTTATTCTCAACGTACAGCCGTGATATATCGTCATTTTCATGACTATATGTCTGTCACTTTATATCAAAGTGACAGATACGAACCGTTAGGCCCAGTTTCAGTGTCTTCACGTTTGTTGTTGGTTATGCTGCCCCTCAGTAGTGACCCTCTGGGTGACGCAATACGCGCAGAGTATGTCCATCCCGGGCCTCTCCTATGGTTTGTTTAAGCACACTGCTTTTTGTAACGCACTTTGGCACACATCATCGGCTGGGAGGTGATCCCCGTCGATTGCACATAGGTATTTGGGTGAATAGATGCGTTTGCTGCTCCACTGGATG
Source organism: Aulonocara stuartgranti (assembly GCF_965226115.1). Classification (NCBI taxonomy): domain Eukaryota; kingdom Metazoa; phylum Chordata; class Actinopteri; order Cichliformes; family Cichlidae; genus Aulonocara; species Aulonocara stuartgranti. Next base: position 19,764,091 of record NC_138950.1, read on the forward strand.
AAAGACATCCTTTCTATACAAGACTTAGTGCATTAGTGAAATCAGGCAGCCGCTGGCCAAAATCACAGACCTCACGTTGAATCAACAAATGCAGCACGGGACCCTGCTGATGACAATTACACCCTCCCCCCAACACACACACACACATACACACACACACACAGTGTGCATCTGCAGCAGTGAAATTTGTTTCACCAGACTGCATCTTTTTTTTAATGTAATTTCCCAGCATGATGACAACGCTGTCGCAGACAAAGGAGCTCTTCAGGAGAGCTGAAGCTGTCTGCTTTGATGTGGACAGCACAGTAATCAAGGAAGAAGGCATTGATGAACTCGCCAAATTCTGTGGTGTGGGGGATGCAGTCACTGAAATGTAGGTGGATTTTTATTTTTTTTAATGGATTTGTTGTGGGTGTTTAGAACAAACAAAAATGTGTTACTTGGACGTTTCAGGACACGCAAAGCCATGGGCGGCTCAATGACCTTCAAAAAGGCCCTGACTGAGCGTCTTTCCATCATCCGATGTTCCAGAGAACAAGTCAACAAGCTGATAACAGACCACCCACCTCAGCTTACTCCAGGTGTCAGGTGAATTAATGTAGAAATAACTGACCTCTTTAGGTAGATGTTGTCCTCCACATTATAATAATAACTTATATGAATGCATGGTTGAAAACTATTGCCAAAAACAAATAGGAGTCAGCTGAAAATGCAGAAAGCAAAACCTTCAGAGTGTGAATCACAAACCAGCTGTAATGTGTGCATACAAACACAAAATTTCTCACACACAAGACAGACACAGACCCTGTGAAATACTGCTGCTGACCTTTCTTCCTGAATCACAACGTTTCCGTCCAGCTGACCAACATCAGGTCAGGTAAACAAACAAAATGTTTGCACCTGATGAAGTTCAGTTGGACGGAAATGTTGTGATTCAATAAAATAGTGGTAAACAAGTTGGTTCTGGAGTGCTGCCTTAAAAAACCCAAACAAAATATATCTGCAGTTCTAGCGATGTGAACGACACTTGGGATCAAGAATAGAAACATTTGTCTGCTTCATCAAGTGAGCGCATGTACACTTCTGTGAGTTTGCAGTAGATTTTGTGCCACTGTAACTTTACTGCACACTCTCTTTTGGTTGCATTAGTAAGATATGCACATCCAAATGATCAGAGAAAATTTTGCACTTCCAAAAGATTTTCAAACTTTAAACACATAACCTGCTCTGGACGTGGTCAGTATGTTCAGCATAAGATGCTATGTTGATCTAGAGAAAGAGAGTCACCTTCCTGACACAGAAAACTCTGACTTTAAGCGCTAAGCTAGCCTAACCCATTAACCGCTCACCTCATAGTTTATCTCTCTGGCCTGACACTGAAAAATAATTGCCCTGTGCTTAAATGAACAATGTGGTGAATCAGGCCCTGAAATCTTGTATCCAACAAGAATGGAAAAGACTTTTGTCTGTCCACAGTAATCACTACTGGTTAATCAGTCCTAAAAGTCTACAATCAACTTGTGCTTGAGATCACATTTGGTCACATTTTCCAGGCAACAATCTGTGAACTGAGAGCTGGATAAGCTACCACGTTCTGGTTTTACTTTGTATCCATTTTATTTTTTGATTAGTTTTTACCTTATTAAGTCATGTGTTTGGTCATATTTGTATTGGATTTCACTGAGCCACATACCGTTCTCCTTATTTCAACAGTCTGTAATTTGTTTGTGTTCAACTCCTGTAACAAAGGAAAACAAAGGAAAAATTTCCCAGCATTGGGATAAATAAAGTGCATCTTGTGTTATTTCATTTTGCAGTAAAGTGGCAAAGCCGTGTCTCCTGGAAATTGTTCTTTCTTCTTCTACATTATTGCATTTTTGTAATTAAATTTTAGGAAACTTCACACGGCACAGGGCAGCAGAATAACTCTCATTGCATGTGAATGTCAAAAAACATTTTCTTCTGAGTGTTGATGTTTTTCCATTTCTTTGTCCAGGGAGCTCGTGGACCGTCTGCATGAGCTCAACATAAAGGTGTTCCTCATTTCAGGTGGCTTCCGCTGCATTGTTGAACACGTGGCCACTCAGCTAAACATCCCTTTGAATCACGTTTACGCCAACCGGCTTAAATTCTACTTCAACGGTAAGAGCCAGCGGCGGGCTGTTTGTGATGTTCTTCTGTTCTCACATGAGTGGAAGTCCAGGCTAAACCCTTTGAGTGGATCATTGAATATACACAACAGACCCTTAGGTTTAATCTAAGTCAGGTCTTTTGACTGGTTAAATTAAATTTAATAAAAATATCATCTTCCAGGAGAGTACGCTGGTTTTGATGAGAGTCAGCCCACAGCTGAGAGCGGAGGAAAGGGGAAGGTCATCAGCATGCTGAAGGAACAGTACGGCTATGAGACTGTGGTGATGATCGGAGATGGTGCCACTGATCTTGAGGCCTGCCCTCCAGCTGTAAGTGTCGCCGTTTGCCAGTGTAAAAAGCGATTACAGTGTGATTACAGTATTTCACCCTTTTATTTTGTCTTCAGAGCGCTTTCATTGGATTTGGCGGGAATGTCGTCAGGCCGCAGGTCAAGGAGAGGTCTTCGTGGTATGTGACGAGTTTTGGGGAGCTACTGAAAGAACTGGAGAAGATTTAAAGGTGCTCAAAGATTAGTTTATGATTTTTAACACGTTATACTTGCACCTAAGGGTGTGCCACTGGTAGATTTTACCAAGTGGACGTTTTTCCTTAGACCTTGATAGATTTTTATATTAAATCAAATGTTTATACTAGTGGGAGCAATCGTAACTTTAATAGCTATGTTGCCCTTTTTTATACTACAAGGTACTAAAACACTACATGGAAGACAATCTTAAAAAGATTATTTTAGTGTTTTTGCAGTTTACATGAAAGCTTTTAGGTGGACTAGAACGACTCCTTTGTATTATGGCACGTGCAATGAGAAGTGAAAGTATTTTTAATCGGGTTTCTGTTCTGTAAGAGCTGTAAGCAGACCTGTCAGTGACAGTGTAGTGACTCAAGTCAGAAAAACACAGCATTAAAAGATGAGTGTCCACTTCGCTGTTTGAATGACTTTAATCTGTGTTCTTGTCCTTGTCTCTACATTGTTCCCTCTGAACAGAAACACCAGATCAACATGCTTCCTTTAACAATAAAAACCGTTACGGTATAAAGCAGCGTGACTGTGATCACCTGCGTACCAAATTCACTCAGTCACTGATATGCAGAACACCTGTTTTAACTGATTTGTGCCTCGTTAAGATACGTTGGATAAAAACGGACTTTAAAACCACGCATGCCGTCCTGAGAAAAAGAAAAACTGTAAGCCATAGTTACAAACACAGCACCACTAAACATTAATGTTACCAGGAAATGTAGGGACATCCACGAAAAGCAACCAAAAGGAGTAAAACAATGATTCATAATACACATCAAATATAAAATTATGGTATCTGCATTTCACACACTTATGATTTTGAAAGAAATATAGTTTCTATTCATACAAGGGATCTCTTTTCAGTCTGAAATGGCATGGCTTTTACATCAAAGTTTCTCAGCACACTAAAAACATGATGTACTTTAAAGTTACATTAAATAAATAAATAGCTCCTGCAGCGAGCTTCAGCAGTACTATTTTTAATCTAGCTGTTCCCACACTTTAACGCCATACAGCTGCTCCTTTTGATTTTTCCTGTCAAGTAACTTTGGTTGGCTCTAACCTTGGAAATGAAATCTCTCCATTGACCAATTTTGATGTGGCACCACATTTCAGACATAAACACATCTACATATTTTAACACTCCCTCCCAAACCTGAACTCACACAGAAAATACTGCGTGTCTTAAAAGTGGCGTGGAGCCTTTCAGTAACTATTTGAACTGCAGATAAATTTCAGAGACCCGACTCGATCCAAGCGACATCCTTCAGTAATAAAACAGACGTTAACAAAAAGAGAATGGACGTTGTTTGGCAGCACTGACAAAGATTGAACCCATGATGCTGATGTAACATTCAAAGGAGGTGCCGCTCGATGTCAGCTTCCAGCTGGCTTTTCATTTTACTGCAGCGGCGAAGCCTTTGTGGGAATCATGATCCTTGAGTCCATGTGCTGAATGAGTGGGACTGGGAAAAGATGAGTTTAAAAACCTTTGAGGCTCAGAAAGTGACAAACTCAACAAAAAACTTTGTAAAGTTTTCAGTCGCACAGCTTTGAGTTTACAAAAAGACTTATTGTGCTCACCTGTGTAATACACCACCTCGTGCCAGCCTTCCTGCTGCCACACAGCATTCCTCGTGTCTTCTCGGGACTGAAGGTCCTTGTAAGCTGTAATTAACAAATCACTGCATTATAATGCTGCAGTATAAGTACATGATTTTAAGTTAAGACTTAATCTGGTAACTTTGTAATGATCAAATTAATCACGGAAGACATTTTTAGGACACGTGCATCTGTAAAGACAAGCTAACAAATGTTTCCTCATGTTTGAGCTCCACTTTGCTCTCCACCAACTTTCAAGCTCCTGATGGCTCCACTTGTTTTTTTGTTTTTACCTGCTAGTTGCTAAATTTTGCTTAATTTACGGAACAGCGATTGTGCGGGTTTGCTGAGAGGCAGTTTCAGCCACTAAACGTGCTCCTGTGCAGTCCTCCAAAATCTCAACCACATTTGTGCTTCTCCCAGGAATGGGAGAAAACCCAATCAAAGACAAAATACAGCATGAGAAGCACAGACTGTGGCTGCAGCAGAAACTTTCAATGCTTTGAACACTCAGTTTCACTTCAGCTCTTTGCTCTCCTTGATGGATGACTGACAGACCAACAACAGCACAAGCAGGAGTAGACAGACCAGTCATACCACATATTTTGTTTGCTTCCCCCATCTGTTAACAGACAAAGTCTTGCAGGTGGAGGGAGAGTCTGAAGCTGACAATATGCTGCCACCTCTCAACCATAATTTCCTTGTTAGGCTGTGGGGTTGTGCTCATGATGTCAGGGATAGATGGTGGTCAATTTTAAGGTGATTTTTATCTAATTTCCCTGCGGATTCATTGTTCTGCGATTAATAACAAATTCAACCTGCCAGGCCACGGTTTCATGTCACTCCTCCACACATAACTCACACTTGCAACACAGACCTCTGTGCACATTTAAGTTAATGTGTATGTGTGCGAATTGCGTTTGCTGTTCCATCATATTCATCATCCAATGGGAGAAAACAGGAGGCTGGATTTACAGAGATCCTAACATTGTCTTGTCTATGTGTGCTGAGGCAGAGTGAAGAAAGCAGGATAAACAGGTGAAATATTTTACACAGGAAAAAACCCAAACTAGATTATGTAGAACTGTAGGTCAATTCAGTTCAACTTTATTTATATAGCATGATCTCCATGTCCTCCACACACAGCTGAGTTTTTCACCAACAAAAATGTCAGATGGGGAAAAGTTTCCTATTTTGACCCAATCAGTAAATGTTGTATGTTAACAGGCAAGCATTTCTTCATGATGGAAGTGAGAAAAACTAATGTAGGCTACCTGTTTCTCTTTCACCCATGCACATTTTTTTGTGCATATAAGTTATGGAGGGTAGACAGCGATGCCTCGGGGTGGGCAACAGGACTATCAAGAAAATCGCCTCATCCCTAGTGTACAGAGGGCCGTCTCTCCCTCACAGCTGTATGCTCATTCTTGAGAACAGTGAGACCGTTTTAATAGATTTGTTGTAGTTTTGGTCCGCTTTGGTCTGAGTGACGTAAATTATGTGAGAGGTGAGCGCGAAGCTCTGACTTCACATCACAACGAACCAAGTTTGCACACTCCCTTCAAGCAGACTTCAAAGCAGTTTTCACAGGAATGACTATTTGCTCATGATTAAAGCTCTCTGGAGAGCTGGGTGTACTGCAAATTGGGATGATAATTACCTCAGTTAACATTGCACACATTTATCTATCAATTACACGCCTCAGGAGACAATCTCACATTGCCTGTTTTGACCAAACAGCCCAAAAATCCAAATATATTAACTCTATAATAACAAAGAAAAGCAGAAAATCTGGAACATGACATTTCTGGTATGTATATCCAAGATAAATTACTGTTAACTGTTGTTGATTTTCTGCGAAGCAACTAATGATTTCAACATTAGCGTAATTATCTAAAGTCAGCGTGGAAGTGTTTGAACGTACCCCAGAGGTGATGGACCATATAGAGGTTTCCAATCTGTGAGAAAAACCCTCCCACAGCTTCTCTGTTCTGCTGGCGGTATCGAACGGCTCTGGCCCTGCAGACAAAAGCACCTTTGGTCACAGCACAGGCCAAAAAAAACACAAAGGCTTCATCTGGCTTAACACCAGACCACCACAAACACACACATGAAATATTTAACCAGCATTCAAAGGATTTCAACATCATCCCCGAATACCTCCTGATTAATTCACACGACTGGATTTTCTCAGCTAAAGCAGGATGGCAACCTGCTCCTTTAGCTGCGATTATAACTTCCAACATCACATCCGACCGCGAGACGTGACATCATCATGACTTACTGTACGCATGTTTATGAATCTAAAGACTGGCCAAGTCTTCGTGAAACGAGTGAGGAGAATGTTTTGAATCTATTACATTTTCCTCCCAAAGCAAACATAAACATATTCAAACCATAATCACTGTCTGGATAGAAAACTATGAAGCTCGAGTTTCATCAAACTGGTGAAATACGAAGCAGAAGTTTAAACCTTTAACCGCACAAATTATATTAAATAGCTTTACTGGCATTATCTGCAGGACTTTGGAGGTTTATTTAAAAAAAAAGCTGGTTAAAGTGTGAATGAATACAAACATTAAGAATAAAAAATAAAATAAAAAAAAAAAAGCTGTCACAGTGTGTTTTTTTTGCATTAAGGCTGATTTCCTAGCCATGATTACTGAAAAGCACAGGGAACAGGGGGAGATCAATCAATCATGTGTGCTTTTCTAGGAAAAGGCAAAGCATAAAGCTTCAAAGCAGAAAATCTTACGTCTAACTTAAAAATCAAATAATACCTGTAATAATATTTACATATAAAACTGCACACAGGCTAAGTTTGCAGGATAATGACAACTTTTCTTCTGAATATGTAATCCCAACCACTAATAACTAAAAGAAATAAAACTATGGTCAGACAGAAGAAATTTATCTGGAAAGCAAAGGCTTGTGCAGAAAGCTCACATCCTCAATTTAATCCATCACAATCTTCGCTGCTGCACCTACTGATAAATGCTGATCTGCTGGCTCTGTGAGTCCACGCAGCGGCTCTTTCCAGGCTCACATTACTCAACTATTATATACACGTTTGTAGTGTACACACTGTTACACTAGCATTTGATTCTTGGCTTGAGGGAATGACAGCATAGCTTCAAACGTGGGGGTGTCTCTGTGGAATAGCTCTTATTAATGACAGTGTGATGAGGGAGCTTTCATGTAGTACAACTGTTCTGTAAGTACAGTTCAGTGAATCAAGTGAATTCAGGCTGCCTTACCAGTAATTACCCCACTCGATCATGGTTCCTGGCTGCGAGAGAGAAAACACAATATTCTTTATTAGATTTAAGCATATATATATATATATGTAATGGAGAACTTTCGAACTTCTTTCCAAAGTAAATATATTAATGTGAAAAAGAAAAAAAAAATGGCAAAGAGGTAGTAACACAGGTATTTTGTCAATGCGAACAACTACACCCGAGAGAGCGCCTTCAATCATTCTCTGGTGCATAAGACGACAAACGCCCTGCTGTTTCAAAGATGCAATCTCAGCCTGTGATGAGGGGATAATAGCGAGCATTCATCACATGTCACAGAGGGATGCTGGTCTAGAGACAGTTTGATTTTTTCAATTATAAAAAGCATGACTTAATCCCCGGTGGATGGCGTGGTTTCGATTAAGCGTTTCTGCACGTTAGTGATCATCCCGTGATGGTTAGCACAACACTCGGGATGATCCTGAGTGTCGTGCTAACAGCTTGAGGGGAAAGAAGTAATTTAAGTCCACAGAAGGATGTCAGGATGGAGATCATCAGTTTTAAATGGGAAACATGAGGTAAGAAAAGGATGGATAGTTTAACAGCCAAGCCCGAGCTGCTGCAGTGAGATGTGGCAGCAGATAAACAATTGTGTTTTTACCAGAGAGTCTTTAAAGTCTGTCCATGGACAAAAGGTGTGATCATGAAGAGTGAATACTATCTGTCACCTTTTTTTTTTTTATAATAAATATAACCATGTAAGTTTAGGGAAGCTCTTCTAGTGCTGTGAACGGCTGCACAATTTCCTTAAGTGTAAACTAGGGAGCAATCACTTAAATACAAACTGACAGACAGGCAAAGTTTTAAAGTGTAATAAATGCAGAAAATGAGTAAAGAAAACCACCAGAATGAGACATTTGTTAAACTAGCAACTTGCTGATTTCATACACTGATAGTGCGTTTAGCTTTTAAGGCATCATTGTTAAACTTGGTGTAAGAAATCCTCACTGAATACAGTCATCTGTTTCAGTTTTTCTGTTTCAGTTGCATTTATGTGGCCCATTTTGGAGCTGTAGAACACATTCTGGAAATCAGACTTTAACACACCGAGCCCAGTCCTGACAACGATACAGGCTGCAGCTCAACCACTCACCCTGAGCTGGTAGGTCCTGAGCTCGTATACGTTTGGTCCCGTTCGGGGTACTGGCTCGTTCCAGAAGCTGAACTCCAGGAGGAGCTGATTCCTGCGGGACAACAGCATCTTTCCTCGCTCCTTCCTGTAGGCTGTGAATTCCTGGCAATGGACAGACATTAATCAGTGAGCTTACTCAGACTTATAATCCCCCGGGTAAAGCAAAGGGCCGTGTAGTAGTACCTTGTTCTGCCTGAGCTTGTTCATCACCTCAGTAAGAGCTGGGTATCCACCTCTGTAACGCCACAGATGCACTGGGGAGACAATTTGTCACAATTACAACATCACATCAAGTACAAACAGAAGGATCATCACGTAGCAGAGTAAAGATATCCAGATGTCCGGCTTTTAACGTCTGACATAACTACATCCATTTGTGGTTAGTGTAAATAAATACTGGGAGGGAAATTACTGTGGTGTAAACACTGCAACAAAAAAAATAAACACCTCCTGATCATTAGCTTGCAAGACAGCTAATGATTGATGCTGTACTTGCACGTGAATATGCGGTGTAACACGCATGCTGATTGCAAACTGTGCGGATCGCAGCGCTGTTATACCGCAGATGTCTATGTGTGTTGATATTAGTAATCCTACCAGCCTGGTCTTGTTCTCCATACCAGGTATTCCAGGTTCCCACCAGCTCACAGGGGTAGTACTTATCAGCGTGGATGGAGGGCAACACATCCTCACTGTGGCAAACGAGAAGCCAAATAATTAAATGCAGTACGACCAGCATGTGTTGTGCTTAAAGTCCATGGGTTCCAGTCATCTTAGGTATGAGCATGTCTGGTTTGTGGAGGACAGAAGTCATACCAGCCCATACATCATCTTACAGGAATAGACTGGATAATTTTTTACACGAAGTGTCCAGTCCTTGATCCTCCTCCCACTTATGGTAAAGCTTCCTCTGCACTAAAGGTTCACAACATCAAATGACAAAACACTCACCAGAGTTTGTTGTATGCATCCAGGCACTCTGGCTTGACGTTATGGACTGAAACAAAAGTTTAAATGAGAAAAAAAGTCTCATTACTAAAGGTCAAAATGTTGTTAATGTAATGCGGGGACCCTAAAGGCAACTTACACTGAATCTTATAGAGGTTACTCTCCTCATTTTTGGTCAGTAGGGTGGAGTGTGCATCTTTTCTGGGATCAACTTTCCTCACAAACAGTGACTTGAACCAGCTGTCCTCTCTATTTCTACAGCTGGAAGTTGCAAACCCCCTGCAAACACAGGCCACCATGAAAAAGAAACACACGGACACTGCAACGACTTCGGAATGACTGACTTCCTAGTCTATATGTACATGCACAGCCACGTAGTATCTGTTTTAGGGGCTTTGGTGCGGTTGTTCAGTTGAAAATGTCAGACCCTCTGATGCACACGGTGATCAGTGCACCTGCATGCTATCTGTAAGTCATGCAATTTTTACAAGGTAGCAATATAAACTGTCAAATTGACCTTGAGCGTTTTAGATGCTTACTGTCAAACGTTGACAGAAACTATTGCTCTTTTGAGTTTCCCAACAGTGACAGAAGCGTTAGTCTTAAATATCACGTACTAAATAAACGCACATAAGCTGAAGCTCCTGGTTAAGTTCAAGCTGAAAGGCCACAGTGGGCTGGCTAGCAGTCACTGGGCTAGCTTTACCGGGCTACTCGTAGCCACCAACAGATCCCCACTGAAAACACTACACAGCTAACACAGGAAGCTACAGAGATGACTGTTGAACATTCACGATGAAGACTGCCCCACCTGCCCCACACCGCGAGCTGTCCGGCCGAGTGGGCCCCGCTTTTAGCCCGACCCAAACCACCGCTGACTCTCTGAAGGACTCCAGTCGCCATCTTCAACTGTGCTAATGCTCCGCGGAGCAGTGGCTGGTACCGCGCCTCACCACCAGGTGGCAGCAGAGCAGCACATCCACACATTCCCTCTATGTGTGTCTGCAGGGACCAGAACATGCTGGGCACTGAGCATACTGAGGAATGCAAAGGATACCCGGATCAACTAATTACAGACCCCTGGGTACAAATCTTTGAGAGGCTCCAGCAAACTTTGATTTTTCATAAAGATTTCGACATATGTGTGCAAAATGATTTCTAATCATTAAGGAGAGGACTGCGTCTCACTGGGAAAAAAAAAAAAAAAGACCATTATAACTTCCTTAGGTGTTAAAAGGCTTAACAAATGAAAAAAAACAAAACAACAACATTCCTTTGGAAATAGTCAGGTACAAGGACTGGACTGAAAATGAGTGAAAATGCAGCCAATGTCCAAAAAACCTGAAGAACTATTGCTCAAGACCACTTTAAAGATTACAGGAAAGTCTGGCTCCTTGCAAGTAAAACAGGAGTCTCTCAGGAGGAGTCTTGTATCAGTGCTTCCAATTTTTATGCTGCATGGATGGGCCACCAAGTGTGGACCCCTGGGCTCTTACCCAGAATGCCCATTGGATAATCCAGCCCACAGAGATATGAACTTGCAGACAGTAAACGTAAACTTATAAAGTTTTATATGGTAATAGTATTTATTGACAATGAGTATGTTTGCATGTACATTAGTATTTGACTTTTTCAATTTATGGGGTTATTGATTTACTGCTTTCTTTAGATTGTACACTGATAGAAGTATTGAGTGGTATTTAATTTATCATATTTTAATAGATTATATTTTTTGTACCTCGCCCCACTGTCAGGTCAAACTTCATACATGAACATGTTTACATGTGGACTCAAATCCAAGTTTTGATTCTTTCCCTGGTTTCGATCATGTTGTGGTTATTATGTTTAGGTCCACATGAAGTAGGTGTGATACAGATGTGCAGATCAGGTCATAACTGCTGTATGTGTGAACATCCTGACTTTGTGATAAGGCTAGTATGCCTTTAAAATTATATCATATCTAGCAGTTTTGGTACATCCCATGTGTAACACCAGGACACTAAAACTGAAGACACTGAATTCAATTCAAACATCAATTCATTTTATTATATTTTAAAGACATTCTGAGGCATTTGAAGCAAAAGAGAATAAAACAAAATAACAATTAGCTTGCTGTTAGCTATCCTGAATACTCAGGATAGGGCAAACACAGGTGTAGTTCATTTATTTGTTGGTAATTCATAAAGCTAATAAACCATAACTCTGGGGTTAAAAACAAATCTGAACGCAGTCGTTATCTAGATGATCACCTGTACCAAGGTTCACTGTTTGTCCCATGCACTGACTGCTCACTGTGTGTCTGCTGTGGATTATAGCCAGCAGTAAAACTATCTTCTGTTGACATCCTCTGAAAAAAAAATGGGGCCCTCAGGTAGATATGGGATCCATGGAGATCGTGATGGATGTGAATCCCTCTCTTCTGTAGGACCTAACACAGAGTATAGTACAATAGCCTTTAGTTTAATAGGTTCACCTATGTGAAAATCTTTCAGCAGCATAAGTGATGATAACACAAAAAATAAATCTTTCTTTAAAATGCATTTTTGGTGGAATATCTAAAATACACAAATCACTGCCTAGCAAACTAAAACTGTTTGAGAGAGGGGAAAAAAATCAGCATGTGGTGATGACATATGGCACAAAACATACAACACTTTCTGAACAGTTGTATTGATATTTGAGTTACTGTTGCCTTCCTATCAGCTTGTAATTCTCCTCTGACCTCTGGTATGGTATGAGTCTGAAATACTCTGCCCAGCCCGTCTGGCACTGACAACAATGCCGCCTTCAAAGTAACTTAAATCACTTTTCTTCCTCATTCTGATGCTCTGCTTGAATTTCAGCAGGTGATCTTGATCGTGCCTTCATGTCTAAATGCACTGGGTTGTAACCCCCGATTACATACCTGAATTAATAAGCAGTTGAACATTTGGATAGTAAAAGGTGTTAAAAAAGGGTCTTATCAGAATGATTACATACTTCACAAAACTTACTACACTTTCTGAACAGGTGGGGGTTCTACAGTCTAAGTCATAACCCACCAGCTACTACCCAGACCACTGTCCAGAGACAGATCAACAAAATCTGTCTGTAACTCTGCTGCACTCATCTATAAAATCAAAAGAGAATTGCATCTTTAGAATTTTAGGCATCCATCCTTTCACTGCTTTAACCATCTCCTCTCCACTTTCACCTTCAGATGAGTCAGAGTTGGACTCCAGCTGGAGGATGAAGCACTATCTTCACACACATAGTGCACGATCATTTCCAGAGCCTCGTGTGCACTGTAAAGTCTTGCCATCACCAAAATGACTGCCCCTGCACTACTGCTCACACTTCTAACCATGGCTGCAGTGCAGCTGCATTAACGTCTTGAGCAAGAACCAGAATAAAGTCCAAGTTTGTTTTGGTTCTTGCTGCAGAGATATCACACAAATACACTCATACACATGTGCACACGCTCACACACCATTATCCAACATCAATAGCAGGAAACATTTGCCATATCAGCAGAAAACAGAAAAAAGGGTGAAATTTTGGTGCATGCTTTGAATGGTTAAAAAATAGCGTCACCTGGTGGACAAATGTAAAAATTAAAAATCGAAGGCAAGGAGTCCAAAATAAAGTCTTAACATAAAGGAATGCATGTGCCGATAAATGTGGGATCAAAAGATTATTTTTTAATTATTTTTAATCGGTTTGTTTTTTCAGCAATAGGATAAAATGTGGGGGGTTTGTGTAGCTTAGCCATTTAAAGCTAATTTCAGGAACTAAGACAACAATTCTAAAATTTAAATATGAGCTATATTCATTCAGCACAGCCAAAGCATGAAAGCATGAAAAAAAAATGCCACAAAATATCCCCAGGATATTAAGGGTTAAATACTAAATGTAAATATGTAGTTGACGAGGGACTGACTGATATTTTGTATGTTGCAAGACTGCGTCACAACTGCAGGAATTCAGAACAGTTGTGATTGATTTATTATTTGAAAGAGCGACTATATAGCTAACAAAGACCATATTGCTAAAGCCCACTTGGCTTTCGGAGAAAGACTACTTACCACCAGTGGAATTCAGAAACTATGGAGGGATTTGTTTTAAGTTCAAAGACATGAATCATGTGGGAGTGTTTTCCTCATGAAACATTTTTGAATAGCAAAGGGCAAAATATGGATATGTCTGGGAATTCAAAGACTGATTATATCCAGTTAAATTCTGTGCTTTTACTCTGGAAATTTGTCAAGGTGGTTGATTCTCACTTAATTTTCAGCTGGTGATTTTTTTTATTTGGTTGTTTATTTTAAATAAAAGGACTCCCCTCGCCTTTCATCACAAACATTAATGTGAATTAAAAATTAAAAGTGGGGCTTCACATCAGCGCAGTACAACTCCTGTAATGTCAGTGTTAATCTGAATGGATGTGAAGTAGTTTCCCAAGGGCAAATTTTATTAATGGAAGAAGTGAGATCATCTCAGTTTTACTGCAGCTCTACCACGATCCACTACACGTGTAGTAAAAGGTATTTCATGGGGTCTTATCACAACGTTGACTAAGAATTGATAAACTTTGATTTTTTTGTTGTATTTCTATTAGAATATGCATATTTCTAATATATTTCCAAAATTTTTAAAGCACAAAATAAACTTGTGGCGCTTTCAGGGTTATAGTCATAAATGGTCCTATAAGAGCGCAGCCTTTACTTTATTATGTGATCCAGCTTGACAACGTACATGTAAAATGCCATTAAACCATCACAGGCCTGTCATATTGTGTTGTATTGTACAGAAGTTATGAGATGTCTGACAAACACTGGCAATGTTACCAGCTGTTTAATATAACAATCATGGTTTTGATTTTTGGAGTTCGAAGAAGGTCAAGAAAATGACTGAGTCTACAGTAATATACCATCCATCCATTTATTCCCAACCTTTCTCAGTTGTCATACAGTGAAAGGTCAACAGCCCATCACAAGGCTAATGCATCCCACTTGTTGCCCATTTAAACCCTGCAGTTACCCTAACAGGCCTGTCTTTAAACTGTGGGATGAAGCCAGAGTAGATGGAGAAATCCCGCACAGGCAACAGGAAGAGCGTGCAGGCTCCACACAGACAGACCTCAGCCTGCTGTGATACAACAGTGCTAACCAGCGCATCACCGTGCTGCTTATAGTCTGTCATTTATGATGCTTGCACCTGAGTGAAGATAAGTGTAATTTTGCAATTGAGCCCCTGGACAATATAACGCTCTGCCTGAGAGTAAGCATAACAAATTTCTTACTTTATTTAAATGTAACTAAATTTCAGGCTTCACAGACTTCTACTTTCCTTCTATTAATCCTTTATTATTTTTCATGTCATAATAAATAAGCATCTCCAACCAAAACCGAATAGCTGGCTTATCTTTTCTTTGATCGTTTTTGGTCATTACAGCACCGTGCTGTAGGATTAGGTGCTTTCCTGCAGCACAACAATGAGCTGCAATAGCTAGAATTCAATTTTAGATGCAATTAATTTCTCTCAAGCAGACTCTGAGAAGAACAGCTGTGAAAACAGCTGATATGAATCCTTCACTAATGCACCAGAAAATCATGGAGTCCATTTATCAAGAAGTTTAGAAATTATTATTATTTTTTTAAAAACCCACCTCACCCTATCCTCTCGTGAACATCATGTTCAGAGTGAATCTTTAGAAAACTGAATACCTCCAAGCCATATCATCTGACTGGCTGTCTTTGCCATTTCCCTCTCTCTTCCATTATTATCTTTGGCTTTATTATCAACATGCCTGCTGGTAAAACCTTTCCAAGAAATGCTGCCGGACGTGTGAGAAAATACTTTGAACATTTTGTTTATAATCTTCACTTCTTATCTTGTGTGGGCACTCCAGTGAGTGAATGCAGCTCTACATCACACCGTGGCACTAAGGCATTTTTAGTGTCTCCCTTAAGTAGATTAATAACAAAGAATAAGTCTGTGTTTATATTTTATGGATATAATATAGATAAGAAAATGAATGAACTCCTCTAGAGTGGTAAATTACTGGTTGGCAAATCACCATCACTCAGCTTAAAGCAGAAAGACAGCCTCTCACAGCGTTGCTCTTTTAAGGAAAATCCTCCAGAAAGTCACTTCCTTCCTTTCCATATTCTTTATGTTGTCTCTCACTGGTGTTCAGTAACAGAAGTGGATGAAGTATTCACATCTGTTTCCCAAGAAAATATGACAGACTCTACAGAAAGGAAAAGTTACAATCCTTAAATATTCTTCTTTGGCAAAAGTAAATCAGTAATACTGTCCAAATGTACTCAAAAATATTTTTTGATATTATTATTAATACTGAGTATTATAATGAATAGATATTTTAGCATTGTAGTTGGAGTTAATTTGGATTATTTTAGTTATTTTGTGCAGTGTCAGGCAGTTTAGTCTTTAGTGGGTATCATCGTTTATAAGATAAGCCTGTATCCAGACTAAGTGGAAATTACAGCTTCCAAAATATATAGGAGACTGAAGTACTGAGCTTACATGTAACTTTGTACTACATATGTAAACAATAATTCTCAGTTTAAAACAACTGTGCAACTGTAGAAAAAAATTCCCAGGATTTGATTCCATTAAAAAAATATTTTAAGAAGTATTCACACTGGCCACTTTATTAGGTACACTTCCCTGGCACTGGTTTTGGGCCCCTTTTGCATTTTATGCAAACATTAAAGACGACCATGCCACATTCAAAGTCACTCAAATCGCCTTGCTTCCCCTCCCTTGTGCCCGGTTTGAGCTTCAGCAGGTGGCCTTCACCACGTCTAAGTTGCTCGCATGTGACTCCCCGATTGAATATCTGTAAAGCTGTCTCACACAGAGAGCTTTACTTATAATGTAATGTTGGTAGAAGTTAAAGGAAAACGTTTTTTTGTATTTGAGTTCACGTCATGTCACATTAAAGCTTGAACAGTCTTATTTTTCAATTAAAACCAGGTCATATCTTCCTGTTACACACCTGTTATACAAAACGTTGCTTCAGGCAGTTTAATGACCTGTATATAATCGTACCCTCTGTCCTTAGACATTGGATTCGGATAAGGAAAAACTTACACAAAAATGCTTTAACAGAGGAAAAAGGAAAGAAATTGAAGGAAGGGGAGAATTTTTAAAATTTACTGTCTGTCTCTTGTTGAAGCTCAGTGGTGTTGACTAGAAACTAAAGATTCTCTTACTCTCTGGACACTGAGGCCCGCTGGATCTGCTGGGAGTGATGATGCTATTTTCCAAGAGTAATATTTGCTCAAACACAACCTGCTCTGGACTAAGTTAGCTTCTCTGCATAAGTTACCAATGGGATATACCCCGGTAAGAACTGTACTCCATGACACCGAAAACCCATGACGTTACCTCGCTAGCAGCTACATCCTGGCCTCTGAAAAAAAGGATGAAATGCAAACACACAAATGGAAACAGTCAGGCATGATTCACACATAAAGGAGAAAAGGGACAGTGAAATTCGTTTTCCCCGTCTGTCTCCTCACTGTTTGTGTCTTGACTGAGGTCAGGACATGGATTTCCGCCGGTTATGAATTGCAGCGCAACTTTCTAAAAGACTGATGACTCTATTTACACAGCCTAATAACTGAAGGAAAGAGCCATAATTTATGGAGGGAGAGCAGGTGACCCAAATGAGAGCTCTGACACCAAAGCACAGTGTTGAAACCGAAAATTATACAAAAGAAGTGCAAATTGAGAACAGTTGGTTGAGTTGTCAAAACCTGATTAACTGTGCCAAATTGTTTTTGTGTGTGTGTGTGTTTCTCTGTCTAGCTGATTTATTTCTAAAGGAAAAAAATATGAATCATACTAGATCTTATACAAGCGCAATTATCAAGTGTTATGTCTGAGTTTTAACCTTTGTGTTCGACAAGGGCACAGTCTCTGGATTGCATGATGTGTTCTATCTTAAATGGTATGACTATCAGCCTTTGAGAGAGGACAGAGAAGGGTCCTGGGAAATAAAGGAATCCTGCGTAGTTACTGTGGTATTTCCAGACGCTGGATCCGGTCCTCCTTTCCGTCTCTGCCGCTGCTGCATTGCACTTCTTCTCTGTATGGTAACACATATAGAAAGAGGTTGAAAAGGTAACTATACAAGGCTAAACGTTAGGTTTCTAAAAAGGTGAGAACCACCTTCTTCAGCAGGTCTTTTTCACCTTTGAGATGTGTCTCTGGAAGCAGTTTGGCTTTTATGTTAAGTCTTAAGACACAAGGGAATGTGTCCACAGATTTACAGTGATGTTTTTCTCATACTCCACTCTATAAGGTCACCCCACTGATTTGGATTTTTTTTTTTTTTTTTTTTAATGAAAAGCCAGACAAAAAGAATGGGCCGTCTTCCCAATACTCGACTTGGATGTATGTGAGGGAATGTGCTTTTGAGATATGATGGATGAATGGTTAGGCCAGATACTTTCTCTTCTTTGTTCTGATCAAAGATTCTGCTGGTATTTCAGACCACATGTTTTCTTATTTCTTGGTAGAGGTAGACAGTTTGCCATAATTAAATCAGTCATTATGTGATCTGCTCCATTGCAATTGGAACAAGTGAACTAGTATCTGTTCAGGAATATTTAATGTTTCTCACTGAAACAAATGCATGCAAAGGCTTTGTTGTGAGTAAATGGACTATATCACAAGATACAGCGGCATGTGATTTAAAATTTTTTATTTTTTTTTTTAATTTTTTACAGTCGATCATCCAGGAATTTTTTTTCCTCACAGAAAAATGATCCACTGATCTGCAGCTACATCTGCTGTCATGTCTGTTCAGTCAGGCATTTATTTTCCATATTATATTTCTCCTTCAGAATCACAGGTGGCTGAAGCATCTAACTTTTATTAACGCAATGACCTAATATCCCCATGTGCACGAGCAAAGTTGTATTGATCTGAACTGAAATCTTTGCAAAGGATTGATTAAACACATGGGTGGCTCATCATCTGATATTAAACTGTTTCTGGTATTTGCTTCCACTTCCAGCACTTTAATAGTTTGGAATTTATAATGATTGTTGTTCCATTTGCTCTTCGCAGAGCAACTGCATGTTGTCCAGATCTATATCAGCTTGATTCTGTAAAATAATTAAAAAAAAATTGGATAATACTTTGGTCTAAAAGCATAATTTACTTGTAACATACAATCCAAACTTCGTTGCACAACCGCTTCTTTAATCTTGACTGTTATGAGGATTCCCCCAAGACCCAGAATAAAAGCTGCTGTTATTAACACATTTTGAACTCTTAAAGAAATATAACAAAAGGAACTAAAATGATCCATGTAGCAAACAAAAACTGCTGTGAGCACTATGCTGCTAAAAAAAATGAAAATAGATATTTGCAAAATTCTGCCTAAATATGTATTTCACCTGGTTAATGTGTGTGGCGGGGCGTGGTCTGCAGCGCCGCTGCAGGGGAGGCGGACGCACCTGAGCGGCACTTAACGTCTGTGCTCTCTATGCTGTTTTGTTGGTATGTGTCGGGCTGTGAGCTGAAAAGCTGCAGCCGGCTGTATGCATACAGCAACCGTGTGGTGAAAAGTGGTAGATGCTGAAAAGCATGTTCATGGAAACATCATCGGGTCTGCCGTGGTATGTTTACAATGGGACTTCTGCTCCTGAACCTCTGCGCACAGCGTCTGCAAATCGGGGCTGTACGAAGTCACTTCATCTTTACACAGGACTGTAAGCTGTCATCTGTGAGGCGCGAGCGGTGTTTGTTTTTAACATAGTTCACGGTGGAGCTGCTGACATAATGTGGATCCGAAGATCCATAATTGGCCTACCTGGGGGTGAAAGTCTTGATAAAGGCATGGCGTTTCGGCGGGTATGCCGGCTTCCGCGAGTGTGAGGCTTATTTTGAGCGATCAAAAAATAATAGAATATAATTTTATATTTCAATATCATACTCTTCCAATTTAGAACTACAAGTTATAAATAAACATAAATAAAATACACTTCAGCTAAATACTTAAAAAAACTAATTTATTTTCCCAGACCACCGGAGCCGCACTATAAGGACTAAAGAGCCGCATGCGGCTCCGGAGCCGCATGTTGTTGGTCTAGCCTGATGACCTTTACACGTTTCATGCCTTGGGACTCAAACCCCCAACCAGTTGTTTCCAAAACTGTATCATTGTCGAAACACTGTTGCTGTGTGATAACAATGTTGTGATCTAAGCAGACCACAACAAAGAGGAATACCAGGGGCTGAAGGAACACCTGGAGCAGATGTGGAAGGTAAAGTCTGAAGTGGTCCCAGTGGTGATGGGAAACTGAGTCCAGGCACACTGCATAGTGCAGTGCAGGGGTGTTAAACTCATTTTACATCACAGTCTGCATACAGCACACCGGCTGGCACAATGAAACTCAGCTTTCTGACAGTGTAAAGTTTTTCTACATGATAAAGAAAAAGCTGCTGTGACAAATAAAGAAATCTGTCAGTACAACTCTTTGGACCTAAATAGTAAGAAATAAATGTGTAAAATTACAGAAAACATTCTCAAAGCTCATTACCCAGACTGATCAGTGCTTTGTTTCGTTTTTTTAACTGTAGTCGTAAAAAACAAACAAACAAAAAAACAAAACAAATCCATAGAGGGTCTGACACACCAGGCAAGACCCCAGGTGCAGGCTGTGTAAAGATGCCCCTGAGACAATACAGCACATAACAGCAGGGTACAGTGTGCTAGCAGGCAGGGAACGCCATAATCAAGTAGCCGGCATAGTATACAGAAACATGCCTAGTTTCCCTTGGAAGTCCCGAGGTCCCGAGCTAAGATCACGTGGGACTTCCAGATACAGATAAACAAACGGTGATGGCTAACCAACCGGACATAGTAGTGGGGGACAAGCAGAGGAAAACAGGCGTACTGACAGATGTAGCTGTACTGAATGACAGCAACATCAGGAAGAAGGAACATGAGACGCTGGAGAAGAACCAAGGGCTCAGAGAAGAACTCAATTAGATGTGGAGGGTGATAAATACCGCATGCAGGGGCAAGAGGGAAATTTTTATATATTAAAAAAACAAACAGTCCCCTCTTGTTCCTGTGGGCGGTCTATACTTCCAGCTTGGGTTCTCTACCAGAGGCCTTGGAGCTTCGAGGTGTTGCGCAATATCTTTGCTGTTCCTACGACTGCGCTCTGCTGGACAGAGATCTTTGATGTTGTCCCTGGTATCTGATGGAGTCACTCGTCTGCACCGAGTGCTCCAATTACCACTGGGACCTGGAACCTTCACCCTCCACATCTTCTTGAGCTCTCCTGCTGTATTTCCTGCTGTGCTCTTTGTGTCCTCTGTGCCACATTTAAGAAATCCTGGAAAAGCCTCTGGTTGTTAGGTTTACTTCTCTTAGAGGAGAAACAAACTCTTACTAAACAACTGCAAAAACAGCTAACATTTTTCCAATGCTTTTAATTGTAATATGCATCCTTTTATTTATTTATTTTTTCAGTTAAATGCAGAGAGGGCACTTCCAAAGCTGTCCCTGCTGTCTGTGAGAAGGGACAGCTACCTGCAGTATATAAGAATGCTAAAAGGATATGCACATAAGCATAAGCAGGTTAGTGGGCAGTAGAGTGTCTCATTTGGAAGCGTTATTTAAATTTTGCTCATTTTATGTCATTTTTTAAGCTAGCTACTCCATTTTCATCAATGGTTAAAATCTATTTTTCTTCACTTTTTGATTAAGTTTAAGTATTACAAAAAAATAAGAAGATATATAGTCAGGAATAAAAAAAAAGACAATGAACTTCCTAGACAATAAAGATGGAAACATATCCAGGTAACATTAAATATTTTTCTATACATTACGGTGATTTATGACAGAATAGTTTCTATGTGACTATTTTTTAATTTCAAAACGCTTTATTCCATATAACACGAATCCAATAAAAATTTTCACGTAACAATAGATTATATAAGATAAAGTTAGATCAAAGTATGTTTGATTTTGTAGTAGCAGCTGGGCTGTGAAAGTTTCTGCAACAGGCAGTCATTTATTTTGGAGGTAAGTGAGCGCGTGTCATGGCCGGGTATGTTTGCAGTGTGGACTCAAATGCAGACAAGGGAGAGAAGAACTGAGGTTTAAACAAAAAGCGAGCTTTTATATGGCTGTACACAAGGTACAGAGACAGACCAGCACTGAACAGAGGAAGACAGAGGACTAAAATACACAGAAGGATAATGAGGGAAGTGGAAACACCTGGGGGAACACAGCTGAAACAAATGAACCTGACGCCACAGGGGAACTAACTAAAAACTAAAAACACTGAACATGGAAACACAAGACTTTCAAAATAAAATGGGAAATATAATGGAACGTAGACATGACACACGAGCTTGACTGTGTGGACACGCAGACTGGACAGGAAACATGAAACATAAACCAGGGGGCATTGATGGTCATATTGACTAAACTAAAACTCAACTAGACCTTAACTAATAATAACACCAGAACTTCACATTTTTTCAATATAACATAAGAAATCAAAAATATAACATAACTGAAAATGCTGGATCGTAGACCCAGCCCCCTGACAGCGCAGGGTCCTTTCTGCTTGAACCTTGCATCTTATCCCTGTTTCTCAGCAGCTCTCCTTCTTCCCACACTCCAAACATGCTGGTTAGGTGATTAATAATTTGGCTTTAGGTGTGAATATGAAAATGAGCAGTTGTCTGTGATGGACTGCTGACCAGGGTGTACCCTGCCTCTCACCCTTACTGGGACAGGCTCCAGGACCTTCCCGGAGACCCTGAATTGGATAAGCGCTTAAGAAAATGGATGGATGAAGATCCATGCTGTCTCCTGCTCCGCATAGATGTGATGCTGCATTTGATTATAGTCAGAAGCTGAAGCTGGAACTGAAGAACTTGTCTTGACCTCCATGCTTTTGCATCAGGCTGCCAAAGCAGAAAAAAACATGCCGATCTGAAGTCCTTTTGGATGCAAACAAGCAACACTGACGAAAGCAGAACATTTGGCTTGTAGAAGAATACTCTGAACAAAAGAAAATACACAAAAGGTAAGATTTACTGTAATCCAAGTAGGGTGTTTAGAAAATATGGCTGTCTAGATAGCTATTTTCAAAATAGCTATCATGTTTAGTTTTCAATAAGAGGAGACAGGAAAGAGATTTTCTTTGATAAATTGAGTGCATTGATTGCTTTATTATTAGAAACAGCATTATAGTTATTTATTTATTTATTTTTTGCAAAAGACGTGAACAGATTCATATTATTGGCTGTAATAAAAAATAAAGTTATTATTCATTGCACATCACTGATTCAGCCAATTCATACTAAATTCTTTAAAACAGACATTTGATCTTAGAAATAATTCACCTTTGCAATAAAAGGCAGGTGCACAGTGCTGTAGATACTGGAAAAGGTTATTGTGTAGTTGGCTATTTAGTTCATCACCTTTCAGCTTCAATCTCTTTAGAAGTGCACACTGATGTCAGTGGATTGTGATTGGTGATTGTGGAGTGGGAGATTAAGATAAGGATAGAGGGTTACACTGTTTGCTGACAAGTGCCTGTATTTATGTAGCTTTGGCTAAAAAAGGAAGAGCCTCCCAGAAGAATGCCACAGATTGGACTGCTGAGAAAAAAACAAACAAACAAGAAAAACCAAACCAATATTTCTGTTGCTGTTTTGCTTAGATACCTCCCAAGTTGGATGATCTGTAGTCAAGGATACAAAACTGGGTCCAGGTTTGCATGTTTTTGCAAGCATAAAACCTACTGCTTCATGCACATTAGGTAGCATCGGAAGCATCAATGATGCCTCTTTAAAGTACTTTCATGCATAGTTATGTGGGGAATTATAGGGGATTACATGAGCAGAGGTTGTTACAGTGTGTTTTCCTGCATGTGATTGTAGACGAGACCAGATGGTTCATAGTTAACCCCGGAGACTGCGAAAGAATGTAAGATGCCAGAATTTTGAGAGTTTCCAGCTTCTTCAGTATTAAGAAGTGACCTTAAAAAGGTTTCTATTCATCATGATGAGTAAGCTCTTAAAGCCCTTTCAGAAGATGACATTCTGCAGAACATCATGGCTGTGAATGCAATCAGTGAGCAAAGGAACTAAAGCATTAGTTTCAGATGTGATAACAATATTATTTACTCGTGATACTGAGACTGAAACTTCCTGTATTCTATATCAGGGTGTATCATAATCATCATCCGTCTGTGCTACTATTATCAAATTATGTGACATGAATAAAGTTTGCTTTGAAATAAAAAAAAAAGCAGGAACCAGGTGTTTTACTTTTGCACTAGCACAGTCATCACTGACCATTTTGCTAATTAATGCAAATATCTAATCAACCAGACATGTGGTAGCAACTCGATGTATTTAGGCATGTAGACGTGGTCAATATGACCTGCTGCAGTTCAAACTGAGCATCAGAATGAGGAAGAAAGGTGATTAAAGTATGGTCTTTACTGTGACGTTAACGTTTTAATGTCAGAATTTGGTGTAAACGTCATGGTTTCCCAGTCCGCCTGTGCTGACTCGCCCCTCTCTGTCTATTCTCTGTGTTATTCTCTCTCTCTGTTCTGCCTTCTGAGTTTATGAGCAAGTTAACCACACTCTGCACACCTGCAGGTAACAAGCTCACCTGTCAACAATCATTTCATCGGCCTGAAGGTTGAAGACCTTTAGTTGATGCCTGATTGTTGAGCTAACACTGCTAGTAAACAGACTACTCTTCCTTGTGTGTTTTCCCTTTGAGTTTTACTTACCTCTATTCTCTTCTGCGCAGAAGCCTTGAAGCAGATCTGAGGGTGTTTGCTGAGACAGAATCTTGTGGAGGAAAGGATTTATGGACCTGCCTGTTTTCTGACCTTGCATTTCACTAGCTGAAAACATTTTGCAAATCATTCTTTTGAATAAACCCGGGAACTTTCTGAGCCTTCATTACAACACTAAACAACATGAATGCATTGTTCCATCCTGCCTTCAATGAACGTTTCATACTGCTGCTGGTGAAATGGTGTTTTTTTTTTTTTTGCACGTTGTTAAACACCACAGCCTACCTGAGTATTGTTGCTCACCACGTCCTTCCCCTTCTGACCACGGGCTACCCATCTTCCAGTAATTTTAATGGGAGATTCACATCTTGGAGGCACAGCTGGCAAATCTGCAGCAACTGTGTGATATCATCATGTCAATATGGACCGAAATCTCTGAGAAATGTTTCCAGCACTTTGTTGACACCCTCATGCAGTCACTTTTCCTCAAAGGCAACCATGTAGCGGTTCTAAATCATCAAACTACATAGTTTTTGTTTAGTACCCTTGCTGACACATATTAACAAGCATTCAAATGAAGATGTAAACAGCAGTAGAGACATGCCTGCATAAGTGCAATATTAGGGGAAACTAACACAACTGCAGTGTAAAGCTTGAATTAAGAGTTTAATGCTTAATTCTATTGACGGCTCAAATTCAGATCTAAAATAGAGATATGAATGCTCACAGTGATTTTTGTTCATGAGCCCTTTTTAAAAGGAGCAGATTGCATAAAAATGCATACTGAAAATAAGGTTAATGTTGACGTAATATTCCAGCTCCAAAAGAGCGACCTTATATGAATTCCATGTGTAGCAGCAGTGCATCAGAATCTCTTGAGATTACCTCAGTTTAGTACCACATGTGGCCTTGAATGACAATAACAGGTAGGTCATAGAGTGATTAGCACCAAATGACAAATCCAACTTGCGTCTCGGAGCAAGTTGGATTTACTCTGTACTGGCGTCTCGGAGCCAGTACAGAGTAAAGCTGGATTTCAGTGGCAGACAAATGCAGATGTGCTTCCTTCATTGTGCAACGTCCCCATAAAATTGATATGAATCTTTATGTCTGTAGATGCTGGTGTAAAGCTGGTGCAAGCAGTTGCACTAATACTGAAGTTAACTACATGTAAACTACGCCTGAGATTTTTGAGGCCGCTTATTGCGGAGGTAAGCTGATGACACAGCTAATGCCTCATTCCCATTTCCTCATTGTAAGTACCATCGACGTTTATCAACATTTTATGAGATACCGTGTTACCTTTCACTCAGCCAAATGTTTGCAGTATTAGGTCACATGTAGTAGGCTGTTCAAAAGCTTGGCGCCAGACTGCACATCTGAACTTTATTATAAAACACTGTTTCCATGAATGAAATTGAGATGTATAGGGACAGAGCTGTATTTTATTTTATTTTATTTAACAAAAACAAGGAAGATTTTGTATCCTGGCTCTCTCAGATTTGAGAAAAAAACCCCTCACAATCATGCAAATAAAGATATCACAATTGTACAGTGTTGCATCAACTTCTGATAACGTGACAGTGTCGCGTAAACAAATGCTGAGGGTCAGTCCTTGAGCATGTGCGCTGTGCTAAACATGCAAAACATGTCACCAGTGCATTAGACACAGGGATGTTGTCAGAGGGTTCATCTTTTTTTGCAGGAGGTTGCAACAGATGGTTTCAATTAATGGGGAAATCCTGTAGGGTTTATTTTGGTAAGACTTTTGCTTGTTCAGTAATATTCTTGTGGTTGGTTCATGTTTATTATGCAGATGCACGCATCTCTGAAACTGGCGATGCGTTCCAGCGAAATTACGAGAAGTTCCTCCAAAAGAGATGTTGTTGTCAATACAACAGAAAGATCTTCTGACAGAACGTGGCAAACACGGCATCCATGTGGTGGAAAAAAAAATCTTCCCTGAAAAGTCAGTGAACCGTGGCTTCCTTTTTTCTTTCGGTGAGTCTGGATTGATTGATACGTGTCAAACTATGGCCCGTGATTTTAGCCAGGCAGGACAAACGTAATGGCACGTCATTTGTTTTTTTGTTTTGTTTTATGAAACGCACTGATTTTATTGGAATCAAGCTTGCAGGAAAATGTTCTCGTCTGTGCTTACGTTGTTTTTGCCTCATTGTTACTGCAGAATAATCAATAAAATGCGATGTGAATGACAAGTCCTAAAGTCTTAAATAGCACTTGTAGCTGTGAACTCAGAGATTACAGCTGGCATGCATTAGTGTGCAGCATCATCTCTTTTCTTGGCCAGTGGATTTTCATAAATTTCCTTTAAATGTATTTTCTATAATGCTTTGAACAAACTCATCGTTCAGTCATTACACTGGTGTCAACGCCCTTCTTTTTTGCAGTTTTGAGCAATAATTCCGTGTTAGTGTATTCTGGGAAAGCTAAACCTTTTGATTATGATATGCAGCATGTGTTGTATTGCTCCACCACTTGGCTGCACCATAAATCAACAAAGCTAATGCTTGGAAGAGAGCAGTGAAGTGGAATTTAAGCATTTTATGGCTGAGTTTAGGGAAATGATTACTCCAGATCTTAGTGCTGGAAGCTGCGTTCGATTTGAAATATTTGTTTCCAAAATTAAAAATATAGTGGGAAAAAAAAAAGTTTGACCAAAGGATTAGCAGCACTGTTTTGTCTTCAAGGGTAATGTGCATTTCCAACGCTCTCACTGGGCCAGTGTGTAATCCGCTCAAGTCAGCACTTGTCTGACTGACACCTTGACCTCTGACTCTGAAATGTTGTGACAGAGTAGCTGCATTGAAAAATGTTAAAACGTCTGAAAAAGAGATAAAAGAAATGTGTCCCTTACGCTTCCTGGAACAAGATGAAAATTGCAAATAAATGCCTAACCCGAGCGCTTGCCCAGAAGTGCACATTTGCCAACAAATGAAAGTCAAACTATTGCATTAGTAGTGTGGCAGTGTCCTCATGACAGGCTGTAATATTATATATCTATGGTCCAATCAAGTCTTTCTTCAAGTGTAATCATGAGCACAATGCTGCATTCTGGTTTGTCAACACTTAAAAGTCCTGTTGCTGGTTGTTATTCGACTGCGTATCGGCCACACTGGTCTGCCAAACCAGCTTGGATGTCTCCAGTGAACTTCTGAGAAGCCAAATTCTCAAACAAACAGGATCATCTGGTGCACTTGGTGCCAACCTGACCCTGAAATCTAGGACTGATTTAGTCTTTTTGATGCTACCCAGATGTGAATCTCCACAGGGCTAACAGTGCTGTAGTATTTACTAGCAAAATCCACCGTAACCTGAGTTTGTTTGTCCGTTTTGTGACAAACATAATTGTTTTTTGTGCATGTGTGTGTGTGGGCTGCCATTTAGGTTAATCAAGTATTGTTATAGAGTATCAGTGTTCATTTTCATCACATGTAGTTTTGCCCATCGAACACTGGTTTTCATTCGGTTGATGATTTTGCTGTAAATGTTTATGAGTTTGAAATTTGTTGTTTTTAACATGATTTTAACCATCATTAGTTTCTTTTCACGCCTGAGATGCAGTGAAAGCGGATAAACGCAGTCACTCAGTGGCGTGCTGTACGATAGATTAACTACTGTTTTAATATTTACGCAGAACTTTTTTTCCTGTCATATCAAAAAGCATCGATCCGCAGGCACTGAACCTGACACCTTGCTTTCATTTTGTCTGCACTTTTTAATTCTAGTCTATCCTAGTCTAGAAATCCCTGTTAATAGTATGTAAACACAATGAACATACTGAAAGGGTAATCTAAGGAACTGTAGTTCTCATGCACTTGGCAGTAAGGAGTAGGTCTGTTCATTGGCAGCACTCACCTGCCAATTTATTAGGTATGCTAGCACCGGGGCACCTTTAGAGCACCTTTAATCTTTCAAGGCATAGAAACTTGAAACTTTCCTCAGATATTTTGGTCAGTATTGACATGACAATATCACACAGCTGCACATGACAATGTGAATCTCCTTTTCCACCCAAAGGTGTGCCACTGGATTGAGATCTGGTGACTCTTGAGACCCAGTGAAGCACAATGAACTCATTGTTATGTAAAACCGAAAACTTCAGAGGATGGGTACACTGTGGCCATAAAGGGATGCGCATGGTCGGCAACAATACTCATGTAGACTTTAAATGATGCTCAGTTGGTACTAAGGGGCCCAAAGTGTGCCAAGAAAATATTACTCACACTATTACGCCACCACCAGCAGCTTAAATCAGTCATACAGTGTGGGATGGATTCATGCTTTCATGTTCTTTACACCTAATTCTGACTCTGCAGAGGCAACATTTTCTCACTTCTGGGAACCTGTGTGAACTGTAGCCTCAGTTTCTTGTTCTTATCTGACAGGAGTGGCACACTCTGCCCATCTATTATCTAAGGTCTAACATGTTGTGCATTCAGAGATGCTCTTCTGCATACCTTGGGTGTTATGAGTGGATATTTGAGTTAATTTTGCCTTTTTATCAGCTCAGAGCAGTTTCCCTATTCTCTTCTGACCTCTGGGATCAACAGGCCAATTTCACCCAGAGAACTTGTGCTCACTAGGTATTTTATCTTTTTCACACCACTCTGAAAAAGATAAAATATGGCTGAGCAGGGAAATCTCAGTAGAAATATCTGAAATAATGAGAACACACTGGCACCAACAACAATGATGTGGTCAAAATCACATTAATCAGTGTGCAGTATACATTAACCATTTAGCATAGAGCAACATTTCTTTAAGTTTTCCTACAGCAGCACAGATAGATCAGCAGTTGGATCCTTGCACAGACCACCTGGAGGATCATTAACCAGGAAAGCAGTTGCATGTTACTTCATGTCTAAACAGACTAGTAGCCCCCTGTGCACTTTGCATTTTTGTAGGGCTGTTACTCAGAAAAAATAAAATAAAATAAATGACACATTCACCGCCAGAAAAATGTGAAGGCACAAGTGATTTATTGCAAAGAAGTGAAATAAACACAGGTTTTCTGTTGTCCCATTGTGCATTTGTGACAGAGACGTATGACATGGGAAGTTTATTTGAATGTGACCTCATGTTTCTGGCTTCCTAGTTCATCAGCAGCCGTAATGTTACCCCTGGAAAACACATCAGGTTCTCTAGTTCTCTAGTTAACACTCACTTTTACAAGGACCGTGAAATTTGCAAAGCTGTATCATAAAGTATTCAGTATAATGAATGATCATGTACGAAACACATACCGCATGATAATTTGTACGGAAAAAGTTTATTAATGTTTATTTATACTGGTTAGTGTTTCACATTCAGTGAACTTTGACCAGAAGACTTTTGGTGACTCAGTAAAGTGTTTATAACTGAAATTCTTCCACAAATACTGACATATTTGGTGCAGAACAGCAATTTAACTGCTAAATGGCATAGGCATTCAAAAAGCTTACTTTTATATAGAAATATAACCAGGATGCAACCAGCTGAGTCACATCTCCTATGTCAAAGAGATGAGTTGTGCTCATTGGGACACACTGACTCAGATTAATTGCAACATGTTGGCATCTGTCTGTGTTTGTTAATTAGACAATAGTTATGTGCAAACATTTGCCAATCTGTCTAAGAGTGATTGGAGGCAGTCTGAGACAGAATGGATTTGTTTGGAGACAGGTTGCTTCAACTTGCACAACTGACAATATTGCCCAGAGGTTAAGGATGTTGCACGTTGCACCTCTGGGTGACCAGTTGGTTGGTGCAACTACTCGTCAGTTACCAAACAACAACTAAAGGAGGTTACCGTCCAATTTTTATTTATTTATTTAATCTAATCGTTAAATTAATAGTGCTTTTGGCAGAAATGTCATTTAGTTTTAGTGATTTCATTTAGTTTTCTTTTGCTTTTATTCACAATTCACAATGAATCCTGCCTTGAACACAGCTTAGTGGCAGTGGACCGTGATGAACACTGGTTAATACCACATAGCTTCTACAGTAGCTATCTGTATGGTGAAGGTTTATATCATTAGCACTGACACAAATGTGTTACAGCTGAAAAGCATTTTTAATTCATCCTATTTATATTGAGCAATATTCCTTGAGTTGATTTCAGAAATAAGAGTGCATTCCTCTCTTCTTACGATTACCTGGGGTCTGATTAATGGGAATAAAAGCTGAGCCATGAAGTGGACCTGAAACACGTGACAACAATAAATAAGGCTGTCATCCTTTTTTATTATTTTATGTGGATGTCTGCTAAGTTACAAAAGTCCTATGAGTTAGTGTTTCACACAGAAAACAGTGCCTTGCTTGTTGGCAGTCCAACCTTTTGTTCTGTTATCTGTCTACAGCACCATGGAAAAAAATTTGCCTAATATCTACAGAGCAGTTTGTTTGGCCGGGCGCAGACGATGCTCATAAGAATAAGTAGCTGCCTCACGGTCTGCCATTCTTTATTTCCTTGCAAGGGAAATTACAGACTAGCTTGTTTTAAAGATTAATTCTTGCACGAAGATTGTAAAGCAGACGCTTCATTTCGCTAGTTGTGAATCCCGTGCTTCACAGATCGTGCAATTGCAGGAAACCTGCTTTACTGAGCATTAGCTCACACCAAGCCTGAACACTGAGCAGAGTCTCTCCTCAGTGGATGAGCTAAGCTCAACACTTAGCGGTAAAAAAACCCACAACACCCACAAAACAATCGAAGAGCCAACAGATCCAAGACGCCTGCATGATAACGACATCACTGCTAACAAAAACACATGAAATTGAAAATAAACAGTCCCATGACTCTTGGAGCTCTTTGACACAAACTTGTCTGTAGTTACCGCCCCATCGGGTAGCTACAATATGTTACCCAGATCATCTTCTGTCTTATGCCAACTTATCATCGATTCATGATTTGTACAAATCTAGAATCAGGAAATGAGCAGACCTATTGCACCCTGGACACAACCTGTTCCAACTTCTCCCCAACTCGCCAAAACAACCAGACATCTGTAAAGTTTCTTTTTAAAGACATCACTCTGATGAACACACACACACACACACACACACACACACACACACACACACACACACACACACACACACACACACACACACACACACACACACAAGTTTATATAGATACAGAGTCCTGCATAGTATCTTTGCTGTTCCTCGGACTGCGTTCTTTTGAACAGAGGTCTTGGATGTCTTTCCTGGGGTCTGCTGCAGCCAATCACCCAGTTTGGGGGTCACTGTCCCAAGATCACTGTTTCCTTCCCCTTTTCAAGCTCCTCCCTTGTTATTTCTCACGTTTCTCAAGCTCCTTCTTCCTGATGTTGCTGTCACTTGGATATATCTACATTTATCACAACGACAGTCTTCCTCTACTTTTCCACCTCTGCTATGTTCTGTGACCAGTTTGTCCGTCAAGATCTGGAAGCCCCACGGGATCTTGGTTCGGTCATTCTCAACAACCCTGGGGGCAGGCGTGTCCCATTTTGACCTCGGGACTTCCTGAGCATACTTGGCACAGATGTTTTTCTATACTATGCCAGCCACTTGGTTTTGCCGTTTCATGTATTCACCTCCCGCTAGCATCTTGCACCCTGCTGTTATGTGCTGGACTGTCTTTACACTGCCTTTATCAGAGTTTGTTCCTGTGCTGCCATCTTTGTTCAGCCATTAGTAGGATTTTTCAATATCAGCCATTTCTTCTGTCTGCTGGTGGTACGTGCCATTCCAACATCTTCATCCACCATTGCAGATATAAATACAAATGTATTTGCTATTGCCTGTTTTCTATTCTGTTAAGTACACCAAGAGCAGAGAAAAGAAGAGCCCAATTCCTTGTGTGCATACCCTTACTTGGTCAATAAAGCCGATTCTGAGAGCAGAGAGCTGACATGCCACTGCGGTTATGAAGCCACTGCATTATTGGCCATCATTTTGTGGTTGGTTTGTTATTTTCCTTGTAATAACATGAAACATTTAGAGATATTTCGTGTTTTTTCATATCCATTAAACATTAGCTGTCAGTTAAGTCAGGTTAAATTACCACCACCCTGATAATAACATGCTGGTGGTGGTGGTAAGGCATTTGATTTTTAATTGCAAGGTTCAACTCCCGAAATGTTTTTTGTGCAGTGATTTTGCATGACAGTATTCTTTCCTTTAATCTTTCCTTGTTCTGTGTAGTGTCAGTGGTGAAGCACTTGCTTGTCAAATGGTTCAGTGTAGCCACTGTGTGGGTCACATAGTAAGCAACATGTTTTGGTTTCGGGGGTTTTTTTTGTTTATTTTTTGTGTGTGAAATTTAAAAAGACGTTTAGATGAATACCATAATTAGGGTGCAAACTCTTTGTTAGATTTGTGCATCCACAGTCTAAGAGTTGTGTAGAAACTAGCCTTTTTAATACACCTACTAGATGTGGGAGACACAAAAAAAAACA
This sequence comes from Aulonocara stuartgranti, assembly GCF_965226115.1. Classification (NCBI taxonomy): domain Eukaryota; kingdom Metazoa; phylum Chordata; class Actinopteri; order Cichliformes; family Cichlidae; genus Aulonocara; species Aulonocara stuartgranti. The sequence goes on from NC_138950.1 coordinate 19,797,000, forward strand.
ACCCAAATCACACAATTTAACACAAGCAGTCATTCTACTCTCATCATATTCATGTACCGTTTGGTTAAGAACCCAGTGTTTAAGTCCATGCCCTGCAGAAAGTTGTATTCTCCTAGCAAATCCCAGTCTGATCATCTCAGTGGTAGTGAATGGAGTAGAATACTTGAACAGGTTAAAGGTAGTATATAGTATGTATACATACTCCAAAAGCTAAAGTGCATGCTGTTCCCTCACAAGCTCTCATTCTCTTGTTCAAAACAAGGTTCCTTTTATGCTTTCCAAATTGTAAAATACGATGCCTTTCGAATGTTATCACAGATGTTTGGCAATTTACACTTTCATATTGAAGACATATCTTCAGGCTTACACTCACGATGTGTCTGCATTAGTGTGATTTTATGAATTCCAAGCGTAAGCAAGCCCTGCCAGCATGGTGACAGACAGGATACAGCAGTGCGGCTAACTGCTTATCACTTTATTGTTTTAGCGTGTTTAGCTTTCCCAGGATATGCCTGACTTTGTTGAGAGTGATTGCTGACAACTTAATCAGAGGTCATGTGAACTGACTTGCAGCTTTCTTTCTCATTTATCTGTAATGAACCAACAAATTGTTTTTATTTAACAGCTATGGTATAGAACACTGTGTCAACATGCCCGACTTGTGCATATATTATATGCACACAGCTGCAGAAATTTATCTTGGTTATGACAGAGCAGTGGTCTGTTTCTGCTGGCTGAATTGACTGTGGTAGCTAATTCTCATTTTCAGCCATCATTTGTCAAAAGAAACAAAAATAAACATGGAATAAAAATGATGGCTAAAATTTAAGATTTGTGGTTATTACTTCAAGAACAATGGTTTACAATCCTTGGGAACCAATATGCCTGCTGTTTGAGAATGGGCAGGTCCAAACATACCAATAAAACATCCATCCAGCCATCCATGCAGCAGTCTAAGCAGAGATGCCCAGACCTCCATCTCCCCAGCCATCTCTTATAACTCTTCTGGGAGGACACCAAGCCAGTTTAGAGATATAATCTTTCTAGCATTTCCTGAATCTACCCTGGAGGTTCCTCCTGGACAGACATCCCTCTTTGACTAGGTGCAAATAGTCAAAGACCTCAAGTGGCTCCTTCCAATGTGGAAACTCTCATATGAATCCCCCCCAAATGGCCGAACGCCTCACCTTATCTTTAAGGCTTCCACCATGTGTATCCACAATCTCATTCTTTTGGTCACTACATGGAGCTCTTAACCACAGGTGAAGCCAGGAATGTAGAGCTACCAGTGGATGCAGATGCGTGTTTATGAATCTCAGCAACACGTCATATTTTCATCTTCTCTCTCCCTTAGTTTGTGTTTTGTCCCGTCTCCCTATGCTGTCTTTTTCTTCCCCCTTTTCCCAACAACCCCCTGACCAGATGTGGCTGTCCTCTCTAAGATGCTCGTCTTTAATGTAGCCAGAATTTTTTCGGAACTTAGCGAAACAGCATTATCTTATTTTGCACCTTAGTTTTGCAGTAGTATTTTGTATTATCTTGCTCGTTGACTTGCTTTATTTTTGTTTTATGTGTATTTATGTCATATTTTTTTTTTTTTTTTTTTTTTTTGATCTTTAAGTTTATTGACTTTTATATTACAGAACAAGCAAAGAATAATAGTACAGTTAACATGAGATTTATATTAAAGAACATAGTCCCCAAAATAAACAAATATAAATTAAAAGGAACAACAACAATAATAATAATAATAAAAATAAATAAATAATAAAATAAAACGAAACCGATGCACAGCATGGGTAAAACAAACAGGACGCGAACGAAAAATAAAAACAACAAAAACAAAGAAACGGTCAACAAAGAAAACAACAGCAAAAAAAAAAAAAAAACAAAACAAAACAAAAAAAAAACAAACAAAAAGAAAACCACACACACACAAAGAAACCCAAAACTCAGCACCAAGTATCACCCTCTAAATTAATTCCCTTCATAATGTCTCAGAAACTCAGTTAAAGGTAACCATATTTCTTCAAAATCTGCTCCCTTTCCTCTGACAATATAAGTAAGTCGTTCCAATACAATACATGATGCCATCTCCTTCACCCACATATGACTTGAGGGTACATCCACTTTCTTCCAATACAAAGATATTAAGCGCCTAGCTTGCAGGAGGCCAAAGTCAATTAACTTTAGCTGTCTGGTGCTAAAGTCACAGTTCTTTGGATATATACCCAACACACACATTTTTGCTTCAACAGGTATATTTACTCCAACAATCTTAGATAAAGTTTGCGTGATTAATTTCCAGTACTGTTGTAATTTTGGACAGCTCCATACACAGTGGAGCAGAGTGCCCCTCTCGTCTAAACATTTACTGCAGCTATCTGGGATGACAGGCGACCAGCGATTCAGTTTGACTGGGGTTATGTAAGTTCTCATCAACCACTTATATTGGAGGAGTTTCATCCTTGTATTAATTGATTGCCTTTGGGCTTTCAAACATGCAGTTTCCCAGTCCACCTCGTGTATCTCCTCTTGGATGTCAGCCCTCCATGCGTCCAACTTGTCAGTGGCAGAATCCCCATCATGCGTTAACAGAGCTGTATAAACTGAAGAGATATGACCTCTGCCCACTGGCTTTTGAAGTATGACATTCTCCAAGTGTGATAATGGTGGCTCAGATACAATCCGTTTATATTTTGACATAATGAAATGTTTAACTTGTAGATATTTAAAAAAATGTTTTTTGGGGATGCAGTATATTCGGCATAGCTGATCAAATGTAAGAAGGTTGCCATCCTTATAAAGATCTGCCACCCTCTGTACACCTTTATCTGCCCAGATTTTGAAACCCCCATCCACTCTTCCTGCTTTAAAACATGTGTTGCCCCAAATAGGTGAAAAACGAGAGATAGAAGACTTATCTCCCATATACTGATGGGCCCTATACCAAACATCTATTGTGTTTTTTAAAAAAGGGTTATTTGTCATTTTTTTTAAATTGCTCGGGCTCGCAGAATATAAATACAGATTTAACTGAAGATTTGTTACTGATGTTTGTTCAATTTGTAACCAGGCCGGGGGTGTCTCAGTGGAAAAGTAGAACATGGCTGAGCGCAGTTGTGCAGACCAGTAATACAGTCTAAGATTAGGGAGTTGTAACCCCCCTCTTTCATATGGTAGGTACAACAAGCGAAGTCTTAGTCTAGGTTTTTTATTATTCCAAATAAATCTATTAAAGATACCGTTTAGTTTATCAAAGAATTCTTTTGGAAGAGGCAGAGGAAGTGACTGGAAGAGATATAAAAATTTGGGCAATATATTCATTTTAATCATGTTTATACGGCCAATCACTGATATGGGCATTGTCATCCATTTATTTAGAGATTCCTCCACTTCACTAATCAGAGGATCATAGTTTGTTGCTACAATGGTATCAATGTCCGGGGTGATTTTAACTCCAAGATACACAAATCCTTCTTTTGCATTAATAAATGGGGTTTGTATAATAGGATTTAGCCTTTCATCCTTGTTCAGAAATAGGATTGAGGATTTTGAGTCGTTTATGTTATAGCCAGAGAATTGTCCGAATAACTCCATTTGTTGCATTAATTTTGGTATACTAACAGACAGCCTAGTCAGAAACACTATCAGGTCATCAGCATACAGAGCCAATCTATGCTCCTGATCTCCTAACTGGACACCAAATATGTCAGTTCTCATTCTAATTGTCATTGCCAGGGGTTCTATAGCCAAGATAAATAGCATTGGAGATAATGGACACCCCTGGCGAGTGGAACGCTCCAATGTAATAGGGTTCGAAACTATGTTATTTGTTAAAACACTAGCTTTGGGGTTTGTATACAAAAGTTTAACCCATTTGAGAAAATTGTTTCCAAATCCATATCTTGGGAGAGCAGCAAATAAATATGACCACTCTATCCTGTCAAAAGCTTGACGAGCGTCAAGTGATAACAATGCTGTATCTTTAGCATTAAATTTCTCGTGAATTATATTTAGAACCGTTCTTATATTGTGAAACCCTTGACGTTTTGGCACAAAGCCATTTTGATCATTATGAACTAAATGTGATATATAGGGGTCTAATCTCCTTGCTAAAACTTTACAAAGTATTTTAGTGTCAACCCCCATCAAACTTATTGGTCTAAATGATGAACGCTCTGCAGGGGGTTTGCCAGGTTTCAGTATCAAAGTAATCATTGCCTGTCTCAGAGTGGGTGGGAGAGCTTCATTTTGATATGCTTCTTCATACATATTAAAAAGTGGAATTAATAATTTGTCTTGGAAAGTTTTATAAAATTCAATCGGAAAGCCATCTGGCCCTGGTGCTTTACCACTATTAATGCTTTTGATAGCCTGTGATATCTCTTCAGTAGTTAGACGTCTGTCTAATTCCTGCTTTGTGTTTTCTGTTAGTGTCTGAAACTGAAGTTGATCTAAGAATATGTCCCGTTCTTCTGAGGATTGAGCACATTCTGATTTATACAAATTTTCATAAAATTCTCTAAAGCTGTCATTAATTTCCAATGGATCTACTGTTACATTCCCTGAAGAGGTCTTTATACTATTAATTGCTCTATCACTCTGTATTTTCTTAATTCTCCATGCCAAAAGTCTACCTGCTTTCTCTCCTTGATCATAATAAGAGTTCTTCAGCCACATTAGACTTTTTGCTGCAGCATCAGATGATAATTTATTATATTCAGTTCTCAGACGTAGCAACTCACTTTGTTTTGTTGAGTCGTCGCTAAAGTTTAAGTCTAATTCCAAAGATTTAATCTGTTTATCCAGGGTTTCCATTCGCTTTCTTTGCTGTTTATTCTTTGTACTCGTAAAGCTAAGAATTTCACCTCTAATATATGCTTTGAATCCTTCCCATCTCACTGAGGCACAAGTTTGATCTGTATTTAACTCAAAGTAATTTTCTATTTTCTCCTCTATAAATTTAACAAATTCAGGATTCTGCAGCCATTTTGTTTGAAACCGCCAGTGAGGGGGGTTATGGATAAACTTTCCTAGATGGATACTCAGTGAGATAGCTGCATGATCACTGATCACTATGCTATCATACTGACACTGTTTGATCCTTGATAAAAGTTCTCTTGAGACAAGAAAGTAATCTATACGTGAGCGGGATTTATGTATACTTGAATGACAGGAGAATTCTATTTTATCAGGATTTTGTTCTCTCCATACTTCTACCAAGTTGATATCTGATATAAATCGATTTATTAGTTGTCTAGTTTGTGCTTTATATGTATCTGAACCTGTTGAGCGATCCATACTCGGATTGAGAGTACAGTTAAAGTCTCCTCCAATTATATACAGTCCTTGCAAAGCAGATACAGTGAGAAACAGATCTTCAAAAAATTTGGGCTTATTTTCATTTGGGCCATAGAGACTCACCAAGTTTAAAGTAATAGAAAGGATGGTACCCTGAGTGATTACGTACCTACCAGCAGGGTCTTTTATTATTTTCGTCATTTGGAATGGTATGCTTCTATGAATCAAAATAATTACACCTCTCGCATAGTTATTGTATGATGCGTGGATCACCTGGCCAGGCCATCTGTTCCTCACAGACTTTAGTTCACAGTCTGTCAGATGTGTTTCTTGAAGAAAAACTATTTTTGATTTCAATTGCTTGATCCTGCTTATAACCTGTTTCAGTTTGAGTAGTTTCCTCAGACCCCGGACATTCCAACTAGTGACTTTTATGTCAGAGATATTGCGGGTGTTTAGTTGGTCCATACTTGGAGTTTTCATTCTGTAATATTAAGATAACAACACGTGATGCTGATGTTGAGTAAACAAAAGTGACAAGTAAACTTTGAATAAAATAAAACAGAGAAACAAATAGAGAAAAAAAACCCTGGCATTGACCCATAACACTTAAAGTCCCCCCCCCTTCCCTTACTCAGAGTAGTAAACTACGGGGCTGTGCTATTCCACTACAAAGGGGAATAGCTGAACTATAAGAACCCAGCCCAACTAAAGCAACAGTGGTGTCCGTCAACCATGCATACACCATATTCAAACATAACATAAACATAACAAACCCATATGTGTTAACATATCAGACTAGCCACTAGATTAGAATAATTCCATGGCAGTGTCCTTTTTTTAACTTACAGAATCCCACTTGAAAAGGTAAAAGTTTAACCAAAGTAGGTAACATTGTTGTGTTCAAGAGGGAGAAAGAGAGAAAAAGGAAAAACAAACAAACAAAAAATTACGTTTGTAGTGGCGTTATTAAAACGTAATGGAAAAGTTTCAAGCTATAAAAAAGAAAATAAAACTTCCTGTGCCCAATAACATGGCATGTCAATGAGTAGCAAAAAGCCAAATATCATAACTGAGTGAAAATACAGATTTTTACAGCTTGTCTATTAGTTATGAGCAGCTGATTCTGCAGTTCAGGGAGTGAAACGCTCACCGCTACAGTTAGTCCTGTCCAGTGTGTCTACGGTGGAAATCCTTGGCCTCCTTTGGAGATGAAAACAGGCGCATCTTCCCATCGTGGAGGATTCTCATCTTGCATGGATTATATTGAAAACCGCGGAACACCCCTTCGTCAGCAAACACTTTTCTGATCGCGTTGAACTCTGTTCGCTGCCGGATGGTCTCAGCTGAGAAATCTTGGGAAAAAAAGAGTTTGTTTCCGTCGTGCTCGATGTTACTGTGTTTTGTGGAGCGGAAAACAAACTCCCGATCTTGGAAGTTCAGGAATCGGATAAGGACAGCTCTGTGTTGGTTTGGCTTTGGAGATGCTAGGGTGCGGTGAGCCCTCTCAATAACGAACGATCTGTCGGTCTCAAGCCAGCGCGGTAACATCTCCCTTATAAACTCCAGCATTGGCCGCTGACCCTCGGCGCCCTCTCGGAGGCCAAATAGCCGCAGGTTCTTCCTTCGGCCCCGGTTCTCCAGGTCGTCGGTTTTTGCCTCCAGGTAGGATATCCGCTTCATGGCATTGCTGAGATCGGCCACGCTCTTTCCCAGGAGCTCCTCTGCCGACATTATTCTATTTTCAGCTTCCTCCAGTCGTGTGGCATTTGCAGCAACATTTTGCTTTACCTCCATCATGTTTGTCTCCAAAGCAGCAACTGACTTCGTCATTTCGCCCATACGGTCATCTATGCTGTCCAGTTTAGTTCCGAATACACTAAACTCGGAGCGCAACGACCGAAGTTCAGCTAACACCGTGCTAAGGTCACCCATGCTACTAGCGCTAGCAGCTCCCTCGCTGTTTTCAGGCGTTGCCAAAATATCGGTTTTAACTGGTTTTTGGGAACCGCGTTTTCGGGTGAAAATATCACAGTCCTTGAGATTAGTCGTTTTTGACATTTTCCAATAGCAGTTAAGTTTCTAGTTTTGGGTTGTTCTGGGTTTTTAATGCAGGTTACACGGAGCAACCACTTTATGCTGCCATCTTGGTCCGCGGCTCCATAGCGCCCCCCATTTATGTCATATTTAATATTAAAATCTTTGTAATCTTTTCAGTGTTGACTCTTCATTGTTAGGTTTCCCCAGAAAAAGCTATTTTTTAATCTCAATAGACGAGTGACAGAAAACAGTCCTGGCACTGTCCAACACTCACTGGGAACCAGTCTGACTTATTGCAGGCTATGCAAAGCTCTCACTACAATTGTAATGAGAGCTCCCCCTCCACCACCCCCCACAGGACACCCTGAGGAATGCACTCGAATGCCTTCTCCAAGTCTACAAAACACATACAGACTGGCTGGACAAAGTCCCATGTGCCCTAAAATATTCTTTGGAAGATATAAAGTTGGTCCGGTGTATAGAATATACTGGGCCAAGTTCAAGCACTGGCGTAAATGTAATTTTCTTATAACTTATATGATTTACTGTCTGCAATATTTTATTTTAAAATGCTATTAAAAGAAAGAATGACAACTTTAGCACTTGGATAAACCCTCCTAGCTTACCTGCTTAGAAATATAAAATATGGTATCTGTCATTTTGACACATAAAGCGCTGGGGTCATTCGCAATGTGGGAAGTAACTTTCTGAACAGTATTTGATTAATTATGATCATTATTACTCATTATTGCAGTGAGATAAATGCTTCCTTGATTTGTTTCGTCCTGGCTGCAGGAGATTCATGTTGGAAAACGGTCTTCAAGGACCACCTCAGGCCACTGCTAATGATTTGTTAACACTCAGAGACGTGTGCACAGATAAATAACCGCGGTTCAGAGAAACATATTGCAGCTCTAAATATGATTTGCCAACATAAGGTTCCCTTTGAAATCAAAAGTCTAGTCGTTGCTAAGAAAGCATGACAGAGAAAACAAAATACCTCACCCATATGGCTGTCTCATGCTCCAAGTTAGCAACATGTCAGCGCTGCTTTACATTCTTGGTCTGCTTTTGTTTGTTCTTGACAATTTCTTGGCAAATTTATGTCATCCACTGTTCTCCATGCCCTCTGGCTGTGTCTCATTGTTGACTTTTTGTATTACTTTTTGCACATTATTCATATTTATTGCCACACACTAGCTGGAAGGGTGTCACCCACATTTTGTCCCTTTTAAGTGTTGATATCACGATGATATTAAAATGAATATTATTATCTAATATTAAATTCAGATTCTGACCCATGAAATGGGCCAAATAGAAACTTACATTGAACTATGATTTCATTTAACTGTTGCCAGTCTCTAAACCTTTCCAGATTGGAAAGCCCACCTAATATCTGATAAAATAAACTGTTGTTCTTGTGAGTTGTAAACTGCTATTTGAAGGTTATAAAGAACATAAGAAAGAGACGATTTAACCAGGCCTTCTATACCTGTTAACACTGCATTTGTGTCACAGTCCATTCTATGAAAAAATGAATCTGTTTCTGTTAATTTCAGGTATCTGAAGATAAGACTGTTTTCTTTACTTTAGCCATCTGGGATTCTGGTGTCTTTGCTTGAATGCTGGCACGGCGGTTTTCTTAATTCATTTTTGGCAGCCTGGACTGCTGTTGGAAGGTAATCAAAGCAAATACAAATACAGCCCTATGTCGACAGGTGTTTTGCTTTTAAAACACAGACTGAATTAAAAGTGGCGGCATGGTAACATCTTTCTTCCTCCTGCTGTCAGCCCAGGTGTTTAATGCTTGGTCAGATCCTTCACAGCAGAACTATCCGATTCCCTAGAAGCTGTAAGCTGTAACTTTAAGAAGTTGATGATTTTTTGGAAAGGACCTGACTTGTGTCATTTTTGCTCTGTATGTTCCTGACAGAGACCCACAATTCAAGCACTCTACAAGTCTACAGGTCATTCAGAGGAAAGCTAAAGCTGGAGCAGGAGACACCATCTGTATCTAAAGAGTCACACCTGATACCGATAGTTCTTTAACCCTGGAGAGTCTTGGGTCGATTTGTGGCTATTTTCAAATTTTGATTACATGCCATTTGCACAGTGTTGAATGGAATATAGCGAAAGTCTGCAAAAAAAAGTTCGGTCACATTTACTGTTAAAATTTCAGTATGACTTCCGGAAATTAGCTTCAGTGGCTAAGCTACAGATAAACTTACACTATTGGTCCTAGTGGTCGATTTGTGCCCCATTGAAACCCATTATAAACGCTATTTCCCATTCCACGGTCATTACAACCAAATAATGGGCCATCTTCCGAATGTTGGTGGTACTCGGGAGTCCGGGCCTTGGAATTGTATCTTTTGGGAAATATTTGATTTCTTTGTTTTTTGGGGCTAAAAAAACAGTGCGGCCATGTGACGAAACTGGGATATAAAGGGTTGAAATCCGCGAAATGTAATTAAAACTTGATATGAATATTTCAAGGAGAAGTAGGTCTAAAAGATTGGCTAATTTAAAGTGGAAAAAAATATTAATATATAGATATTTTATGGCACTTTTCATGGCGTGGTCGATTTGTGGCTCTAGGTCCGATAGTGTATGCATTTTTCTAGGACCCTCCAGGGGTTAAAACAAAACTACCTTCTGCCAGTGTACATGCTGGCAACAAAACAGACTTTTTGAAATAATGTGCTCTTGACAGATGAATCAAAGATAGAGCTGTTTGGCCAGACTAACAGTGTTTTAGTGAGTTAAGTTCCCAGCACTGACTAATTTTGAGTGATCCATTAAAAGCTAAACAAGAGGTGAGACTAAATGAGACTTGTTGCTTGCCACCTTTTGGATTCATTCTCATTTATCAGTAGTCAGTCCAAGTGGTTTTATTTTACAGTTAGAGAATGAAAAAAGTGACATACACTTCTAAACTTGTATGTGCATAAACAGTATTATGTTTGAAGTGCTTTGGGTCATAGCAAGTCATTACTCACAGCTCTGGACACTGTATAAGCAAAAAAGGAAGCAGATTTTTAGCCTAATAAGGAAATCTGGTAATAGGGTAATACGGTTTATACCAAGCAGATTTTCCTCAGTGATTAGTCATTTCAATAAATGAACCCATCCATCCATTTTCTTCTAGTGGGACTAAAGCCTATCAAACCTGCAGGATTGCTCTCCCCCCGCTTCAGGACACCTACACCAGGAGATGCCGGACTAGAGCAGCGCAGATACTGAAGGACCCGTCCCATCCTGGCAACAAACTGTTCCAACTTCTGCAATCTGGTAGAAGGTTCCGCATCTTCCGGGCAAGGACAGAGAGACTCAAGAGGAGCTTCTATCCCCAAGCCATCCGTGCTCTAAACACACACACCCGCCCTCTCACATCATCTATAATTGACTGAGTCAGGACTCTTCCAGACACTAAACCAAGGCACAATGTACATTTCAATTCCTTTATTTTAAATATGTTTATATTGTCTATCCTGTAAAATAGTCAGATGTCTATTCATATTAATGTACAGAATTCACCTGCTTGCTGCTACTACTGCACATTCACCCAATGTATATACTACATATATATATATATATATATATATATACATATATACATATATATATACATATACATATACACATATATATATATATATATATATATATATATATATATATATATATATATATATACACATATATATATATATATATACACATATATATATATATATATATATATATATATATATATATATATATATATATATATATATATATATATATATATATATATATATATATATATATATATATATATATATATATGTATATAATGTTTTTCCTCTACACCCCCCCCGCCCCCAATTTATTTTTTGCACATGTCGAGGAGCGTGTCAGGCTACATTTCACTGTGTGTTATACTTGTATAACTATGCATGTGACAAATAGAGAACCTTGAACCTACCATGGAGTGAGAAGCAGAGTACAGGGTACACGCTGGACAACAGACAGGCGACCGTCTGTTGCAGGGCCAACACAGAGGGATAGACAACCATTCGCACTCACATTCACACAATAATCCTTACCCTCAAAAAATAAACCTTTGATTTAATATGTTACACTTTATTTTTAATAAAAATAATTGCTTAATGTTTACTGAAGGAAAAAAAAACTTTGAGTGCAAGGATAGTGTTATTCAAGTGAATTTAATGGTATTTGATAATTAGACCCATCATGGCGTAACAAAATCCCAGCGGTGATAGGATTTAGGACAGGACACCCCCAGGGTCCATACACTGATGTGGTGAAGAGGTAGACTGAGGCTTGGATGGAGCTTTGAGTTACTTAGGTGAGGTGGGGATGGGGAGGAGGTGGGTTTCACGAATGAGAGTCTGAAAAGGAGAGCACAGATTTAAACCACACGGAGAGGCGGCTGATTGGCTCAAAAAAGAGACAATGCCAGAAACAATTTGAGTTCAATGAATCCTGACATTGAAAACCTGGTCCTTTGATGTTTTTTAGATGAACGTAGACCTGACCAGCAACCCCAGATCATAAGATTTTCCCCACAGGCATATGATGGGCACATCACTTCATTGCCTCTCTCCTTACCCTGATGCAGCTATCACTCTGCATCAGGGACTCATCCGACCAGATTGTTTCCATTGCTTTGGAGTCCAGTCTTCATGGTCTATGGTTAATTGAAAACTTTTTTCCCGATTAGCTTCACTGATAAATGGTTTTCTTTAGGCTACACAGCTGTTTGGTCCCAATCCCTTGAGTTCTCTGTGCATTGCGCAGCTAAAAATATAATGAATTTCATTAAACACAGCCATGGGATATACCTTTGATTTTTTTTAATGATTGCATTTCACCACACGTTTACTCTGACTACATTTCTTCCTCAATGATTGTTCACAGTTATCCTTCCAGGGTTTAATAGTGCGCTGGACAGTTCTTAACCCACTAGCTTTAGCAGTCTCCTATTCCCCAGTCACAGACTGAGAAAGTAGTTGACAACCCCTGCGAACCACTGCTTGCTGATTGGTTGCTGGAGGTTGTTGTCGGCAGGTGAAATCAGTTGCAAAGAGGATGCTGCACCAAAAACTCCATTGTTATTGCTTTGAATGTTAGCAGATTGCCACAATTGCCTGTAGTTTGCATGGAAGACCTCAACTTGTCTGCAAACACTCGCTAATAACAGAGTAAAACTTGTGTTTCACAATTTGGACAAGGACACCTTCTCAATAAAAGTTGTTTCTAACAACTGCAGCCAACACATTTCAGAAGCTTTTACTAGGAAGGTGAACAGTCTTTGTTGGCAGATTGTGTTGCACTTTTCACATTTTCACTGCCACTTGCAGAGTGGACGGTGAGTGTTTGCAGACAGTTAGGAGGCAGCTGTGGAAATGTGCTAGAGACCAAAGCAATCATAACAAGGTTTTTGGTTCAGCATGCTCTTTGTGACCTCTTTGACACTGTATGAGATGTGAAACTGCCACAGCATCCAGGAACATGGTTGTTTTGTTCACTAGGGGTTAAGCAACCTGTTGCCAACTGAGAGATAATAATCACTGCGCTAATTATCTAATGGAAAGCTCTTACCTATCTTCTTAGTTAAATCCAGGTGGTGCTTTTTTTTCATTTCTTTTTTGGCCAGACAGTGTACTTGTAAAAAAAAAAGAAGCAGCAAAAACTGGGACTGCTCCAGGAACAAGCTTTTATGTCCCAAAACATGTCTTTTTCTCTCTCTCTATTTTTTTTTTTTTTAACTTCACCAAGCAAACGTTGTCAAAGAGAGGGCCCAGTTTTAGTCAGTGGGCTAGATGCCATACCAATTCTTGAAATGGTGTGGGACAATATGATACTAATCACACAACAACCAGCAATATCAGAAACAGAGCTAGCACATTTAATAGCAGTGCACATTTTCTGAGACTTTGAAAAGAGCACATTCTGTGTTGTGACATGCCCAGAAACCTGATTAAAATTGCTCCCCAGTATTGTCATGGCATGAAAATGACAGGAGCTGCATGTAAACAATTTTCTCTTGTACTTGGAAAATAATGGGAGCTGTTGTGGAAATTTAGTTTTTTTTTTTCATCAGCTCTTTAATAAGTGTTTGGATGGAGCTGAACATTAAAAAAAGAGAAGAAGAGACTGTTTGATTTAATATAAAGCTTTTTGTAATGACAACAATGTGAACATTATGTGAACATTAGTGTCCAGTGCTGACTTTAAAAATGAGATTACATGGGGCATATTTTTAGAGATGTGAGAGGGAGACAGAGACAGGAAACACTCATTATAGAAAGTGGATAATAAGGAATGATGTGATGACAGTTTTGCTACCCTGGCACTGAAGCACAGGGGCTTAGTCCACTAGTCACATTAAAATTGTGTGCAGATTGTGTTTAGCTGTATTCCTCCCAAAGCCTTCCAAGCTTCCCTTTCCATGAGCGTCCCTGCTGGCCAGCCCCAAGAATACTTAAGAAAACACTTTGGTTAACGATATCTTGCATTTAAATGTAGCATTTCCTGATTGCTGAATAGTTTAGATGCTGTAAGTGTACAGAAATGTTAATTTCACAGTCTAGAGGATGTAACAAACTGGCTGCCTCTTCCCCCCCTTAACATGAATCATCCTCCTTTCTAACTTCAGAAATGAATTATGTTGAGCCATGGTTTTGAGCTGAGATGCAAACAAGCTGTATAAAATTACGAGTGTGTAAAGAATTCAGTGGTGCTGACGTTTGATTATTCAAAGCTTAAACAGCTGACGAGAAAAGATTAGGAGAGCAACACACGGGTGTGACAGGGTTGCCAAGTCTCATCAAGCCTTTCACCTCCGTACCAGCGGTTTGACCTTACAAGGCATCTGTTAGGTATCTGCCATGCCATGGTTACATTCTTCTTATATCCCTGGTAAACACTGTTGAAAATGAGCGTTCTGTTCTTTTGCTGCTGTTGTCCTGCTTGTCTAAAATTCTGCCAAGACTCTAACAACATGTGAGCCAATGAGATTATATCTTGACATATCAGTTTTCATCTTTCGTCCTTGTTTTTTTTGTTTTGTTTATATTTTGTCTCAGTTTTTAATAATATGACTTTATAGTTTGTAGTCTGAAGTCTCAACAGCCAGCTGAAGTGTGCCGTACTGTGGGTTTCATCCAGAGTTGTGGCAGAAATGATGTAGAGTGTAATTTCTGTTGTTCTATGTTTTTCATACCATTTCATTAGCCAATAACAAAGCAATAACAAAATCATTTCATTTTTAGAACAAAGTCAGATGAAACTTTTGTGTCTTATGACTGCAGTATCCACAAAACCAAGCAGTCTACAGTTAGGTCAATAAGATTTTGGACAGTGACACATTTAAATAAAATTGTCTCAGTATTCCTTTCCTAGTACAAGGGAATTAAGAAAGGGATCGCATTAACTACTATTTTTATAAACAGTCCCCCATTTTCAAAGGCTCAAAAGTAAATGAAATATGACTGAGAAGCATTTTTAATGGCCGGGTGAGGTCTGTTCCCTTCATTATTTCATGAAAAATGAACCTGATAAAGGATCTGAAGCTGATTCCAAGTACTTGTATTTAACTTGTATTTGGTAGCTTTTCACTGGAACTCTTATTATGAGATCCAAAGAGATGTCAATGTAAGTTATAGAGACCATCATTAGGCTGAAAAACCAAAATAAACCTATCAGAGATAGCAAATGCTGGACAAATGAAAAATCGGGGACGTTCCTAAAAACAATGAAGGTAGTGACCGGCTCAGAAACACAAAAAGGAGTAAAGTGAATGATGACAGAATATTTCCTTTGTTAAGAAAAACATCTAACCCAGTCAAGAACACTCACGAGGTGGTGGGAGGGTCAAAGCTTACAATAAAGAGGCGCCTACATGACTGGAAGCTTACAGACAGACAGAAAGTGTAACCAGTGGTTTGCAATATGGTGTAAACCACTGGTTACACACAAATGGTAAATGGTCTGTACTTGGATAGGGCTTTACTTAGTCGCTAAGGACCCCAAAGCGCTTTACATTACATTCAGTCATTCACATACCACCAGTAGGCAACGGGTGAAGTGTCTTGCTCAAGGACACAACGACCAAGATTGTTGGAACCGGGGCTCAAACCGGCAACCTTCCGATTACAAGACGAACTGCCAACTTTTGAACCACGATCGCCACGATGGAAAGGCCAGATTCGACTTTTCCAAAAAAGAGACTGCACACTTCTGAAAAAAATCTTTCAAAAGTTGAAATCAAGATGAACTTGATGAACTCTTCCCAAGATGATGGGAAGAGAAAAGTATGGAGAAGGAGAGAAACAGCTCATGGTCTGAAGCATACCACACTATGGGTCAATTATGATGGAGGCATGAGCATTTATGGCTGTCGGTGACAGCTGATAGAAGCAGCAGGATGAACTGAAATCTGCGGTACATGGGTTTTATTCACATTCAGCCAAATGCTGGAGCGCTTAATGGAGCAACCCTACAATGACCCAGAGCTTATTGCAAAAACAACCCATGAGTTTCTTGAGACAAAGTAATTAGACATTTTTCAGTGACCAAGTCAGTCACCTGATCTCAACCCAATAGAGCAACTTTTCAGTTTGAAAACTGAAGACAAACTTTAATACAGAGAGACCTACAAACAAGCAGCAGCTGAAGGCAGTTGCAGTAAAGGCCTGGCATAGCATAACAAGAAAGATAAAAACCATCCTTTTATTCAAGGTATGTGAGTTTGTTCAATTACTGTCCAACTCTCTGAAAACAGCTCCAATTCCTAAACAGTTGATACAATACTTTTGTTAAACCCCTTGAATTAAAGCTTAAAGTCCGTGCTTGAATCACATCTTGATTGTTTGATTTAAAATCTACTGCACAGACATAAAACTATAAAAAAACGACTCACTGTCCAAAGATTTACAGAAATAACTGTATGTTAGACAGTGTCTATTTCCCTTGTTTAGCGGTTAAGCCAGCAAGTTGTTATAAGGGTTTGCACTGCTCACGCACCATTTGCCGTGTTCTGTCAGCCAATAATCCTTCACATTTCCACTGCCTCTCACAGCTGAGCAGCCTTGACAGATCAACCCGCAGAGGCTGAGGGAGCTGATTACAACAGATGAAAAGCAGTTGAACTGGACCCATGATAACATTGTGAGAATAGGAGTATGCATGGCAGGAGCAGCAGGTCAAGCCAAAGAATTCAGTCAATGAGCCTTACAAAGTGTGCCATAACTGCAATGACCCATGTTAGAGTTCACATTGAACCTGTTCACTGAAAGCTTTGAGATTCTGTTGGCTTACCTCAGATCCCAGCATCATATTATGTTAGTAGCTAAGAGGCACGGACCCAAATCCACACATTGTAGCTGTGCACCTTCACCAGAGAGCAATGTCTAAAAGAAAGAACTTCTGATGTGCGCGATTCTGTTGTTGGTCCTTTTACTTAACCCTGGCCACAGAAAGGATAGAAGTCATGACAGACAGGGAATTATTTGCAGTAAACTGAAGCAGCATTAAAACATTTAAAATCTTTACCAGGAAGTGTTTGTGCTCTTTAATATTTTTGTCCTTATTTTCCTAATGTTGGATGCTCCTGTAGCGCTGCCTCCTATTTAGCCATTTTTCAGCCAATCACAACTCAACCTCCACATGTCATCCATGAATTCCCATAATCCTTGTCTCTGTATGTTCTAAGAGCAACAAAAGCAACACAAATATAAGGCTGCAAATTAAGCTAATGCGTTCATCCTGGTCGCGAGAGAAATATAAGTGTTCCCTGATAGGTCGAAAGTGGTTGCTTTGAAATCCATTGCTAAACTCCAGTCAAGCATGTTCAATGAACAGTCAGTAACCTTCTGGTAACAACTGCTTGTTGAAGAAAGATCTGTATTTGGCTTACACATGTGTAATGTAACAGCTGATTAGTGATTGTGGAAGGTTGATGTGGAAAGATGACCACTCCAAGTAAAGCAATTACAAGGATGTTTTTGGAGCAGAACAATCTGTGCAACTGATTCCACTCAGCCATAGCCAGCAACTACTTGCTAACTAGTCAGGAAATACAAATCTTCCCCCCATGGGTCACCACACAGTCTCAAGGCCTGTGCAACTTTGGACTTTTTGACTGAATATCTGATGTGTGTATGTATGAGGACAATTTGCTGGTTTTACTTATTAATTTTTATGGTTTCTTACTTTTTTAATTTTTTTTTCTAAATGTAGAGTTTCATTTTCTTTCTGCCTGCAGTTTCATAGGTTGTTCATGAAACAGAGAAATAAAGTCTCAGTATGGCTTGTAAAGTGGAATTTATTTACAAAAGTGAAGTTCCAGGTGCTCTGGTTTTCTGCCATAAATATTTGTCAGGTAGGGAAATTCTTTTGACTGCCATCATCTTTCATTGAGCAAAAGCACATTTTCTTTTTGTTTTGGTTTGTGAATTGCACTGTAGTTAATTGTTTTCCTTAACAGTTGTGCAGTTGGAGTCTGGGAGACTTGCAAATTTTCTCTAAGCTTTATTAAAAAAAAAAAAAAAATGCCAGAGAAGCGTTTTATTTTACCCATAATATGCCTGTCAGACAGTATTTGTTGAGAGAGGCGATGCCAACAAATGAGTCAGCTGTGTTCCACTAGTGACTCTGAGACAACCCTTTAGTGATTTACTGACCCTCTGGTAGATATTAAATTGACATAAAATCCCTGTGTTCTTATTTCAAAATATGGCACTGGTCAGGCAACATGAAAATCACGCAATGTTCCCGGGGAGCTGTCACTTATGGATGCACATTATTAACAAAGGTAAACATTTTATTATACCCAGAAGCAATGTGAAGATGTAAAGACAAGAAACATTTAGTTTGACAGACTGAAACTGATTAGACAATTACAATCATGGAGCCACAAAGTTCACGACATTATTACAAGCAGATTATATGAGTGAAAATGCAGATTTCCATTAACTCAAAGGACACAGGAGAGGATTTTTCCTGATTCTTCCACATACCAGGAGACTTGTGAATAGTTGCTCTGGTTTAGATAGCAGCAACTAAGGATATGTTTAGTATCAAATTAACGCATACATGGATTATTAAAGTTTTTTTCTCTCTCTCATACCTTATACAGTGTAAATCTGTCATCATAGTCACGTAGCAATGCGGGCTTCTTCAGAATAAATCTGGTGTCTGTGTGATGTTAGTGCAGTATTTCATCACGGAGCTACCCCTTTCTGCCAACAGGTTTGGCTCTGCTCGTTTTGGAGCGAATGTGCAGTTTGTCATGCAAATGCAAAGGGTTCCCTGAAAGTTCTTGTTCTTGTAGATAGATTTTAAATCTGTTATTAAGACTCCCTCTGGATCCTATATGTGGAAAAGAAAATTTCCAGGATGATTTTTTTTTGCAGCTCTGTAAAAAACTAAGTGCACCCCATGATTCAAAGAGGGTCACAGAACCACTGTTAGCAGCAACATCTTGAAGTAATCGTTTTCTTTGTGACTTTATCAGTTTCTCACATCATTGCGGAGGAATTTTGGCCCACTCTTCTTTACAATGTTGTTTCAGTTCATTGAGGTTTGTGGGCTTTCATTTATTCACAGCCCCCTTAAGGTCCCACCACAGCATTTCAATCAGGTCTTTGGGATTTTGGACTGGGCCACTGCAGCACCTTGACTCTTTTTTTTTCAGCCATTCTTGTGCAGATTTGCTGCCGTGCCTGTGATCGCTGAATGGTTACATGACCCAGTTTCAGCCAAGCTTTCGCTGTCAGACAAATGACCTTACAATACTTTGGTACACAGAGGAGTTCATGGTTCATAGAGGAGTTCCTCCAACATATTCAACAATTGGTATGAGGTGTTTGCACTGTTATGGTGTGGTTGGTTTTCTCCAAACATGGTGCTGTTCATTATGGTTTGTTCAGCTGTAACTTTGCAAACCTAAGGTGGCAAACAAGCCATAACTGTTTAGTCTTTTTCTAATTGTACTGTTATCAACTTTAATACTTAACATGGTAACTGAGGCCTGTGGAGTCTGAGATGTAGCTCTTGGGTTTTTTGCACTGCATGGTCTGACCCTGGGATGAACTTTCTGGGACCTCAACACACCTCAATGTTTCATTCAGACCAGCAAACTGACAGATTTTATAGAGATGCTCACACTTGCTGGTGATCAATAAACCAAGTGCATTTGATTAGCAGCACCTGTCTTCTATTCACATGACTGTATGTTTCTCTGTGGCAGGCCATTTTAAGGCCATCTCTCTTTCATTTAGTTCTTGGCTTCTTAAACTTTAGTAGCATTTCCTATGAATTTATATGAAGTTGTACTAAGGATATTTTCATGAAAATGAACTAAACTGCCCTCTTAATTTCAAATATGAGCAATATGAGCACAACTGAATAGCGCCTGTTGTTTTAACCGAATGATTCATGACCTCTGTTGGTGGTGATGCTGTTGTTTCTTTAACTCTGATGATTTGCATGCTAACAACCTGTGAGGACACCCTCACAGTGTCCTCCAGGCCTGTGCTGGGTGGCCTGGAGGACAGGCTTACCAGTGCTCAGGACCACCCAGCTATCCTTAGATAAGCTATAAAGAACAAGAGAAGCAAGCACTGCAGAGGTGCTGGGCTGTCTGGGCTGTAACTTTTATTCAAGTACAGATATTGGTGTTCAAGCAGTGTATCGGCAGATAATAGATGATTCAAAAGTTGCCGTCCATTAATACTGGATTTTTGCTCCCTTCTTGGCTTGCTCCTGATTGGCTAAGAGTGATGTAAAACAGGACAGCCGCCAGCTGTCAAAAATCTCTGACCAAACTAGCATCCAGCTGGAAAGAGACAAGAATGATCACACTGAAAAGCCCGCATCTGCAATTCTGGATATGATTTTGAAATTACTTAAGTTAGCGTGATGCTACTACAATGCACTTCGTAATCGTCTCGCTCGATGATCCATGCTGTGTCTCATCTGCCTCACTGGAACAGTTTTATGAAGCTTTGTTTTTGGAGTCATTATGTTTAGTGCCGCTCTGTAGTCATGTCTACATAGCTGAACGTCCAACTGAACATTTCCTTTTGAAGAAATTTGTTTTCTCAAATGATGTTGCAATCGGAATAGACTCGGCCTGCCACAGCTTGAATCACACCCATGTGGGGGTCACATAATGTTTTTTATCTCTTGTTGAAAAAAGCTGAAAACAGGATGATTTCCTAAGACATGAAGAAATGATTTCCTGATGCACTTTCAACCAAAAAATAAACCAACTAAATTATTTAGAACCCAAAAAACTCACTTTGAGAGCTCTGGATTGTGACATGTTTCTAAAACATTACTTCCAGCTAAAACTTTTGAAAATACGAAACACCTACAAAAAGGCACAAACTACATACCACCGTGTCACTCTTTTTTGGAATAAATGTTTTAAGAAGCTTCTTGGAATTATTGAAACTCCTCAGAGAAGCCCACCAGTACAAGAAACAGTTTATTTGCAGGGTAAAATGAAATGATTGAGGCAGGGTAATGTTTTATCCTAGTGATAATATTCTTGTCAGGCACTTTGTTTCATAGTCCAGTTGTCCTTTTGCCCCCCCTGTGGCATCACTGATGACCAGTATCTAAACTATCCACACTCTATAATGTACAATGTGTGGCCCAAATGTGCACAAAAATGAATGAAAGAGAAACACAGACGATGGGAGTTTATTTCTCATTTCCAGCGTGAAGAAAAGTTTGCACGTTTACATAAGCTCATTGATTTAGCCAACCGTAACGGATGTCAGCTGAACAGCTATAACATTGTTAAGTCATGACATTTACCGGCGTTATAATTTTTAAACTCACAGCAGAGGTACGGTTCTACTAACTCATCCAGTCTTTTTTCTGTGTAAAATATCCGCTATGTCTCTCAGGCACTTTTCACCATCCTCCACATGCACAGCCGGATTTTTCATGTCTCTGCAAACTCAGTCACGTTAAGCTCTGAAAGAAAAACAAACAACAAAAAACAGTCAAACAGTCAGAAATGTCTTCCTGCTTTGTTTCATTTGATGATGATAATGATGATGACAATGAATGGATCAATGTAACCGCTCCACACACACGTTAACTTCAAAGCATGCAGAATTTGTGTGCACGTCCACGTGTAGCTCGGACATGTGTGTATTGCGGTGTTGGTTATATGTGGAGGTGCAACGTTCAACTACGGCTTGGCAGATTTAACATATTATGAATCTCAAAATAATATTGTTTTATTGCATCAATGGGGAAATTAGATGAAAATTAACCATCATTGATTGTTGAGATCATGGTCAGATATCACAGCTTTACTCTGTATAGTCACATATTTACATAGCCATGCAGACACATTTAATCTTTGTTGAAAAATAATTAGGTGGAGTTAATATAAGAGGTGGGAAACATGAGAACAGCTTCATATCCATATTCATATCCAATACACACTCAACACAAGGCTCCAGCCTGTCTCTCTCAACCACCCAGGTTAGGAGGGAACTGAGGAGGATTAATGGCAAGAAGGCAGCGGGTCCAGATGGCATCAGCTCGAGGGTCGTCAGGTCCTGCGCGGACCAACTGTGTGGGGTGATGGAGCACCTCTTCAACCTGAGCCTGAGGTTGGGAAGAGTCCCACAGCTCTGGAAAACCTCCTATGTTGTACCAGTGCCAAAGACTTCACGCCCCAAGGACCTCAACAGCTACAG
The DNA here is from genome assembly GCF_965226115.1 of Aulonocara stuartgranti. NCBI lineage: Eukaryota > Metazoa > Chordata > Actinopteri > Cichliformes > Cichlidae > Aulonocara > Aulonocara stuartgranti. The sequence continues at coordinate 19,819,082 of NC_138950.1, forward strand.
GCCGGTGGCTCTGACATCCCACCTGATGAAGACCCTGGAGCGGTTGGTCCTGGCTCAGCTTCGGCGCCTAATAAGCTCATCACTGGACCCACTTCAGTTTGCCTACCAGCCTGGCATTGGAGCGGATGATGCCGTCATTCACCTCCTACATCGTTCCCTCGCTCACCTGGAGACCGCTGGAAGCACTGTGAGAATCATGTTCTTTGATTTCTCCAGTGCCTTCAACACCATTCTTCCCTCGGTTCTAAAGGACAAGCTGGTGAACTCTGGAGTGGACCATCACCTCACTACCTGGATCCTGGACTACCTCACCGACCGACCACAGTATGTGAGGACTCAGGGCTGTGTGTCGGACAGGGTCGTCTGCAGTACGGGGGCCCCACAGGGAACGGTTCTGGCTCCGTTCCTCTTCACCATCTACACTGCAGACTTCTCCCACAATTCCACCCAGTGCTTCCTGCAGAAGTTCTCTGATGACTCTGCAATAGTCGGCCTCATCACTGATGGGGACGACAAGGAGTACAGAGGTCTGACCCAAGACTTTGTGGACTGGTGCCAGCTGAACTACCTCCAGATCAACGCCAGTAAAACCAAGGAACTGGTGGTAGACTTCCGCAGGCACAAGCATTCTCTACTGCAACCACTGAACATCCAAGGTATGGACATTGAGGCTGTGGACAGCTACAGGTACCTTGGTGTTCATCTGAACAATAGACTGGACTGGACTCATAACTCAGACGCCCTCTACAGGAAAGGGCAGAGCAGGCTGTACCTGCTGTGGAGACTCAGGTCGTTTGGAGTGGAGGGCCCACTCCTGAAGACCTTCTATGACTCTGTTGTGGCTTCTGCTATCTTTTATGGTGTGGTCTGCTGGGGCGGCAGCATCTCTGCTGGGGACAGGAAGAGACTGAACAGGGTGATCCGAAGGGCCAGCTCTGTTCTAGGATGCCCTCTGGACCCAGTGGAGGTGGTGAGTGACAGGAGAACGGCGGCTAAGCTGTCATCCCTGTTGGACAACATCTCCCACCCCATGCAGCAGACTGTGACAGCACTGAGCAGCTCCTTCAGTGGGAGACTGCGGCACCCACGGTGTGGGACGGAGAGATTTCGCAGGTCTTTCCTCCCCACTGCTGTCAGACTCCACAATAAAGACTAACTGATCAAGCACACACATCCATACATATGCAATAATACTAAGTGCAATAATCCTTTCTGTCATCGTTGTATTTTTACTCAGTTGTATATAGTATTTGTATTTGTATTCTATTTTTATCTTATTGTATATTTATTTTATTTTATTCTACTGTATATAGTATTTTATTTTATTCTATTCTGTACAGTTGTGTACTGTATTTATTCTTATTGTATTCTAATTTTTGCCTCATAACTTTTGCACTGTCCACTTCCTGCTGTGACAAAGCAAATTTCCCACGTGTGGGACTAATAAAGGTTATCTTATCTTATCTTATCTTATCTTATCTTATATAGATCCAAAACTTTGTCTGGTTTAAATCTAGCCGATCTTACATTCAAGGTCATCTTTTGGGTCATTTCCACACAGCTTCCAAGCACAGCATTGCAGTGAGCATGTGCACTGCGTGCTCTGTGATTTCACCACAGACCTCATACTTGGACAGAGAGAACATATCAGCTTCTTTCAAACTCACAATGATGAAAGCAGGTGTGCAGCTACAGTCAAGCAGGTTTTCAAACAGTTTTCTTTTGAATAATTTGTAGTCAGCGAGAAGTGGAGGGCGTACATCATCGAGTTTTGCACGGTGAATTTGAGAGTCCTGCTGTACTGTTGTGAGGCCTCTGAGGGAGAACATACAGAGGAAATGATCCAAACTGAAGTGTGTGCCAGGGCTTGTGGCAACTCAGAGCACTTTGAAAACACAAAGTGCTCTGAGATGGCCACACAAACTCAATCCTCACTCACCACCTGGAAGATTTGCCAGAATTATCCTCCCTCATGCTTGGTCTGTTTTCTGAAGATGAGGATTAAGTTTAAGGGGGAATGGTTTTATAGATTGGAGGAGATCCTCCAGTGTGTTTGCATGTGGCCAAGTGCATGGGGGACATAATGAGACTTCAGTTCAGAGACCGCAAGTTTTAAATGAAAACGGTACATAGGTGCGCGAACTGATCACTTTGATGAAAGTGAGATTGACCATTAACTACAGTATAAGCACTCCAGCTAGATCACTAAGGTCTGCTGAACAACATTTTCTTGTTGTTCCCAGATCTAGGTTGAAACAGAGAGGAGACTGGGCTTTTGCAGTAGCTGCTCAGAAACTGTGGAATAGACTGCCCTGCACATTAGGGCCTCTCCTAAATTAGACATTTTTTAAAACTCACTTAAAAACCCATTTTTATTCACTGGCTACATTTTTATTCTACAAGTTGTACAGCACTTTGGTCAGGTGCCGTTGTTTTTGAAATGTGCTCTATAAATAAAATTGACTTGACTTTTCTAAACATTGCATTGTGTGTACAGTGTATACTAATACTCACATTGTTAGTTAATGAACATGGCTATGCTAGCTTTTAATCACTTAGCACTGCAAAACATTTATGTGCATAAGGTGCACCACTTGTATGGCCTCACAAAATGTGATAAGTTTTTAAGTATATGGAGCAGAATATAACAATTGACGTCAGCTACATCAAAAAACAAAACTAAAAAAACTGGCACATCTTAGATACAACTTAGTTCATATTTTCCTTTCGTCATTCCCTCCCAGGCGAGCACAGCTGCAGCAGAACAAGAGGCGCTACGGGAGAACTGGAGTAGGACAGAATGATTCGGGGTGGGGGGTGTTCTTGTTTCCTTAGTGCCCAAATTGTGACTAAGCTGGCAGTGCTTTCTCAATTAGATTGAATACAGAACAATAATGCCAAACCCTTCCTGACCATGTTCAGTGGACATATCACAGACATGACGCAGTCGTTTTGCCCCATTAAGCATCCATATTTTAATGCCAAGAACCACATCCAGAAATTCACAGACCAGCTTTGAGAATGTGGCACAAGCGCAACAATGTGCCAATGGGATTGTCAGGAAAGGCCTCTGCTGTTAAACTGTGCATCTGTTTCACGAGGAAATGTTCAGTCTCAAGTCTTTACTTCCACAGTGCACATAATTACAGTCTGTCAGAACTGCCATTAGGCACTGGTCGTAGTGTGTTCTTGGAAAAGAAAGCTGGCTCTGTTTTGTGAGGGGTTTTATTTTTTTTATGTTTTGAATAGGGACAAAACCAACAGGTTGGTTTCCATCAGTCAAACTCATTTATGCATTAAAATTGAAATTACAGACCAAAAAAGCTGTAATACTGTTTAAAATGAAAAGAAAAAGTCAAATAAACTCATATTTTATTTACAATAGAACATAAATGAATGTAGTCCCATTCTTGTCTGGTATAGGATTATATCTGCTCAACAGTCCCGGGTCTTCCTTGTTGTAGTTTTCATTTTATGATGTAGCAAAGGTTTTCAGTTGGTGAACGGTCTGGACTCTGGGCAAGTGGTTTGGCACCCGGACTCTTCTGAAGCCACACTGCTGGATCATGTTCACATGTAGCTTCTACTCTTAAAAAACAGAGTTTTAACTTGTATTTGTGGATGCAATGGTGAACTGTGTTCACGGACTATGAAGTGTTCTCGAGCCATGCATTGATTTCTATGACAGAATCACACCTTTTTTTTTTCTTTTTTTTTTAAATATGAAGGTCACAAGCATACAGTATTTATTTTCAGTCTTGCAGTAGATGCTGAGATATTTATTCTTCTTTGCAATTTTACGTTGAGGAACATTATTCTGAATTTGTTCCAGAGTTTGTGTTTTTTGCAGATTGGTGAACCTCCACCCATCTTCGCTTCAGAGAAACTCTGAAGTAACTCTAAGATGTTCTGTTTATACCCAATGTTACTGACCTGCTGCCAGCTGAACTAATTCTTTGAAAAATGTTCTTACAGCAGTTTCTTTTTAGTACAGCTTACTTTTCCAGCCTTTTGTTTCTCATCTATTCACTTCTGCTTATCCTTCTCAGGGTCGCGCTGGAGCCTATCCCAGCTGTTTTAGGGCGAGAGGGTAGGGTACACAATGAACAGGTCGCCAGTCTGTCGCAGGGCTAACACATACACAAAGACAACCAATCGCACTCACATTCACTCCCCCATTCACACCTATGGGCAATTTAGTGTTTCCAATTAACCTATCCCCACTAACTACATGTCTTTGGACTGTGGGAGGAAGCCAGAGTGCCCTGGGAGAACCCCCGAAAATACGGGAGAACATGCAAACTCCACACTGAAAGACCCCTGGTGGAACTGAACTCGGGACATGGTGCTAACCACCATGCCATCATTCTGCCTTTTGTTTCCCCCATCACAATTTTTTTTTCATATTGTGTTTTTAATGTGTTGCTGTAACACGGAGTATTAGGGCCACATTAAGAAAAGAATTAGTCCCAATTTTGAGATTAAAGTCAAAATTGCAAAAATGTGAAGATTACAGCTGTCGCTTCAAGCCAAACAACTTCCATGGCTCCTATATACTATATACCTCCACAAAATGCTTTGTGTAGAGGAGTTAGTGAAAAAAATTGATTAGATGTCTTATTCTGTCTTGTGATACAACACACATCTTCTTTACTGCACGAGGGTGTCACCATCGGCACAATTCCGGCCAATTCGTCCAAGTTTAAGTGCCTTTTCCCCTTCTTAACAGATGCAGCTTTGTGCACCATCACTTCAGTGTCCCTATATTTCTTCCCACATTGTGTTTATGTGCTAAAAGAGAAATAATTTCCTTAATTTCACTAACTCCTCTATACAAGGCATTTTGTAGAGAGTATGGCGGCTGTGGCAGTTTGTGTTGAAATGTCAAGTGTTATCTACACATTTCAGCTTTTTCCTTGAAATTTCAACTTTATTCTCAAAATGATCGTGGTTCTTCAAACATAACAAGATCAAATATAGATACATAAAATATCATTTAAATATTATTAAACTCCCAAAGCTGAACAGGGTGAATATAGCACTCAAATTATAATTTTAAAAAGAATCCAGAATTTAATCTTGTTCATTATTGGAGTTATTTGGCAGATTCGATATCATCAGTGTCGATATCATCAGCTCAACTAATCAGAGACAGAATCATATTCTGTTTACTCACTTTGGTCACATCATCGGTAAATGGTCTGTCTGCAGACTACGTGACACAGGACTAAGGAGACTCAACAGAACAAAATGTTCACATTCCTTAATGAAAGTGGGCTTTATACAGCCATTAGGAGGCTGGTTGGCTGGAATCACATAAGATGCTTTTACCCCTTACCCAACCACATCTAACAGAAGGGATCAACATTCCTCCAGTTGTGAAACATTCATCCTGATTCGGGAATGCTCCCTCACGCTCTGATGACACCCTTGCTTGTAAGACACGGGCAGCTGCGTGGCGACATATGTTGTCTTGCCAAGCCTAACCTCAGTCAACACTGTATGGAGTGAAACTAGCACAGCATAGTGACAAATGTAACTGTGAGCAGCCTGATTTTCCTGCCCACTTATTAATGTTACTGAAACTGTTTTGCCACATAAAGAAGAAACGCAGGCATAATGTTAAATATTTTACTATTTTATAAATATAAATAAGTCCATCCATCCATTACCTTGACCACTCATGCAATTTAGAGTCCAGGAGTGCTGGAGCCTTTCCCAGCTGTCAGTGGACATGTCGCCAGTCCATTAAAGGGATAATTCAGAGAGACAGACAACCATTCATTCTCAGATTTACACCTATGGCCGATTTAGAATCACCAATTAACACCCCACCTTGAAAATGTGTTAAAATCAAACCCATGAAAGTTAATGCTCTGTAAGGGTCTGGGCTACCCAAAGCTCCATACTTCCACTGAGTCCTACTTATTCATGGGCTGAAGCTCATCCAGGCTGCTTTCGAGCAGTCCAAAAAGTTACCTCCTACCTCCTTTTGCTGCCCACTTTACTTCAACCGTAATGGAAAATGTCATGAGATGAGGGAAAGGTGTTGAGAAGAATTAATAAGGACGTAGAGAGAATAAGTGAAGCACAGTGTGTGAGAATCTGGCTGTTTTTATAACTAGTTTTGTTTAATGTGATTGTGGATGTTGGGTCTGCAGTGGTGAAACTACAATGTCCTGGAGACAGACTGCAAAACACTCCTCTTAAATGCTTTGGCACATGTGTTGTTATTGTGTTCTTTAATGCAGCTGATAGAAAAAAGAACCATTTGGGAAAAGTATGAGTTAATTACCAAAACTGTCATTTTTAGTCTTCTTCTTTCAGCTGCTGTACAGGTCATCATAGTGAGCCCAGGTATTTAAACTCTTCCACCTTCACTACCTCTACTCCTTGCATCTTTTCACCTGTGTCCCTCTCATTCACATACATGTTCTGTCTTGCTTCTACTGTCTTTTCATTGCTCTTCTCTCCAGAGCATACCTCCACCCCTCCAAGCTCTCTTTCATCTGCTCCCAGTTCTCATCTGCAAAGATCATAGTCCACAGAAAAAGGAATAAACAGCCTATAATTTAACATAAAATGTTTGTCACATTGAGATTGGTTGCTCATCCTGTCCATTCATAATTTCTCTTCCTGTTGGAGATCCAGTACCATCCCTGTGTTTATGAAGTCTTTCTTGGACTGAAGGCAGATTAATGATCATCCTAATGAAACTGTTGTGGTTGCTTCTCAAAAAAGTAATGTATTGTGCATTACTTTTAATCATTAAAAAAAATTACACTAACTACTTCCTGGATAAAGTCATTCCTTTCTCTGCTTTTTACATTAATTTTTCACTACTCCATAACATGGCCTTAGATGCAGACTTCATAGATGCACTGTCGCATCATTACCAGCTGAGGGTACAGTCCCACACAGACAGAGAAATCTCAGTTTGAATTTTAACACAAAGCTGTCGGGAACGTTGAAACCCAACACAAAGAGATATGTTCCCCCCAGCAATTCTACTAATTCTCCCAGTTAAAATACAAATAGTCACTTAGTATAAATAACCATATCTTTAGTATAAATAAGAACATTTTCAAAAAAAAAAAGTGTAGACATCTGATTTTTCATGTCTGTTACCTTTGGCTGGGAGCAGCAGAGTCTACAAAGCACAGAGTTCAAAACAGTCTTACAACCTCTGGGGAGAAGTTGTTATTTAGTCTGGTGGTTCTGCTCTTGATGGTCCACAGCCTGAGGGGAGGGGGTCAAACAGTGTGTGCTGGGTCAGTAGCATCTTTTCAGATAGAAGAGGCCCTTTTCCTGCATCTGCTTATGTAGATGTCTGTGGTGGTGGGGGGGGGGAATCTGCTGCCAACAATCCTCTGTGTAGATTTCACAACCCTCAGCAGAGGCTTCTTCTCTGCCACAGAGCAGCTGCCACACAGTGATGCAGGAGCACAGGACTCTCCACTACGCATTTGTAGAATTAATTCAGGACTGAGCTCCAACGTCCAGCATGCCTCAGCCTCCTGAGAAAGTAGAGGCGCTGATGCGCATTCTTAACCAGGAAGGAAGTGTTGTGGCTCCAGATAAGATCCTCCATGAGATGTACACCAAGGTACTTAAAGCTGGAGACCACTTACATGGCGGCTCTCCTGATAGGCAGGAGTGGAGTTTCTGCCCCTTCTGAAATCCACAGTCATCTACTTTGTTTTGTTGACTTTCATGCAGAGATTGTTATCCCTGCACTTTCTGGGGGGGGGGGGGGGGGGGGTTGTTTTGTTTTGTTTGTTTGTTTGTTTTTTGCTTTAGCAACATCTCGTCACTGCTGTGTCTTCTGTAAATTTCACAGCATGACAACTCTGACATTTTTCTCAGTGGTCACAGGTCAACAAGGTGGACAGGAGGGGATTCACACCACAGCCCTGAGGAAATCCTTTTGGGCAATAAAGCTGTAGGTAATGTTAGCCATCCTCAAAAGTTGAGGAGCAGCAGTTTTCTCCTCCCTCCACACAAACTAAAGTCAGCTGACTGTAGCAATAACCGCACAGGAAAAAAAAAGACAATTGTTCTATCAGTCCATCATCCAGATATATGAAAGAACTGTAACACACAAGTATTGATTGTTTGCTTAGTAACTTTAACACAATCTCTGAATTTATTACTGGAATGTTTTACAGGATGCAATTACAGTAAAGTCTCTTTTACACGGTGTTAATATGGTGATCAAAGATCCTAAAAAGTGAATGATATGTGATAACTTCAGGTGACTACAGGCGAAATAAGTGCTGGCAACACAAAGTGGGCAGGACCCACAATTAGTTTTGGATTCATTACTCAAGAAAAGTAATATGTTTTGCACATATTCAACTCTGTATATTTTATATATTTTATTATTATTATTTTTTTTTATTTTTTTTTTATTTTTTTTTTTTACTATTTAATTTGTAAAAATGTGTATACACACACACACACACACACACACACACACACACACGTAGGAAAATATTTAGTATACACATCCAGAAATGCATACACTATTATATATTGTACATATATTTATTAGTTTCAGGTTGGCCATTCTGGTATTTTGCTCGTTTGTGTTGTTGTGTTTGCACATCTCTGTTGCTTGTGGGGCTCGCACACAAGAATTTCACTCGCATGTGCTGTGCCAGTGTGCCTGCACATGTGATGTGACAATAAAAGTGATTTGATTTGATTTTGATTTAATGTATTTAATGTCTTACTCACTAATGTAAGTAATATACTTCATTCCTCGCCCAAAGAGGCGTCAAAGTGATCACTGCAGTAATTCTGCTTTAGTAAGATGAACAGGCAGAAATGAAGGCTACGGGACCGACTGCTCATCGCTGTTTTCGTTATCTCTTGAAGTTCAGGGTCTGCCTGCTGGGCTGCAGTAGGCATAGACTCAGCTTTAACGACACTCTGGATTTGCGTTAGCATTCTGTCTGCTAAGTTGTGTTAGCAGTATAATGCAGATGTTTCTTTCCTGGATGCAGCTTTCACTTTTGTGCAATAAAAATGAAAGCAATGTCCATGTCTTCACCCCTCAAAAGCTAGATCACTGAACCACTCCAGCATTTCCCTCCACCCACACATGAAGTGAAATCAGCTGATTGCAGCATGAGCGCACAGGAAGAAAAAACAAATGTCTGTTTGATGTTTTTTTCTTTCTATCCACCTGGTGTGCAGATAACAACACAATTAAAACTGTAATGTGGTAAAGCAATTACGGAATTTAATCCAATAATTTGCTACTTTGTAACATTTATTGCCCAACACTGCCAGCGATAAACTGAAGAGACAACTAATGAGAGTGGTGATTACCATTGATTAACCTATGAGCTGCTGTAAAATTCAATAGAGGGTCACCTAGGCAACCAGGGGCAGGAATGTCTGCAAGCAACCAGCGACTTGCTTCCAGTGTGTGCATCGCTTTTCACGTTACTTTGGAACATTGTAATGTTGAATTATAGCAAACCTTAAATTCACTTTGATCATTTTAATATAGTTTAAAAGTCTTTTTAGAGAGATTTTTTAAATATAGAGATGTGCATTTTTCATGCAAGGCAACAACTAGATAAGCAGAATTTGATACAGCAGCATAATGTCCATAGCTCACCTGTGTGTTTAACAGCCTGTCATTGCTTCAAAACAACATGGCTTCAAATGGGAAAGTCACTGTTAATTAACATTTAGATTATTCATTGTCCAGCCAACACATAATCACCAACAATTTCTCTTCTCCTTTCACAACGCATGGGGCTACTGTTGAAGAATAGCCACTAGTACCTCTTGCCACGAGTTCCCAGAATTCTTTGCGGTTTTACCCCTGAGTGACGTCACATTTTCAATCTCTATTAGCTTTCATTTGCATTTAAAGAAGCGAACCAGCTTTAGCCATCATACAGATATTTCAGAGCCAGTTCACACAGTTAATGAACCTTCCAATAAAATGTATTCTTTAATAGTAGCCCCAGGCTCACTTTCACATGTTTGCAGCTTCTAGTCTGTATCTTGCACAATTGCATCAATATCACACTTAAAAATCTCTCCACAAACAGACATATAAACACCTTACAAAGTACTTAAAACCCATCTGTTACACTTCCCACAGTAGGCCCATGTGTGTGTCATCATTTTGCCATCACACACACATATACACACACACACACACACACACACACACACTAAACAATAACAGCCAGCGGTCACAGTTAGTTATTGTTTACACAGCTAATCTCTGTCACCTCATTTTGTAAGCTGTGCATGTTGTTACCACATGTTACTTAATTTAGGTTTGTTTTATCTCGTGTTTGTTACTTTGATAGTGTTTCAGCTATGACTATAATCATGTGAAAAGAAAGTTCTCACAGGAGTCGGCGCAATCCTGTGAAAAACTAAGTGCACACCTCGATCAGTAGCTTTATCTGTTATCAGTTCCTGTAGAACATCTTTAGCAGTGAAAACCTGAAGTAATTGTTTTCTGTATGATTTTTATCATTGTGTCACACTGTGCTTGAGGAATTTGGACCCACTCTTCTTACCAGCAGCGTTTTAATTCTTCGATGTTTGCAGACATGTTCGTTTATGCATGGCTCCCTATAGGTCCCAGTAAAAAGTTTCTATTGAGTCGAGGTCTGGACTGGGCCCCAGCAGCACCTTGATTAATTTATGAATTTTAAATAATTTTACCATTCTGTTGTAGATCTACTTTGTTTGGGATTGGGATAACATCTGAATCTAGAATAGTTTGGTATACAGAGGAGTTGACTCAATGACTGTAAGGCCTCCAGGGCCCTGTACTACAAAGCAAATTCAACATAGCCAGGGTATCTTTCTGTTATCTGGATTCACTTATCCTCACATAAGCAATCAGGATAATTGTTCACACGAAACGGGTTATGAACTTGTTAAGTTAACCCATGGTTTTCTCCTGCACATTCACATGAAAGGGGTGGCATTGGTAGCATCTGACCAATCGCAGTTATGAATGACGATACTGTCAGCAGAGTGGCTGATTTTACAAAAGAAGATAAAAACTATAATAGTGGGAAAAAAATGAAGAGGTTACACACACAATGCAATACTGTAGAGTCTGAGAAGTAGCTCTTGGGTTATTTTCTGATTTAAGATGAATTTCTTGGGATGTCCGTTCCTGGGGCGATTGTGCCATTAAATGTGAAAACACACCTGAATGCATCACACCAGCAAACTGCCAGAACTGCCTTTACAGAGGTGCTCACACTTGCTGATGATCGCATAACGGAGTGGATTTGATGAACAGCACCCGGCTGTTAATAATCATCCTAAATCCCGTGGAAGCAGTAAGAATGTCTCGAGTCATTTTCACATGATAATTCTTTTATGTATGACAGGAAATTGTGACAGTTGTTAATACTATAAAACAGTTGATCACGTCAACGATCAACACAAAATATTAGAATCAGTAAACAAACATTTATGACTATGCTAATAATGTAAATACCAGCATTACACAGCACAAACACTACACTGACAACTCACCACGACAAACGTTCGCTACTATAAATCACCATGTCTAATTATGTCAGTTCAACTGAGGACCAAAAAATGATCTAATGTCTTTATATAGAGTAAACATCCTGCATCACTGTAATCATCTCCTCACTGTTTTAATACATACATCAAAGCAACAAAGCCCATATGCATTTTTTTCCTCATACTGTTTCAGTAAGTTTAACATGTTGCACATTGTTTCTGTCAGTGATGGATTTTGGTAATGATTTCCAGTCATTGCTTAAAATAAAACTGTCCACTGCACTGAGCCCATCTTTCTCTGCATTGTTGCATGTGGTTATATATGATTCAGTTGAAATATTATAAAAACACACATTTTACCTGTCAATGAACCAACCCCGAATTGAAAAGACAAGAAAAGTGTCTGAATTTCTCATATTTGTTATGCCTGCTCTAAACATTTTGGATATCATAGTTTTTAATACTATATTATAATTTTTCCTACATGAATATTGAAAAGCTAAACAACAAACAACAAACAGAAGTATGAATCGTGCTATTTTTGGACTGTGCAGCTAATAATAATAATCTGGTTATACACTGGTCATAAAGCTGTAGTAGTACAATGTTATTGTCCCTCACAGCACACTCATTACGTAAGATATATTGGAAAAAAAGGAGTGAAGTCAGTGAAAAAAGATAAACTTACTTTTACAAATTTACTCTGACTCATATATTAAGACACGTGTTTATACAGATGGACTGTGAGTGTTCGTTTTTCTTATTTTTAATGTCTCTTTCATGGTGGGAGACTTCTTTAAAACTGAACAACTGTAAAAAAAAAAAATATGAGAATGATCCCCAGCCATCTCACAGAGTGTCTGTGAAGGTTCTCAGTCATCCAGGTCATTGTAGTCAAAGGAGCTTGCAAAGAAAAGCATCTGGACTTCTTTAGACTTTAAAGAAGTCCAGACGTTTTTCTTTGCAAGCTCCTTTGACTATCTCACAGAGTGGTTAATGTCCCTTTTTCATACACTGCTACTAATACAAGGGGTCCTAAAATCTTATTTTCGCAGGTCCAGTGTTTTTTGGGGGTTTGACAATTCATGCATTCAACAATAACAGTAATCAAGAGTTCCCATTTTTCTTTTATATAAACATGACCCAGAGATTCAGATCTAAAATATAAATGGCAAAAGGGCCAAGAGAAGAGTAGAGTCTGTGGGAAAACAGGACTCTGCAACACATGAGTATAGAAATAAGAAAAAAAGGACTGGGTCATAGCAAATATACAAAAAGGCATGCCACACAGATGGACAAAAATATGAAAGCGGTAAGGAAATACACAAATATAGCACCACAGATAGAGAGCACTGATGTCACAGCGTGGCATCTGTGCTCTCTAACTTGAAGACGGTATCCTGCTTGTGTATGTTAAATCTAACTTTACTCTTTCTTAACTGTTTATCTGTCAGTTCAATTCAACTGTAGTTATATAGCGCAGCAGTCACCTCAGGGGGCTTTACACTGTAAGGTAAAGAGCCTGCAATAATGCAGAGAAAACCCCAACAATGAACAATCAAACCCCAAACTCCCTCTGAGCAATCATTTGGCAACAGTGGGGCGGAAAAACTCCCATTTAACATGAAGTACCTCAGCAGCACGGTGGCACAGTGGTTAGCAATGTTGCCTCACAGCAAGGTCCTGAGTTCTATTCCACCATCAGGCGAGTCTTTCTGTGTGGAGTTTGCATATTCTCCCCATGTTTGTGTGGGTTCTCTCTGGGTACTCCGACTTCCTCCCACAATCCAAAGACAGTTAGTGGGGATAGGTTAATTGGAATCGAAATTGCCCATAGGTGTGAATGTGGCTGGGATAGACTCCAGCCTCCCCACGACCCTGGGAAGGATAAGTGGCAGAGATTGGATGGATGGAACCTCTGGCAGAACCAGGCTGAGGGAGGGGCGGCTATCTGGCAGTCGGTTCACACCGAGGGCCAATTACAGTAAGTATCACCAATCAAGATAACATCAATTACTTGTAAATATGGGAAGATTCAGACAGTGATAGCATCTGAACTCAAGAAGGAAGGTCCCCAGCCAATTCAAACCCAGGAAAGTCTTGCTGTGAGGTGACGATGCTAACCACTGCACCACTGTGGTGCCTATGGACACCTTAAGAGTTTCATGTTGCAAAGCTCAAATAATATCAAACTGGTTTCTTGAACATGACACTGTACTTGTTGAATTTACGAGTTTATTAAGACAGTTCTGAGGGGGTCCAACTAAAGTGAGTGTAAGTAATCACTGTCTGACAAAAAAAAATTTTCATAATGAGATACAAATAAAAATGCTAATTTAAATGTTAATTTAAACCTGATGAGACATGTCTGCCCTCTTCAAAATTTCATGTACCATAAAAGGAGGGTGTGTTTAAGTCTGTAATGCTTATTCAAAGTTGATGGCCATCATTCAGTGTGTTGATCCTGGAATCTGGTTGCAGTGATTCAGTGTGCTATTATTTCATTAAGCACCATTACATCTGAGTCATTTTTACTTGGATAGATGTCTTTTACTACCATATTTGTTATGGTAAAACATTAAAAGTGTTTGCAGTTCAGTTCAAGTTTTGGAACTTTCTTCATAAAGAAGTACAACAAAATAGAGTATTTAAAACTTATTGTGGTGTTTTAAATATAATCATTAGTTTCAGTTACTTGTTGTCTTTTGGAGGACCTCTGAATTGCACTGATATGGTATCCGTAGTATATTGTTTATTGCAGTTTTAGTGGCTTTTTTAGAGTGAGTCTTAATGTCAAAGTGCACCGTTTGCCCAGTTCTCAGGCCATGTGCTTACATGTGCTTACCACATGCTCCTTACTTGTGCAGCCAGAAATGGTCGTGAGCTGAAGCAAACAAATGACTAGTTAAGAAATTCTAAATGTTAAGCAAGTGAAAAACACAGAGATTACTTTTGTCAGGAACTGCAGTCAAGTACAGGGTCGAATAAAATTTAGCTGCCACGCTGCATTTACGTTGGACTGAAAGTCGAAATAGAAACTTTAGTGCGGTGTTAAGTTGATCCAGTTTTTTTTCTGGATATGCAAGGAGGAAAGTGTTTTCTGATATATTATCCACAGGACGACCTGTTGCTGTAGCTTTGTTTTGGTTGGAGAGAGTAGATTTCACTTTCCTGTGTCATAAAGACGGCTCCTTGGTGCCTTTTTGGCTTGTAGATTCCAGCTGTCCTGTTGTGCGTTGTTGTGTATAAGCAGTAATGTATGTTTCAGGGTTTCCTGCTTTTTTGTTTGTTTTAGGGGTGTTGTTTACACTTCAGTTATACATTATCATTGATATAATCCAGTTGATTTTCTTTCACAGAATTTAGTTTAAAGGAATAACCCTATTACATTACCATTGTTATCATTGGGTGTATTTCGTTAGTTTGTCAGGAATTTCCAGCCTGCTTTGCTTAGTGTCTAGTAAGGTAAGTGGATAAGGAGATGGTGGTGTATTTGTTTGCAAAAACAAATTTCCTCAGTGACTCGAGTTCAGTAAATGGAAGATTCCTTTTGATTGTTTATAAGACCCCAAATCTTTTTGTAAAGTGTCTCCTTTCAGGGTGTGACCCGGTTTGACTTTCTGTGAGATCCTGCTGGCTTATCTAGGGAAAGGGACCGTTTGCCAGTCTTTCCTCCGAGGGTGTTTATGATAATGGTATTAATTCATGTTTGCACACTATAGTACTTAGTACTTATCGTATCTGAGCTCCCTTCTCTGGTTCCAACAGTTCCGTTATGGAGGAAAAAAGGAAGTCCTAACAATGTTAAGGAAGTGTGTTGGTATGCCTGTCGGAAATGAGCGTCAGTGCTCTTAATTGAACCGAGAGATGCGGGGTAAACTAACTGCAACTAAATTTCAGTGGGTGGGGGTTTAAGTTGGGAAAACTTGGTGAAATGCATGGGAATGGTTATATTTTTGGCCTCACTTAATTGGTTTTCCCATGCCTTAGGTACAACAACATTTTGTTAACATGTCAACTTAATGTTTATGGTATCCTAAGCATTTCTTTTGCTGGGCACCATCTGACATGGTGAAAAGTTGTTTCATCAGCATGTCATATTGCCCGTGTACTCTGCTGCCTTCACTCTCTCTCACTGTGAAGTGGCACACTGCCTGATTTCTGTCCCCAAGTCCCAAAGAAAGCCTGAGAAATTTTCTGATAAGGCAGAAATAAAACAATCTACAAATATGTAAGCATCACTTCTCACTGTGAAGGGATATTGGCTTACAATGCCAGGACTTTCTTTTCTTTTCTTTTACATGTTAGATAGAATAGATAGGTCTTTTAGGTGATGCCCGTATCAG
Source organism: Aulonocara stuartgranti (assembly GCF_965226115.1). Classification (NCBI taxonomy): domain Eukaryota; kingdom Metazoa; phylum Chordata; class Actinopteri; order Cichliformes; family Cichlidae; genus Aulonocara; species Aulonocara stuartgranti. The sequence continues at coordinate 19,834,957 of NC_138950.1, forward strand.
TATTTAATGTGAGTGATTGATGCTGTAATGTTTATTATTTCAAACCAAGCATGTAGATCAATTTGCCTTTGGCGAGGGTATACAGTGCAAGCTCCCTATATTTGTTTTGTGTATTATTCTTCCGATTTTATTTATGCTTGTTTGCTTTTTGATACTTACTGTGATTTTTTTTACTCTGTTGCTTTTTTTGGCTGTCTTTGCTCACTATGGATGGTTTCACTTTCATCAGCTTCTAGAGTTCTTTTTCTCCTGAAACTCTCGCCTGGACCTTTATCTGTTTTGTTAAGTTTTGTGACTCCTATAATGACATAAAGTTGTTTTAATTTGTTATAGTTTTTGGAGTTACTAATCATGAATTTTGTCACTGACCTTTTCTCTAGTTCCACCATGTTAAGCTTTCTTCTATGTGAATTTTCTACTACAAATCAATCACAACACCTCACTTCCAACTTAACCGTGAGCAGACATTTTGCGGGCAGCTGCTCATGCCACAAATGGGCACATTTCTTATTAACATTAGGTTGCACACAGAGGCACACCTTTTTACTTACATGTACATACTTATTGATTTCAACACCCATTCAGTCATGCAAATATCTATCAGATCAAAAATTTACTTCAAATTTCAACAAAGTTGTCATGAACCGAAAGGCTGGGAGACAGAGACTGTCCAAGTAAGGTGAAGCCAGGGTTGGAACTCCACTGAATGAAGGGAAGACAGAACCTACTCCAAGAGATAAATCACACAAGGAAAACCATGAAGGGTAAACGTCATTTACCACCAAGAAGAGTAGCGCAAATTGGCGAGGAGGAGCCAGTTGAGTCAGCTTAAGTAGGTCTCCCGCTGATTGCTCGCAGATGAGGCTCAGGTGAAGCAATGAAGTCTCCGCCCCCAAGGGATAGCTCAGCAGCCACAGAAGGAAAACCCCTCCAGGTACTCCCACGGACCATGACAAACACTGAGTTTACACAAATTGAGAATGAATATTTCTATACTTATTACAAGAACAAGCAATAACATGTCTTTTTTTGACATTGTGCTCCAACTGGCAAATTCAAATGTAATATTTCACATGATAAATAAGAGTTCATCTGTATTAAAATAACATATATGTAATATTTTAATATAAAGACTTGTTTCGGACTTTACGTTTCCCAATTTTGCTTTAAGTTATAAAGTTATTTTGTTGGAGAGTTTTCTCCAAGCACGACATCCCAGTGTATTTCAGACCCAGCAACACGCTCAGACAAAAACTGGTTCACCCGAAAGACAAAACGCCAAAACACAGACTTAACAATGTGGTGTATGCTGTACAGTGCAGCGAGGAATGCCCAGACCTCTACATTGGAGAGACCAAACAGCCACTTCACAAGCGCATGGCACAACATAGAAGAGCCACCTCCACAGGACAAGACTCAGCAGTCCATCTGCATCTTAAGGATAAAGGACACTCTTTCGAGGATGCCAATGTTCACATTTTGGAAAGAGAGGACAGATGGTTTGAAAGAGGAGTGAAAGAAGCCATCTATGTCCACTGTGAGCGACCATCTTTGAACAGAGGCGGGGGTTTACGACACCAACTCTCTGCCATCTATAATCCAGTTTTGAGATCCCTTCCCAGACGCCTTAACGCCCACTCACATCCTGGGCCATCTGACCTCAGGAATTCGCATGATAAGGTGGGGCCAGGTTTCACAATGAACTCACCCAAAACTCTGGCTGATTGGGACCCACACCCAGTTTCACACCTTGGCTCAGGCGATTAGAGGATCATCAGGGGGTCCTTTTGTCCCTCTGTGGGGGGTTACTCCCACTAGGTTTATATCTGGGACTCTCCACCATTTGACCTTAGAACTGAAGAAGCTTCTCGGATGAGAGGTGAAACGTCTTCAAGTAACTTAAAGAAGTCCAGACGCTTTTCTTTGCAAGCTCCTTTGACTGCAGATTATACAGTACAAATAAAATGTTCACGTTTCTCCAACGTTGTCTTCCCAACAGTTTCACTAACATCTACACTGGATGGCCAGGAAGCGTTCACAATGTCTTCTCGGGCACTTCTCCGGCGCTGATAATTGGCGTCTGTCTTGTGTCAGTGACGTAAAAGACGGATTTAATGCGACATGACCGTTCACACAGCAGTCGCTTTCTAAAACATCAGATATGTATCGGATTCAGTACCACATACGAAAGTGACCCAGATCGGATTTGAAAATATTGGATTTGTGCCGTTCACACTGTCACACCATGATCGGATATGGGTCGCACAGGGTCAAAAAAGTTGGATTTGATGCGCTTTCGCCTGCAGTGTGAACGTAGCCCAAGACCTGACCTGACACATAAACATAGACAAACAGGCACACACAGACACAAACATGCATTCCCACCCTCATGCACACATGTACAAATACTGAGCACTAGCTCAACATGGAGAGACAAACAGAAATGAAGACTGTACACACACTCACACACCCCAAACATACTCTATACCCCCAGGGCCAATCCGACCCCAGACCCAGGAGATGTTTCCCTTTATTCTGGGGTGGAGACAAGCAGCAGGGAGGCACAGCATCCCAGACCCCAACCAGATGGCTAGTTCCTTCTCCCAGCCCCCTGCCCTAGATGGCAACCAAACAACAGGGGTGTGAAGACCCCATACCTCACTCCACCACTTCCTGGGTGCTGTTCTAAAGTGCATTTAAAACATGGGAGGGGCATGGTACCCTCTGCCAGATAGCAGCTGGGGTCAGCACGGCCGCTCCCGAGAACCCTCAATGTCTACATGTATTTAAACTTGAGAGCTGGGCACCAGCACCAGAGTGAGGTTGAATAAACAGACCATCCTCTGGACGCTGCTATAAGCTATACATTTTCACTGCTATGCAGATGACACCAAACTTTATCTATCCATGAAGGCAGATAACAGACACTAATTAGTTAAAATGCAGGAATGTCTTAAAGACATAAAGACCTGGAGGACCTCATATTTTCTGCTTCTAAGTTCAGATAAAACTAATCAAATCAGATTTCTACTCTGGATGGCCTCCAGTAACACTGTGAGGAATTCTGGTGTAGTTTTGTGGATATGTCTTCAGTGCAAATACTAAACAAATATGTAGGACTCCTTTCTTCCATTTGCACAATAGCTCCAAAATAATAATCAGGCCCCTTACCTTAACTTCCTAGGATGGCGTCCACATATGTGGACATCACATTTTGGGTTGTCTAGACCAAAATACAAAATTTTGCTCTACAAGGGCCTGATATCCACTTACGAGGACATTACTGCCACTGTTCTATCGAAATTTAAAACGAATGTCCTCATATGTGGATCTAATTTTTATCTGAAACAAAACTCAAATTAAAAAAAAATCTGGTAATTCTTTGTTTTTACATTCATCGGGTCCCAATCAGCCCAAATATCAAAGAGAAATTGAAAATGCATGCCATGATAGAGTTTGGGTCTTCGGAGGTTAATGAATTTATTTTATGATTTCACCCCATTAGAGTACTTCGCTCTCAGGCTGCAGGCTTACCTGAGGTTCCTAGAGTATTTAAAAGTAGAATGAGAGGCAGAACCTTCAGCTTTCAGGCTCATCTTCTGTGAAACCAGCTCCCAGTTTGGATTCGGGAGGCAGACACCCTCACTACTTTTATGCTTAGGCTTAAAACTTTCCTTTTTTATAAAGCTTATAGTTAGGGCTGGATCAGGTGACCCTGAATCCTCCCTTAGTTACATTGCAATATGCCTAGGCTGCTGGGCGCTATCCATGATGCATTGAGTATTTCTACTTTACTCACCTTTTTTCACTCATTGTGTTTATACACCTCTCTGCATTTAATTATTAATTATTATTCGTCTCTGGCTCTCTTTCACAGCTTGCATTTGTCCTGTCTTCCTCCTCTAACCCCCAATCATTCCCAGCAGGTGGTTCTGCCTGGTTCTGCTGGAGGTTTCTTCCTCTTAAAAGGGAGTTTTTCACTGTCATCAAAGAGCTTGCTCGTAGGGGGTCTTATGATTGTTGTGGTTTTCACTGTTTTCTTTGTATTATTGTAGAGTCTTTACCTTACAATATAAAGCACACTCAGGCAACAGATGTTGTGAGTTGGTGCTTTATAAAAAAAACTGAAATGAAATTGAATTGAACTGAAAATATATAATATATACAATAGATAGTTTTGTGACTGACACTTGGAGCTTGGATTTGGATGGCATATGTGTCTATGAAGGGTTGTAATATTTCATTAAGGTGGTGCACAAATTATCCAAACAGCAGAACATTTCAGCTACAGGTCACATGGGCACATGAGCTAAACTGACCCAATCAGAAAAAGAGAAGTGAACTTTAAATAAGTCTAACTCCATTTTTATAAACTATTGATCGGCTGCTATTACTTTACTTTTACTGGCTGTACTGACATGTTGGTGTAGTATTTTGATTTCATAACGGTGGCAAACAGACGAAGCAGCTTGCAGAGTCATAAAAACATAATTGCTCAGGGTTATAAAATATTAAGTAATTGCTGTCATGGGTCAAAATTGAAATTCAAATAGAAAATTATAAAACAGAAAGTGAAAAACAAAACTGACATGCAAAAGAGATGCGTAGCAAACAAGAGGCCAAAAGGGCAGGTGGTTGAGCACCACCTGGAGTCTGTGCACGTGCCTGCAAACAGCTCTGCACAACCCAAAGCTTTACACATGAACCAACTACGCAACTTTTATCTCTTTAAAAAATTAAAAAGCAAACAATTGTCTCTGTGCTGAGTCAACCTCAAAGGATGTCATGATGAATACTTGTTTATTTTTCATTCTAACCCTGAATTTTGAAAAAGGTCCACCCATTTATCTTGTTACCCTGCTAATCAGAGAAACTTAGGTTACCTCTGTAATGATGCTGGTCTGGGCTTTACTTTACACCAGACTGTATATGCCTGTGAGACCTGTGTTGTGAATTTAATTATCACTGCCAAAGATGACAAAAAATGATACACAGAGATTTGAATGCTTTATTTGAGCCCTTGCAACGCTCACTGAAGGTTTGAGTCTTGAAGATTTGATGCCAAACATGAGTCACCCTGCTTCCTGGGTTGGCTCTTACCAGAAGTCATCAGTTTTCCCTGGGTGCCTGGGCTTAGATCTGATGTTCCCTGGATCTTGCTTCGTATGCAGAGCAATGTTAATTGCAGAGAAACAACATCTGGAGCATGGTCTGGATATGTGAGTGTCAAACTCTGGAGGTAGGCCAGAGTGTGTGTGTTTGCTGGTGACAACACAGGCCATTAATGTTTGTATGGCATCAGGGCACTTCTCATCTACCAGTCTGTGAGGCTGCACTCTGCAGTGTCCCACCTCAGAGAGAGAGAGACAGAAGACATGGGCTGGAAGAATGCCTTCATCTTGCCTCAGCACTGTGGTTTACTCTTTGTACGTCTTTTGCAGACTTAAAACAAACCGAGGGTGAATGAACATCAGACAAATCTGTACAGTGTCAGCTGCAGATTAAGAATGACCCACGTCACATAGCTAAACAACTTCACTCTGTGATTATCTCATGATGATGACGCCAGAGCTGATCCTCTGCAGCAAGATGTAAGCACTTAGCCAGTGAACAAAGGTTTATTGTACCAATGGAAGCCCATCTGTGGACAGTTAAACAGTGAGTGCCCTCATGCTCAAAGAAATATACAAGAAAACAACGGCATCTGTATCAGCACAGTGGTTGTTTGAACCTGAGATCACTGCAGGAAGCAAAACTAGTTCACTGAGGATGCCACCAGCATAGGTAATATGTATCTGTTTAGGGATGTTGAATTGCTTGATTTTTGAATATATACATGTCGCGTGATGTCCATGGGTGTACAATGGACAGTAAGTGGGTAGGGGCCTCAGCTTCATACAATTTACATATAATGCAATTAAGCTGGAAGCCATGAACCTCAACCTGTGCTTAATTTGTAGCAGATCCTGCTTTATTTTCTGGTGTCACTTTGGCTGATGTGCAAAATAAGAACATGGAAGAACAAAATGTAAGAAATGTTCCTTTTAGAGTTGTGGGATTGTGTTTTTATTACCTGCTAAAACTCAAACAAAACCAGACATTCAGAGCAAGAAACACTTTTGGCATAATTTCATTGACAGCCACCTTACACTGTGACTTATTTACCACTCTATGGCAGTGTTTCCCAACCTTTTGGAGCCACGGCACACATTTCACATTAGAAAAAAATCACAGGGCACACCATCAAACACCAATGTCACAAAAAGCTTATTGGTAATTTTTCCCCTCGCACCGGGTATAGCGAAATTGGCTCAGTCTGTTCCCAGTATACATTTTTTGCTTTCTTCTGACCACTACTCATGCTAGGGCCTTCATCTGGGTTGGAATTTTCTCCAAGACCCAGGTCAGACTGACTACTTTTACTTTTCAAATACTGTTGTCTCACTCACAAAATGAGTATTATGTAATTTCCTCTTCATCTTCATCTGTTTTACTGGCAGTTGGCAACCCATTTAATCAGAGCAGGTAGCTGTACTGCCCTCTATTGGAAGAGAATGCAATTGTTCTGCCCATTTCTCACGCAGATCGGTGGAACCAGATCTTCTTCAGTTGAGATAAAATTGGTCTCTGGAATACTTTGTTGTACAGAAATGTTCAAGGCTCAGTGACTGCAAGGTATCCAGGTCCTTTGGCTACAAGACAAGGCCAAATCATTACCCCTCCACCACCGTGCCTGACTGTTGAGATGAAGTGTTTGCGCTGGTTTTTGCATTTAGCCAAAAACATGTTCAGGTGTAACTTTCAGGTAAAGCCATTCTGCCATATTCTTTTTAGAGAAAAGAGGCTTTCTCCTGACAACCGAGACTGTTTGTAGTCTGTGCGCATTTTCACACCGATAGAATATTTACTCTGATCCAAATCAGTTGATAAGATGGTAAACTTGTAGATTTTTCCTGTGATTTGGTTTCTTTTCTTACAGAAAAAAAAAAACTACAGGGGAACCAAAATATGTCACAACAAACCACATGACGACATTTAGTCAGCTTACTGATCAGATGTGTCTGGGGCAGGAGCAACAGAAGTAAATAAGATAACTCTTTATTTTCATTGCACAGTCATACTTAGTACAATAGTACAATGAAACTGGAAAACTGTCCCATGTTGGAACTAAGCACAAGTAAACACAACAAAACACAACACAGTAAACTTTAAAGTAAACAAAAAGTTGAAAAAAAGGTATGAATAATAAATTAAATGAATGTCCACTGCACATTATTGCCCCCCCCAAAAAAGTCCAAGGAGGTAGCTAATCAGGTTAGCTGTTAGCTAAGGGCTATTGCTCTTTTGTAAAAGATTTCCTTGAGTCGGTTTGTCCCCGATCTCAGCAACCAGAACCTCCTGCCACACCTCCACCTTCAAATACAGAAAGAAGGTGCCGCCTTCTGGCTTAGTGGGCACATGGAGAATTTACATTACATTAATGTGCTAGCACCACTGACTGTGTACAGGAAGGTTTTTAGCTCAGACTTGCAGCATACATCTGTTGGCTCTGATCAGGTTCACACCATAAACGACCTGCTCTGGAATTTATTTGGAACTGGATCCAGACCACCTCCTCCAAAGTGTCTCGCTGCTTGTGTTTTGGTGCAATTATCATGTTCGCACCTGCCAAATAAACCACTATAAGAGGGAAAATGAAAGACCAATTTAAAAGGACTAAACACCACAGATGTGAAAACACCCTTAATAAAATGCTGCTCTTGGGTTTGTTGCAGTTGCTCTGACTATTGCACAGTCTGGCCTCTGGGTGAATTTGCCGGGACGTCCACTCTTCACACTTGCTGATAATTACTTAATCAAGTGCACCACCTGGCTGCTGGTTGCCCTTTTAATTCCTAAGGAAGCAGTTTTCTTAGTTTTGAACAGAGCTGCAAAGTCCTGTGAAAACTTTTTGTCACGTGACTCTAGTTCTAAGTTGGTGAGTTTGTTTCTCAAACTCTAAACAAAGAAAACGTGCGGCATACACCCGATAAATGGTTTAGACTGAGGTGGATCACATTCTCAACATAAACAAGTCTCTGCAGATCTAGAGTTTGTTTGGAGATAACCTCCTCCAAAGCATCTTAGTGTGGTTGTTTTGGTCTGCACCCATGTTCACAACCGAACCACACGGGCACACACAAGGCCTGAAAGCAAGACCAACATAAACAGGCTAAACACTGCATGTGTGAAAATATCCTTAGATTAATCATCTCCACCAATGAGGTTATGTAATTATTGTGGTTTGTCTTTTTTTTTTCTTTTAATTTCCTTGTTTGCTTATTTGTAAGCAGGATTACTCCATTATGGGTGGATTTGCGTTAAAACCTTTTTCAAAATTGAACATTTTGCATCATAGCTTCATCAACAAATATCAAATTTAAAGAAGGAAAAACTAAGAAAGTATCTAAATGTTCCCACAAAATTATCACTAACTAATCATATTCCATTTGGAGTCTCAGTAAGATGTGAAGTCTCAACTGCTCGTTGCTTTATAGCATCTATTATCTGTCTGTTATCAAATTCTGAGGAAAACTGAGGGAGGAAACTGGGTCAGTAAGTTTTGAAGTGGTGAATTTATTTGAATGCCTTTGACTAAATCTTCAGTTGGAATTTAATATACTAAAGTTTATATATAAAGTTTGTGTGCCTTCTTGGAGAGCCCTCAAAAGCTGACTTTACAGACTTTATTTCCTTTCTAGCAAAGCCAAAATTCAAAATGGATTATATTCCACGGCTTTGCCAACTGTAAAAGGTCTTTTCTAATCCTTGGTTAAGACAGTTTATTACAGTGTGAAAATCCAAATGCTGCAGTATGTTGAGCAATGCAATGTGACAAAGAGGATCCAAAGTCTCACAGAGATTTACACTGACAAATCAAAGGAAAAACCACATAAAGTGTCTCAGTAGTAAGGTGTCAGGAAACCACGTGCCACAAGAACTGCTTCAGCGCATCTTCGCATCGACTCTCTTGAATGCTACTGAAGGATGAAACTCCATCCTTCCAAAAAAAAATTTTCCTTCATTTGGTTTTTTTGATGATCGTGGGTGAGGTCTGTCTAAAACACTGGCCCGAAGTCTCCCAGGGGTGTTCAGTCACTTGATGATCTGGTCATTTGTCAATTTCATATTCATCAAACAATTCTGTGACCTTTGTACCCTAAATATTGAATCCAAAAGAGATCACTCCCATCAGGGCAGAAACATATTTTATTAGAGGATACAGTCATGTGAAACTTTTCACAAGGCGCCTGTGAAAAGCTAAGTAAGCCCATGATTCATCAGCTTGTAGAACCACCTTTAGCAGCATTATCTTGAAGTAATCATTTTCTGTATGACTATCAGTCTCTCACATCATTACAGGGGAATTTGGACCCATTCTTCTTTACAACAGTGTTACAGTTCATTGAGGTCTGTTTCAGTCAGGTTGAGGTCTGAACTTTAACTGGGTCATTGCAACACCTCGATTCTTTTTTTTCAGCTATTCTGTTATAGATTTCCTGCTGCACTTGGGATCATTGTCCCGTCTCGTGACCCAGTTTGGGCCAAGCTTTAGCTGTCGGACACATGGCTTCACATTTCACTCTAGAATACTTTGGTATACAGAGGAGTTTACGGTTGACTCAAAGACTGCAAGGTGTCCAGGTCTTGTGGTTGCAAAACAAGGCCAAATCATCACCCCTGTACCACTGTGCTTGACAGATAGTATGAGGTGTTTGCACTGATATGCTGTGTTTGGTTTTCTCCAAATGTGTTGCTGTTTATTATGGCCAAACATCTCCCCTTTGATCTCATCTGTCCAAAGGACATTGTCCCAGGCATCTCGTGGTTTGTTCAGAGAGAGAACAAAGCCTGGCAACATGTCCAAACAAGCCATACTTGCTCAGTTTTTTTCTCATTGCACTGTCATGAAATCAAACATGCTAACTGAGGCCTGTAGAGTCTGAGATGCAGCTCTTGGGTTTGTTGCAGTTTCTCAGAGGATTGCACACTCTGGAGAAACCGACCTTTGGGTGATTTTGCTGGAACATCCATTCCTGGGAAGATTTTGACATTGTGTTAACACACACCTGCATGCTCCAGACCAGCAAACTGCCAAAACTTCTGCTTTTATAGAGATGCTCCCGCCTGCTGATGATCAGTTAATCAAGTACATTTGATTAGCAGCACCTGGTTCCTATTGAGCCTCTTAATGCCTATGGAAGCAGAGAGGGAACATGTTCTTTTTCACATGACTGTAAATGAGTTGATTCCAAACAATTTGTACTATTTGCAGTGAACCTCTAAGTTTAGAAACTGACCCAAACCAGAACAATGTCCTCGACAGCATAACAGAACTTACACCATCATGGCGTCACAGGATTTGGGGTTTTCTTGAATTTGTCTGTAAGTGTGTAATTCTTAGAACATAATCATAAGGTGTTATTGAACAGCAACCTTGTCCACTAGTTATTCTTCACTGATCAATTTTCTTAATCACTGAGGATCTCTTGAGGTCTGGACTTCTTCCAGCTGTCAGTGAACAGGCTGAACAGGCTGCCTGCCCACCAGTTATCTTAATTGAAAAGCAACATTACAGTTACACAGTTGACCTAATTACATTACATTGCGGTGAGCCGAATTAGTGAATCCATGTCAGACTAGCTCCTGGAGATTGGCTACTGCGCTGAAAAACCATAAATTCTGGACAATTTTTCCTTGTGGAAAAAGCAAAGAGAAATCGCAGCTTGTTAACCCATCAGAAAAGCTGTTACAAAGAACCATTAAGTTCATTGTCTAATTAATAGCAATGGGCTTTGCGTGACCTCTCATCAACCCTCACCAGAGTCCATGTTCAGTCTCAGCTCTTTTGGCAAAAACACCATCCAACTCAGCCCAAAGGAAGAATACCAGACATGAGCTAAAATAGACATTTAGTCTTGTGAATAAATTGAGAAAAACGAAGCTCTCATCCAGAATACACTTGTTTCCCAAACAGAGTAGTCAGCTGGGGTTTTTGGTTTGAAACCAAACATGGAACGAATACCGCCATGCAGAATGCAGGATTAGGTCAGTGTCGTCCTGATGTTTAGATTGTAATTAATGATTTACTTTAATCACAAGAGTTGAGAGCAATTTAAAACTTTCCAGGATCTTGACTGGAATAGACTGTTTTGGACTTGTTCTGTGTCTTTGATGAGTTTACCGAGGACAACACATGTTTTCATTTACTCTTGAAGTCTGACTTGATAGAGTGTATGATAGAGTGATATCCTAAGCATATATAAGTTGCCTTTTGTTATGAGAGGTGATGTGGGGAGCACTCCTTCAGGAAGATGGGCATAAATGGAAATTATTTCTAATTAGCTGAGAAATTGAAGCTGATCCATAACAGCATGACTCAACATCATAATTCAAACCAAAATATATACCTTGCCTTCATTCTGATCGAACCTGTAACAGCTGATATTGTTTGCATGCCTTACCTAACGTCAAGAAAATCAACACGAGGGAATATGAACATTAACGGGTGGCTGTCACTACTATGAAGGATACTGTGTATCTTGGAAGGCAAGACCCATTAGCATGCATGCAACAACCCAGTCTGTCAGGTTTGTGTCTGAGAGAGTAATGGCTTTGGCCGCAGCTCTCGCCAGTAAAAAAGTACCTCTGCTTAACCTCTTCCACTTAAAATCCAAAATATATGTCCCAGAGCAGAAAAAAAGAGATGCACAATAACAGCTTTGTCAGCAGTGAGGTGTTTTGTAAGTAATGGCTCGGCGTGCGGAGCCAAGATCAATCTGCGCACAGGTGTCTGGAGAGGATGTATCACGTTAGTGATCTAACAGTGGTAATGTTGTGTCTATGAAACACTCACAGTGTGACACAGTTAATGAGTGGGGAGGTAACAAAGTTTTTTTAAACTGATTTGTTGGCGTTGTATTTTTTTAAACCATGAGTAGAAAATACAGCGAGCTGTTTATCTGCTATATTTTTCCCCCAAAGTAGTTTTTGTCACCTGCGCATTCAAAGACAAATACATCACCCACGTAAAAGTAATGATTTGTAAGCAAGATTTGTTGAGCTCAGCCGTGCAGGTGTTGCTAAATATGCTTAGGCAGGACTGACTGAGAAGGATTTGGTTTGAAGAAGTGGTGAAGTGTGAAGATGGATGCTCCAAGGGTCAAGTCAGTGAGATCCTTCTATTACAAAAGTGAAAACAGGATCCTATGAAATAAATGAGATAGAACAGTTGCCTCACAGCAAGAAGGTCCAACATAACTCTTCCAAAATTATTGGACACTCAAGCAATGGCACTGGATTCACCACTGATACCAGGTGAACTCCAGGAAGCCCTGATAAGTATGCACAATAATAAGGCTCCAGGTCCAGATGGCTTTCCTGCAGAATTCTACAAAGAATTCTGGTCGATTCTAGCACCAGTTTTCTACAGAACGTTGTTGGAAATTAAAGAAAAGGGCAGACTTCCATCAAATATGAATTCTGCAAACATTAATCTCCTGCTAAAACCAGGCAAAGACCCTGTATATCCCTCAAGCTATCGTCCAATATCCCTTATAAATGTAGACCTTAAAATAATCTGCAAAGCTCTCTCAAAGAGACTGGAGAAAATAACCCCCCTCTTAATTCATCCTGACCAAACTGGTTTCATAAAAGGTAGGCACTCATCAACAAATACACGTAGATTACTTAATTTGATAGACTACTCATACAGTAAAAACCTAGAAACTACAATATTCTCTTTAGACGCAGAAAAAGCATTTGACAGAGTTAACTGGAAATTTCTATTTGCAACTTTACACAAATTTGGTTTTGGATCCTCTTTCATAAACTGGTTAAAAATATTATATAATTCCCCAACAGCTTGTGTTAGAACAAATGACCAGACATCCTCCAGCTTCTGTCTCTTGAGGGGCACCAGGCAGGGATGCCCACTCTCCCCTTCACTATTTGCAATTTTTATTGAACCACTAGCAGCAGCAATTAGACAGAATTCAGTAATTAAGGGCATAAAATGCAAGAACGTGGAACATAAAATCAGCCTTTATGCGGATGATGTGTTACTCTTTCTCCAAAATTCACAAACCAATATCTCTGGGGTGATTGAATTGATAAACTCTTTTGCAAGAATATCAGATTACTCAATTAACTGGTCAAAATCTACAGTCCTACCGATTAATTGCTCCTTCCATAATTCCTCTTCTACACCACTGCAATCGGGAAATATAAAATATTTAGGTATTAATGTTTCTCCCAAGCTTGCAGATCTAACTAAATTAAACCATATCCCACTTTTAAAGAAGGTAGAAGATGATCTGGCTAGATGGAAATGTCTACCCATATCACTCATGGGAAGGGTTGCCGCTATAAAAATGATGGTCTTACCAAAAATAAATTATTTATTCTCAATGATCCCAACTAAACCGCCACAAGATTGGTTCAGATCTCTAGATTCATGTATGTCCAAATTCCTTTGGAAAAATAAACCCCCACGTATAAGCTTAAAAACACTACAAAAGACCAAGGATAAAGGAGGACTAGAACTGCCTAACTTTCAGCACTACTTCTTAGCCAACAGGCTTCAGTTTATCTCAGGATGGCTAAAACACACCTTCTTAGATGAACCTTGGCTAGATGTAGAGCAAGCACTCTGCAATAATCTAGAGATCTCAGACCTACCATTTATCAGCTCAAACATCCAACGACATGAATGCTTTAAAAGCATCAACATCAGCTCTTCTCTGACAGCATGGTGGGAGTTTCTAAAATTGACGGCGTCTTCATTAATCCCATGCAAACGTACACCTATCTGGAACAACCCTGACATATTACAAAACAATAATATGATAAACTTTTCAGATTGGAGTGATAAAGGAATCAAATATTTAGAACATATACTAGAAGGAACAGAATTTATTTCATTTGACGGACTAGTTACACAATATGGGATCAACAAGAAAAGATTTTTAGAATATCAACAAATTAAATCCAGAGTAAAACAGAAATTTAAACCGGGTCAAGTTGAACTACAAACACCACCAAGTGTGGTTCAATTTCTTACTCTTAAACCCCCCAAATTACTATCCAAAATATACAGAATGCTTTCTAAAACAGATGAATCAATATCACTTCCTATTGCAAAATGGGAAGCGGATTTATCAGTTAACTTAGACCTAAACTTCTGGTCTCAGATTTGCTTAAAAACCTTTCATCTAATTAGAAATCCCAGTCTTCAATTAATTCAATACAAAATATTACATAGAGTGCACTATACAGGTCATCGGATGTTCAAGATGGGCTTTACGTCTACCAACAACTGCTCACACTGCCAAACCAATTCACCGGACAATTATATCCACGCTCTTTGGTTCTGTCCACCAGTTCAGAAGTTTTGGCGCGAGATATGTGAAGACTTATCGAAGTGTCTGAAATGTAACATTCCAACTTCCCCCTTAGTGTGTTTGTTGGGCAGCTTAGATAATGTCACTTCAGAAAAGAATATCGCCCATATGGTTTTCACTGCCCTATGCATAGCCAAGAAAACAGTCCTCATGAACTGGAAAAATAAAAATAATCTTAATTCTAACCAATATAGAAATTATCTATTAGATTACATTAGTCTTGATACAGCCTCTGCCACCACATCAGATCAATTGCTCTGGGCTCCTTTGATCAGCTCCATCACCTAGTGGGGGTGGGGGGTCATAGTTTGGTCCCGCCTTCACTGTTGTGATTGGTGTGGGGGTAGGGACAGGCTTAGGGCGTCGGGGGGTTCCCCGGAGGCATCTTCCTTGGGGGGCTCAACCCGGGGTAGCGGTCATGTCCGGTTAGGGGCTCTGTTGGCTCTCCGGTGACTGTTTCCTCGCGGCTGCGTGCAGCGGGGCTAGGGGAGGGTCTGTGCTGACGGACGTGGGTTACTGACCTGGTAGCCTGGCTGCCCCTGGGGGGGTCCGGGATGGGCGTGAGGTTCTGGGGGCGCTCCGTCTCTGGGCTGGGACCCGGACCGGGCCTCGGGGGCTTGGGTCCTGGTTGGTGTGTTGCCGGGGTTGTGGGCGGGTGGGTGCATGGGGGCCCAGCCCTGGAGCAGGGTGCCGCCGGTGCGTCGAGCCACCTGGGGGGCTCTTCAACTGGTGGGGGAGATTGTCACATCTTGCAGGAGCTTTCCTCTCCTCAGGAGCTGCCTCTGCAGGAGGGGGAGATACAGGAGAGGTGGAGGAAGATCTCAGCCTGGGTGTTTATTGTCTTATGTAGTCTGGAAGATGAGTGGATGGTGGGGTGGGTGCAGTTTTCTCTGTGGTGGGGTTGGGTGGACTGTCCCGGGCTCTGTGGGGCCGGGCGGCGCTGCTGCACTGGGCCCGGTCTGGATGGGCCTGGGCCCCCTTTCCCTGGCGGGTCGCGGAGTATGGGGGTGCCTACTGGGGTCAGCGGGGGAGCTGGCCCCAGGGAGGGGTCACTTGCCCCTCCCTTCCTTCCCTCCCCATCTCCAGCTGCCTCCCTCTTCCCGCTCCACCACAACCACCCACACATGCAGGGCCTTGGAGTAGGGGTATGTCACCAGGGTGCAGAGGAGGCTACCCCCCCCCCCTCTGTCCCCTTCTGGCTGCCTCTGCCTCAATTTTATCCCACAACTTAGACATTCACATTACTCACACTCTCATTACACATACATATAGGATCTTGGGGGTGGGCACGATACACGGAGTCCAAAGTACCATCAGGGTGTACACCCCACCCCTGGCATCGTTGCCCACCTCTCAATTTTAAATACACGTAGACATTGAGGGCTAGCAGGAGGGACCATGCGCTTACCTGCTGCTCTCTGGCAGGTAGCTCCAAGCCCTCCTGGGTTTTAAATGCACCTTAGAACACACATGCATCAACATTACAATGAGCGGGTGGAGGGAGGTTCGGAGTCTTCTCGCACCCCCGTTCTCTGCGACCTGCTGGAGCAGGGGGGCTAGGACTAGGAGGAGGAGTTGGCCGTCCGACTGCGGTCTGGAGTGTGGAGCCTTCCTGCTGCTGCGGAGTCGGGGCGGTCTGCCTCCCCCCACCGCAGGGAAAAGGGAAACACCACCTGGGTCTGGGTGCAGTTCCCCCCTCCAGGGGCGGGGGCACCTAGACCCGGTTTGTAGAGTACGCTTGGGGAGTGTGATCGTGTGTACAACGTCTCTTTATGTCTGTCTCCACGTTGGTTGAGTGTGGAGTAAGTGCATATGAGAGCATGAGGGTGGGAATGGATGTTTGTATCTGTGTGTGCCTGTATGTCTGTGTCTATATGTCAGGTTGGGTGTCAGGCGCCACCTCTCTGGGGACATCTCAGGCCCTCCAAGGTTTGGAGGCCTATCTCCCCCTACCACCACTTCCCCTGCCAGTGGCGGACCCCCTCAGACATCGGTGCGTTGGTGGTTCTTTGTGTCCGGGGATGGGCGTCCAGGTACACACCGGCTCACTCCTTGGCGGCCGCTTATCGGGGCCTGGAGCCTGGGGCTCGCTCGGGCCACTTCGAAGGCGGGGTGCCCCCGGCCTCTCGGCCTGGGGCTCGGTCACTCAGGCGCAGCTGGCTGCCGGCGGAGCTCACGGGCGCGTCACTGCAACTCCCTCTGGCTTCTGCTCCGCGGCTGCTGAGTGAGCCCTCATCTGGGACTCTCCTCAGCTCTTTCCGGGACAGTGGCGCAGCTGCCCCTCTGTTGGTCTTCCTTGGTCTCTTGTGTTCTGGGAGCCTCTGGATGTCTGGAGTTTTGATCTCCTCCACACCTGCTTCATGCCCTGGAGGACGGGGCTGTGGCCCCCCCACACCCTCTAGCAGATTATTACATGAAGGAACCTTTTAAAAAAACAAAAAACAAGCGCGTCCATGCTTACAGGTGTACACACGGGTGATCACACCCACAAACTACACCCTTTTTGGCTCCTACCTCAAAGCACACTGTGTTCTGTTGATCTTATGTGCTGCACAATAATGTTTAACATTTAGTATTTACTGTCATATTCCCATATATCATTGTGATGTTGTTTATTCTATTACTCTTGTTCTCTTCTGCTTGCTTGCTTTTTTCTTTCTCAGCAGGTGATCCAGGTGATTGATATATGCATTTTTTTTTCTCTGCCCGTTCTGTTGGTTTTTGTTTTTTGCCCTTCTCCCCCGTCCCTCTTCTCAGCTGTTTCTCTTTCCCTCTTTCTTTCTCCCCTTCTTTCCCCCAGTCAAGTCTGTCCCGTATTCAGTAAGTGAAAATAAAATAAACAATAAAAGGTGAATCAAATGGACCATTACGGCAAGGCTGGGATGGTCAGTTTGGTAAAGTAAATCCGTTGGGCATCTTTCTTTGCCTTTAGACAACAATTCTGATGGCAAAAGAGCCAAACGGGACAGGCCAAAAAAAAAAAAAAAAAAAGAAGGTCCTGAGTTCAAGTCCACCATCTGCCCGGGGTCTTTCTGTGTGGAGCTTGCATGTTCTCTCCGTGTTTGCCTGGGTTCTCTCCAGGTACTTCGGCTTCCTGTCACTGTCCAAAGACATGCAGTTAGTGGGGTTAGGTTAATTGGTAACTCTAAATTGCCCGTAGGTGTGAATGTGAGTGGAAATGGTTGTCTGTCTCTATGTGTTAACCCTACGACAGACTGGCGACCTGTCCAGGGTGTACCCTGCCTCTCGCCCTAAGACAGCTGAGATAGGCTTTCACAGGTGGTTTTAAACTTCTTCTTAAATGTATTAACAGTGTAAATCAACCAATGTTAGTTCTACAACACCTTGGAGCCACAACCTCAAAAGCACCATTTCTCAGCCTGGACTGAGGACACTTTGGTCAGTAGACCTCAAAGTCTGGCAAGTTACATAAGGATTATAAAGCTCACTGACACAGAACATTGACTGTGAAGAGTACAGAGAGTCCATCTATCAATCCATTTTCTTCTACTTATCCAATTCAGGGTCACAGGGAGACTGGAGCCTGTCCCCACTGCCATAGGGCGAGAGGCAGGGTGCACCCTGGAGAGGCCATCAGTTGGTCATGGGGCTAAAACAGAGAATCAAATAACCACTCACACCTATGAGCAATTTAGAATCACCAGTTAACCTAACAACACTAACTGCATGTTTTTGAACTATGTGAGAAAGGTTAGTACACAGGGAGAACCCACACAAACATGGGGAAAACATGCAAACTCCTCACAGAAAAGCGCTGGTCACATGGTGGATTCAAACCCAGAACCTTTTTGCTGTGAGAGAACAGTGCTAACCACGGTGCCACCATGCTGAGTTCAGGAAGTGATCACCAAAATCTTGAACTAAGCCTTAAACTTTGTCACATGAGCTAATAAGAAGCCTTGTAGCAGCCTTCTGGACCTTTTGTAGAGTGTAGGGTGATCCTTTTCCTTTTTCACAAAAGATCAAGTTAGTGTTGGATTGGGTGACCCTGTATCCTCCCTTAGTTACACTGCAATAGGCCTAGGCTGCTGGTGGCTTCTCATGATGCACTGAACATTTCTTCTTCTCCTTTTTCTTTTTCTATGCGTTTACACACCACTTTGCAGTTAATCATTAGTTATTATTTATCTCGGGCTCTCTTCCAAAGTGTGTCTTTTCTCCTGTCTTCCCCCCATCCTCTCTAACCAACAGGTGGATCCCCTTTCCTGAGAGTTTCTTCCAGTTAAAAGGGAGTTTTTCCTTCCCACTCTCGCCATTTGCTTGCTCAAATGAAATGGCGAGAGTGGCGAGACAGTCATTGTATGTCTATATAGATCAAACCAAACTGAACTGAATTTGATCCAGGGATGGTTTGCTCAGGCAATAAAATGTTTAAAAATAGGATCGTAGAAGACAACCAACTTATTTAGGTTGAACAGCTGATCAAATGTAAACCGACCAAAGTTATCAGGGGCACAAATAAAAACTTCACTATTTAAGGAGCACAATTACATCAACCCGGAAGCCTGACATTGACTGAGGTCCTCATGAACTTTCTGAGACATCGATTAGCTCCTAAGAAACATCATCCTTGACTTCTTCACACGGTGTCATCTTTGAGTGACGATTCCTGCCTTTTGCATTGCGGGTTGCCGGGCACAGCATGTTTCAGTTTCCCCAGCTGTTTTTTGAACCAGGGACGTTTTTAATATGTGGCTCTTATATTTGGTGGAAAGATGCTGACTCTTGCTGTGTTTCTTTTCACCCTCTATCCTCAGGTTTTTGTGATTGCTTGGTTAAAAGAGTTGCAAGATCGTGGCACTGCAAGTGTTGAAAAGCAACAAGCTGAAAATTAAAGCCACAAAGCGCAGGTAATTATCTGGGTTTGTTGTTTGCTCTTCCTCAGTCTGTAACAAATAAGTATGCTCTGTATCCGTGCAAATGCTTGGCAGTCAATTCAATTCCTTCTGGATGGGGGTCTTTCTTGCTCCCTCTCCCTCTCTGTATCTGCCTGTATGTCTCTCGCTCTCTCTCTCTCCCTCTCCTTGCTGGCAGGAGCGTCTGTGCTGCTGGCAGGAGTGACCAGAATAAAAACAGCAACACCAGACATAGACGAGGAAATAAAGCAAAGTGATCCACTGAACCAGAGTGTTTGCCCTCTCATAATTACGTTGAGCTTTTCCCTTTTTTCACCCTCCCCCTGCTTCTTTTTTTTTCATCACTCTTTGAGACTTCGGGGCTAGTGGTAATTAGCCAGAAGAGAATAAAACCAGCTGATCGGGAGAGGGGTGGTGCATTTTGGAGCGAGATGGCTAACAGAAACATTCTGTTGCTCTTCTGTGGACTCTTCCTCTTAGCACTGATTCAACCCTCTCTTCAAGGAGGTAAGTGCATAACCGCAGGTGAATGGAGTCATAATTATTGCTGCATCAATCAAAGGTTTAGAACAGGTGCAAAAAAGTTTTGTTCCTAAACTTAAAATCCTCAGTCATCAAAATGTCTGCTGATGCTTATTAGCCACAAGGCAGCAAGAAGTACATATAAAGGCTTTATATAATAACTAAAATTGATATTGTTTGCATCGGATGTTAAACTTTTGCAAAATAAAAATGTTAATTTAAAAAGAGCTCTGCATTATATTGCTTAGTATGCTTGGTTTGCTAATTTATTGATGACTGCTGCTCATTTGATTTTTATTAATTCCCACAATACAATCTATATAGAAAAGAGTTCTTATTTTATGTTTCATGTTCGCAAAAAGTGTGCACGTACATGCTGTCTATGACTTCACACTTCTGTCCCATGCATTTAAATATTAAGTTTTAAATGCCACATATTTATCTTAATGATTGCACTCCCCTATTGCATCATTATTATTGTGCAATCTAAAAGTAAACCATAACAAGACGCCCCTCAAGTCTCCGAACTCGCTTCACATGCATGTGTTTTAGTGCATTTCAAACACTTGAACTGGCTCCTGTGTGCACACCTATCCATATGCGTGCTTATGTTTATATGGCTGCAGATCCAATCCAAAAAATGTAAGAGGAGGCTCCAGCTGGCTCTTCTTTCTACTCAGGAAAAAACACATACTTCTGATTCACTCCTGATGAACTCCTGCGTTGGACAGAGTGAATGTGAGAGTGACTCTAAAAGCTTTCTGCAGCTCTTGTAGCATGTGTGTACAGAACCGAGGAGCTAGTTTCAAGTGCAGTTTGTTGTTGAGACTTATCAGTTTCAGACTGAAAGGGAGAGAGTTTGCCTCCCACTATCATTCAGCTAGTGAGTTTGCTTTCTCTTCTCTGCCTGCATTGCTTTGATTGCTTCTTAGTCTGGGATTTGGCTGAGATTCTGAGTTATTCAGTCCCCAACTGGAAAACATGTCAAGCATCTGGGACTGGGTATGCTGTAGTCCATTTGTTGTTGTATTTATTTGCTTAAAAGTTACAGCTGTTTATATTCCTTATCTCCCAGTGTCCAAGTGTACTTTTAGGTGCATTATGGCTATGCTGCTAGAGTCCTAAAATAAATATTTTGTCCATGTAAAGTCTCACTTTTTCTAGCTGTCTTCATCTGATTGTAGAATTTCTTTATCCGTTCTGCCTCATGGCACATCCATCATGTCTTTTCGGTGCCAGGCGCATTTCTATGGAGATTTTGAGATACTTTCATGAAAAATATATAGCAGGTAAAGGAGCCAGCAAATATCAATATTGGCTTAGCAGCGCAACTTTGATCTCAAGATGAGTGTTGAATCTATCCATTTCAAACATTTCTGTGGTGCTCAAACTAGTTCCATCTGTGTCTGTGCACTCTAACCTGAAAAAACCTTCTGGGCACAGTCCAAGGGTAAATTATCTGTGAGTAACACGAACCTCATTAACACCCAATCCACCCATTTAACGGTTCTGCCCAGAAAATGCCTCTTGTGCCTGACAAATTCACGCTTTGAATTATGGTGGACTGACAATCCTCTCTGAATAACTTCAGTCAACAAATGTAAATGAGAAATGGTACTGGAGGAAACATACAGTTACTATAGTTTGTTTGTTTGGATCTCCCTCATGTGATGAAAGAGGCGGACCAACTTGAAGCTTTTTAAACAATGCGTCCTATAGAACACTAGCTATGGTTTTAAGTATCTCAAGTACCTCAGTCCATATGTTGCATTCACACAGACCATAAAACAATTTAACTGGCCTGTGCCACGTTTTGAGCTTGGCTTCAAGGACAAACAAGGACAGAGTTAATGGCACAACTCTGATTGGCAGGACTTGGCTCTGAGCTCTGATAAAAAGGGGGGGGGGGGGGGGAAGTAGTTTTCTTCCTTCAAAGTGTCCAAAGAATTCAGGAGTTTGGGATTTTTTTTTTCTTTAGTGCTGCTGGAAGCCAGTTCCACTCATTTGGCATTAGTCATGATCAGCCTCGAGGAATATAATACATTAATCGGTGCCAGTCGCCTGGCTCTAGGTGAACTTAAATGCATTGCAGAGTGGACTGCCATGCAAAAGCCAAAACACCAGTGTTGACATGCAGCAGTAGCTGAGAGTTACTGGTGGGTACCTAAACTCGATGCACTACTTTATTGGTAGCATGTGCTGTGAACACTTCTTTGGCTTTAATCCCTCCTCTGGTGGCGCGGGTTGCCAACCACAGTATACTGGATTAATGTGACATATAGGTGCTCCCAGCGCTCAACAGCTCTACTCTGCAATTACTGAAGCAGTCTATTTGAAGTACCGTCTGAACAAGATGCAGATTTTTTGGTGGCGGGGGGGAGATTTTTCCAACAAGGTTCTTCTTCTGTTTCTCTCTAGCTGGAGCCACACAAGCATTTTAATTTGTTGACGTTGAGCGGTTTGGTGTAATTTCCAGCAAGGTGACTTCATTCAGTACACATTTGGATAGAAGCTGTTTAGTTACAAGCACTGATTGGTTTGTTATTGTGAAAGAACTTTTATTCCATGTATACATGTCCCACTCTGGCGCATTTCCTGAGAAAGTGTTAGGGAATTGTACAATTCCATCCATGTTTTACATCAAAGAGGTTTTGCAAAGTCACTCTCTGCATCAAAGCACAAAGCAAGGAGCGATTACTAACATGTTGGCTTTCCTATCGCTCTTTCTTTTTTTTCTTTTATCATAACTACTGTTAAGAAGGTTACACAAATCGGAGCAGAGGTTAGGGATGGATGAGTTGTTTTAATACGCATTATGTAATTTGAAGAATAATGCACTGCTAATATCCAGGGAACAACCTCTTAGTTCTTGCACTTCTTTTTTTTCACTACCAGTCTTGACTTTATAAACCCAGCACACAGTTTAATGGAAACCAATTCTTTCTCTGACTCACTGCTTTGCAAACCCAATGTGTTACGATTTAAATGCCTACAGATTTTGGATAGTAGTCACTTCTCACCACTGCTACAAAAACATATCAATAATTTGTTTAGCTCTTACTCTTTGTGTGTAAATGTCAGTCTGAGTATCTTCCAGTCAAATGTTTGGTCTGCAATCGAGGAGTGCCAAGTGTTCAACAAAGAGGCACATTATCTCCGATGATTCATTCCAGCCACTATGCAAGCAGCCCTCACCAGGCTGCGAGCTGGTAGGTGCAATCTTACCGGGCCAGCAATCTGAAGTGGCTCCAGTCAGGAATTTTTTCATCTTCGGCCGCAGCTGATGTCCAACTTCTTCTTTTAGGTTTACAACAACCTTCTTTTAGGTTTACAACAAACACCACAACAGCACTATTTTTTATTTAAAAAGACACAAAAGAGGATGAGCTGATGAGGAAAAAATGGAAATAAACTATAATTTTAATCAAATGCATCACATGAGGTTAATCAAAATCATCAAAGTCCTCTGCGGTGAAACAATGTATCCTGTGTTGTGATTGATGTTTTTTTTTTTTTTTGGGGGGGGGTAAATGTCAGCATGTCTATAAAAGCAGAAGTTTTTTCAGTTTGCTGGTCTGAAGCATTCAGGTGTGTGTGTTAACACAATGCCATCTTCCAGCATTGTGATCAGTTCCAGCAAGTTAACACCAAGGACAGCCTGTGCAATCCTCAGAGAGACTGCAACAAACCCAAGAGCAACATCTCAGACTGTACATGCCTCAGTTAGTACATTCAATGTTAAAGTTTCAGACCTGAACAGCTTAGGTTTACAGGTCTGCAAACCATAATGCATGGCGCCACGTTTGGTAAAACCCAAACACAGCTATCAGCACAAAAATCACAGTCCTGGTGGAAAGATGATGATTTTAGCTTGTGTTGCAACTACTGAGCCTGGGCACCTTGCAGTCACTGAGTCGACCATGAACTCCTCTGTACAACAAAATATTCTAGAGTCAAATGTCAGGCCGTCTGTCCGACAGCTAAAACCCATTATTTCACTAGCTGGACCCACGTCCTGATTTTAAGTTTGACAGCATTTTAGTATGTAAAGGTGAATGCTTGGACATGAATTGAGCTGCAATTTGGGGAAAGTCTCGAAGGGGACTGGCTGCTGCTCCTGGGCCTGGCAGATCCCCATGTACTAAATAGAAGTGAAGAAGTTAAAGAATTGAAAAGGTAAGGGAGGGTGGGGCACATAAACGAGAATGAACAGCTTGTAGAACTGGGAGAACCTATATAGATGAGAACTGGAAGGAGCATGTTTGGAGGCGTGGTCCCGCTCCTGAAATTCCGATACCTAATCTCCAATTGACCATGCAACAGGACAGTGATCCCAAGCACAAAAGAATGGAAACAAAAGTGTTGCAATGAGCCAAAGTCTATGCCTAAATATGACTGAAATGCTGCGGTGGGTCCTGTGAAAACCCTCCTTTTCATTACTTTATAGGGGATTTCTTTGCAAAGCACAACACATTTTGAGAAACAAAACTTTTTCATATCTTAAACTACATTTTATAATAATAATAATAATGGATTGGATTCATATAGCGCTTTTCAAGGCACCCAAAGCGCTTTACAATGCCACTATTCATTCACTCTCACATTCACACACTGGTGGAGGCAGCTACAGTTGTAGCTACAGCTGCCCAGTTAGTTGGTACACTTCACAGTGGTGTTATGTTCAGGTGTCCCATCAGTTAACTTGGTTTTTACCAAGTCAAAAGAAATGCAGGGGACACATTTTGGAACATTGCAAACAGTGGATAATGATTTTAGTCATTTATGGTCCTTTTAACATTTCATTTGTAACTCTGTATCAACCAGTGGAACCAACAATCACATAAATCAGATTTTGGAGGGGAGTCACAACATGAACAACTTGTTCCATTAGCTTGTAGTGATTTCACATGGTTGATGGTTATCTCCAACCACGGCCCAGTTTCCTCCGTAATGCTCACGCTTGCAATCCTCACACAGGAGAGCCCACAGCAGCTGCTCCAAACCCATGTTTGGTTTCAAAGGCATGACTTTCCTAATCTTGTAATGATACCCTGTCAGCTTCCAGTAGAAAGCTACACTAGAGCCACCAGAAGGTGAACCCTGACAGGACTGAAATCTGGTCTTGTGAGTTGTTAAAATTCTGCTCACCACATGCTTGTGTTTCGCTTCAATCACTGAAACAAGATGGGAAACCGTAGAAAGGGAAGTTGAAATCATTTGGGGGTGAGACTAACATAGATTTTAACTTTGAAAATTTTCATTTTCTGAACTGCTTCTCACATTTTTCCAACATGCTTTGGAAAATAGTGCAAAAATAGTGGAATGACTGACTGATTGGCCAGCTGTCATGTGTCTGATAACAGGAGATGTAAGAGTGCCAGGAACCGCAGTGTTTGCTTCACTGCAGTGCTCCTTGGGTTGCGCTACGAGAGCTTTCCATAAAGAGAGAACCAAACCTCCTCTTCTGGGACAGCGGTTTTGGATACATGATGTGAATACAGCAAACAGCTGCTAGTTTGCCAAAACATTTTGAAATTTTATCTAAAGCGATAGAAATACAGGCGCAGAATCGTGTAAATGTGATGTAAACACTGTCCAGATCTGCCAATACTTCACAAACTATGCACTGTGAACACAATGGTAATGGCTCTGTAAGCCTTTTACAAAGGGAATGCCTTCATTAACTGTTTACGAGGTCACGTGTGTGTGTGTGTGTGTGTGTGTGTGTGTGTGTGTGTGTGTGTGTGTGTGTGTGTGTACTCACACACGTAAGCGTGTTTTTCATGCACAAGTCAGGCAAATTGCTCAATCAACTCCAAAGACCAATTATTAAACAGCCACAGCACAGGGTCAGGGAAATGTCACATTACTCACCCAGCTTGTTGTAAATGAAGTAAGACTAAGATCTTTCAAAGAGCAATTGTAAAAACTGCCATTAACTTGGGTGGTACTATGGAAAAAACTGTCATTGGCTTTGGTTTGATTTAGTAACAAAACAAGATCTGACTTACAATTTCCTACCTTCACTACGAGCCAGTCATTATTTTTGGGCCCAGTAACCCATATCCTCATAAAAATCAAGTGTGTAAGCCAGTGTACATTTTCCACTTAGGCTATAATATGTGATAAATTCATGAATTACAATGGAAGGCTTTGCTGCCAGTTTTGATGCTCAGGCAATACATCAAATAAATTATCTTGCCAGCTGAACAGCTGATAAACATGTCACTTTTTAATTTCCAGGCTGACACTCAAAACATGACATTAGGCAAAGCTAAACATATCTGGATGTGGGCCTTTCCACTTGTTAGCTTGTGTCTAGTGAACTACGTCATTTTAATGAAACTCAAAACAAGGGAATTAGGCAAACCCAAAACACTACGTCCACATATGTGGACGCGTGTGAAAATGATTTCTATCTAAGCCTTCAGGCTTTTCACAGATTGTCCTCTTTGTTCTCCGTAAATGCAAATGCAAATTCCCTGGAAACGAAATAATCAACTCTCGTCAGAGTTTGAATGTCAAGTGTTGACAAGATTTTCACGCTTGAAGCAACCCTCATTGCTGATACACAAATTTAGAAAGTATTATTTTCCTTGCATAATGTAAAAATATAAATAATGTGAGGTTGAGCTTTTCCACACAGCTGCAACTTGGCTGTGATTTATATAAGACTGGAAGCAAACATTTAAAATAAGTGGTGCGCCTTGAGCTACCGATAAGAAACTGTCTTATAAAACAGTGGCTATTTTAAAAAGTAATAAAAATCAGAATCAGAATCAGAATCAGAATACTTTATTGATCCCTGGGGGAAATTATTTTTTGTTACAGTGCTCCATTTTAAACCAACATTAAGACAAGACAGACAATACGCTAACTAAGAATAGTACAATATATACATATATATACATACATACATACATAAGTCACTTATAAATAAATAGTTGGAAAAGAAACATGTGTAGCTGTAGCAGCAAACAGTGTGTTAAGTGGATGCGTTGTACAGGGAGATGGCCACAGGCAGGAATGATTTCCTGTGTCGTTCAGTGGTGCTTTTCGGTAATCTCAGTCTCTCACTGAACGTGCTCCTGTGACTGACCAGCATGTCATGGAGTGGGTGGGAGGTGTTATCCAACATTGTCTTTATCTTGGACAGCATCCGCCTCTCCGACACCACCTTGAGGGAGTCCAGCTCCATCCCCACAACATTGCTGGCCTTACGGATCAGTTTATTAAGTCTGTTGGCATCTGCGACCCTCAGCCTGCTCCCCCAGCATGCAACAGCATAGAGGATCGCACTGGCCACCACAGACTCATCTCAAAAATCTGACTAATGACACTTCTGACACCTTTGTAAGAAACGTGTCCCTCTCTTAGGGAGTCTAGGAAATGTTGCCAATCACTAAAATAACAGAATACATGACAGGGTGAGGAACACTACATGTTGTAATGGGATACATAAATGCACCAACACAGTCTAGAACTGTGTGTTAAGCTACTCACAGGGGTCCCTGTAGCTGAAGTGAATAATGTTGAGCATTTTGCTGCAGTACAATGATCTGCTGGGGAATCTTAGGTCCTTGCATTGACCTGGCCTCCAAACTTCCAAATCCCTTTCCAATTGAGCATCTGTGAGAAACATCAGAAAAAGCTGGACCCAGAAAGGCCCCACACCACAATCTATATCCCAGTGTCAGGGAGCGCAGGATAGCCCTATGGATCCCCTGTCTCCCCTGTCTATGATGCTGACTGGGAGTTGTTTTGGCAGCAAGAGGGACCACTCCACAATTTGATTATCCAAAAACTTTTTTTATTAGCTGTTTTTCCCTTAGCTAGGAGTGATGAGTTAGCTGTAGCCTATTCATGCTGTCATAGGTCCAGAGGCTAGGTAACCTCAGATCAGGTCCTTTATTTGACACAGGCCTAACACAAAGACACACGCTCACTCTGACATCAACACCTACAGTACGGCCAATGTAGAATCAGCAATTAACCTAGTGAGCATTTTGTTAGACTGGCAGAGCTGCAGAGAACTCCACTCATTCATACAAGCACTTTTTTTTTTACATCTACTTGTTTTTCTAAGCTCTGGTGGATGCATCGGCGAGCAACATGAGGTTCAGTATCTTCCACAGGGATACGTTGACATGCAAACTGGAGGTCACTGCAGCCATTGTTTTTTTTCTGTGGTGAATTTTTAGATCTTTGAAGCTTTTTCCCAGTTCTCTTGTCGCTCTTTTCCCTGTTCTGGCCCCAGTGTTAGCCGAACAGCAATCAGCAGAAGCATACTCCTCCAGCGATGCACAGAGAAGCTCTTGGAGGATTGCACAGGAGTGTATGTGGGTTTGGTGAAAAATCCTCTTTTCCCCATTAGGAAAGTGACAATCCCCACTAGGGTATAAATACCTGGGACTATCCACCATTTGGTTTTAGAACTGAAGAAGCCTCTTAGCTGAGAGGTATGGAAGCCCATTTCCGCCACTAAAAAAAAAAAGTATCCATAACTAGGGATGGGTATTGATAAGATTTTCACGATTCCGATTCCATTTTTGATTCTGTTTAACGATTCGATTCTTTATTGATTCTTTTTAAAAAAGGAGAACACTAAGGTCGATTAGCTTAGAACTTTGTTTTATATCTTCTCTTTGAACAAGATAGAAATTTAGGAGTAACATGGCCTTACAAACCCAACAGTGAGATCTTAAGAGATCCAGCCTACGGCTCTTCAATGGGGTGTCACAGGGTCCCCAGGAAAAAAATTGTAAATGTAAAATAATAAAATAAACATTCTTCTGTAGCAATAACAAAGTATAACATAAATTGTTCTGTGGCAATTACACAAGAATATCCAGTAATGTCCCTGCCTACAATTAAACACATTCACTTACCGAAAATCGGGGGCATCTGCTGTGGCAAATGGATGCAAGGCTTTTACCACAAACTTAGTCACTGCTCGGTGACATTCGTCTATCCTGGCCTGCAAGGAGACGCTACCGGTAGACTGCAGCGAGAGCTGCCAGCATCTGAGCCAGCCAGACTCTGTCTCTCTCATCATGGTCACCTAAATGCACAGTAATGGCAGGTTTTGTAATAAGGCAGATCGCGCTAACATAATATGCACTGTTAGTTGATTATTTACCTGCCGCATTAACGGGAGAGGACGTGCAAACGTTACCGCTGCTGCTGGGTTGAGATTCATGAGTCCGGAGCAGAATTAAAAACATGACATTTATTTAAGGTTATCGTGTGTTTTGTGAGCAAATGCTTTTGCATATTCGTAGTGTTTCCTCCCTTAAATGAAAATATCTACTTTGCAAGTATTGCAAGTTGCCCTGTTGTCATCTGTTCTCGTAAAGTATAACCAAACTTTTGAGCGTTTGAGCCGCCATGTTTCCTGCCAGGTAAATGACGCTCCGCAACGTGGTGACATTATTCGGGGCGACTGGAATCGATAAGGGAATTGTTTGCAAAAATGGCAAACAATTCCAAGGAATTGAAACAGTGGGAACCGGTTCTCAACAAGAACCGGGTTTCGATACCCATCCCGATCCATAACTCAAAATTTCAACTTATCAACTTGAAATTTTGAGAAAATTAACTTGAAATTTCGAGTAAGCTCTGCCCATCAGTAAGCTACGTGGAATGCGCACTCGAAGCCGGATCGAGAGTACGTTTGCTGATAGTAACACCATGTGATTCAGCTAATAACACAAGGAATTCGTCATTTGTGAAGCCACACTTTGTGCATTCATGACTGGCTGTAATACTTGTACCTTAGCTGTAGCATTTGTAGCTGAGGGCTTCAGCTTCCGGGTAACAAAGAAATTACGTAATTCATGTAGATTACTGAATTTCGATTTAATAACTCGAAATTTCGAATTATTAAATCAAAATTTTGAGAAAAGTAAGTCAACATTTCAAGGTACTTTTCCAAAATTTTGAGTTAGTAAGACAAACTTTCGAGTTAATAAGTCGAAATTTCGAGTTAAGTCTATTTCTCAAAATTTCGAGTTATGGATCCTTTTTTTTCTTTGTGGTGGAAACAGGCTTCCATAAAGATGTGAAACATCATCACGAAAATTAATTAACATCCAGTCACTTTCTTTCTAAACTCCATAGACTACTATGACTTGAATGACTAAGAACCTACACAGACAGACTAAACTATGCTTGAGGTCTATCTCACACAGTAGTCCCGCTTGCGCTTTTGTTAATCAGAGGCAGCCAATCAGAAGAATGTTTGCTTAAAGTGCTAAAAAAAAAAAAAACCAGCTTATTTCAGACAGTGGATAAGCTGTGTGCACCAAAACCTCAGGATAGGAATTATTGTGTAAATGATGAAAAAAATCCTCTCGTACAGTCCAAGAATCAAATGATGGAGGTGAAAATAAGGATAATAGGCTGTGTTTTATGTTATGACTGATCAGTCTGTGTAGATTTGGATGTGAGGTTTGGATGTTTGCAATTATCCTGAGGGTTACAGAGAGTACAAAAGTGACTTCTTTTCCTTCTCTGTCTTTATTTTTTGCAAAGTTAACTACTGAAGTGTAGCTCAGAGTCGCCTAGTTTACTGGCTACACCACATCAAAAACTTTCTTGACATCTCTTGACAGGTTTCATTGCTTGTCTTCAGTCCCCCTGCCTCCAAAATGTGGCGTAAGGGTGATTCATATCTGGCAGGCCCTTAGACACCATGTTAGGTGAAAGTGGCGAATTATTATGTCTTTGCCTTTGTGGTGGGTGGAGTGATTGCTCTAAATGTTGCTCCTTTATGTTTCACTCAAAAGTGATGCAGCAATAGCTATTCCTGCTGGCAGGCTTAATTATTTAATGTGGTGAACCACACTGAGGCAAGCTCCATCTTCCATTATGAAGAGAAAACTAGAATTTTGTGCTTTAATCTTAACATCGTCTTCTGTGATTAGCATGCAAAATACCACAGGAAGTCTCAGGATCTCGTCCCCAGATAATGAACTTTGTACTTTGTTGATGACTAGCTTACTGACAAACCATTGACTAAGAGTCCCACAGCTGGACCACATTCAAGTCCAAAGTGAAACTGGTGACAAGTCAAAATTGCTGCCAGGGTTCCTGTGAGTGCATGTACATCATCACCCTCTTAATATGCACAGAGCACCCTACAGAAAAAAATACAGTCTGTGCACCCTATTTAGGTTGTAACAGTCACTAACATTTAACTGATACCAAGAAAGCTTATTTCTCCCTACACAGCAGCCAGTAATTTATTAATATTTTCTTTTCCCCTTCTTATTTATCCGAAGTTGTCACAACTTCTTCTGTTCCAGTGGAGATAACCTGTACCAAGAAGGTTTCTACACATAAAATTATATTTGTTATGATTACCTTTTAGCTTTTACTCTTAAAAAAAAAGGGGGAGAGGGGCTTTTGCGGGGCCACCAGTCTTCTTTTCTCAACACCATGCACGTCACAAACACCCAGAAAACTTGACTGTGCAGTCTAAATCCTGCTTGCTCTCCGAGTCAGTCTTGTCCTCCACACACATTCCAACACATTCCCATGACCTGGCTGAGTTCATGAGGAACATAAGCACATGATGATGGTGATGATTAAGAAAATCATGAAGAAATCTTCAAATTTATTGACGTAGGTCAGGGCACTTGGCAGAGGTCAGTTTGTGCCTTATTTGGATGCACGGTCTTGGTGAACCCGGTGCACTCTGTGGATGTGGTACAGTAGCACGACTGGATTCTAAGCAGGAGGAAAACTGGAGCAGACCTGCAGTCCGTCCTGCCTCACTTACAATGCCAGCACAGGAAATCCTCCTTTTGATTGCTAAATGAAGGCGCAAGATTGAGAACAATAACTGTGCGTCCACTGTGTAGTGCCTTGCACTTGAGCTCTATGCCATGGAGCCACGGGCATGGGCAAACTAATGGAGACTGACAAACATGTGCACTGCATTTCAAATTACTACAAAGCACTTTTTTGTTTCAGTCTGTAAGGCCAAACCTCAAGAAATGTGATCAGTCCAGCACTCTGATCCTTCCAGCGAGGATAAGTTAAGAGAGACCCTATCATTTGTCCTACACTGCAGACAACCACAGGGGTTATAAGACCTTTCTTGACGCATTACTTTTTGCCCAACACAACATTTTATCTCTTCATCATAAAAAATCGTGTTTATCCCTTAACTATCAGCACAGTTGCAAAGTATCCGAATGAGTGTGACACTATTGTCCATAGCTTCACTGCAAACCACTTACAGCTGCATCAGTACATTTAAATTAAAGATTTTCATACATAATTTGCTTGTAATTTAATAATCCAGCTGTGTGTTAAAAAATATCTTCTTCTTCCAGTCCAGGTGGTTCCTGCATCATCCTCTAGGACTGTGCACTTCACTAGTTCCCCCCACTGATTAGCACTGCTTTATTAGCCTCAGCTGCAAAACTGATAATAGTTGCACAAATCAAAAATATGTCACAGGTTGTTAGCGTTTTCTTCAATCTGGCGTACTCGATAAAATGCATGGGCTGGGTTTTTTGGTTTTGGTTTTGGTTTTGTTTTTTTGTGCCATGTGTGATGAACTTCGATTCATCCAGCTTGGACAGCAATACCTTGTAATGTTCCTCTTCTAATG
Organism: Aulonocara stuartgranti; assembly: GCF_965226115.1. Classification (NCBI taxonomy): domain Eukaryota; kingdom Metazoa; phylum Chordata; class Actinopteri; order Cichliformes; family Cichlidae; genus Aulonocara; species Aulonocara stuartgranti. The sequence continues at coordinate 19,867,419 of NC_138950.1, forward strand.
GCCTCACCCAGTGGACGGAACCGAAAGCCCAGTTTTCAAAGTGTATTCTCTAATAAACACATGAACGCCTTTGACATGTGTTTTAAATTAAATTGCCTTCCAACACATATAAGAGCCATTAAACATAGTGGTCTTACAGCCACATTCTCTCATTTACATTGTGTTTTTGTGATATAAACCAGGTTTTCCCCTCAAAAAATATTACTTGTAATTTTGGCTTTAGCTCACCGGTCCCGTTGGATTTAGCTGTTAGTCCTCCCAGAACAACTGCAGTCATTTTTTTTAAGTCTCCATTTCTTTTTATTTCTCTTGTTGTTCCTTGCACACATGAGGCCACCATGTCTGGGATCCAGAACGACCATCTCAGGAGTTACTCACAGTTGCAGCCAAAAATCAGCCGAAAAATAAGGCTAGGGGATGCAGGTGGGGGTTGTGGGTATCCAGAGTGGTGCAGTAGGATTCAGAAAGAAAGTTTCCAACTGCAGTACCTCATCAGTATGAAAACGATTTGAATTTTCTCCTCATCAAAGTTATAGTTTCCCTTTCACTGTGGATTCGGCTGCAGCGGCTGTGTGCACGTTTCATTTAATTTCTGCAACCTGGGGCGGATGTGTATACCAAGGACGGATTCCATTTTTGCTTTATAATAATAATAATAATAATAATAATAATACATTTTATTTAAATAGCGCCTTTCAAAGCACCCAAGGACACTGTACAACAGATAAAAACTGGAAATATACACAATGATAAAAATAGAAGATAAAAGTTAAAACATACAGAAATTTAAGAATAGGCAATTTTAAACAGATGAGTTTTGAGGGTGGACTTAAAATGGGTCACGGATGATGGAAGTGTTTAAGAGTGTTTGTCCAATAAATGAGCTATTTGTTTAGAAATGCTATTAGAAGCAATGTGCTTTTTTAAAAAAAAAATGGCTGCATGCCCATATTTCTAGTTAGTGTCACATGTGTTTGTGATAGAAGATAACTTCTTGCTTTTTCTGATCTGTGCTCCAGGTGTGTATCTACCACCTGGTGCTGGGTTAGGACCAGGAGGCGGTGGAACAGGAACTGGATTCTTTCCAGGTAAAAGAGCATCCACCCAGTGTCTGCACAATTTAAAAACAAAAAAACATCCAGAACGCAGCCACTATAAACAAAGTCTGCTTCTCTTTAGAAAAGGTATGAGAGGTACATTGAACTACCGTGGAGCAGAAGTTTAACTAAAAGAAATAGTAGTATAAGAATCACTGCAATGTGAACATGCAATTGACTCAAAATAAAGACACTTGCAGTATTATGTGCAAAAGAATACGAGAAACATAGCACTCTGCTTGGCAGTGCTTTGTCATCAAACTTCAAAGCTGAGTTGATAGTTAAGTCTTGGCACTGATGATTCAAATGACTGAAAGTGGCTCACACAGATTTAACGTTCTTATTTATAACTGAAACCTAAGGGGTCTGTTTCTGTCAAAAGCATAAACTGGAAAGTCTGAAACTGAGTAAATATTTAACCCAAAAAGTCTTTCAAGGGTGAAAATGTGCATGTTTGTGACATGTAATCATCCTTTTCTCTTGTTGTATGTACTCAAAAATATACACTCATATGAAAAAGAAAGTTTTCACATGACTTCATGCAGTCCTGTCAAAGCACACTCTTACTGCCTCCAGAAGAATTAATAAGGTAAGGAGGAGCCAGGTGCTGCTAATCAAATGCGTATAATTAATCATGAGGAAGTGTGACCATTTCCAAAGGTTGCCTGAAGAAAGCGTCTTTTCTCTAAAATAAACATGACAGCATGGCTTAGGCTTGCAAAGCTGCATTTGAACAAACCACAAGATTTCAGGAACAATTTCCTTCGAGCCAAAGTAGAAATGCTTGGCCCTAACGCACAGCAGTGTCTGCTGAAAACCAAACACAGCATATCAAACACATCATACCACCGTGGTGCAGGGGGGATGATTTCGGTTTATTTTGTAGCCACAGGACTTGGGCACCTTGAAGCCACAGAGTCGACCCTGAACTCCTCTGTCTCAAAGTATTCTAGAGTCAGATGTGGGGCCATCTGTCAAACAGTTAAAGCTTAGCTCAAACTGGGTCATGCAACAGGACAGTGATCCCAAAAAATTTACAGCAGAATGGTTGAAGCAGAAAAAAATTAAGGTGCTGCAATGACCCAGTCAAAATCCAGACCTCAACCTGACTGAAATGCTGTGGTGGAACCTTAATAGAGCCGCGCATAAACAAATGCCTGCAAACCTCAGTGAACTGAAGCAACCTTGTACAGGAGAGTGAGCCAAAATTCCTCTGCAACGATGTGAGGGGCTGATAAAGTCACACTGAAAATGATTACTTCAAGTTATTGCTGCTAAAGTTGGGTCTATAAGCTATCGAATCATGGGGCATACTCGATTTTTCACCAGACTGCACGGAGTCCTGTGCAAAACTTGACTGCATACATCAATGTATAAGCACATGCATTCAGTGATTTATAACATATACCTTAATGTATGCATGTGCAGCATTGTCATTTCTGGAAAAGGAACACAGATTTTGAGCCTCACAAGCGGACTTATGTGACCGTGCTTCATCATGATATAAAAACTTATATGCAAGTATGTAGTAACCCTCAGAAGATGCCACAAGACACTCCTGGTGTCCTGAGAGAACTTATGACACAAGTCAGCTGGCATGATGATAAACTGTGATTTACCTTACTACATGTAGGCAAACCATAAATCAATAGTTGTATGACTGTTATTTTACTAGGGGCTGCTGGAGGGTTCCCTGCGGGCTATAAACCAGCTAAAGCTGCAGGTGAGTAGAAGAGATTTTTTGATTTATGACTTTTCCCCCCCAAAAAATAAAAATAACTTCTCAAGAATTGCATCTGGTTTATCATGAACCGGAGCATTCATGTCTCTGTCTGTGATGTGGACAAATTAAACAAAATTATATCATAAAAGTCTTCTTCAAATATGTATATTGGAAGAATTGTTTTTTAGCCTCATGGAGCTGTGCATGGATCAAGGCGATTTTATGATGAATTCAACTTGGTTTAACTCATTGTCTTCCAGCTACTGATTAATATTTATACATTTTTAATAAGCTTCAGCATCATCTAGGCCGCTCTTTGAAGAGAGTCTTTCATTCGGCTCAGCCTAAATCAGCGATATTTTCCATGTAAGTTTCTATAAATCGAGAAAGTAGTGTCATTGCAGGCACAGGTATTCAGTCTGATGATTATCATTTCACACATCAGCAGCAGATACTCACACACACAATTTTAGCAGCAGCTTTACACACCCTGTGTAGTGCCCTGGCAGGGCTTCAGCTCCCATTTGCTGAACAAGTTTGACCTTGTGCACCTTTTTCATTTTTTTGCTATATTTTATGCTAATGCTATTTGAGGGCTATGCGCACGTTAAGTTTACAACATTAAGCATGCAACAGTGTAACATTAGTTCCATAAGAAACAGACTGCAGTCCTTGAGACAAATTTCCCTGTCAACGCTCGGATTTGGTTCGGCCGGATCAAGGGGAAACAACTGGTGAGACTTCCTTATCACGCCACCACAAGCTAAGATTAATTCAATCCAAGGGATATTGCTGAGGCAGTAAAACAATGTGTTTGAGGGCTGACCGCTTTTAATAAGCCTGTTTGCTGGAAGGCATTATGAGTTTTCTCTTATATGGTCTTTAACAATGATTACCGTGATAATTAACAGCCATCTCCAAATGGTAACGATGAAGACAAAATGACGACATGACACGAGATCGTTACAGAAACAAACACAGCAGTGCGACCGTGATCAGCCTATCATTAATGTTGTCATCACTTTTGTCATCATCTGCTGTTTCTGTCAGGAGGTTATGCAGGAGGAGGTGGAGGCCGAGGCCTATTCGTGCCAGGGGCAGGTGGCCAGGTCATTGCAGGATTGCCAGCAGGTATGAAGCAACTGCGCTTAATTGATTTAGCTGTCGACCAGCAATGCACCTGCCTTTAGGAGCCGCTGTCATTACACATAATCTGGCAAAGCATTTCGGCATCTTAAGTCATAGCTGTCCGTTTGTGTTAAAACAGTTTAACAAATTATGTCACAATCAGATAATCACACAGTCCTCGCATATTATGTTTGCTTTGACTTCAACAGGACAAGGTGGAAAAGCCCCTAAACCAGGTAAGCTGGAACATTTTTTTAGTGTTATTGTGGTTTTTATTCTATCGTTTTACTGATATTAAAACAGACTCTGATTTTTACATGGAGCTAACACTAATCTACACTTTCACAAAATATTTTGAACCCACTATTTTTGCTCTGTTTCCACATGATGCAGTATTGCAATAACAAGGAGATTTTACACCATGTTGGACGGTCTTGAAAGGAAGGAACTCTAGTCACTCTATGGTCTGCATTACCTTTACCCACCCAGTCCTTAAAGAGACAGTCTATTGATCGGGTGTCAGCAGGTTGTCCTTATCAGCCCTGGGGTTTTTTGTGGTGGTGGGGTTGGCATCTCTCTGGGGAATCCTGACTGGGTGGGATCATACATACAGATTTCTCTACCTCTGCTGCATGAAAAGGATTAAGGAGTGATGATTGGCAGAGTGCAAACAGCTATCAACGCCTGCCAAGCAGTGGTGCCAGAGCACTGATTAATGTTATTGTAAAGCTGGACCCTCACAATATCTGGAAACCTCCGTGTTGAAATTTACCACAGCCCTTCTCTCCGATACTGTACAATAAATATTTTCCTTTGCTGTATTTTAGTCTGCACCGCATTGGTGCTCTAGTAAATTTAGCCATCATTTAATTTCCCCCAAGCACCGCTGATACAATCGCAGCCTACCTCTCTGTGTTTAGAAAGATAAGGGACCAAGCAATGGTTCTATAGTCCTGATAACACATGGAGCGGGGTCCCTCTGGAGTGCCACACCCTCACCCTCCAACCAGAGAAGCTGGAAAGCACTTTTGTGAAAATGACCTAATATCCAGCATTTGGTGGAAGTTGACTTTGGCCGGGCGCAGCAGAGCATTACTGGAGAAATATTGCGCTTTTGTGTGCATTTAAGACCCCTCTCTTCCTCACCGTGTACACGGCAGGAATTAAATTGGTGAGAAAAAGGGAAGTGAGAAATGTTTTAAAAAGCTCCTTTCGTGTTTGTTTTAGATCAGTGCTCCGCTCTGAATCCATACTAATCTTTGTTGTATGGAAAATACTCACAGTGCATTACTGGGGTTTAGCTAAGACGCTTTTTTTAAATGGAAAAGAAGACTTAAAGCCTCAGGGGAGCAGTAATATGTTCCGCTTCATGGCTGTTCACAAAGCTTTGAATGTTGGTTTCCATCAGAGCTGCTTTCCTTTCCATCAGAGGAATATTGCCTGAAGCCTTACAAGCATGAAGCCTCCATTAATACACAAATGTATATCTACAGTTCACCTGTAAGTAAGACTCACACAGCGGCAGGTAGAATCCATCCCATTGGTCAGTGTCTGCAGGCTTGTGCTGCAGAGAGAACATGCAACTATCACGTGAAAATTCACTGACATGTTTTTAGTTTTTCATTAATCTTCAATATTAAGAGCAGGATTGTCTTTCTAAGGACACACAAATGCAAACACTGGTCAGCTAATCTCAGATGCATGCTCACATAACAAGAGCTGCCATTCATTCTTCTGATGAAGTCAAGCAGTGACATTGCATTCCTCAGATATGCACCTTGCCTTTGCAGTAATGGAGAACAGCAGCTGGCTATGTGAGTAGCGTGACTGCAGTGAATTGCAGCGTAACTCATGCAAGACCTTGTAAATGTTACACTAATTGTGAAGTCTGTCAGCATCCAGCTCTGACAATACAATGAAAGGTGGAAGGAGGAACTTTCTCCTTATGAACAGCTGTTGGAGCCCTTTTCTTGTGCTGCCTCAAGCGAAGGTGGAATCAATACTCATAGCGTTATTGCTGAAACTTGGCTCTCGCCGACCAGCCTCTTGTCACTTTCAGGCAACGTGAACGCAGTTAACGAGAAACATAGAGGTTACTGTTTTTGCTGTTGGTGTAATTTCTTTGTACGATTACAATGGTCTGTTTTAGCTTGAGAAAAGATGTGTCTGTGTGGGAGAGCTGCAATGTGTTTACACTCAGCCTACCAGTGGACTCTCCAAGATTAATAAACACTGAAGATCATAGACAACATGTTGTCTGTCTTCATTTTCTAACGCTGTCAGAAGCTGACAAAAGCGAGCCTCGGCCTTTGAGCAATGAAAACGTATATGAGCCATTGGGATCTGTAAGCAATTTAACAGACTATAGATCTCATACAGCAGATGGATGAAATACTGCTCGTGTATAGCTTGTCTGTCGAAAGCATCAGTGGCAGTCGGGCTTTTATTAGTTTCTAGGCTCATAATGTTATAAAATAGGTATGTGTGAGCAAATAGCAACGACTAAAGGAAAAAACTAATGGCTGGCTGGCAGCAATTCGCAAATCTGAAGAAATTAACATCTCAGGAGAAGACAAGTAGGCATCAGGTGTCACTTCTCTGTAAGAAAGTCCAACACTAGCTTTTAGGAAAGCTGTCGCTGAACAGTCTCTGTGCTATTCAGGACAGCTGAGTACACTGAGTTTCTGAGTAAGCTCTGCCAACTGCCATCCAACCACAAAGAAAGACGGAAATTGATATTGTGAGCCTGGTAATGTAAGCCCACTGCTCGGCTTAACTTTGTGATGCAACTGCAGTGTAGTACAACTCAGCATTACAACATGAAGTCTCCAAAAAGTCTTTGCGAAGGCGCAGCGGGATTTGTTGCGGAGCCGTTTATGAATAGATAAGCGTACTGGAAAAAACTGGCAGCTGAGTGTAAAGAGTCTCGCCTTTTCTGTGGCTCTTCCACTGAAACATGATGATGAAAAGTATTGGAAAATGTAGTCAAAAATCCTCCTCGGAAAATTTGAGATACATGTAACATTTTGGTCCACACAGAAACATGTCTCTGAGTTGTTTTGGCAGTCATATGGACCTGCGTGGCAGCAGGCCAGCAGAGAGTTGTGGCTGCTGATTGCAGAAAATACATGCAGGTGGTGGGCTTGAGTGTTCGCACCACTTTAGACTGTTTGTGAAAATCTGAAATAAATGAAGATATTCACTTTAATACCATCACTGGGGGAAAAAAAGCCCCTGTAATTCGTAAGAAAACAGTTATTTCAACACACGCACTTCTTTTTTTTTTTCACCTAAAAACTCAGAATTTCTTTTTTCAGTTAATCTTTCTAGGATTTAAAAAGCAGAAGTACACCTGCTTTTCTTTTCCTGCTCATCTTCTGGTTCATATCGCGGCCATTGTTTGAAGACGCACCAAGTGAACTTGTCTTCTTCAAAAGCAGGAAAGGCAGAGAAATTGAAGCGTGCAGTGGACACGGGGAGGACAGACGAGAGACAGGCTAAAGCAAGGAGAACGGAAAGGACCGATAACTCATGCGGACATGCCGTATATATGTCATACGCGTACACCACCTCTCACTGCCGCGCAGAGAATTATATGCGCATTCATTCGCATTGCACACATACCGAGAGAGCTCTGTGAGAGAAAGGAGACTGATAGATTGAGGTGAGGATTAAAGTGTTTAGCCAAAAGAAGATGAGCTCTGAGGAGGTTTAGTCTCCTGGAGCACATGTGGCTTTCATTACCGCAGCTCAGACCTGTCCTCTGAGCTGTCAGAGACTGGAAGCATCTGCATGTGAATATGCATGACTGTGATTGTATGTAAATATGTTTATCATCTTCATATGTGCGCAATTACGAGAGCGACCGCATGTGTGCGCGCCGACACAAACACACACAAATAGCGATGTGTATTCTGACATCGGTTTGGAGGCATTCGGCATCCCTTTCAGCACATAATAGACACACTTGTTTATGCAGGAAAAATGTGAATTATGGACTTTTCTCTATTCTTACTCAACTATCTTTCCTCTTAGTCCATTTAATCTGCCCTCCACCGGCTCTCTGCGTCAAGCGTTCAAGATCTTGGAAAATAAACTGTCTGCAACGGAAACTTTCTGATATCACCCCCACACTGGACTCAGCCCACCCAATATGCACACAGCCAACACGGCTTATTTGTTCGCATTGCAAATGCCTGTTGTCTCCCAAACAATTTTTCTTGGATTACGTCACCAGTTGTTGATGTCCTCGCGAATTCATCTCAAGAATTACATTTATATTGGATTAAAGCTTGATAAGAAGCTCTTTATTAGTTTTCATTGGTGCCTAATCAGTCAGGCGTTCCACACATCACTGTTTCTAACTGTGGTATTTCCCCACATGCAATTATAAAGTACTTTCTCTCTGCTTTAGGAATATCTCCTCAGGCCCTCACTGGCCAGTTTTGTATTTTGTTTGCACGGTTATTTTCCTGGGAACGTTACTACCGATGCATCTTGTCCGTCTCCGCTTTGTTGGTTGAGCAACTGTCCCATGACGATACTTCTCACAACCTCTTCTGACGCTCCCTTTGCCAGCAGGTCGGCAACATGCAACTGTACTTGTCCATCTGGCTGCACAGCCAAAGCGTTATTTATGTAGTGATAGAGAAATTTCTTTCTGTTGTTTTAGTAAGAGCTTATGAAGACAGGGTGAAGTCTGTGAGAGCCGAGGGCCTGTTTAGTAGATTTGTTTAAGAGTAAGCATTTACAGCGCTGTTGCTGTGAGTTGGGTTTGAAGAATTTAAAGGGCCATTAAGAGGAGATTATTTGTTTGGAAAGTTTACTGTATGCATTCCAGTCTTGGTGGGTATAAAGGATCATGCATCACACGGCATCATCAAAAGAGTGGCGGGTGATTGATACATACACAGCTCACGTCTATGCTCAGGTCTGATGCAGGGCCTTAAAAATGTTGTGACTCCACATGTGTCATTTTAAAAAAAAGTCACTGCAAAAGTGTTCTGGTGCTGATGTCTTGTCCTCCCAGTGCAGGTTTGCTCATTCATTAAAGTGCTCCTAATTTCAAATAATGGGAGTCGCAGAAATTATCTCACCCCTGTGAAATGTCACTCTTGGATTTCTCAATCAGGCCCAGTGCCGGGCTTGAGTAACCTGGGATGATAAATGGGTTCTGAATGACTTCAGCTTTGGCCCTTGAGGCTTCGTAGGTATCCTAACGCATTAGTTCATGCAGCAATGCCTCTGCATATTTGTAACGTGCTATTTAGTAAACAGCTTTCCCACCGTCAGTGACAGTTTATCTTCCTTTGCTTGCTTTCCTTTGTAGAGTATCCCATACAGTTTGTCATAATGAAATGCCTCTCGTGGCTGAGCGGTGATAGCAGCCTTTTTCATAACGACAGAGGAACTTGGAAAATGCTTTTAAGGCTGACTCGAGGAATCCATCGTCAATGTTTTAATTTGCATGTTATGAGCCGAGCCGACCTGTTGAGCACTAGCCTCCCCTCTCGGCCCTCTGTTGTCAGAAAAGCATTCAGTGGAATGGCAGTTAGATGCATATGTGGACCATCTGGGAGAGGAAACGCACTTGGCCAACTTTACATACCATGGCCACAGGCTGCATTTGTTGACTGATTTTCTTACACCATGCATAATTTGCACAATTGAACCTCCCTGCACATGGAACCCACTGATCACAAATGAGCTTTTTTTTTTTCCCCCTAAAACTTCATCCTCTCCGAGCACATGTACTCCGTGCTTTGCTGCTCGATCTAATGCCTGTGGTTTGTTTCTGCCTTGTCTGCATGTCTTTACAGTACATTCTGGGAGTGTGTGTGTGTGTATGCCAAGCTACAAAATGAGCAATGGTATGAGCTCTGAGTTAGAGATACTCTTCAGACATATTCAGGGGCTTAGTGTTGGCAGAGCAACTGTGACATTCCTTTAGAAGTGGATAAAAAGGAGAAGAGCAGAGCCTCTCCACTCACACACAAACAAGGAAGCAGGAGACATGTCAGGTCAACTTGAAAGCCTATAGCATAGCGTGTTCTGCTCTATATGACTCTAGTATAAACAATTACATCAGAGGCTCAGTGGATATTGTGTAATGCGTGGAGTCGAAAATTAACATGGTGTAAATTAAGACATGGGAATAATGGTCTTTTGGACAGATGTGCTTGAAATAATGCGTGTTTGCAGAGGTGAGAGGCTTGAAAAGACTCGTGCTGGTGGGTTCAGACTGCCGCAGACGTCAGTGGGCATGGCAGCCTGGTTTGGCACAGCGATGCTGCTTTAAATCCAAAGAAAGTGTAATGGTGACTTTTACAGTTGCCCTTAATTTGAAGCCGTTCGCAAGAGTTGCTCAGCGCCCAAGTGTGTGGGTTTGTGAGGCTCTCCAAAGATACCCAAAGTTTTTCTTGCACTGTAGGTGCCCACCGCCAAATATCCCCTTTTAATTTTTTAGTATGATGCAAAGCTCCCTTATAAAAGTGAATAATTGCCACTCGTACCAACTTACTGACACGTAACACTGATCTCAACCTGGATGGTGTGAGAGTGTGCTTGCACACGGTAACAGCAAGCACAGATGTCAGAGAACAAGACAATAACAAGACCTTTTCCCTGTTTGTCTGTAGGATTTTTGACAGTTTTGCACTTGGGGTCATTTGGCAGAGAGGCAGGATCAGGCTTTGGGACCTCTCATTGATCGTGTCAATGACTCCATGGAAAAGGAAAAGCAAAAACAATATAAGGCTTCCCGCCAAAGTCGGCAAGCTCACATCAGCCAGCGAGGGAAAGACTTTGTGTGTAGCGGTGTGACTGTGTGAATACTTAATTAGTCCAACATGTGACTCGTCCTGCCTCTCACAGCACCGCATGTCCGTGACTGACAGCACAACCAAATCTTGAGGTGACCAAGAGCAGGGGAGGTCAAAATTGAGGGAGGGGGGAAGAAGAGGAAGCAAAGGGGGAGCTTCAGTGTGTCCACATGTCTCACGCGATCTGGAATCACCATCGCACGTCACGTGACTCTTGCTTCCATTCAGCTTGTCCTGCGTCACCTTGTAAGAATGCAACTTATCCACCAACTTGGAAGCAAAACTGTGTGATAATTTGATACTGATAAAAATCTGCTGTCATGACAGTGAAGGACAAAATGATGGGCTTAACTTTCAAAGTGAAAATTTATATGGGACCACAGCTGAACAGCAGAATCTGCCTGTCAGTCACAGTAAAGCACTGAGTCCCCTGGGCTCTTGAAGAGGAAGTTTATCTTCATAAAGATTTTCCATCACATTACAGAAAATTACAGCATTTGTATTATGCTGTAGCACGTCTTTGTGCTTCTTGCAGCTACTCTACTCTTCACATGTTTGTTTGATTAGCCATTTTTTGCATACCAGCACTGGCTTCCAAGTCAGATAACAGTATTAAAGATGTGTATGAGTTACAGTACAATAACCTCCCCTTGTGAATTAACCACTTGTTCTTATGAAGCTTCCCTGATTAAATATGACCTGAAACCAAGAATACAATGAGAAACAAGTCCCAAAAATTTCCTGGACATTCCAGTGCTCCAGCTCCGAAGTCTGCTCTCCTCGCGTCTGCCGTCAGTTACAGTGGATCTCTGCCATGGAATTCTTTGCTCTCTTAAATTAAACCCTTCACCAGACCCAGCTGGTTCACAAAGCAGAGAGCGAGAGAGAATGAGAGGGGAGAAAGGGGGAGGAAAATGGAGGGGATGGAAAGGAGCGAGCAAATATTTCTCTCGCTTCTCATGTTTGGCTTTCTCCATTTGCTGCTATTAACACCTCATGTCTGGTCTGCACAAGCCCTTAGACACCAACTGGAGAGGAAAGAGTGAGAGGAAAGAGACAAGGATGGTTAAACCGACAGAGGAACGGTAACAGAAAAAGACTGTGCGCCGAAAATATTGTTTTGATTAATGTCTCTTGTATTCCTCTGGTCCCGAAACAGAGAATTACCTTACCTAACCCCAACGGAGAATGAGCAAGACGTTTCAGTGCAGAGATTGAAACCAGATATTTCTGTTCACACTGGCTCACATCCATCACTTGTTCTGGACTTGTGTTTGAGAACATGACTGGTGACTGAAAGTACTAGCCACACTGTCTGGCCAGTTTTAATCCAGCGTAAGTCTTCGGTTTAAATAGCTATCTGCAGGAGGCATGGCTGCCTGTCCTTCGTCACGTTTTCATTCCATTGAAAAACAAGATTCCCTCTTCTTTGCCGGAGAAGCTTTAAACTCATGTACCCACAGTGAAATCATTTTTAAACAAGCGACGGCAAATTAATCACCCACCATTGCTAGGCAATGCTCAATTATTCATAACCGCAGCACAGCAGATTTCACCTCAACAACCTGTTTGTGCACTTGCCACTTCACAGCTCAGAGCCAGGGGTCTTTTCTCAATGGAAACTGGCTGGCAAACAGTGTTTCTGTCACATTTCTTTTTTTCAAGGTATCTAAATGGAGGAAACTTTGATGCACTGCTGCGCCGCATCACTTACCTTCCAGTTTACTTGGCCCCCAGTCCTCCCTCCTGTGTTGTATTGGGTTTCTGTGCCGTTTAGAGCACAGGCCTTCTTTGGGTTCTTTTGTCTAAGGTCCAAATGCAATTGGGGTTTCAAGTAGTCTCTCGAGCTTTTTATTACGACTCGAGAGTCACTGAGAAAATTCAGAGCTGTATTAATGTACAGAAGTCCTTCAGCTTGACAGTAATCAGCCAAATATTTGGAGCGGCACCAAAGAAAAATGATGATTTGATATCAGGGTAACGGTGCAGGCTTTCCAAGTGTGCAGACCATGACAGCAAACAGCAATGGTGTGGACTCCCGCTAATGCGTGAGCTAAGTCGGGTCTATTTGTGTGAGCTGACGTGCTGTAATAGTAGTAGTCCAACAAAAGCCTGCTTGTTTGGACTCACAAGATGGTGTAAATATAGCTAAACAGAGGGCTTTTGTACAAAACTCAACCCTCCATCTCCCAAAGACACAATCAGTGGATGAATGCCAAACTGCCAAAAGTCCAGATTTTGTTAGCGTGTCCTCTCTCTTTGAGCTCAAACATACACAACCTCCAGGGTAGCTTTTTTAAAACTGTAAAGCATTGTATTTTCCTACGCTCCAGTGATGTCAGAATTACAGAAAACGAAGCGTTTCTTCTTTTCTTTCTTCTCTAAACTTTGCCTCTGCCCAAGGCCTGCACTCATACCCTCTCGCTCACACACACACACACACACACACACACACACACACACACACACACACACACACACACACACACACACACACTCAGAAGTATTCTGTGTGTCTGGATTGTGTCTCATGATCTCAATCAGACAGTTGAGCTCAACCTGGCAGATGCTGGACAACCTTTAAAACCGCTGCCAGGTTGGGCTGTGCATGTGCGAGCACAGGTGGGCCAGATGATGGATGAATAAGCTAAAAACCTCCAGGGTCCTACCTGTCTTCACTCTTTTCAAGTCTTTGGTCCCCACTAACATGCGAAAGCCTCCTCTTGCTGTAATCTCACACCTACAAACATGCCTCAGATTGGCCAGTGAGACAGTCCAGTGCTCTTAGTGTAAAGGAACACATCAAACCAGACCTTTAACGCTTCCATTTTTATGCCAGTTCTTTAACATTTCTGGTGTGCATTGCTTACTGATAAGCTCAAGACAAATAATTCCTCGTGTCAGCCGAAGACACATTGGGAAAAGGAAAGCCCAGGATCAGAGAGATTTATATAAGAATTGATTACTTCGAGGTGTGGCTGGGGATGGTTGAGCAATCGAGGGGAATCAAGCTGAAAGCGTTGAAGGAGATGAATTATCACAAGGACGCTCAGCTTAGCCTTTGGACTCATATTGCATGCTAAGTCTAGTTGCCAAACCCTTTGCAAGGCCGATGCCCACATTTGTTTTGACTCAGTCATGAAACTTTACTCTCCATCTTCCCCTCTGTCTCTCGCTGCACATTTCCCACCCTTTGTCAGTATCATTACCTGCACCCCGCGGCTTGCTGAACTGACACCAGACCTCCCGCCCTCCACTCCGAATCTCGCCTTCTCTCCCCCCTCACTCAGCTCATTTCCCATGCTTACTCGTTCTCACCCCGAGATTATTTTTTGGCATACAAGCGTTGATGAAAATAAATTCCTTGGTCGACTAGCCCATTGGCAGCATCCAAATTTCTTCTGGTTTCGAAAACAGTCATTACTCCGACCTGTTTGTCTCTGATAAAAGAATTTGGTTAACTCACAGCTTCTTTTAATTCAACTCTGTGAAATACAGCTCTGACATTAATGTTCCTAACATGTTTTAAAACATCCATTCCCATATGTTAACGCCAAGTAATAGGCATTTATCACTTTGGCAGTTGTCTGGAGATACTTAAGTTCAACATAATGCATCTAGATGTGAATAAAATTACACTATCTTGAGGGGGTTTTTTTCTTCTTCTTCTTTCTGTTTAAATTATAGCATGTTTTGTATCTTAAGAAATCTAACATATAAAGTTAAGCAGGGATTTTATAATCTATTAAATTACCTTTTTTCCCAATGATTTAAAGCCACTAAATTCAAGCAATCTAAACCTTTGTCTGACTGTACTTTCCAGTGTTGAATTTTCTAAATATGCTTTCTTAAGAGTCAGAGCTAAGGCAAAGCAGAATCTGTTTTCTGGAGCTTTTTTAATACTAATCTAGTCTCTTATGATCAATAGGCAGGTGGCGAGCATTTTTTCTTTTGCTCTTTCCCCACGTTCTTCTCACATTGTTTGTTCCTGTCTGCTCGCAGGGATGTGGCTTTATTCATGTGTCAAGTGAAGCCAAAAAGATTAGTTTGGGTATTTAGGGGCTCAAAAAGTGCAGACTGCTCCATCCAGTGTTTAGAATTAAACATAACCAGATAGGGAACCAATTTTTTTTATGGTATTTCTCTCATGCGTTTTAGCCAGTTGGGGTCAGCTTTATCCCATGTACCCAAAGTAAAGTCCTTGGCTCTAAAAACATACACACAAGTGTTTTCAATCAGATTTAATTGGGCACACATGACATTATATCTTATGCCATGACATTTATTTTTTTTACTGTATGGTGCGCTGTACTCACAGGTCTTGGAAAATGTTTGAGTGATGGCTTATTTTTCTTTAGGAGTAACTACTGCTGGGTAAACCACATCTAACTCATTATAGCCACATTGAAAGAAAACTGTGTGCTTTTCTTTAATTTGTTATCATCTACACACTTCAGTCCGTTTGTGAACTGTCACTTTTTTATCATCCAGGATATGGAAATCTAGGAGGTGGCGGCCTGGGGCCTGGAGGCTATGGAGGAGGTGAGCTGAAACTAGAACAGCTATGTGTATGTTAAACACAGGGGCAAAAACTCACTAACCTTTAACCTCTTGTGTCGCTTAGGTGGCTATGGGGGCTACTATCCGGGAGCTGGATCAAAGGCTGCTAAAAGCGGTAAAATGCAGGGCAGAAAATGTCTTGGTAGAAATGTAACATCGGCGGCTAATAAAAGAGTGACGGCATCAGCGAACAATTTTTCCTTGATTTCTCATTAAGTGCAGTGGAAACTGGAGGTTCATCAGATATGATGGATATTGGGATATTGGCTGTTGGAACGAGACACCGTTTATGTTTCAATTACTTGTTTTGATTACTGAAGCGATATTATGCTTCTTTTGAAATTCAGTCCTGATATCTGAGGTCTAAAAATGCCTCAGGACTTTAAGGTCTGAAGTAACTTCCAGGATTACAGTGAGACATTCCTGCAGAGGTGGAATGAGCTTGTCTGCCATGTGAAAGCTTGTTGTTAAACAGAAACATTGCCTCCCTCTTATGTTAAATCTGTTTTGGTTTGGATAATTGTAAACTGACATTACCGATGTCACTGTAATCTGTTAGGTTCTGTCCACTAAACAAAAAAACAACACGCATTCACAGATGAGGCTCCTGCATGGATCTGAAGTGCATCTGAAGTTCTGGTTGTCCTGCTCACAGGTGCAGGAGGCAAACTCATGTTTTGGCCCGTTGACAGACTACTGTACAGACCAGACTGACACTGACTGAAGCGTTTTGAACTCTGAAAGATCTGCATGCTCAAATGTTAGGAGAAAGCCAAAGTGAATGTTTCACATTAATGGTAACTCGGCATGGAAACACAGTTTGGCAAACATGCGTACATTTTTAGCATGTACTTGCAAACCTTAGACAGTGTGAACCTCAGCAGAGCCTGGCCTGACCTGAAAGTCTGTGCTGTATTCAGACACATGAAGTCAAGAGGGCTCAATCATGGCCAAGACTTGACTATGGCACAGAGCCTACCGTTAAGTATTGATTGGCAATGGCAAGAATCAGTCTGTATTGTTTTCATGACACTGAAAATAACAGGTCCTTCCTCTGAAAGAGCACAGATAAAACAAAACATTCCCTTGCCAGAGTTTGCCTCACCAGTTCCCCCAGAACGCATACTTACAGGCAGTGCGCAATGTCTGTCCAATAAAGTGTGTGGACTTTAAGATAAAAAAAAAAATTAACCAAATAAACCATTGTGTTTTATCCAGCTGCCAAGCTCCCTTGAAAGTGAAGCTGACAGCTCATTTCCTGCAGGAGGGGTTAGCCAGCGAAATGAGGCATTTGATGAAGTGAGGAAAATGCCATGCATGCTGGCTGCCGTTTCTGATTAAAGCAAAAGTCAAAAGCCATGTTGCTTTTGGTCACGGGGGTGATGATAAACTGCAAGGCCCAGATTAGCTGCTCTCATTACCGCTGACCAGCAAGCGGACCTGCCACAAGCCACAAAGCGACTCATTGCTCATCTTTAGTGGCACAGGGCCCTCTAGTGGTGTTGGGATGTACAACTGTACAGTGGTACAAAGCATCTTATTGGTGTCAAAGACTAACACTGAACTGAACGTGACTTCAAATGTATGTTTATGTCTGCATATGAACAGGGGTTGGAGGAGGAGGAGGTCCTGGAGTCACTGGGACTGGACCTGGACTGCCTGGTGGAGGCAAGGCACACACCTAATATCATTTTCCACCTTTTCTAATTTTTTTTCATTTTATTTTAGCTCTGATTTCTCGAGTAAAATTGAAAGCCAGTCTTACTTTTGTTAGGTACTCACTAGAATAGATTGTATATAATACATTTTCTAATATATAATAGTAAGAAAGAAAGGAGTCATCTGTGTGAAGGGGCAGAAATCCCAGTTTGGCCAGGATGTGTGTGTTCTGGACACTGTGTCTTTTTCACACTCCTTTCTTTAAGCAAAAATAATATTATGGCTTCTTTTCTTTATTTTTTTTCAGCACCTGTTATTCCTCAGACCGGCCTTCCTGGAGGTGGTGGCGCAGGAAAAAAAGCTGCCAAAGTGCCAGGTTTTGTAGACTCAACAATAAACTCAGAGTGAAGACAGACAGGATGCAGCCCACCAGGCAGTGCAGCCACATCAAAAATATTTACCAACAAAACATATAAATCTGCAAAAAAAACCCAGAAAAGCTTATATAGACAGTAGTGTGCAAAAGTCTTGCGTTACCACTCGTTTCTTTATATTTTGCTAATAAAATGTGAAACATGCGCAGTAATTTATTAAAACATGTCCAAACATACATGAAAATACAGGATATAGCGTAAAAACACAGAGATCTTGAAAGTCAGTTGTGGTATGTCCAGCTTTATACTTTGGCACAGCCTGAACTCTTAGTCAAAATTTCTTGTAATTTCTTGTAATTTAAAAGTAACCTTCAGAAATAGTTCTGAAGGACATTCAGAGCTCTCCTCTGGATGTTGGCTCGCTTTTGTTCCATTCTCTGTCAAGATGATTAATGTTAAATAATGTTGAGGTTTGGGCTCTGAGAAGCCAATCCATGACTGATAATACTTCATTATTTGTTTTTCTATTCACATATGCTTCTCCTGCCTTAGCAGTAATTTGGGGATCACTGTCATGAAGCCAAATGAAGCCATTCCCAGTCAGACATTTTCCAGATGGTATTGCACAGTGGATCAAAATCAGACTCTTCTGCTTTGATAATTTCATAAGGTTTAACAAGATTCCCAACCCCACTGGCTGAAAAGCAGTTCCAAACCTGTGTTCTCCTGACCTGAACCAAAAATGTCTTATTTTGAATTATTACTCCATATAAGACCAGCCCAGTTCTTGTGTAGTTTAGCATACGTCAGTCTTTTCTCAGTAAACATCATATCTCAAAAGACGTCACCAGACATGACTTCCAGTTGCTGTTCATCTGCTGTAGATAAAGTTTTAGGTCTGCTGGTTCTTTTTTTGTCTTCTTTGTCTTTGTCTTCCACTTGTCCAGTTTCCTCACTGTTTAAGGACACACTGCACACCATGCTGACACATGCCAAGTTTTCAGTTAGTAGCTCTTTGAGAATCACTTAGTTGCTGTAAAAATACAAGTTGTGTTGTCTTTAGAAATTTGTTTTTACAAATTCAGCTAAAGAAATGGGAATGTATTGAGTGTTTCTGTGACGGGTGATAGTAACAAAGTCCCTAAAGATACATTTTAAAATTGATTGTTTGCTACACACTGCACTGATTCATTCATTGAATTAAGGACTTCTTTCTGCTTGGGCAGTTCATAGGTGATTAGGTGCTTTAAAAAACAAAAAACATTCCTCTGAAAACAGTCAGGTGCAAGACGTGAACTGAAAATGAAAGATGAAGAAGTATTCCCTGCTTTAAAAACATAACAAGAAAGTGCCTTAGAAGCAAAATATCGTATAAAGACCTGATGGGAGGCTCAAGACTTTTGCACAGTGTTGTACATAAAAGCAAAGGATTATACTGAGTCTTGTCAAATGTCGCCTTAGAAAACAGCAAATCAACATTCTTTCAAAAGAGAATTCCCCTGATAATATATTAAATGTAAAGGCATTTTTACATTGCTGAAATAAATTTCGATGAAGGTGAGCTATCAGTGTATACAGTATAATTCATTTAGTTATAGAGGTGAATTCAATTTGTATCAACCAGGCAAAGGCTCAATGTGTAAGCATTTTCCGCTTCCCATTTGGCTTATTTTTCTTTTTGTGGTTTTCGGACATCTAAATGTTCACCGTCAACACTGCTGTTGATCCCTCACATATATTTAAACATGGGTGTCTTCTCATTGGCTGTGGCAGGTGTGGGTGTACCTGGCCTTTATCAAGGTGGACTGGTGCCTGGACAAGGTTTGACTCTTTCATATATTAATCTGGGGAACTTTTACTCCTTTGTTAGTTTCACCATGCAGACTGTCAGTCATTTAAAGACAACTGCAGGAATGTCTGGTTTCTTCTGTCATCTTCAGGGTTTGGTGGACGTGGAGTTCTGCCTGGAGTGCCCACTGGGTCTCAACTCAATCCCAAATCAAGTAAGTTCAAGTTTTTACTGATGGGTGTCAGCTGATTTATTTTCAGTTTTATTTCATTGCCAGTGAATCCCAAAAATGGTAAATACCAGCTCTAAAAAGGCTTACACTACTGACAATCCTTCACAGACAATATTTGTAGAGTTCCCAGTGTAAGACATACTAAACAAATGTACATGAATAAGTAAAAGTGCTGGTGTGGGTCCAGAGAGTAATGCCGTAGCACTGTGATGCATGGTTCCAGTGTGCTTTGCTTCGTCACTGCAAAAATCTTCATGTGTCTCACTGGAATATCTCATTTTTCTTATGTAGTTGCAGGAGGAGTAGGAGGAGGACAGCAAGGTAACTTTATCAATGATTGTTTGTTATTGTACAAGTAAATATTTCTGGGGGGGGGGGGGGTTATCCACTCTGTCTGCTATTATCTAACCCAGATTTAAATGTTTTTCTTCTTCACAGGTGTCCGTGGGTATGGGGGACCAATGCAGCCAGGAGTGTTCCATGGATACCCCCTCAAATCACCCAAAGTGCAAGGTGTGACATGAAATTATTCAGTGTTTGCATTAATTCTTCTACAGGCATGTGGCATAATATATAATTTTGTGGTTTAATCCCTGCTAATGTTAAATAACTTTAACATCAGCAGGATTATTATTATCATTTTGCAGACTACAGTCTTACTTATCTTATACTTAACTGTACTCTAAGATTTTTCTGTGGCAGGTTTAGCACTGTGTTATTCTAATGAGAGAAGAGTGTATTTGGGGTCTCAGACACATTGCTTTTGTTTTGTTCGTCTTTCTGAAACCGAACCTTTGTGTTCAGGAGCTCAAAAAAGTTGTTTCTGTTCATCTGGACGTAGCGTTTTCAGTTTGAGAAAGGCACTGGATGAGTGAAGAAACATTTCTCCCACTGAAAACACTACGATCAGGAGAAACAGAATCAACCTTTTGCGTTGATTGTGTTCACCTGAACGTAGCGTTTGCATATGATGATGTGTGCACATATAAAATAATTCCAGCCTCTGTTTTTCACTCTCTCTCTCTTTAGGTGCCTATGGAGCAAAAACTGCAGGTGGAAAACTTACATATGGTAAAAATAAGTTTATTCTTTGAAGTTAACATCTTTGAAGTTTGGTTTCAGTGGAAATTCACCATTTAGTGATCGGCGTTGTATCCATGCATCAGGTTATGGCGGCTTTAATGTTGCACCTGGACTGCCAGGAGTGCAAGGTGGCCCTGGGTCGAAGCCAGGATATCCTGTTGGAACTGGTATAAGTTTTCACAATTTGTTTCCCTACGAGATGTGGAGTAGAGATATAGAATTCACTTTTTTCCTTTTTTTGCAGGAGTGGGACTTGGGGTCATTTCACCTGGTCAGGGTAAAGTTGTTCAGTGTAGTAGTTTACCATACTGATTGAAGTAAATGCTTCCTGTAAAATCAGTATGTCTGCATGTAACTGGACTTTCTGCATTCTGCTCCATGTTTAGGTGGTACTGGAGGCTTTGGAGCTGGTGGTGGTGGCTTTGGTGGCACTGGTGGGCTGTATCCAGGCCAGGTGTCAGGAGGTACGATATCTAGCACTTGGCAAGAAAGAAAATTGCACACCAGCACACATGCTGAAAAAAGTCACACAGCTGTCAAATGAACTGTAAGATGATGGGAAAAGTAAAGATTTATTTGCAGGCTAATGAATGGAAAAAATAATATTCGTGGGTTAGCTCCATATGATCATCTTTAACACTTTCATGCATGAATTATGACAACCTCAATCAGGGTTTTCTCTTAAATATTTGTATTCATCTTTAGGCATGAAAAAAAGATTTTTGAACTTAATTTTTTTAAAACATGTACTTTTCAAAGAGTTTGTTACATGTCGACTTAGGTGGACAACAGACATTTTGACTTATGAATTTGACACACGAATAAATAATACACACTGTGTAAAAACTATAAAAATAAATTTTTTTTATAAAAAGATGAAAAAAAAAATATATATATATACGTGTATATATATATATATATATATATATATATATATATATATATATATATATATATATATATATATATACACACACAAATACAAGAAAACAGCCTTTGAATAGCTGTCCACTATAGTGACCACTATGCATGAAAGGGTTAACTAACTAGCACAAATATTTCACACCATACCTTACACCTTGTTTTATTTTGTGCTTTTTAAAATAAATAAATAAATGTTCTTCATTTACTCAACTTTTATCATATGACTCACTATCGTTATGTTGACGACAGGGTATGGAGCTGCTAAGGCTGCCAAATATGGTGAGAATGTTTGTTTTTCCTTATCTGGGAAAAAAAATACTTTTAATCATTTTTCATACTTTTTTCATGCATTTTTTCAGTAGAGTGAGAAAAATATAACTTAACTAATATAAAATTATGTTACATTACATGGAAAATTTATTTACATGGACAAATTACACATATGCTTTTGTCAGGAGTACCAGGAGGTGTACCTGGGGGAGTACCAGGAGGTGTACCTGGGGGAGTGCCAGGAGGTGTACCTGGGGGAGTACCAGGAGGTGCACCGATTGGAAGAATTCCAGCGGTTGGTGGATATTCACCAGCAGCAAAAGCTGCTAAATATGGTACGCTTTATTATTTGTGGAACTGTTACAAAGAAAACTAACTAACTAATGACACTTTCAGTGGAATAACAGAAAAATTCTTCAAAAAAATTTCTGTCTCACCGACTTCTAAGACCATGATTTTCAATCTACAGGCAACATTTATCACCAAATTGAAGGAAAAAATGATGGCAAAATATTTGTGGGGTGGGACCTGGCTCAAGTAGAAACATGGAGACAAATAGGGACAAATGGAGGGGGGGTGGGAGAAAATAGATCAATGGAAAAATAGAAATAAGGGGACAAGCACAAATAGGAGAATACTATCCTTTTAGCAAAGCTGAAAGCTGCTAAATGTCGTATGCTTTATTAATTGAATTTTACTATTTATTTTGTGAACTTTTTAAACATTATATCAAACTGTAACCTGTAAATGTACTTTTTTTAAAAAGTGCATAATTTTTTTTTCTATTCAAATTAGGCACAGGAGGGCAACTAGGCACAGGAGGGCAACTAGGAACAGGACAACTAGGAACAGGGCAACTTGGAACAGGAGGGCAACTAGGCACAGGAGGAGGATATTATCCTGCAAGCAAAGCTGCCAAATACGGTATTATTAATAATTGTTTTAATTTTTATTGTGAATTTTCTGACATCATGCCAAAAAATGTAACTTCTAAAGGTATTAAAAATGTGTCTTTTTTCAATTTAACTGCATGTGGGACAGGAGGGCAACTTGGAACAGGAGGGCAACTTGGAACAGGAGGGCAACTTGGAACAGGCCAACTAGGAACAGGCCGACTAGGAACAGGACAACTAGGAACAGGACAACTTGGAACAGGGCAACTAGGAACTGGAGGAGGATATTATCCTGCAAGCAAAGCTGCTAAATACGGTATTATTAATAATTGTGTTAATTTTTATTGTTAATTTTTTAACATCATGCCAAAAAATGTAACTTCTAAAGGTATTAAAAATGTGTCTTTTTTCAATTTAACTGCATGTGGGACAGGAGGGCAACTTGGAACAGGAGGGCAACTTGGAACAGGCCAACTAGGAACAGGCCAACTAGGAACAGGACAACTAGGAACAGGACAACTAGGAACAGGACAACTAGGAACAGGAGGGCAACTTGGAACAGGGGGAGGATATTATCCTGCAAGCAAAGCTGCCAAATACGGTATTCTTAATAATTGTGTTAATTTTTATTGTGAACACTTTTAACATCATGCCAAAGCTGTAACTTCTAAAGGTATTTTATAATGTGTTTTTTTTTTTTAATTTAACTGCATGTGGGACAGGGGGACAACTTGGAACAGGGGGACAACTTGGAACAGGAGGGCAACTTGGAACAGGAGGGCAACTTGGAACAGGGGGACAACTTGGAACAGGGGGACAACTTGGAACAGGAGGGCAACTTGGAACAGGGGGACAACTTGGAACAGGAGGGCAACTTGGAACAGGAGGGCAACTTGGAACAGGAGGAGCATATTATGCTGCAAGCAAAGCTGCCAAATACGGTATGCTCTTAACTGTATTATTGTCTGCATGCTTTTAGCCCATCGGGTCGAAGGATTCCCATCGAGTTCTAGCAACAATGATTTTGCCGTTTCATGCACAGTTTTCTAGTGTCACACGAATCACTGGTCCTCCTAGAGTATTGGTCAACGAAACAAGTTTGAATTGACTGTTTCTGAGCCTCCTTACTTCTCACTGGATTTTAATTCTCTTTGGTTTGTGCAGTATAGCCAACCAATGATAACAAAACTGACATCTTGGTTTAACATTATCTCAAGCAGTATTTTAAAAAAAGCTACTTATGTCTTCAAAAGTAAATATTTTGTCTCTATTTAACCCCTTGGGCAACAACTCCATCAAATATTGCCAATTTAACTTCAATCTGAACAAAAAGGCAAATAAGAAAGCAAATAACAGCTATAAAATAACGAGTGACTGACAGAGATGTTACTGAACCACCTTTAAAAGTTCTCAAATACAACTCAGAAAATTCATGATTTACGATATTAAGTGAGAAAAAAATGTTAGTGACCAAGAGGCTGCGGTTGGAGGGAGTTTACCATTTAAGCCACTTTAAAAGTATTTTCCAGCTTCTGATGGCTGTTTGGAAGCCTCAGACTCCACCACAGTCTGTTCCAAGTGATACATTTGGATTTGGGATTTTTTTAACCTCTTTGAAACTGAGACTTTTTTTTCATTTTGGGAAAAGTTTCTTTAATTAATAATTAATTTTATATTTTTTAATTTAACAATGTTTATTTATCTTTAACAATACAGTTTTATTCCACAACAAAAACATGTATTAGTAAGACTCTTTTCCGCTGGGAAGTGACATGGCGGTCCTGCCATTTCCTTCGGATCTTCTCCTCTCTCCGTTCACGTTTGACCTCATCTAGCATCTGCTCCTCTTCCTAGAAAAAAGACAGAAAGAAAAACACCTCCCTCGCCCAGCCTTGATTATTAATATGATCTAACAATTTGTCGTGGAAGTTTCCATTTAATAAAGCCTGCAGAGAAACAGTGAGCGGTGCCTGAAACCTTTAATCAAAAAAGAACAGAAATCCAGGCTTGGGGAGAGAAGCCATCCTCGCTGACGGTTGGCAGAGTCTCTCCCTGAAGCCAGCAGGGCCCTGAGTTTAAATACCATCATATCATTTAAATAAATGAAAAAAAGAAAAACAATTCCAGACTAAATAATTATATTTTTCCTTAAAGGTCAAGGTGGTGGAGGGTTTATTCCAGGTGTTCGTGGAGGTGGTGGAGGAGGATTTTTACCAGGATATGGATGTAAGCATACCACGTGGACATAATATTTTTAGATATTTCAAGGATTCAATTATATTTTTCAATCTTATTCACATTGTCCTGATAATCTTACCTTTTGTCCTTACTTTGGTGCAGCTTTGGCAGCCAAACCTCCTAAATATGGTGAGACTTTGATATTCACAGTTTGGTACCTCATAATATTTGCCAAACGTATTCCACCTGTACAAGTCTATCAACATATTAATACATAAATCCAGTGATACAGTTTTTGTTAAAGGTTGTGCCTTTAATGCAATATTGGATTTAATTTGGTTTGTTAAAGCTGTGCTGACACATTTTATAGGAGTGCCAGGAGCAGGCCTAGGAGGAGGGGTTGTCCCAGGAAGAGGAGGGGTTTTCCCAGGGGGAACAGGACAGGTAGTCCCTGGTGGTGGATTGGGTGGTAAGTCGCTAAAGGTTTGGGGTTTTTTAAAAGAACTTCTTCTCTGTCGTTTGTGATAATTCAGCAGCAAACTTTGTTTGGTTTCTTACAGGTTTTGGAGGTGGTGCTGGAGTCAAACCACCAAAGTATGGTAAGGCTTTTGTTTTGATTACACTCTAGAATAATATGATGAAAATAACACCAATGCAATATGGAGAGAAATACTAAACTGTATTAGCAGCAGTACGTGGATCACACTCCCCTGCTGCAAAAACTTCTAAATTAGGAGGCAGAAATAAGTATAAAACTGCATAAATCCTGCACGTTGAGAAATATTTCCTCGGGCATGAATGTATTCTCACTCATTAATCTAACTTCACTTTAGATTTTAATACTTGAACTAATTGTACCACCTGCACTAATGTAGGAGTTCCTGGAGGAGCCGGAACAGGGCTAGGACCTGGAGGAGTTCCTATTGGAGGATCAGGAGTTGCAGGTGGACCGTACTCCCCCGCCGCAAAAGCTGCTAAATACGGTACAGTGAAACGACCACACAAGCATATGAGTGCTGCAAAATATTGGACACATTTCCTTGATGATTCTGAGAGAAAGAGTACAGTTTTCTGTCACTTCAAGCATTTTTCACTTAATCGTTTCTATAAATTTTTATATTGTCTTAGTTGCAAATTAATGATGCAGCTGGTTCTGGTTCTTTTGATTAGGAGTTGGAACTGGAGGTCTACCTGGAGGTACTGCATGAAAACACCAAACAGCCATTGAGTGTGATTATAGAATTCAACTAACATCAAACAATGTCATGATATGAGTATTAATGACATTGTGTTTTTACACAGGATTTCCAGTTGGAGCAAAAGCACCAAAATACGGTAAGGAGAACCTCAAAACTAATAGAAAAAGCTACATTGTTTTATAATAAAGATGCAAAGATGCAGAAGTTGGCTAAAAGATAAAATACCAAATCACAGCCAATTACAGTCAACTGGAGTAAAGCTTCATCCACCAATGACATCAGGTATCAGGGTCCATGTCATGATGGGAAACAAGTTAGGGTTCTGGCAAATTATAGACAGAATTTGGATGAATTTAAAATGTTGTATCATTGCAGTAGTTCCAGGAGTGACTCCATACACACCTGTCAGTTTTCCAAATGGCTCTGTTGTACCTGGTCAATTAGTTCCTGGAAAACCAGGTAAAGCTTAGAGAACAGCTTCTTGTTTGTTTGTTTGTTTGTTTGTTTGCACCTTTTCATAGTTGTAAATTTTAAATGATCCATTATTGCTTCCACAGCAAAGGATGTCAGTGGAACTCCTCAGCCAGGTACGGTGAAATGTCACGGCTGATTACATACTGTATGAAAGGAGGATTGTCTGCCACAGTTAGAGTATTTCTATTATACAGCAAATGTAAAAAGTTAACAGCAAACTGAAGAGATTTGTGGATTTTCATTTTTAAGTCTCAGAAGCTTATTGAGAGCTTCAGCACACTGCTTGCACGACTTTACCAATAAAACACGCACACGGCTCGACCTGCCACGCCATTTTTTTCCTTGTTTTTAACAGTTGCTCTCTACTTTGTGGTAAACGTATTTGCCCCTTCACTCCTTTTCTGCCCACACAATTTCCCAGTTTTAATAATATTGCTACAAGCCGTTGACCACCTCCAGCTTTACAGCCTCCAAGCTGTGGCAGTGCTTTGGTCCACTTCACAGCTTCTGCCTTTTCTTGTGGCTCTCACTCTGTGCCCGTGGAATTCACACTGGATCAAACTGGTACTTGTCATCTTTTTGGCAGAGCCCACTGATATTGCCACGACCCCAGAGGTCCCAGATCCCAGTAAGACTCGGTTTGCTTGAAGTCTTTGACCATAAATTAAATTATTTATTTGATGTTTGCAGTTGTAGTTGAGTTTTGATCTAATATATATATTTATCTATTCAGTATTTGAGAATGTGATTTAGATTTTTTGAGATGATTTGGACCCTTTTTGCTTCTGTCTTGATAATTATGTCTATTTATTTAAATCAAATTATTACATCAAGAAATTATGCCTTATGAGAGTGTTTATAATTTATACAAAGCTAAATTAAATTTTCCAGGATTTAGAGAGTTCACTTTCTCAAATACTATTTGGAAATACTATAGAAATGTCTCATGAGCATGCATTAGCTGTAGTAAGTAGCACTCCACTTCTTTTTGGGACTGTAAAGAATGGGAACCAATTACCTTTTTTACAGTATTATATATATACTCTGCTAAAGGGAAGCAGCATTATGTACTCTGTCAAATACGTGAGAGAGCTGTCTCACATATAGTGCCTGGACACTGTGCTTCACAAAGTCCTGAAAGAAAAGTCGTTTTAAAGCAGACCTATTATGCTTGCTTCAAGCTCCAGAGTTTTATTCTTGGACTATATAGAGTAGTTTTGAATCATAGCTCAAAATTATTCTTTGTTACCTTATTTAAGCATTAGTGCACCTCAGTTTTAGCTATTCTTCCTTTAAGCCAACCTTCTTCTGATTGGCTGCCCCTCACTAAAAGAAGACTTCAGCAGCAGGTGGGTGGAGCTTCTATGCAGACAGCCAGAGCTGCGTGTCTGATATGATGTCCTTCTTTGACATCATACAGATCCAAGAGTAGGAAAACTGTCTGAAACTGAGTATTTAGAGCACAATGAAGGCTTTTGGTTTAGGCTTATTTAGTTTTATAGGGATTAAGACTTCTACTATTCACATCACCAAAATAAATAAGTGAACACATAAAAATAAAAAGAACGGCAGCATAATAGGTCCACTTTAACCTGTCTTGCCTCTTCAACTTCCTGTTAGTGTTGCATAATTTGGGGCTGCTTTTTTTTTTCTTTCTCTAGCATTTACTCAACTTGTGCACTCCTTTACTTTTTACCTCACAGCTTCCTGTGCTTGATGCATTGCTTTCATTATAGCGTCATTACTGCAATTTGTGTACTATTAACTGCATTAGTCCTGCATTAGGGAACGGGTAGATTAATGGGTAGCGATCTTTTCTGTTTTAATTCCTCATATTCTCCACAGAGGTTTGTTTAGGAACATGACTACTTGTGCACATAGTTTGACAGTTTTTTGTGATATTTACACAGTTTAAGTTTGTAAAATCACTGCACTTAAAGTCCTTTATTATTAAATAAACACTGAATAAATTGAAAAGCAGCTACTTTACACTTTTTATTAGATTAGTTGTTTCGTAGTTGCATGAAATCCTAGAAGATTACGTCTTGTATTTATTTCCTTGCATTCCCAAATCCAATTAATGGAAACCATTGATTTTGTTGATATTAGTTGGGCTCATCTGAAAGGACAAAAAGTAAAAGGCACTTTTCTAACTTTTTTTCTTTCTTTCCTCTCGTGGTGGATGGGTGAACACAGGTGGTAAGTTGGAAACAAACATGCAGGTTTTTGCTTCATTTGATTCTCACGTGTGTCTCTTTGTTTTAATAAATGTTATTTCTGACTCCTCTGACAGTTTCTGGTGGAATTGTTCAGCCTAGTGGTAAGTAGTTCACATTAATCCTGTAAATCCTTGTTAACAGTGAAAGTATGCTTACTGTGCTTATCTAAACATTATTATACTTTTTCTTTTTTTTACTTTACAGCTGGCACAGGTGTTGGTAAATATGTCAAAATCCTCTCATACTGAAATATATCAAAAATACTCAGAGGTTCATGATTTGGGCTTCATTCAAACATTAAACGTGACAAAACTTTTACTTGTGTGTTTCCCGTGTGACAGTTGGAACAGGAGTTGACGCTCCCACTGGTGGTAAGAACAGTTTTTCTTTTTCCTTTCTGTACGTATTCAACATGTGCCATTAAGCAACTTATTTCAATGGATCTTTTAACAAAAGCTTGTAGCATCTGTTAATCTGTAAAGTCTATGACAGAGGTGTCAAACATAAGGCCAGGGGGCCAGAATTGGCCGAATCCGGCCAACTGGACAGCTTTAGAGGAGGGCATCAATTTTGTTCTTTTAACTGTATTTTCAGTTAAAACATTGTGGTTTATACGTAAGGGACAGTTTGGACAATGAGCTACCAGAACTTTTTTGTAATCTCCTTACAGTGTCACACTGTCAGATTTATTTCATTTACTACTACAGCATTTGTTTATATTATAACAATATTTATTTCTTATCTCTGGGATTAAATATGCACTTAAACTTCTTTACACTAACAGCATGAGCTTTATGTAGCCCTTAAAGTGAAATGAGTTTGGTATACCTGCCCTATTACATTTATTATTACTGAAATTGCATTACTTGTCATTTTGACATATTTTAATGAATGTAACCGTTGCCTATGTTTCTAGTTGACACTTCACGCCAAGTTCAACCTGGTAAGTTTACGTTTTTAATCAAAATTGAGCAAAATGTACTGATTAATTTGTAATTTACAATAAGAAAGAAAAAAAAGAAAAATAAAAGATAAGTTTCACCCTATCACGCCTCACTCACTGGCCACAAAAAGGTGTTTTAACATTCCTCAGAGATTTTCGTCCATATTTACGTGATGGCATCACACATTTGCTACAGATTTGTTGACTGTACATGGATGATGGAAATCTCTCGTTACATCACATCCCAAAAATGGTCTATTCGATTGTGTACAGACAACTCAAGAGAAAAATGACAGGAGGCCAAGCTGAAGATGTTAACTTTGGAGACAAAGTTAGAGAAGCGAGGCTGAGATGGCTTCGACAGTGAATATGCTGGACAAAGAATGTATTAAAAAAAATGGAGCTGCCCAGATAGAGGAAAAGAGGAGAGCAAAAATGATTGATATAGTGAATGAAGACATGCAGAGGGTTGGTGTGAGTGTGGAGGATGCTAGGAACAGGGTGAGATGGAGGCAGATGATCCACTGGCCACACCTAAAGGGACTGCACAGATGTCCCTAATGAAGTGGCCAGTGAGTGTAATTCTACCCATTCTTGTGACTGTAATAGTTAAAGGAACTAAACACGATATGCTAAATTAAATTAAATGTATTAAAAATGTCAGAATAGTTGAGGATTTTAAATTAACTGATCAAACTGTTGTTTTCTAACTGGTTTTAATAGGTTTTCCTTTTTTTTACCTTTCTTTTTTTCATCACCCATGTTGGGCAGTTTATTATTCTATCTGTTATTTTAACTGGAGTTCAACAACAAGTCAAATATTTATTATTTTATTGATTCAGGAGCGCCGTGTTGTTTTAATCCCTCAGTCTCCTGGATGTTTTCTAACTTAAAGTTCATGAAAGTATGCTGGATCCATCTGGCCACATGGTGGAGACCAATACAAACATACCCGCTGTGGGGCTTTTTCTCTTTGACTGTAAAAGTAAAAGGCGCGGCTGTTTTCAGGTCCTGGTGTTGGAACAGTTGGAAAAGCACCCAAACCATTTATACCAGGTAAAGAGGAACTAGATATTTTAACTATCACTCATTTGTATGATAAAGCATAAGATGTTGTCTCTGATTCTCTTGCATGTGATCTGTTTATGTTTTCCTCACTCCTTCGCCACAAAATACTAGATGTGCATTTAAGGAGTTCAACTGAATATTGTCTGAATTTAGTACATAATATTTTAGCCATCTGTAGCTCACACCAAGCCTAGATGTTTATATCTGGATTTATACAGTTTGTAAATGAATTTGTATTTAAACGTTTCTAATTATTAGAGTTGTGCATTATACATATGATCAGTATGGCACAGTTAAAAGACTAAATTGTGACATATCACAGATTAATTTCAGCACTACTGTCATGTTTGCTGCTGCTGCTCATTACTTACACAAACACACAGACAGCATCTTACCCTGTCATTTTAGTCTCAATCCAAATATTGATTAATTTGTTTTTATAATCACATCCACTGTCAAGCTACACATGATGCATCCTTCTTAACGTGCACTCTCTGTGCAGACAGTTAACGATTCTTCAGCCTGGATCAATGAAACCAACAAAAAGCTGCATCAGGCCAATTATACCTGCAACAGACTGAATAGTCATCAGTTTTGTGCATCTGCTCGTTTGCACTTTTAGGGCATTTTACCTATTGTGCACTTTTTTTGCAAGCTTTGATGTAATTTTTTGAATAGAATTGTAAAACTGAGAAATTTTGTTGGTAACAGTAGACTCTCCTGATATATAATTAAAAATAAAAACAAACATTTTTTTTACTAAGATTAAAACACACAATATGACAAAAAATTTAACGTTAAAATATTATAAACTCTCAAGATAAAGTATTTGTTACCTTTACATTTTTTGGATTAATGTAAAGGATCATCAATAACACTGTGATACCCGAATAGAATCTGTTATTATTTTTGTTGACTGTTGATTTTGTTTCTCACTTTTGTCTGATGCCTATCGAGTAAATCTCCGTTTTTCCCAGTATTAACATGGCAGGGATTTGAAATTGCACATTATAACATGAAGTCTTCTGTTTGACGTTTACTCGTTTGTGCACTCAGGGTAAATGTTATGCCCAAACTGTTGATTTAACTAATTACATAGAAAATTTAATAAATGTAAATTTTCTGTGTAATTTTGTTACATAAGTACGTACATATTCAGTTTCTACAGAGTACATTTTATTTAATGATTAATCACTTGAATAAATAAACCTTTGATTTTTGGGGTCTTCTATTTTTACTCCCTAGGTACTGGCTATCCTTATGGAGCACCTTATGGAGGCAAGTTTCCTGTTTAAGTTTATTATGTTTTGGCTCTCATAGATTTTGTTTAAAGAGCAGT
This sequence comes from Aulonocara stuartgranti, assembly GCF_965226115.1. Lineage (NCBI taxonomy): Eukaryota > Metazoa > Chordata > Actinopteri > Cichliformes > Cichlidae > Aulonocara > Aulonocara stuartgranti. The sequence goes on from NC_138950.1 coordinate 19,899,392, forward strand.
GAGGTATATTTCTACTCTTTTTGTGCTTTAGTACCTTTAGGCACTGGACCCGGAACTGGACCCGGAACTGGGCCTGGAACTGGGCCTGGAACTGGAACACTGCCTGGAGCAAAGCCTGTGAAACCTCCAGGTACTCGAATCCATTTTTTCCTTCAAGCAACCAAACTGTTTTAGTAACTAAAACTACTTTTTAAATATACTATAAGACTAAAGCTTGTGCAAAAAACTTGCCTATAATCTTTTCTTTATCTATGAGAGACACTCTAATGTCTTATAATTATGGTGTAATCATTTTTATGCAAAACACAAAGTGGAAAGACACTGGATGAACAAAACCATTGTATGGTACGTCATACAGAACAAAATAAACAAAAAACATTTAAAAATGTAAATTCTGAATGAATGCATGTACAATATGTTTTATTTTAACACAAAGTGAGTAGTCAAAGAGTACTGAGATGTATGAAAGTTTCGACTGTCAGAATTGAAGAACTAATAATGGAATAATTAGATAAATACAGAGCGTGATAACTGCTGTCATGTTCGTGTTTTTGCGGAAGCTTGTGCACATGCAGTCTCAGCATTGTTGTGTTTTGTGTTTGTAGCTGTGGGTGGTGTTGGAGAGAGACCAGGAATCCCACTGGCTGCAGGAGGTTATCAAGGTCAGTGAGCCCTAAGAAAATTTACTTGCAGGAAACTAAATTATTATAACGTATTAGTAATTTTTAATTGGGAAATAAGAGTGCATCCTGCTTTTTAGCAGGACTTGTTGAAATCAGGGAACATCGTATTATCATTAGACCCTTTTTGTAATTCCTTCACTGAGCGTAACGCCTTCTCAAAATGTAGGAGATGAGTTATCTATTAGATGTCACCATGATTCAGGTGGATACACTCTGCTTGGACAAGGTATATATAAAAGGAGGCGAGCCTGTCAGCATTGATGCCTAATGTTTCCCTGACTTTAAAAAACAACAACAAAATCATCCAGTCCAGTGCACAAAGTGACAGTTGGTGAAGAGATGTCATCTCATGCCACTTCCTGTGCAGGAAATTGGCCAAAATGCTGATAAGTTGCTGTGCAGGGTGCAGCGTATCAGGAATGAGAAACCACTTTAAGGAAGGAAAACAACTGGGGCAATATTCAAAGAGTTTCTCATTCTTTATGTGGCTCTCAGTCCTAAGCAGGATGGCTATAGTAATAGATTAAAGGGTCATTGCATGTAAGCCAGTTTTCTCTGTGTGACAGGTGGAGTTGCGTATCCTGGAGCTGCAGCTAAAGCGCCGAAACCAGGTAATGTAACAGGCCCGGTACTGCTGCCGCACATCAAAGCACAATGTAAACATGGGAAATGTGCTGTGAATGTGTTTTCCTATAGCTTGTGGCCACTGTGTACTTTATGTTGAAAACACAGTTTCCCAGAAACAGTGTTTGGGAAAACGTCCACCTCACTTCCTCCTCAAATTAAGCCTCAAAAATTCAGTACTGGATCTTTTTAAAGTAGTTTTTGTTTTGTTAGCGAGTTGCTATCAAACCAAAATCACTAGATTTACTCAGATTACTTGTATCAAAAAGACACTTTGTAGACATTTACAGTACCATATTCTCTCTCTTTAGCAGAGTTTGTTTACCAGTGAGAAATGTGGCCTGAAATAAAGTGATTCAGCCATTTTTTTTTTTTTTTAAATCCAGCTTCTGCAAAGGCAAGCTCCACCAAGGGCAGTAATCCCTGCAGTATTTCTGTTCCGTTAGGAGTCTGTAAATGGAGCAAGTCAACAACACATCATTTTGCCCTGGAGACCATATTACTGTGCAGAACATCACTGTGGGATTGTTTGAAGATAACACAACCCCCCTGGGGAGTCCTGCCCTGAAATAGCAAAATTCTGCCAGGGGAAATTTGGATGAGGACGTTAATGTGACGTTAGCTGAGCCACTGGCCACATGCCAGTTTAGGGCCTGAAGCAACAATGCTGGAGTAATACACACAGGAAAAAAAACTACAATCCATAGAAATATGAAACTTAGAAAGTTGTATTTGCTGTATATCAGAAGAAAAGAAACATTTGAATTGTTTCTTTATTGTCTTTTAATTTGAGCAGGCTACGGCAATATTGGAGGTGGTGGCGGATACCAACAAGGTGAGGACCACAGTGACATTTTTACCACTCAGTCCCTCTCCTTTTTATTCTTAAGCAGCTTAAGATGATGCATATTTCTGTTCAGAAGTCTACAGCCATATTTACACTTGCACAGCTTTTAGACCTGCCTCTTCTTCTCTTCCTCTGCCCACCCGTGATGGATCATTGCAATCACACAGCAGCAGCCGACAGTGCCGCCTGCTCTCACTTCCCCACAGATACTGCCCGGCTACAGCTAGTCATAAAAACTGTGTCCTAATCCATCTCCCAGTGAACACAGACACATCCGTCTGTGTTACTGCAGATGGTTTAATAGCTTTCATTTTTGCAGCACAGTTTTTCCATCAGGGAGGTTTGCCAAACTGAGAGATCCGTAATTATGAAAATCAGGTCAAGTTGTCATATTCAGCGTAATGCTGGGTTGTTTAATCATAACTTACTTGTAAAACATTTAGTGCAAATGGATTTACTGCCAACACAAATAGATTCTATACATGAATCCAATTCTTATCGTGTGACATATTTTCTATCTGTAGGCCTGTGAGGTCTCCATTAAAAAGGCTTTTTCAAATTTACAGGTGTAGTTCCTGGTTACAGAGGAGGATACCCCCAGCAGTACTACCAAGGTAAAACAACTACTTCCTTTATGCACATTTTGATTAAAGTATATTGATGAATTCACAGCACACATTATGTTACATACTACCTGCTACCTGTTGTTGGTGATAAACACTTCTGTGTAGTGACCTTTTAAGGGCGCAGGTTGTGCCATAAATCAGTGTTGACAAATGACAAAATAGAGCCATTTATCTTTAGAAGGTGGGATCAAAGGCAGAGAACAGTGGTAGGATGTTTTAAGAGTGTGTGGCTGTATCGGAGGTGGACTTTCACCCAAGAATAAGAACTCCAAAAAAAGAGGCTCTAATACTACTTTTCAGTAAAGCAGACTGAAGTATACTCATGAGCTACTTTATTAGATGTACCTTGCTAGTACCAAGTAGGACCAATTTTACCTTCAGAACGGCCTTAATTGCTTGTTGCAAAGATTCATCATTCATTCATCAGCTGTATTGTCGCAGCAGACAATCTTTCCAGCCTTCTGTTGTTCAAGAAAAAAGAAAAAAAGATGCAAATCTTGGTTGTAACAAGCGGTTATTTGAGTAACTGTTGCTTTCCTGTCGAATCATGTGGTGATTCTCCTCTGACATCAGCAAGGCATTTTCAGCCAGACAACAGCAACCTGCTGGATATTTTCTCTTTTTCAGCCCATTCTCAATAAACCTGAGGCTACGTTCACACTGCAGGTCTTAATGCTCAATTCCGATTTTTTGATCAAATCCGATTTTTTTTTTGTCTGCTCGTTCACACTACAAATAAAATGCAACAGCAAACGCGCTCTAGTGTGAACACTCAAAGCGGCCCGCATGCGCAAAAGAAGACGTCAAACACAACGCGCTCTGTTTAGACCCAGACCAAACAATATTGTTTGACTGATGACCCTTAATATAAAGACTTCGGACTTCACGTTTCCCAATTTTTGCTTTAAGTTATTTTGTTATTTACATAATAATGTAAATAACCTAATAATGATCCTTATTGCTGTTTAAGAGAGGAGCGGTGCTTCAAAGGATAGTTGCAGATTTCTGTCAGAATCTGCAGATTATGCAGTACAAATAAAATGTTAACGTTTCTCCAACGTTGTCTTCCCAACAGTTTCACTGGACGGCCAGGAAGCGTTCGCGATGTCTTATCGGGCGCTTCTCCGGCGCTGATAATTGGCGTCTGTCTTGTGTCAGTGACGTAAAAGACGGATTTAATGCGACATGACCGTTCAAACAGCAGACACTTTCTAAAACATCAGATATGTATCGGATTCAGTACCACATACGAAAGTGACCCAGATCGGATTTGAAAATATCGGATTTGTGCCGTTCACACTGTCACACCATGATCGTATATGGGTCGCATAGGGTCCAAAAAATCTGATTTGATGCGCTTTCACCTGCAGTGTGAACGTAGCCTTAGACATGGTTGTTGGGGACAATCCCAGTAGCTCAGCAGTTTCTGAAATACTCTGACCAGCCAGTCTCACAACAAAGTCACTTAAATCAAATCGTCTTCTTTCATCATTCTGATAAGCAGTTTGAAATTCAGCATGCCGTCTTGACCCTTGGCTGATTAGATATTTGCATCAACAAGCAATTGAACTGGTGTACCTAATGAAAAACTGTAATTCACAGTACATTCATAGCACTGATAACTGCATTGCTAAAATAAACCTGCCTCCACCGAGCGGAGGATTTGGCGCACAGATGATTGTTTAACTGTTTGTCCTTGTTTCTGGATCAGGGGCCGGATTAATGCTGCCTCCACTTTAGAGCTTAAAGAAAAGGAGAGGGGAGCAACAGAAGGTTTTCTTTTCTTGCAACAATATTCACATGCCGAAAATGATTCGGAAACCACATTAGGAAAAATATTACCTGATTACCTCATCGGTATTTATTCTTCCCTCTCCTTTCCTTAATGTCGGCCACTTTCGCAGCTTCAGCTTTTGCACAGTTTCCATGTCATGCTTATTATGACCTCTTACTCGTTAATCTACAGTAGAGATATCTACTGTATCCTCTTATCCAACTAAAAAAAAAACATATTAAACTTTAAATATCTGGAATGTTTTAGTTTAATTTGAATTTGATTAATTATTCATAAATATTTTTGACTATCCTAAACACTGAAGGTTTTTTTTTTTTTAGACCAAAAGGATTTGTGAACTTTTCCATTTTAAGTTAAAAATAATTAAACAGGTCAACCCACATTTTACTGACATTTCTTCAGTTTAAGCAGACAAACCTTATGCACCTCTATCCACAAGATTAAATGTCGGTATTATAAATACAAAACACAGACAGGAGAAGACTACTGTCTGCATAAAATCTGGTCACTTGTTTGCACTGAAAATGTGTCTGGAACAAACAGCTCAGCTCTACGTTTAAGTGCCTCCTGTGCGATCCTCTATAATGTCAACAGTTTAATTCTAACCACATCCTGGCTGAGAGAAATGAATCCACCTGTGTGACAGACCCAAAGTGGTTTCATCCTATCATTGCTCTGCTGACACCTACTCTTGTATTTGTCTTTCCTGTTGTGTAGGATATGTGCCAGCCCCGCTGACTCCTCAACAAGGTACCAAAACTCCACGTCCTCTCATTACATTACTTCACACATGCAAAAAGAAAACTTTATTTTTTTGCACATTATAAAGGCATTGTTTCAGTGAGCGACTGTTCCCTGAAGCTCTGCTCATTTTCCAGTTTATCTCTCATTAAATCTACTTTTTGGCAGAGCACGCCAACATGCCAGATTATCGAGATGAGTTTGGAAAATGGGTGTGTGCTGGTCAGTGCAGATGGTGCAGCTCAGCCCGTATGATGAACACACCATAATCTGTATCTTCCTGAACTAAATTACTCCTGCGAGTGGGATAATTTCATAGAAAGCGCATGCTATTTTAGAGGCTATAATATCATTCGTTGGATCACTCAAAGTACCTGACATACAGCTTTCAAGGGCTTTCAAGTCTCTGAATGAAATCTGAATCAGGTTTATTGACAAAACTTTAGCCAAACCAGGATTTTTTTTTTTATAGAATGCCCTGAATAAGCATGTGTTAGTGTAACATGTTACTTATAACGTGACTGGAGGATCATTAAGAAGATTAAGATATAAGAACTGTAGACAGGAAGAAAATGTTCTTGTGCCTTGAGGTGTAGGTCCTAATGTGCTGCAACCCCCTGCCAGAGGCAAGTGACTTAAAAAGCTCCTGTGGGAGAAGTGCAGATTCCAGCCAGTTGCCTTCTTAGTAGAGCAGTGGAGTGTGGAGGGGAGACAACCCTACACATGAGAGTAACTAGGAGAAGTGGATGACAAGATGCAGGTGAAGATAATCAAAGACAATTACACAGGAGAAGTACAACTAAAGTCAAGAAGCTAGAGATGGGTATCTATCAAAATAAAACAGGAAGGAAGAATTGTAACTAAATGGGGGAACACAGACATGTGAATGAGCTTAACATATGGGATCAACACAGTAAGAAGAAGATAAGATAGGAAACAACTCAAACTTTAATCAAGAATAATTTCATGTTTCTATGGTGAACATAATTAAATCATGTAGCATCTGCATGAAAATCCGCAACTTAATTTGTATCATGTCATCTCAACAAGATCAATCTAGTAAGAGTGGTTCGTTGCCTGGACTCACGAAATTCACAAAATCACATTAGATGTCAAACTGCAGGAAAATCGCTGGAGTTTTAAGAGGCAGATAACTACACCCACACCAGGTGTATGCTATCGCTATTTATTGTGGTTTAACATGTCAAGGAAAAAAACGTACAGAAAATTCTGCATCAAGCCTTGCAATCATAGTTTTCCTAGTTTTGTTAAGCCTGGCTTGACAGCTTGGTGGCACGATGGTTAGTGCTGTTGCCTCACAGCAAGAAGGGCCTGGGTTCAAATCCACAATCTGGCTGATTTGCAGTGTGTAATTAGAGTTAGGTTAATGGGTAATTCTAAATTATCCATGAATGTAAGTGCAAATGGTTGTTTGTCTCTATGAAATCATCAACCCTCATATTGGTTCATTAAGCAAGACTAGCAGTTATTAACAAAGTAGTCGTTCAAACAACAAGATTTCATTGTGTTTTCCTAAAGTTTTTAACTTGTGTAGAATGAATTAAAATAAATTTCACTTTATATACTTCAATAAATCACTTAAAGTCAATGTAAGTATACTACATTGATCCAACGTAATCTGATTACATTAAACCACCAAATGTCAAATGTGTTGGTTTGACATGGTCATAAATGGGTTATTGTACTTGGTTAAATCACATGGAAAAAGGTGCCATGATTAAATTGTATTCATCCAACAACAGAATTTTTTGAGTGCAGGCAGACTCATCCCCACCTTTGATTAGCCCGATCGAGGTAGCGTCATCTGCTAATTTCATAAGGTTGACTGACTGGAGGTGGAGCTGTTGGTATGCAGGAATAAAATGAGGGGAGAAAGTATGTAGCCTGTAGGGGAACTGGTGCTGGTGGTCTGAGACATGCATGCATTTTCATGTCATGCCATTACATGACCAGTGAGGGTTTTCACATCCTTCCTTGGGCTGGTGGATAGTGGAGCAGTCCCACAATGATGGGACAAAATGATCTTTGCTAAAGTACTTGTAAAATCAGTGTGCCTTTTAGCAGCCATCCTAAAAAGTATTTCACAGTCACCAGGACTCAAAAACTTTATATGTAGAAGTTTATTATAAATATCATTCATCTCATCTTGGTGGTGTTGATTAGATTAAGATAAAGTTCTTGTCCAGTATATCAGCAGCTGTCTGTCATATATCACCTACCTTATTAATATAACTTGCTGAGCCGGTCTGCAGTGCAAACTTCACTAGTAAATCCATCTACAGTTTAATTTCCAGCACCCGTGTTTGGAGGCAAGTGTCTCCTGCCTTAAACGGCATCCTTACAGGGAAACGTGAACTTATCAAATGTGAACTTTGATAAGACATGCCGAGAAAAAGACAAGTTCTTAAACATTTATGCACTAGAAGAACATTTTGTTGAAAGCAAATGAATCATATTGGGGTTTTTTTTGTTTTTTGAAAGTACCAAATTTTACACAGAGAAAGTTTTTCTTGTAGAAATAGAAACAAAAACCCACAAAAAAGCCAAGAGAACAGTTGGATATTCAAATATATGCGTGGAAAATAGAGGGACAGATCTGCCCAGTGTCCAGTCGGATAATCTTCTGGCAAACATTAAGGCCAGTACCCTCAGATTGGAAACATAATAACCAATATTGTTTTGTTGTTTTGCAGCCAAAGCAGCAAAGTACGGTGCTCTGCAGGGCTTCCTTGGTGGCGCAGGTGGAGGAGGAGGCGGAGGATTCTATAGAGGTAAAAGACCTGTGCACATTGTTGAAGAAGCATCCTGAAAAACAGAAGTTGCTGCAAAGGCTAAAATGTTGCCGGTGTTTGCTGTAGGTGGCGTTGCAGGATGCCAGGGCAAATACTGTGGGAGGAGGAAGTAGAGGATCTCTCGAGATCCAGTGACCTCAAGAAACCATGGTGCTACTGCATGATCGAGAATGTACATTTTATATGCAAAGCCCCATTAGACAACCTGTAAAGATGTTTGTTTTTATTTACTTGACTTCAGTGTCTGTTTTTACACAAACCCACCGACCCAGAATTTTGTACATGTGACGTATGTTATTGACAGTGCCTTTTAATCATTAACGTGTTCAAGTTAACCAAGTTAATTCTGTACCGCACCGGCCCACCATGTGTCGCTGCGTCCGTGCACACACGCCTGCACGTGTGTGTATTGTTTGTTTGAAACTCTGTCTGTACCATCGGCTGTCAATGTCACCCACAAGTGATTTCCCTTTCTGCTTTAATCCTAAACTAAATCAAGGTGATCCGTCTCACTGGGCAGCACAGGGCTCGTCTGCTCCTCTCTGACCTGTCACAGGGGTGGGGTTGGTCATAGCTAGGCCGAAATCTGATGATATCCATCCAATGTCAGTGCGGTTCCTGGCTCCCCATTTTCTCTGCTGCCATTTTTAGGCCTGCTGGGTATAAAGCGGTGGTAACTGGGGCTCCAGCCAACCCATCTGCTCTCACCAACTTTGCTGATTCTTGTTGCTGTGCAGTTCAGTGTTCTCAGCTTTTTTGTGTTAAATGTTGCCAAACACTTTCTGCTGAAGACAGTCAAAAAGCAGTGGGTTTAAATATCAATCAGACACTGCTTTGGTATGTACGCGACGTGTATGTGCGTGTGTGTTTCATTATGTGTCGTGTTTAAGTCTGCTTCAAATGTTTAGTCTCATTTACATTTATGTAACTGGTCATTATTCAAGATTTGCGGCACCATGATTTGACTCATAGCTTTTTTGTTATCAGGAATGTGTGAGCATTAAAAAAAACAATCCTTTGCTTTTGCATTTATTCACTGTTATTAACTGTAATACAGATTAATACTTTGTTTTAATGGGAATGCCGCTGTGTTTATGTGAGGCACAAAATCCCTGTTCTTTATTTACTTGAGCTGCTTTAAAAAAAACAAAACCAAAGGCTTTACTGACCAAAGGTTCATGAGCGCTGTTGCCAAGTGACCCCCATCTCTTCCCGTAACTGTGTACTGTATTTTGTACTAATTTGATGGCTTCAGTTCCTTCACTCGGTGCTGTGTAAGAACTGTCTTTGAGCCTCGCTGGGTCAGACCTTGTCTTATGTGGCGTGGGATACTCTTCATCTTTATTTAAAACTGTTTTTATAAGGAGGAACAGTGTGGTTTTGCACTTTTTATGTTTCCACGGCACACATGTGACTTGTTCCCGGACATCCCGGCATTTTATTTGCTTTAACAAATAACAAAATAAAATGTGTTTAAAGAACACGCGTCTTCTTATTCATTACTTCTTCCTGTCCGTCCTGAGGGCTGATCAAAATCACCCGGTGGGGAGTGTCGAATCAGTCCAACGCTGGAACAATAACCTGGGTTCAAGTCCTGCCTGTTTTAGAGCTTTTTTTTCATATGAGTTCTGTTATTGTTCCACTAGGAAAATGAATCACTTATCAGATTTATTGTATGTGAAGGATTTCTTCTCTATAATGAAAACAAACCTCAGGTTAGGTGCGAACACTTTGCCAGAGTATGGCGACTATGAGCTGTGTTCTTATTGTGCCAGCTGGAAGTAATGAACTCATACTGCTGTTCCCTGAAGATCTCCTGGGAGAGCCACTGACCCGTGATCCACATCCTGTAAAAGTAGCTTACACTGTTGTTCCAGGAGCAGAGGCTTTACTGCAGACATAAAACAATGTCACTGTGAAACTCTAGTCGAATTCTGTTTTTCTACAGCTGGCAATTACACATTTCTGTAAATCTATTTGCTTGATTTTCCTAGTGTTAGTTAGCTTGCTTAATTTCTAACAGGAAATAATGTGTTTGTGTTACTTTAGGCAACATGTAATCGGTGTAGGCAAACCCTTTGTACATACGTGTACTAAATCAGTTACCTGGCGACCTGCCGCTGGGACAAACAGATCAAACCTCTGGCCCTGGCTTAGCTATCCCACTCCCATCTCCCCATACCAACACTCCTGACGCTGAACCAGCGACACTGATTCTTGAAGAAAAAAAATAAGTTTTTTTTAATATCAAAAAATGTGTCTAATTGCAGGAAGCCCCTTGGGAAATACATATATTTAATAATAATAATAATGATAGCCCACATAAACTGAGAATTTTTTTTAAAGCGTGCATTGCTCTGTGTATATTTTGCACACTGCCGGCTGCAGGTAGCTTTAAGAAGCGTTAAGTTCATCATGTCTAAGCAATGAGGAGTTTTAAGCAAAAATATTTCAACTTGGTGTCCACTAATGCTATACTCACACATGAGAAAACAGTGTTTGGAGACTGCAGTATAAGCAAGATTACTGTGATTTGTGTGCTTTGAAGACGGAGACCGGGTATGCAACCACCCGCAGTGAGCTGCCGTCCTCGTTACCATTTTATTGCTGTCTTTAGTGCGATAAGACTGAATCAGTCTGCTATGAATCTGCTGGCAATTACATGTTAATACTACAAACCTAATTATACAAACCTGTTGCCGTCTACATTTACATAAGTCATCCAGTGGAAGTGAGTCCCTTACTGCAAAGAGACGTGTTACAGAGGTGTTGAGGTCATCCAGACTCACTCAGAGTTACAAAAAAAGGGGGGGGGGGGGGGGGGATCCATCGTCACCACCACGTGGAGCAGGTGCAGAGCCGAAAAAATGTAAACATAGAAAAGAATTAACACACACTGCAGAGCTCCAGCTTCCTTATTTATTGCATCTAGTAGTGTGTGACGTTTCGACTACGTCTGCTTTTCTTCAGATAATGACACGTAGGACGGCACCATCTTAAATCGTCTGTGATAGATCACATGACCATGACCAATGGCAATAATATCCAATCAGAACCATGTCTTATAGGTCTCACTCAGATTTATTCCAATAGGTTGATAGTCTGTCTGCATTTGAATTTGAGTTTGCCATTTTATGTCCACTCTAGTGTCACATGGTAGACCTGCACCTCAACTCGCCTCCGTATTTGTTGTGTGAAATTGGCACTAATTTCTGTGCGTTTCAGAATTGCTGTGAGACGGTGGCTGATTGGGTTCTTTTAACTGAAGCTAGTTATATTTGATTGTTCTTACACTCTGGTCCTTTGATATTTCACACTACAAACGCTGCTGTTTCACTTGTGGCCCTTTGTGCAGGTATGTTAAAAATTCCAGACTGAAGAAGGTTTGAATTAAAAATATTTTTTATGTTTGCATTCTGCTGTGGTTCTGTGCTTTGTACAATTGAAATTCAGAGATGATTCGGTGATATAATCATGCTGTACACACAGAATCCGTGTGTTACACTGAACCATAAAGGAAAATGGACGTGTTGACTGCGTTGCATTTAAGCAATGACTAAAATCAGTAATTACCATTTTGTAATTTCTGAATTGTGCGCTCAGGCTTCCGTTTCGTGCCTGCTTTACACTTCTTCGCAGAGCTAACTGATTTTATGGCTCCTAAATTAAGCCCCAGTTAATCTCATGAACAGCAAATTTCACGATTTAGACATCTAATAAAACCTCAGTTTTTATACTCCTGACTACACTGCAGCTGCTTTTAGATTTGCCTTCATGGGTTTAAAACCAGCCAACCACTTCATTTTATTTCCCTTCGTTACAGCTTCTTTTTATGTTGCACCCTTTGCTTACACTTTGTTTGCACTTCTATGAGACACTTAGCAGCTACTTCCAGCACCTCCACCTATCCCATATCTCAACCCCTTTCGCCACTATCACGCATCAACGCGTTAATATTTTACCTGCCTTTCTACAAGAGCGCACTCTGTCTACTTGTAGTTACCTTGTAGTTACTATGGTGGCGTTTCTGCGCCGTCTCCCCCCACCTACCCCTCTCCCCTCCGTCCCTCCTCCACCAGACTTTATTAAGCAGGGCGTGTTTGTGGTTGGCCAGCCCCCTGTTTCCTCCGCACTGCTCGGCAGCTTCATTGGTCAGCGCCTCTCTTGAATGAAGCGCCGCAGAAACGTGCAGGCAGCGGGCAGAAGGAAGCTGTGTGGGCCGCCGCAGGGAGCGACCGACGCGCAGCGACACGACCCCCGGGCGCGTTGCGGTGTGTGTCGGTGAACACCGTTTATCCGTCGAGCAGAGGCAGTTGGCTCTCTCCCGGAGCTCCGCGTGTGAATGAGGTTGATGCTGCTCTGTTGCACCTGGAAGGACGAACGCATGGGAGAGGAGGAAGGTAAGGACCTGCGTGCTGGTTACGCGCTTCGGCTTTTGGGGCGGGCGATGCGGAGACCACGGCGCACTCCCTGCTCCTCGAAACGCAGAAGATGCTCCAACAGAAAAAAAAAGCTGCACACTGCACCGTTTCTGTGTTTACTGTACAGAAATAGGTTCGTGTGCAGGGAGCGCCAGGCTGTGCCGCAGATGAAGCCATTCTTCGAGTGGATGCGGCCAGCATGTTTGTATGCAACGTTCACCCTCAGGCCACCACCACACTCTTCATCTGCCGCCAGCCTTCTCCAATAATCCAGCATGCAGTGCTTATAAACAGGTTGTTACGTGAGAAGTAACTGTCCTTTAAGAGCTTCCTTCATGCTGTGTGAAAACACACAGATGGCAGAGTTTCCTGTTGTGCCTGCACCAAACTAAGACTCCCACAGACTCCATGATTAACATAGGTGTGTGACCGGTGTAGATTTAATCGTTTAAAGCAGCCAGATAACCTTCTGATCTCATTATTAATGAAGCTGTTTTAATTGTATGTTTTTTTAATTCATTGTTTTCTGGATAGTGATTCAGGAAGCTATGGCTCGAACAGCTGGTAAACCACATTGTTGATCTATGTGTGTGTATTTTGGCATGTGGTGTGAGATAACTGTGCACACCGAGCTGTCAGTCAGCTTCACTGAGGTGAACAATGGGCGTCCTATGTAAGGTTTCACTTTGCATTGCAGTGTGGTTAGCTAATCTGGAAGTGTCTGCTTTAGGTCAGAGCGGGCGGGGCGTACGCACCTGTACCTGCACAGGTTTTACAGTTTGTGCCAGAATGTAGGTGTGTTTCTGTTTGCCTTGGCAGCCCTGTCTGAAGTCAACAGGAGGAAAGAGATCATGCAGAGAAATGCTCCACAATAAAAAATGCTATAAAAAAATTAAAAAAAAAGATGGTAAAAAAGTGTTTAAAGAGAGAAGGCTGGAGGAGTGAAGAAGAAAAGCATTAGCACCAGACATCAGCACCCAAAGCTCTGCCAAAATGGCTTTCAGTTCACAGGATGGATGAATAATTGAAGCTGTTGTGCAGAGTTAAGTTTTATCAAGACTCTTCCACCAGTATCCAGATTTCATATTGTGGCACTTTTGAACTTAACCTTGGTCAAAATTGGGCCTCTTTATAGCTGCTTTGTATGTGGAGAAGTACTCTTGTTACTTCTTGTTGAAATGCCATGATGAAGAGGTGCTACGCTCGGCTGTTACTCTGAGGTGACAGTCGTGATGTTACTCTTGGGTGTACCGCAAGTTCAGGAGCTCAGCAGTGAGAGTAATGCGGGGGAACCTGAAGCAGTAGCATCTGTGCAGTTTTATTCTTTACAAATCAAAACAGCATCCCCACGGATGGAATGCTTTCAACTGGCTGCCATGTTTGTGTTTGCTGTTACTCACTGAGTCTTGCCGTGTGACTTTTTTTAGGCAAATTAACTCAGGCAACAAATGCATCTAACACAGCATAACGTTGGCCGCCGCCTCGCCCTTTGCACCAGATGAACCCTTACTGCAGGATAAATCGTCCCAACTCTGCCAAATTGCTTTTTTCCTGAAACTCTAATCATAATGAAGATTTTCCTAAGAGGTGGAATCTTTGATCTGCAGCTAATAACATTCCTCTCATGGAAACGACTCTTATCAGGAAAGAAGTAGAAGAAAGCCGATGTCTGGTTTAAATTGTAAGGAAAATATAAAATGTTATTAGCAGGCATGTTATTAGCCTGCTAATAACTATGTTATTAACTATGTTATTAGCAGTTTTGATGATAACTACATTATTTTAAAAGCGTACATCTACCTGCCATCATTTTATGCATCATCTCAGTTTCTCTTTAGTTTCTTTGTGTCGTTTCCTGCTTTTACAACACGCACCCACGCCTCCACACTCATGGTGCGTTAAATTTGAATTTGAAAGTAGGAATTTCTGAGTTTCCAGTTGGGAATTTTCATCTGGAATGGCCCCCCTTAATCTGAAGTTCCGAGGCAAATACAATGCAGCATCATCATCACCCTGATTTCTACACTCGATTAGTTTTGGACTTGTTAGCCAAGCTTGCTTAATAGAATAGCTCATTTCAGCTGCTCCCTTATTCACAAAGGGGTCGCCACAGCAGGGAGCTCCACATGTTTGACGTGGCAGATTCTCACACTAGATGTGACACCCAAGTGAGTCTGTCTCTCCTCTGGGACTGAACCAGGTATCTTTCGCGTGATAGAGATATGTGTAAACCATTACACTATAGAGCAGCTGTAGAGCTGCCAAAACAGTGTTTCCACCGTTTCCTCATACCCTTTCGAGCAAGGTTATGGTAGAACATCGTTAATACTTGTGCTGTGGCTCATTCTGTGGCCTTTTGTACAGGTAAATTGTGGGGGAAAAAACCCAAAACAACAAAAAAAAAATGGAAAGTTTATGACTAGAAAAAAGGGATAAAACATCCAATTAGAGGTAGGTTTGGAAAAGTAAAATAAAAGCCTTTTATTACTGAGCATAACTACCTTTGGAAACCTGGATGTTTTATGCCTTTTGGTCATAATATTTCAATTTTTCTCATTGCCAAAGTTTGAATATTATCCTATAATTCTAGGCAAAAAATTGTGTTTCTTTAAATGTTATGATTTTTTTTAATAAACAAGAGTTTTTCTATTAAACAGGGCAATGCAGCAAATTAGTGGTTTTGCCCCTGCTGAGCCGTATGCTCATTAAAAATGCCCCTTCAGATGGTACATCGTTTCTGCTCTGGTGGTAACGGTGGAGGAGACGCTGTGTGGTGTGTTTGTTTGAGTTGTGTGTTTTTAGAGCTGGGTTATAAACCAGCAGTGATAATTTGCATAGCCAGATAAGCGGTGGAGAAGGCATACAGACAGAGACACAAACACACATCTCTTTGTGCGAACTGTTTATAACTTTATGTTTAATGAGCTTTAATATGGTGATATCAGCACGTCGGTCTCCTGTCATTACAGCTGGAGGAAGTTTGCCCGTGTGCGCGGGATGCAAACAGAGGATCTACGATGAGCAGTACCTCCAGGCCCTTAACAATGACTGGCATACCGTCTGCTTCAGGTACTTTCAGCACAAACAGCAAACCAGACTCAACATATAAACCCAGACTTTGAGTGCACACACGTCTTTAAGTCTCACTGAGTTTTTGGCCACTTGGGAACAACACTGAAATATCACAGTGCATCTTGCTTATTTATCCATCCTACAAGTCCATCCAGCTAGAGCAAATACAGGTCAAAAGTTCACTGGCGTTTAGCGCTGTTCATAGAGTCGACCTGAAGGGGAATTCTGCCTATCAATTAGCTGCTAAATGTTCCACTGTGTTCAACAGCCGGTTACCAAGTGTCTGCTGAATGGTATATTACTGTGATTAATATATCACTCATTATTACTGCTTTAAAGGACAGCGAAGGAGTGAGTGAAGTGAGTTAATGGTTGCACATATAAGGCATAAAAGTACCCTAGAAAATAAAATAAAAATACCAAATATTTGCTGTTTTCAGTGTTTAAAAGTCCTGTGAGTCCACAGTCCAGTGAAAACCCTTTCTTTCTTAAAATACTGGTTCCACAGGAAAATAAAGGCTAAGCAGTAGCTGGATGTTGCTAATCATATCCACTGTCTGTCTGATCATCAGTTTACAGGGCTGAAGCATTCAGTGTAGGTTAAAGAGCCCGACGGCATGGCTTAGGCTTGAAAGGTTTCATCTGAACAAACCACAAGGCTTCTGGAATAATGTCCTTTGGGCATGTTTGGCTGTAATGTACAAACACCTCATAGCAGCAAACAGGCACGGTGGTGGAGGGTGATTATTTAGGCTTGTTTTCCAAGCATAGAACGTGGGCACCTATTAGTTATTAAGCTGATGATTAACTTCTCTGTACATCAAAGTATTCTAGAGTCAAATATGAGGCCATCCATCTGACAGCTAAATACTGACGCAAACTGCGTCGTGCAACTGGTCAGTGATTCCAAACACAGCAGCAAAGTCCAGACCGAACTGAAATGTTGTGGCGGGACCTTAAGAGAGCTGTGCAAAAAAAATGCTTGCAAACTTCAATGAACGGATGTAATGTTGTAAAGAAGTGTGGGTCAAAATTCCTCCACAGAGATGTGAGAGACTGATAAAGTTATTCCTACTAAAGGTGGTTTAATGAGCTAGTTAATCATGGGGAATATTTATTTTTCACAGGACTGCAGAGAGTCCCGTGAGAAACTTTATCTTTCACATGACTGTGCGATTAAAAAAAGATCAGGTTTCAGGATGTTAGATAAACCAGTTTATTCATATCACCTTGGGAAACTGTAATAAAAATATTAAATGGGAGAAATAGCTGGCAAGTTGTGTAACAAGTTTAGTTTTTTGTGGTTTCAATGTAGGCTTTGTACTGCAGCATTTCCTGGAATTGCTACTGTTACAGACTCGTTCCCAGGCATGTCTGTGCCTGCTTGTGTTTTCTTTCATTTCGAGGAGCTAAACGTTTTCGTGTTATTGCCCATAATCACATCTTGTTCCTTGTTTAATCTTTCTTCACTGTAATGCTAACACAAGTATCCTCCTCCCACCACCTTTTCTAAGAAAATCTCCTTAAATCTGATCTGTATTTTTCTCACAAGCGTTTCCTTTTTGTGGGTGAAGGTAAAGGTAAAGTTTCAGATTTTGCTGTGTTTTCTTGTACTTTTAGTTTTTGATGAATTCTGTAACAGACATAACCTAAAGTAGTCCTGGCTGCAGACCTGCGTCAGACAAGTGATAATGTCGAAACCTTCACATGATGCAGTAATGAAACTTTACAGGTGCGTAGCTGAGATCAAAATGAAAATTTGGTGTTTAAAGATGGGTGTGATCTAATTCACAAACACTGAGCAAAGACAGACATTGGCATTGTGGCTGTTGAGACATCTTCTCTAGTTTTGACCTGTAAAATTACAATGTCATGACACCTTCACAGTAAAGAAATTGCAAAAGATGCAGATACACATAGACACAAAGTCACTAGCGGTTTAAACAAGTCCTGACTGGCTTACAGTCAAATGTGTGCTTCTGAAAAATGACATTTAACAATCTGAGAGCTGAGTCAACTCCAACCCTAAGCCATTACATTTTGTAATTTGCCTCACTTATAAGTGTCTCCTTTAACATTTTGCTCACAAAATATGCGTACTCGATTATTTTTATGAAACTATTTTACCCATCGTGTATGAGAAAAGTGGAGATGGGTAATAATTCAGGTCCGTTTCCACTTCTCTTGTCTATGGTGTGCCACAAGGTTCTGTTTTGGGACCTTTATTGTTTCTTTTATATTTGTTCCCTCTTCAGTACTTTTCGAGCACTTTTAAAAACTTTTCCTATCATTGCTGTGCAGATAACATTCAGTTGTATCTCTCTTTTAAGCCACACAATATTTTTAAGCTTCAGGCGCCATTGAAAGTTAGATGGTAGACCTTTTTCTCCAACTTAATGAAGAGAATATAGAAGTGCTTGTTTGTGCTCCTGACAGATTTAATGAAAACTAGGTCCTCTGGCTACATTTGCTACATTTTTTGTCAGGAACCTTGGGATGACCTTTGACTCTCCTTTCACTCTGGATGGTTACGTGAAATCTCTGGTTTGCTCCTGTTTTTTATCACTTAAGAAATACCCCCAAGCTGAGTTCCATTGCGACATGCTCTGACCTCATCACATCTGGATTTCATCATGGCTGCAAGACTTTTAACTATTTTTCTAAGTACTCACGTGTCGCACTGTTGTTAATTCAGTTCCATTAGCTTCAGAGTCCACTGGTTTTTGCTTTTGGAGCTCTGCGTGGACAAGCACCAGCAAACATCAGACAACTTTTACATCCATATGTCCCCAGTAGGCTTCTGAGGTCATGTGATCAAGACTTGCCATAACAGCTTTCTAATAAGCTGGTACTTTACCACATTACCTAAGCAGTTTCTGACGCGTGCTCCACAGCTGTGCGCTCAAAATACTCACAAGTCCAAACTTTGCCTTCGCCTCTTCATGCAATTCTTGTCCCAGTTGACTATCAGTTATGCAGCCTAACCTTACATTGTTAACTGTTGCATTTTTGACCTGAACGATTTAACCCCTTCCCCTTAAATCCCCTTAAATGCAGTAACCCAGCAGGTAACTGCCCCATAGTGTGCAAAAGACCAATAACAACAAAAACAGCATGTATAAATAAAACTTTATTTAATTCCTAAAAACATACAATACTTATAAAAAAATTTATATTGTCTTTAAGTTTGCCATATGAGTGCTGTTCTCTGTACTTTGACTTCATTACAGATAGTTACAGAAACGTTCAGACTTGACCTGTCTGAAAACCTGTTACGCAATTTTATTTACACAAACCAGAGCAACTCATAGAGGCACTCGCATACCTGAAGTTGCTCAAGACTTTTTCTCCTAATCAACCAAAAGGAGTCGTTCTTACTCCGATGAAGCATACGTTGGTTGAACTCTTGCGTCAAACCTAAAGCCACCCCCATATGAACATTTCTACAGTCCGTGGATTTGGAGAAATGAACAAGCAGGTTTTAGTTTCTGACTCAGATTCTGGTAACTTGCACTACACCATGTTGTGTGTGGGCAGAGAGACTGTGTGTGTCTCTGTGTGAAAGAAATCTATTAACATTTTTGAATTTTAATTGATTTTCATGAGCAGAACTGATCCTATCCTGGTAGACAAAACACAGAAGTTTTTAACATTTCTGCAACTGAATATCAAATGTTGGAGCTTGCATTAGAGTCCAGATCCATCCATTCATTAAATAGATTTAATATTTAATAGGTCAGTCTTCTTCTGTATAAACAAGCTTCCAGCTATCACAAAAGACTTTATGGTCTGAAAGGAAAGCAAAGAGTGTTGTTCGTCTCCTGTTACTTTTCATCCTCTCTGTTAAATATCTTTCATTAGGAGCTCTTATGTTAAGACTGCTGCATGCTGTCCTAAGTTTAAAAGAAAGTTAAAGTGCAGGCGTCACTTAACATTCAGTCAATGCAGCCGCCTTGGGTCATGTGACACGAAGCTCGGAGCAGACAAATTAAGACGTAGTCGCAGATGTTTCAGATGCACTAATGGTGATCGATTCCTTCAGCAAGGCAGAGCCAAGGAAAAATGTGTTTTTATGAAATACCAGAAATAATCAGGTAGATTTCTGGGAGGAATTTCCCTGTAGTAAACATATTAATTCTGTAGATTTCCTCCATCATTTCGCTACTCCTTTTAGTGGTCGCCACAGCGGCTCATCTGCCTCTATCTCACCCTATGCCTAAAATCCTCTGTCACACCAACCCTCTGTGTGTACTCCGTCGCTACATCCATTTAGCTTCTCTGTGGTCTTCCTCTTTTCTTCCTGCTCAGCAGCTCCATATTCAGCATCCATTGTTTAATATTTTCCTAATTAAACTAAACTGGATATAAACAGTCCAGGACTGTCACTTAGTTTCGCGAGTGGAGATTATTAACTTTAAAAGTGGGCTTATTTTTAAATGACTGTTTAGTTTTTTTGATTAACAGGACACAAACGCTGTCGCTGCTTTTCTTACTGATGATCTTATGTAACGTTTCCTTCTCTTTCTCTCGTCTCTACTCATCTCACATCCTTCATGGAGATAACCTTGTTTGTGAGAAGCAGGAGAACAAACAGCCACTCGCTGAGGAGTCCTCCTGCTGTTTAAGCACTCAAAGCTTCACAAGTCAGCCTCCGTGCCTCTGATCACTATTACTTTATCTTGTTTTTTTTTAATTTCATAATTAATTAAGAAAAGAAAAAATAATCTGAGACTGAAAAGATGATTTCTGAGTGGGTTCTGACCAAGATAGAAAACAGCTCAGGCAGAATAGTGCATATAAACACATGCACACAATGGTTTACACATAGAAGTAAATTAAATGCATAAATAATGAAGTGTACTGACGTGAGGATTAAAAATGTCTTAACTAAAGCCAAAATAAGCACTGTAGGTCAAACAGGGTCAATGATGGTCACGTATAACAGATGTCACTACCAGATGTGACTTCCTCCAAATGTACTATAATTCATCCTCAGCAGTTTGAAAACCAGCTTTTCAAACTGTTGTATAAACAGAGGTTTTTTTTAGTGTGTTTTAGGGTTTTTTTTGTTCCACACTTTGTTATCCCCTTTCCCAACCACACTGCCTACATTACCCTGAATGCAACTCAGACACCGATGTATATTCACAGATTTGGGTGCGCTATCATGAAAAAGTACAGACATGAAAACTACAATTCATCCAGTGCCCACTTGAGGCTGGCTGCAAGTGAGTCAATTCAAACAGACTCCCGTGGTCAGTTTTTACATCAATTTGTAATGTTTGTGTATTCTGAAGACAGATAATACGGCCTGCTGTTAGGAACAGGGCACCCTGAGATCTCTGCCCCATTTTTAGAAGTGAAAGTGAGGTACTTGGTAGTTCATCCACCTTTACTGTTTATGGATGCAGCATGCTAACCAACTTTGCTGTGATTGTGTCCGTGCTGTAAGACTTTTTCCCAGTCTGTTGTAGCATACTCCTCAGACATTATACAAATGTGCTGGGCCACCGAAAGATTATATATACAGCAGCTGCTTGGCCATGGGAAACACATGCAATGAAACTCCCGGCACGCAGACCGTTGGTGAGGTGCATTGTACCCTTTACGTACTGTGTAACGTTATGCACTCTGCCACTTCATGATGGAGTTCCTAAAAGCTTACACTTTGCAGTAATACAAGTTAGAGTTGATCGCTCCATCTAGGATGGAAGGAGTTTCACAAAATGACTTGCAGAGGTGACGTCCATTTAAGCAGTGCTTAATTTAAGGAGCTCTTTAGAACAAACAGTTCTTTCACAAATTTTTGTAAAGGCAGACCCCATGGCTACATGCTTCATTTTATACACCTGTGGCCGATAGCTGCCCACACACAGGTAGAAACTGTGTTTAATATGGGGACTGGTAGACAAAGACAAAAACTTACTAATTCACCCATTCTTAGTATTTGAAATAAAGTTCGAGGGTCAATATAGCAAAAGGTCATTGGAGATATCCTGGAAAACCTAAAGTAATGGCAGGCATGGAGGTCCTGGTGGTTATGTCTTTCTTATAATGTCAGTCTGTGGATAATGCAGAGTCACCTGTCTTCGAACAGAGATGAGGAGCAGTTGAAAAGGTCACATTCTTCTAATACCACATTGTTTTTCCTTCATTTAAATTTTGATCAGTAAATTACTCAGATGATATCACCACATGTGTAGACATAAATTCTTTAAAAAGAGAATTTTAAAGGTTGAAGAATCTTCGGGGTTATACAGAAACAAATACTAATACAGAGCTGGTGCTGCTGCCTAAATCTGTTGGCCGAACGGTGTAGCTGTCATCAGTTGGATCGGCTTACATTCAAACACACTCGCAGTGCCTCCACTGGTCACAGGTGGCACAGTGCAGCTGTATCTCATCTACAGTGCAAAGAATTTGCATGGAGACCTCTTCTTGGTCATTGTTAACGGGCATCACATGTAATCAAAAAGCCACATTTCACTGATAGTAGCTTTTAATAGTTGCACTGACTCAGCTTTATTGTCTATTGATTTTGACCGGCTGTAAAGGTAGTAAATGTCCAGCTGCGTTTTCGAGTCTTGCCTGTTTTCGTCAGTTCATCCGAGCTGGTCAGTGGGTTGGCTTGAAACTCAGCTCTGAGTGGGTCATTAATGATTTCCTCCTGGCCAGATATCTGAATGGGAAATCTGAGGAGGGCATCCTGGCGAAGGGTTGAGTCCACAATGGTTTGTGGTATCTATATGCACGGTGAGCACAGATAGGGAGTTACAAATGACTGAGAAGGGCTGCTGCAGGTTTCTGTGCATGCTTTTTCCACCCTGACTTTTAAAGTAAAAGCACTTTTACTTGTGTTATCTGCTGTCAAGAGCCTCGTGTAGCTGATTCAGACGTGAGCTCTGTGTCAGCTCCATCACACTTGTTTGAGGTGTCAGATATCAGCTTGTAGCTTTCAGCCCTTCTGCTCCTCCACCATGTAGTGATGCTACACACACCGGAACTGTTGAATTAATAACAGGAGAGAAGCTGTGTGTGTGATGGAGGTCTGTAAAAAGAGAGTTTTCCCCCTCGAGAGCACAAATGGATAGAAATTAGAACAGGATCTTCAGAGAGAAACAGATTTCCATGGTAAATGAAGGTTGAACATTGGTGGGAAAGTGAGGAGTGGGACAGGGACTTTCTGGAGCTTAAATCCTAACCCAAAAAAGAAGTTTTCCTCTGAAAACAGCAGGAGCTAGGCTTCATGGGAAATCGCAGTCAGGCTCTCAGTATGAACTGTTTTTTTTTTTCCATTTACATCAAAGCTGAACTGCAAAACAACATTAATGCATCCACAATATTTATTCATCTATACTGATCTGAAACTTCCATTATGTTGATTTATTCAAACATGTTGGTTGTAATTTGTTACTCAGAGATGTGTGTTACAGGCTTTCTTTCTTAAATATGATCCACATGTTTGACTTTACGTCTGATGCCCATCCTGAAGCTAGCCTTCTCATTTATCTGGGCCTGTGGCCCCCTTGATCACCGTAAACAGACTGGCCATGACCTTTGACCTCACTTGCTGTACTTTCACGTTTTTCTGGCCTTTTTCAGCTTTATTTGATAGATACAGTGAAGAAAGGACAGGAAAGCAGGGTCAGATAAAGTCAAAGGGCTGCGGAGTCACATGTTGGGCCGGTCGCTTTCTTCCGTATGGCGTGTGGTCGCCTGATTAACGCACTGAGCTAAACCAGCACCCAATAAACAGTACTTTGATGAATAATAAAAACATTTATGGCGTTTTTAATGGCTTGTAGTTAATTTCTTGCTGCCCCGGCACTGAATAACCTTCACTAACGTTTCTCATTTTATCTTGTGGTGAGTTCACTAGTCCGACTAAAACATGCTGAACGTCTCAGTGCTTCATGATTTTTAATTATTCATTTATTCATTATATCTTAAAAGGACCATAACGAGTCAGAAGGCAGCGAGAGTCCCTTTGTAAATTTCATTGATTTGAAAACCTTAAATTTAGGAATTGAACAACTCCATGGAAAAATTGTGTGGATCAGGATCACTATGAAAGGAGTGCACCTCAAACTGCTGTGGCCTCTCTGATTTAGGGGATAGGTTGGTTTCTGCTCTTCGTCTGACACGGCCATGTGTTTGTCTTGTAGTCTGATTCACCAGCTTACAGTAAAGCTAAATAATGACTTTTCTAATTTAGAATAAAAAATAAAACTGCTGTAAAATGAGTTCATTAAATCAGATAAAGCTGAACTGAAAATCAATATTTATTTTTCCCTCTGAACACTCGACTGCTGCTGCACTTTCTCTCCAGTGCGCTGCAGCCCCTTGCTGCTCGCAATAAAACCATTTCTGCTTGACAATCAATAAGCTTCTGCTTATGTAGCACTTTAGATAAAATCCATTTCATTCATCCACCACATCTACACATGTGCACGTCTGATCACCTGCAGTGGGTTTTTTTCCCTGATGCTGATAGTGCACAAATGCTTATGTGTTTCCACACTGTGTTATCAACAAACATGGAGCTTTTTATGATGGTTTAAGGAAGGATGAGTATACTTTAAGTCTGCTGCTCTGCCTGCACTGTGGGGCTCACACATTTACGTCTCCATCTGTCCTGTACGCTTACTCACATCTGCAGGACAAACATTACAGCCCTCGACGAATTTTAAAAAGCGCTTGAGATCGTTTATTGGTGGCAGCGCTCTGCGATACTCATTGTGTCAGTGACAGAAAGCATGAAGAGGCTGCAGTGACTCAGCTGCTTTCACCTGCAGATGAACTCTGCCTGGTAACAGAAGCTCCAGAATGTGACGGAGACTCGACGTCAAGTAGTGGCAGGCTGAAAGGACAGAAAACTGCCTCAGGAAAACAAAGTCGTTTTAAATAAAGGTTTGTTAAAGATTAAACAAGGATTTGACTAACAGAAAATACTGTACATCCTTTCATATACAGGGCTTTGCAGAAATCTTGAACGGTCCCTCATTTTTTAATGTTTTTGCTTGCAAGTTAGACTTTCTTGTAATTTTTTAAAAGTGGTCTTGAGCAGTAGTTCTGCAGGCTTTCCAAAGGTCTTTCAGAGTTTTTCCATTGGAAATTGTCTGCTTTTTCACTCATGTAAGTCCTGTCCTTGTACCTGAGCATTTTTAGAGGAATTTCCTTTTTGTTAAGCAACTTAACACTGATCATTCAAGCTTATAAAAGGCACCTCACTCAAGAATTAAGCAGTGTTGTGTCCACACATAACAGACAACGTGGCAAAGAAGCTATTTTAAACTGTATCTTTAGACACGTTGATACTGGCAGCCTGTGACAAAAACACAAGTTTGTTTCCATTCTTTTCTATTGAATCAGGTCATCTTGACCATGTCTCCAGACCTAAAAGCATTTAGTTGCTGCCATGTGACTGGGTGACTAAACATTTGTGTTAATGTCTTGATGCATGATCAATCATCTGGGTAAGGAAATCCCAGAAAACTGATTCTGTTCATCTAGACGTTGCGTTCTTAGTGGGAGTACAAAACCAGTTGTACCTAATAAAGTGAGTGCTGAGTGTATACTCACACAGAAATCTGATAAGGAATAAGACACAGGAAACGAGACAGGGCTGAACACAATCAATGAAGTGAAGACACAGAGGAAGCAAAAATGAAACAGGCCATCACAGAGAGCAAACTACAAAGTAAGACAAAGGATGCTAATCCTAGCCCAACCCGCTATAACAAGAAAACGTGTAATAGACACGCCGGTCCCCTGTGTCCATTATACGAGAATGCAGAATTTGCAGTAAGCTACAGTAACAGCAGTGGGAGCTATTTTATTTCACGCCAACATGAAAATAATCACAAGTGGGTGTTTGAACAGACATTATTAAGACATTTACACTTATACACATATTAGCCCCCTAGCTTAATCGTTTCCGGCCCTAGAATTTACTTAAACCGTTTTTTGCTCACTACAGACTTTGTATCTCCCCCTGCTGGTAATGCAGTTTTTGCCTAGCCTCAGTACAAAGTATGGGCAAGGAAGCACCCAGGGATAAAGGGGGGAGGGCAATGACAACAATCTTAAAATACTAGACACCTGAGGCCTGTAACTATGAAGCAATATTTAATGAAGTTACCCAGGTAACTAGAATTAATCCTCGGTTTTGATCATGTTAATGTGGGTCGTTTCTCACTGTGGTATTTTGCCATGGTAACTCATGCTGCTGTAGAGCATTTCTGAAAGATCCCTGAGACTTTGGTGCATGGTGAGTAGGGAGAGTTTACATTTTTTTAGTACTATTCAAAGTTTTTGTGTTTCCCCTGAATCTTCTTATATGTAACCATTTCATTTTTGAAATTAATTTTTTGAAAGCAAAAATATGATGATCCCAAAACAGAGCAGCTATCAGTACTTATTGATCCCATATCAACTTCACACATAGTCGAAGCCTTTGTTTGATTTTTTTTCCTTACACCACCGAGGCTGCGGTTTAAAGAATAAAAACTGAAATAGTCTTTTAAAGCCTAATTTAAAGAAACACTTGATGATAATCCATCGGATTATCTCATGTGTTAATGATAGAGTTGTTGGACTGACAGTCAGCGTTTTTGCCCGCTATCTTTCCTGGCTTCAGATAAGCTAAACTGTCTTAATGTAGCCGCTTTTTGACAGCCTCATTGGACAAAGCACTTAAAGTGCACACATGTTCATTCAGTGCTTTAAATATATGGTGCTCTTTCTTTCATGTTGCTGCTTTCGGTCAACCTGTTTAACCTATTAATATTGGAATAATAGTTTCATTTTCCTTTGTGAAATCAGCTGCTCTGCTGGCATCACCCCCGCTTCCATGTGAACATGCAGGGGACACCCTGGGTTAACATACAGAGCAGATAACCGATTACTGGATTGCTAATCTTAGGGTGAGTGACTCCAGATAACAGAAATATACCCCAGGTATGCTGAACTCACAGACCTCAGAAAACACAATGACAACTAACCCCCAGAAAAATCTCATTAAAATACTAATACTATAAAATATTGAGGAGATTAGAGCAGTAATCCTAATCCTAAATAACAAAAAAGAAAACTTAAACAGAAACTGAAACTTGAATAATTCTCTAAGTGTTCAAAACCACAACAAATCACACAAAAGCTCTTTTACTGGAATCAATAAAAAACTGAGAAAATGAAACCAAACAGAAAACACTTCCCAAAATAACACTGAAACTCCAAAAATCCCAAACATGCACAATAATTCTGTCAAACAAATGAAATGTGTGGAAAAATATAGCAGCAGAAAAGTAAAACTTGAAGCGCGAGTGTTGCAAACTTCTTTTGTAAGTAAATTACTTCACTAAATCTTTACCATGTAAGCTTATTAGCTGCCTCTAAAGTGCTGATGGAGCTCTAACTTATGGGGGCTTGTTTACGCTGCTGAATATATATACTTTTTTTTAAACTATTTTACTATTTTTATATTTTTTCCTCAAAATTTGGGGTTATGTCAAAATTCTGACTTACTCAGAGGGTTGAATCAAAATTATTATTAGACATAATAAAAACATATGACTTATGGATGCGGTGGGGGGGGGGGGGGGGGGGGTCTGTGGCAGACACAAGCTTCATTCATCAGGGCTTCCACAATGAGGGGCTGACCAGTGAGCAAGCGGTAACTAAACTTTCAAAATAAGAGCATGGCAATTGTTTCCTTGAAAACAAATGAATAAAAAAATGCTAACCTGTTTCTGTTTCCTGCAGGAACAGTAATTTGTTAACATGATTATGTGCTGAAGGTAATTTGATGTGTGGACTAACTGTGACTGATTCTATTTCTGAACTATCTCAAACATATGTTGATTGGCTGATATCAGCTTATCACTAAAGACTCTGCTGTCTGACTGGTTTGAATGTGGTTACTGTGGAAGCTTGTCTCCACCGCTCAGCCAGCGTAAGTCAAACCTTTGGGTTATTATCTCAAATTTGGAGTTAGTTACCTCAAACATTTGGACTCCAAACTTATGGGAAAATATCTCCAAATAAAGAAATAAAATTGAAATTTTAAGTTACTAAATGAGACGATGACCTGAAATTTTGAATTGGGTGGCATTTTTTCCCTCCTTTTTCTGGGTTAGAAACTAGCTTCAACGGGTTGCTGATTTCTCTGTGAGTAAGGTTACACCTTGCTCAGGAGCTGCTTCCTCTCTTCACCTCACCCCATCCTTCATAAAACGAAGCTCTCTGGTGCTCCTGTGAAGAGGTTGGTAAATCTAATAGTTTGAGAGGCCGTGGAAGGGTTTAATAGATGATGGATAAGAGGAAAATTTCATTTGCTCCGCCACAGCCTTTAAATGTATTGACGAGTGCAGGAAATTTGCCTCATGAAGTTTCAACAGAAGAAATGAGCTGCTGCGAGGAAGGCAGGGCCACTGTGGGCAAAGCCTCTGCTGTCACAGGGTCGAGTCTCCCAGAGGACGAGAACAGGAAGTGGCTGATAAAGAAGTGTGACCCTCTCTATACACAGCTGCACTCAGAGAGGAAGCAGAGGAAGGGAGAGACACTGACGCTTGTGACAGCGAGGCCGTGAAGCCGGGCGAGCTTAGTGAGTCAAACATCAGAGCTGCTGACATGAGTCTGTCTTCGGACTGTCTAAACAACGCCTTTGCTCCCTCGGGTGACATGTCAGCAAAGAAGCAACACAGCAGGCAGCCCAGAGTGTGAGTGCACCCATCAGTCTATGTTTATAGATGATAACAATGATGTTTGAGCTGCTGAGAGCGAAACAGAACTTTAGCTTGGATGTAAGTCGTGCTCCGAGCTTATTCGAAAACTCTTGTTTAGTCCAAAGTACTAAACAAGTGTAGAACTTTTTGTGGACTTTTTGTTCTGGCTGTCTTTTTGTTGGTCTTATTTGACAGTGTTGCAGTTTTCAAAACTTTATTTAACCCTATTGACCTTGACAAACCATTATTTTCCAAGCTGATGAAGTGTTTAAAGTATAAAATATATAAAAACTGTTTAAAGGAGGATGTTTCTGTTGGACTAACTGTTCAAAAGTGTACGCGACCATCGTCAAAACTAGAAATCTTCATTTTCGCATTATAAATCATTTAAAAAATAATTAAATGATTAGACTAATTAACAGGAACAGATTAATGAAAAATGTATTTGCTTAATTCTGTCAAAAAAGTTGGACTAAGAATTGAGTTTATGGCTAAATTTGTCCTAAAAAGTAACTTGTAACTAGTGATTATTTTCACTATGGATTTATTTACTGGTAATATATTAGTGACTTATTAATATTCTCATCTTTATATATATTTTTTTCTTGGTGCAGCTCAAAACCCAATTAATTATTAGACAAAAAAAGGCAGTAAACTAACCCCAAAGAGAAAGTGTGGTGGTTGGTTAGGAGTGTCTTTCACTTTCTCTGTGCTGGCATGAAAAGCAGCACTAAGTGTATTCTGATATGCATGAACTATGTTCCTTGTATATATTCTGACCAACAGTCTTTAGGAATGCACTTGAGGGTGATGCAGTAACTGAAATTAACTCATTTCTCTTAAATGATCTCTCACTTCTCCAAAGTGCCGGCACACGTCAGTCCTCGGTGTCGTTCACACTTCCATCTCTCTGGATGCAAAAGCCCCTGAACTTCCTGACTTCCCTCTTTTAAAAGTGCCACCATGAATCAAACGCTGCTGTCCCACATGTGACTGACACCGCGGGCTCAACGTCGTTGTTTTTTTTATCGGATAGACGTGCTTACGTCACCACCCTCGAGCAAAGTCGTGTGTTTTTTGTGAGTCACGTACTAGATGAGAATGCACTTTCTGGGCTTAGCACATTTATTTATTTTTTGGCTGTTTGTGTCTTAGAAGATAATGTAAGCATTATCCAGAACAACCAGGCACTCTGAGGGGACACTCAGTCCTCTCATTAACAACAGAGATGACGGTGGGATGAGCCCTAAAACGCTGGTCAAACTGGGAAAATAAAGTCAGTTTCGATGGTTGTATATTTAATTTTATGATTAGTTTTTCTCTGTGAAAGAATTAACTATTATACTTACTCCGATGCTCTGTTCTGTTAAGTCTGTTTTCATATTTTTTTCACCGTGTTTGCTTCTCTAACAAAGACGTTTGGTGATGCAACTTATTTTTTGTCAAGTTTTTCTTCCAATATTTACTCAAATTGTATTGACTTCCTCTTTTGAGGAAATAGAAAGTCATTACTTGTTTCCTCTTTTACGAACTTGAGACTATCACAGGAAGTTCTTAGGTGTTAATGTGGTAGTTCTGCAGGATATTGGACAACATTTAACATTTCCTGTGTTGTTTAATGGTCGCAATTGTAGCTTTTGAAAATCTAGAAAAACATCATATGAGTCTCCTTCCTCTGCCTGCACCTCGTCAAATTCATATCTGGAGTTCATGCCGGCTGATAATATTTGCAGCGGGGAGGAAAAAGTCGTCCTGTGTGACGGGTGTATTTTTATTAATCGCCTTTTTCCCAGCTCTAACCTTTGGCACTCGCTCCTGTGCTTTAATCACACTTTAAAAATTCAATTTTGTTCTGTTTGGAGGAGATGGAGTCCAGACTTAAACCCTGAATGGGATTAAAAAAGATGAAGAATATTAAAGTCCACATTTTGTCACTGTTGAAAGAGTCCTGCCAGTTTCATATCTGACCTTCATCATTTTACAGGGACAAAAAATAAGCTAAGCTAAGCTCACAAGAATAACGATGTTCTAGTTTTGCAGCATGATTGTGTTGAGAACAGCCCATTAATAGTTCAGCATGTAGATTAGTTTGAAAGCCAAAAAACTTCACATCCTACACTTCAAATATTTTAGCAGTTGTTAACAGGAGTGTAAAAAACAATAGGGCCCAAACTAAAGTTTACCTAAATGTCTGGGCAGTAGCAGCATTGTTTTGTTTTTTCCTCCTAACAAAAATCATTTTCTTTCAACTTTCAACTCTCACCCGCCTGTCCACACCCACCTGTGATGCCTTACCCACACTACCGTCTGTTGGGGGGAAAATAAAACTGCCATGTGACGCAGTAGAGGACTCTCTGACACCAAACCAGAAACAACGACACGATTATGTGATTAATGAGTCCACAAACAAAAACACAACTGTAACAATAAAGTCACATACATCATAGACAAAGACGAGACAAACAAGTAAATCCTTTTAAATGAAGTGTCCATGTGCTGGTAACTGTATGTTTACTCTGCTTGAGTCTCATAATGTATGATTAGAAGGGGGAGCCAAGAAGGGCACACTTCAGGTTCAGTAAAGTGGAGCAGCATCAGTAACTGGGTTGATTCTGTCTCAGTTTATCAAGTTTAAAATATTCCAGGGGAAAGATACACCTTCTATAAGGAATTATGCAAAATTTCAGGTCCCTATTGTCCTAATATAGCGTTCTAAATTATACATTGAGTTGGTTTATCAGTATTATTATTATTATTATTAATATTAATATAGTTATATGTTCTTTAAAATTGTCTAAATCAGGTGAATTGCTTCACAGACAGTTTGAAACCAGAAAAACACATTTAACTTCAGTGTGATACTTTCCTGGTATGACACCATGTACCAAATCTAAATCTGCTTATGTTTAAGGCTGGTTAAACGAGAGAGAATGTCATCACTATGTGCTTTTGTTTATGAGAAGCTGTAAACAAAACATTAGTCGCCTACCTGCAAATTTGTGGTTTCTGCAGGCCTCCAAATCTGCAAACATTCAAATATGTTCCATGCAACAAGCCTGAGAGTCCACATTCACAGAGCCATGGTACCAGATATTTGCCCTAAAAGATTAGCAGTGGAGAACTAGCTAATGATTTTTTCTACATGTGCAAAGTCCTCCAAATTTTAAAGTGGCATCTCAGTTAAACCCATGCTAGAAAAATGCATTTTGAGAACAAAATTGATAAGAATTTTGCATAAATCCTATTAAAAGTCTTTGTGTTTTTTTTTAATAGTGGTCCATGCAGTTGTTGATAATTCAGCAAAATAGTCTGGTGTGTGACTCACCTGTCCAACCACATAACCTCATACTTTGAGCTCATAGCATTGGTTCTCATGATTAATGCTAACAGTAAGTGTCCGGATAAATCTTTTGTAGTGAGGTACTGTTATAACCACTGAACAATTCACTGGTTTCATTTCATGTGTTAGTGTTTAAGCTTGGAGTTGGTCTGTAAAAGAAACCTGCTACTGAATGAGACCTACTAAACAGCTCTCCCAAAGCTCCCAGATACCTTTTATCATCTTCCTCGATGGAACAAGTGAGACGGCCAGCGAGCCGACTGCACTGACAATCGGTCAGTCTACATGGCTTAGCAGTCACAAAGGAAACTGCTGCCGTGCACTCCATTCACTCACAGTCTGCCAGAGCTCCTGTTTACCAGCTGAATAGACCGCCGGGCCTGGAATAAAGAGTCTCTCCCACGGGCTGAAACACTTGTTCAGCAGAGTTGAGCCTCAGGAGGATGTCATTATATTTACTGTTTAAAATGCACAGCCCGCTCTCCTTGGCTGGTTCTCAATTCCTTAAGAGTAGCAGAAAACATGAGGGGTCAGCGTGAGTGTGGATGCTGCTGAGTCTGCCAAGGTCAGGGGAGCGGGGTGAAGCCTGATTGGCTGCGCTGATTTCCGGGTACCACCCAATAGAGTGAGACTGAAGGTGAGCAGAAGGTGATGAGGTAATGCCTGGTTTTTTATGAGAGAGGGTGACATCATCGTTGTGGCATTTTGCGTTGCCGTGGAGAAGGAGGAAGGGGGAACCAGGCAGGGGGAGGGCGCGTGGGAATGGGCCTGATGAATGTGTCTGTGCTGTGTGTTAATGTGTAAAGGCTGACTGAATCAAAGAGTCCAGCTCAGACAGAAAAAAGTCCTCATAGTCAGAGTTTTAACACACATGATCCTTTTATGTCACTGACATGTTGGACATCCTCCTTTCCTTCCTGGGAAAATATCAGGAGTGGAAATTTGGCTCCAGACCAGCAATCTAATCTATTTATGTCTCCTTTGAGGGGCGTCCCCCAGACAGTCGTTTCCTCAGCTTGACTTTCCCCCCTGTGTGTGCATGTATGTGTGTGTGAGACCACCCCTCCGTCTCAGTGCTCCTTTCTCTTTTGCCTGAGGTTGATTTGAGCCTATCCTCCACACACAGTAACAACAGCTGAGTGCTCACTCTGGGGTTTTTGCACAGTAGGCAAATTTGTTTCTATCACCGTCAAATATCATACACGTTTGATGTCCGTTGTCTAATTCTTCTAGATTTTTCTGGGCAGACGGGCAGACCTGTTTATTGGCTTATTGATCATAGGTACTCTCAGCATTTCATCTGTCTTTGCTGATAGAAGGAAGATGGATGTCCTGAGCTTGACTCGGATGATGGAAGATTTAATAATTGATGAAGAGATGCTTGTGTGTGCTGGTACGCGCGTGCGTGTTTGGGAGGTGCAGCAGTCCTATACACACATACTGTTTCCTTTTGAGCCCTCCCGTTTCCTGTAGCCACCTCAGCCTTCACCTCATTCAATGACCTGTGGTTATATGTACACACCCACACACAAAGACACATCACAAAATGCTGACCAGGACCGGGTGGGCGGCGGTGTTTGTGTGGGAGACTTGTTTGCTTTTACTTCACTGCGAGGCGTTCGAGTCATCAGAGAATAAAATCTAAGACATGTTTTCACGTACTAGCAAGTTAGCTCAAACTGAGGCGATAGTACTTGCATATATTTAGAATATGTAATATGGGAATTTATTGGTGTATATTTTAGTCAAGAAAAACTACAGGCAACATATCCAAAACTGTGCCGTTCCAGCTTCACAAATGCAGCCCTTTCTTTCTTATCTCACGTTGTATTCAGTGATGGTGAGCTGAGCAGACTGGTTCAGTATGTCAGGCTAGTCTATGGGCAGTTAAATGGCATTTTATAAACTTATTTAAATTAAGCCTTTAAAAAAATCTTGAGGTTACTTACTACTTTAAACTTGATGTCTACTTTGATTACATGTGGGAGAAAATAATTGTAATCTTGCTTCCTTTTGTATTTGCTACAGTGCAGATTTATATTTACGAGCACAAAGCTCTGCATGTCAGTTCAGCCTCGCCATGACAGCTGAAATAATGTGGACATTTATCCCCAATAAATTATTCATTGTCTGTCTGCGCGTCTGCTGTGTATTCCTGATTGACGCAAACCTGTAGAAGTGCAGGAAATTCTTCTCGCTGTTGAATTATCCTGTCTTTTTGAGATTTATTTCTTCCTTTAGTATGAGAAGTGTTAAAATTTTCCAGAGCCCAAGTGAATGTGTTTAAGTGTCCTGCTAAGCAGTCCAGAACCCAAAGATACTCCTTTTTTAAATTTTGCTGTGAGATGAACAATGTATTCTCACAACCTGCAAACACGAAATATTTTTTCGATAGTGCACTTTCCTTGACAAGCAACTTAAACAACAGATCAATCTAAATATTTGTGGATCAATTTCCCTGCAAATTGGCTAATTGACAAGAAAACTAATTTAAATAAACTAATTTAAATAATTTACTAACTAATCATTGCAAATCTGATAAAAAGGACTGTTCAAAAACTCCCAATATAGACACAGACTTAATTTAATCCAACGCTGGGTAGATTCACTTCACCGCACAAGAAAAAAAATCCAAAAATCCAATGATTGGTCTGTTTTTAGTTTAATCACTGCTAATTAAAAAAGCAACTTTAATTCGTTTATCCTTTCAAATTTCATGTAACATTGATATTTTCATTTTAATATAACGGAAAATATGATGATTAATGAAGTTTGATCAACTTAATTATTCTAATTTTACTTCAAAGCCACATAAATAAATACAATGTGGTCTGTTTACATGTTGAAATGTACTGTGTGTTATTTCAGATGAGATGTGTTCGGTCACATCTGTGTCGTCTTGTCTCATTCATTGTGTTTACATTTCCAATTGAGTCAGTCAGAAGATACATGTCTCTCCATTCATTCATTCATTCATTCATTCATACCAGCTGGACAAGCTAATCACGTTAGGTATCGACCCGGGTCAGGCTGTCATTGTGACGAACAGATGAAGAGTCATTCACAAACATATTACATCATAGAGCTGTCCAATGAGATCATCTGATCCATCACTGATAGCGTTTCAGCACATTTAGCAGCATGTTAGTCCTACATGCACATTTATGGATATGTCGTGTATCAGAATGGAAACATTTTATATAAATGCACTGATTCAAGCTTCTTTTTTTATCTAGCCAATTTGGCCATTATAATGAAAAATGCAAAAGAAAGAGTCTTCTCAAATCCAATGTTGTAGTTTTGTTTTCTTGGATATTTCATAATAACCATAAAACATATTTGCAGTGTGCATCAGAAAGAACAGAATGAACTGAAATAACCTCAGAAGTTTGATTTTGAAGTTTTGCACATTTTGTCAACAACTTCATTCCTTTTTTTTCTTGTTTAACCAAACCAGCCCATTTTTCTATTAATATAGCTCAATACTGCAATCTTAAACAATGTTTCCACACAGTTATAAGCGATATTTGTCAATCCAGTGAAGATTCATGTTTGTTGAGCTTGACTAAAACCTTAAAAAACTTACAAAATACAGAATTCAAAAAACTAATTTATTCTAACATTTCAATATTAAGACTGTTCTCTGACCAGAAAGAAGTGGTCAGGGTTAACCTGTCATAGACCTGGACATACAGACTTAAGCCTGCATTCTTCATAATGGGCAGCAGGGGGCGAGTCATCTATCTGTCTGCCCATATTCACTCACTGGCCACATTAGGTACACCTTGCTAGTACTGATCTAGACTCCTTTTTTCCTTCAGAGCTTCCTTAATTATTAATGGCAACAAGGTGTTGGAAACATTCTCCTGAGATTTTTGTCTGTACTGACAAATCTGCAGCACAAATGTGCTCCATTGGATTGAGATCTGATGACTGTGGAGGTCATTTGAGTACAGTGGCCTCATTGTCATGTTCAAGAAATAAGTTTGAGATGATTTGAGCTTTAAGACATGGCGTGTTATCATGCTGGAAGCAGCCATCAGAAGATCCTTGCACTGTGATCATACAGTCTGGACATGGTAGGCTGTAGCATTTAAATGATGCTCATTTGGTACCAAGAGACCCAAAGTGTGCCAAGAATATATCCCCCACATCGTCACACTGTCACCACCATCCTGAATCATTTATACAAGTCAGGATGGATCCATGGTTTCATGCTGTTTACACCAAATGCTGACCTTACCATCTGAATGTAGCAGCAGAAACCGAGACTCATCAGACCAGGCAAAGCTTTCAATCTGTAGTGGCTGCTATTCGGCTGCTATAGTCTATGTTGTGTAAAACTTAAAGATAGAAGATTTTGTCTGAGCACAAATGCCTCAACAGACACTGAGTAACACGTGATGGCACTTGGATAGAGAGCAGATGTTTGTGGAGGAAGGTGAGGTGAGAGGCAGGGTAAAAAAAAACTGCCTCCTTTTGACCTGGAAAAGGAATGTATTCCTCTTTCAGATACTTTCAGCTAATTCCACCAGGGATCCGAGCAGGAGAGGGGGAACAGTTGCAGATTTACTCACTCCCCTCCTTTAATCTCAGCTCTTCTGTCATTGGTTGTTTCCTCCCCTCTGAGATCCAGCTGGCATTCATTGTGTCTAAAATCTGCTCTGCCCCCTCTCATTGGTCTGTGGGAGTTAGTTATGTCTGTGCAGCCTGCATGTGCATTTCTTTACCCCTGCCCCTTTTCTAGTGTTTGTCAGGTCATTGTAACTTAGATTAAGTGAACCATCAGCACTGCTTGTATTACAGTAAAATATATATTGTTTTATTTTAATTTTTCCCCTACAGTGAGGAGTTGTCAGAGCTCAGCAGGGTATGAGAAACTGTTAAGCTCTCTACTAGTTAGATTTTTGGAGCATCATAGCAGAACGGGCAGAGGCTCTAACTGAGTCTTTCACACTGATAATCCTCTTACACGTCAATGCCACCACACCCCCAAACACAATCACACAAAAACACCAAAAGAGAGCCAACAAATACACATTAACACACTATTTTTTTATTGTGGTGGGGCTTTTTTTCCCCTCCACGGGAGTCTTGGGTTGTAATTCAGCTTTGCTGCATGTCTGCTTTACCTCAGAGATAAGATTTTTGTGCTGAAGGCAGAAATTTTGCAATCTCCTCCTGGGAGGCACTAATGTATTCACTCATATCTTTAATACGCTGCTACCCCTCAGGACTACATGGAGACAAATTTCAGAAAGTAGCAGACCCACTGAGCTTTACAATGACTCCTAGAATTGCATGCGTCCCACCCAGGTATGACTTTGCCTCAGCAGGACCTCTCAGGATGTGTACGTGTGAAGTGATAGACAGTTATTGAGGGGCAGAGAGCCAAGACAGCCGAGTAGCTCCTGGCTCGGCACTGCGGACGTCTTCCGAAAGCCTTGACCCACTTCAAAGTCTCCTCCTCCCCCCTGCTCACCCAGACGCGCTGCATACTGAAGCAGCTCTGCCACAATCTGCTGAGCTGCAGTGAAGCTCTGCATGCGGACACTGGGGAGACTGAGTGTGTCTGTCTAATAAATAAATTGCATGTGTGTCAGTATGTGCTGCAAGGTCATGTGTTTGTACACAGTGTGTGGCTCACACAAGGTGAAAGGCCTCGGGCAAAGTCACAGAAAGTTGCTGCTTCTGCTGAATATATTAATGAGTCTCTCAGTTTTTACTCTAGCAAACATGGACAGGTATTCAGCAAAGTGAGTAAGAATCCTTAAAGTGCAGCAAAGAGAAAAAAAGGGAGGGGATGCAGAGGCTGCACCACATTTCAGCCCTCTGCAGAAAATCCTAGGAGCTTTAATTTTTTGGGAGGGGGATAAATGATCAAAACAATTTCCTTTTTTTTATTGTGTTTTGCAAACTAGAATTCAAACCCCTAGATAGTTCATTTAAAAAAGAAATTAACAAGTCTGCATAAATAAAAAAAAGACAACCAGGAAATTGGAGACATCCTTTTCCCCAACCACCGCTCAATCCACATGTCCACCACACAAGTCCTACAGTACTTCCTGCAGCTGTTGTGTAGCTCTTTTGCATGGCATAAGGTCCAGCAACAAAGTGCTCACCCAGCCTTAGTAACCCTGTCCCAGTCAGAGTAAGTAGTCCTTGTTTCTTCCTTCTTTCGTAGTAGTTGCTCTTACTCTGACCCCTCACCTAGAATCAACTTGTATTATTCTGGCTCAGGGATAAAGTCAATTATGCTCCAGCTTCTGAATCCATAATATGTTTAGAGCAAGCAGCCCTTGTTTTAAGCTGCCCTGAGCAGAGATGAGCCCAGACGGCCAGCTGATGGGAGGCAAGCTCCGCTGGGAAGGACCAGAGATGCTCACTTAGTCATGGATGCTAGACGCACTGATTTAGACAGATTACAAACAAGCACTCACAGTCTGTAAGCACGTCAGCAGTGTACTACCTCACCAATGCATTATCACATGCATGGGGGATTAGCACACATTTTGATTTATGGACACATGCAGAGCTATTGTGCCTACAACTTTCACAAAGTCATGCAGTGTGGAGAAAAAAAGCAATTGTTTTCTGATCGGCTGGAAAATCAGGAGGACTCAGCCTGTTTTTTTATGGACATTTCTTTCCCAGTTGTGTGTTCAACAAAAGTCTGACCCATAAGAGATTAACACACTATTCCCATAGAATTACTTTTCTTATCTGCCATCAGTTACCAGGAAAACACCTGGACTTATTTTGAATGTCACACTCACATGTGTATCAGTCTGTACTATCTGCATTGTAGGTGAACTTGGAAGTTGTGTGTCTCGTATCTGTCTCATTGTCTATCACCATACGAACAGCCTTTTGTCTGTTGCCGTCTCAGCTGCCTTCTGTCTGTCATCATCTGATGTCTATCAGGGTGACTGACTGGTTTTGCGATTAAACTCTGGTGATATACTAGCTCTAGAGATAAGGATGTTTTTTGGGCTCGCTATCAGACCGTCTTCTTAGTAACTGGTGTAGACTCAGGCTCAGAAACCATACCACAACACTGGCTTATTTTCAGACACTCAAACGGGAGCAGCCTGATGACGGAGTGTTTTGTTGTGTGTATGTCTGTGTGTGAGTGTGTTTGTGTGTTTTAAATTCATGTTAATAAAATAAATACATTTAAAGTTATGTAGGGTAATGAAAATTTGCATGTTGTCTGGTTGAAGCATGTATTCTTGTGAAATCTGTATATACAGTGATGGTTCCTTTCCAGGTGTACAAGCTGCATGTTGCACAGGGACTAAAACACCCTTGCACCATCAGAGACACAAGCTTTTCAACTGAGTGCTGATAACAAGCTGGATGGTCCTGCTTCTGGATCACGTTCTTTTTTGCATCATAGAACTTTAATCTGCAATTGCTGATTGTACGTGAAATGTACTCACAGACGATGACTTCTGGAAATCTTCCTGAGTCCATCCAGTGATTTCCATGCCACTTGAGTATCCCAAGATCCGTCATGTTTCCAGTATTGGTTTTTGGCCTTGCACCATGCACTGGGGATTTCTCGATTACTCTGAATCTGTTGAGGATATTATGTGCTGTAGATGATGAGATATTTGTTCTTTGCAGTTTTACATTGAGGAACATTATTTTGAAATTGCTCCACAATTTGTAGACTCAATTTGTTATTTTTTATTTATTTATGAGAAACTCTGTCTCTCAAAGGTGCTCTTTTTATATCCAATAATGTTACCAATCTGTTGCCAGGTAACCTAATTGATTGCGAAGTGTCCCTCCAGCAGTCTCTTCTTAGTCCACACCGCTTACTTTTTCACCCTTTTGTTACCCCATCACAGCTTATTTTTAACACCTTACTGCCATCAAATTCAAAATGAGCTGTTTTTTCTCTCCCTAAAATGGTAAAATGTCTCAGTTTAAAAAAAAGTTTTCTATAATCTGTTGTGAATAAAATGTTTATAAAATTTGCATTCCTTTTTGTTGACATTTTACACAGCGTCCAAACTTTGTTGATATTGGGGTTGTGAATTAATCAAAATACGATAAAGATAACATAAGATACACTTTATTTATCCTATTTATTCTAGGTTTATGCTAGCTTACTAGGCTAACTTAGCCTAGCTTACTAGGCTACGTCGGTTGACGTAGTGTTTGCTCTGTTTATCGTTCATGTTTTCTATTTGCTGTGACTCTGTTTTGTTTTTCCAGTCATAAGCTGTGGGTTAATGTATTATCATTTGCCTATTGCGTGGTGTGTGACGGGGCCACGAAGGAACTTGTTATCGCTATGAAAACTATAATTTGGAGCTCTGCAAGGCGTCATTAGGAGGGTTAAAGTATGGTTTACAGAGAGCAGTACAATATTATGTTCTGTCAGCACAATAACAAGTCAATCTGCTGTGCACCACTTAACTTTCCTGGAGGTCTGACCTGCAGGTTGACTGAACTACTCAGGGTGCTGAAAATAACAGCTGATGAATCTGTTTATAATATTGATCAGCAGTAAATGATTTTACATGTAATTGTTTAATTCATCTGTTTTGTCTGCCCATTTTAAATATGAAAGCAAGGTTAGTTTATTTTATTTCTTTTTTTTTTATTAGAATATCGTAAATTGGAAAAACTTTTGGTTTGGTTTGTTGCAATTCAAATATTTCATTCTGGTTGTTGTATGTTTTTAATTTCTGTGTTGTCAAAAAGTTTAATTTACTTTTCCTCTTTTACGACTGCAAAGGGACTTGATCATCTTCATTATGTTTGGATTATTCATGTTTAAGGGAGCAGTGGTATTACTTTGTCTTTAATCTTCTGTTAAATTAATTGTTCTTGTGTCCGTTTCTGTCTCCTCTCCTGTTAGGTGTTGTGAGTGCAGCGCCTCGCTGTCCCACTGGTATTATGAAAAAGATGGCCGGCTCTTCTGCAAGAAGGACTACTGGGCCAAATTTGGGGAGCTGTGCCATGGCTGCAACGACCCGATCACCACTGGCCTCATTATGGTAAGAGGATCTGCCACTTAACTCATCACTTAGCACCCCCACGGTTCTTGGTTTGCCGATAAACCTTGAGTTCAGGCCGTGACAGACCCATACACACATCTGAGCCTGTACGTTTACAGCCTCACTGGCTGCTGTGCGCCAACAAGCGTAGATTTTAATAGGACATGTGCCAGACCTATAACTGACCCCGATGCCTTTGGCAGCTTAGAGAGATCTTCTTACAGACCTCCAGTGAAAGTCCGAGCTCTTGTTGTGACACAGGAGAGGTTTGAGTGCACAATAGATGTGGCCACAGTGCTGGAAAGCAGATAAACTTGGCTTCTGCTGATAAGTGCTGCTGCATTATAGAAAAGACAAGATACCAGCACCAAAAGAGACTTGTGTCTATTTGTTGATTAGTGATGGAATCACACACATTCAAAGCCTGGAGAGACTGATTAATATTGTATGTTGGTGTAATAAAATATGTTGTCTTTATATATCTGAGGGCCCAGTTTCCCTGCCAGTGCAATGCCAGCAGTAGCAGAAATGCAAATGGATGGCGGGTTTTTTTCTGATGTTGTTTTGTGCCTGTTTGCAAATCTCCTGGCGTGTTAACTCGTCGTTGCTGAGGTGGTTGGAGAGATGCAGCCAAGATGATATTTGGATGGTTCACACTGTAATTTCAGCTGCAAAAAACAGTCTTCCTATGCTGCTAAGATCACCTCTTAGCACAAACATTAGGCCATTTCCAGGAGATTCCCTTACAAAGCAAGTTCAACACACCAAGGCTATGTTTTCTGTATCTGAATCTATATTTCTTACTTGACTATTATTCCTGGCTACAATCAACATCCCAACTAGCAGAGATATTCCAGGAGTGATTATGTGATTTTCCATAGAATGATCGTCACCCTGAGGTGGTTTTGTATATGTTGTTCTCTTATCTCTTATCTTGCTCCTGAGCAGAATAGGCCTGCAACAAGTTCCCATGGCAGTGTAGCCCTGTG
The DNA here is from genome assembly GCF_965226115.1 of Aulonocara stuartgranti. Classification (NCBI taxonomy): domain Eukaryota; kingdom Metazoa; phylum Chordata; class Actinopteri; order Cichliformes; family Cichlidae; genus Aulonocara; species Aulonocara stuartgranti. Next base: position 19,941,082 of record NC_138950.1, read on the forward strand.
AGAAGTGAACCGGCTTTGTGATACCAAATACTCACCATTAACACTGATGTTACCTGGATAAGCCCAAATATAGCTACTTATCTGATCTTTTGTTCTTGTTATTTTAGAAAAGTGAAAGAGCAGTAAGAGCCTGACCTTAAATGTCTTATTGAAGTAACAAACTTGTAAATTTACATAGAAATGTGGTCAGTGTGTACAGTTTGTTCATGAAGCAAAGCTCATTCATTATTAAAGTAAACAGCTGTTTTGGTTTTTGGTATGTCGTGTTCACGATACCCATTAGAGCAAACGTTATTGTTGCAGGTGTTGCAACCAACAACTTTTACTTCGAAAGTGAACATTTGTGCCATACTGTTCACACCTGTTAGCAGTGAAGAGTCTGTGTCTTCCATGCAAGCTATGAGCGACCAGGTTTTCTGCAGCTGTCTAGAGGTGCAACATTTTACCATAGTAAAATGTGGTAGTCGCAGTAAGATTTGTCTAGTGGCTCTTTGAAGTACCGTAATTGTCGGGCTATAAGCCGCTACTTTTTCCACAAGCTTTGAACCCTGCGGCTTTTAGTCAGGTGCGGCTTTTCTATGGATTGTCCATGACTTTTGTCATATCGTAAGACGATTTGTTTTGTTTGTTCCGCTGTTGTACGGCACTACGTTGCCTGGCGGAAGGGCATGTGATCAGACACACAGTATCGGGGTTCAAGAGTGGTGTGTTGGTCACGTGTCCATCCGCCAGACAACATAGTGCCGTACAAGTAGCGCGAAAAACAATGCGAAAAGCAAGTTATGCTCAACTCCACCAGTGGAATCTGACAGTGTGGAAAAGTGTGAAAACATCAATGATCACCAACGGATTTCGAAGGGCTGAATGCTGCATGATGGAGAGGAGGACACCGCCACGGCCCTTCTGAGGGTGTTCGACTCTGACACTGACAACGAGGATTTCTTTGGTTTTGAAAGTGACAACGAAGGAAAGAAGCTGAGAGTGGATGACGAAGCCATCCTGAGCCTGTTTGTATCCGACACTGGAGAAGAGGACTTTGGTGGTTTTAGTGGGCAGGAAGATGGTGGTGAATGACTGACTTTTCTTCTTGTTAAAGCCGTGTCGCTGCACCTGAGCCTAAAAGGTAGTCCGAATCTATTTTTCTGGTGTGCTGTAGGTTATTGTTATGTACTACATTTGTTACTCATTTATGAAGCACAGTACATGTTTCCTACTTGTAATTACCGCTACTTGTACATATACCTAAAAGGTTATGCAAATATGTACCCATAACTTGTTTTTCAAAATATTAATAAAAGGGGTGTGTCTCCAAACAGCCATCTCTTTCCTGACAATTCCCTTTGTGCATATTCTCTTACATATGATAAGTCAACATTGAAACACCTGCGGCCTTTAGTCAGGTGCGGCTAATGTATGTACAAAACAGGATTTTCCCCTGATTTTAGCTTGTGCGGCTAATATTCGGGTGCGCTTTGTAGTCCGGGAAATACGGTAATAGTGTGCCGTTATTGCCACCCACACGCTGGTGGTCCTTTGATGGGGGGAAGCTGAGTTCATTCTTTGCATATCAAGTATCTGGTTTTCCACATTTTCCTCCTGGTCAGAAGCAGAAGCTAGCAGAATGCAATGTTTGGGTCCATGTGTGTATTTTATCATTCCTCTGCCTCCAGACAGCTTGCCCTTTGCTGTGCAATCTCAGTAATGATACAGAGGAGACTGTAAAGTGAATTAGGTGGAGTGATTGCTACCTCTTTCTCCTTCTCTTTCTTGTTTATTGCTTCTCTTACAGTGCAGAGTCACTGATTGACTGTCTCTGCAGCTGCACTTTAGCAAATTTAAGATTGGTGAGCCAGTCCAATTGTATCACTGTGCACACATGCAGACCAAGGTCAGCTCCCTACATCTGTGCCACACCCCATAAAGAAGGAGAAGCCTACTCCCATCCTGCACAGTCACTCTGACGCCTATGCAGATTAGCAGGAAAGCACAATCCTATTTTTAAAAATCACTGAGGCCACTGCACCTTAAAAAGCTGCTGTCACAGTCGGTGAAACCATTTTGAGCTCCATCATGCAGTGATGAGTCAGAGTCTGCAGACAAACATGGAAGAGCTGTTTTTGTGTTTCACAGGATTTCATCTCTCCTGCTACAGTAATGTCCACAAGCAACGCCTAGATTTGTTTTTTCTTTGTGTGTTTACTATGTGCAGTTTATTGACATACAACAATAACACAGCATCATCAGTGCTTCATTCATGATGCATCCATAAAAATGCTTGTCCGTAAATCAAATCACAAAGCTATGGATTGTATGAAATGCCCTCATGCTCTTGCTTTTAAATGTTTGGGGTGTATCAGATCATTTCAGTAATTTTCCCAAACTAACAGTGCAACAAGAGTGCCAGCTTTGTGCAGCAACTTAGTGTGTGGACATAAGAAGGTAGGCAAAAGCTCACTTTCGCACTTTCCAGAGACAGTTATTGCTTGAGTAAACAATATGAATGCCTTTGAGACAAAGGTGCAAAAGTCTGAAAGTTTTTCCATTCACAGATTAGAGAAGCTTGGAGGAGTTAATAAGCTATTTGCATCAAGCTGGTATATCAGAACGCTTGTGTCCTGTACATTTTAGTTCGTTTTCACATCTCAACTATCTAATACAAGCAAATTTTGACACTTTTTTTTTTTAAATTCACGATTACACTGACAGTGTCAAAGTAGAAAATGAATTAGAACTAGGGGTGCACTAATTGACCAGGCAGGGATTGGAATTGACTGGTCATCCTCACACATGTCCAGTTGCGAGCTGGTCTGTTTCATGCATGTGGAACAAATGCACAACAGTGTAGATAGGCAAATAGTCATGTGCACAGTCACACACAACATGATAGAATTAAAGTAAACTGTAGGGGAAACACCATGAAAGCAATTGTGACAACAAATCACATCAGACTCTTTATTCACCTTCACCCAGCTGAACATGGACATTTAAGGAGGCTAACAAATTCTTAACATGCCTGTAATATAATTCTAAGTACCTGACATTTGTTTTGTTAAATATGTTGTATGAGCTTCTGTTTGGTAAAGAAAAAGATCTCTTTGAATTTGGGGGTTCAGCAACTCATTTTCAGTTAATTATTTACACCTGCTTCCAGAGTAAAGCACTATATTTTTAGCTGTCTATAGAAGATCCTGTCACTCACTGCAGCTTGGGGGGATTATAAAGAAATTGTGAAGTTTAATAATGTCTTTTATAATGAAAATTCAATTTTGCATTGAAGAAAGTTGACTTTTACTTGCACATGCTGTCATTTTTAGAGAGGAAGTCAGAATCTAAAAAAAATGGTATCTGTAGGTCACACTTGGAGAAAATCCAAAAATGGGATATCCCAAAAAATTGAAGTTGATCCTTCTCTAATCAAAACAGGACAAAAACACAAAGTCTGTGCAGTTAAGTGATTAAATTATTTCTTCAGTGTAATAAAACATCGATTCCAGATGTTACACGGTTACTCTTCAGAAAGACTGAATTTGACTGGTTCTTTTTTCCTTTAGGCACTTTAGGACTTTCTTGTAGTGGCTCCACAGTGCAGTAGTTTACACCTTTGCAGATCCTTGGTTTGATCCTGGGAGAAGACAAATCCCTTGAGGAATGTGTAAGAAAGTGCATCCTGCCAAATCAAATATGCGGAACTCCTTCCTATATTGATCCCTTGTAAATAAGGGGAGCAGCTTTTCTTTTAGGACTTTCTTGTACATGTCAGGGTAATATTTTTTATGGTTGAAAATCCCAGAAGAAGAGTCTCTCGGTGGAGACAAGTGGAGATTATTTTGGCTACTACAGTTTCCAGGATCAAGAATGAAATATTAAGCTTGAAATGCTTTGGTGGTTTCAGTCTCCCTTTGAATTTCCTGATTGCTCCACGTGTCTCTGTTATTGTTTTGGACCGTAACCACTGCTACCCTGTGGATGGGGCTATTAAACCAAATAAATCTAACAGTATGTCTTAGGCTGTTATATTTTATTGAAGGGGCTGTTGGTGTGTAAACAAGTGTGTGTCTACAACCTCTGCTGCTCTCAGCACCTTAAGCTGGAAGTTGACAGAAGTTAATTCAGGTAGAGAATAACTCTTAGTTATTTACTACCTACCTGTACTTGCACTGATTTATGCAATGAACAGATGGAATTGAATTCCCTCTCCTCTCATCACTCTTTCCCTCCATTACTCCTCCTCCTGACAAATGAATCTGCAGTAATCCCAGCTGTGCCCCCATTCAGTTTAGAGTCAGTCAGCCTTTCTGCAAACAAATCAGGGCCAAGATCCATCCAATGGAAACTGTGCCAGACATCGACCCGAGCCTGGTAATTATCCAAAGGTTGAGAGTGGATTGTTTTGACTGTTTCTCACTCTTACTTTGTTATCTTTGCCACAGCGCTTTGCTGTCAGTCGGCCCTGCATGCCAGCAGGAACTTTTGTTGTTGTTGACTGTGATGGCTGTGGTGCAGTCTGAGCTCTGATTCTGGACAAAGTGCAAATACAAAGTGCTGTAAATAGAAAAAATGAATAACACTTTTGGAATACTGAGTTTTTTTCTAAGTTGGGTTTACTTTACACAAGTCTAAATTACATTCTTGTTTATTGCATGGCTTAAAAAAGCAGCAGTTCACAGATTTCTGTTAGACTCTACCTTAACTCTTTGAACTTGTCACAGTTCATTTTTGGATTCAGTCCTCTTTGGTCCCTGACCATCTCCACTATGCTTAGGGATGTAGAAGCTCCATTCATATTGTTGCTATGATAGTTGTTTAGGGCTCTGATAGTATGTTTGGGCTAGTTGTCATGCTACAGAGGGAATTTCAAACACCTCCCTGATGGTAGTGCATGATAGATATGAGTCAAAAATGAGTAAAACTGCTTCACATTGCTGCATATTTGAGACATACATTAGTTTTGAAGAAGTAGGAGAGCAGAAGTAGAAGGAACAAAGTAGAAGAGGAAAAGAGCAGAACAGTTCAAGATTGAGAAATGTGGAAATGTTTTAAGAGACTCTAAGTTGGGTTGTGTAGCACTAAATACAGGTACACTGTAAATATGCTGTATAAAGTCTGCAATACTTGGCAAGCGGCCGCCTGCATAGTAAATCTGATGTGATTTTCAGCTCAGGTTGCATATATAGTTGTATATGGTTTGTCTAACTGAGCCAAAATGAAGTTAAAATGGAAAATCAAAAGAAAAAAGGGAAGACAAAAACATCTACAAAGTAAGTCAAATATATGAATGTGTCTGACATTAGCGCTGCTGCCTGTACTGCCACTTCTGCTCCTACAGAATCATACAGTTACTAAGGCAAAGCTCTTTCCACAAAAGACAAACCAAATCAGAGGACTAGTTAATAAACATGTTGTATAAAAGTGTAAAGTTGATGGGGAAATAAAATGCGCTGAGGAGTCTCACAGGAAGCACTGCACTTGGTTGTTCATGAGAAAGTAAACTTTTTATATTAATTGAAATTATTACTAAACAAAACGATTGTATGGCCTGAGTTTATATGCAGCGTGTCCATCAGGTCCCAAACCCTTTCCAAGTTTGCTGTTTGTTAGTTTTCATTGCGTTGTGTTACTGACAGCTTTGGAGAGATGACGGTTATTCTGGCCTGACAGGCCTTAAACAATAAATCTCAGGGACTTTTCCCTTGCTGTGTCTTAGAATACAAGATGTACTGAAACAGTTGGAGGTAAAATCCGAGGCGTTTCCCTGAAATCACAAGTGTTTGTGAGTCTTTGGAATTTTCTTTTCTTTTCTTTGGCATCATGTGTTCCTTTATGAGAATTTCAAAACCCTGTTACAACATGTGCTGTACTTCTGTTGTGTTCTTGACACGTTACTGTTGTTTTCAGTTTCACTCAGTCAGATGTATCTGAAACTTTGTGCGGTGTTAATGATTACATAGATTAGCTTATTATATTAAAATAAGTTAAATGATGAAATATAGGCATTTGTGTACATAGTTTTTCATTTGAACTGTTCAGCAGATTTAGGTTGAGTGAGGGTATACAAATGTTGCTTTTCATTTTTAGTTAATATTAAGTAATACTTGTGTCTGGGTTGGCTGTAAAACCAGTGGAAAGTCCCAGATCTACACTGAACTTTACCAACTCCCACTGGTCTGATGTGTCTTGTGTGTACATGGGAGTCTGCCAGTTGTTTCTGTAACTGCCTGATGATTCTTTTGCCACTAAGTGAGGACAGATACATCTAATGTGTTGCCAAAACATATGTTTAAGATGCTGCAGTTCAGATTGTGGTACTGCTTTTTCGAGAGCAGCCGTTGATCTCATCAGTAACTAACTGGTTTAAAGCTCTCTTTCAGCATGTTGTAATCTCTTTAATTTGCATCGTATTTTGAAGTCTGAATATGAACTCCCTCTCAGAGGCCAGGTTCTCACACTGTGCCCTGTTTGATGGCAGGAAATAGATTATGTTACGATCACTTCCCTGTTTTAAATATTTTAATCAGACATAGTAATCTGCAAATGGCCTTCAGTAAAATGTGTTAAGACACTTGTTTATCATTTCCTCTTCCCGGTGTGGAAACACTGATGAGAACAGCCACCTCTGTGGGCTGAATTCCCCCCCGTAGGGTAGCTGTGGGCTGTTGGGTTTCACTTCTGAGTTCTGTGCCTGCAGCTTGGACTGAACTTAACTTTTGCTTTCTGCAAAGAGTCCAGTTTAGTGTCACACACTATACAGGTTACTGATGCAGTTTTTCACTCCTGTTGCTAATTCTTTCTAGTTGAATACCTCACGGATTGTATTTAGTTCTTTGTTTTACAGCAGTTTGTATGTAGATTTATCTAAAGTTGATTAAAGTCCCGAACCTTGCTTTGCTTACAGCTGGAAATATATTACAGAATATTTCAGACTTCCCAGCGTTCATCTGGTAATTGGGTTAATATCTCTGCATCGTTTCCACAGAGTGTAATAATTTAAGGAAGTTTGTTTTATTACTCATGAAATCAGCTTCTTAAAGAATATAACACAATCCTAATTAAAAGGATATTTACTTCATAACATACTTGTTGTATCCTATTCTAGTGACATTTCTGAGAAAATACTCAGTTCATAATTTTCTAGTGACATCATAGCATTATAAAAATAACCACCTGGTGAACAGAGGGTGAATTTCCTCCAGTGCATGACAGTAACTTTATCAGATGGGAAATTAAATACTTAATGACTGCTCACTGAGCTTGCTGAGTATGAGTAGAGTACGCTCCTGCATGCAGACAAATTAAGCACAGTAGCAATCCCTCCCTTTTTCTCAATTTGTAAGCAGTGACAGTTAAGCTGAAGTTTTCATTGGATTTCTATAGTGAAATTTGATCATAATGTTAAACCTGGTCACAACTGCGCAAGTAACCATGAAGCTAACATTTGATGAATGAGCATTACTTATATATAATTATATATATAAGTTAATATATATAATTAACTAAGTAGTATTCTGCATACTAAGACAGTCAAGAATGTTTTTGTTTGTTTATTTTTGTTTGTTTTTCTCTGCCTTGGATCATGAATAACAGAAATATTTGCCTATTCAGATAGACACTATAGTGTATTATAATGCTTCTTTTGGAGGATCAGGTTTCTTAGTGACTCTGGTCCACGTTTCCGTGACAGTGCCACGCAGATTTGTTGGCTGAACATTCATAATGCAAATCACCTGTTCTGCGACATCACAAAGATGCTGTATTAATTTGAGATTTGAAAATAAGACCTCACTTTCCAGTTCTAAGTTGACAGGAGTGGCACAAAGTGTGGTTTTTCTTTCAGCGAGTTCTGAAATACAAAACTAGCCCATGTGGAATCAACAACCATGGCACATTCAAAGTCACTTAAATCACCTTTCTTCCTGATCATGAAGCTCACTTTGAACTTCAGAGGTCATCTTGACCGTGTACATGCCTAAATGCATGCTGTATGCATCCTGGCATGTGACTGGCTAATTAGACATTTAACAACAGCTTAAATAGGTATATATAAAAAATGTCCAGTGAGTGTAACTAACCATACTTTTGTACACTTTACATCCTGGCTACAGTGTCACAAGTGAGATTGTTAAGTGGGTATAAAGGTTAAAATTAAAGAATCCCAGGAGCTCTGTCTCTGACTTAGCATTAACATATATCTGTGAGAACTGTGTATGCCTTGTTATATAATTTGTTTGCATTTCTGTGTGAAAACCTTTACTGATTATTTTCCTAGAGCTTCAGTCTCTCCTACCAACAAAAACCCTGCTTGGTTAATGCTGACTTGGCCTAGGACCTTTTGCAAGAGACATTCTTTATATTGAATCTTGACTCCCATGTACTGTGTATTGCTATTAGATTAGCAAAGTTTGGAATCATTATAAAAGCTTTTTGTCACTAGACCTTCCAATAATCACATTATTAAGATAATATGAATCCATATGAATGCCCCCCTGTGATTTTACCTGCATCCTGCGATTTGATTTTTAGTTATTTCAACAGCAAACTGAAGAAAAGCCTTGACTCCGTTGCTCCACTCACCACCAAAAAGATTAACGTAAAACATGCATCACCTTGGAGAAACGAAGAAGTCAAAAAACTCAAAAGAAATTGCAGGGCAGCAGAAAGGAGATGGAGGAAAACTAAAAATAATATCAACCATCAAATATTTTGCGAGCAACTTAAAGTGTACAATAATACATTAAGGAAGTCAAGAAATTCATACTTCGCCAAAATAATCAGTATTAACAAAAATAATCCCAAGGTCCTCTTTTCCACCATAGATCACTTATTTAACCCTGATTTTAACAGCTCCCAAAGAACCCCCACAGACTCGCTCTGTGAGCAGTTTGCAGACCACTTCAGGGGAAAGATCAGCGCCATCAGATCTGATATTTTATCTAATCGTGATATGATTTTAAATACATCTGAGGGCTCGATTGTACCTGAGGAGACACTGGACAGCTTTGTCCTGGTTAATGCTGAGAACTTTCAGAAGGTTTTCTCCACAGTGAGACCCACCACATGTCTTTTAGATCCAATTCCTTCTTCACTCTTTAAAACACTTTATGGATTTTTTGAGGCTGAGCTTTTATGCATGATGAATTGCTCTCTTCAGTTGGGTGTCTTCCCTGCTGCCTTTAAAACGGCGGTGGTGAGGCCCCTTCTGAAGAAGAGCAATTTGGATTGTAATGATTTTAATAACTACAGACCTGTATCCAACTTACCATTTTTAAGTAAAGTCTTAGAAAAACTTGTTTTTACTCAGATTACTGATTTTCTCAATGATAGACAGATCCTGGAGATATTCCAGTCTGGATTTAGGGTGAACCACAGCACAGAGACGGCTCTCCTAAAGGTTTTAAATGATCTTAGATGTAACTGGGACTCCCAAAAGCTCTCAGTCCTGGTGCTACTGGATCTAAGCGCAGCCTTTGATACAGTAGACCACGCTATTCTTTTAAACAGACTGAAACACATGGTGGGCCTCTCTGGTGCTGTACACAGCTGGTTCACTTCCTATCTCTCTGACAGAACTTTTATGGTGAGTATGGATACATGCTCCTCTAAGATCCATAAAATGACATGTGGTGTGCCTCAAGGGTCGGTTCTAGGCCCTGTACTTTTTAATTTGTATATGCTCCCTCTCGGCGGTGTCATCAGGAGGCATGGAGTGAACTTCCACAGTTACGCTGATGACACGCAGCTGTACATCTCCGTGTCTCCTGATGACACCAGACAAATGGATGCCCTCTTTAACTGTATCTTGGATATAAGATCTTGGATGGCAGAAAACTTTTTACAACTTAACCAGGACAAAACTGAAGTTTTAATTGTCGGTCCTGAGGCTCAGAGAGAGAAACTCTTGTCTAAATTAGAGGCATTTTCACTATGTCCTTCGCTACAAGTGAAAAACCTGGGTGTTATTTTTGACTCTGAGCTTGGTTTTATCCCACATATTAAACATGTAACTAAAATTGGATTTTATCATCTAAAAAATATAGCCAGAGTCCGCCCTATTCTCTCTCGGGCCAACACGGAGATGCTGATGCATGCTTTTATTACCAGTCGCATTGATTACTGTAATGCCCTGCTCTCTGGTCTTCCTAAGAAGAATATTTCAACTTTACAACTCTTGCAAAACTCGGCAGCTCGTGTGCTGACGAAGACCAGAGGGCGGGCCCACATTACACCGGTTTTAGAATCGCTGCACTGGCTCCCCGTGTGTTTCAGGATCGATTTTAAAGTTCTTTTATTGGTTTTTAAATGTCTTAATGGTCTTGGGCCTTCCTATCTCTCAGATCTGCTTTTACCATACGAACCCTCGCGGACCCTGAGGTCCTCTGGTACTGGCCTTTTGATTGTCCCTAAAGTCAGGACACATACTCACGGAGAGGCAGCGTTTCAGTGGTATGGTCCTCGTCTGTGGAACAGCCTGCCGGAGGAGCTCAGGGCCGCAGAGAACGTACATGTTTTCAAGAACAGGCTCAAGACCCACCTTTTTAATTTAGCTTTTACTTAGCGTTTATTTATTTTATGCTTATTTATTCTATCCTGTTATTCTATTATTAATTTAGGATTTACCTAATATTTGTTTGATTTTATTCTTATTAATTTTTTAATCTTCTTATTCTATTTATATTTATATTGTATCCTGTTCTTATTTATTTTATCATTTTACCCTATATATATTGTATTGCATCATATCTCCAGTGTTTCCTCGGAGGGCGCTCTCTGCACCGGGGCTGTTATTGACCGTGGCTGCTGGGTCTCTGGGGTCCTCTCAGCCTGGCTGGAGGGCTCCTTTGCCTCCCTCCTGCTGTGTGCCCAGCCTGGAGGCTGCGGTCTGTGACCGGCTCCCGGTGCAGACGGCTCTCTGTTATAATGTTTCCTCACTTGGCTCATGCGAGCCCAGCCCAATTTTTACTCTTTAAGTGTGCGCGTGTGTGTATGTGTGTGTGGGTGGGGGATATATGTGTATTGAGAGTGTGGGGAGTGAGTTGGAGGGTGGGGTGGGCTGCTTTTAACTATGTAAAGCACTTTGTGCTACATTTTCTCTGTATGAAAAGTGCTTTATAAATAAAGATTGATTGATTGATTGATTGATATCATATGCTTGCCTGGCAGCTGTCTCTCACTGCAGTCTGTCTCCACCACTTTAGCGTGAATGGGTCTGAATGTCTATTAATATCTGCACAGTGCACACTCAGATGGTCCTCCAGCACCGGTCTAAAGTGAGGGCAGAGACTTGGACTTCTTGGCATGCACGACATGTTTGTGCCGAACTGTTCTGTACAAGCTAAGACGGGAAAAGTGCAATAGGACACACCTATTTTACAGTATATGTAACAAAGAGCTGTCTCTGAACTTTTTTTCAACTTTATGTGGTGAAATCCTGCCTGTTGTAATCTGACATTAGCATAGGACAAGACTTAAAAAGTATTTACTATTTAGTTATGCATTTCCATCGATCTGCAGGATGTTGAATGAAGCTTTAGTTGGTCAGAAAAAACACTTAAAATAAAATATTAATTATTATATTAAACAGTTTTTAAAGGTTTAACTTCTAAAATGTTTGCTGCTATTACGTTATTATTTTTAGGCTGTATTATTTTTACTTGGGTTTTACTAGTTTTGTTGATTTGGTTGAATAGTAAGCTTGTGGCTTGCTTTCACTGTGGTTTGCTTTACTATTAATATTTGAGATTTGAAAAGAATCAGTAATTGCAATTTTAGTTTTTTTGTTTAAAGGAAGAAAATAACAAGCCCAGTGTATTCACTTTACCTAGTTCAGCACAACACTAAATTAAACATGCAGCACAAACAAATTAGTCCAACCTAAAAAAAAAAAAAAACAACTTTCCATAGCATAACATTCAATAAGTCAGGCCTGTGACTGTTGCCGCTTTCAAAATGTGATTACAGGAATAGGGGGAGAGGGAAGGAATTCTCTGAAGACACCGTGGGGGGTTGGGCGGAGGGGGTGCGAAGCAGCCGGCAAGCTGACAGCGTGTACAAGAGTGGGCTGGGCCAAACAGGAAACGATGATGTCATAGCAAAAGTGAGCGAGAGAGAAGGGGAAGGCAGAGTGGTTGGGGGGGAGAGGAGGAGTGGCACTGATTCAGAGATGAGCTCAGCTGCATAGGCGTGGGCTGCTCGCTCTCTCCTCCCCCTCTCAGTGCTCTCTTGCTGCCTGCTTTGGCTGCTGCCAGTGTTTTGTTATGACAGCGGGGGAAATCGCCTGCCTCAGTAGAATGAACTAGAACAGCGAAGAGGAGAGACGCCGGCTCCCGTTGACATGGTGGGAGATTTATTTTTCTGGAGCTTCTGCTGTCTCAGGCTGTGGAAAAGGGATAAGAAGGTGAGCCTATTCGCTGCTGCTGATGCTGATGCTGACACTCTGGGTGTCTTCTGATTGATTTATAGTATTCATGAGCCGGCGGGGAGGCAGCGAAGCAGGTCTCTAAGCTGGTTCGGATAGTTTGCCGGTTGCTTCTGCACAGTCTTGTTCCAGCATGCCTCTTTAATGTTAAAGCCAGAGCATGAAATATGGTGTGTTTTGTGTGTCCCTTTAAACTGGGTCAGTGTATTGCTTTTTCTAATTACAGATATGCGTCTTTTTTTCTGCTCCAGTGTCATGAAAATGTGATGAGCCATGGCACACATGCTATTTTTAGGATGCGTTCTTCCTCACATAAAAGTGCTAGCACATTCAAAAAGATTATTTTTAAAAATCACTGTCAGGACATTTTCATTTATTTATTTATTTTTAATGAAAGTGGATTTGAGACTTGCAGAAAGAGAGGGAGGGGGGCCGACAGGCTGAATAGCAGCTTTCCAAAGCGGAGGCCAGGGTATGCTGTGGCACTGTACGGTTTGTGACGGAAGGGGGTTTCCATTCAGATAGCATCAGTGTGACCCACTGTCTTCCCTGTCAGCCTTTCAGTCTAATTATGTTTGCTTAAATGATGTGTACTGTAGCTTCATCTTCTTTTTACTTGATTTCTGTTTAGCCAGCTTTGATTGCAGTTTTGTGCAGCATCTTGATCATACTCTGTGTTAAAGCTTTAGGAAATCCCTTTGACAGATTTTAGTATTTGACCCAGTTGTAGCTCAATCTCAGTGCAGCAAATCAGGTATCAGATACACATGCTCTTCTGACTATTCCCCCACATGATGTCATTTTTTTTAAACACAGCTATTAAAATTTTGTTTTGCTTTCAGTGAACTCAGTCACATATGGACTGCGTATTTCTGTTTAGCTCATGTAGGATGCCTCAGAGGAAAGTTCATTACATCAAGGACGGGTTTAAGCAAAGCCAGATCTCCTATAATCCTGTGAGTCCATTCAGAGTCACCCTTTGCGTTGTTGATATGAGGTCATTCTTTCACGTTTTGCAAGAGTGTTGTTAAGTCAGAGGATCCAACCGGTGCTTCTAGCTGCAGGGGTTCTGTTTCAGAATGGGTGCACCTTTATTCATGTTTGGTGTGTATGCCTAGGAAATTTGTACAAATAGTCAATGGTTTGGATATGCAGACCTGCAAGCGTCTGGTGACGTTATCCTTTGACTGTGTTCCTGTGGTGTCCCAGAGGCATCAGATTTCCACTAATGTATTCCTTAAATAGATAAGTTAAAAAACAATATATTCAAATATATTCAAGTTTTTTCTCATTAAACATCTCACATTTACTTTGCTGTTAATATAGTTTCATAAAAATCATTATGTCTTCACTTAAGACGTGAGATCAGTGTGTCAACTTCCCAGTGCTTTGGCCCTGCTGTTTTCTAGAAAGTTCTTCACGTCTGCGATCAGACATGTGGCATCTGTTTGTGGTCCTTTGTATTCATTGCTGTATAAGGCTTTGTATAAGGCTTTCATTAGTAAAGATAATCAGTGAGGAAAATGTGAAATGATGTGATGGAAATGGAAAAATGTCACGAAGAAGATATGAAAGATCTTGAAGCAAAACCGGAGCAAAACAAGAACTAAATGATTTGGGTTGGAACATGACGTATGAAATAGAAATGAGAGACTGTTAACTGTAAAAACGTGTCTTTGAAATTTTATATAAGGAACTGCCGCCACTGGTCTGCCTTAGTTTTTTCAGCCCATGTGTTTGTAACATAATCTACATGCTAATTATAACTGTATTTACTCAGGCCTCAGTGTTGTTGTTTTATCTGTCACTGAGAGTATTACACTGTTGTAAATTCCTAAAAAACAACCTCCAAGGGTCACTTCACATTCCACAGCCACTCTAAGGTTGCACTTATAAATCATTAAAAAACAAACAAAGTTTGAAGGCTACATTAACCTAAAAGTGTCTGTGGGTGACGGTCACACGTTGGTGGTAATGAGGTAACACTCGAAACTACTTAGAATTTTTTCTTCCCCATCACCTCATCAGTACTTCTTCACCAGAAAAACCCCGCAGACTGCAACCACTTAATAATGTGGTGATGATGTATGCTAAACTGTTTAAGGAGTGAGCTCTTTAAACTTGAGGGATCCTCAGTGTTTGGAGAAAATTCAGATAATAGAATTTATAAAACAAAACAAAAACTTAAGTACTGATGTGTCAGACAGTAGATACTTTTATCTACATATAGTGTGATATAGTAAAAACAAGATGATGAGGTCATTGTGAAGAAACTTTCCAGCAATGACTTTCACAATTTAACATGAAGACGCTCCTTGATTCTGTTTCACACGCTGATGATGAAATTCTGCTACTAAATTAAAGGCTTCTCTCCAAACATGACTTTTGTTAGATTCACTTGTATGAGCTCTTCTAACATTTAGCCTGTGTGTTGTAAGATTTACCCAGCTTGGTTAAAACTTGTTTAAAACTTGTTTCAAGTGCCCAGTTCCCCAGACATGGATTAGCCAGAACACAAAAACTTTTTTTTTCTTTCTTTCTTTCTTTTTTTTTTTTTTACCTGGGATTAGGCTTAATCCACATCTTGGAAAGAAGCTAAAAAATAGTTTTGATGTAGAGATGAGTCATTCAATTCAATTCAAGTCATTTCAATTAAATTCTGTGTTACTTATATGCCACTTAATCACAACAACAGCGGCCTCAAGGTGCTTTATAATATCTACAGTAATAGAGAGAAAACGTCAACAATCGAACAACCCCTATGAGCAAACACCTGGTGACGGTGTAAAGGAAAAACTCTGTTTTAACAGGAAGAAAACCAGGTTAAGGGAAAGAGAAGCCATCTGCCGTGATCGGACACGGCAAGGCAGACTGTAGAAGAGAACCAGCGTTTAATAACTCTTATGATTAGACTTAGTAACAAATAATGTACCAACTATTTGGCAAGTGTAGCTGTTGTGTAGCTAACTTCTATCAGTTTGCTGAATATTAAACTAATTGAGAAGATTAAATAAACTAATTTCAAGTTACAGTGCACTAGGCTGTTAATGACACCAAACAAACCAACTTCCTTCATGAATGTTATATATAGAATTACATATATACATGTAGAAGAAATTAGCATTAAAACTGCACTTTTAGTAAACTCCACACTCTTTAAAAACATCATTAGTATAAACATTTGAGCACAGAAGCTGCAAAGACCTCAACTGTTCTTTAGCTTCATTTCTCTCTGTCATCCCATGAACATGGCGCACGTGGCAGCAGAGTAACGGCAGCTTGACCCGGTTACTCCTGGACCCCGTGGACCCACTTCCTCTCCCCCCCAGGCAGACATGTGTTCTCTGTTTGGTTTGTGTTCACTCGAAGAGGACACGAGGCTAGCGCACACCATCGCACACACTCTTGAGCATGACTATGAGCTAATGCAGACTCGACACACGCCCACAGACCTTATGTCAGGATAGGATGTGGAACCAGTGGTGTATTAATGCATTTGGTGTTTCTCAAACCTTTTTTTCTTTTTCTTTTTTCCATTGAGTGATTTCGTATTTCATCTTTTGTCCTTTATTTTTAATCACTCAATCCACACTTTAGAGGGAGACCACGTCCTAAGTGTGAGGGGAGCAGCTGTCGCCTGTCACATGCGGGTTTAAAGAGGGTGTGTGTGTCTGCATAGCAAGCAAATGGCCGCCACAGAGTCAGGGCGTGCAGAGCCACACGTCCGTTTCATCTCCGTCCAGCTGTCCTCTCTTCCTGTCTTCTTAATTTATTTGCAGGGCTGCACCTAAGAGAAATCTACACCTTAGAGAAAATGTGGCGCTAAAAATAATCGGGCAGCTTTTGTGTTTAACTTTACAATGATCTCCCATTCTCACAGCACTTGCTGCTTTAGGTTGTGTTTACATGTCCTTTCGAAGTCACGGTGTAATTTTTATGGCTCCTCTTTTTGTGACTGCTTAGTTGACGAATAAAGATGTTAAGCTGGTCGATTAACCTCGCAGCTGCCTCGTTCCCTGTGTCCATTACAGAGCCTATTTTCTATTTTCTCCTCTTTTGTTCTTAGGATACAAGTCGACTCTTATTCTCCTGTTAGTGGCAGACTCTAACTTTTGTTGTTTTTAACTTCAAAAGCAGAAACTGAAATATTTAACATACAAATAAGTCAGGATGGGGGCATATTTTATTGCTGTGTAGCTGGAAGGAGCTGAATTACTTTAAAAAGCCATAAATTAATTGCGGGGTCTCCCTTGCTGCAGCTCAAGGCCTCGACATGTGTTTACTTGTTTGTGTGTCTTCACTGCTGTTTTCCCAGGAGGGAGGAGTAGTCGACATATGGCTGTAGACGGAGGTTTTCATTGATTCTTTGATCTTCACTTTTCCCCTCTCTGTTTTTAGGTTTACTACCATTTAAAAGTAGTTCTGCTTAGAGGCTGATTCAGGTTTGCAGCCATGAGTCCTTTTTATAATGACCTGAATCATATGCAGTATTGCAGGGGCACAGTCAACGTTAATATTTCATCAGGTATTCTGGTGATTATTTCTCCACTAGTTTATCAGAAAGTTAAATAACGGAACAGCTGAATGAGTAAATTCTGTTTGCATGTGATTGATTATTCTTTGTCCAGCTCTCCTCCACGCGGTGCCCCTTCTTAGTCCTCCTGTATCTCATTAGCATTGTAAATCAGTGCAGTTGAGGAGTGCTGTCAAGGGGTCCACTCCCTCCAAAAATTTCTGCCACTAAAAGCAAAAAATGGACTAACAAGCACAGCCTCTGGGGAGCAAATGGCTCTCGTGGGCTTGACCTTAGGTACTTAATTTCATGTCTCATGTTTAATCATTAAGCCTTTGAGTGGGTGGGTCGTTTGCACGGACAGGCGCCACATTACCTGAAGGAGTCGATAATAATACATCGAAGGCTACTTAATCGATTATTTTAGTCGATGAGTGTCGCAACAAGCAAGGACAGGGAGCGGCATTAAAAGTGGGGGTGTTGATGCTTGATTTTTCTGGTCATGTTAGTGGTCTCTGGTCTGAGGAACACCCAGAGCTTCACCCTCAGAGCTGCCAGTATGAATTATCGGCTGGTCTGTTTTCTTTATTGGCCATAACTCAATTCTCTCTCTTGTTTGCAAAACTGCCCCGAGCTCTGGAGGGCATCTGGCAGCAGCAAACTCGATGTTTGTGCATGAGACTAATGATTACCCTCAATCACCAGATCTCGCCCTTCTTTCCAGAGGCAGCCTCGTGTTGCTTGTTGCTCAAAAACCCTGAAATATTGCTACATTTTTCGTCTTTAGATAGGAGAAAAATCTATTTAACATCGGACTCCACCACTCTGTTTACATGTTCATTTATGTGTTTGCATGTATGTGTGTTTTTTAACAGGTCGCAGGGGAACAGAAATATCACCCAGAATGCTTCACATGTCTGAACTGCCGATCGTTCATCGGTGATGGAGACACATACGCTCTGGTGGAGAGATCTAAACTGTACTGGTGAGCATCCGTCACTGTAAAGTTTAAACAAAAAAGCTGAGGCGCTTGCTTTATGTGTCACATCCATCATAGCCTGTGAAACTAGTACTCATGATCTTTCTCCAGTTTCATCCTCTGCCATAAGCTAATCCGCTCAGAATCTGTAGGAAAGCTCGAAAGTGTGCCATAAGCTGCTGTTGATTGACAAAATCTCAAATTTATTTCGCTTATTTCTGGCTTCAAAGGGCTTTTTGTTAACATTATGACAAACTGGTGACAACTGGCAGAAGACATGCTCATATCTGAGTGTGGTTTAAGCATGAAACAAGTCATAAAACCATTAAACTGGGAGAAGAATGCTTTTATTATCATATAAACAGTAGCTGCAGTTTGAACATCATATTGTTAGTTGCCAGCTTCCAATAGCTCCAGGGTTGCTTTAATGTTCTTGTCACAAGTTTCAGACTGTATCTATCAAAGAATATCACGAGAGAGGCGGCTAATTGTATTCTGCAGCAACATAATGACATCGCAGTGTCCATAAAGACTTAGATTCAACAAGAACAGTGAGTCTGGGGTTACATGAGAGACAGAAGACACTGAGACAGCCTAAATCTACAGAACTATGGCACCTCCCCCACAATACCTTTGAATTACTCACCTTGAGAGCTGGTGTTTTCTCAGATCATTACATTCAATGAGAGAGTCGCATGTTGCTGACTGACATGACACAGAAAGGATATCAGCAACAGCTTTACAGTTGGGGGGGGGGGGGGGGCATCACCTCATAGGTTATTAGTCACTTCATAACATTCTGACTTATCAAAGGTCAACCTGACTCAAAACAATGAGTGTACAGTGTTGTCTTGGCTGAGCCGAAGCAACATGTGACACTGTGAAAATTATTGTAATGAGAAGTTGATTTTTCATACAAACCTCACGAGGATTCCTATTATCTGTTTTATTACTGCTGTTCTCATTTTTAGAAAAATAAATAAAATAAAAATAAATTCTATTTTTAATCTCTACTTCTCTTCCTCTCTGGCTCCAGTGGTCACTGCTACTACCAGACCATCGTGACCCCGGTGTCGCTACCGGACTCGCCATGCTCACGGATCCCTCACACGGTCACACTGGTGTCCATCCCGGCCTCCGCTGATGGCAACAATGGACGCAAAGGGCGCGGTTTCTCCGTGGCAATTGACCAGCCGCTAAGCCCGACCAACGGCTACAGTCCCGAACATGGACACACCGTCAGAGTCTCCCAGTGAGCCACGTTTGTGTTTTGTGGATAAAATGAATATCGTGTTTCAGTTTGTGGAATGTAGAGCAAGTGGAAAATGAAGAGGAAAGGCGGAATGAGTTAAGAGATGCAGCATTAGGGAAGGTTAATGGTGGAGGACAAAGGATAAAGGAGGGGGATTTATAAATGGAGGCCAGAGTGATAGATGAGATTCATTTAAAATGTATAATAGAGTGGAAGGATAGTCACTGTTATTCAAATGAGCTCAGACTTATCTGCTCTCTGGACAATACTAAAAGAAAAATGTCCCTTGTGTGTACAAAGGTGTTTAAGGAGATTTCTTTTTGTTTCCAGGGTGGATGCCGACTGCATCAGCCCAGATGTGAAAAATTCCATTCACGTTGGAGACCGGATCTTAGAAATTAATGGGACGCCCATTCACAACGTTCCTCTGGATGAGGTATTCATCACTATTTTTATGTGTTTGCTGCTAAAAGATGATGCTTTAGTTTCACTCAGGCGGTTCTCTGTGTTCCTATTGTTTTGGAGGAAAATGGGATGATATCCATCTTCAGCTTTTGAGGATTTCCAGTGGCAAGATGAGACTTAATAATATAACCAGCTGTTTAAATAAATAAATGTTTCAGTAAATTCATAAGGGAAGTTACTGAAGCATGAGTGCTTCATCTAACCCTGAACTTATAAGCAAATCCAACCAGAGCACTTCAATGAGCCGATATATCCTTTTAAGTTTTGAAATGCATTAGTGCCGTTCACTTTTTGATCTGACCATCCTGTCTGATCTGTCTCTTCTTCTCCAGATTGACCTGCTGATCCAGGAAACGAGCCGGCTGCTGCAGCTCACCATCGAACACGACCCTCACAGCCAGTCGGGACAGGAGGGAGGCTCCTCGGAGGCTGAGGACCAGGTGGACGGTCCGTTGTCCACCCCACTGTCAGAAGGGCCCAGCCCCATCCTACCCATCACCCAGCCCCCCAATCCAGACATCAGCAACCTGAAATCCCGCATCATCACGTAAGACATCAATGCAGCAGCTAATATACTTTTATCACAGTTTGCTACAAAGAGTTAAATGTATGTTCTCATCTTCCCATTAATAAAGTGTGAACACCTTCCTTCATGAAAAGGTTGATTTCTTTGTTTTCCTCTCTTTTAGGCGAAGTTACAGCACTGATAAGTCGCCTGGATCCAGCAATGCCGCGTCACCAATCTCCCAGAGGAAGGACATCAATCGGTCTGAGTCACTTCGGGTCGTCTCAAACCGGACTCACCGTATCTTCCGCCCATCTGACCTCATCCACGGAGAAGTGCTGGGGAAGGGATGCTTTGGACAAGCCATAAAGGTAGATTTGAGTTGGCAGAGACTCCTTAGACTCATTAGTTGCATGCTACATTGTAAATGTAGCATGCAACGAGTCATACTGAAAAAAATCCAGAAGGGGGAAGCATTGAGATGAAAGAAGTGTATAGTGGAAGGCGGATGGAATGACTGGGGATTTATCACATCAGGGAATTTTTCTTTTTTAAGTTTTGTCTCTTAACATTGCTTCAGTCAGTGTTGCTTAACTTGATTTGTGCATTGTGTCTTGTTAAAGGTGACACACAGAGAGACGGGTGAGGTGATGGTGATGAAAGAGCTGATCCGCTTTGATGACGAGACTCAAAAAACATTCCTCAAAGAGGTGAGTGGAGACAGACAATCTCAGAGACTTCAGACTGTGAATGAAACATAACACAGAGCAGCTTGTGCACCAAAGTTATTGTTGTTTTTTCTTCTATAAGCCAAAGCTAAAGATTGTAGTTAAAGTGAGACATTCCTGAATGTAGGAAAGGGGTAAATGAAAAAGGCAGACGTCTCACACCTGAAGAGAAAATGAAATTAAAAAGGCATAAACTCCCCTTTGAAATAATATCAGTTCACTATGCTCACATAGTCCTGTCTCCCAAAAATGATGGCTGGGCAGATTTTATTTTACCGCCCACATTAAACTTTATCTCTCTGCCGACCTCCCTAAAGAGAGCCGATAGCAGAGGATGACTCAGGTTCAGATTTCTGTGAGGCTTTTTGGGGTTTGAAGATCTGAATCACTCCTCGTGTTCCTGTTTGGCGCTAGATTAGCCTCATTCATCCAGTTAACTGCCTCCTAAATGGGATGTTTGAAGCTCAGAAAAATGGTTCCACTTTAGTTGTGGATTATGAGTGGGTATTTAGCTTTATTATTGGGTTGAAACAGTGAGGAGTCTTGTAATTAGAAAAGTGAGTAAAGAGATTCGCTGTAAAATGAGCCCCAGTCACAGCTAAGCAATGATTATTACTCGTGCTGGCTGCTTGTTTGTAGGTGGCCCAAGTCTTAAATTACTCGTGTAATCCTCATCGGTGAAGATTAGAAAAGAAGGAGGCAAACATTTCAGATGTCATGTGTAACAGTGGCGTGCTGCCTCCTCCATGTGACTTTAGTTTTACCAGTAGTGTAGTCACATTTGTAAAGTAGCAGAAGTAATTGCAAAAATATTAACACTGACTGTCATAATTTGTTCAGGTGATAGTTTTGTACTGTGAATATTTAAGATCCCTTACAGCTGCTGTGGACTTTTCCCAGAGATGTGTGAAAATAAATAATTATTTGTGTCTTTAAGGTGAAAGTCATGCGATGCCTGGATCACCCCAATGTGCTCAAGTTCATCGGAGTCCTCTACAAAGACAAGAGACTCAACTTCATCGCAGAGTACATCAAAGGAGGCACTTTGCGGGAAATCATCAAGAAAATGGTAAACAAATGGGGGGGTGTTTGTTTCCTATATGGAATTCCAATGCACAGACTAGCATGGTTATTATTAATAAGGATAATAATAAAAATAAAGAAGAAGGGATTCATCACTTTATACCAGTATGTTACATTAAGTTGTGTGTTTTGGTTTTTCCTATAGGACTCAAACTATCCCTGGAACCAGCGGGTCAGTTTTGCTAAGGACATCGCTGCTGGGATGGTGAGTGTATATACTGTTAATACACTCTGGAAAACAAACCAAGGTTTTTCTGCATGGAGAAAGTGGTTTAGATCATTATTATTGTTTTGCCACTGCATACACAAAAAGACAGAACACGACACTGCCAGACTCTAAAACATACAGAGGGAAGTGAAGATGGTGCGGTTGTATTGTCAATAACAAAACATAACCAAGATCATAACCTTATAAATAAAAATCAAATCCTGTTGAGCCAAGAGAAAAGTAGAGATCAGTGGTTGTGAGAGATAACCACCGCTTCCTGTTAGATGCACTCTGAATATCTGCTGTACACATACTTTTTGCTTTAGTCTTGCTGTTGTCTCCCTCTAGTGGTCATGTTTGTGAGCTACAACACTTGTGAGGTACTTTTCTTACTATAAAGGTTAAATCGGAGCATAAATTCCTGCAGGATAAGAACACAGGTTCTCTGGATTCCCCCCCAGATAGCTGTACAGTGATGCATATCAAGCATGACTGTGTTATTGTATATTCAGCAAGAGCTTTTTGAAATAAACCCAGACAGTATTGTTCGACTTGGCAGTGTTCTACTTACAGATTATCAAAAGACTGTTTATTTATTTTTATTCTTCCTGCCTTTCCTTCCTCTCCTATCTGTCTGTCATTCAGGCATATCTGCACTCCATGAACATTATTCACCGGGACCTGAACTCTCACAACTGTCTAGTCCGAGAGGTAAGAACTTGTCTTCCTGTACACTTTTGTGTTTGTGCCGACATACCTCTGCACATACAGCATGTTTTCTTTAAGGATTTAGGACGGCGCACCTGCCATTCGCTCATACAAAAACAAAAAAGGCCTTTGTTCGCAGTTGCTATGGGAGACTAAGACGACTTAAAAAACACTCCACACAAGAAGCTTAAAGCAGAAACATTCAGCTTGCCGGACCTAAACAAGGGGAGTGCTGAACACGTGTCACATGACAACAAAATGTTTGCCTGACAGCCTGGAGATTAATTTTAAGCTCACTAGCGAAGCTTAAAGCTGATTCACCACAGATATATCCCTGAACACTATGTCTGTCTTTTTTTCAGAAGTGATGATGTTGATAGTGAAAAGAGTGAATCCAGAACTAGTAACTAGCAGGTTGACGCTTTTTTCAGACAGTGTTTCCCTCAAGCTGTAAAGCGAATGAACTAAATATGCCCATTTCCTTTATGAAAAGTGAACAAGTCATTAAACCTGTCAGCCTGTGGTCTCACACACAAGCTGTCCCCTGCTCCCAGCAAGTGATTTCATTGCATCTGACATCATTTTATACTGTGAATGTCGTTAATGTGAATACTTTGTGTAGTAAAAATCACATTTAGTGACTTTTGGTGAGTATGCTTGTTGCATAAAAATAAAATGTTTTGGCATATTTCACTTTAAAGAACAACACAGTGGTGGTGGCAGACTTCGGGCTGGCTCGACTCATGGTGGACGACAAGAACGGGGAAAAGCTGACGCAGGGAAAGCTGTCTGGCATCAAGAGGCCCGACCGCCGGAAGAGATACACGGTGGTGGGAAACCCCTACTGGATGGCTCCAGAGATGATCCATGGTATGAACTACAGGAAGTGATCCATGTCCTTGCTTACCTGTGCTAATCACAAATATTTTATTGAGTATGAGATCACCAAAAATATTTTGTCTTTTTCCATCGCAGGGAAGAGCTACGATGAGAGAGTAGACATCTTTTCCTTTGGTATCATGCTCTGCGAGGTAAGCTATCCATCAGCTGCTCTGGATATTTTGAATTCCTGAAGTTATATTTTTTTCATGAATAAACCCGGAGATCTCAAATGTCTTCAGGGCCTCCAGATGATAAAACCAGTCTAAGGTGTTATTCTGTAATTAGAGGAAAAAGTTAACACTGTCAAACCTTGAATATAGCCTCATATGAAACACACCATTACATTTTATGAGGGGAACAGTCTTCCTTCTCCCAAACTCCACATTTCTTAGAGGGGGGAAAACTGCTTTCCGACTGAGCATCCAGCGCCACAGTGATGAAGGCTTGCAGCCTGGCCACACACCATCCACATAATTTGGGCCCAACAGTGTAGGAGCTCCAGTATGAGTTCTCCAGATGAACGTTATTATCCAGAGAACATTACAGGGATTAGAGGGCAGGAAAGCAAAGAAGTCTTCATGTGGCTGCTGACGGGCACACAAATGATAGTTGTGGTCTGCTGGCACCATGAGCTTCTGTTTGGGGGGTTTGCTGGTTTTCAGCTGGAGGGCTGACCAAGACTGGGGGAGACTTCTGACACTTTGATCTTTAACTCTTTTTGCTCTTTCTTGCTCTTTCCAGGTCATTGGCAGGGTGAATGCTGACCCCGACTACCTCCCCAGAGCGACGGACTTTGGACTGAACATCTCGGGTTTCCTGGAGCACTACTGTCCCACCAACTGTCCCCGCGCCTTCTTCCCCATGGCTGCTGTGTGCTGTGACCTCGATGCAGACAAACGGTCAGACACCGGATTCATTTTGACATGTAACCTAAAGGGACAGTTCACCAAGAGTTGGATTATCACAGGAGCCAGCTTTTTATTTAAAGAGGTTTTTCTGATACTAACCAACCAAAAAAAACTATTTTCTTGATCCTTTGAAACTGGCCTAAACTTCCAATTCTAACAACTTTGGTTAATTCAGCACATTAAAAGGATTAAACAAGCATAAATCCTTCACTGTGTTGTATGACTAACTCAAGTAAATGCCCGTCAGGTACCTGGATTTTTCAATTCTGAGCAAAAAAATCAAGTTTTATTGTGTTTTGAGGTGAACTGTCCCTTTAATTTATAACAAAAGAACTTGATAAATACAAATAAATTGGAGAGGTTTACAAACTGTGGTGTCCGTCTGCTTTCTTAATACACAGGCCTGCTTTCTCGAAACTGGAGGAGTGGCTGGAGAACCTAAAGATGCACTTGGACATCGGTCTGCCCCTGATGTCCGAAGTGGATCAGCTGCACAAGGCCTTCTGGGAGCACCACAGCATAACACGTCCTGAGAACGGCCTGCACACCCACCCCGAGCAGCCAGAGTAGACCCGAGCAAAACAGGGACAAGTGGGACGTTATCAGTAACCCCCACAGGGGTGGCGACCACCTTGCCTGGATTGGCGCAGCGGGCGGAGGAGT
Source organism: Aulonocara stuartgranti (assembly GCF_965226115.1). Lineage (NCBI taxonomy): Eukaryota > Metazoa > Chordata > Actinopteri > Cichliformes > Cichlidae > Aulonocara > Aulonocara stuartgranti. The sequence goes on from NC_138950.1 coordinate 19,966,385, forward strand.
CATGTAAATACCCCTCCGTGTTTGCGGGAGCAGACTGGCTCAGGCTCAGTAAATAGACTCAGGGGGAAAAATGTCAAACTGAGAAAGCCACCTGCGCACACATATTGACTTTCAAAGTAAAATCAAGAGACATTAATTAGAATTGCTTGATTCTGCTGCACCTGAAGCTACAATGGAGCACATCATATGCAATCAGACCCGACTTTCAAATCACAAATCAGCTCTCGAATCATGTAGATTTAACTTTAGAGGTCATACCAGGTCAAGAATACTTGCTGTACTATTGTAGTGTGTATGTTCATGTGGAAATATAATCCCCCCGCCCCCACCCCTAAAAACAATGCATACAGCAGACCTTCACTTTAGGCATCTACAGAATATATTGTGCAGTAGGTGTTTGCAGGTTTGGTTTTGCTTTCTGTTTGGACGTCAAAGACGAGGGAGTGTGAGTGTGTGTGTATGTTTGTGTGTGTCGTTTAGAGGTTTAGATCGACTCATGAAGCAAACCCTTTCAAGCTTTAAATAGTTCACAGAAGAGCGCATGACTGTAAATAATGCTGTCAGGGCAAATCCTGGTTCTTCGTGTCCCTCTGACCTCATTTGGTCACAAACCACTAATCTACTTGTGTTGCTGCCCCTCTCCCCTATTTCTTGTGTAGCACTGACTTTCACATGGAGGTACACGCACCCCTTTTTGGCCTAGATTTGGTACGTTGTCTCTCAGTTTTAAGAGCCGTTGGCATATCTCATCCGCACCGACATTTAAAGACTTAGCAGTGTACATAACCTATGACAATGTAAATGTTTTAAATATAGTAAATGTACAGACATATTTTATATACGTACACAACATTGCCATATTTTTATTGGCCGACCAGAAATGGAGAGTAGAGGTTTGACTGCAGTTAAAAAGGCACAGCCGAAAGGTTTTTTTCTTCCCCCCCCTCTTCTCTTTCTACATTTCCACCACTGTGGCAGGTTTGGGGCTTTTACTGTTCGACGTATGTGCAATCTTAATCCCTAAAACGTTATTTTAAACCCCGTAAATGTTACATTTTCGTCTTTTCTCTCTATCCGAAAAAGCAGCAGTCAACCTGCGAGCTTTTGTGTCGCCACAGATGTCCGCTGGAATAAACGTTAAAATAATACTGGATCAATCTAATCGCATCAAATGGCTTTAAACTAGCTGAAACTCTAAGACTACTACAATTATATGTGGTTTTGAGAGCAATCAAGCAGTTCTTAAGGGTTCCCTCTTCTCTCGTGTACTGTACAGTAGTTAAGGTACTGCCTCATTACGTCAGCTGTCTGTCTCACACCTCTGTCTCTTGTTTACATGTAAACGCTGGCTGTAAATATCACTGTATTCCTTCCATTGTCTGTGTGCATCCTCAGAAATAATCTCCTTTGCACCTTCTAACATGAGACATTTATATCTGTTTGTTTGTTTGTTTGTTTTTTTAATCCTGCTGATGTTTTCACAAGCTGCATGATATTCTTGCTAGGTCTGCTCAGCTTCTGAACAGAGTTATTTTTGTCTTTATTTGAGATTTAAAAAAAAAAATTATAAAAGAAAGACAAAAAGTGTAAACAGAGTAAGCCGGGGTTTTAAAAAAAGGAAAAAACAAAACACAGCATCCCTCTCTCTCTTTTTGTTTTTAATAGCTATATACCCACTGAAATCTTTTTGTACACATTTGAGTACTTTGATTTGCACTATATAACCAAGTGGCTATTTAAAGCCACGTTTGTTAATTTTTCTCTCTTGGGCTACTTGTGATAAGGAAATAATGTCAGTTCAGGTTGAAATATGAATGCAAGACACTGATAGAGCCTTTTAACTATAAAAAATGGGATCCGGGAAATTCATCCTCTCGATAGCAAACTGTACCGTGTTTGGAGCGTGCTTCTGATTTATTATGAAGATGCATTTACACGGTTAAACTTTAAATACTGTCTTTTGGCAGCAGATTCGTCAACCCCTCCTCTCATATATCTGAGGTAATATTGCTAATAGTTTCGTTTCAGCACCACTTTTTCTACCTAAATAAAGCTAAAGTTTCCAAGCTTTTGCTACCGTGAGGATGAGATGTCCCGGCTCTGCCTGCTGCCTACAGACCAGTCCTTTGCGAATGATGTTCTGTGTTGTTTCTGACTGCTTGTTCCATGTATGACGCCCACAGAGGATGCAACCACTGCTGGTCTTTCTGACAATAGAACACTTCCTCACCTTTTCATTGTACTCTTTTTGGCTCAGGGCCGTAATATTCTGGAGCTTTTTCTTGATTCAGTTAATCCAGCAGCTTTGCAGAAAACCGCTCCTCAGCACCGACACTGAGAAAACATGTAAACTATGTCAGTATGTACGCTCGTAACACAAATACGCTTCTGTAAAGTGAGCTCCTCCCAGTTTATGTGTTCGTCCGTGGGCAAATTTTCTTTCTCCATCCCTGTCTGAGCCATGTTGAGCATGTTAGGCGTGTCTGTGAGGAAGTGTTGATGATCGCCGAGAATGTCGCCGCAGCACTTCTTTGCAAAGGATCGTTACCTCTGAACAATGCTGTGCCTTTGTTGTAAGCTAGCCTTGCCAACGATTTGAAAACATGAACTGATTTCCCTTTTTTTAATGTATCATAAGTGCAAGCCTGATTCAAGTGGGTTGATTATCGTTGCTGAAACCACGTTGTATGAGATTTCATCTTGTCCTGTAACGTATTTATATTTTCCAGATCTCCATTGTTAGTTTTGATATTTTGATATTTCTTTTTTGTCTTATTTAATTTTTTTCTTTCTTTCTTTCTTTCTTTTTTTTTTTTTACACAAGCTGTGAAAACAATTCTGCACTTTAATCCTGAACGTTTAGACTCTGAGGAGGCAACTTTTTTTTTTCCATTTTGTCACAGCTACAAATAAAACTGTTGCTCCTTAAAATAAACCAGGTGTCTGTTCTTCTTACACAATACTATGCAACAGTCTGGAGGCAGCCTTTGTTTCTTTATATGGTGCGAGGAAAATGGGAAATGTTTGCAGCAGTTTAATGAAATATGCAGACATGCATAGAAATACTGTATATAAGGCAACAACAGAGATCCAAGCTTGAAAGTCAATATTTGTCTTGACCACTTTTATTCTCCAACACGGCATGAACAAGCAGCTTTCTTGTCATTTGTTTAAGCAGTCTTCAGGAATAGTTCTGGTTCCTCTGAAGTGATGTATATAAAAAATGATGTGTCACTTAAGGCTTTTGTGCAGTATTATATCTATATTCACTCTGCGATTAACCTCCTTCCACTACTGAAGCACCAGTGAGCTCTAAATATGGTTGTTCCGATGACATGCGCTTATCTCGGAGAGCAGTATCAGCACTAGCTGCAGAGAAACTGTGTGGGCAACATTAAAGTGATAAAAATAGTGCTTGTTTCAACTTGGGATGATGAGGGGAATGAGTATTTTAAAAAAGTGTTTACAAAGCAACCACCAGATGTCACCATGTGTCTCTTATTATATCCGCTCATCATTTAGATTCATTTACAGTTAGCAGTATACACCTGTCACTACTACTGTTAAAAACAATAAACAAACACAGCACGAGTGGAAGACATGTTTACAGCTTTTTCTTAAATTAAAGCGCACAGTTTAAAGATAATTGTATTAAATCAGAAACAGTCCAGCTAAAAGCAAATCTACTCTTGTAGTACTGCTGAAGTCTTATTATTTAAGCATGAATTTCAGTGTTGAGTTGTGGAGGTGCAGTTTTCAGATTCTAAAATGAGAGTATGTAAGTAAGAAATTAGTGAGAAATGCAGTTATCACAGCTTCAACGAGGTGTCACCCTCAAGTGTGTTGCTTTGTCACATCAACACTTTTCACAGATCTTCAGCTGACTCCAATCTGAGACGATACAAACTGCAGATCTTCATGTCTGAGAACCATGAAAGAGTTGAAGTTGTATCCTGCTTTATTCCCTTACTTGGAGTCACGGTTTTCATTTTTAATTATAAAGAGAAGATTCACAGTCAGATTCTTAAGTGGTCTAACGGGCTGATTAGTGTACATCAAACAGTTGCAAGGGTTGGATGTGCAGAACAAAGTTTAAAAACAGCTTTACTCCAGCAGCCATCACTCAGATGAACAAATTGTAGCCTTTTTACTTTGTGGGTTACTGAATGCTCAAAATGATTTAGTTCTTTTTTCAATCTTTTTGTACTATGCTTATGTTGTCTGCTGTGTGTTGAAACTGTGCATGTGAGGATTGATGACTCAGGATTACAGAACAAATCTACCTATGGATACAAATAAAGTAACCTGAACCTGTTTATACATCAAAATCAATTAATTATAGATTGGCACTAACTAATAAATACACATGTAAAAGCTCAAATTTTAGGCTGGTTAGACGAATGTTTCAGCCTAAGCTGGCAAAGCATCTTATGGGTGGAAACAGCATCTAGCTACTGAAAATAATAATATTTAAAATAAGTAAATTTCCCCCCAAAATTTAAGTGCAATATTTTGGTGAACATCTTGAATCAAAGCCGGATGTCTACACTTCAATCACATTATGTCAAATATTTTGCGAAACTGAACCGCGTCACCGTCATATGTTTACAATACTTTTGTTCGATTGTAGAATTTTGATAGACGGAAATGACCCCCAACTAATCACCGCCTCCTCCCTCAAAAAGAAATACTAAATAAAGTAAAAACTAAATAAAAAAACGGAGTTTAGCTTTGTCGTTATTTGTGACGCTCCAACGTTCACACACACCTGTGTTTACCTGTCCTCCTCCGATGCTAACAGCTTCCCCGGAGTGCTGCAGTTTATTCCTCTGAGACGCACGTGACCGTTCTTCCCGACGCGCATCCACGTGCGATTGTTTTCATTCCGACGATGCTGCGGCAACCGCGGCTGCTCTCTGACGTCACCGAGCTGGCAGTCAGGAGGCGGCTCGACAGTTTGAACCGCGAACGGAGAGAGAGTGTGTGTGTGAGAGAGAGCGAGCGAGAGAGAGTGTGTGTGTATGTATGTGTAGACACGGGTTTGTCCGGTTACGGCACGCAGGCGAGTGTTTTACAGTCACGGTTCAGATTCGGAGAGAAAATTAAGGAAAATACCGACGAAGAAGAGGAGGGGGGAAAAGAGAAGAAGAAGGTCGCGGCCTTTGGCGCTCAGTGAAACTTTAAGATGGAAAATTCATCCAGCAACAGCCGGTTTCGGTCCGCAATGTTCAACCACGGTGAGTCCTCACATCCGACACTGAATGCGGAGATGCTCGTCTACTTTCTGAATAGGACCTACCTAAGAAAAAATAAATAAATAATCACATGTCCTTCCTTTTAAACTGTATTATTGTTATAATTTAATCAGTTAAACACACAAATCGTCACAATCTTCATCATCTCAGGTCTGTTTGGCTACAGCTCCGGGTTGTAAGCCGGTGATATAAGTGCAGGTTTTATTTTTATGGGTCTACTCAGACAGACAGACAGGACAGGATTGAGGGTACACTTCGTCCCGCTGAATGAAAAATCCTTGGAAAGCCTGGCAGCAGCCTGAGCTCCACACGGGACGACAGCACTATAATTCTGCAGCTAAAGACTCACCACACCGAACTATTTCTGGACTACGCAGATCTGCAGTCAGCTCCATAAATATTTGGACAGTGACACTGTGTTTTTTTTGCTTTTTTGTTGTTTTTTGTTGTTTTGTTTTTTTAATCTCTGTAATCTGCTGTGTTTAGCATCAAAGGATTGAAATGAGCCTTTACGAGGTGATTAAAATGGAGACATTTGGCTTTAATTCAAGAGGTTTAACAAAACTCTGGAAGGGGGGCTATAGACATCAAGTGCAGAGTTTCCTCCCCATCCAGCTGCCTTCACTTGGCTGGTAATTAGTGTAGCTATGTGCCCTGAAAGGGTTAATGCAGATAAGGACCACAGCTTCATTGTGTCATTATAAAACCAGTGTGGTGAAGTACAGAGGCAAAATGACTGTACTGGGGAGATGGATGGAGAGCTTGGAGTGTATATTACACCATCACCATAAAACAAAAAGTTCTGGTTCAGTTTGTTGCCTCAGATCGCTTTTCACTGACACCTTTATGTTTTTCTTTCTCCTTTGGATGTTGTGGAACGGCATTCGACAGCCCAAAACCAAACATTGGGCTCCACTGTTGGGTTTTTCTAAGCCAAGATATTTGTAAAGTTTGTCTTTTTCAGTGGTATTTTAGAAATTTGTGGACACATTGTGTTCTCTTGACATCAAATAGATTTGGTTCCCTGTTGTAAACAGTTTGAATCTCACCTGTATCTTATCGTGTCGGTGTGGGTACAGAGAGTAGTTTATTGGGCACAGTGATCTTGTGATGTGAAGTACCGGAGGCTGCAGTTGAGCTGAAACATTCCCCTCATTGAAACAGCTGCCCTGTGGTGTACTGTATGCACAGAAGGGTTGTGTAATGGATACAAACATGGCGAAAAGAAAGTGGGAGGTGATGAGTGCTCTTGTGCTGAGCGTTCATATGATATTCTTTTCGTGTGTTGCTCATGTCATATGTTGCACCCAGATGATTAGAAATATGCAGTGAACCTTTTACTTTGTCAGGTCTGTGCTCAGTGTCTCTGCTCTAAGTAGTAGTAAGGTTATACTACTATGCCGATTTAAGCAATAAAACAGCCCTTTAATACACAATAAGACCCAAATCCCTGTTGCAGGGAATGAGACTGTCCAGAGACAGATCTTCTGCATCCCTGATAAATAATTTTTGTGGAGTCTTTAGATTTCACAGCATAGTTCTAAGTTCAAATGTTAGAGCAAGCAGCAGGACATGGAAACACTTTCTTAGGTGTCATTTTTTTTCAGAACTGCTGGCATGTAATAAAATAGAACAATTAGTTTATTGTAAACATATGTAACTGGGTTTAATTAACAAATATACCAGATGTACTGTATGTGCTAAATACACTTTTTCACTCTGTTTGAAAGAAGGATAAATATTTTGGGAAGAAGTCAGAGTGATGTGGGTCTAAAATTATCCAAAGTGAACCCAGAGCTGTTTCTATTTGATTTGTATCCATAATAAAATGCCCAAGCTTTAATAGAGCTCAGTCTGTTAAATGCCAAAGATATATTACTCCTAAACCAAATGTTACACAATAGATAAGACAGGATGCATACTAGAAGACAAATAAGGTTTGAGGGCAATTTTAAACTCTTTTAAACATTTGGATCCCTCAGAGTTAATCATGCAGTGTTTGGTTTGTTATACATCGTAGAGGTATTGGGCCAAACCCCTTAATCTTTGAATTCCAGTGTTTCGTTTAGTCCCATTGTTGCTGGTGTATAAAATCCAGCACTTAGCTTCTTCCCTCCTAAATATTCCACAGTTAGCTGTAAGTGGTATTATTGCAAGGTGGAAGCATTTAGGAAGCACTGCATCTCCACCTGGCCTCAGCAACTGCAGAGCTTCCAGCCTCCTTTGGCATTAACATCAGCATGAAAACTGTGTGCTGGGAGCTTCTTAGCATGGGTTCCATGGCTGACAGTGGGTGTTTGGGACAGGTGGCACAGTGTTCCTCAGGGAAAGCCTTGTCCTCCTGCTTTGGCTGTGCTGACAGCCTCGCTGGTGGAGGATCTCAGCATGTAGGTCAAGAGAGAGAAAATTAGGAAGTGAACCAAGTAGCTTTTACACTACTGTAGTTCTGTGAGTCCATAATTAGATGTTTTCATTCCAAAATTTGCAGATATTTTTGGAGAGCTGTGAGTGTGAATGTTAAAGTTATCCGTTTGTTGTTAACCGTGCCATCATGTCACAGTAATTTGGTGCTTCTGGAATCAACACATGCTGCTCAGTTTGGTTTTAAAGAGCAGCAGCAGTAATATGCAGCTCATACATTATATATTGTCCATATGCAGGACTGACTAAACCACCTCCTGTTGCTGCTCTTATTGAAGTGGTTGTAAATGGTGGCAGAGGCTATAATGATCTTTCAGCTCCGTGACCTGTGTCTCAGTTTGCTCTGCACGCTCACAGGCAGAGATGGTCCTGAGTTTAAAGCAGTGAATCAATATTTGTTATCGTGCCAGGAAGCCTTCCAGGATGGGCAGCTTGGAGTAAAGAAATTTGTTTTGCCTCTTAAGACTTGAAGGAATCGGTAAATGGCAAACCTCATGAATAATTTGGATCGTCGCCTGCTCATGACTAATTACTGGAGTGGCCAAATGTTTCAAAAGTGCTAGACTTTGAGATTGGTGCCAGTTTGATGCTATTTTTATCTGAACCTTTCACCAGCACAAGACTTCTGTGTGGAAGTTGGTTTTCAAATGTTATTTTCCTTGCTTTCTGTCAAACTAAACTCCTGGCTAGCCCACTCCAACTCTGTAAACCCACCAGGAGCCTCTGCCCCAAATTATTTACATAACACAAATGTGCCGACACTGATGACTAAATTCCATCCTTTAAGCATGCGGGCTTGTAGCATCCTCACTTGAGCTTTACCACAAGCCACATGATAATGTTGTTGCTTTTCAAACACCCACCCATCCATCCATCCATTTATCTAAGTTCAAAGTTGGAGAGGTAGTGTACAACCTGCACAGGCTTAAACAGCCAACAGGATCAAAATTTTATTCATTATCCCTTGTGTGTATTTCAGTAAAAGTTGACCCATGTCACTGAAACCTTTTTAAATATCTTGGCACCAGAAAGAAAGAGACAAAGATGTGTTTTTGTTGTTGTGGTTAAATTGTGGGAATATGATTGAATCTAAAAATGTGTCAATTATTTTCGATCTTCAAAAGAATGCTTTACAAATATATATTGGTGTTCCATGTATTTTTGCTTACTTGTTTGTTATTTTATTTATTTATTTTTTGTCGTTGAGAGTGTTGTTTAAAATTGTTTGAATTACTTGATTGAATATTGAGACTGTTTTGGAGCATTTTGTGTTTTCTGGTAACACTTCTTAGATAATCAGCATTTTCTTTGCATTTAAATATTCTCCTAAGTTTCAGGGTTGCTCATGATTTGTCTGTATGACTAAACATTTTGGTATTTATGTGTTTCTTCTCCTCCCCTATGTGTCCGACCTGTGTTGGATGTCATCTTCCTCCGACCAGATGATGAGGTAAGAAATCCTTTTTTGCTTAAATCCTACAACCACAGACAAAGTAGGGCGCTGATGAGGCTAGGCTTGACCTTGATTATCTCACCAAAATGAGGATGAGTTTGTGGATGTCAGGGCATTTTATCCCTGCTAGTCGGAGTTGTTGTTCAGTTTCAGATCAGAAGTCACTTTTCTTTTCACAAATTGCTCTCCCTCATCTTGTGTTTGTTTTTGGTTTTGTTTTTTTTGCTGTGAATACTTTGAGTGTGAAATGGTCTGGGCTTTTCACCTGGCTTCATGTGAATGGGTGTGTTCACAGAGCCCAGATTTTCTTGTTCCACATGTTCTGCAGAGTGACAGCTGAGAATCTACTACATGTTCCAGCTTTCTTTTTTTTCTTTTGTCTGTTGGATGATGAAAGGGCGACTGTAGACACTCAAATATGTAAAGTGAAACTTGGAGTCAGCAGCTCTCCTGAACCTGTGCTGCAGTTTGAGTGACTGCAGTCAAGTGTGATCAGCTTTCCAGCAACCAGATGACTGTCACCTTAGTGTCAAAACCCACCAATGCTTTTGCTTTACTCCTTTGATGTCACTGTCCAAAACCCCACAGCTGTGTTTGGCCCCACTGACTGGGGATGAAAGAGGAGGAGGACGACGGGGTGTTTGTTTTCCAGCCCGAGCAGTTCACAGACGAGTGGAGAGGGGTTGGATTTGCGTGGGTGTGACAAACCCCGGTTTCTTTCTCAGCTGCATTCCTGGCCTGTGTGACAGAGCTGCAGGGTGTGTTGACAGAGGGAACAACACCTAGGGAGGAAACTTCTAGCATCTGTCCAAGGCCGAGAAGTGGCGGCTGCTGCTGCTGTAGCTCCTGGCTGGATGACAGCATTCGCTCGTTACTCTCCTGACGGTTTGGCACATCTTTCGTTGGGTATGTGATTAAATAAGCAGATGGTCCGAGTCTGCATAATCTTAATTCTCGCTCTTCAAACCACACCCATTGTTGCTATTCTCATTAAACACAGTCTACTGTATCTACACATCTGAAAGCCATCATTAGGTCCAGATTGACATAAATAAAGCACCCTTCCCCTGCACCCACACCCAGTGGCTGTAAAACCACGCAGGACTGTGGGGTGTGGTGGTTCAAGAGGGTGGCTGTGGCTTCCTTTTGTTACCCTAAAAATGCCACATGCACACACGCACACAGACACAGAGACGTCAGATGGGCAGTACCAGCTGTGGAAAGCATGTAGAAAAGGACGGTTGCTTCTCTTGAGAGAACTTCTCCACACACACATCAGCATGGTGCATTCCTCTGTGGCTTTTACTCAACTAGCCATTAGCTTTCTGAGGCTTCAGCTGCTGCTTGCCACTGCAGCCAACATGCAGGCGCTCTATAGTTGGAGTTTATTAGCCCATTAGCTCGCTAGCGACTGCAGCGGATGCCGGTTTCCCTCTCTCCTCTGATTCTCCTTTGGCTGCGTCTGTTTTTCTCATCTGCTGTTGCTGCAACTGTGCACGCTCTCTTTGGGTTAACTTAGAAACTGGAAATGCAGAATGTCTAGTTTATGCTGCACCACGCCTGTTTGTCAATTAACAGCCATTTCTTTGTTAAAGACACACTTGCACTACTTGTTGTCATTGTGAAGTAAAAATAGCAAGCAATTAAGCTCAGGGAATGTTGAATGATTACATTCTGTTTGTCTTGTTTTTCCAGTGGGGTGTTAAATAAGTACAAATGAAAATTGAATCAAGCCTTACCATTACTTAAATGTCTTAAAAACTTCTCTCTCTTTAGCAAGCAAAACTTTAACATAGATAGTTCCATAGCTGTCTTCTTACTATAATGATCATAGCATATTTATGTATATATGTCTGTATGTAACCCATTTCCACCTTAATGGGTTGATCAATCTGAATGAGACTTCGCACGGACTTCGTCACACATACAGCGGTTATTAACAGCTTTATGTTTTTGAAAAAGATTTCTTATGAATCCCTTTTTTTCTTTTTCTTTTTTGATTTCCTAATATATTATGTCCATTTCATCATCCAATCATCATTGGCGCTGTGATGGAAATTTGCTTGAGTCGCCACAAATTAGAGAGTGAAGAGTTTGAAAATTGCACCAAGGGCCTGGTGCTGTGTGAACATTGTAAAACGACATCAGTAGGCGTTAAGAAAGTCCAATTGAAAACAAGCAAGTAAATCAAATAAATGAATGGTAACTGTTTTGTGACAGTGGGAAGGAAGAACTCCCTTTTAACAGGAAGAAACCTCCAATAGAATCTTGCTCGGGGAGTGTCAGCCGGTGTGTCCGGTTGTGCTGAGAAAATGTTGCTTTTCTGACTTAAACACGCTAAAACCGCAGATTATGTTACAGGTTTGATATTTAGCATGTGTATGACACATATAAAGTATCTTTATTTCCCCACTGTCCTCTCTGATCTAGTAATTATCAGAACTGTTAACTTATTTCAGCTGTGGTTTCTTGAGTTTCCACAAGATGCATCCATAGAGAATTAACTGTGAGGCCTGCATGTACTATTCCCCTTAAAGTCATTATTCTTCCCTGTGCAAAACTTAAATGATTATAATTAAGGCAAAAACGAATAAAGTGTATAAAACCACAAATTTATAATGAGGACCAAACAACAGATGAGTAGTTTTTCAGTCTTCATTGCTGCTTTACTCACTCAGTATTTGAGAAAGGGAAACGGGAGATAAAAAATTTTGCACACCTGGTTTACTTTACATGATGTGTGTTATCGTATGAATCTCAGCTAACATACAGTGTCAAATATGAACATTATATTCTCTCCTCAGTTACATTTTCTCAATGAATCCCTTGGCAGTAGCACATCTCTCTTCTGTAAGCTGTTTTATTGAGACTATGACGTACGACTCATCAGTGAAAGCTGACCCATCGTTCTGTGTATCTGTGCAAAGTGTGTGGGCTTCATTCTCTGAGCGTGTAGTGAGATTCCCTGTGTAATGCAGACACTGTTTTTGCCCGTGGGTGTGGCTTTGACAGGCAGCCTGCTGGGCTTTTTTCAGCTTCATTCGATGGCAAACAGTCGTGTTAGGGAGCAGGCACGCAACACTTCACTGAACACAAGGCTGCGGTAACGCGGCAGTAAAAGGGTGGTGAAAGAGAAGAGATAATGGAGGGATTTTTTTGTCAGCATTAGACGCCATCTTTTGTTTAATATTGATGTTGAAGTTTTTCCACTGAAAGACAGGCTACAAATATGCTTTTCTGCCATTATGAAAGTGAAATATAAGAATATAATATAAGGGGGATACACAGGCATTTAAATTTGACTATGAACTTATACAAAATGCTGCAGGATATTTAAAAAATGCTTTATTGATTATAAAATAGAATATATCGGATTCATGTCGGTATCGGCAGATATCCAAATTTATGATATCGGTATCGGACATAAAAAAGTGGTATCGTGTGATCTATACTGTACAGCTTTTTTTTTAAAAAAATTTATTATTAAAAAGAAAAAACACTAAAACTCTTCTGTTACACTTGTATGCAAAAAAATACTCTGCACCCCAATCTTTTAATTTAAACTTTTAGCAGAACTTTAAATCTAAGTATTTAAAGTAAGATTCCAAAAGTAATTTAAAATGCCATTTTTTGCAGATTTCAAAAACTCTGGTTCTGGAAAAAGTGCAATATCAGCACAAAATAATGTTTATATTCAACAACGAAAAAACAACAACAAATGGACCCATTTGTACTTAAAGCTATTTATGTTGATAAATAGACATCCAGAGTGGAAAGAAGTGCAAATAAATGCAAACACGGCTTCATGACACTCATCTTTTATCATGATTGAAGTCAGTGTAAGCTGTTTTGTATCACATTTAACCTGAGACTGAATTTTGTGTCAATTCTATACGAAACTTAACACAGGTATGAAAAAAAAAAGGTGTTTTTTATAGTTTGTTTGTTTTTTCGAACCACGGAACTATTTAGCCTGCAACACAGTCAGTTTTGTTTAGGCTTTTTTAAAGTAAAACTTGAGTCTATCCATTGCACGGTCAATGACAATGCACAGACATCCGTGTCCCATATATCGGTTGTTAAGCTAAACGTAGGAATGCTTTACAAACATTCAGAGATGAACTTACACACTTGCTTTACTTAACTGGAATAGCTTGCTTGGAGATGAAAAGCCGATTTGGCAGCACGTAGCGAGGTTCCAGATGCTTTCAGTGTGAAGTAACTCAAGACCGCCGACAGGTCTCGGACGCAACAGCCGCTCTTTCATGTGACTCATACTGCTCCAACGTGCTAAGGTCATTTCCTGGGCTACGCCATGTCGCAAGTTTTGTGAGTTGCTTTTGTGATATTTAATAGATCAAATTTAAAAAAAAAAAAAAATTTTTTATTTCTCCCTGATATCCGATCCAGTAATTTAAGTAAGGATCGGACCAATACTGTATATCGGTCCATCCCTAGAACAGTATAAAATAATGCAGTCCAGTAGGCCTTATCCTTTTTCTCTGGACTTTTTTATCTTTATTCGTGCAGTAAAGTTAGAAAATAAAAAGTGAAGGACTGACACAGTAAATAGTGTGGAGCAGTGACTCTGCAGCTGCTGAGAGCTTTTTAACCCTTTTGGTATGGACCACAAGCCTTTGGCCATCAGGTTTCCAGGAAAATGTTCATTTAGCTGCTTCAGCTTAGGTCTTGTCAAAGTTTGCTGGGACACTGGAATAAGATAGAACTACTGTTAATGTTGATGTTTATCCAACAGCTGTACTCTACCTCCAGCAACAGCCTGAAATTTAGCACTAAGATGATTCTTCATGCTGATATGACTTCCTGTCTAAGTTACTTCATGATTTTAGGCTTATCTATTGCCTCTTTATGTATGCATTCCTTTGCTAATCTTTCTGGAGTAGCTGCTTGAAGACTAATGTTGGAAATGCCTTTGTGAATCACCCTGTTCATTCCTACTTTGAAATCCCAACTTCCTGCGCTCACTGCTTCCTTCCTATCCCTGCTGGGCTTGCTCACCCAGCCCTCAAGCTAACCGGCTTCATATCTGCAGATGTCCCACGTCAGCCTGAGCTTGCTTTCCAACCTCCACTCTGAGCACTCTGCAGAAGTTTTGGTCAGAGGGCGACCTTAAACATTCCTCTAAAGCCTCACTGAAGTGGCCCCTGCCAATCCTCCCACTTGCTATAAATAATCTCAGCCCAGTTCCCATGGCCCCCACTAAGGTCCCAGCACTCAGCTAACAATGCGTGATATGCTTAAACCAATGAGATTACCAGCTTTTCTGACTGAGATTATCTTTCAGGGAGAACCTGAGGCAGGCGATGAGACAGTGGCAGGTGTTGCCAGTATGGTCAGGCCACTGTGGTTTAAGGGGAATAAAAAGACCATTTCATATAAACATATTCTGTGCCGTGCTCCAGCTGTTTCTTGTTTAGGAGACTTGGAATTGTTCGTTTAAGAACCATCTTCAGAAAATATGCCACATTTTTTTCCACTATGCTCAGACTGGTTTGTAATCAAACTGAAATTTACATCTGCAGAGTGGCTCTCATTTTTTGGCATACCCAGATTCCATGTTCTCATTGCACAGTTATAGTATTTAAAGCATCCAGTCCTAACCTCTAACCCCTGTGGGACAGCTCTCATATTCTTCTAGCTTTTCACCCTGTGGTTTGGAGTGCAGTCATCTCCAATTCATCTGGAGTCAGCCCAGTGAAAATACATTTTGCTTATGTTTCAGCATGTGTGCATATAGTTCATACTGTCATTAAAATACAAAACAGTATTCATCTGGAGTGAATAAATACCATAGAAGGAAAAGTCACCCACACATACTGTAGCTCATGCAAAACATTCAAACAAATGTTAGCATTTTTGGGTCTTCAAGCATTGTTTCGTGATTTATTTCATTTGTTCATAGAGGGGGAAAAAGCATATTTCCTTTGCAGCTACTGTGGAGCTAAATAAAGGAAGGGCTCTGTACACAACAGAGCTTTTGTCTATTTACCAACAATTATCCCCCCCAGCAGCATCCCCAAGACCTGGGCCTGATTTCAGTGTGGTTGCTCTGCACTGTAGCTTCTTCTCTTCCCTGTGGTAGTTGCATTACAAAGGAACCTGCAGAGGAATTTCATGCAGCACAAGCAGCATATCAACCAGCGTGATGTTTGTAAGGATGGGCAGCTGTCTGGGCTGAGAGTCAAAATGCCTTGATCTAATCTCTGTACATCTGGGAGTAAAGTCAGGGAGTTTACTCTAAGTGGATGCGCGACTAAAGCAGATAACAATTAAGGCTATCTTTTAAATGTCATTATCAGACCTCACAGTGGGAGGGGAAACGTCTGATGTGATGAGAAATATGCAGAAAAGGCTCTGGAGTGACCACTGCCAACATGTGGGAATTTTTATTTATTTATTTTGCTGTGGAGTGATTGCAGGATGGAGGCTCAGTAGGTAAATTTTTCCCCCCTTCTAGAGAAGGTTTCAATCCCAGGCAGGGTCCCTCTGGTATCCATGTTTTCATGCCATCAAGAAGACATCAGATTAATGCTGCCTGTGTCTTTCCAGGACACACAAAACCGCTTCACTCCAAGGTTAAATAAAGGTTAAAAAATAAATAAATTATCCCTTACAGGTTATGTCTTGAACACTTAAGAGCATTATTTCTTCATTTGTCAACAATGGCATTGGCACCCCGGTGAATGCTGACAACGGTCTTTGCTTTTTCGCTGTTTAGGATTACATTTTATACATCTGACATTTGTTAGACATTGAAATCTGCTTATTGTTGCATGAGAATATGCGACTGTGCACTAATGCATAGAAATAAGACCAGCATGGGCCTCAGCTGCAGCACCCTTTGCTCGCCTTAAGCAAACACTTCCAGATGCTCCCACCATGCTGCTGGACAGCGAGAGGAAATTCCAGGCAAGCCAAAAGGAAGAGCAGGAGAGATGGTAGAGATGTTGAGGGCAGGGGATTCAGTAAAGGATGGCCCCTTATGTCCCTGGTGTGTGTGTGTGTGTGTGTGTGTATCTTGATCTGATTTGTAGGAAAATAAGTATTGTGTAGTAAAAGTATGAAAAAGGAATAGATATCAGATGAATTTCATGTAACGTGGGAAAATGTGCTGGTTAGAACAACAGGTAAATTATAAGAAATGACTACAAAGGGGATGATGTGAGTCATGAGGAAAACACACCAAGTTTGCTAGACGCCTGTACTGTAAATGATAAGGAAAGTTACAGAAGGCTCATAGGGTTGCAGTCATGGATGGGATGTTATCAGATGTTAGTTTGCAGGAGGAGCTGCTGCTCATGAATCCAGACGATAAAGAAACCAGGTGGATTTACTGTATTTCTTTGCCTCGCACCATCAGCATCAGACACACAGACAAAACAGATACTTAGGCAGATGCAGGTATCAGATTTAAGCACATAATGTTTCAGCATGTTGAAACATGATGATAGACGGATAAGCGTGGAGAGGATGGAAGTTTAAAACATCGCCACAATGCAGTTTGGTGGATATAAGTGTAACTGGAATTTAGGACGTGGTTTAGTGGAAGAGAGAAGGCCTTTAGATGCCAGGCTCAAAAACTTTAAAATATTTTCTGTACTACAGGGTGGGCCATTTATATGGATACACCACAATAACATGGGAATGGTTGGTGATATTAAAGTCCTGTTTGTGTCACATTAGTATATGTGAGGGGGCAAACTCCTCAAGATGGGTGGTGACCATGGTGGCCATTTAGAAGTCGGCCATCTTGGATACAATGTTTGTTTTTTCAATAGGAAGAGGGCCATGTGACACATCAAGGCAAGTTTATTTGTATAGCACAATTCAAAAACAAGGTGATTCAAACTTATTGGTAATGTCACAAGAAAAACAATGGTGTGCTTGGTTTCAACGTAACTTTATTCTTGGATTATTATATTATTTTATTATATATAATATGGCCCAGCCCTAACTGAAACTATAACCACGGCACTGGCACCCTACTGTTCAGTAAAGTCTTAGAGTAGTTTATGAGAACAGTGTCTGGAGTTCAACAGGTCAAACCTGATTCACATTTTATGCTCTCCTATCAGATTAAGTATGTTTTATTCACTGGTGTTTGAGCCGAGAGCATCATGATGAGGATCTGTGGGGGGTGGACCTGTGATTTGATCCGTTTCATCCACGTTATTACATGTGATAAAATCTTTTTCATCTTTCTTGGAATGACTGTGTACGTTAACATCCTTTTTTTCTTATGACTTTTAAAAACACTGTTGCTGTTGCTACCCCTGCAGTTTGTTTGATGCCCCTGAGGCTCAGGATGCGTCTTTTTATATTTGGGTTGCTCTTTGTGGCCTGATGTGATTCGATTCTTAGTGTTTTTGTCTGACTAACACTTTGCAACATTGTTTTTGAAAGGTGCTAAACAAAAACATATCATTGTAACTAGGGCTGCTCGATTATGGCAAAAATGATAATCACGATTATTTTCACTGAAATTGAGATCACGATTATTTGACGATATTTATTTAACCCTTTAAGACCTACCATAGAACCAAGTCCGCCAGAGCTTATATTATTTTTTTTACATGCTGTAGTGCCATTTGTGGGAGCATTTCAAGTTGCTATACATCAATACAACTGTTATAGCCCATATTTTAATAATATGTATGCATTAAGTCCATAGTAACTACATTAATTGCAAACAAGTGCAATAAACTACAAAAAAATTGAAAATCGTTTTTGTTTTGTTTACATATATTTCTACTTGGAGAAATTTAAGAGGTTTATCCCTCAAAACTTTAAATACAAAAAAGTTGCAAAAAATAGTTTACAACAACAAGAAATTTATTTTGAGTGTCTTCATAGTTTTATTTTGGAGATACAGCAATTTTTATATACTGCAGGAAAAACAAAAAAAACAATCCTATGATGCAAATTTGCAAAGAAAACAGCACGTGCATCAAAATAAACTATTTCCAGCTGTGCAATTCGAGTTCTAAGCATCCCAGCAACTATTCAGAAAAGTATAGAGTCAAACATGACTTATAAAAACACTAGTATAAGTATAGTATAGTATAGTTTTTTACTTAAGGCCTACAAGTAAAAAACTACATTTTCCGCAAAAATGACATCACTTCCGACGTCTTTTTCAAAGTGGGAAGTGTTAGGAACAGCTGATGGATCGGCAAAGCGTGTTTCTGGAATATTATGTTTTTGTTCCTGCAAGCGCTTTTTATGCAATTTGCAAAGCTTTATGTGGAAGGAAACCGTGACCGAGGACAAGCTGATGGCATAAGATGTAAGTACAACTCCTCCGGTTTCATATGCAAAACAAATTATTGCGCTAGCTTAGCGGTTCAGGTTCTACAGGGATTTAAAAATAGTTACGCAAAACGGAGCGTGCTGCTCTGACCGGCTTTAAAGGGTTAACAATAACAATGTATTGAATAATGACTTTAAAAAATAATATAAAATAGTGTGCAAATACTGATAACAGTGCAAATGTTTGCAATATAAGAAATAAATGAAAAATGTAAACATCTATGTTTAGTCAACTTTGCAGTGTTGCTCTGTGGTGCAGCTACTACATTGTAGCAAAGTTTACACACTGTCTACTTGATCCACGTCTAACTCCGCCAACCCATAATGTTTCCACACCACTGAAGTTTTTTTTTTTTTTACCTCTTTTCAACCAACGGCAGTCACTCTCCTCTCCAAATAACTTCTGCTTAGCTTTCCGAGCTTCCCTCGGGTCCTCTTAATTGTTGTGACGCGTGTTCGAAATGGAGAGCGGTGCGCTTGACTTACCACACGGAGCAGCGCGAGAGTAAAGCATGAGGGAGGGTCTAATAATCGGCTCAGTCATTTTTAATGATCGTTGAAAGCCCAGATCGTAATCGTGATTAAAATTCGATTAATTGAGCAGCCCTAATTGTAACTGTAATTTGGAGTTGGTTGTATTTTATGTGTTCTGTGTAGTGTATTTGGGGGTCAGTTGAGAGCAGTAGTGATGTGAGCTCAGGGATTTTGGGGCTGAAGTGTCTGCTTCTGTGTGAACTGGGTAAACGCCACAACATGTGCGTCTCATTGAGGGATCAAAGTGTTGACACGTGGCCCTCTCTTGAGCCTGCGCCCCTCTTTTTTTCCCCCATTTTACCCCTTTTCTATCCTCCCTTCATTTCAGAGTTTCTGCTCTCGATCTCCAGCATCCAAAATAGCCCCTCTCACTTAAAGGACTCACTCCCTTGGGCTTTAGACTTTCTCTATTTAACCTTTACATAAACATACTTGCATAACTGCGGCATGTTGACCTCCCTGCTATTCAAGAACTCCAACCACACCAGGATCTCTCTCCATGTGTCTCCACCATCGGGGCCAAGAAGGTTTCTGAACCTGGGATTTTAGAAATGAGCATCTTTTGGTCATCAGTCATGATGACTGTAGTTCTGACACTAAATTATCATTCAGGTTTATATAGGCGTAGTAGGGTCTAACTATACTTTAACAAAAGCATGTGTAATAAATGTTATATCTTAATTTAAGAGGCCTCGCATTGATTTACAGACGCTGCCTGAGTTTTAACTGTAACAAATAAAATACAGTGTTTAAAAAAACCCTCTGAAAGGCAGTGTGGCCCAGCAGGAAACCAGACACCCATTTACTAATCCTCTCTGTGAGGTAGTTTTAATTACAAGTGTCTATCTTATTTTGTGTGTGTGTCTGCGTGCGCCTCTATGATCTTCAAAAGTTAACAGCACCCTCAGGACATCCATTATGGATTGCTTTATGGAGCGGCCCTTAGTATTTAAACCCTATGAGCAGCTAATGACTTCCTTATTTTCACTGTTAAAAAAACCCTCTTTCAGTCTCCTTTTTTAGGCTCCTGGTAACTGAAAATAAAAAAGAAAAACATCCGGTGCTTTAGACAGATTAACAGGTTGCCCAAGGCAGCTCGTAACAGGGTGTAGTACAAGTTTATTCAGCTCCTTTTTTCAGTAACTGTAGCACTTGTTTCATTGTTTTTTTTGTTTTTTGTTTTTTATGAAACATTTTGACAAATATACTGTAGACGTACACTTTACAGCAGTAAAGACCACACGTTTGTTTCTATAATATGCCTGTTTTAAAAATGAGGATCGTGCTCAGTGTATGGATACTTTTTAAATATCACTAATAGTCAAACTGGAGGGAGAGTAAAGGCTGGATAACCAAAAGGCTTTTTTAAAAATCTCAGAATAGCTGTTATATATCTCTGTCCTTTTTACAGCTAAATTAATACAATCAGTTTCCTCTTACAAGCTTTGCCCAGTTTTTATTCATTTCAGTCAGTGAGTTAAAATGAGCTCAGCAGAGGAAAACAAAGAAGCTGCTCTATCATGGCTGTAATCTCCAGCTTATATTTCTGTTTGTGGCCAAACTGAGAACTTTGAAATACAAACCTAAAGTGGGTTTTAATATACAACGTGTAATTGTCAGTGCTGTTAGAAAGTACTCGATCCACTATTCACAATCCTATTCATTTATTTAAGTGAATTATCTCCCTTCCTATAACTCAGTCTGTGGTCCTTTGTTGACCACATGAAAATTAAAAATGGTCCTACCATCCTTCAGTGGAAAACCTCTGTGTCATTTTGTTGAGCTGCTTTTGAGCAATAGCACTGTGTGTTAGCAGTGCCCTCCTGTGTGTCAGTCAGGCATGATGATATCATTATAGCAGATCTCAGTGTATATTTATACACACTTTTTAAAAAGACCAGAAAATAATTTGATCCGGAGGTACCAGAGGAAATGACAGAAACCAGACAGGCCTGTTACTGGCAGTGAGGCTGGAGGAAAATGGGATATAACACAGAAGCTTATAGCTATCTTTCCTGCTATTTTATTTTAGTTTTTATTTATTTATTTTTTGTCTTTTTTACAGCATGAGACATTCGTTCTCCTGTATTCAGCTATCTCACAGGGCAGTAAATAGATGCCCTCAGTGTCCTTGCACTTCCAGTCCACCTGTTAACGAGCCTCCCCCTTTTTGACGCTGTTTGTGATATTTACGTTTGTGAGAAGTGCTGCGTATTTCAGTAGCACTCTGTGTTTAACTTGTGAATGTGTGTGAGATCGAATTACAAAACACACTGAAAACTATGTGAACTTTTAAACCGCAGAGGGGGCAGAAAGCAAGCATTTATAATGAGTCACGGTTGAGCAAGGTTTTTACAGTTGACTAAAATTGTGTGCTAAAAATGTTTCAGTTCGTTCAATTCAGTTTTATTTCTATAGCGCTAAATCACCACAACAGTCACCTCAAGGTGCAGCCCCAATAATCAGACGACCACCTATAAGCAAGTACTTTGGCAACAGTGGGAAGGAAAAACTCCCTTTTAACAGGAAGAAACCTCCGGCAGAACCAGGGCCCGTTAGCTGAAATAAAAATTCAGACCGAATGAGAACTGACACGAGATTCTTTACTCATAACTAACTTTATATATAACAAAAATATACAGGAAGTGGCTTTATTTTTAGTATTTAGTCTATTCATGTATCCACATTAACCTCCTATCTAGTTCATGGTCACCTGCTGTAATAGGGTGAAAGGCAGGGTACGCTTTGGACAGGGCTACTAACTGTTAAATGTAGCATCAGCCGAACCTGCCTGATGAGGGTTTAATGCATTTATTTATTGAGTCTTTATTGTTAATATCACTGTGAGTCAGCTGCTGTCACAAAGTGCAAAACACTTATGGGTTCTTTGTTAGCTGTGCACACAGGTGCTTGCAAAGAGCCAGTGCTGTGTTAGCAGTATAATGCAGTTGTTTCAGTCTTTGATGCATTTTGCAAAGTTATTATATGTTTCTGGGTAATGAATGCACCACGAGTGTGTATTTCAGGCATTGTCAACATTAAGTAGCACTGTAAGAGTTGGTTTGCGGTGTCTCAGAGCCCTTACTGTCTGACCACGTTGGAAGTCGAGTGTTGCAAATCTCTCCAGGGAGGTGTTCATAGGGTTGCACTGGACCACATTTAAAGTGCAGATGTGTAGCGAGCGGAAAAAACGAGTCATGGCGTAAAGTAGGTGTGAAAGTCTGATTGTCAGTTGCAGAGCCCCCCCAGCCCCCCAGCCCTCACTCTCTCCCTCCCATAAACCCCTGCTGGATATTTTCTTGGGTTGCAACATGCCATTATGACAGAGCATACATCCCTCTTAAGTAGTGTGATTTTCTTCTCGGTTGGTTTCTAAAACAATAAGGAAGAACTTTGGAGGCGGACAGTAAGATGTAATTCTGAGTCCATGTTTATGTAAAATGACAGTTGTGGCCTTTCCCTCTCAGCCACTTTGGTTATGACATTGTTTTTACTGGGAAGACTACAGCACAAGTTGTCCAGGGAAAAATAAAGATGTCTCGGGATTTCGTAACATCCCAAGGCAATGTGGACCAATCCCTTGTGCTTTTAAAAGAAAAGCAAAAAAACCCAAACTGAACTCAAGAATTCCTTGGTGACACAAAAGAAGTTTAAACAGTAAATTTCTGTCATCATAAACCACAGTTCATAGCATGATGGAAGTTTGGCTTGTCAAAGGCTGTGAATCATTTGTGGAGTTTAAGCAAGTTTTTTTTTTTTTTTTTTTTTTTTTTTTTTTTTTGAGTGATTTACCAGCTTGCTCCTGTTGGCTCTCGAGCTGCAGCACACCAATGATCTCTGAATAACGTTCTGTTTTTCAGACTCTGTGGAGACTGAAGCCCAGTTTCCTCACCCTAATTGAGCTCTTTGGTTATGGCATAGCAGTGTCTCTCTCTTTCTCTTTTGCATCACTGCCCAGATTGACTGGGAGTCATGCCAAAGGGGGTGCCCCCTTCTCTGCAGTGTTATCATCTGACGCTAATGTTGAAGCTTTGTGCAGTGACGTGACTACCCTGTTTAGAAAGATATTCATGGTAGTCACAGATGTTGTTTTCTCATAAATGTGCAGGATATGCTGAAGTTTAAGATCCTGTGCTGTATTGTACTTTGACTCACTTGAATGAGTGGAGAATGTGGGGCGAGAGGCCTGTTTTCCTTTCTAATCAACTGCCTGGTCCATCTAGAGCCAGACTAAAGGCGGGCCTATCGAGCAAGCTCAGGCTGCTGACTTAGGAGTCTTGTGCTTGCTGGTGTCTGGGCTATTAATAGAGCTAGCCTGAGAATTCAGTCTAAGGTCAGCAACAGATTCCTGCTCCCAACTAATCCAAGGGAACAAGAGGGAAAAGTCCCTCCTTGAAATTATTCATTTTTCACTTCCACTCATACAGGATGGCCTCACTGTGGGGTAGAGGGAAGCCACACTTCTGCAGATTTCCCCGCCCAAAGTGCCAACTGTTGTCCTGCTGTCTCAATTTGCTGAGTGCTTTAAGCTTTTCAAGTGATTCAGAGTGGAACGTGCTGCAGGATGCAACCTGAAAATCTCAGCTTCTTTTCTGTCTTTGTAATTCATGATGCTACTTTTGTCAGTGCACTGCAGATCAGTTTTAAATCAGAACAACTTTAATAATTGTTTGGAAAACGACCAGAGTGAGGCACAGACACCACCTAGGGTGTTTGACCATCAGCTAAGCATTCAGGAGTGAAGACCAAGCAGCAACCTCTTGGAAAAATAAAGCCAACATAGAAGTTTAAAAAGAGAAACTGCAGTTCTTGAAGTGGCAACTTGAGATTGACCAAAGACAGTCTTATAAGCATCCACTTGGATGCTGGTGTTGTGGGGGTGGCGGCCATAATGTTCACAAATCCCATAGCTATGCACAGCCCACCACCTGTATAGTGTAAAGTTCAAATGATCGACAGGGCCGATGCTGTGAGACCATGATGAATTTACACTAGTTATTAGAAGGCACAAGAGGTCAGCTTGTACCTTTCTGCGCATGCTCTCCCCTCCTTGGGTTCCCTTTAGCTACTCCACAGTCAAGTAACATGTATGTATGATAGGCTACAGATTTCACTAATTCCATTCAAATAATATTATATAATATCATATATCATCATATAATATGCTACATTCATGAGTTTATTTTGTTTTGTTATGTTGTTGTTGTTGTTTGTTTTAAATATACAGTCTGCACTGGTAGCGTTGCATTATCATTAGCCTGGCATTATCACAAACTGGCTTCCAATGAATCAATTCATGCCACCAGTGTATTTAAATCCTCTTTGTGGTCAGCCAGTTGTGCCTTACATGCGTCTATTTCAGCCTTTACTGGTGCGATGGCCTGCTGTATTTCTGTCTTTAGGGAGGAAACCTCCGGCTGGATCACTCCCTTTACAACTTTGCTGATATCTTCCAGCATGTTTCCATGAGTGTTAGCCTCGTCAGAGTCATTAGCCTGCACTTTACTCCCTTTCAGAGGCATTATATGGACAAATATGACTCACGGGTGCCTAAAGTTCTTATGTATTGCAGTCGTTTCAACGTGGGATAAATTGAGGACAGAGCTGAAGACTTCATCAGTATATCATACATTTTTAGGACTTTGTGTTAAGTACGTCTACCCCCAATATAGTCTGTATAAGGATGCTCAGTAGCGGCCATGAGTCTGGTCAGATGTGTTTGAGACTGTCTTCAGTGTTTGTAGTTGTGGAAACACTTGCATACATGTGATGTCTCATTACATGTTCGTAGGTAAGCTAACGATTTTCATTAAATGTGATGGAACTGTGCTTTTGTTTTTTAGTACATTTTCATTATCATTAAATAAATAAAATAATGAGAGTAAGTTGGAGTTTTTTTGTTGTTGGTTTTTTTTTTTACTATTTACATTTCCTTTAACAATTTATATAAAAACAGGCAACCATAGTTACCCGAACTGTGGCATTGCGTTTCAATTGTTTCTTGTCTAAATACTCAGTTTGCTCCATTTTACAGATGTGGTTGACTGGATTATTGCTATTACTAGAGCACAGCTGCTGACTAGACGATGGCAGCTTTGTCAGCAATCTGTCCGCTCGTACAGACGGATAAACAGACACACAAGGCTCTGCTAACACGAGCACACAATCACACACATCTGGAGCTTCCAGCTTAACTCAGAGCCGCTGTCCCTTAAACAAATATAAACAGAGGACCACTTATTCCTCCCCCACATATGGCTGTATCTAACCATGATGCCCCTACCAGATTAATGCCCACACTGACACACTAACACCCAGTGATGTACACATTACAATTGACCCGAAATCAGTATGATCATTATTAACTATCTTTGATTTGGCAGCTTTTTGTAATAACAGAAATCTTTTTGGTTTATGAGGTTTTTTTTGTTTGTTTTTTGTTTGTTTTTTAGATGACTATAGTGAGTGTGCGTGCATTTTTTTTTCTTCATTATGGACATATTAAACTTTTCCTGGCTGAGTTGAATGAACTGCAGGAATGTGAATGACTGTATTTCTTATGCAAGCTGATCATTTTTGTCCTTTTGGGGTCATGCCTGTGAACGATGGAGTGAACAGAGCCAAAGGGGGAATAAAATAACAACAACCCCTGTGGACAATTTTGAGATGTTTTTTTCATTATGAACCTCTGCATTGCTCAAAGCTTTTTTTCTCCCCCTCCTCTCTTCCCATCTTCATGTTACTGTTATTAATTTCTTCTAACTTGCCCTTCACCCACATCCTTCGCTCCACATCACTGTCACGTTGTCCCACAGTCGCTCAGTCACCATTGAGCCAGTCATCATCCATTAAGACCCAGGGCTGTTAGGCAGTCAGTGAGTTCAACTGGGACTCACGGAGCTGAGCGTTTCAGACTGCAGCTCCCAGAATGCATTCTCACAGCCACAGATGAGTCAGGGTAAGTGGGGAAAATCAGCTCTGTACTAGTATTTAGCATTGTGCCTGTGCCAGTTGAGAAATTATTCATCCAGGTCAGAATTCACTTTATCTCAAAACTTTGCCACTGCCGTGCCAGGCTCATGTATTTAGTTTTGACTGCTACAAATAAAAGCATTTGGTGATTAAAAGGAAAATTTTCCTTCCCCAACTAAATTAATCAGATGTTAATGAAATTTTTTTATAGTGCTTCTTTTTCTTCCTGCTTCTTTTTCTTCCTGCTTCTTCTTCTACCTCATTCTTTTTCTACCTCATTCTTCTCCTACCTCATTTCTCTTCTCCTACCTCATTCTTCTCCTACCTCATTCTTCTTCTTCTACCTCATTCTTCTCATTCTTCTTCTCCTTCTACCCCATTTTTCTTCTTCCCCATTCTTCTTATTCTTATTGATGAAATCCTAAATACATGTGTATGAAAAGGGACCAGATTTATTTATTTTTTCCACAGCTGTGTTAGTGCCACTCTCACTATGTGCACTCACATGTTTTCTTTCTTTTAGTACACTCGATTCTGGCTTTGCTCAACTGTACAAAGGAACTTTCTGATGGTGTGAAAATCATAAAAACATAAACACAAGGAGGCCTTAGAAAATTCTTTTCTGCTTTTTACTGTTTTTCCACAGAAACATGGCTGTGACAGTTACTGAGTTATGATTGGCAGGCAAGAAGCTCGTAATATATGTCAAACTCCTGTTTGACGTTTATGGCTCAAGTGTTTTCACACCTACAGCAATCCTAATATAAAACTCTTGTCTTACCCCATCTGTTCAAATCAAAGTGTTCATGCCAAAGGTTTCAAATACCGAGGTTATCCTATGTATAAGCAATCCCTGTTAATCTAAAGTTCAGGCTCCAGACTGCTCTAAACACTTTGTGTTAGACAATCCCTGATAATTGATCCCTGACTCCTCCAGTAATCCCAAGTATCCTTGGGCGAGGTACTGATGCATTAATCAGAGTGTGAGTTTGTGAATGTTTCAAAGCACTTAGGTATAGATAAAAGCTCTGAGTGTGTGCATGAGTGGCGGAATGATACTTGTAGTAAGAAAGCTCTTTAGGTGCTCAACTAGCAGAAATATGCTCTGTAAGAACCAGTCAGTTTATCAGTGACCATAATCTTAATGTGGTCATCTGAAACACACAGCTCCAGCTGTGACCACAGCAGACTCACCTGGTGTTAAAATCTTTACTCAGCTTGTTTCAGAGAGTAGATGTGCCCTTTAGTTTTTAAATGCTGCAGTTTAATTCAAAAGTCGTCACACCAACATATCATTATCACAATGATATTATTCATTTAAATCCGTTGGACGCGGGTTCTTCGTTAAACTTCACACTGATACCCGGCAGGGTGTTGCTGAGTTTGTGCCATTTCCTTTTGACACCTCATTTATTTTAGGTGTGAGCACTTGTGACATACACCATGTGCCACACAACCTTCAGTGTGCAAGAGTGGTGCAGCACTCTCCAGAAAGCCTAAGCAGTGCTCTTCTGCAGTTGGTGTGCTGTTTTAGTGCTTCATAGATAATTGAACAGTAAAGCTCTGGGAAATATTCATCGAATATTTAAGCAATGCTGAGTTTGTAGAAATGAAAATATGGCCAAGACAGAAGGGTAACATTGACACAGCAACATCAGTCTGTTTAACTCATCCTATGAGCCCTAATGAACTACTGTGCTCATTAGAACTGTAACAATTCTAAAACCAAGACAAAAATCACAACACACAAGTGCCCACAATATGGTGTTGTTGTTCAACCATTAAATCGTTAGCTCATTCAGGAACAAGTAAAATGTATAGTAATCCTTTTTTTTTTTTCTTTTTTTTTTCCCCCGCTAAAGAAAAACCAGATTATGGGCCAAGCGATGATTTTGTGTAAGTGAAGGAGCAGGCTACACCCTAAATAAGTCTCATCATGCCATTTTGAATGGGCCCGAACACACTGCCCTGAGCACCAGGTGCCAATAATAAACTAATTGGAGGCAAACGCTCTGAATCCTCTGCACCTCAGTACATAAAGTGGACTTGTTATGCTAATCTCCAACTCCATATTTACTTTGTTTGAGTCTGCTAAAGTAGCTTTGCATGATCCACAGTTCAAAATAATTCTTCTTTGTTATACTGGGCCTTGCTGCAGCCCATCAGTTCATAATTTGTCTGAAACAAGTCATTTAGTTCCTCCTCTGTTAAGCTAACTTTCTTCTCATTGGCTGCCCTCCACAAACAGAAGGACTGAATATTAACAGAAGTGCCATATTAGCAAAATCCCCTCTCTATGACATCATCCAGAGCCAAGAGAATAAAAAAATCTGTTTGAAACCTGGTGTTTGAAGCAATCTGAAGCCTCAACCTTGACTCGCAGGGATTATTTGAATGTACATTGATGTTGTTGTTGTTTTTTTAACTTTAGCCATGTTTAATATGGGGATCAAATATTAGACAGGAGAAATATGATAAGTGGTTTGTTATTTGTTGTGTTTATTATTAATAATTGTATTAGTTGTTTAATAATGATCACCTAACACAGTAAGAACATCCTTTATATGTAATCATATTTTACATCTTGGTCACAAAAAGAAAAGCAGACTCTGCAGGCTACTGAAACATGTTAAAATCTAGTTGGTTATGTCTGCATGCCACATGCAACCTCTCCATCCTGCACCTGAAATGGAACATGTGGGTTAAATGAATGTCCAACACACTTACATCAAAAGCTCTTAATGTTTAATGCTTTGCAGACTGGTGTTTTTTAACCCAGCTCCCACTGTGCTTTCTTTCTGCCGGACACTCACACTCACAGCAGATCTGTCCCACTGCTGCTGCTCGTTTTGCATTGTCACCGACAGCCAAGCCCGTGGTACGGCAAGCGTCTGTGTGCACCCTCACGTTAATAATGTCTGGCTCTAAGACTGTGTAGCTCTGCAGAAACTGGAAGCAAAAAAGGTTTGTACGTGCAGGTTCTGGAGCCACTCGTGGCTGATTGCTGTTCTCTGCTGGGTCCGTTTTACGTGTGTGCGCGCACGACTTGGCCATCTGCAGAATGGTAAGTGTAGCGTGTCATCCGTCATCTGCATTGTGATGAGAAGTGAAATAAGCTCCGTTAGACAGCACATCCCCTCTGTCTCAGAGCTCCTGGTAATCTGTTGTTGACATTGACAGTGTCCTCTGAACCCAGTCAGGAGCTTTTACTGTGAGAACTGTGCTTTTAATAATGTGCATGTCTTCAGATTGATGTGTTCACTGTAGTGTTGATACTGAGGTCACGTGGACGTACAGTAGTGGCTCTTTTTATCTGTGTGCTCCTGGCTGCCAGCCGTGCTGCTGGCAAGACCGACATCTGTAAACAAGAGGTTAAAAAAGTACGTGCCAGTGGAGTGTGAGTTTCCTGTGAAGGTTTGAATGCTCGTTAGTCAGCACAACGTATGTTTGAGCTCCATCTCTGGCGTCACAGATGAGTCAGTTGGCAAGTTGACCCGTTTGTGTTGAGGTTTGCGTGTTTTTTGTGGTTCTTGGTGTGTTTGGGCATCAAGATTAGAGAAGCGGATTACATCCGCGAGAATGAGAACAGATGGAAAGAGAAGGAGGAAGGGGACAATTATGTGTAGTTCATGTTGGAGCCCAGGCAAGTCAGGCACCACCCGAGCCACCGATGCCATCTGGTGAGGATACAAGTTGTGGATTGACACACATGTGAGTTCATAGTGCAAATTAGCAGAATCATCTTAACTTACTGTTATTCTGACCTTGTCTAAACATAAATCTGTTTTTACAGACACACTGCTTATTAGACTCTTTAGATTATTAGAAATCAGTTCCATCTGATTGGCTGTTTTAAAGGCTCAGACGTAACCACTGTGATTTCCAGCATGACTCTGCAGTTTTATAACAGCTTTTAGCTTGAATGAGGAGGTCATTTTTATCTTAAAACTTAAAGATCAATCAGAAGACAGAGTTGAGCTATTTTATATGCTGGCAGCTTCTTAATCCTATCATGCCTCATGTGGAGTGTCTGGAGTATCAGTCACAGGTTCAGCTTGTCAATCAGTCCTGTTATAGGAGCATAACGATCTTTGCTGTATAAGATAAACAGCTCAGTCAGCAGGGAGAAGACCTCAGGAAGCTCAGAACATCTGGGAAGAAAATCAAGGTAACTTTGCACTGTTGAGCACCTATTTGAGCTGCTCTATTTTGAGATAAAAACTATTAAGTTATAGTATATTTATCTCCTGAGTAAGTCCAAAAAGGTCTACAAACCAAAGGATATTTCCAGGATAGGATTTCTAAAGTAGCGCTTTCTTTGATTCTCTCACATACCCAGACTGCGTCTGCTTGATAACACTTTTAAAAGTTTTCTCACTTCAACAAAGCACTGTGGTTCTGTATAGTGTTGGTGTGAATGTATGAGTACTGTACTACTGCAAAGCTGAATTTGTGACATTGGCACTGTAGTTTGAAAGTTTTTTGCAATATTGTTATTTGCTGACCAACAAACTTTTACTCGTCACCTCACCATAAATTCCCCAATAGCAGACCTTAGACCATAGTATATAACCGCATGTATACATGTGTGCAGGCATGCATGTTTCAGCATTCATAATTTCATCAATTCTGACAAGATTCCCAACACCAGTGACTGAAATGCAGCTCGAAACCATAACAGAGCCTCCACCTGACCTCCTCTGTACCTATTGAAAACAATTTAAGCAAAAACATTTGGACTCGTGACTCCATCAGACTTGTTGTCACAGATTTTTAAGGCCGCCTTCTTCTGGAATTTGGCAAACCTTAGCTTTTTCTGTCTGTTTCAATTCCTTATGAATGAGTTCTTGATCACCATATTTCCACCAAGTTCATTTCTGATGAGGCCTTGCTGAACAGCTGATGGATCATTTTTCTGTTCATCTGTTCTAGACAGCTGTCTAGTTTCCTCTCTTTTTTCTCTTTTTTTTTTTTAACATTGCACATCTGCTGAGACATGCTAAGGTTTTGGCTAATAGCTCTTTGGGAATCACCTTGTTGGTGCAAAAATACTATTTTATGCCAGGCAAACTGTTATCGTTCGAGATTTTGATAACGTGTTCCCATTTATTTCATATGTGATTGTGTGACAGGCTGCTAGTAACAAAGTGTCTAAAGTTACAAATTTCAAATTTGATCTTTGCATGTGGGAACAACAACATTTCCTTTGATCCTCTGAAAAGGGTCAGGCACAAGGACCGGACTGAAAACTAGTGGAAGCACAGTCAGCGTTCAAAGTAAAATGTTAAGAATTTCGGAAAGTCTGCAGAACTATTGCTCAAGACCATTTGACCTGTGGCCTGAGACTTTTCCACAGTAATGTATCTTCATAAAGGTCAGTTACAGCAAATGATCGTTTCAAATCAATTCCACTTTACTTTCTTGGGACTCGAAAATAAAATTTGCTCCTACCTCAGTGTTTACTATCCATCAGTGGCTGCTGGTTTGAGTTATACGTTTTGACTTTCAACAAAACTTTGGGAAAACAAGCTCAAATTCTACAAACTATAAGCATAATTTAACTTAGCAGTAAAAGAGCAGGCTGTTAAAGTGAACAACAGATTATTTCCTGGGAAAGCATTTTGCCTGTAGTGCACAGTTACACTTCAGTCTCTTAACTGTTTTATTCATACTGCACATGATGTAATGAATAATCAACCTCCAGCGCTGCCTGCTCCAGGGTTTTTACTAAAATAGTAATGAATCTGGGAATAGTTAAGCTACTTGGTGTTTCCATTTGATTTCCACCTTTGGGAAGGTTGGGAACCCAGTCCAGACACTGATGCAATTTCTCTTATTGAATCTGTCCTAGACACAATGCCAACAGTGTTTCAGCAGATCTGTGGCTCCGACTCCAGACTCCAGTAGCGTTGTGATAAGACCCAGCAGGAGCCAAAAATCACACAAGGTGGTTTTTGTGTTCGTGTAATGTGGGAGCTAGACGGGCTGGAATTCAGTGCAGCACAAGCGAGGCCGCACAACAAACCCACCAGCTTCCTTTCTCCAGGGCACACAGAGTTCACCACCCGGCAGATGTTGGCCCTTTTTTTGTTTGTTTTTGTTTATTGCCGCCTTTTATTTCACAGGTGTTTTTCTCCACACCAGTTAAAATAAACAACATGCTGGACTCAAGTCATGCAGTTTGCATTGCGACTTCTCCTTTCCATGCCCTCATTTGAAATAATACTAAGAATAAACAGTGCAGCTCATTAAAATGTACAGTTTTCTGCCAAAGGTAGTTAAAAAAAAAGTATAATTACTCAGTTGAGGGGAAAGCAGACCCTTTTGTTGTTCTTTGAAGTGTAGCTTTAGCCTTTTTGTATGTAGCTAATTTTGATAAGCTGTAAATCTGCTTGATATTTGTACCGATTCTTTCTCCGTTTAACCAGATTACATTATACTGTAGCATCTACACTGATGGTAATGATGCAGTTCAGTCTCTTCAAGCTGTTAGAAAAGATTACAAACAGACCTGGTCAAATACCCTGCAATTGAGACTACATTTTATTTGACTGTAATTGCTCTTATTTAATGCTGTTTTCCTCCCTCTGGTTCTTTGTGCAGTTGTTTTGTAGCTCTCTCCTGGGAAATAAGCGAAATGGGGGAAAAGAATAAAACTGAGATATTGAGACATCTTGATCCTGAGACAGATTTTGCACCAGCTGGAAATCGCACTCTCTGCAGGCCGAGCTGCTGTGAGCGAGCAGAGATGCCGGCTGAGTCCATCCCGAAGTGGTGTAACCCTTCAGATGAATGCTGCGATTTAGATTGAATGTAACAATGGAATTCCTGTAATGTCACCCAAGAGAAATCTCCACCTCCCTCCCCCCTTCATGAGCCTTTGTTGCACCTTGCCTCTTTTAAGGAAGGGTGAAAAAAACAAAGTGAGAAAAATGCTTTAGCTCTTTTTCCAACAGGAATGTCTCTGTGTCAGATAAAGATCCTTAACTGAATGGAGGAGGAAGTGTAGGAAGTCTAAGTTCAGCAAATCTAGCGTTTCCTTGTTGATGCCTGTTGTGGAACAATATTTAGGTTCCTGCATAGATTCTGGATATCTGCTTCAAAGGGTGTCAGAGTGTATTTCGTGTTACTGTGCTACCTTCTAGGGCTTTTTATCCAGTTTCTTTTAGGGAAGCTCAGGCGAACTTCTATATCAAGTTACAAGTTTTGTGCTGCATGTTTCCTGTCTGCGTCTAAAAACACAGGTTTCCATTCTTTCCTTGCTTTGCATGCACGAAGTACTCTGCTGCAGCCAAAGGCAGGACTGTTTGTCTCAAGTTCGGGGCTCGTTTGTGCAGTATATGTTTACAAAGTCTTGCCCAAATGCCATTAAATGAAGCTGCTACACAGTCTTTAAATCCAGTGATTTGTGTTTCTTGGCAACAGTATTTCATTATTCTCATCATTTTCATCTGTCCACTCAAGTGTGCACTGATTTGTGTCCATGGCGATGAAATGTATATATTTTCTTGTTTTAATAGACAAAACGTTTGCAGGTCAGTGGTGTCATGGATCATGTCACCGCTTATGAAAAAGACCACAGTTGGTCATACCTGGATTATTTCTCTCATTTTTATTGCGCTATTTTAAAATATGCCATGAATTATCATGAGCGTGAATGGTTGTCTGTCTCTGTGAGTTAGTCCTGCAACAGATTGCAACCTGTCCAGGGAGTGTATGACAGCTACAGTAGGTCCCCGCTAACAAACAACAGTCTGCGTTCATGAGCACGAGCATGCAGATTGCTTTTTTGGGACTTTCTGACGTTTGGCCATGAGATGACCTGCTGAAAGACTGCTAATGTTGATATTACGGGCCTGTTTTTAAGTTTTTTGTTTTTAATTCCATTATATTTTCTATTAAAACCAAAAAAACCTCTTTCCATGCCTCACAGCTGGCTTTATTTGGTTAATCTACTTTATTTAAATGCCTCTGGTACTTTGAATAGACCTTTTTAACCTCGGCGCCTTACCTGCTTTCGAAAGTCACACTTTCTGCTGTGGAAAAGCCCCATGACCCATGCACATACTACACTTACAGTACCATCCGTGACACCCATTAACTCCTATCAAGCCGTTTCCAGTCATGAGCAGCAGGTGGCACTGCCCTCCCTCCACCGTCCCACAGTGCGTCCTCTGTGTGAGAGAAATTCAGCACATACATGCAACACAAAGTCATAGAGATGATAATTTGTTGAGCAGACTGATGAATTGGCTCTGTCTTTGACATTTTGAGATAATAAAATATGGTGTAGCTTACTGGACCAAATAGTTTTATCAAGAAACTCATTCCAGCCCTGCTGGCCCCAAGCCAACCCTGCAGTGTAAACATGTACGGGGAGACATTTTAATTATGAGGGGCAGTGTGATCCTCACAGCACTGTAGACTCTACTGTTTGACTCGAGCGTGTGTGTGTGTGTGTGTGTGTGTGTGTGTGTGTGTGTGTGTGTGTGTGTGTGTGTGTGTAGTCCATCATACAGGTATGTGCATGTGTTTGCACTATATCTAAAGCTGACGGTCCCTTGGGCACAGTCAGCCCTTTCAGACAGTCCACGATAATCACCCTCATGATGTGATGCAGCCAGAGAGGATTAAAGCAAGGCAGCAGTTGTCTCCCCAGACACTATCTTTCCTTACAGGAAGTAATATCTCCTGTCTATAAGCCTGTGTTTCTCATCCAGGCCAGTCCTGAACATGTGTCACATTTAATAGATGTTTAAGTGAGATTTGCCTACTGTGTGGTTTCTTAGACTGGCACGTCTGTTGACCTGATTCTATTTGCATTGCTTCTGCTTATGGTAGTTATTACGGCTGTATAAGTTGGCACACTTTCATCAAAAGCTATTAAGATTGGGATCGTGTTACATTTAGCTCTTCCTCCCATAGGCAGAAAATGAACTCTCAGCTGAATTCTGCTCCTGTTTTTGTTCTCCCCTAAAAAGCTGAAGATTAGATCTCAGCCCAGACGCAAGCTGAGCTTTTATATTTTTCTTTTTCTTTTTTTTTGTTTCCGGTTATGTTTCGTTACTGTCACATGCTGGTAGATCACAGAATCACCATCATATTGTGGGGTTTTTTTTAAACTGGTTTTTAGCTTTATGATTTAAATTTAAAAAACAAACAAACCACAGAACACTTGAGTTCATTCACCCTTGTTCAGAACCCAACATGGTAATCACAAAATCCTTTAAGAATGAGTGAATATTGTAAGACTGTGCAAAACACAGGGAACCTCTGAGATTAATGCAAAAGCTTTGAGCTGTGGTCCACTTAAGTAAGAGTGTGTGTGGGGGGGCGGGGGGGGGCAGACGAAGTGTGTATTAGATAAAAAAAGATTATTTGTAGCATGTAGGCCACACACTACCTCTCCTCCCCCTCATAGACACACTTTCTCTCTCTTTCTCCTCGTGCCGCTCTGGTCCTGGTACTGCCAGCTGGGAGGTCTGGACTGGATGTAAAGGCCATTGTAAGAGTTTAACTGCACAGTGCTGTTATCTTCTGATGCTTCATCCCAGGTTCTTGCAAAACCAGATTCTCCCAGTGATAGTTTGAATTATTCACAGAATTATTTCTCACATGTGTTTTCTGTTGGCGGCAGATATTTCGTGTGTGTGTGTTTGTGTTATGTGTTAATCGCACGCGTGTTGTGGGTTTAGGAATGAGGGCATGAGTTGCTTGTTGCATGGCTTGCAGGGCCAGCGTCTTTGGTCTCCCTGCAGAACAAGTGTTTCTTCTGAAGGCAGAACAGAGGTGCGCGCACACACAAGCTCAATTGCTGCTGCTTATCTGCATAACAGCTGCAGATTGGTCAGAAAGGGGAGAGCTGGGTGGAGCTCTGGAAAAAGCTCCAGATGCAGAGAAGGCATAGATTGAAGGTTTACCTGTTTGATAAAGATGTTGGACATGTGCAGGAGGAACTTTGTATGCCACTTGATTGCAGGGAAAGTTGATGCACTTATGTAACGCGAGTGGGGGCCCAGAAGCTAAGTGACATCTCTTCACTGGTTTCTGTGCAATTTAAGCTGTGAGCCTCAAGGAATACCACTGGTACTGAAGATATAATATGGCAGCAAATTCAGAAGCAAACAGTGATGGATGGGTATGTGTTTGCTGCTTTTCTTCTTGCTGACCCAGCATTTAGCGGCTGCTTGTGACTCACTCTTGGTGTTTTGTTTTTTCTTTTGAGTTTCCTACATGTGGTTGCAGGTTCTCTCTGTACATGTGTTTGATTTTGGCCGCATTCAGATTATCCTCATGAAACCTTGTGGGAGCTGGACCGTTCACATGAATGCATGTGACCAGGCTTGTTCTTTTTCTCAGCTAATGGTGGTTTTATGCTAAGCTGCTGGAGTATCTGTTTGGTTTTCGCTTTTCCTTTGTGCACATCTCTAAGAAGTTAAAACGCTAACCCTGATTGACACATGCATTGATCAGATGTGATGGCTTAATGCACTGAGCGCGTTTGTAAGCGAGTCTCAGATGGAGGAAGACGTCGTTTCCTGGTGCTTTACTGTGACAGAAATACATTTGAGGAAGAGGAAACACCTGATTAGGGTGCTGCTATCTTTTTGTATTCTTTTGACTTGGAGTAGGAAATGATAAAAACATAATTTTTTGTGTGTAGCAGTGAATATTTGTGGTCGTGTGAATATTTGTATGGGCTCTATAGCTGTGGGAGAGTGTGGTGAGTTGGACTATTTCTGTCTCTCTCTCTCTCTGAACTGAGCCAGCTTCACACAGAGCGCCGCTATAACTATCCAAACAACCACAGTATTCACACGGCACACACATGGCTCCCTTCACCACCTGCTACTGGCCTCATCACAAGGGGAAACCTTACTGGGATTCAGCCTCTCTATTCCACAACATTAAGATTGTAAAGAGGAATACACACAGTGTTGTTAATGCTGTGAAAGCATATATAATCATGCTTTATTAGTATAAATGCAGCTTTTATATTCATGACATCTCATTTTTCTTGGAGTCTTGGATATCTCCTTCAACCGGCACCTTAAACAAATGTCTAACTGCCTCCTTTTATCTGCACAATACTGCTAAAACTATAAACATCCTGTCTCCTGAGTGATGCTGAAAAGCTAGTCCACAAGTTTGTTACTTCTAGGCGGTAGTATTTTACCTAATGAACAGCTAAAAGCTCCCTGAAAAGCCTTCAACTCATCCAAAATAGAAGTAATAGTTTTCTCGTACTGGCTGATTTTCACTGAATATAAATCCTTCATCTCACAGGGATGGTCCTGAAGGATCAGGCTCTGTGAGATCTTTTGGGTATCACAAACTATCATATTGTCCCAGTAGAGCACTTCACTCTCACACTGCAGGCTTATTTGTTGTTCCTAGAGTTTCTAAAAGTAGACTGGGAGACACAGCCTTCAACTGTCGCTCTCCCAGTTTGGCTTTTGGAGACAGATACTCTCTCTATTTTTAATGTTAGACTTTAAATTTTCCTTTTTGATACCTAGGTAACTGAGGTGTCCGTGACAAAGCAATGTGCGACTAGTGGATTGCTTCTTGTAATAACAACTATTAAGGCCTAGGCAGTGGATGGAACTTCCCATGATGGCAGTGAGCACTTCTTCTCCACTCTAACATGTGAAATGTTGTGGTACTTATGTTCAACTTTTCTGCTGCAGCTGAACTCCAAGAACTCTTTACTATAGTCAGGGGTGCACGTAAGTGGTCCGCAGGTGCGCATTCGCTATCAAAATAAAAGACGCGCACCAGATAAGAAGTTGCAACGCGCGTTTGCGTACATAAGATTTTCTGGAGGAGGACAGACATTTGTTTAGAACTCTTAAAGATGTCAAAGAAGCAAGCTCCTTTAAGCAATTACTTTGGTGTTCCTCCACCTCCAAACAAATGTCAGAAGGAGTCCGAACCGCAAAAGAAGCACGTATTCTCGGAAAAGTGGTTGCAGGATGTGAGCTGGCTTCAAACAAATGATGAACGCACAGAGATGTGGTGCGGAATATGCCGTGAAAATCCCACTCTAGCGGACAAAAACAGTGCCTTTTTATATGTACGCAAACGCGCGTTGCAACTTCTTATCTGGTGCGCGTCTTTTATTTTTGACAGCAAATGCGCACCCGTGGACCACTTATGTGC
Organism: Aulonocara stuartgranti; assembly: GCF_965226115.1. Classification (NCBI taxonomy): domain Eukaryota; kingdom Metazoa; phylum Chordata; class Actinopteri; order Cichliformes; family Cichlidae; genus Aulonocara; species Aulonocara stuartgranti. The sequence continues at coordinate 20,004,512 of NC_138950.1, forward strand.
ACCCCTGACTATAAGCCTCATTTGCCGAATCAAACAACCATTCATGCATGTGCTGTATCTAACATTCGAACTCTCACTACTCAAGGATACTCTCACATGGGAGAGTAGCTGGGGAGGCAATCCACTGATTCCGATTGGTAGGAGACCCACTCCACTCTCTTGTTTTACTGCTGTTTGTCATTAATTTTTTCTACTCTCTCACATAGTTTCTGTTTGTCTGTAATAGCTCTCTATGCTTTCCTTTGCTGTCTACTCTTTTTCTCCACCCCAACTCATCAGAATAGATGGCTACCCCTCACAGAATCTGGTTCTCTCAGAGGTTTTTGTTTTCCTGATAAGAGGGAGTTCTTCCTCCCCACTGTTGTCAAGTGGTTGCTCAAAGTGGATTGTCTTACTGTTGGGTTTTTTATCTCATCTGACAGCATAAAGCACCTTGAGGTGACTTTTGTTGTGAGTGGAAACACTAAAATCTAGGAGGAGCATAATATCAATACAGTGTGTATGAAATAATAATAATCATGCTCCGTCTGCCGGCATACAGTAGAGAGAGAATTCGTGCCAACCGTGGCACCTTATGTCAAGCAAAAATTATTTAGCATGAAGTGAATAATAGTGCAGTAATTATTGTAGCTGGATTATATACGACTCTGTCAACTGCATTTCCTACCGAGCTGAAATGTGCTTTCATCACGGACTGTGAATAACAACACGCTGCCCGGCTTCTTTATGACTTTTGGCAGCTTCTGATTGCATTTCCCATGTCGTACATTTGAAGAGGGCTTTTCCCCTGAGAGCAGCATTTAATGCAACATATCACCGTCCATCAGCGCTGTGCCAGCCAAACCCACCATCTTGATCCAAAAGTAACAAAGCAGCACAGTCAGCCGCACAACTTGTTTGTGTTTGGCTAGGTTTCATGTCCTCCAATTGTTTCTCAGGGACTGCACCGCTTAGCATAAAGATTTTACTCCCATCGTAATAAATGCCACACATACTTGAGAGGTTGTTTTTTCCAACAGTGGTCTTCTTGATAAAGTACTGGAAAGAACTTCAAAGGCTAGTATTATTCATCTCAGTAGCTGTGCAGAAACCTACCACTTGCCTCTTAGACTGCTTATTAAATATCATTAAGATTATTTAATCCATCTTTGTGGACTGTATATGCAACAAAGACCTAAAATTGTTACTTTAACCCCACTTCTTACTAATTTCACATGGCAAACAAAACGCTTCAGGCGAACATCATAAGTGCATTTTTATCAGTGTTGCAGGAAATGACAAAGACGCAGCTGTTGACAAAGTAAAATATGTCCGTTCCAGAGGCAAAATGTTTGTGTCCACATACCAGTGATTAATTTTCCCTCCCTCCTTTGTTTTGCTATGTAGAAAATGTAGATTAATGTTTTTGAGTAATATGAGGAAGTCTTTAAAGCATTTTTGAATAATGTGAGGAAGTCTCAAAAGCCATATGGACTGTTGTGTTATGAAGGCCTGTTTGGCACTACTTCTTGGGCATTGGTGTTCCTGATTTCCAGCTTGGGCTTTGTGCTTCCGATCCTCACGGTACCACTTTGGATCAGAACCAGCTACACCATGGTTTCACCCAGTTGGCAGTTTATCTGTTCTGTTTTATCTCTCGTCAAACTCTGCGTGGATTCTCTAGCGATTGGTTGCTTATTTTCTCGATGAACTCACCCTGAGCCAGTTATGGAAATTATAATTGGTTCAGGTCTCAGTGGAGACTCATTCCAGTGGGAGACTGTGTGGGACCAAAATGGAAAAATGTGACATAGATGTCAAAGCCCATCAGGTTTCATTCTAGTTAAAGAAGATTGTTTTCACGTCATCAGTTAATATTGGAGAAATCGGGATTAGGGGACACTTCTGTAAATCTTACACAAGATTGGGGGCTTTTTTTTTCTTTTTCTTTTTTAAACTTTTGTTGGGGTCTCTTTCTAAACTTTAAATCTAGAGCTGTGTAAGTTGTATGGCTTTTCTGTGTTTGTATTGCTCATGAGAGCAGCACTAATCTTTCTATCCGTAGTCAATCATGTGTTTCATTAGCATATTGATTTATCTGCATGACACACGATAGCCTGACTTTCATTTTTTATTGGCTCGGGACTGGAAATTGCCTTTCTTTTGGCTTGGAGAAGCCAACTTTAAGAAATATATGATGGTAAATCTTGTTAAAAGGAGCTTTTGCTGATCTCAGAACATTTGCTCATATTTGAATTGTTCAGCCTGTTCACAGTAACCATTAAAGTGCAGGTTTACAGGCTTTGCTTTCCACCCAAACTGAATTGGAAAGATGGCGCTGAGCAAGTTGTGCTGAAGTGCATTTTAGTGGGAATGCATTTAAGCCCAAGATTAATGTGTCAGGAGATACTTGAATGGTTTTTTAAAGTTAGTGGAAATGTTTGCATGTGGAAAATGGAACTCCAGTAAAATCAGCCTAAATGTCTCGCCTATGTTGAACTCTGCCTTAATAATTCCCCAATATCCCTTTTCCTACTTTATGCATACTAGGAACACAGAATAGTTGTAATTGTTCTTGACTTATAGTCTGCTGTTTTTTCTTCCAGCTGAATAAAAGAGAAAATTAATGTTTCCTTAGGTATATTAAAAAATGAAAAAAACAAAACCCAAACACAATTTCCTGTGGCATTCCTTTCTTAAGACCTTTTCGGCTCTAAATTCTTAAATATCAGGGCCGAGAACACAGCGGAGGAATGGCCTGATGGCTGCTTTGGTGTGAGAGGAAGAATTTGAACCTGTTTGAACCTCATCAGTTTGCTGTACAAAGCTGCTTTAGTGCTTAGAGGAAGACAAATCCCCTACCTGCATTCAGTAATGCCTGCTATCTCGGCTGCTTTTAAAGAAGGGGTAAACTGAGAGTATGTTTGGCTTAGAGAAGAAATCTGTAACCAAGCTCTGAAGTTGGGGTCAACTTCAGGAATGCTACAAAAGTAGAAAGGAATGAAGACACAGACACACTACACAAAAAGGTAACATGTAAGTTTCTGAAATATGTGCATACAACAGAAAAGGAATAGGAAATGTGTACAGTAACTGTGTGATTCCCAGACACGATGATGTCTCCCGTAAAGACGATGCAAACTGCAGAGTTTGAAACTGGGAGCTGAATAAATTTGCTTATAAATGAGGAGTTCTCCTAAATGCTTAATGTGGTACGTGAAGACAAGTGCCTTGGCAGATAAATAGTTTATAATTCATTCATTTGTTAGCTTAATTAGTGAATTCATCAGCATTGCCGGCAGTTATGTTTATAATGAGGCAGTAAGCAGCTCGGCTTCACCTCGTGTGATCTGGTGGAAACATTTGGTGGTTACCTTTGTGATACTCTTTATTCCAAGCTGTTCTTTAAGTCAGTCATTTTCTGCATTCTGAAATTTTTAAGGGAGAGAAAGAAGAGCATTTGAGGCCCTGATGTCTCTTTTGAATATGTGCAGAGTATATGTGTGTCTGTGGATGTTGTATAGTTCTACAGTCCTACCTCTAAGTAGACAACTCAAATGGTCAGCGATAGCCAAGCTGACAGTCAGGTGGTGATGGTCCTCTGCAGAGCCTTTTCTCTAGACAGAGACTTGTAAGTCATTATTATTAAAGTCATTATTCTATTTCATTTTAGTTTTAGTCTAAATACACCACTAGGACCGATTTTAACACCAGCTGTACAATATACACATTTGGGGTAGTATATCAGCATTGCACATTAGTATATGACTTTATCCTGTTTTTAAATCACCAAATGTAGAGATTGGTTTTGGTATCAATAGCTGTCAGGCTCTAATTATCATCACAGTGATTGTTCCTGATGATGTAACCTAAATATCTGACTTTAGTCACCTCCTTTAGTACTCGAGCTCCCAAACAGAATGAGAGGAAATTTGGCCTCAGATCCTCTCTGGCTGAACCGATCATTATTAGAATTGAATTTGATGTCACACTGCAAACCCTGAGCAGTTCCTGTAAGTCTTTTGTGAGGATACTTCTGCTCTTGACATATTTTATTGTCACAGGAACTGTCATTGTAGGCTTATGGAGTACAGACATTAGCTGTGAGTGGCAAAGGTTAAGAATGGGCCCTGCAAAATATGCACAGTATTTGTCTTCATGTTATAACATCAGTCCACACACCGTACAACAGAGTGACAAAGTAGCATCATGTTTTCTGCTCTAATGCTGCTATCAGTGTTTCCTTATCTTTTTGCTTTGTTATCAGGTTCAACTCATCAGATTAGGCTGTTTGCTGGTGTCAATGTGAATTGTCAGGCAAAACGGTGAAACAGCAGAAGACGTCAAACTCACAGTTTGCGTATAATTGTGCACGACATGGAGCTGTGCAGCCCCAAAGTTAAGTAGATTTGATGGATGTAGTCTATGTCTGGGTTGGTGATGCCTGTCAGCGCTGACGTGCACCTCATCAATGCCACTGATCAGCTCCCCGGGGTGCCGACCAGCTCAATGGAGCTGAAGGGCACTGTGTCCTCTAGTGTGGAGTTGTATAAATGCTGGAGCCGCTGCTCTTTGCTTTCCGAGTCCTGCTGGACTTTGTACGAGGAGCAGTTTTTAAGAAGTAAAAAGAAGAGGGTTTTAGACACAGGTGAGGCATCGAAAGAAAGGAGGTGAGAACGGGTGAACGTGCTTTTATCCACTTTACTGAGAATATGTTTGATAATTAGTTTGTTCTTTGATTTTTATTCCTGTAGTCCCTTGAGTTGTTTTAGTGTGATATTCCAGATGATACATCTAAAAGTCGCTTTGAAGCTTTTTTCATATTTAAGCAAAAAAAAAAGTAGTGGGAGTCTGTTTGATGCACTTCTGTGGATTTGTAATCCAAAGCAAAATGTCGGTGATTGACACTTTATTTTATGTAGGACACAGAACCCACCATGCTGGACATTGATCTTAGGGCTTTGGTTGTGCATCAGGAAAGCAGGTCACCGATTTCCCAATCGGTGAAACTATCACTGTTTCCTCTGCCCTTAAGCTCTAAATCCCAATCATATTAGAGCTGTAGGTCACAGGTGGAGCACCTAACCATGTGGAAACACCAAAAAGATTACATGCTAAGCTTTTTTTTAATCAAAATTAAACTGGAAAGAAATTGGCACAGACTTTACTTGCTGTCAAACTTGTAGTTAGCTTTTGCAATAGTAACTGTAGCTGGGAGCATGAATAGGAAAATGGCACCAGAACAAGAGGAGTGAACATAACCTGATCTGTATCAAATCTTTATTTTGAAACGCATAACGAGAGTTAATACATATTTTTTTTAAAAAATGAATGAACATGATATCAAAGAAAGATATCATGTTGAAAATATTGAGCAATTCCTGTTTGGGGAAAAAAAAATAATAAGGAAGCAAATGCTTATTAATTCCTGTCCCTGTTGAGCTCATCCTATATATGTTTTGATTTTGCAATCAAATGTATACAGACGCATATTAATTTATAGCATATATCTAATGTTCAGTCCCTTGTTATATTATTACATGCATCATACCATTTCTGCTGTAAATGGTATGTTCTTTTATTCATTAGCTTTTTTAATTTTTTTGTCGTCTTCTTCCTCGTCTTTATCCATCTTACCTGTACTCCTCATGTCCTCCTTGTGGTTCATGCGTGGATCTGCGAGGCTCTTTGTTGGCCCTTCTCCATCCTCTTCTTCAACCTCCCTGTTGTTCTATTCCCCGATAAACCTCACCACACGCGTGCGCCCTTCGGATTCAAGATCACAGAGTGCGCTTTAGCCCCAGTTGCAATGGAGGACAGTGACCACGAGCATTCCTCTTCATCAGATGAACAAGACTCCTGTCCAGCTTCCCCTAATCAGAGCAGACACCATGATCATGATCACCATGAACAGGTACCGGTGACCCCCCCCCCAATATATATATATTTTTCTGTTACTGCCCATCTTCAGCTGATTTCTGCCGTCAAAGTCTGTAGTTTTTATGCGCTTAAGCTAAGGATTAGACATGAATTTATCTCTTTAGGGTCTAAATTTAAATTTAAAACTGTGTCACAGTGTGTGCTCACAGCTGAATTTGAGTGGCCGTGTTGCTTGCTGAATTCCACTCCATTATTTATCTATCAGGGAGACTTTAGTAACTGTAACTAGAGTCCATAGCTGCGTGTCCTCTTACAGAAAATTTACACTTTTAAAGATTGCATTAATAATGAAGAGTAAAATACCTGATGTCTAAAACAGTCCTTGTCTTTAATGTTACCGATCACTCTTAAAGGAGAGTAAATGTAAACACAGTATTGGAGTTCATTCATTGTTAGTTTCATAAAACAACTTGGCTGCAGTGTTCAGCTCTAACATGACTTCTCCTCATTTATAATAGAAGGTGATCCACCAGCTGTAAAGTCCCTAACATGTATCCTGTTTCCAATGAATAGTTAAAGGCTCATCCACATTAATGTACAAATCTCATGTGTTACCCACTGGCCTTCAGCTAGGTATACTAACAGTTTTGAGTTGTCAGATATGAAAGATCTCTTTGTTGCTGTGTCTTAAATCCCTCACCATAAAACTTTAAGTTGATTTTCTAAAACTTTCTACCCTCTGGATCTCCATACCTCCCCCTCTACATTGGTGCTCTAACGTTCCTCTTTTCCCTCCACCGTATTTCTTTTTTTCCTGTTCGCCTCGTCATCCCTCCCGCCCCCCCACGACCTTCGCTTCTCTCCAGCCCTCAAGCCATTCAGATGACTCAGAAGTGGAAAACATTATGCAGGACCCTCAGCATCATGGTGGGCACGGTCTCCGCCATCACAAGCATCACCACCATCATGACCCCGAGGCTCATGATGCGGACAGGCAGGCCGAGGGCAATGACCGCCCCCACACCCCGTCATATTTGCGGCCCCCCGTGGCCGGCAGGGCCCAGTCAGATTCGGGTTCAGACTCCGGTTTGCCACAAAGCCGAAGCGTGGAGTTTGACTTGCCGTCCCCCGTCAGTCCCTCCAGGCCAAAGAGCCCCTGGGTTCGATTTGACCCATACGACAGTAGCGAGGTAATACAAGGCGTCAGGAAGCCCCAAAGAGGGGTCAGCACAGCCCGTGTGCTGTAACATGCTGATACATTTCATACCTTGTTTTACTGTTGTTTGGGTTTGGTTTTTTTTTTTTTGGGTTTTGTGCTGTTGCCGTTATTGCTGTCGAAATACTGCAAATGGGACAACAATGCCAAAATATTTCAAAAAGCCGATATCAGGTTTGAAAAAAGAAACCATGGTGTACACAGCCTCTGTTTCCTTATTCCATTTTTATCTTTTTGTGCATTTGTAGGACCAGGACAAGGAGTACGTGGGTTTCGCAACGCTGCCAAACCAGGTGCACCGCAAGTCTGTCAAGAAAGGATTTGACTTCACGCTCATGGTAGCAGGTAAATCCTCGTTTTAGCATTAGCTGCTATTTGAGCTTAAGACCGTGTTTGTTTTAAAAAGACTGTCTTTTCTTCTTTGTTGTTCTTTGTTTGAAGGTGAATCTGGCCTGGGAAAGTCCACCCTGGTCAACAGTCTGTTTCTCACAGATCTGTACAAAGATAGGAAGCTGCTCAATGCAGAAGGTGCGTGTGATTATTTGTTTTAAAATTTGCTGTACTACATTATATAATGGCTGAGGGCTGTTTACTTCTTTTTTTCTATCCTAGAGAGAATCACACAAACGGTAGAAATCACCAAACACACGGTGGATATAGAGGAGAAAGGTGTCAAATTGAAACTCACCATTGTGGATACCCCTGGGTTTGGGGACGCTGTGAACAACACTGAATGGTACAGACATGTTTAACGCATCAGATAACCCTGAGTGAATCTGAGTTACACGGTCAGCTGTTACACTTTGCCTCAGAGACTGAACGCCCCTGTGTGTTTCTGCTTTAGCTGGAAGTCAGTGGCTGACTACATTGACCAGCAGTTCGAGCAGTACTTCAGGGATGAGAGTGGCCTCAATCGCAAGAACATCCAGGACAACCGCGTACACTGCTGCCTCTATTTCATCTCACCCTTCGGTCACGGGTATGACAAAGCTACAGCTAACTCAGCCTGCTCGTCCTCTCTTTATTATTAGTTCTAAAAATATGGAAGATTAAGTTGTTTCTGCTGCAGCACATTATCACGTGCAATGTTCAGAAGTGATAATGGGACCATTAACTACACTTTTCCTCGTGATCTCTGATCACATGTTTATCGCAGCCATCGTCCTGAGCGCACACGTGATATCTTCCACACGTATCTAGTGGATCGGTGTTTACTCACAGTGTGAGTAAACACACAGCCTCTTAAATTGTTGATGCCCAGCATCTTTCCCAGAGATAAAGCACCTCTCAGCTGCCCTTGGATAACTTTACATCTGCTGCAGTGATTTTACACTAATCAATTGTTTGTGCTGCTGTGGTACCTCTCAGCACATTTGTGCGCATCCAGATCTGTGTTCATCAAGGAGCCAGAATACCATAAAATTCAAGTAATGCTGCAGAGCATTTTCAGCGTGACAGCCATGGAGAAACGGCTCCCTCTGTTGGTGAGCAAGTGTCTGCTGCCACCGATTGGTCGGCCAGTGTGCCATGCAGCCAGAGACATCATCTTATGCTTCAAGTTTTTTTCGGGGGGAGGGGGTTGTACATTTTTGCTGTCATTTGATAGTGCAGCATTAGATGGGGGGGAGGGGGAGAGAGAGAGAGAGAGAGAGAGGAGGGGAAGGACTCCAACCCAGACTGATGCATTTCAGCTGTATGGCATGTGGTCACATGCTAAATCTCTGAGATAAACTAGCACCTTTAATTTTGAACTACAGATAAGACTTGATGCAGGAAAGCTTAGAGTGGAGAAATCTAGATGTGGATCGGCAGGTAAGTCTGTTGTTGCCTGATCCTGATTGCCAGCAATTCATGAGCATTTATGAAACGCTTTCAAATCTAAATGGAGTTTATTGGCACAAAATGATCTAACAGTTAATGATTATCAACCCCAGTTTAAACTTGTCTAACAGTAAATCATCAGTGGTGGCCCTTTTTGAAGTTTTCTGTGGCCTGTGAAGGCAACATGGAAAAAGCGCATGGCTTGTATATTTCATTCAGCCACAGTTTATGTTAAACAGTGATAGGGAAGCCCAGAATGTGACTCGGGAAGTATTTTTCTTCAATTAGTCATCATTAGCAAACTAAACCTTCCTGACAATGATTGATAACTTTTTGCCCAGGAATGTAACTCCAACCTCACTAATGGTTAGCGATAAACGTGCGCAAACCATCATTCTCTGAAGAAACTACACTCTACAAACACCGACCCGGCCATAAAAACTCAGAGAACCCCTAAAATAAAGTTTGTGTTCCTCATGTGCTGAAAGCTGTAGTCCTTATTGCAGTGGCCTGCTTTCAGGTGACTCACCTTTTTTGAAAATGCCCACTCTCTTGTCTACTCTACACTATCCTAATAAATAATAAGTGTCTCATTATCCTTTCTTGGTATGTTTTGCCTCATCTCTTCCAGCCTCCGACCTCTGGATGTGGAATTTATGAAGGCTCTCCATGAGAAGGTCAACATTGTCCCAGTCTTGGCCAAAGCAGACACACTCACCCCTGGTGAAGTGAAGAAAAAGAAAATTAAGGCAAGGCGACTGCATGTTTCATCCCACGAATCAATCTGTGTATACGCCGCAGAGTGTTTTACTTGTATCCTCACAGAGGACGTTATTCACACTTTGACATCAGACATGTTTTTCCACTGTTTTTCTTTGCAGATCAGAGAGGAGATTGAGCAGTACGGTATAAAGATATACCAGTTCCCCGACTGCGACTCTGATGAAGATGAAGATTTCAAGCAACAAGACCATGAGCTGAAGGTGATCAGTGATCTCCTTTCTTTCTTTTCTTCATCCAAGTATTTGTGTTTAGTACACTAAACTCAGCTGAAAGCAGAATGCTGAGAGTCAAATCATTGTCATTCAAAACAAATTGTGCTGCAAACAAATTTAATATTAATAAGAATTGACATTAAAATGAATGAACAGACTATATAGTCAGACCTGGTGGATTTAAGTGTTGATGAATCAGCCTCCTCTACACTTCCCGTATTGTAAGGTGGTACTAAGCACACAGTCGGTGGAAATAAAAGCAAAAGTTATCACTACTAGCAAAACCCCTGCTCAACACACAGGTCTTTACTTTGGTCAATAAACAATAACTATCAAGAAAATCAGAATTACTTCTTAATTATGATGCATTTCATATATTTTAATTTTAGTAAGTATAGGATATATTTTCTGTGTCATACAGGCTGGTTTTGCCAGGCCTGCAGCGCTTGTTTGACCATGTGACACGTCTTTAATAATTTTATTACTACGTGTAATTTAATTTATCATATCAACACAGCGTTTCATTCTAACGCTATGATAAAGATCTAAATACTGGTTTATTTACTGGAACAGCAATAATTGCAATAATGTAACAAATTTGTTAGATGTCACATTTTGAACAATGTAAGTATGTGACATGAGGAAAATCTTAAAAACATATAATATATTTATTGATATCATATTTATCTATGCCCTATACTGCCCTATACACTCACAGTGCTCTAGGCAAAGTTAATGCGAAGCTTTATCTTAAGTTCATGGTCCAGTCGACTACATATGCTACGGTCATGTCAGTATGATTACAATCAAATCAATAACTTTGAGGTTTATGGAATTCTACCTCTTGTTGGATTACGTAAAGATCAGGTTTAAAAAGGGGGAAAAAAAGGTCTTGCACAAGAAAGGACGAAGACATTTAAGAGGAAAGGGATATAACTGGTCTGTTGTTGTTTTTTTTAATACAGATGTGTTCACACCCTGCCCAGCCAGATGTGATCTTTATGACCATAACATGCTTTTAATATTACGATCTTTATCTTGACCCCTTTAGGAAAGCATCCCCTTTGCAGTAATAGGCAGCAACACCGTGGTGGAGGCCAAAGGGAAGAGGGTGCGAGGCCGTCTGTACCCCTGGGGTATTGTAGAAGGTAAGCTTGACCTCATATGTTCCCCTAAACAAAGACCTCAAAATCATACATACTAAAATGCTTTCTGTATAGATGTACCATTAAAAAAGTTGACAGTGAACGTGTATAAGTATTGAGTGTGTAGTTGATCCTCACTCTGTGGTCTGCAGTGGAAAACCCAGCACACTGCGATTTCGTGAAGCTGAGGAACATGCTCGTTCGCACGCACATGCAAGATCTCAAGGACGTGACCCGAGAGACTCACTACGAGAACTACAGAGCTCAGTGCATCCAGAGCATGACCCGCATGGTCGTCAAGGAGCGCAACCGCAAGTATGCTCACGCTGAAGGACGGGAGAAATAAGTTTTAGTGAGATGAAAGAAATATGGCACAAGAAAAATCAAGATGAATTATAACAGTGTTAGAATATTGTTGTTTTGAGAAGGAGAATGTGATTAAAAAAATGTGTGACCTTCATATATTCTTGAGGTATTTGATGGGTTTGCTCTGACGTGTCTGGTGTAGTGTCTTAACAATGTTTGTCGGCAGCTGATTAGACATCACAGGCTTATTTACATTGGTCTGTGTTCTCACTTTGTAGTAAACTCTGTGAACTTTCCCAAAACGTGTGTCTCTCTGCAGTAAGCTAACCCGGGAGAGCGGCACAGACTTCCCCATCCCAGTGGTGCCCGGAGTGGCCGAGACCGAGACGGAAAAGCTCATCAGAGAGAAAGATGAGGAGGTACGGCACGCCGACCACGAACTGGAGTCGCATCACGACCACGAGCATGACTCTGCCCACAATTTTGATCACCACGAGCACTCAGACCGTCAGCCCAGCCCAGAGAGGCACTCAGATCACAAAGGCGATGAAGCTCTCTGAGTATCTTTAGCTCACAGATGATGTGTTTACCCAAAAACATTTTTTTTTAAGTCCAGTCAGATCACGTTTTGTGAAACTCACAAGAAAACAGTCTCATAAACAGGAACTGGTTTAATTATAGAGTAAACCTGTAGCCTTTTGGAGCTTTAAACTGTGACTAGGAAAAGAGATTGCCCCTTACACTCTCTGGAAGCACCAGGATGTTTATAACCACGCCATCATCCAGAGTTTCAGGATGAACCTTCTCAGGATTAAAGAAAGAAAAGCTGAATGTAACATGTGTTCCTGCACCTGAGCTCATAACATCTGTGCATGGCAGGTCAGAGAAGGTGGGAAGGATAATGATGGGAAAGTGTTAAGACTGACAGAAAAAACCTTGTTAGTGGGTATTTAAAGGGCTACATGCTGTGCAATACTGTGATGTTTAGTGGAAGTAAAGTAGCATAAAAAAAGTAGGGAAATTTGTGTTTGGTTGATTGCTTCTTTGTTGTAACAATGCTTCCAGGTAGTAAACCTTGTATCCTTATATCTTATGCATTTGTCAGTCAAGCAGCAGAGTTGAGCCCATGAAAAACTTCCCTGCCAATGCCAAACAGCTATGATATTGACTCTTGTTTGGTGTAATTTAATGGATTAGATTATTTAAGTCTGAAGAAACAAAACATACTTTAATTGTTTAATACAACCCCAATGACCTGGCACCCTCCTCCTCATGCTAGTCTCCAGTTTGGTCACATCCTGTTCTTCAATCAGCATTTGTCCCAAATCAGCCAATGTTATGTTGGTCATTATGGCCCAAGCTGATCCCGCAAACATGCCACTTACAGGTTTTTGGGATCAGGGGTAAGGTCAGGACGGAAGGTGGGCCATTTCATCCTCTCCACTCCCAAAATCTGGAGGTAGTCTCTGATAAAGTCTTCTCTGTGGGGGTGGGGGGATTGTCATCTTAGAGAATAGTGTCTGCACCAGTGTCTGCACATGTTGCAGACACTGGTGCAAAGGAGCCTGATGGTGAAGGCCAGTCATGGTGTCAGAAGCTCAAAACAAGAGTCAATAGCAGAATTAATCATCTCTGTGGCAGAGAATGTTTTTAATGCACATAACCCACATGCTTAAATCCGCTGCTCAACCCACAGATGTATTTTCATTACAAATGTGACACCATTTAACAGGAAATAAACAGGCATTCCCTCAGTGTAAGATTTATTACCAAGCAGCATCGTTGCAACACAGAAATAATCAACCAAACCCAAATTTCCTTACTTTTTTTTGCAAAGTTAAGTTATAAATATTACTGTTGTGAAAAGAAACCTTCCTTATAGATTCCTTTTTATTTTGGGTTTGTAGATGCTAGACTGTTGCCTTGTTAATGACTGTTTTGAGTCTCAGGAATAGACGGTTGTATATGGTTTTAATGTTGTTCTGCAATCATAATGAGTTAAATAAGCTATGTCAATACCAGCCCCCTTCCCTCTGCAACACCAGACCGTGCAAAATCTATTTATTTCATTAAATAAAGAGTCTTATTTTTTCCCCTCATTTGTTTATTTTACATTTTCTGTCTGATCAACATGAAGCAACGCAGTAACACCAAATTAGCTCAATATACATCTTTGCCCACGGGTGTTATAGCCAACCCACACACAGCAGCAGCTGGACAAACATCTCCAGGTGAACAGGAGCTGTATAACACCTGTGTTACCTGCTTATTTCAAACAAATCTGATAGGGGGGGGGACTCACTCCACATGATTAGGTGATTGAGTAGCTGACTGATACTAGTGATTTTAATATCCTAAAGTGCTGCTTCTGTGATAACAGATACTCTGTAGTCCAGAGTGAAGCAGCAGATGGAGGGAGCCTTGTTTCCCTGCTGCCATTCAGCACATGTCACGTGGTTTGGGGAGAACAGGCCCATCTCCCGGGCGTTTATTGATTTGTTGCCTGTGCAGCCGTGCGTAAATGAATAGCTTCCATGAAATCCCCCTTACACTTCACACCGCTATGAAAGTGGATGCGTCGCATTCAAACGTATCACACTAACACCCGTCTCCTCTCTCTGCTCTCTTCTTCCAGCTGCGGCGGATGCAGGAGATGCTGCAGAGGATCCAGGATCATATGATCACTCAGAAGGACGGCTATTGAGAAACAAGAACCCAGTCACACTGTGTACATGTGTTGCTCTCACTGGGATTTAATTAAAAAAAAGAAAAACTCCCCACTCCACCCCAAACAAACCTTTATTCCACTCTTGGATATTGACATCCCAAGCCACCTCTCAGCCTCATCAGCAGCATGTTATACGTGGATCAAGGACCCGGCAAGGAGGTGGTAAGACGTTTGCAGCTTAGCGACTCCCTTTATCCTCTCCAGAATCTCTGACATTTACGGCAGCACTGCTGAGAAACACCCAACTCTCCCTGTCTGCTGTTTAAAATGGCTCTCGTGATGTTCGCTTGAATGAATGAAAGGTTGGGGGTTAATTCACATATCAGAGCTTTTTCTTTAGCCACATGATCACAGGGTTGTTTTTACAAGTTTACATCAAAGCTTACACTTTTCTGGGTGTTTTCTGGTTTATTTTTTAAAAATCTTTACAGGTCAACAGACACACACACACACACACACACACACATATACATATATATATATATATATACTGTAATAATATAATTTTCTATAATACACCTTTTTTTCCTACTGTTTTTGTTTTTTACATGCTGTATTTAATGTTACACTGCTCGACTATGTGGATGACGGAGGTTCCTGTTGGTTAATTTGGTTTAAGGGTTTTTTTGGTTTTTGTTCATTTGGTTTGTTCAGTGTCTGCATGTTCACAATTATAGTTGTCACATCTGATGCCTGACGTCACAGGGTTGACCAGTGTTAGCTCACAAGCAAACTCACTGATTGTCATTGTCAACATTCGAGATGCGATGCATCTTTAAATCTGGTAGAGAAGTCTTTAAAAACCGCGTGGAGAATTCCCAAAAGTAGCAAAGTCCCAAAAGGTTGTTGAAAAATACAGGACCCTAGATTTGCATGAGATGAGCATCAAAGGGCAGGGTTGCATTAAAGGTCATGCAGTGATTTTTATTTTTGCATGAGTTTTGTGAAGATTACTCAGATTGCAGATCTGTTTGATGATCATAAACTGACCAGCTGTTGGGGGTGATAATAGAAGCTTTTTTTTTTTTTTTTTAATAGGTTTGTTATAATTATCTTCTCACTTAAAGGGAGCTCCTATGTTGGATGAGTACTAACCTTTACGTTTATCTTACAGCCAATGATAAATTTAATAATCCCAATATTTTTTCTTTGGATTGGTCTTCAAAAGTGAGAATTGTTTTTAATTTTGCAATAACTTAGCAACACCATTACAGCCCATGAGTAATGATCAAAAACAATGAGTGAACATGAGTCTCTTGACTTTTTTTTTTTTTTTTAATGTTGCAGAGCTTCTTTTTTTAAAAAAAATTAGATTAGATGACTCTACTCTGACTTGTTTGACCTTTGTTTAAAAAATATATATGAAAAATACATTCCTCGAGTTTCTATCGCAGAGTCAGGTGACACTTTTTGTTTTTGAATTCATGTTAAATTTGCCTTCGTTATTTTGCATTTTTTGATTATATTTATGTAATAAATTTATAAATGAAAGAGGTTGGAGAGGGCAATGTGTACAAATTCTAATATTGTAATAAAATATGACTATAATTTCAAGTTGAATAAGACAATGGGTTTTTTATGGCTGCAAATGGAAGTGGGATTAAATGGTTTTGTGTGTCATCTAAGATGGGTGGATTGATAGTGATTTTCTGATGTAAGTTTCGGAAGTGTGTATATACATGTTATAGTACAGGGTGGGCCATTTATATGGATACACTGTAATAACATGGGAATGGTTGGTGATATTAAAGTCCTGTTTGTGGCACATTAGTACATGTGAGGGGGCAAACTCCTCAAGATGGGTGGTGACCATGGTGGCCATTTAGAAGTCGGCCATCTTGGATAAAACTTTGGTTTTTCCAATAGGAAGAGGGCCATGTGACACATCAAACTTATTGGTAATGTCACAAGAAAAACAATGGTGTGCTTGGTTTCAACGTAACTTTATTCTTTCATGAGTTATTTACAAGTTTCTCTTTGTTCACAGCCATTGACATGTCGAAGAGGTCAACACGTGAGGAGTGGATCGAAATTGTGTTGATATCTGGTGAACGCAGTAACCGGGTCATTGCAGCAGATTTCAATGCAAGACACCCTACGAGACCACCCATCTCCCATGCTACAGTCAGCAAACTGCTTGCTAGGTTTCGTGAAACTGGTTCAGTGTTGGATTTGCCAAAATGTGGATGCAAGAAAACTGTCACTAATGAAGAAACATCAGTGGCTGTCCTAGCTTCATTCAGCAAGAGCCCACAGCGTAGCACTCGCCGCATGTCACTGGAGAGTGGCATTAGTCGAACATCCCTTTGGCGGATGTTAGCTACTCACAAATGGCACCCTTACAAACTCCAGCTACTGCAGCATCTCAACGAGGATGACCCAGATCAGCGCACAGAATTTGCAGAATGGGCAAAACAAAAATTGGAACAGGACCCTCAGTTCATGCAGAAGATTTTGTTCAGTGATGAGGCAAACTTTTATGTGAACGGTGAAGTTAAATAAAACCACCGCTACTGGTCTGACACTAACCCACATTGGATGGATCCCTCCAAGACTGTTGGAACAACAAAAGTGATGGTTTGGTGTGGTATATGGGGTACAACGATAGTGGGTCCATTCTTCATCAATGGAAACCTCAAGGTCACTGGATATTTGAAATTGCTACATGATGATGTGTTTCCCTCTTTATGCACTGAAGCTGGCACGTTCCCTGAGTTTTTCCAGCAAGATGGTGCACCACCACATTATGGGTGCAGGTCCGAGCATTCCTAGATGAACAGTTTCCTGGAAAGTGGATTGGTCGTCGTGGGCCAGTTGAACGGCCCCCAAGGTCTCCCGATCTGACCCCCTTAGACTTTTTTCTTTGGGGTCATCTGAAGGCAATTGTCTATGGTGTGAAGATACGAGATGTGCAGCACCTGAAACTACGGATACTGGATGCCTGTGCTGGCATTTCTCCTGCGGTGTTGCTATCAGTGTGTGAAGAGTAGGAGAGGAGGGTTGTATTGACAATCCAACACAATGGGCAGCACATTGAACACATTTTATAAGTGGTCAGAAACTTGTAAATAACTCGTGAAAGAATAAAGTTACGTTGAAACCAAGCACACCATTGTTTTTCTTGTGACATTACCAATAAGTTTGATGTGTCACATGGCCCTCTTCCTATTGAAAAAAACAATATGGCCGACTTCTAAATGGCCACCATGGTCACCACCCATCTTGAGGAGTTTGCCCCCTCACATATACTAATGTGCCACAAACAGGACTTTGATATCACCAACCATTCCCATGTTATTACAGTGTATCCATATAAATGGCCCACCCTGTATTACCAGTCACTTTACCTCGGTAAATTGTTTTTGATTTTTTTGTTTAATAATGATATCTCAATTAAATTTGTTGCTAGTGTGAAAGATGGAATCACTGGCCACTTCATTAGGTACACCTTTCTAGTACCGTGGACCTACTTTTGTCTTCAGAGCTGTCTTATTGCTTCATGGATCCAAGAAGATGTTAGAAGTGTTCCTCAGCAATTTTGGTCCACGTTGATATGATGGCATCACACAGTTGCTGCAAATTTGTGTGAAGCTGACAAATCAAAAAAGGCACGCTACTGGATTGAGATCTGGTAACTGTGGAGGTCGTCTGAGAACCGTGAACTTGGTGTCATGTTCATGTTTTGAGATGATTTTAACTTTGTGACGTGGTGTGTTATCCTTCTGGAAGTAGCCATTAGAAGATTGTTCTACTGTGGTCATACAAGGATCGACATAGCCAGCAACAATATTCAGGTATGCTTTAAACGATGCTCAGTTGGTACTGTGGGGCCCAGAGTGGACCAAGAAAATTACTCTCACCATTACACCAGCATAAGGCATCAATACAAGGCAGGAAGATTTTATGCCATTTATGACACTTCCGTCTGGCTGTTGCAGTGGAGATCAAGACTCGGGTCAGGTGACATTTTTCCAATCTTTTATCATCTAATTTTGGTGAGTGTGCAAATTATTATATAGCTGGCAAGAGTGGCCTTCTGCTGTTGTAAGCCATCTGCTTCCATGGTCAGCGTGTTGGGTATTTGGAGTTGCTCTTCTGCATACCCTAGTTGTTACAACCAAGGTATGCAGTTACTGTTGCAGTGTGGCCTTTCTTTTCTAACCTCTAGCATTAACAACACACACAGAAGATCTTTTCTTTCTGTAAACTGTAGACATGGGTGTGTGGGGAAGATCCCAGTACATCAGCTTTTTCTGAAATACTCAGAGCAGCCTGTCTGGCACCAACAACTGTGTGAAGTGTCAAGCAAGTGTAATTTTTAATAGTTGCATTGTCTGTCTTTGACAAGCTCTTTCATTGTTAAGGTTTTTGTGTCAACCTCCACTTGTAGAAACGTTAATTTGAAGGTATCAGAAAATAGTTTTGAAACATTAAAATTATTTTACTTTTAAGCTGACTAAACAGATATACAGATAACTTTAATCATAGGTATAACTTGTATGTCTAGTTGCTATGATGACTAACCTGGCTTTTGCGGGAATTGTGACATAACATCCTGACTAGACTAGCCTTTGTTATCTAGTTATCCTGGAATGATGAAACTCCTACAGGAGGCTTGTATAAAAGGACTACTCAGATGCCCAAACCACCTCATCTGACTCCGCTCCTCTTGAATGCTTATGTTCAGCTTTTATTTTAGAGGTTTTGAAAAGGTGTTAAAAATGTAGCTAGCGTGTGCTACTAAGTGGCATCACATTATACAGAGGTAACTTGATCTCTTTGTCCACGTTATATCTGCAGTTTATCTACTGTTTTCAGTATTAGCCTAACCTGATATTTCTGGAGTAAAAGTACCAGAGCAATTTCTCTAATCTGATCGTCTTTGGTGTTTCAAACCACTGCATGAACAAAACAACACTTAAAGAAGTGTTAATGCTAAATAACTAATAATAATTAGAAAAAAATTCTGCGTTCAAATATCAGTATAACTTTCCACTTTATTTCTCTGAGTCAATGTGGCTCAGCAGGCAAAGTCGCTCCAACTGGAAAGTCAGCGGCTCAGTTCTTAGCTCATCCAGTCTGACATGTCAACAAGTCCTGATGACCTCAGTGTATCCATCACTGGATAAGGATAAGGCAGTGTTTAATGTTTGACTGCGCTCTGAATATAAAACCATCTTTGTTTCTCTACACTTTGTTTAAAGAAGCCACTTCAGACCTTTGTAAACATAATACAATTTATTAAGTATCTTTTTTATAAATTTCAACTTTTACATATTTTCCCAAGCTTTTACCTTAATACAGATAGATCTAAATGAAGCCCAACATTTACAGGCTATATACAATGTAAACTTTCTCCATAGGGAAAACACAGGTATATTTTTGCTTCTTCAAGCATCTGTATCTGGAAACGTTTATGCATTTTGTTTCTCTGCAAAACTATTTCAAAATGCCATTTATCCCAGATGTTTGTGTGAAATCTAAGAGATGGCAAGGAAACAACGTATTGCATCAGAGCAAAATACAAAAACATGGAAGGGGTGAATAATTTAAACAAGTGGCCAAATGTGATTGAATGTAGTGATCGCCCCTTCACATACAGCACTGTACATGGTCCCAGAAAATAAGCTATTTGATAAAATTAACAAACGAGGGGTGATGACACAAGCGACAGTAAATCTTAAAATACAAAATCAGGTTTGTAATGTTACACTTTACATAGACTTTAATAAAGTAACTGCATTTCTAAAAAGGGCTCGACTCCTGTTTCGACACTCCAAATGTTTTCACAGATCAGTACATTCAGATTAAATTCAGAGAGCACAGTGCGTTAAACTGCAGGTTGGCTGTTCATTGAGACTACTTTTTAAATGTTCACAGTGCCAGCTTTGGAAAGAGAGTGCCTCGAATAAACACATTAAAGTCATCTGTTGTTGTTGCTTTGTACAGATACTTGTCCCCAGTTTTATGGATGACAGAATCTTAAATGTGTCAGAAATCCTTCACACGCCTATAGTAACGTAATGAAGTTCATAAGCTCATCGGAGAGCACTGCTATAGGTCCTTGCTTTCATAGTGATCACTACATTAGTACAGTCATGGCATGCATTAATGGCATGCAAACACACACCCTACTACCATATGCACTACAAGACAGCATAGACACACTTCACTATATTTTATGGACCTTTCTGTATTCAGATTCACATCCTTTACCTCATGGTATTTAAGTCTCACAGCGCATATAAACTCGCCTCTGCTGGGGTTGGGGGTCATATAGATGTAGATACAAATCCTACTCTGCAAAATGAAAAATATTTAAAATACATTAGCAGCTGTGACACAAACTGTTTTATCCTAAAACACTAACTTGTATTTGTGCTCAGTGTACAATCACCAGTATGTTTGAAGGACAGATACTAGAAATAAGTAACAATTTGATTGTCCTTTAAACACTAAAAACTAAATCCAGCCATCCACCCAATCTTCTGCTTATCTGGACACAGGTAGCACTTTAAGCAGAGCTATCCAGACCTCACTCCTCTAGTGTGGGAGACAACAAGGCTTTCCCATGCAAGCTGAGAGATATCATGTCCTGGATTTGCCATCGGGTGTCTTCTTGGTTGTGCATGCCTGAAACTGTTCACCTTAGAGGCATCCTACTCAGATGCCCAAACCACCTCATCTGACTCAGCTCCTCTTGAATGATGAGTTCCTCATCTTGTCTAGGCTAAGCAAGACAGCCTAGAAAGAAGCCCATTTACGACACCTGTATCAGTGATCTCATATTTCTTTCAGTTGCTAACCACAGTTTGTGGGTAGAACAGTGGATCAACCAGTAAATGAATAGCTTTGCCTTAGCGCTCAGCTGTCTCTTTGCCACAGCAGACCACTGATTGGTGCGGTGCCTGGACCAGTCAGTCTGTCACTTGTGAACAAGACCCTGAGATACTTAAACTCATTCACTTGAGGCAGAAATGAGAGATCCACCCTTTTCTGATTGAGCACTTGAGCCTTAAAATTCAAGGTGCTGATTGTCATCTTGGCTGCAATCTGTCAACAGAACATTACTCGCTAAAGGCAGAGACAAGCTCCTAAGACACCCTGGCTAGGCCTAGAACTGACAAAGCTGTATATATTTTTTTTCAGCCACTCTGATGTGGTGATATCATTTTTCTTCACTGGAAGAATTGTGTCATTGTTGCAGAGGTGGTAGTTTGACTATGAACACAAACAGCCACCAGGGGGAGCTGTTGCTGTGTGCACCATCACCGAGGACTGCAGCTCCTGCTCAGGCGGCTAAGTGCAGTCCATGATTTGGCTCCAACCTTACAGCATGTGCTGCTGCTGAGGAGGAGGGGCTCCTGTGAACCACATTCTCCCTGCGCTGGGTTTGGCGGGCCAGCACTCTGCTCCTACACTGTCTGGACTCTATAATAGCAGATCGACATTTTCCCATGTGAGGCCGTTTCTTTCTAGCTTCTGTGAAAATACGCACTGCCTCACTTTAAAACAACAAAGGAAGGCAGGTGAAGGTCAAAAACTGCACATCAGCCCACTGTGTACAACACAAACACGACATTATGACCGTCAGTCACATGCAGCCTTTTATATCTTAGAAGATGTGGTAGTCTGGTCTAGAAGGAGTTTTAGGATTGTTCCCAGCTTTGTGTCCACTTTAATGCTTTTAAGTGAGAATTAAACAGAGCAGAAGGGTCTCCAGCAGCTCTCCTGCACACACGGTTGGCTTGTCAATGGCCTGGTATGAAGCCCGTGGTTCACAGCAGGGAGGTGGCCCATTGAGTGCTCCCACAACACTAACCAACACACAAGAAGGTGGAAGGTTAAGAACAGGGACTTGTTTTTGGTCACTTTGTTAACATGGGGGAATAACATCCCTCCATCACGTTACCCCTGTTATGGGGATCACAGTCTGGAGCTCAGTGGTCCTGTTGGCAGTGTTCAGGCCAGCTTCAGAGTGCTGATGGGAAAGGAGGGCATGGTTACCATGGTCACAGGGTTGAGCACCGTCTGACCCACTAGCTGCGGGTGGTGAGCCATCATTTGGGTGCTCACTGCTGTCTGCTTACCAACAATGGTGGCAGCTGGCTGTGCAGGCGCACTGCCGTTCACATGAGCATGGTTTATTGTTTGAGTGATGTGACCGACCACGGCCGGCTGTGTGACAGCCACCGGCTGAGAGTAGAGAGTGGGTAAATGCTGGCTCAGGTGAGCCACTGGGTGCACGGTTATGTGGCTGATGGGCTGGTGGCCGGGGGCTAACTGCACAGAGCTGGTGGTGGTGGAGGGACCCAGCTGGGCGATGTTTTTGGAGCTCTGACTTGGGATCACTTGGATGACCGAAGGGTGGGACACTGGTGCATGAGCAATAACTGTGGGGTGCAGACTGGGTGTGGTCACCATCTGTGTCTGGGTGGGATTTGACAGCTGACAAGGTGTGCTGGATGTAGTGGCAGTGAGCGTTGGTGGAGCTGCAGGTTTAGACAGTGGCTGTGGAGGGGTCACTAGTAGCGACTGAGGCTGGTGCTGAGGGGCTTTGCGCTGGTTGTGTGGGGTGGTGAAGGAGGTAGTGGTGGTGGGCATCACAGTTAGGACTTGAGTAGGTGTTGCAGTTGTGCGCAGCTCAGGTTTCATGATTTGAGGCACGGTGGGTAAGGCAGTGGGTGCTCTTGGCGCAGGCTCTTCGTCCAGATCGTCATCCATGATGTCTTCACCTTCTGCAACACCAACAAATTATGGAATTCATTAATTACATATATAATTACATGACTTAATCTGAAACAGTGTTTGGTTGTGTATTAGGGAGATTTACAGACATGCAGTTGAGAGTGAACATAATCCCACCAATCCCTCCAGTCTGCCTACCCGAGGCTGTGGAGGTTGAAGCTTGGTCCTCCTCCGGCTGCACTGTCTGTCGGAGGATGCGGTCGATCTCGATCACATCCATCCACTGGCTAAGATCATTCTTCAGCTCTGCTAGTCGCTGTTGGGTAGCGATCTTTTCTCTGGCCAGACGCTCCATGTCGTGCTCATACTCCTTCTCTTTGCGCTTTAATGTCTGCAAGGAGGAAAAGAAAACAATGGTAAAACTCAGAACTGGTTTATGAATTACACAGGAAAAAGTCCGCAGGGTAAACGTTAAGGTCATATTTACTGTGTAATAAATTCATCCAATAGAAGAGAACCACAGGAATTTTCTTTGTGAAGCTGTCAGAGAGGTTTTTACTCAAGTCCAAGGTCATGCTTGAAGCAATACTGTAAAGATTCACATTGATTTTATATTAGTCTTAATAGTATTTAACAGATTTCACCACTTCAACCTCTAAAATTAGCGAGGAGTTAAAATGACCCGTTTCTGATTTTGTCAAAGATGTTGATATGAAATTAGATATCACTCGTGTGCACAGAGGGTGGAGGAGAGAAAATCTGCAGCACTACTTATTTGAGGAAAACGTCAAAGTGCACCAGTGGAATGAACTTTGACTCTACTGGGTCTATTTGAACTCGTACTTCTCTAATAAAGTGGAGAAATGGTTTATTTAATAGCCAATTTTCCAAATTCAAAATAATAATAAGAAGAGATTAATGAAAGAAAACTGTTATACATTATAACTGATTACTTCTATCAGAAAAAAATATAAATTTGTTACAATGAAAGCCACATTTCCAGCAACAACATTTAAAACATAGTTTAAAGCAATTCATCAAAGGTTCCAACTAGCAATGAAGCATATTACTCAGAAACGGGCCGTCCTGCATTATGTTCTTATACTTTTGGTATTTAGCATTTGTGTCTGCGTTTATAAATACACATTTATAAAATGTGAATACATGAATTTTACTATTGACAGTGACTGGTTTTATGTTTTTTATGTTTAGCGTGCAACATCAGGAGGAAAAGTGAAATTATGGCAACCGGTACATGATCAGCAGACTTGTTTTTAAGTATTCCCGTTTTAAAGTACTTCAGAAGTCTTTAATTATATATAATTTATTGCATGTCACATGCAGCCTGGTCAAAGTATTCAGCACGCTCTCTGTGGGAGAGGCTCAGGGAAATGACACAGTCTGAAACCCTTTACCAGCAACCTGATGACTTGCTATCATAAAGGGTGGACTTCCTGTTAGTGTTCATCCTACCGTGTACAGTGTGGCGATACAGTAAATGTGCAAGTAATCATGTGTATGATTTAAGTCGTGTGTAGGTGGCTTCTGGCCTACTTCGGTTTAAGTGCATTCCTGCATGTGCATTATGAGCGTGTGCGCCTACAGCACAATGCACATGTACATAAATAGCAAAAGGGGACAAAAGGCGGGCCTTGTGTGATTCAGCACCTGTCTCAAATCCTGATCCAGGATTAGACATGCATGGGCCAAGTGGTCTGTGCTTTGGCTGCTTCTCAGTAACTTAAACACAAATAGAAGCTCAGAAGAAGTCCCGTTCATATTTCAGTTTAGCTCAAATCCACATAAACAAGCTGTTTCTTATCTTTAAGTTAAACTGCTTTTATTGTGACCAGAGCAGGTTTTTTTACAGTTGGAAAATCTGTGTCCTTGCTCCCAAATAGACCTAAAGTTATCTAGGATCAGGGTTAGTAGCCTAGTTCTGTTTTAAAATAATTGTTACATGGAACAACTCTTAATGTGAATCACAACTACACCTCTTATTTTAATGAAAACTCCAAGAATTCAGGTATTGCACCATCTCATTCACAAGGACAGGGATCCCAACTTTGTATTTTAATATTATTGATTAATGGAGATATAGTTTGGACATGCAGATTTTAAATAGCAGGACAGACATGTACACTACTGTTCACTGAGTAAGGTGCTCCTTAGCATGCACTGTTAAACATCTGGACACAGATGTGCAACTTGTAACCAGCCATAAAGAGCACCGCCTCACTGTACGGATTAAAAACATCCTTCGTCTCTACACAAGATGTGCTAAAATGCCCCCCATCTCTGGTTGTCAGGGAAACTCCTGAAAAAATGTCAACATTTTGTCTGAAATCCTAAAAGATGGCACACACCTTCATGTGCGAGAGGTGCGATTTAGGTTTCTAACAGCCTCTTAGTGTGTAAACATTTCTGTCAAAACCTACTCTGGTGAGGAAAATTTAACGTGATGTCCAAAAAGGTCTGGCCGCCTTCTTTTTTACCCTCATGTAGCTGACAGCCTTACGCGAGTAGCGCTACAAGCTTACAGCTTTAAGTGATGACTCATAAAGAGAGAATGAGAGAGTGGAGAAATGCTCCACAGACACAGAGACCCACTGAACTGCTGAGAGCCAACGCCACATTTGCCTTTTTAGACACAGCTAGCCTGAGATTAACCGCATACACCTGATAAACAAGCCAGCAGCAGATGGGCCCCACGTGACTTCATCACCATGTTAAACATGTCACCAGATTGGTAGGACACAATGTGCCAGGTATGCTTGGATTCTTTGCACATGACTGCATTCAGACCTCCTCCTTTTTCCAGGGAAGAGTTCTTACCACAGAACTGTGTGTGCGTGCATGTGTGTGCGTGCGCATGGGAGGTAAACACTGCTGAAGCATTATTGTCACAAGAAATGCGAGGGCCGAGCACATGGCCCCGCAGAAAAAGGGAGAGGGAGGGCCACAGATAACAGGGGATTGAAAGAGAGCAATACAAGCTGTACTCACTGACTCACTTTTGCAGCAGCCGTGAACAGACAGCACAAGGCTGGGTTGTCTTAAAGGGCCAGGAGCACAGGAGGCCACGTTGCAGACATGCTGCTCCACTGATCGGGTTCCTGCACACAGGTCTTATGACACTGTGGTAACCATAAACCCTTGTCTTAGTCTGCCTTCAAGCTGGAGCAGAGGGTTTCACGTGGTGCCCGACTTTAACAATAAAAAGTCTGTCTGTGGAAATAAAATGCCTACTTTTGCACACCAATCCTTTGTGTGTAAGCTTGTGTTGGTCATAGCTGGCCTATTTACCTCATTGCGGTTAAGAGCCGAGTCGTCAGAAAGCTGAAGGGGGCCAGCTTTTTTTAATGTTAAGGATGAACAAAAATGAAAATATCAAAAGAACTAGTACAGTTATCTTGTCAGGCAACCTTTCAAAGGAAATATGCCATGAAGTCCACAGTGACTATGCTAAAAATATCAAAAGATAAATAAATTTTTAGCTTATCTTCATCTAGCAGAGAGTACAGCACTTTTCATGCTGGCATTTGCGGACAAGCAGTGGAGGAACAAGTTCAGTCAGCTTTCATGAGGAAGTGAAGCGCGTGTGGAGTAAGCTGAGCCTTATGTTTACTGCTCCATGCTCCCTCCCTGCTGCGGGCGGCTAAGCCTGGTGGTACAGCAAGTCCTGCATGTTGCAGTGCTGGGTGGGGGCCCAGCACAGGGGGGGTGACGTCACGCGGCTCAGGCTAGCCATGTGCTTGCTGCTCATGTGGCCTTAAAAGCTCAGAGAGGCAGGCTGGAGGGAAGGAGGGGGAGTGGAGAGGAGGAGCGCTAATGCATCAGGGCTTATTTTACAGCCTCGGCTTTCGCGACACCACTACGGGCTCAGAGGAAAGCCTGCTACATGTTGTCTCTAAAGTAAAGCAAAAAACCCTCTTACAGCTCTATTAGCGCGACTGCTATAATTAAAAAGGAAAACAATTGGTTCACATGTAAGATTTTCTGGTCACAGATGTTGAGTCATCTTCATTTGAAATGTAATAAGGAAGTGGAAGTTGACCTATGTAGCTGTTAGCCAAGTTTGCGCCTTTCACTGGAAAACCACTAAAACTGTTCCAGTTACCACTTATTTTCATAGAAACTTTGCTCATTTACAAACTTACAATAAGATGTAAAAATAAAAGCGGCAGAGTGCTGAGCTGAAAGCCTCTTATTCAGACCTCTAAGCTCAGTGTTTTTCTGTGCAGGCTGCTTCATTGCTGCCAGCCCAGAGGAGGACAAGGACAGGGACGGGGAGGGAGGAGTGTGCAGAGTTTCGGGAATGAGGTGCATGCAGGCAGGACATGCGTCTGTACCTCCCATGTCAAGATGCCAGTGCTCGCACGTGTTCTGCCTTTTTTTTTTTTTTTTTTTTTTTTTTTAGGCATCCTATCACCCAGCACTCACATCTTTTACTCCACCCCTCCAAAACAAAACACCACCAGCCTGGCCAATGAAAAAGACCCTCGTGACAAAGAGGCACGACACACTGTTGTGGCCTGTAACACTATTCCAGTACTGGGTTAACTGCTTCGTACTACTCTTTATTATACTCTTCACTTCCACATATAAGCATCATCAATTATGTAAGTTTCCCTTGCTCTGTTTGTGTCAAGCATGTCCAGCTCAGCTGCTGATTGGAGGAAAAGACGCACAAGCCTGTCGAACACAACACGCACAGCATGTTGCTTAATCACAGAGAGGGGCACAGGGAGGGAGACTGGGTGACGAGCTGTGCACCCACGCTGTCCTAGTTTCCCTCAGCATCCACGCGCACAGAGGAATAACCAGCCTGCTGCATCTCACAGTCAAGCAGCAGCATGCCGTCCTCCTCGGTGTACACATCAGTAAACCTGCACCACGGTCGGTTAATGAACAACTGCAGGCTCATAAACAACAACGCATGACAACCAAATGTCTAAAACCGTGTAAGTGTTTTATTATTATGCAAATTAAACAGCAAACCGCTAACCACATTTGGGCACACTCAAACACACAGATCATGCAACTGTAATTGTAAAACGCAAATCTATAAAAGCAACGCAACAGAGATATTGTTTTATCGCCTCCTGGATTAGTGTATTGGAAAAATGACCTACAATAAAAACGGACACACTCAGCAGCACAGTCAGTCTGAAAGTTACACTAGACCAGTGGCAGACCTTTGCGCCAGCTGTTTACAACCAGCATACTCTAACCGGGAGAGCTTGACTCATAGAAATGGCGAGTCACTCGTTGAAACACTCGCACACTTAAGAAAAAAAGGTATAAATGAGGAAGTCTTAGAGACTCAGGAAGGATCTAAATACATCACTGTGTTTAAACTTGCTGCTGTCTGATGTTTTTCTCTGCAACTAAGGATCTTAAACGCAGTAAGATTGTAAATGTATCCAGTAAGACTGGGGGTCAATAACACCACAGTGTAACAGCTTTGTTAGCAGTGAGGAAAGAGCGAGCAATCATCAGTGACGTGTTACAGCCTCCCTATACGAGTTGCATTCATGGGGAATAAAGTACAAGGCATCGCCTTTGTGGATGTTTTGTGCATTCCAGTGAAACATTGCTAAACAAAAACAGGTGATAGGAGGTTCAGGCCACTTGTTACTGGTGGCGCTTCGATTGTTGCTTTTTAAATCTGTAATTTCTGTAATTGTGATTTAATTTTTTTGGTTTGTGGTTGTATTTATCTAGCTGTTAAAACAATATAATAAGAGAGTTTATTTAATAAGTGCTTTTCACAGACAGGTGGTCACAACCCACTGTACAGAAAAGGGTAAAATAAATATTAACATTGAGTAACAAAACAGCCAATAAAAATCTAACTAATGAAATTCAAGAAGATTTTAAAATCTACCAACACCAATCGGATACTAATGATTACCAATACCAGATACGCCAACGTGGAATTTGAAGGTAATAAAACTTTGAACTTTGGAGACATCACAAGCTCACCTGAATGTATCTCAGTGCACTTCTTAAGACACTCAGGTTGGAGGTTTTCTTCTCATCAATGTTCGGGATGTTCTTTTTCAGCGTCTCGAAGCACTCCTTCAGGTGTGCTCGTCTGACAGACCCAAGACAAATAGAAGGTACTTTAGACAGCGCTAATGGTAAAGCTCACTTTAATAAAACAACATCTCTATTTGGGAGTCCTCTGATTAAAATATGAAGCACATTTCAAAATTGAAGCTCTACCAATAAGTAAAGTTTTCAGGAAAAAAAAAAGAATCTATTGGCAAATGCTTTTGGGGAAAGGGGTGACCCTACCTGTTTTTCTCAAGTTTGTTATGCACCTCTCTTGTACCAGCCCTGCAAGAGCACAGTAAAATTGTGATGTTTAAAAGGGCAACAAAATTGAAATAATAAAAAAATTAACCCCCCAAAAAATGAATCAAAGAACCTGTTTCTTAGTTTTGGGAGCAGGCAGATCAATGACAGTAAGTGAGTGAATTTATCATCTCATCCAAATTATCGTAATAGCAACCGTGCAAAGTGGAATCTAATCTAATCTTATAATTATCTGAGTGGACCACAGAAGATTACTGATGACACCGTTTCAGTACGTCTGTAATCTGGACTCCTAGTTATTATTTTTTCTGCATTTTAAGGACTGATTTAAATTGATCCTCAGTAAAACAATACTGAGTTAAAAGGTCAGACTTACCCTCCAGGCCTCTTCTTGCTGTCTAGGTGGCGACTGTCATCAGGAGGACTTCCCCGGCTGACGGGGCCATTGTGCAGAGGGGCCTGCTGAAGCAAGGGGCCTGAATGGGGCAGTAAGGCTTGCTGCTGTATGGGCGAGACGATGGTACCCGGATAGCGCTGAACCAGCTGCTGGTGTAGTTTAGTGTTGTTGGTTTGGGTGACGAGCTGCGGCTGAAGGTGGTGGTTTTGTATCGGCTGCTTGTGGTTGGCAGTCACCATGGTTTGGGTGTCAGGTTTGGGCTGTGGAGACCAGAGTAGAGCTGCTGCACTTTGCTCCAGAGGGGGATGAGAGTCTGTTTTTGGGGAGGCCAGTGGAGGAGCAGCAGGAGGGGAGAGCGTGGTAACAGGTAGAGTAGGTGAGCCTGTAAGGTTGGGGGTGACCACAGGTATCGGGATGACTGTAATGGGGACAGAGGGAGGGGACAGAGCTGATGGTATGGGTGAGGGACGGGACTCCATGTGGAGCTCCTCTGCTTTAGAAACATTGTTGATGTGGATTGTGGAGTTCACATTAGGGTGGCTCTGCTCTTTCAGGTGCTGCAGACGCAGCTTCTCCTTTTCATCCTCTGTGGGAAAAACACAGCCGTTAATACAACCAATCCCATCTATACACACATACACAAAAATGCAGCAACAACCCTTTGAGCTTTCTAAATCTGTTAGCACTAACAGTACTGATAGATTTTGGGAGTATGTGAAAGGAAATAAGCCAGGGTCATTTCTAGAAAGGTCTGGTAGAAGGCCTTGTTTGGCATATTATGCTGTACCAGCTCAGTGACATTAGTCCTGCTCATCTTAATTATAGTAAATCAGCGAAACAAGAAGTGTTTGACACTCAAAGCTGCAGGTATATTTGCACATGACACCAACAGATGTTTTTTTTAACTAAACCTAAAACTTGTGTAAAACCACGACAGTAGCAAGTTTCATTTCATCTGTGCCACAACAGAAAGAGCACAAACATATTCCATAACGGTGACGCCTGTTACACGTAAAGTGATGAAGTATTATTGTTAATATTATTAATATTATTGAAACATCCAGTTGTAAGTCAAAGTGGCTCTACAGGAGAATCTTTGTTGTTATGTAATTACAACAAGCAGAAATGAAAGTCTGAGCTTTCAGGTTTCAGGCTCTTCTCTCTTGCTGTTCCTACTTTGTGTTTTATCTGTACATGCATTTTCACATCCACAAAAATGTTGCCTAGCTTTGAGCATGTCTTCACAAAAGAAGTTTTTTGCTTTAATGGAGGTACATTTCGCTGTAATGTAATCCTGGTCACAGTCCACTGACTGAGTTGTGCTGGGGAAGTGAGTGCAAGTACACTCTAGATCTCTACTAACAAAGCCCGAGGGTCTCTTTATTACCAAGACGCATGTCCAGGTTAGGTTTATCTGTAAAGGCATGTTTATAACAGTTAATACACTGCAGATCTCATTGAGCCAGCTTTAAAATGATTGCATGTTTTGATTACTATTAAATAAACTGTGATTACAGCCATGTGAAAGATTCGTACAGATAAATCTAACTGAAAAGTGATCAACTTCAGTATTTTTGTAAAACACGAGTCAGTCTAAATGCGTCTTACGGGGCTGTCCAGTCATCTAAAGCACACCCCCTCCACACTGTATAGATGCTGTGGAAAGGGACTCTAGTTGCTATGGCAGCTCATGTTCACAGTTAGAAAATGTCAGATACAAGTAGCTGTCATCAACATCGTTATAAATGCGATCAGGACGCTGCAGCAGTACACACTCATCCGTTCACTGCAGAGCTGAAGCTACAGCGGCACCACAGACTTCACCCCAAACCACTGAAAACAAGTTCACATAAATGATGACGACAGTGAGCGACAACAACACAGCTGTCTCCCAGAAATTAGGTGCTAAGTCACTCTAAAAAATAAAATAACAAATGTTTATTAGATACACAACATCCAAAAAAGTCACTGAAACCTTCCCACTAAAGACAAAAAAAAAAAGAACCCCAATAAGTTCTTAAGTTTCAAAATGTGAAATGTTGTCTTTGTACCTTTTAAATACACAAAAGGGGGGTTTCAATGATTTACAGGTTTACAGTCTGTTTTTATTATACATTTACATACAATAGCTACATTGTATGTAAAATTCTACATAGCTACGCACAATAAGATTGTATGAAGCGACAAAAAAAAAAAATCCGGGTTTAGATAATGTAGTTTGTTGCATCATAATGTAAGCTCGCCTTCAAATAGAGTGTACAAAATACTAGGAATATTCTCACCTGTTAACATCAAAGACTATTTGAAGCTGAATGAACACATCTCTAAAACACCAACATTGATAAAAGCAGGAATTAATGGATCTAACCGCCTGGCACCAGAGCATGACGTATGAGGTCAGCTTGTTTAATCAGTTAGGATTAAGAGCAGGTTTCTCTAATATTTCTCAAAATCACAACCTTTTATCGGTCAGTCTTTAAATTAACTTCAAATTTTGTTTGTTTAAAATAAATAAATAAATAAATAATGTGACAGATACTACTTGTTATGCATGTATAATCAGTTTAAAATATACATGCTCACATTTTGAGGGTTCAAAGTTCAGAACATTATAGCCCTGCTTTAAAACAGATCTTTCACAGATCTGGTAGGTTATTTAGATCTAAGAAAAAGCAGCACATACTGTTATGATTTTACATTTTAAAACACTAATGTCACTTTATCAATGACTGTGACTGTAAAAAAATAAAATAAAATAATGTGATGGAGGAAGGAGATATTCTATCCAGCTCTAAAAAGCTCTAGAGAAATTTTAACAGTGTTACTTTAAGCATTTCAGTGTATTTTTTCCAGTGTATGAACATGTCCTGTTACACTGAAAAGTCTTTTCTTCAGCGGTAAAAACATACGAAAGAACAAGATGTTCCAGTTGCAGTGGACAGCTTTCATAAGCTGTTGCATGCACATTTATGAGTTCTGACAATTTAATGTTGTTTTGTTGACATAAACACATAGAGGGGTCTTTTCTGAAAGGAAACCCATGAAACACTTACAAAAAACAAGCAGGTTTTCTATATGCATTATATAACTGCAGCAGTACATAGAGGAACACTGGCCTAGTTTCCTGCACACAGTGACCTGCTCTACAGTAGCAGAGAGGGAGGAGGAGGAGGAGGAGAAGGCGCCTGCTTAGAATGCACCAGGCAGGAGCAGCTGAGACAGGAAAAAAAACAGGATCTCTCACTCCGACCCTGCGTGGACTCTCTCCGTAATGATGAATTTAACTATTCATGAACATATCAATGTAAATATGCCAGAATTAGCCAAAAGGCTACTTTTCATTCACGAATATGTAAAGAGCTACAGAATATGTAAAAATCAGCATTCAACCAAAGGGCTGATCTGTTGGCGGCCAAGCTTAAACGGCGCAGGAAGTGTAATGCACTTTTTCAGCAGGTCTGATGTTAGCGTTAGGGCTGTCTGAGGTAGCTCAACCTGCACCTTCCCCAAACTGTAACTACACCTCACAGCTATGCAAACGTAAACAACTCTGATAGGTTTGTTTCCTTTTAATATGCAGTGCAAACACAATATGTTGACAGCTATAGCGATCCATGCAAGATACATTGATTTATTGGAGTGTAACTGCATGTAAAGAGTTGCAGACATGTGACATTAACTCGTCTGCCATTTGGATGTGTGACAATCATGGTGACAGTCAAGTAAATAAGGCCACAGACACATAAGGCTAGAGACCAGTGTGACCATCTGTCAACCACTGGTCCAGAGGAAAATTATTTTTTAAAAGAGCCCCAGTCACAAAGGGTCATGAACTGGTCAGTGATTCCAAGTGATTTCGTGCACCTGAAGCAATTTCTACTAGGTTTTCTCCACCTTTGGAACTGAGCCTCCTTTAGCCACTGCCAACCTGTCAGGGAATATATGGCTTGCCTTAGCAACCAGTGGTTATATCACATCCAATACGATGGACAGTTACACGTGATTTAGACTACTGCAGGAAATTTACGTCGTAACAACGTAACATTGTTCGACCCTACATCCCAACCTCCCACGCCACTCGACTTTTTGCAGGCTGCGTTGACCCTATATGTCGTCACATTTCTCAGGAAGTGCACGTCAGGTTACGGCGTAGGGTTTAGAGGAGTTTCTGGTTACGTAGTAAGTTATGCAGTAGATTTCTCACTGACGCATAATCCAGTCATTAAGCGATGTGCAGCATGACATCACAAGAAACCTGAATAGTAATCTCACATGAAGAGTTTGTTGACTCCAGAGCTGAATGAAGTTGTAAATATAAAAACGTAACGCTTGTTAATTCTCTCCGGATGTAGTTTACACGGATGGAATACCGGAGTGAGCCATCTGCTTTATTAACGATCTTTGGGAGGGGTTGCCCGGCACGCACGTGGTGGAAGGGGCGTAACCATCTATGCTTTTTAAACTACAGGGGCGTGGTTTGTTGTTCACGTCATCGACTGACACTCAAAGCCCTCCACAAGAGTCTGGAGAGCCAGGGGAGTTTGTGATTTTGCTTTTTTATGTATTAAGAATCGACAGTAACACCGAAACACACAGGTACGCAGAGTCACTACAACACCTGATATCCGGAAGGCGCGCGGAGGGACTGAGGGGGCGCAGACTGCTGGGGTGGGAGGGAAGAGGAGGGGGAACCTGAATGCCAGAGTCACTTGATCCCCAGCGGACGATGTCAGGTCATTATGTAAAACGAGCCTGGCACTCCGCGCGCCACCGCCCTTCATCGGACCGTGTTTTGTTTTTATTTTTAATGTTCCGCAGCAGCGCGTGCAGATACTCAGAAATACAGGAAGGCGCGCGGTGACGCGGCCGAGCAGCACGTTAAGTGTCTATGCAGCAGGTTTCGATGCAGTAACCCCTGACACTGCAGCAGAAGCCCGTCTCTGTCTGCCTGTCTGAGACCTGACCTCAATCTTGACATGAAGAGAGCAGATCCACAGCAGCCACTCTAAAACCGGAATGAAAGTAAAACTAGGAAGACTGAAACGGTCTTTAAATGCATACGTGACAAACGGAATCAGTTCAGACACTGTGCTGGTAAATGAGCCACAGGCAGGGTTTCCTCTTACCTCGGAGACTAAACCTTTCACTGAATGGGTGGACTGGTTCCCACTCCTGACTGTCAGAGTGTGAAAAACGAGCGAGCTTTTATTTATTTTATCTTTTTTCCCCCAATAAAAGACAAACTTACCACGTGCTTTCTGTTGTTGCTGGGCTTGAAATTCCAAAAACTTGGCCGCTTCCAGAAGCGTTTCGATGCTCATTTCTGTCCGCTTGAAAATACTTTTTTTCGGAGAAAAGGCTGTAAAGCAGACGCGCCTGTGCGTATAGCCTGCCACAGGGAGAGGTTCCCGGTCTGAAGCTGAGGGTGGGGTAGGGGGGAGGAAGGAGAAAAAAAAAGAGGGTAATCCGATACCCCCCTCAGTAGAAACTCTACCACTTACGTAGAAGAGTTACAAACAAGATGGCGCTCAAAGTAGTACGAACAAATAAGGTTTGTGAATCACGCAGCGTTTGTAACCGCCCACAGACAAACGCCCTCCCTCACCGCGTGCATACGAGGGAAGCGACGGGAAAACACGGAGCGGGGTTCGGGTGATTTCGGTCTCGTGGAGCTCTCTTCACGAGTCACGTCCGCCACACGCAGAAAATGTATCAAAAATGTTGCCGCTTATAACGGCGGCTTGTTCTGTTAAGTGTCTCACGTGCCGCCCTCTCGCGGCTTGATGTTTGACTAACCGATGACTACAAGTTGTCACCGCGTAGTTGTTCTGTGTGAACGAAAGGTCGACAGTTTGCTTGACTGCGGTAAATTTACATCTTATTGGCGCTGTGTCCACCAGCCAATCAGCGCGGAGAACAGTCGGCGTGCTTTGTTTGGCACGTCAGGGTCACATGCTGGGAGTTTACGAGCGTGCATCAGGCGTACGGGCACGTTAAAAGTAAAAACCAAGCAAAAAACCAAGCAGTCACGGGGTAGACTGAGCCCTGCATCTAATAACTGCAAGTGCTAGTTCCAACAGTTGCATCATAACACCTCTGTGTACATAAATAATATAATCCTGTCTGTCTGTATAATGTCTTCATTTTACTTTTACATTTCTGTTCATGTGTAAATGTTTCTATACTATGATTGGTTCCTACATCTAAAGATTACTTCCACTCTTTAACCCCTGTGAAACATGAGGCTCAGGGGTCACAATCAGACTGCCAACAACTCAAGTTTGGCCCACTGGTCATGAAGGAGGGCATACATTTTGGACTTTTTACTGCATTTACATGTTTCACAGCTTCCCCATGGTGATTCATACTACACTTAAATAATTAAGTAGTAGATAAATAATCAAGTGGCAGAAAACCTCCCGCTTTTTTCACTATAGAAATATATGTTGTTTTGTTGTTTTTTATAGTGGGTTCACTGGACATTTTTGTGATGTTACCAGAATTTTACACATTTGTTTACACATAAAATTTAAGCCCAAAGACTCTTGTTGCAAGGTTTCTTCATCATGCGGGAAAAACTGAGAAATACTGTTGAAACTTCACTTGGTTTTTTAAATTAGGATATCTCAAGGATTAAACTAGTTGACACTGAAGGGCAGTTTCACTGGTCCGTCCCACTAAAGATATGGCTATAAAAAGAGCTTGTCATCCCTGCACTAATCAGTGTTATTACTGAAGCCATATCTGTAGTTGTTAAACAATAAAACCATAGCGAAGCAGCACATTTTGGCTTAATGTAAGGCCACAGCTCAGTTTCACTTTCATCATTGACTGCTATTATGTCAGAATAAGGATTAATGACAATACACTTCCCTCTAACTCTATGGTGATTTTGTCCACCCAAATGTGCTTTTTTATAGTAAAGAGGGAAAGAAAAAGCAATAAATTAAACTATTTTAGTGGCTGGAGGCAGCAAATTAAATGCTGGACTTATAAATAACTTCGAAATGATTAGCTAGTCACTTCAGGTCTTTTTGATTTATTAGGGTAATAACTCCAGTCACACCACCAATATCCAGACTGATTTCTAAGCCTTCAAGGTTTGCAGAAAAAGGAAACGTCATCTTTATGACAGCAACATAAATAACAGTGAGAGAGTTACTGGAAGTTTTTTAAGCATATTAAAAATCTTTAAAGATGTTGTATCAGCGGACCAAAAACAAAAGAACAAAAATGCCAGCTTCTAATGTTGTTGCCCTTTATTCAGCAGATATCACATGACTCATGCGTCGCCGGAGTCAAAAGTCCGGCCGTGACCGCAGGACACGTCGTACGAGCAGGAACCGCGTTTCTGCTTATGACAACAGAAAATGTGCACATACGTACACGTGGCCCTGCATATTTTGGGAATGTTTTCCTGTTATTCACTCGATGCTGTTGAGGAAGTCAGCCGGGTACAGCAGAGTAATAATACCAAAGGCTCTCCAGGAAAGACCGAGGGGCTCCAGGAACTTCCTGAATTACACGGTCTGTGGGTCTATTTAAAACAGTTGTGCCAGACTGGAGCGACAGTGAGTCTAAAATACAATCTCTAACAAAGGAACAATTAAAGATCAACGAGTACAACGGATCATAACACACAGGACAATCTGACGCTGCCCTCTTGTGGATATTTACAGGTACTACATAATTAAAGACAATTCAGTAAAAATGGGAAAGGGAAAGAAATCTGTATAAAAATGTAAATTTATTCCAAATATTTTTGCAATTTATAACACACAATATGCAGTGTTGGGTGATTCCATGAGTATATCAGCTATTGGCAAGGCCAAATGAATCATTGGTTGGAGTGTTCGGAGTAATTTCCCTGAAGATTCCAGCTCAATACAATTAACTTGTAAAGCTCAATTGGTGACTAGCGCTACAAGGTGGTGTCTCCTTACTTTTGTTGCGATAGAGATTCTTGTTATGTATGATGGTTTGTTTGTTGTACGGTTGACATGAAGTATAGTATATTAATAAGTATTTTAATTAAAACAGGTGATTTGGATTTTTTTTTTTTTTTTTTTTACAAGCTTGTGTTTTTTCAGCGGGGGGAAAGGAGACTTTTTCCTCTAGAATACAAAATCTTAAAAGTGAATTAAAAGAAACAGCCAATACAGAATTGCCTTTCAGAAGCTATACAAAATAAACTTCCCAACACACAGCCTAACATTAATCATGTCTAAAAAATAAAGCTTTTAATTTTTGAGAAGAAAAGATCTCGACTTGCTGATCAGGACTTTGCGACAGTCTTTAAAAGTGTGTTCTTCAGGTAAGTGCACAGCTGGTTCATCAGGTCTCTGTTCAGACCCTCCACCCAGTGCATCTCGATCACTACGTCACTCTGCTCCTGGATCACGTTCAGCAGACACTTAAACAAGAAGTGTTTGACAGTGCTGGGGCTCACGGGTTGTTTCGAGGGCGGCTCACTCGCTGCAGCAGGTGTTTCCTTCAGGTCTGCTTCCTGCCCCGTTCCTGTGCAGGTAGAGGACTCCATGTCCACATCCTCGCCTGTTACTTTTTCTGGGGCCTCTTTTTGTTCCCCAGTCATGCTCTCTGTGACTTCTTTACCCGGCTTGTCTGCAGGCGTGCTTTTGCTCTCAGCGTTCTCGTTCTGGCTGCTGCTGTTTTCTGCGGTGGTCAGTTGGTTTTGGGAGGTCAGGCATGTTTCTGGAGCACCTGCGGTCACGGTGGTTTGTGAAGTGGTTCCGGCACAGTGTGGCGCCCTGGGGAGCTCTCGCAGCTGACGTGTCTGTTCACGTCTCTTCTGACGCCCGTGGATCCAGGTGTTCTCCACAGCTGTCAGAAAGAGGCTCTGCTCCTCCTTTTTGCAAGGCACACGTTTGTGCAGCACCTGCAGAGCCGCACACGTGAGACAGTTGGCCAGTGCAGTCAAAACTTCAGTGAAATCTATTATACATAAAACAATGTTCAGTAGTGAAGCTCACCCGCAGCTCACTGAGCGTCTTCTCGACCAGAACGGTGAGGCTGTCCACAGGGCTGCGGCACGCGCAGCCTAAAGCCGAGGCCTTGGCTTGGAGCTCCTTCAGTCCCGCCTCCGGCATTGTGAACGACAGCGGCTTCCGGGCCTTCTCCAGTTTACACTTCTTACTGGGAGGGGACTGAGATCATACAAAGCCAGTCAGACACCGTTAGACAGCAAGCTGTACTGGATATTACTGAGGACAGGGGAACCAGATTTGAGGATACTCAAATCCACACAGTAATAAGTAGGGATGGGTACCGGTATCCGGTGCCATTATGGCATCGGTTCTGACATAAACGGTAGTAACCAGACCGAAAAGCAGCGCACATTTCGGTGCTTTTTTTTTCCTGAGATGTCATACACTTTGGATTCTAGCCAATCATTTTACCTTTCCAAGGACAGTAGGCGGGCCCACTACGTACGTTCTTTTAGAGCAGAGCTACAGATTAAAAACGCCCAAGGCAAAGCGGTCAAAAGTCTGGCTGTACTTCACAGCAAAAGATGCAAACTCAGCAGCCTGCAACAAGTGCTTTAAGCTGATACTGTGCAAATGAGGTAACACCTCGAATCTGATGAAACGCCTGGCAATGCATAGCGTTTTTTATTTAAAAGCCGAGAAATGCACCGTATTTGATAGCTTGCTGCGAGACCTCACACCATGCACATCTACTGCGGGTGTGGTGCCTGTTATCGGACGCGGAGTTAGCAACATCCCCCAAGAACCCGAAGAGTAGAGTCCTGGCCCCTAGCCCTGCCAGTGTAGCAGAAATGATGACGGATGATGATGCAGCAGCAGCCGTTCTTCTCTGCGTGAGTAGCTTAATGTTGTTCGTGTGTAATTTACGTTGAGTAGGCTAACCACGTTATTACATTAATGCATGTAAGGTGAACTAGCAAACACCGTTGTAGTTACATGCAGCTGTCTTCTTGTTTGATGGCAGATACTCCCTTCACCCTGGCCAGAAAGCCTAAAACGACCGAAGAAAAAGTGGACAAAATTCATAGGGAAGTGACAAAATTTATAGTCAAAGATCTCCATCCATTTTCAACGGTGGAGTCACCATAAAAAAAAAAGACTGCTAAAAATAAAAACATAAGAGGTTTTTGGACAAAGTTTGTGTTCTCCATTCTTTAAGCACCGGCACCGTTTCAAAAGTATCGGATGAAACCTAAACGATACCCATCCCTAGTAATAAGAGACAATGAACTGTATGAGTTCAGAGCACAGCTGCCAGCAGGGGGCAGTGTTTACACAGTGTGAGCTGTTTCAAATCCTTTTGGCAAACTCAGACATCTGTAAAGTCTTCAATCAAGAACGCACTAATAGTAACGCACTTCTTTCTGCAACTACAGGAAAATGTCATTTCATGAATATGCAGACAATAACTGTGTTATAACAGCACTGAGGGGGACATGCAAGGAAATATCATGCAACAGTCTACATCAGGTGTGGAGGAACTCCAGGCCTCGAGGGCCAGTGTCCTCTAGGTTTTAGATGTGTCCTTTATCCAACACAATTGATTTAAATGGCTAAATGACTTCCTCAACATGTTTTGAAGTTCTCCAGAGGCCTGGTAATGAACTAAACATTTGATTCAGGGTGTTGACCCAGGGTGATATCTGAAACCTGCAGGACACCGGCCCTTGAGGTCTGGAGTCACCCACCCCTGGTCTGCATATTGTAGACCAAACTGG
Source organism: Aulonocara stuartgranti (assembly GCF_965226115.1). Taxonomy (NCBI): domain Eukaryota; kingdom Metazoa; phylum Chordata; class Actinopteri; order Cichliformes; family Cichlidae; genus Aulonocara; species Aulonocara stuartgranti. The sequence goes on from NC_138950.1 coordinate 20,044,714, forward strand.
ATGTCAAAGTTAAGTAGCTCCGTATCACAGTGCGACTTGTAGTCGGCATTAAATTTTAAAAGGATCAACATCTGTGCTGCATTCAGACAGTTGACCTTTAAGGAGGAGGAAAACTGACATTTTACTGGATTGAGTCTTTTTCCTTTGGCCTTCAGAGTAGCTGCACTGTCCTGCTACCAACACTAAAATCTGCTGAACACTTCCTCACATTTTGTACTCTCTCGTCCTTACTCTTTAACCTCTCAGATACAGTTTTTGCTCATTTTAGGCCTAAAATGATCTCGCGGAGAGGGTTGGAGCATTCCCCAGCAGTCGCCCATTAAAAATACTACATAAAATGAATGGCATGAGTAAAATGATGCAGTTATATCTCTGCATCAAAAACAAATCTGAAGAGAAAAAAAATAAATGCAGAGTGCCACAAGAGGGCGCTCAAATCATGCAAGCTGCACCTGAGCCTGCAATAAATCAAACGGAAATTTTTAATTCCCTTTAATGTCAGGCTATAATGGCGATGTAGATCATCACCCAACTGTGTCGGAGTACTGAGGCTCTGCAGCAGTCATACTGCAGCCGACCTGTGATCGCTACACTCACTGCAGGCTGGCTTAAAGCGGGGAGACAGCGGGGGTCTGCGGCAGTAGTGAGGCAGCAGACAGCATGGCCGACTGACCTACAAACAGCTGAGGGAAGGAGCAGAGGGTGACCTTCACTCTGCTGCACTCGCCTGCTGTCAAGTTTCAGTTACTCTCAGAGTCACTGAAGATTTTTATTGTTGCCTGTGAGTGATGTTTCATCATTTACAGTTCCTCAGTGATAATCGCCGAATTTGCTGCACATTCAAGAAGAAGAGCAGAGTTGGTGCTCACTCCCTGTCTCAATCATCTATTGATTTTTAGTTAAAATGACGGTGCTTTTAGATGCATATTTAGAGGAGATGGACACGTGTAATTAATGGGTTGACAATGAGCGCTGCCTTGTCTGGCTGCTGCTTTTATTTCTTATTGTTTGCCTCAGACGTCTCTCCCTCTTTTCTGCACGCTCTGCAGCTCATTGTGCAAGGAAATCAATAAAATCCATCAAGCCAAACCTGTCTGTTCATAACCGAGCATCCTTGACCCAGAATCTCGCACACACACGCGCACACACAAACAGACTTACAAATGAAAGAACACAAAACCCACATTTAGAGTTTACATACACGCCTCTCAACTGAATCCCATCCTCCTCTGACTCCTCTGCTCTTTCACTCCATTATTAATCCCACTTACCCACTACAACCTCACTGCATGCCCTCTCTCTCTCTCTCACACACACACACGATTTTTAAAATTAGAGTTAAAACCAACAAGAGCTGTTCTCTCCACATATAATGATGTTCAATCATCAATCTTCACCTCCTGAGTCCATGAACACACACACACACACACACACACACACACACCATAGAGAAACAAACTGCTGCCAGTCTCACCTGCAGGCAAACTGTAAATCATACTCTGATCACCCCCCCCCCCCCCCCCCTCCTCCCAACCCCCCGATTTCCGTCAGGTCCCCAAACCCCAGCTTGGATTCTGGACTTTCCTGATCCCTCCTCCTCCTGCTGCTACAGGCTTGTATGAGCAACAGTGGGCCTCAGGGCTTAGATAAAGCCTGGCAGTCGTCTCTGTCTACAGGTCCTTTTATTCTGTCGGCCTGTGCTGGATGTGCTTCCTCCTCTTTTGTCTGCATTCAAAAGGTCTTTCTATCTAATGTAGTTTCCTTTCAATTCACTACAACCCCTGCATTTTGTCCTCTCTCTGTAATAAGATTGAATCTAAAAATAACAACAGCTCGTATTATTTCATATGTTGAAAACGGTGTGGATTTGTGTGTACTGGTTGGAAAAAACAAACGAGGGAAGGGTTGTCTATGCGGTCTTTGGTTGTATCGGACTACAGGAGGAAGACAAAACTCAGTGAAAAGCTAAAAAGACTGGGATCAAGCTGACGCTCCAATCAAACAGCCACGGCTAGTTTCCAGAGTCAAAAGGATAAATTAGAAAATAACTAAACTGTTTAAAGGGGACTCATTACACTTGATTCCAACTCCATAGTACTCTAATCTAGTAGAGTAGCTTTGCATTATTCACAGATGAAAATAATCCTTTATACTGAGCCTCGGTTCAGCCTTTCAGTTCCATCCTTGGTCTGTTTCTAGTTTTCTCCTGACTGGCTGAACCTCACAAATAGTAGGTCTGAAAAGGGAAGTGGAGCTGCTTTGCTAAAAAGTCAGTGCTATGTTTCTGAGTTGACCATATTAATGATATCTGCAGTCAGTGGCATCACACAGAGAGAGTGTCACTGATGGTGGGGGAGACGGGTGTAGCCATGAAGCTGCAAGGAGTAGAGATAGTAAAAGTAGATGAGTTTGAATACCTGGGATCAACTATTCAGAGCAACAGAGGTGAAGAAGAGTGGGGAGGGTGGAGACAAGTGTCGGAGGTAATTTGTGACAGGAGTAAAAGGGAAGGGTTACAGGATGGCAGTGAGACCTGCTGAGATGTGTGCACAAAAAGACAGGAGGCTGAGCTGAAGACTGACCAGAATGGACAGGAATAGTAATGAATACATCAGAGGGACAGCTTAGGTGGAGCAGTGTGGAGACAAAGTTAGACAAGCATGGTTGAGAGGGTTCGGAGATGTGCAGAGGAGGAATAGTGGATATACTGGACAAAGGATGATGAAAATGGAGGAGGTAAAGACGAAGACCTCAGAGAAGATTCATGGATGTCGGGATTAAGGACATGCACAGGGTTGGTGTGACAGGAGGATGTTAGACAGAGGGTGAGATGGAAGATGATCACAGTGCAGAAGAGGAAGAAGCTCTCACTGACATCATACAGATCCAAGTGTTTAAAAAACATAAACACGTCTCCTATCTTGTTTTTTAGACTGAAGCTATTTCCAAATGAGGGAACCAAATGAAAATGACATGCAAAAACAACAAATAAATAAAATTGACCAAAAATCTATTTCTTCCTGGATTAGAATCCTTAGGAATCCTGAGGTTTCCACTACTTCAATAACTGTACTGCAAACATTTCTGGTTACACCAGACATGAATTAAGTCACCACGGGTAATAATGAGGTTAAGTAGGTCACAGATCATATATGTCACATATGTTTTAGTCTACATTTAACATTAATGCGCTCTCCCATGCTTATATACATAAACCAGATGACCATAGAAAGGTTCATGCAGGCAGAATTGGGCGTTTGACCGTGAACTTCTGCTACGTAACCCCACATGTGCTCGAGGGGCTCTGCCTGTTGATGATTTGGAGCAGTGTGAACGTGGAGGATGGTATCTGGAGAAAAATTAGGCCAATCATTCTGCTCAACTGCTTTTTTGCTGAAAAACAGAAACAGTCCACCAAACAGCCCTCTGCTTCACCTGCATTTATGTGTTTGATTGACTTCATCAGCACTGCAGCATCATTTCCAGATCTCTCTCTGCAATGCTTTCATGTCTGTTTAACTCCAAATCTCACCCTCTAATCCAGACACGCCTGCGGTACAGTGTGCGCGCACAATTCTGCCCTGGCGACTGTTGCCTGGCTACAGCATGTTAGAAATCACATAAACATCTCCCCAGAGGACGGAGTAAGTGCACATAATGGAACGAGGCTGCAGGGAAAGAGGATCCAGTCTGGAGAGGGACAGAGGTGGTGCATTATTGAGGAGAGGGTTTGGAAACATCCAGCAGCAGAGCAAAATGTGCTCCTCAGAGCTGAGCAGGTAACCTGCTTTTATATGTAATCCTGATCCTGGTAATCCTCTGTTACTGACATTTAACAACAACAACAACAATAAATCTGTACAAACTCACCGGAACAACCACGTCGTCATAGAAACTCCAAGCCAGTGCCCACCGCATGGTCCGCCCCTGGCAAAACTCAGTGTGGGTCACTTTAGGCACCTGAGCAAAAACAGAGAGGAGTCTGGAGTTAACAAGTGCACAGCATGAAAACACTGCAGTACTCTGGCGACCAGGCTGTACCTGAGATCATCAAAACGATAAATTCATAAAGAAAATACACCACAGAAACTGATCACATGTAAAATATTTGTTGGAAAGAGAAAAAGTCCAAGTCACGCAAAATACATCTCTACAAACAAAATTTATGATAGTTAATTTAAACTAAAAATTGAAACTAGATGTGAAAAAAGAAACATTTTAAAATAAAAATGTTTGTGTACCATCGCTGAATTACACTGAATCGCAGGGAGGAGTAAAATGATTTTAAATGGAATAAAGAGTGCAGGTGTGAAAACACTCTTAGGTGAAAATCTGATGATCATTTATGGCTAAATACAGAAAAATCCAAATATTTTCCTGCAACAGAGGCTTGTCATTTTATATCTACACGTATCCGTCTCACTATCAGTATTCAGTTATTTTATCCAAATAAAATCCTTCCCAAAGCACCGATTCAATATTTTGTTTAAAACAAAACCCATCATTATAAAAACATTTGGAGTTTCTGTGCTGATTGGCAGCTGTGACTGATTGGTGTGTGCGGTATCTGCGATCAAAACTAACAATTTAGGAATTTAGTCTTTCTAGAAAGCAGTGACTGAATCTGACAGTGTGATGTTTTGCCAGTGTGACCTTTGGCTTCACGTCTCTGACAGTATGTGAGAACATAAGGAGGATGTGGGAATCCACTGTGTTGCTGTCGGGGTTTTCTCAGAAAATAAGAGGAAGTCACTTATCTTATATGTCAGAGGTCAGACAGCTCTGAGGGTGAGATGAGTTTTTATGAGTCACATTTGCTAAATTAAAAACACAACGAAAACTGAGGACACGCTGGAGAATGACTCAAGTAATTGGTGATGAAAGCATTAGCATATTAACAAGCGCAGGTTTCTTTTTACACACGCTTCAGAATGAAGCCTTCTTCCTGGATGTTAGCCAACGCTGCACTCACTCTGATGAGCAGCGACACCCTGGAGGAGGGTTGAGGGGTGGCAGGTGCGGGGCGGGGGCCGGGCGGTCTGTGAGATTGGCGCGGTACTGCAGGCCCGCAGCAGTCAGGAGTCATGTGCTGGGCTATTAGTCAGGCTAATGACGCTAATGCATGTTAGCTACTGAGAGGCGTGTGATTCAGTCATGCACAGCAAACAGAAATCAGCTCATTCATGGCTCGTTTGTGAGCGTGCTCAGCTGGTGCTGGTGATTGCCTCCTTTAAACATCAATACATAGGAGAAAGGTAGCTTGGGCGACGGGGGTGTGGCAAAGATTGTTTTAACAAGCCCTGCAAGAAGCATCGTGTCTCTGCATGAACAAACTGAGATCAAAGCTGTGCCTGCTTTGTAACTCTCACTGATTACCGTGTTTGCGCATGTATTCGTAAATTTCTCTTTGTTCTGGGTCTCGCTGGCTACTCACCCCTTGCTTCCTCAGCTCCTCTTTCAAAGGTGCCAGGCTGCACTTCTTTCCCAACATGCAGCTGTACCACCTGCAGAAAGGAGAATCCATATTAACCAAACTGTGTCTGTTGGAGGTGTTAGTGGCCAACAGCCGGGCGTGAACCCTCGAGCACAGATCAAATGAGGAGAGGGGGAGTGCTCAGGGGAGCGACACAAAGTAAAATACGAGAGGCAGAAAAACATCCTGCAGCAGAGGAAAAACTGCTTTGAAGTCATCCCGTGGTGGACGCCTGATCAATAATCACTGCTGTGTGATAAAGACGTGAGGTTGGACTTGATCAATGAGCAGCAACATCCAGCTGGGGCAGGCGGAGGAAAGAAACACATCGGGGAGTCAGCCTGGAAGGACGGCTGGTCAATTTGACAGAGGTAGTCAAAACATGTGTGTGTGATGTTTTTATTAGGGTTAGGGTCATCATCAGGGTTTCATTTTATCGCCTCAGCTCTTAAAAACTGGAGCAGACTATTGTTCCAAACCAGCAAACTGCCAAAACTTCAGCTTTTATAGAGGCGCTCAGATTTGTGGATGATTACTTTACCAACTGCAGTTGATAATCTGTACCTGGCTGCTACTTAACCTCTTAATTCCTATGGAAGCAGTAAGGAGGTGCCAAGTTATTCACAGGACTGTAAAAACTTCCTACATTTCAACCTGATGCACACCTCACTAGAAATTCAACTTGACGTAGTAATCGACGCAACCCATACAGGTTTTATTACTGGCAATGCTGTCACCCAGTTACGTAGGCTAAATCGTGGGCTCTACAGATTTGTATAAATCAGACATAAGAAATGTTGGAGAAGTCAATCATTTTCTATCTGTAACAGAGCTCGAAAAATTCACCCACTCCTTCATGGACTGCTGCAATGTTCACTGCTTGGTAGGGCTGCACGATTTTGCATAAAATGAGAATCACGATTTTTTTTGGCTTAGAATTGAGATCACGATTCTCTCACGATTTTCTTTTCCAGTATAAATATTTATTGCACTTATTAACTGCACATCAACTTCGTAACAGTTGAGACTGAACATAAAAACAATAAATAAACATAAAAACAACAAATGTCTCACGTTTTGTTGTTGCCGCAAAATGTTGTACTGCTTGAAATTCCGTCTCCACCGTTGCTCGACGCTGCGTGTATAGAGCAGGTAGTGCAACAATAGAAAAATAGTTGCGGGACGGCACTGTGTAGCGTTTGTCTAGGGTGTTGATCATTTTCCTAAATCCCTCGTTTTGCACAGTGTTGATGGGAGCCATATCTTTGTCAGGTGATAAGTGATAGCCTCCGTAATTTCTTTGTGCCTGCGGGAGTTCGACGGGTATAGGGAAGCACTGTATAAGGTTCCCGTTATTGATGTTTGGGTGGTTGACCCGGGACGGATTTTCTCCTGTCACTTTCTTGTCATCCCTGACGTGCTCTCCGCTGTTTTTTCCCTGCTAATTTTAGCATCACACGGCACAGCTTCTGTATCACGTGGTATAAGGCTCCGCCCTTGTCATTTGTTGAGCAGGAAGAGTGAGCGCTTGTTTTCATGCAGAGTATGTCCCGGATCAAAATGCGGTACAATCGTCGTCTTTTTTTTTTCTTTTTTTTTTTTAAATCGTTGTCATTTGGAAATGAAATCGCACATGAGTATGAATCGAGATCGCGATTTTCTAACGATTAATCGTGCAGCCCTACTGCTTGGGTCCCAGCCAAAAGTCCATCTCCTTAAAAAAAAGCCAGCTCATTAAAAAAAAGTCCCAGGATTTGAATAAAAAGGCCAGTACACTGGCTACCTGTCAGATGTAACATTCAATTCATTTGAAAGTTTTATTAATGACTTTTACAGCCTTACATGGCTCCTATCTACATTACAAACACTAGGACAAACCCTCCCTACAAGCGTTTTTTGCCATGCCTGTGGTGCTATTTTGTTTCCCTCCTGTATTTATTACATGCATTCATCTTATTTGAGAAACCTGTTCAATTTGAAAGCAAATCCTAAAACTGCGAACCTTGGGTTTGACATTTACTTGGAATAGCGTAATGTGGTAGTCACACACAAAAAAATAGAAATTCTGGACACCGTTAAGTTGCGTACGTAGGTTTTGTGACTGGCTCCCCCATTAAGGAGGAGTTCATACAGACATACATAAATACTCTATGATCATTATAGTGAGATACTAGCAATTTGTGAACCATTCAACCATCTCAACATCTTTTAGTCTTACTTTCCTTATTATTATAATAATTATTATTTCATTATAATATAGAAAGCTTTTAATAGACATGTACATAGATGCAGTTTCCTAAAGCTCTGACTTCAACTGTGTCAAACCTGCCTCCTGACTGTAGTTGGCTAAAAAGCTCCTGTAACACCCAAATAAAATTTAATCTGACACATTATTTAACTTGTGACTGACAATCAGTAAGGACACTGACATGTAATCATGTTAAAGAGGCATGAGGACAGCCAGGGCTGAAGGGGTATTGAGGAGCAGCCCGTCAGCCTCAGGTGACACGATGAAATATTTAACAGCTCTAATATTCACAGATGTTCGCCAATTTTGAGCACAGTGGGGAGCAACGCCCAGGAGAGATCCCCGAATGCACCACCAGCAGCCTCTTCGAGAAGAGCGCAGCTGCATCAGCCTCCACTTTCAGTCTTTTCTCTTCTGAAGCACTCGCACGTGATTACAGTCTTATTACCAGAGACGGTAATTTTCATATCAATGGCGTGATGAATTAGGAGCATTACCTCAAATCTAACCGCACTTTTGGATATTTGGCTGAAAGTTAAACTCGCCTTATCTGACAGTAATTACCCTCTGGTGAAAAGAAAGGAAAGAGGAGCAGAGCGGGGCAATGGGGGCGTCTCGAAGGACCAATCGGAAAAGGCTGGCAGTGTTTCCATGGACACCTGGAGGCTCTCGTGTCCCAGCGTGGTTTTGGGAGTGACAGTCGGCTCCGGTTGGTTTGGCCGGAGCCTCAAACCTGCGAAATGAAACCCGGCTCGCTCTGACTTTTAGTGTAACACTGCCACACAAGAGCAACTAGGTGTTAACTTCAGTCCCACTCAAGAGTGCTCATCTTTCCACTCTGCAAACACACACACACACAGTGCTCCGTGTAGCAGGTGTGACACGTCTAATCAGTTTTAATAGCACCACTCTGCAGCTCCCTCTGCCCGGGTCTCGCTCGGCTGCCTCGGTGACAGCCCCGTAACGAGGGAGGGTAAAGCGAGGGCCGCCTGAGACACCCCCACCCATCTATCCGACCCCTCCACCCTCACCCTCCCAAACACAGCTGTTCCCTGTGGGCTCCCGGATACAGCACAGAGTCAACGTGTGCCAAAATCATTAAAGCAACTGTGGGTGACAGCTCCATCAATGTGCAGCAGCCCATCTGCCCATTTCACCTCTCCGAGTCTCCCCTTCACTGCAGCCATTTAAAGCTCTCCAAGCCTCTCCAGAGCAACTACAAGTGCAGCACTCATCTACATCCACCCGCCAATTTAAATATGTGGCTGTGTTGTAATGACGTTTGTGTTTTTACACACACAAATACGTGTGCAACCTTTAAAAAGAAAAGAAAAGAAGAAAACAGTCCTCTTTCCTCACCTAAGGCGCTTCTTGAGCTGCAGGCTGTCATGAATGATCCTCTTGACAAACTCCAGTTCTCCGCCCTCTGCCATGATCTCCGTCACCCCGCCCGTGTTCACTGAACTGGGAGGAGGTCGGCGTGAGTTTCTGGAGTTTACCCCCTGGAGAGGGCAGCAAGACAGACAGAGATTACAATAAAATCCTATTAGAGCCCTGTTACTAAAACGTAAACACACTGTGTTTGGTGCTGGAGCCTCTCCGGTCAGTATACGAGTGCATTTACTGTCAATGAGTCAGAAACTTCAAGGTCAAAGCAGACAACGCTCCAGAATTTAAACTACTTTTAAACGTGAACGTTTACCTTTGCTTCCAGCTGGTTGGCGAAAAATGGAGGGTTGCACATGCAGAAGTCGTACACCATTTCTGTCTCTTCTTTCAAGGCATCCATCAGTAAAGTCTTCTGAGGAACTTTGACGACTGAGGAAGGTAAAATAAATAAATAAACACTAATGTGAGACAAGTGTGTAAAAGCTGAATAAAATGTATGACTGTCAATACAAAATGGGACCCGAGTCACTGTGTGCTGCACTCCTGTCAGCCACAGATTTGCTGAGCAGAGACAAGTTTAGTCTCAGCTCAGGCTAAATACGACACTCTTCCAGCGAGACGTCCCTGTTTTGTCCGGCTAAGTGTCACAAAAAGACATCCTATTTACTACAACAGGAAACAAAGCATTTTCGAGGCAGGATATCGAGATTTTGGCAGGACTTGCTGAAATATTTACAGCAACAATCAGTGATCAAATTGCACAAAGCAGCCACAGCATTAAAAATAGGACTGGTGAAAATATCTGTTTCCTGCTGGAACACTTTGGGGTGCACGGTCTGCAACCTAAACATTGCTGCAAACCACGTATACCTTTCATGGCAGTGGCCTCTCCGAGCAGGACATCAGCACACTGCAAAAATTGCTCAGGAACAGCACAAGCAATACAACAAACCTGCTCTCCAAACTCCAGAGGACCCGGTGGAACATCTGTGGGATCTGCCAGAACAAGCCTGCACCATGCAACCTACAGCTTCTTAATTTTTGGCTGGTCAGAGCCGCTATAGCGGCATCATCTACAATCATAAACAATGACCACTAGACGCACAGGAAGCCCCCGAAAAACTACCCACTGGCCCTGCAAACCTCATCATCTAACAAACCAATCTGTCTCCAGGCTGTATCAGACCCACAGGTAGAAGGTGAAATCCAAGATGTTCCGAATTACACATCATTCAAGTCAGACTGGACCTTTGATGATATCTGATGTTTAAACCTTTTCATCACTATCACATGAATTATGACCAGAAAAGTGGGATCAACCTTCATCCAACTGAACATTTGTGCAAAATGGTTTTGTTTTTATTTCCAAAGTCACGCTGACCTGACGTGACCAGTAGCTTGTGGTGGCTAATGGTAGCTGACTTCTTCCTGCTGTCATATTAATCCACTTCTTAGTAATCACAGTATCCTGGAATTCATCCTCAGTGCTGCAGCTCACACATAAAACATCATCTCTGAGACAGTGTATGAGAGTTCCAGCGTAGTAGTATAATATCTAAAGATGAAGTCACCTTCACATTGAGTAGATCAAACGCACCTTTGACCAGGTCGGACAGGTTGTTCTGCTCCACGTTTTTGGTAGCATAGTCAAAGCAGATGTCGTCCACCTCTGTGGCGAGGAAGTACCAGCCGTTCATTGTGGCTCCCAGTAAGGGGTAGATACAGGACGCCCCAGTGCCTGATGAAAAACACACACACACACACACACACACACACACACACACACACACACACACACGTTACTGGCAGCCTGACAGTGATGTATGTGTTCACAATGATGACTGATCATAGCTGTCACTGAACAATATGAAAATGTGCCGCAGTGTTTTTGTTGTCTTGAAGGAAGGAGGTCCCAAAGTGTGACATGATGCGTTTCTAAAGAATTATCTTAGACTTGGTGGACATAATGGTCAATAAATGTCAAATCCAGCAGCTATTATTAAATTATTCCCATCTAACAAGAACCAAAGCCACATAATTCAGTTGAGATGGCCTCGGTTAGAAAAGGAAACACCCAGTGGTGATCCATCAGCAGCAGACAGCTTCAGTGGGCTCACATAAAGGTTCGGGGTCACCAATCAGTGACCTGAGGAACTACAGAGGAGAAGCACACCTGCAGGAAAACACATTTAAAGTCAGACCTTGTTTTCTCTGAGCGACAGAATGAAAAACAAGTAATGACGTGTGACTGGGGATCAGGCTGGCGAGTGCTGGGAAAACTGGGAATGACTGGGCTCATTTGCTGGAAGTGCCAACTGACATTTCAGGTGCTGTGCCGAGCGGCGAGCCACATCAAGAAAAAAAATCAGAGCAGCGGCATTAACATTTAAATCCCCCCCGTCTGTGGTTATTAATGTTTAAAGATGTGCTGCTGGGGTTTGCTGCAGCATTTAAAGGAGAAGCACGTTCATTTTACACAGATGTACAGGTACTGGTGAGAACTGAAACACATATGCATTAGAGTGAAGTCTGACACACTGGGTCAGTGCAGATGACCTTATATTTTGAGTCTGACAGTGAGTGATGGAAGTGCAAATGACCATGTTTGAACTAAGTTAAGTAAGTGACTAAGTAAGCCTGATTTCTCGTCTTATAAACCAATCAAAGCAGCTTAACTAGACTATCACATCACACGTGCGCTGAAGGTGACTGAAACTGGTGGCCGTACCGATGTCAATGCCCCTGCGCGGCTGCTTCTGGCCGTCAATGAGGTCCTCCACCCAGTGGATGTAGTTGAGGCGCAGGGGGACGGTGGGTATGAGTCGCTCCAGAGGGATCTCGATGGCCAAACCAAAGTCCTCCTTTAACAGGGTGCAGGTCAGCGCTCGCACCGCCTCCGGCTCTTTGAAATTCACTCTGAAGAAAATCAGAAATGCGACTAAATGAGTAAAACGTTTCAAACTCAGAGCAGCTGTGGGAATCGGACTTTATCTGACATACGTCATCTGTTGCTAGGTGGTGAAATATGCATCCCTCTACATCGAGAACTCACAAAACGAGCAAGAGACAGACGTTTTAGACACCAGTTAAGTCATGAGTGTGAATAACTGCGAGTCCTGCTGATCACAGTGAGGGTGAAGTCTGATGCGTGGAAGTGTGGCTTTGAACGCGGGTGTGCAGTTCATCAGAAAACTCCTTATTTCAACAAAAATTTTAAAAAGTTCCAACTAGGTCTGAGGGATATATCGTAGTAAGGTTTAAAGGCTTCTTTCTACAGTAGCAGGCGCTGAAAAAAACTCTTCTTTCTCTCCACCTGAGCTCACGGTTTACAGAGTCGTGGATTAAAGAAAACATCAAAGTAAAACATTTGCATTGAGGATTTTTTTCCTTTTATAGTTGAGTTATTTGATGAATGGTTTTCGTCCTAACGTTACATCCTATCTGCAAAAGCTGTTTCTATTCACCTTCTGTTTGCTAGAAGTACCCAACTAGAAAAAAGCCAAAATGACTTGTTTCAATCAGAGAGGGAATGAGAAGAGCCGTACTGATGCTCCGTATCAGATGAAAGATTATTCTAAACTGTGAATCATGCATGGCTGGTGGAAATTAGCTTAACAGGTCCACCTTTCTGCTCTTCACCTTCATTTAATCCTGAATAAAAGTGGTTAACTGCTCCTCACCGCCCTCTCCTCAGCATTTGGTGAGTACAGCACTTCCAGTGAGTACCAGTGGGAATGGTGACCGAAAATAAAGCCAAGCTTGAAAGAAACTACAATTTTCCTTTAAGGATAATTTCAATTTAGCTTCTTGCTGATCCTCTCATTTCACCGCGTGGCCCATCTGACAGCAATTTACCAAACTGCTCTTAATACAGCACTTCATTAACCTTCAGCTGCTCCGGCCTCCTGCAGCTCCCTGCACTGAACCGCATTACTTCACGTTATACACACGCTCGCGCACGAGAAACAAAAGGGAGATAAGCAGCCCATCAACTCACAATCCCCTGCTGATGACAATGAGTTTCACATTTTCAACACAACTCAGACCTCCCACTTTTTATTCCCAGTTCTCGGTCCCAGTCGTTCGGCTCGCCCGTCTTCTCCTTCTCGCCGTGTTTAATGATTTCAGCTGTCACACAAGCAGGCAGACAAAACGAGTGGGCGAGATAGGTGTAATTAAAGCTTTGCAGAGTTCTTTCGCACCTCGGCAGATGCAATTAGACGCATCCTCGCGATGCAAGCGTCTGGCACCTCGCAGTGTCGGTGTGAGCATATTCCAGCAGAAGAAACGCGCCGAGTGATGGTGGAAACGGCTCTGCGGCTTCAAAAGCAGGCAGCCGCTGATTGTGTTTTCATTGTCGCCGTTTTCAGGATTCAATTACACATAAACGGCTGAAATGTTTTGCATTTCAGTTTTGACGTCCTCACATTAAATAAAGAGTCCATCCCAGCCTGGGCTTTTCAGAGGTCAGAGGTCAGGGGGATGACCAGAAAACCTCCGCGTTTAAGTGTGGGTGAAAATCCTGCAAGGTCCTGCGAGTTCTCCGAATGTGCACCGTTTAGTCATCACTAAAGGATTCATTTTAGACTTAAAATACCAGGAGTATGACAGATTTGACAAACCATCATCTTCAGAAAGAGGTACACAGCAGACCTGGACCAAGTCGGGATGTATGCATAAAAATAGGTTCTGCGACTCTGACTTGGACCAAGTGTGGGAGGTCCAGTAGCTCCAACACTGAAGTGCACCACGACAAAACTACATGCTCTGGCTGTGTGCAACTCTTTTATTCCAACTAACTGAACTGACCAACAGAGATGAGAGCAACATAATGTGGCAGTATGGAAGTCTTTTTGACTCCACTGTGTGTGGATGACAAAATAATAACACCATCTATGTTCACTGTGAACCTTCACTTCACATTTCTGTCACTGGCTACATAATCTCCTTTGAAAATGGCAGGAAGTGAAGAAGAGTTCTGTTTTCCAGTAGGTAGTATTAACTGGACTTATGCCTCTTTTCCACTACTACCATCTCGGCTCAACTTCAAAGACAGAATCAAGCTGAGTGGTGTGGGTACCAGTGGAAAAGAAGCAACAGGAGAGCAAGAGCCAATAAGGCAAGAGTCCCAACTTTTGAACTTTATCGTATATTTACTGCTGGTTTAGTGACTGTTATACACAGTGTATATTATTGTACAACTTGTACAGCACTTTGGTCAACTGTGGTCATTTATAGAACCTTTGACTCGACACCATCAAATGTGGCAAAATAGGAACGTGACAAGTCAAAAAAAGAGCGAACCTTGGACAGGCCTTTATTCGATGTGCAGTTCTCCAGGAGTGCGGTCAAATAGGTTAATTTTACTCAGGAAGGCTCCTAACTGAGGGAAGTGACCGAACTATAAGAGCCTTAATAAAAAGCTCTTCACGGGGGCTAAACACTAAGGAAAAGTCCTTCAGTTCATCCTTTATTAGCTCCATTAGCAGAGAACACACAAAACTATCAAAGAGGTGAAGATGCATTTATCATTTCATGGTTTTTAATTTTCACTAACAACTTGTTAACCCACAGCTGAACTATGAACATCACACTGCTCTACTAAAATCAGCTTCCTTTAGGTGCTTCTTTTCCTCCTCGTTTCCTGTCGTTTCTTTGCTGTCAGGGGTCTAATAAAAACAGAAAATGCCACTAAATTATTTCTAAATGCATCTTATTTCACTTCTCACAGAACTCTGCATCTTCATTCAGGTGGCAGCAAAGACAAAAGACCCCTGATGAGGCGCAACGCACCCACACGGCCCCACATCAATCTTAGTCAGTGTCTCTACACCTAATGAACACACAAGGTTAATGGTCCAGTTGTGAACAGCTGTTGACCTCTCACAGAAAGCCAACACCTGCTTCTTCTGAGCTGCAACACAACTGCAGATGACCAACCAGTGAAGAACTCTGCACTTTAAAAACAGCCCCGGCTAATGAGGGTGAAGTGATAAATCAGCATAACGCTCGCACGTTCCCAAAATGAAAGCCGGCTTCTCTCATCTGTCCAGCGCACAGAGATTCTGCCCCCTGTTCATTTCTCCTCTGAGGCATCATTAGATAAGGATCAATATTCAGAGAGGGAGCCAGCCCTCTATTTTTAGCTCTTTATATGTGTGTGTGCAATGCAGACCGATCACTCCCATCAGCAGCACTGCAAATGCCACATCTCCATGGCAACCCCACCTACTGAACAGATGAGGAGAGCACGCAAATCCGGCCACGCTGGAGCAATGGCTGATGCCAGAAGCAGCGTGAGCGTGCCCGCGATTTACAGGTTCACCGTTGCGTGCCTACGCCGTTAACGTGGTCGACGGGATGCGACGTGGGACAAATCTGAGCTTAGAAGTTGTGACGAGAAGAGTAGACGACATATAAAAACAGCACCGGGAGGACCGATGAGGAGTCTAGTCGTGTTTTGGTTGCATTTGACTTAACCGAGGCGGAGAGGAGGTGGAGAAAGAAAGACAATTTAAGTGCTGAAGGGCAGTAAAGTTCTTGGCTCAGGTCAAAATGTGGAGGTGAGAAGGCGTTTAGTGCTGAGACAGACAGCAAGCTCCATGATCAGCAATAAAGCACACACACACACACAAACACACACACACAGACACACACACGACCTTCACGGTGCTTCAATCTGAGTGCACTGGGACATATTTTGTGCTGAATTGCAGCAACTTCTCTCACGTCATGAGTTTTAGGGGGGTTTTTTGAGTCCTCACAAGAGCAGCAATAAAAGAGTCACAAGAAGCTCACCGTGAATTTAAAGATAACCTGCTTATGAATTTCTCTGAGCGCGTTTTGTTTCATTTTGCAATTCTGCAGATAGTCTGATATGAAACAATGCATGTAACACTTATGTTTAGCAGAGAACATCTAGGGAAAGGTGAGTGGAAGGAAGGAGGGAAGGAAGCCTAACACGCCATTGTTAGAGTTATATACAGTTCTGTAGAGACTGTATATGAAAGATGGATGTACTCCATAAGCCCCCAACCACTGGTTTGAGGACTCAAGTTCAGCACTTAGGCTGGAGCATGAAGTGACCACATTTGGACGACAGAGTGAAGCGCTAACATGGCCATCATGCTCGCCGTTTCCTAACGGAAAAAAAAAAAAAAAACGCCGTGCTGTGCTTTGGTGTCGTTATAACCTGACCCCTGAAGATGTGCTGTGGTATCCAGCACCAAGATGTCAGCAACAGATCCTTTAAGTTCTCTAAGTTCCACGGTGGGGCTTCCATGGATCATATTTGCTAGTCCAGCGCATCCTACAGATGCTTAACTGGATCTGGAATTTGGAGGCCAAGTAAACACCTCCCCTTTTTGTTTTAGTGGCAGAATGCATTAGCCTGTTGAAAGAGGCCACAGCTATCAGAGAGTACCGTTTCCATGAAAAGGTGTACATGGTCTGCAATAATGCTTAGATAGGTGGTGCATGTCAACATAACATCCACATGGATGGCAGGACCAAATGTTTCCCAGCAGAGCATTGCCCAAATGATCACCCTGCCTCTGCCGGCTCGCCTGCTTTCCATAGTGCATCCTGATACTAGGTGTTCTCTGCAGCCATGCAGCCCCATATGCAACGAACTGTGAGTCTCTGTGTTCTGACACCTTTCTATCAGGACAAGCATCAACTTTTTTGGCAATTTGAGCTACAGCAGCTCGTCTGTTGGATCGGACTTTGCTCCCCATTTGCATCGCTGAGCCTTGGCCACTCATGGCACTATCACTGGTTCACCATTGTTCCTTCCTTGAGCCACTTTTTAAATAGGTACTGCAGACCGGGAATACTCGACAACAGCTGCAGCTTGGGCTCTGACATGTCCCCAAGCCACAATTTGGCTCTTGTCAAACATGCTCAAATCTTTACGCTTGTCCATTTTTCCTACTTCTAACATCGTCTTTGAGGATGAAATGTTGATGTGCTCCCTAATAAATCGATCATTTCTTACCGAAAAGTGGTTCGTTTCCCTGATCAGACACTAAAATGAGCGGTACAGGTGCAAGATCCATGTAAGGTTACATTTATCAATTTGCAGTGATCAGAGCTGTTAATTATTGGTTCATTTCCAACCCCCATTTCAGGAATCTGTTAAATAATACATCTTTGAACAAAACTGGTGTGAAAATTGAACATTTTTTAAATGAAATCTCACCCGAGCTGCTGAATTTTTAATAACCATTCATGCCTCCTAATCCCACCCTTCTATCTGCCTGATCAGAGCCCCCCCTTCTCCTATCAAAATCTGGAAAAAGGCCCGAAACATTTAAAATATTTTGGGGTTTATCTTCTCCTCGCTTCACTTCCAGTCAATTCCACCAAATTCGTGCTGCCTCTGGTCTGAGCTCTCTTCTCTGCCCGCTGCTATCAGTCCGCTCCACTGACGATCCCTTAATGAGGGGAGGCATATCTCCCCGGAGGATTGAGTGAGTGTCTCCCCAAGATTACTCTCATCCCCCAACTCGGTGCTTAAATACTTAAAAACCCAGAAGATGAATTCATTGAAAAGTACAAAACCGCACTAATCCCTCCGCTGATGGAGCGACAGGCTGACGGGGAGGAAGAACCAAATTCCTGCAGACGGCTAACCAGAAATCCAGAATCTCTCCAGTCGTCACATGTTTCAAGCTGCCTTAAAAACTTGTCAGTGACTCCTACAGAAATTTTAGGTGTCGGGCAGAAAAGAAACAAAATATCAGATTTTTATTTCATTAAAAATAAATAAATAAATAAATAAATACATCACAGGACATCCTTAAGCCTCAACAACATGGCCATGAGGTAAGCCTAAATGACTAAGACACTGTTCACGCGCATCTGTTCACAAAGAAACCCCATCTTCAGCCGTCTCCCATCCACTGCAAGGACTCACCCGACAGTGGGGCACGTGAAACCACCAAGGTCTCACGCATCTGCTCGGCTTTAACCAAAGGCTCGGTTCACCTCCAACGGGCTCTGTCCAGCCAGCAGTGCAAACGCCCTTGAAGTTAAACATTTACTTCTGTATGAAACTTGTGGAAAATATTATTTTAGCCATAATCCTGCAGGCCTAGTTATAACTCCATAATTCTTCTGCTTATATCCCATTAACTGCAATGCCTCATGAACATCAGTGTGCCACAGACGCCCCCTCATTGCAGCTCGTCAGTTTCATGACCAAATACTCTCTTCAGTCCAAATTAACCAATGGCACACGCCAACATGCTAATCTAATGATGCGTGTCCACACGACGCATCATTTCGACACACTCCATTCGCTGTTTAATAGCACATCTCGTCAAATTTAGACCTTCCTTTCAGTCTGCTTGTGTTTATACCCAACTACTGTATCTAATTATGAATAATTAGATGGCTCTCTCCTTCCAGCCCATCCCTGATTAAGGTTCTGTTGGAGGTTTCTTCCTGTTAAAAGGGAGTTTTTTCTGTGCCACTGTCACCAACAGCTCACTCGTCCGTTCATGAACTATTGGAGGGTTTTCGTGCTAATCTTTACCCTATAACACAAAGCACCTTGAGGCAACTGTTCTTAATCAGTTAAACAGTGTGACTTTCACATATTCTATATTAATATCTGATATTCATGACACCTGAAGTGAAAAACTTCAAGCCTTTCCTTGTTTTCATCAAGATGGTTACTGCTTACAGCTCATAAAAATCAGAAATCCAGCACTGCAAACAATTAGATCATTAATTTAGACTTTGATAAAAAAAATTATTATATAACACAGTTTAAACAGATCTTCTAGCTCTGTGCGCACAACTGCAATCACGAGTAAGACTGCTGACTTAACGATTATCGACACCCTCCACGAGACGGGTGAACCACAGCAGGTCATCACTGAGAAGGCTGGCTGTTCAATGAGTGACGTATCCAAGCATATTGATGTTGACTGGAGAAGAAAACTGAGGTAGGATCCGTTGATTCAAGAATATTACGACACTAAACACAATCACCAAGTAGCCACTGATTTTTTTTATAGACCGACTTGTATGATTAAGCCACTAGTTTGCGGTGATTAAGTGGCATCTTATTTTATCAAGCCAAGTGTGTTTAGTGTCAGTTGAGACGATTTAATGCAAGTTTTCTCTCCTCATATTATCTCAGGATGGTGGTGCTTGAGATGAGCCCTCTTTTTCAAAGGCGAGCGGAGGGCCGCCTGTTTTTTAAATTCAAGCGACCAGTTCTTCGTGTGTGTGTGTGTCCGCTCACATCGGGTCTTGTCACAAAAATCTCACACGTAAGCAGGAGAAGCTGTCGCATCCCCTGATTGTCCAGATATGATTTTCATGCCGAGCGTCAAGCTCGAACACCGCCGCCTCATTGTTTGTCATCTGTCCGTCTGTCAGGGAACCGCAGACTGATAATTAACACCTGTCACACGCGGACATCGAGTCGGGTTTTACAGTGTGCCCACGCACACTCGGTCCGCTACAGACGGCCCACGCCAACATGTTCGCAGCCACAGACAGATGTTCGGACTCACTGCAGTGACACTGCGTCCGCATTCATCTGTGCTACCTGTTTAATGTAAACAAAGGAGAAGTCCAACAATGACTGGCAGCTCTTACACTCGCCGTCACTCAAACGTTAGTCGTGTTTTATTTGATATCTCAACTAAAAAAACAAAACCTATGGTAACATAATTATCTGCTCTAAAGTTTAGTAATCAGCCTCTTAAAAGGGGGAGTAAATTCACTCTTCTCAAAATGAAATTCTTCCAATTAGTGGAGAAACAGGCCGCAAGGCTTTGTAAAAATCCTGTCAAGCAGACACACCTATGGTTTCAATGTGAAAATCCTATATCGCTGCATTCAGAAGATTGATAATGTGCAAGAGTTATCAGTTTTAGTTAACAGCCGTGCTCGTTGTAGTGAAACAATGTGACAGTTGGTGTTAAAACGGTGGCACACAAATAAAATCCCCTCCAACTTATCAACCCAAAAATCTAATAACATTTCCCACAAGTCTACATTTTCACTCCACACGTGCTCTCATAATTAAAAATAAAAGCAGAAGCCCAGACATTTACCTTGATCTGTTTTGCATTCATATTTATTAAATATCAAAGGTAGCAATTCGCTGGAATTGAGTGCATCACAGCGAGCACTGAAGGGCAAACGCTGGATGGAAACCACAGAACGAAGCGCGCGCACAGCAGAAACGAGACAGGAAAATCAGAGAGGGAGAGCTGCAATCATGAGCTCATACTGTTTGACGTCAACACCACCAATCCCACCAGACGTACCCTTCCTTTGTTCTCCAGCCTGCACTTTTTCTAAATTTCTCAGCAGCTCGATCTCACTGAGCAACACACACACACACACACACACACACACACACAAAATCTGTGCCCAGTTGGAGGAAAACACAGGAAGCTTGCCGGCCTTCTTTGATTGGCACACTAACCTATTTCGAGTTAAATTGTGGGTCTGGTTGAAACCACTCGTACATGCACAGAGGACAGAGTGAAGAGGAAGAAAATTTTTGACGTTGGGCCCATTAATTCGTCCAGGTTTCCTCCTGCTGCTGCCAGAAGCTGAAAGAGCGTTAACCAGCAGAGCGAGTCAGCTGGGTCATGAGAGGAGCTGAATGTGTTCCTCAGGGCTTCAATTAGTGCAAACTAGGTAGGTACCGTACAGCTGTGGTCAGAGGTTCACATTCACTCATCAGCTTGAATGCCGTGGTAACTTGGGGGTTTCAATGATTTCTTTGAATTGAAGCACGTGTCTTTAAAGATTTTACAAAACAAGAGTTTGGTGTACAAGTTTGGATTTATTTGATTTTGTCTAATCCATGCAGGGTTGAAAGGATTCATACAGGCTCAAATATATTCATACATTCCTGTTAATATTTAGTTTAATGTCCCTGACCAAGTTGCACCTTAGCCAGACCCTTTTGGTAGCCATCAACAAGCTGTTGGCGTAATTCTGGCTGGATATTTGACCACGCTTCTTGGTAAAAGAAGTTCATTTAAAATATGCTGGTTTCCCGATTTTTAAGAGTAATCCACAAATGTTCAAAAGGGTTGATGTCGGGACGTTGGGAAGGCCATTAAAGAAGCTTAATGTTAGCCTGCTTTATCCATCCCAAAATCAGTTTGGGATCATTGTCCTGTTGGATCACTGAGCTGTGTCCAAGTTAAGGAGACTTGAGGTTTTCCTCCTCCTTCATTATTCCACTTTGTTTACTATATCAGCACCACCACCAGCAAATCAGCCCGGGAGCATGATGCTACCATCACCGTGCTTCACAGTGCATACAGGGTTCTCTGATTTACTTCTTTTTTTTTTTTTTTTATTCACATTTTTTCCTTTTTTAATTGGCTAGTGGAGCAGTGAAGAGGGACAGGAAACAGAGAGGGGAAAGACAAACAGCAAACATGTTGCAAACAGCTCAATCTTTGTCTCGTTTAAAGACCATAAAACTTTTGGCTTGTCCGTGTGCAAGGCTGTAAATTTCATTCAAGCTTGAAGATGTCAATTTCGAGCGGAGACTTCTTTCTTGGTCAGCACCCTCTGACTGTGGACAGCGATGCTGATGTTCCTGCATTTTCCAGTTTATTGCAGTTTGAGCCTTAATGGTTCCTGGGTTGTTCCTGTTCGAACTGATGATCTCGCAGTTGTTTAGAAATGCCTCCAAGAGACATTCCCAGGTTGTTTTTTAAAAAAATATAATTCTTATTAAATAATATATTTGGTAGAATACAGAAGTCACTGTTATAAAACTCGGGGTTTTCCTGCATACGGGTACAGCAGCAGCAGTTTGTCTGTCAGAGGGATCGATTCCCAGCTCCTCTGGTTCAGCAAGATGCATCCATCAGAGTGAATATTAGATAAAGCACCTGAGCACAGATAAAACTGGTGCATGAATGTGTGTGTGAGACTGGGTGAATGACACTTGGCAGTATATAAGTACCAGCCCATATAAAAATCTTCGGTGCCAGCTTAAGCGAAAATCACCAGGACCAGAAATATTTATAGCCCTATGTGGGGTTTAATTTACTCAACATGAAATCTTTTTTTGTTGTTGTTAACAAAGCAGCCAACAATCTTGTTTTGTAAGGTGTTAACTGCACTCGGACCAGTTGGCTTGTTGTAAATCAGGAAATCTCTGAAATAAGGAGGAAAAATGCAAGGAGAGGAGAAATCTCGGGCCACAGACCCAGAGGATGTCTGGGTACGCTGGGAGGGGAGGAAAGGAGAAAGAAAAGGAGAAAGGAAGGCAGCAAGGAGACAACTCACTCTTCAGAGATCAGCCTCAAGATGCAAAGATGCATCACACTGTTTGTTTTCATTTTCCAGTGAGGTGCACAATCTGGAAGTACTGCATGTAAATGTGTGCAATTATGAAAGAAACTAGAGTGGAGATTATTAGTGCCACGGATCTCTCTCTCTCTCTCACACACACACACACACACACACACACACACACACACACACACACACAGAGCGGAGGACAGTCTCAGGTACTTACATAGGTTTTCCCGTGAGGCTTGTGTGCACGTGCTGCTGGAAGTCTGGATATTTGGATGCCAGATAAGCGAAGTCAGGTGGTTTGTCCTTGTAACGGTTCCGAGGATGCATGGACTTATTCAGAGCCATTATTGAGCCCTGATGGTGGACATGAGGTGACATCAACAGTGCTGAACTTTCACTTTTGGATCACTGACATCGGCAGTGTAAACAGCAACACTAAGGCTGCACGAGCGCACACACAGACACGGACACGGACTCACAGCAGTAAAAGTTGATGTTAGACAGAAAAACAAATGTCTGACATTTTTAAAGGAGCACAGACAGACGGGGTTAGCGGAGCTGCCCCTGCTTACCGTCACAGAGCTCAGCCTGTAGCTGCTAATATTTCCTGACCTTCGCTTACTTTTTAAAGCGGAGAAAAACACTACACAGATCACGTTGCACAAACGTTTTCCCACTTTCTGCAGCTCACTTCCTGTACGCACACGTCACATATCCACGTCGCTGCGCGTTGACGTCACCGAAACTGTGTTTAGCTTCGAGCCTCTACCGGTAAAAGTTTTTTTTGTCTGTTTGTGGGGTTTTTTTAGGGAATAATTTTTTATGTCAGTTTTATAAAATCACTTAAGTTTTGTATCGATACATTTAAATTCGATTAAAAACAAATATAAAAAAATAATTAAAATAATCGTGTTTAGCGTTTTCATTATGTTCAGTCCTGAGCCCTGTTCTGTTCAGTCTGTTTTACGTTTCCCGTGTACCGTTTTCCCCGGTTGCTCCTTACCGTCGTGCACATTTGGTTCATATTGATATGACAGCATCACACACTTGCTGCAGATTTCTTGGTTGCACGTCCCAAAGGTGCTCTGTTGGATTGGCATGCAGATGCCTTAGTATAGAGAACGAGTCGCGGATGATTTGAACTTTGTAACATGGCACACACTGTGGGTACACATGGTCAGCAACAATACTCACACAGGCTGCCGTGTTTAAACAATGCTCACCTGGTAGTAAGGTCCAACGTGTACCAAGAAAACATCCCTCACGCCGTTACAACACTACCAACCTGAACTACAAAGCAGGATTGCTCTATTTGAATCCACGGAGGATCAGACCTGTTCCCGTCTGAACTCACCTTCTGACCAGACAATGTTTTCCAGTCTTCTGTTGTCCAATTTTGATAAGACTGCAAATTGTAACCTCAATTTCCTGTTTTTAGCTGACAAAAGTGGCACCAGGTGTGGTCTTCTGCTACAGCACAGATGGTCTTTTGCTTGCCTTGGTTGTAAGGGATGGTTTGAGTTATTGTTGCCTTCCTATGTCTCTTTTGACATACTGACACATCTGGATACTTCCTCTTGTTCAGACCATCATCTGTAAACTCTAAAGGTGTCTGTGTGCGTGTGTGTGTGTAAATCCCAGCAGATCAGCAGGTTCTGAAATACTCAGGCCAGCCTGTATAGCACCAACAACCATGCTGCATGCAAATTGTTTAAAAAAAATAAAATAAAAGGCTGATTGCCTGCCCCCCCCCACCAATACCCATCTCTCCAGAGCCCCTTGCTAGCTTCTCTAAAGAAATAATCAGGTGACGCAGACGTAGATTTTCTTCTTTTATTATATCGCAAACAATAATGACATCCAGGTATATTGTTAACAGTTTGCTGTGTGAAGAGTGAGACCATAGTGGCGATAACATCATGAGCTCTCCTGTAGGAGGTTGTTGTGAAGTCTGAAGTCCTCGTGTGTGGTTCACAGGCAGGTTACAGAGGGCCGAGGGAAACGACCCACAGACAGTAAAAAGCTGTCCGTCGGTCCCTTCACACACCAGACCAGAGCAGCACAGGGATTGCTTTGGACCTGCGAATGTCAAAAGGGGATTTTCCCAACACTTGCATACATTGTCAGCCATGTTGTAGGTTTGCTTTTAGTCTTTTTCCTTCTTTTTCCCCCTCCCCCAACCGATTATTACAAAATAAACAGAACGCACATCGTCCTGACCTCTGATCATCACCTTCCTCCTTGAAGTAAAATCAAGGAGGGGCATAAGTTTTCTTTACATTTTGTGGTCTGGCATGTCAGAGTGATCCTGAGGAGACTTTTCAAAAAGGCTGGTTGCAGCATCTGGACCCCCAAGGAGGCTGCTTTCTCAAGATAAACCCGATTGTACAGACAAATGTCTCCATTTTTGGCTTCAGCTAGAACATTTAACACGTTGGCATCTCTGTTAGCCAAACTGTACTACAAAAATGTACTCTCTTCATCCAAAGCCTCTGACGAAATGTTCTGTACGGAGAAAAAACAGCTTATAGGGAGAAAAAAAAAAGTAAGGGGGCAGAGGGGCACTGCACCAAAAGGGAGACATCAGTAATATTTCCTGAAAGAGAGGGTTTCTCCTTTGGGACATCCTAGTCTGCCACAATCCCATTACATGTACAGAAGGAGGAGGCTGTCAAACCTCCCTCGAATAGCATCACACAACAAAACCAGCTGTCCTACAACCAGAGATCAGAGCTGTCCGAACCCGGATCAGTTTGGGGAAAGAACAATTACTCGATTTCTCTGTGATTCCAACAGCGTGGCACCATTATCATTAACGCTGAAGAGGAAGAAGGCAAATAAGCACTCATTCACCAATTTTTTTTTAAGTCAATCATTCACCAAATCATTTAAAACGTCACGTTCCGACAGCTCCGCCTCTGGGCGCAGGCTTACATGCAGCGGTGCTACATCACCAGGTCACATTTAGGCTCACAGTGGCCACTAGCAAGAGCTTGAGCAGCAGATCACCACATCCAGTTACACACAGGAAGAGAGGAAAAACTTGGCAAAGAAGCTAAGATAAGAAGATCGGTTAAAGCAGTGGAATTCTTTATTAGCCAAGAGATGCACTGGAATGACACGGCTAATCGGAAATTATAAGTGTTTTGTTTTTAAATTTAATTTAAACGCTTCATCAACATCATTGTTGTCTTTGATCACCAGTGAATGAACAAAGCTTCAGTGAAAAAAACAAAACAAAAAAACAGGGATGTGCAAGATTAACGAATCACCTTGGCAGCTACAGCTAGACGCAAGATGTTTCATTTATTTTTCATTATGTTTGTGTCCTATGAGGGAAGTGGAATGGTTGTCTCTTCAGCATTTAATCCAAAAATCAGAACTTTTGAGGAAACCCACTCAGGAGAGATTTGTCTGTGGAGACCCTCGGGTGTTAGTGTTGTCTTTCTCTGTACCCTTTAAGATGAGTTTTGACACCTCTGCATATATCAATAAAGACGTGGTTTGACAATCAGAATAGTTTCAGGGTTTTTCTAAGGATAGCTGCAGATACAAACCCAGTCATTTTGTTGTAAAGCAGGTCTGAAATATGACAAACTGCTCAGTTCAGGAAAGCGTTTCCAGGGTAAAGAGCTAAAGTATAAACCGTCCAGACGAGACGACCTCCGCAGTTATCCGGCATTTCCTCACTAATCCTCATTCCCGGCTAGGGTTATCAGTTTACGGCGACAGTAAAAAAAAAATTGCCAGGCTTCTTAATTGATAACAAGCTAAATTTACATTTATTTTCACAGAAACTGGCTTCTTTGTATTATTTCAGTACTCAAAACCGATTTCTTTATGCACAAGGTATAACTCAAAAATTACAGACCCTTGCACATGCCAGATATGGAACCTGGGGGGCGCTCAATTTGACTCCTTGTCGTGTATTAGCCAGTTCACTGTGTTATTTTTTTTAAGCCTTCAGAGGGCGAAGCGGGATAACTGAGCATCTTCAGACTTTCCTTTGGTGCTCCAAACCCCCCCGCCACATCCAACCAGGTCAGGAGGCGAGAGACGTGGCTACGAGATCCGGCCGGGTCTGACTGAGGAGGTGAAGGGAAAACGTCTCCTAAAAAGGGAGGCGCGCCCGAGATCTTTACTCAGATTAAACGGGTGTAATCCCCAAAGTCTGCTCAGCGACCAGGGCGCTCACTGACGGCGAAACTCGCTCGCTACATCAGGCTTCTTGTTTTAAAAAAACAAAAGAAGAAAAAACAAGCTTAGTGTAGCTACTCGCAAAGCCACGCATTTTAAAAATGGGATCATTTATCTAAAGCCCAGCAGCAATTCATGTGCCGCCGTGACAATGAGTACAAAGCCGTTTTCAAGCCCCCGAGGTCCAAGGACACAGTTTGAAACATTCGTATATACAGCCATTAAAATATTACCTAGATCCACATGAAGAGAAATGGTATGCACACTTGAGAAGTGATGTTATAAAGCTACAGATTATTTCAATAACAAAGCCCCACATATACGTTTCTCCTGCCTCGTCTCTTAAACGTTTCACCGAGCTAGGCACCGACAGACTACGACAGTGAAGGAGAGAAATAACAGAGAGAGAGAGAGAGGGGGGGAAAAAGAAAAATCCTAAATAAAAAAAATTGACAAAAATAAATCTTACACATAAAGACACTGTCATTTCTTAAATTATCGGTTTTTAGTGCCCTACGTTTCACACCCAGTCAAAAACATCCGCCTTCGGTTGGTCGGTGGAGGCTCTGCGAGCCCCGTTGTTAAACCTATGGTACTTCTAGACAACGTCATGTAAATTTACAGTATACAATTTTGGATTACCATGCAAGAATACTTTTGTGTAACATTTAATAGCTCGATCTACATCCAGGAATAATTTACACAGAAGGACAAAAAAAATAAAATAAAAATTACTGGACCAGAGAGAGCGCGATGGGTAAATAACCATGGCGGTGAGTGCGACAGAAGGGGACCGAGATGTGCGGGGGTGGAGGGGAAGGAGGGAGGAGATGGTTCGGGTTTAAGGTGAGGGAGGGAGGTGAAAGGGTAAGTGGGATGGCAGGAGGAGCGCCTGGGTGGTCAGGGGTTGTGGTCCAATCCTCTCAAGGTCCAAATCAGCGACACTCCCAAACTTTTACCGTTTGATCTACGCTCCCGGTGACCACATAAGGAGCGGCCTTGTGGAAATCTGTGGAGCAAAAGAGAAAAAACACAAAACAGAGTTACCATCAAATTGACTACAGTGACATTGGCAACATTTTTGCCCCTGTGGGCCAGCAGGCCAGTATATATCCAACACCTGTTATGTGTTTATTTCACGTCCTTGGCTCGGATCAAGCATGTGTTTTCAATGTTTGTGGACAAGAATGGAGCTGTAAGGCTCTGAGGAACAAGCAAAGCTTTGGGGCATTTCACTTATTGTTGGTTTTGGCATTGCTTCCCCCCCTCTTTTAAATGACGTAGACCTGACATGAATCTGACGATATTTCAGGGGCGTGGCTGGTTAGCAGCCCGCAAAATCTCATTTGTTCTGGGAACATTTATTAATGTTCCCGTCACTGAATAGAAAGTGAGTCATCACTGAAAATAAAACCACCCTTCAGACATCTGGGAACATGAACACAGTGAAAAAGACTGCAGAGTTAATATCAGGTTTTAAAATAAGAAAGCTTTGGGGAAGAGCTCGTGGTGTTGTATGACAGACCTCTACAGAAAAAGGGGGGAAAATGAAGTTTCTTTTTCTCTGCCGATTTCAAACAAAAAGTGCTTCTGTTGCTTTTTTCAGACTGCACCAGAACTCATCACATCAATAGCTCACAGCGATCCTCTCCGGTTGAAGCAGGATTTAAGAGGACTGGGTTTCAAACGGCTTGCCAAGGAAAAGTTGGCTCAAGAGCTCCTCAGGAGAGTTAACCAAGCCTTGATCTGCTGAAAAGCTGCAGATACTGGGGAGCGGGGAGAGAGGGGGGAATAAAAAATAAATTAAAAAAATCCTGCAGCGATTGTCTACGTTTTAAACCCCAGCTGCGAGCGAGCCTGGTAAAGAAGCTCGGCTTCTTCACCGCAACTGTAAAGCAAATACCCTGGAGCATGTATTCACACCCCGCGAGGGGGAACTTCGGGAGAAAACATCAACAAACAATACCAAGGCAGAAGCCTTTTTTTTTTTGGGGGGGGGGGGGGGGGGGGGGGCCTTACCCAGAGAGGTAACAAAGTGTTCGTGGGCACTCAGGGTTTTCATGCATCGCTTGTTCTTGTAGTCCCAGATCCTTAAGGTCTTGTCATCTGCACAGGTCACAATGAACTTGCCTCCGGGGTGGAAGAGGATCCCACGCACCCAGTTGTCATGGCCAACCTGCATGAGATACAGCAACACACATCTCATCTGATTCCTGAAGAAATATATCTTCACTTAAAGCATTTTCCCCCAAAAATATGGACGTGGCACACACAAAAACTTCAAAAATGCTCCTCACCAGCGTCATAAGGCACATGCCAGTGCTGACATCCCACATCTTGATGGTTTTGTCTCTGGAGCCGGAGAGCAGGAAGGGGCCGGGCTTCCCACTCTTCTTGGACTGGTCGGGCAGAAGGGGAGGGGATTGAAATATTAGCTTTGTGTATAGTTCATTGTTTGTACTTTATGCGGAGTATCATACTGTACCCACTGTACCAGAACACAGAGAGCAGCCTAAATTAAACACCTCTGAGCGTTTGTGTTATACGTTTGCTGGCAACTAGTCTGAGAGCACATGTGCAAACATCTGTATAACAACAGCTGTCTCTCAGCCTGCAGATTCACCCAATTCCAACAACTACGTTGGCTTGTTTAAAAACAAACAAACAAACAAACCAAAAAAACCACAACTATTTAAAGAGTACTAAAAGTCAGCTTTTGTGAACACAGGTTAGATTGGGACGACTGCTGCGAGGGAGCATGTGTGTTTAGATTTGCGAGGCTACAATCAGACACACTGAAGATCATGAGGCAGGAGGACGGGCTGATTTTGTGTGTGTGACTGGCAGCACATGGCTGTATAGCGATGGCCGCCTCGTGGCTCAATCTCCTCGCCATCATCAGTCAAAGTCTTATTTGGTTTTGATATGTTTGAAGCTACAAATATTTTTCACTAGTGATGGTTACTTATCACACATAAACTGATCTCACAGTTTGTATACAATCCTGTTAACGATTAGGTTCACGTTATGATTCAACAGCTTTTAGATGCACCCGGAGCAGAAATAACTTGAAGTAATCGTTTTCTGTTTGACTTTATGAGTCTCACAAATTGCCATGGAGGAATTCTGGTCTTCTCTTCTTTACAATGTTCCTTCAGTTCATTGAGGTTTGCTCACCGGTTTATGCACAGCACTTCAATCCGGTCTGGACTTTAATCATTGCAACGCCTTGATTATTTTCTTTTGCAACCATCCAACCTTGGACCCTTTGTCCTGTTGCATGACCTGGTTTTAGCCAAGCCTTTATCTGTCATTCAGATTGCTTCACATCTGACTCTGGAATACTTTGGTATACAGAGGTCGTCTATATAACAAGTAGCTGCAAAACAACCTCAAATCACCACCCCTCCATTAATTCTAATGGAAACAGTAAGGCAGTACTGAGTTTTTCGTTTTTTTTTTTAAAAAAAAAATACAGTTGTACCAAACTAATGCCTCCAAATATAATACATATAGATCCCAATCCCAATATATAGATCTGACCTCAGGTTTAAAATCAGGAAAAGAGGGAAAAACATATTGAACTGCAAATTCAAGTAATATTCACACCAAACAAGAAGTGATATTGTCTCACAGTATCTATGCAAAGAGGTGAACTGAGGCAAATTTGCATTAGAGAGAGTTAAAAATACTTAAAATTCAGGAAAAAATTCACACTGGGCTTCAGACTCTCGACTACGACTGTCGACTCTGCTGGTACGACCAACGCTCAGAAATGGAGGAAAAGCTTACGGCTGCTTTTTGTGGCCGGATACAGGTGTTAGAGTCAACTTCCATTTTATGTAAAGATAGGATGAACAAAAAAAATAAAGGAAAGCAATCCATGATGAGATATCACTGTGTCTTGATTCCAGTCACCTCCCACAAATGTTTACTTCTCTCACTGGCTGCTAGAAGGAAAGATTTCTGGGTTCTCAAACAGTGACTGTACTCATACAAGGCGAAACTGCACATTTGATGAGAACAAACCAACACATACACCAAAACCTGTGTGGACCTCGAGGAGTTTGGGAGAAATGAGACGTATCCGAGCAGATCTTTTACCTCCGAGCCTGTGGCGTCGAGGATGGTGGAGTAGGCACTCTCTGGTGCCCAGGAGATGCACTCCACCACATGTTCGTGCTCCCGCAGCTCAGCCTTGCATTCTTTGGAGGCCACTACCCACACGCGGACTGTCTGGTCGTTGGAGCAGCTGGCGATCAGCGTGCCGTCCTGGTTGGGTCGTACCATACGGACCCACTCCCTGTGGCCTGTGAAGGTCTTCACGCAGTAGCTAATGGACAAAAAAAACATGAGAGCAGTTAGAAAGCTATCAGCGTGGCTGAAAATAGTTAAAACCCAACATCAAGCTTAAGTAAAAATAAATAACACACAATGGTTTAAAGAACAGCTTAAAGGTGTCTATTGCATACCCAGTTGCCACCTCCCACATTTTCATGGTTTTATCCCTGGAGGCAGAAATAATGTGATCTCCGTTGGGCATGATGGCTACAGACGAAACATTGTGGTCGTGTCCTGGAACACAGAAAAACAAACACAACAACAACAAAGATTCAGCAAGACCCAGAACCTCTGAAAACAGGCCCAACAGCACAAGCCCACATAACATCTAAGTCTGCTGTGAAATGTAATTTAATGATTTCAGACTGCAACACATGATCCTTTTAGTCTTTCTGCTTGCAATCTGACCACCAGAATGAAAATTTAGAAACATAAATGTATTTATTTATTTAAAAACACATGCTTAGCACCAAACAAAGCCCAAACACTGTTATAATTCACCAAAAAAAAGCTGACAAGCAAGAAAGCCAACATGCTGGAGCTTTGGCACTCATTTTTGTTAGACAGAGAATAAGAGACGCGTAATTACCTAAAGGCTGGGCCATATTTAAGCTGCTAAATAGATGAAGACAACAGTAAGCATACTCTAAAAGGCCTGTGTGTGTGTGTGTACGTGTGTGTGTGTACTTGCACATGCCACCAGGCTACAATAATGGGTGGCAACTACACAGAAAAGTGCTATCTAGCGCTGAAGAGGGTAATTAAGCTGCTGTCCAAATCGGCACTAATCTACTTCACCAGTTGGCCTCTCTCTCCCCCTCTCTTTGTGCGTGTGTGTTTCCACCAAGATATTTAAAATTTAAAATCGGAGGAGTGGATTAAAAAGGAGGAAAGGTTGAGTGAATTAAAAGAGGACAGAGATGGTAGTAAAAAAGAAGGAGGGGGAAAATGGTGGCTAACAGAAGTAAACAGCAGGCTCAGATTAATAAAGCCATTTCCGTTGGTGAGTTCTGTGCAGCGAACCCAGCTCGTCTGTTTATAGATGTGTGCTAGCAGCTCACTCTCATTTACATCAAAAAGAAGACCGGCAACCGGTGAAATCTGTTGCTCACTTGCACAAAAACGCAGGATTTGCAACTCCAGCATAAATTTAAGAATGCTTGAGTGGGTTTAGTCTGCTCACCAGGAAGGGCTTACACCCCCATCAAAAATAAATATTCTTTTATGTCTACTTCACAGACAGCCATCAGTGGCCACTTCAGATTCAAGGTTTGAAGATGAAAAGCATTGGTAAGGTGGTCCATTAACGAGCAGGGCCAGAGGACACATTTAAAATTATTTTTTAGGTTAAGAAGAGCTGAATCCAGAGCTAACTGTACTCCCGGCTTGGGTTGGTGCCAGTTGATGCACATCAAATGTGATAACAAGCAGCACGTGTAGCACCTGAGCACTGGAACCACACGGTGCGGAAACCATAACAAAGGGGATATAAAACGGCAGCAGCTGTGATTAAGGTCCACTAGAGAAAAGAAACCGACAGCTTCATCTTCTTACCACGCATGGTCCTGATGCACTCAAAGCCTTGGAAGTCCCACAGCTTGATGGTCATGTCTGCGGAGCAGGACGCGAGCAGTTTGCCTGTGTGGTCAAAGGAGATGTCCTGCACTGAATCTGTGTGGCCCTTCAGCGTGCGTTCAAAGTCTCCTGTTTCATAGTCCCACACCTGATGGACAAAGCAAATCACTTTGTCAACATTAAGCTTGTATACCGCTGATACACTTCATTTCATCACACACCCAAACGTTGCATCGTCTGTAGCTCTGTGTTGTTGAAATTACAGTTACAACAATAAGACGCACTGATGGCAGAAGTCAAAGGAAGCACATACTGAATGCATTTTAGAGCTTGTGGCACCTTAGAGCTGCTCATCAGGGTCACAGTTTGGCCAGAAAAAAGCTAACACGTTACTGTGCCGAGTCTGAGTGTTGCAGACGGAGCACAGTATAGAAAAGTCTACTTTTCTAGCCTGAAAGCTGCTGCGTCTCTAGCTTTAAAGCAGACAGACGATTTGTCACGAAGGGATAAACCCTTCTTGGTTCCTCTCCTGGGGTGGGGGAATTTTGGGGCAGACGGTGATGGGAGACCCCTACCATCACCTCCCCCATCCTCGTAGTTTCCTTTGCCCTCTTCCCATGAGGAAGCTACAGATGGCTGGGGGAGGTTGTCCTGGATGAATTCAGTGGTTCTCTCTCCCTCTTTTGTTGGATGTACACATTTCACACTCACACATATAACAGTACTCAGGAGCAGAGGCTAAAGCACAGCTATCCATTAACCTGTAACTCTACACTGAAAGACCGATGATTCAGACTGGCACTGATTAATAGCCTCCATTCTTTCAGTGAAAATATCGTAGATTTTTTTTAAATATCAAAGGCCGCTAATAATGTGAAGACTCTGTCCATGTGCTATTTGTGAGGAAAGCAATGAGAAAGCTCACACTTCAGTTGTTTAAATTACCCTGACATCCTGGTGGCGTACCTGAGCACACACAGAAGCATGATTTGCACGCTGTACACACATGAAAGGGTGTTATAGTTGCAAATTAAGAGAGATTTCTTACGAGCACAGCAGAAAAGGTGTCAGAGAACGTTCTGAGACGTTCCTCAGAGTGCTGTTTTTTATTTTTTTATTTTTTTTTATTTAAACCACCGTGATCATATTCAGGTGTAAAAACCCTTTTTAAAATTTTGAGTAGATTTAGTCGTTTTACAGCCCTCAGTTAACTCCTATTTTCATGTATTTTTTCCCAAACACATAATATTTTCATGTTATGGGTTTGGTTTCTTTGTTTTTTTTTTTATTTAATTTTTTACAATTTTTGCCATGCAGAGATGTTACTTAAAATAAAGGGCAAACAGGATTTGAAACAGGAAAAAAAAACAAAACAGCTTACATCCCATGAAAAGATACAAGTACAGGGGGTTTCTAACAATGTACAACCCAAGTCAAAACTCTGATTCCTGGCTGGTTAGAGCCTACCAATAACATTTCCTGAGGTGGTCTTATGATCTGTCACAACGGCTGCAGATATTGGATTATAAAAGTACCTACACAGTGAAAAGTTACCTCCGGTCAGAACTTCCTGCATATAAAACATTTTGAGGCCCACCAAAGAAGTTTTTGCCTCTCACCAAACATGTGATGGAATTATTTAACCTTTTTTCCCCTCTATTCCCCTCCGGTATAATGGAATTAAATTTAATCAAGACGTGAGAGGTAAGGAAACACAGCTCTAAAGGGCTTAATGTGTGTGTGCAGTCTGACCTCCAAAAGCCCTCCCACCATTTACTGGCCCATAGCCAGCTTTTGTTATTGTACCATTAGCTTGGTAGTTTATGGTACAAAGTTTCAACTTGCCAGTAACATCAAGCAAAGTTACTGTTAATAACTTCAATAAATGGCATTAGAAAACATTTTAAAAACAGTCTCATTAAGAAACACTGATTTACTTAATTGCATTTATTCAAGCTTTGAATAAATTTTTACCTACTATACATTTTGTCATCACCCATTTTATTTTACTGAGTGTTCAGTGCTGCTTTGGGGATTAATAAACTAAAATATCATTTAAAAAATAAACTACAAAAGCAGAAAGATATTGAGCAGTCAGCACAAATGAAAATGAAGCTGCTTACTCCAACGATGAGCAGGCTAGTCAGCATTTTAAACATCAGTCAGTACCAGCTCTGTTTGCCCATTGAGCTGTTATAGTACAGTACAGAGCTGGAGAGGTATTTGCTGGTGCATGAAGATCACAAACCACACAAGGTAACATATGCATTTGAAATCAAGGCTGCATGTTAAAATACTACGAGGTTAGGAATACCTGCTTTTATCAAAATGATGGTTAGTACATCAAGAGCAAAATTCTGATGAAGCTGGTTTCCTCTATAAATGAAAAGGTTTCTGAATCAGTTGCTATAGAGGAAGTTAACTTCTTCGAGTAGCAGCAAACAGAAATGTGACTACAGTTAATGACCACAAAAAGGTTTACTGCTTTCTTTGTGGAGATTAAACAAATAAGACAAGGTGTTAATTAGTGAGCTTTTGAGGTGCTGTGAGGCAGATTAATCTCAGGAGAGAGCGCTACCCCACACTCCACCCCACCTCACCCAGGGTCCTCATGCGAAACCAAGCTAACATCTACTGCCTCCCACATGTTAACAGACGGCCTGATTATGAGGTCAGGCAGCTGACAAGATTCTCAGTCTGGCCTTTTCTGAGTAAAGGGGTCCGTTCCTTGTTAAAAAAAAAAAAAAAAAAATTAAACACAACGGGTTTAGGAGATGAAAAGTAGGACAAATGGGGGATTCAAAGCAGGGTGCAGAGAGTGGAGGTGACAGGGAAAAGATTCGCCTGAAATCAGGGCTCAGTTTTAAGATTTGGGCCTGGGGCCTCCCTGCTCCTGAGGGAGGGACAGCTGATGGCATGGAGTCATGGTGGGGCAGCTAATGGTTTAAGTGGAAGATGAATGCGCCAGGATGCTGAGAGGAGGGGGTGCAGTGGGGGGAGCGAGTTGGAGGGCGGGGCTGGAAAAGGAAGAAGATGCCAAAACGGAGTGAGAGAGAATTCCCTGCTGCGTGGGTGTAGCCAAGGAGGAGATGTACAAATGTCTGTTATTGTCTTATGAATAAAATATACAGATAACAAACAGCTCAGCGGAGTATTGGCATTGTTCAGTGAAGCAGTGGAGAAACGCAGCTGCAAAAATAGCCCAGAGACAGAACACAGAGTTTATATAAAGGAATCCACGAATAAATACAAGACACAGAGACAGATACTCGTATAATCCAGAGTATATCTAGCAAGGAGAGTCAAAGCAGTAAAGGGAAAGCTAAGGGAAGCATCATCCAAAGAAGAGAACAAAAGGTGTTTGAGTTAAAAATGCCACCAAGCAGGCTTTAAATTAAAAGACAAAAAAAAAAAGAAGATAATTTTTAAATCTCTAATCAGGAGGAGGTTACTGCTGTAATACTCTAAAGTCAGGGTAGATTATACCACCAAGTCCAAGAATGCAGATTCTGTTCATGTGTATTTTGATCACTGGGCCAAATTACTTCTTCAGTCTCCATAAAAGCTTTTTTTTTTAAATGTTTTGACAATGAAAAAATGTAAAAAGGCCACTCAATACATGAATGCCTCTTTTCACTGCCTACAATGCAAACATATCTTGTGAAAGGAAAATGCCATGTTTAAAAAAATAATTTGTTTTTGGACACCAAAACCGTTGAAATGAAAGAATTGAACCCATCCTCTACACTTTAAAGACAGCTTACATTAAGCACAAAGTGAAAGAGCAAAACTGGACCGATAAAACAAGGTTATAAAGCAATTTTTAAACACTGATTTATGCTGCATGCATCTTTACCTCTGATATGAGGAAGCTCCCAAATCAGACACACAAACCACTCATGGAGTCATTTTTTGGGTCTTTGAAGCCATGATATACATGCAATATTGCATTTGAACATTTCTCACAAGCGTAAATGCCTGTTTTAGTCCAAACATCATGAATTAAAACATTAGCATACTCAAATATTACCCATGCAGAGCGACAGCTGTGCCATCTGTGCATGCTGGGAATAGAAGGCATCAAACACTGAATAACTGGATTTGTAGAAATTCTTCTAAAAGATGTGACACTAAACAAAATGCACATTTTCTCAACAAAGTGCACATCCACTGCTGGGATACCCATACCAGTCTACTTAACACAACTGTCTTTATTACTCTCCTTTTAAACTAAATAATTAACAGAGCTTAAAAATCCAGCTCCACTAACACAGTTTGAGACCATTTCTTAAACTTTGATTAGTACGATGCTTGAATTTAGAGACAAATATACTGAAGACAAAACTGTCAGTGTTTTTATCCCTGGAAAGCTTAAATGTTCTGAACTCATCATAAGACTCACTGGGGCCACCATCAGCAGCTATGCTGAGCAGAACAACAAACATCAGTAGATCAGGGTTATTGGATCATGTGCAAAGGGAGAGCACAGTCCTGCAGGGCTCCATTAAAAACTTCAAAAGTTATTTAGACTGTTATGTGCAACCTGAGCCCCGAGACAAATTTGTCAGTGAAATCACCTACTGCAGATTTTATCTGGAAACTCTTGGCTCTTCGACTTGAAACCAGCAGGACTGACCTTTATTGTTGCGTCCTCAGAGGCTGACACCATGACGCTGAAGACGGGGTGGAAAATTACACGGGTGACCGGACTGCGGTGGCCACTCAGCGCATACTTTTCTGGTGGGCGTGGGATCCACTCTTTGGGGTCACGCTTCTGAGTAACGGGCCCACCCAGAGTGAGCTCATCTTTAGCTTCGTTTAGTTTGGATTCAAGCTCCATCACCTAGCCAGAGAGCACAGGGACAAAAGCTGGTGAAGCATATTGAAATGTGCATTTAGGAGATACGGGAGAAGGATCATGGATTCACGAGACTATTGTTTGTGTTTAAGTTAGTATTTTACATCAACAGTGGTGTCATTGCTTTGTTTGACAGACTTCATTTCAGTGTTAACAACTGCTTGAGCACCAATATCACGAACCTTTCACAAGACTACAATCCCCACAAGCTTTCTTTGAGGAGGGAAAAAAAAAACCCTCACAAACCTTCTTTTGTAATCTGATGACTGAGGTCCATTTTTTTTCCAAAAGGCCAGCGTACTTCTTATCCAGTTCTTCATTCTGGGGAGAAAAGTGTGAGGGGGGTATCAGAAAAACTGGCAAAGAAAGTCAAAATCGTGGGCTTAGCATAATCGGTGAGGAGCATGTTGTGTGTGTGCGCGTGTCAAGGGTGGGTAGGGGCATAGTGAGATCTGGCTATAGTTAGAAAAAAGAAAAAACAAAACAAACAACAACAAAAAAAACCCAAAAAGGTGTGTGTGTGTGTGTGGGGGGGGATTATTTACACACCCTTCACAGGCCAAAACCAACTGCAGGACACTGCCAACCTACTGTATGACAAACACACACACACGCGCGCGCGCGCACACACACACACACGCGCGCGCACACACACACGCGCGCGCGCGCACACACACACACACACACACGCGCGCACACACACACACACACGCGCGCGCACACACACACACCCCAAGTCCAAATCCTCCTCACACAAGCTAATCTCCTGCAGACAAGAAAGGCTTACAGCCTCACACCCGGTCCTGGAAGCAGTGGTAGAAGTTAACTTGTGGCAGACTGAAGCCTGATTCCACCTGCAGGCTTATTCCTCGAATTGGACTCTACCTTTTACGTAACTGGCTTCATGGCACAAACAGGCAACGGAGGAAACAAAACACTGTAGTGTCGCTACATATGCACCAAAGGTTAAATACCATATATGTAGAGGTTGACAGTCTCACAGAGCATGTCTTTAAAAATCTTTATTAGAAAGGCCAGCAGTGGTATGACTGAAATAGGCGGCTTGTGGCAGAGATGAGGTGCAGACCAACCAGGGATTTATTCACCACACACAACAAAATAAATTATGTTGGCCCAGTGGTGGCACGTGGTTCCAGCAGCACTCTTTGATGCTAATTACCAGCGTTTTATAGACTGCTACCAATTAACCCACAAGCCTTACCATTTTATAGGATTACATACAGCAATAAACAAACTTATCACAGCTTACCTAATAGCCTTATGAATTTTCTACAAATTACATCAAGTAAATGTTAAAAATACTATTTTCTGCAATAATTTTGTTTGAAAACATCAAACAATAAAACATGACACACCCCTTTGAGTGTATTCTCTTATACACATAGTGTCAAAGTTAGCTCTGTGCAAATACATCCTGTTTATCAAAGTAACGATGCATAGGGTCATTAAATGCCTTTAAAAAAAATAATAACAATAAAAAAATAAAAAAATCACTCTCATGACCTTCAGTTACACTAGTCAAAGAAAATCAACAAATCTTTGCGATAAAAACTGAAATCGAGTAATATTTGACATAAACTAAGGATTAACTTAGAACTAAAAATAAGTGTGGACAAAGCTTCAAGTTACTGCAATACAACTAAAAATTTAACTCTTAAAATGAATGAAAATAACAGTGAAACAAAAACAAACAACAAGCAAACAGCATGCTTTAGTGCACGTTTAGAGAGACTGGGATGTCTGTGAGACATGAAGTGTTGTGTTTGTATTATTAATGTAAGAAGTTAGAAACAAGTATCATATCCGTGGAGAAAAAACCCCCAAACAAAACAAAACACCACCCGCATTCTAAAAATAAGAAAAACCCCAAACTAACAAAAAAACCACACAAAACTAAACTGAAACAGGCAAACTTACTCTAGAAACTAAAGGGGGAAAAAACTAATCAAAATGCATAACCATAATAATAACCAAGCAGAGCATTTTATCTTTTTTTCTGAAATATTATTTAAAGTGTATTTAAGTATATGCTAAAGTAAATCTGAAGTGTTGCTTTGTGTTGCCTCGCTCTATAAACAATGCAACAGTTTTGGAGGACTCTATGCACATCCATGCCTTTAGGGCGCAAGTACCAAAGCATCAAAAACCCACACTGACAGACAGCCACGGGTGTCAGTGAGGGAGAAAATTAGCAGTGCGCTCCAATTTCACAGCCCCCTACTCAGCCGTGTCTGTTTCCAGACATCCTGGAGGTGTGGAGAGCTGCAGGTGATGTCGAAGCCTATATTTAACACGTTTCAGTGGCAAGAGGTGATTCCTCAGGGCTACAGGAGGTGTTAACAAGAAAGAGAGACAAAGACATGTACGGAGCCCTGTGAAGAAATCGAGCAGATCTATCTCAGATGGACTGAGTGGGGGAACCCAGTTTGGACAAGTCTGCAATCATCTAATCTGCCATCTGCCTGGACAACACACACACACACACACACACACACACACACACTGAGTGCCAGACTTCACTTCTGCCTACCAGCCAATTGGCAGTGGCTAATAAAAAGGCGTGCACATGTTTATCTGTGCATGCAGGTATGTATACTTTCCTTCAAAAAGGCAAGAAAATACTGGAGCATGACCTACATTAATTATTCCTACCAGTGCACTCAGTCTGTCATGACATTAACTTTAAACTGCTTCTCAAACATCCACAAAGAGCCACACCGAGGAACACTTAATTCACCAATAAGAACAAAACCCAACCACACTTTAAACGCATTAAAAGAAAAAAGGTAACATACTTAACAGTCCTAAAAAAAACAATAAAATGTTGTTGTTTTTTTAAATGCTTCATCTGTTTAGCCGAGTCCCGTCAAGGTGTGTGTGGCCGATACCCAAAAGGCTGCACCAATCCCTCTGTGCCATTCATCCATTATTCACCCTGCTTCCAAAGGCCTGTCACGTGGAGATCAAGTGGGAGAATGACAGATGAAGACACAGAAGAGAGGGGAGTGTGGTGTCATGTGAAGGCAATGGAAAAGAAAAGGTGCCACAAGGCAGAAGAGCAAGAGTGAGATGAGAAACGCTCTCAGGTGAAGAGAGCTTTAAACAAATAAGCAATAACATGGCAAACACTACACAATAAGCTCTAAAGGGCACATATTTTATTTTAGGCTCCTTACTACACTCCGTATTATGTGGAAAAAAAGATGAATGAGTTTTAAATGACAACTAACACAGGTGACTGACTGGTGTTTATTGATTTAACCTACAATAAAATGACAATTACTCAAAGTCATACTTTTCTTGTGGTTCATGTTGCTAATTTTAAGTTACTGAACACCCCAGACTGAAGATGCTTGACCTTTTCAACACGCACCCCTAAATCCAGCCAAGCAGTGAAGTCCCACCTCTTCCACTGTGAGTGCTGGATTCACATTTCTTAATTACATTAGATGTTTGGTATTTTTGTCCAAATGCATACATTATAAATAAATAAAACAACATTACAATTCACACCTGTCTAAAACAATGTCAACATAAACTGAACTTTATGTCTGGTTTGTTTTATGCATTGCTCCTAATGCTATAGCTACACCAGAAAATTCACACTAAGCAAGAAGAGGAAAGGCACATCGAGGAAAAGAACATGACCCAGATGTTGTTTTTAGGGGCTGACACAAAAGAAAAAAATGTAAGTGTAAGTGCGGCACCACTAACTCTCCACATTCCATGAGTGTCCAAAACACTCAATATAAGCAACATAAAAATAAGACTCCAGGGCCCAACATTTGTGATAGGTGTGCCTAATAAAATGGTGACAGAAGGAATTAATACATTCATATTTCATCAGAAAGGAGAACTATTAATGTTTTTTTTTCAAAGTATATATGTTAATATATATTAATTTAAATTAAAAAAGGCTTGCAGCACAAGCCACACCAATCAGACAGAGCATCCTGACCAGGAGCAGGTGCTCCAGGTCACACTCCTGAACATACTGACAAAAATGTTCATGATGGGAAATAAAGTGGAAATCAACACCTACTGTTTGTTTAAATTGGTCTGATTGGCTGTGTGGATGTATGTGTCTGTCCTTAATCTACTCACATTATCCAATTCCGCCTCCTTCTTGAAGGTGGAGTATGCTTCTTCATATCCATTGGAACGTAGATAATCGGCTATGGCTCGATTTCTGGAAAACAGACAAAGAGGAACCATAATTAGTCGTTCCTGATTAGCAGACAAGATAGTAGTTAAGCTGCCACCAGAAACGACGATGCAAGTAATGAAGCTGCATTCAACAGGGTGAAACAAAGACAGAAAAATCATCAGGTTCAGGAAACGTGCCAGACAAAGACACTTTATATGCTTTTCACACTCCCAGACTGTTATCATACTATATAATAATAAAAATGCTTACTTAACACTACCAATAGAAAAATACACACTCTCCTCACTCACTCTTACACTCACACCCACCCCTCTCCACCCATCTGACAAAAATTGAGAACATATCTGTCTGGCTTCTATAATGAGCTCTTGTTGCTGTGGGCAAATAATGGGAATGGACGACTCCCCCGTCGTGTACATATAGGGAAAATGAAAGCCAGTGTACATCCCACCATCACCTACTTGCACAGAGAAGGAAAACAGAGAGAAATCATGGAGGTGGGAAGGAATAACCCCTGTGACCTCTACGAGCTTCTGGCTGTTGTTATTTTAAAAACAGTCGATCTCCTGAGTTTAAGAACCAAATCTGCAGATGTTCAAAGACACCAGATCTTTTCAGCAAGACGGCACAAAAGGTGGTGTGAGGATGGTGACAGCAGTGCACAACAGTCCTACTATTTCAAATATGTGAAGAGAGATGGCTAGATAGGAAAGACAATAGAGTAGTGAGGCAGAGCAGGGACAGAGGAAGCTACCTTCATTCTTCCTGTTTTTGTCTTCTAGGGAAACCCAAAGACCCCTGTGGGGCACACGGCAAACGTACACATGCACACACGCACGCACGTCTGGTTCATGACTGCAGCCTCAGCAGCAGTTCAATTTACCAAGAGTTATTAATGAGGTTCAAGTCAGTATCAAACAGTTCACCTTTTTATTTTCCACCTAATTAGACTCTCAGGAGGGTGCACAACAAAAGTGGATTATATATTTAAATTCTTCCACTTGGTGATTTTGCAATTTCAATTATAATTTGAGCCTGAGCATAATTTAATGTTCTTGTGGCAACTACCAGTTTAACTGCGACAAAGCAATTTGATAATGTTTTAATCAGACCTTCATTTATTATCCAGTACAGCTCCACTTACAATGTGGACACTGCCATGCAGGTGTTTCATTGTGTTTTACTATTGAGGTGCTGTACAGACATTTGATTCACTACTGAATAAATAGTCACTGCTTGTCTGACCCATTCACCGAAGTTTCCCACATACTCATGTTTGGTTTGTGTGTGCACTTGTACTTGGTTGATGAGTGCATGACTACATGAATGTTCTTCACCTGGTGGAGGTGAAGAAGCCTCAGCCAAACTCTAAACCATCAGCAAGCCTGCTCTCTTCAGCATTAAACTGGGAACTGCGGACATTTTTGAGCAAGCAGCTGAAGTTCCCAGACCATGTGACACCAACCTTCTTGAGGCCAGGTGTTTTACACACACAAGCTTCTTCCAAGCAGGTCCTTCTATTTAGCCTCACAGTTTCCCAAGAATATTGCATGGAAAAAGCAAACGAATGCATATGGCTGAAGTACTGAGAACTGACAAATCAGTGCCGGAGGAGCGGCTGGAGAATGTACTGTGAGCCCATAGAAGTGGGATGCTGATGTTTAGCTGCCTGCTCCCTTTGTAAGACCTAGACCTTTTTTGGCATCAGAGGTGCTGCAAAGGTGAAGGCCATCAAATCTGTACAAAGGGCCCCCAGGTGAATTTGAATCAAAAGGTCCAATGGTGGGTCAATGCTGCTGGGAAACAAGTCTGGGCCTGATTAATCCTGGCTGGGTCACCTTAGCAAGGGGAGACCAGAAACCCCCGATGATCTCAGGATAGAACAGCAATGTGTCCCACCACATCTATGAATGCATCTAGAAACCATCACTGCTAGACCTCAAATTCTAAAGACACAAATTTCCATTATACTGTGTTCAATAAGCCTGTCCATTTAAAGTTTGACTTTGCAAGCATAAATTAGAAGAACTGATCAGCTTCTATTGCTACAATTTTTTCAAGTATTTTTTCATTAATAGCATATGTTATATTTATATTAACTGAATTGCCCACCTAAACTCAATGAGCAACAAAAAAAAGCGCAAAGCTCATGATCAGGCAAGTGGCAAGGCAAGTTTATTTATTTAGCACCTTTCAAACACTGAAATCACTAAATGTGCTTTCTAAGATTTGGGGGGGGGGGAGAGAGAGACCTTTCTTCAGGGTCAATTTGGATTTGTGTTTTCTTAAACCTTTTCCAGCTCCACCTTCAGTCTCATATCACCTACCTACCAAACCAAACAAAGACCAATATAAAACTGAACCGCCTTAAAAAGAAATGCAAATTTCTTTAAACTTATATACAATATTTTCTGGGTCCTCCTGCTCCCTTGGACACCATTTATGCCAGGAGATGCCAGACAAGCTGTCAGGCAGGCGCTGCTTTGAGGTGCCAATGTGACGGGGGTGTGGGGGGGTACAATCTGTCAGCCCAGCCTGTGCCCCCTGCACCCTCTCGGTCAGGGTTGAGCACAGAAACCCGCTTCTCTCTGCCCAC
The DNA here is from genome assembly GCF_965226115.1 of Aulonocara stuartgranti. Lineage (NCBI taxonomy): Eukaryota > Metazoa > Chordata > Actinopteri > Cichliformes > Cichlidae > Aulonocara > Aulonocara stuartgranti. The sequence goes on from NC_138950.1 coordinate 20,088,882, forward strand.
CAGAATCCTTGTGACAACAGGCCCAGACCTTATTAAGGCTCAAGGTTAGCAGGAGGTTATCTACTCCTCTGACAGCCTGTTCAAAGCCTAGAAGACAACCAAAGGGAGGGGGGAAGCACAAAGTCTTGAGTATATAAGCAGGTGAGGAGGAGAAGGAGCTGAGGCACAGAGGATGCCTTTGATATGGTGATTGATGTATCCATGATCTCTATCGCACCACAAGAAGGTGCAGAAGGTCACTTATTTATATGTAAACCATCTGGTGGAGCAGGACTGTGCATTTGACGTTCCACACAAATCTCTGGCAATTATGAAAAGACTTTTGTCTTTAGCAATGGTGCTCTCATTCAGACCTTTGTAGAGTGGAGTGAGTGGGTCTAAAGGAATTAGGTCTCCTGCATTTATAGCAAAGCATCACACTTTCCAAAAGGGTGCAGCTACATTAGTTGATCTTAAGACGAAAATAATGGAAATACAGACTTTCGTCAGCAAGACTAGTGAAATCAATTTAGCTGTTAACAAACACTTCAGTTTCAGATTATTCTTTAAAGTTTTACAAACACACAATATTTAAAATATTAATTTATTGTGTTAAATGATCATGATCAATATTGGAGCAGGATATCTCGGAAAAAAAAAAAAAAAAAGAATGACAAATAACTAAGAACAAACAGCTACACAGCCAGACGAATGAACAAAGGGAGGGATGACACACACACACCCACACACACACACACACACACACACACACACAATCAGAAGTGGTCAACAGAGAGCCACACTGCTCAAATCAGTCATTGACATAGGGGATGCAGAGCTGACGGCTGCCACTTCACACTGGATGTGCCAAATTAAAAAAAAAAAAAAGAAAGAAACAAAACAAAACGAGTCTTTAACCATCTATAATCCTCATGACTGTGATGAAAAGAGAATGGGGGAGAGAGAAAAAAAAAATGGGGAGGTGTACAAATATCAACAGAAGGAGAACAGAGTTTCCATGGTTACAAGCAGCCCACAGCTAGATGACTCGATAAGGAGACAGTGAGAAAGAGGGCAGGGCGAGTAACGTGGCCAGCCAGGCCAGAGAGAAGTGAGGAACAAGAACAATAGATGGCCTGAAAGCCTGCACTGGAAGTCCCTGCTTCAGTGAGATCTCCGTGATGACATCAGGGGATGAAATACGAGATTAATCACTCAAACTATTCAGAAACTCTCACACCAGCATCTGCTTACAAGTGTTAGCAATCTAGTGTCATTAAGCAAAAGCCTACGCAAGCCTCACGTGGGTTATAATACTAGCATGCTTCATCAGACCTCTACGCTTTCTTAGGCGCTACAAACGCTTGATGGTCCCAGAAGAAAAGCCTGTGATGCAGAGAAGAAAAACAGGGATGAGAGGAGGAAGAGATGCATGACCTCATCCTTCTGAGAAGAGAGGGAGTCAGGCATCCAGCTCGTCTGCCAGTGACATCACTTCCTCGCAGTTCCCACTCCACTTTTGCTTCCTTTTAGAAATGAGAAGCACGAACACAGCCTCCCCTGAAGCTAAACTAAATCAAACAAATAAAGCAGATTGTTCAATTACCCAATATTTATTGCTCTCATTTAATATTTTTATTAAAGATTTATAACACCGCTGTCAGCATACTAACTAAATAATACTGCACAGAAAGATTGTCGCTCAGGTTTTAAATGAAAAATGCTGGTCTATGAGCCCAACATTAACTTCGCCATGCAGTACGCTGGACGTTAGCAGGACAGCCAAAACAATAACAAACCAACAGGAAAGAAAGAGCAGTTTGGGGGTATTTCCCAGCTCCTCTAGACAAACAACTTTTCTTTGTTTGCTAGCTTTTCACTTGACTGCAAACAGTAGTCAAATTACACAACGTGACTAAAGTCTCCTCACTTGTTTAGCTTCATTTGAGACATTATATCAAGGTTGTTGGTAAAGTGCAATGCTGGTTGGGAAGCTTTTATTATACCCATTAGCGCTACACATGATGTGAATGTGCAGGAAAAGGAGAAAGCAATATGACTGTAAAGTAGGGCAGGGCAATATGGCCAAAAATATTTATCACAATATATATTTTAAAATTTGCAATAATGATATAACTGATGATATAATTGACGCGAGACAAAATACTTTACAACTCCACAACTTTATTAGTGCAAAAAAAAAAAACAAAAAAAAAAACCATCAGTGTATTTTCACTTAAACAAGCAGCTGTTTTTTTATGTGCATTAAAGCTATACACAAATTTAACAGTGGAAATGCAAATTCCTTGCTGACAGTTTAACCAAAAGGCATTTCCAGTGGAAATGGGCCGACATCTCCTGAGCATAACCATGTATAATATCCACAAAACTTAAAAAGAGGTTTTACACACAATACGGTAATATTATGTTGAAGCACAGTACGTATTACTCCGCGAGGCTCCGCCTACGATAGCCGTAATGCTCCGACAATCCATCAAGCGGTGCGGGTTTGTAGCTTAGCAAAGTTCTGTTGTTAATTCTGGCTCCTGATTTTTCAGATCAGACTAATGTTCTTTAGATTATTAACTAGTTTAGTATGAAAAACTGAACGCAACACTCCATAAAGCACGTCATATATAAATGTGTGGCTATCATTTAATTTATTGACATGCCCAGTGATTACAGCAGAGCATAGAAATTAATCAGCCAACAAACACCCTCTTGTTAAGGCACAGATTAGAATACATTTAACCTACAATGCACCACACACTACACAGCAGCTCCATTAGCTACAGCTGGTTGAACAGGATGTTGCCCCCCTGCTGTATAACCACAAAAAACCCTCACAAAGGAATATTTCCATTTCTGTCTACGGGCCCGTTTGCATTTCAAGACTCCTGATAAATATTTAACAGACCACAGCTCAGGTCTACACTCTGAAAAATATCTTAGCATATTCAAAATTCACTTTACCCTGGATTTCATATTGCAATGTTATGTTCTTCAAAAGACAGCACAGCTCTTTGCTATGTGCATCTCAACTAACGCTGCATCTCAACTGGACTTTTTCTGGCATTCTGACTGCTACTAAAGGTGAAAGAGGCTGTGTCAGTGGTTGGTTTGTCTGATGATGATCACTGTGCAAACAGCAAAGACATTGGTTGCATCACCACACAGCACTGCCCTGTTTTTTATGATTAGTGTTTATATTAAACAATAAGGCTGCGGGCAATTAGCAACATGAAACAGAATTGCAGCAGTGGTCTAAATTTGCCTTTAATATTAAATGAGGTGATAACTTCTCAGTGAGAACTTTAACTAAATAAATAAATAACAAGATTGCATAACTTCCCAGCTAAATCTAGCTCTATGAAAATCGCTCTATTCCTCTTACTTGACTGATAAAGAGCTCTGGGCTTTGGTTGGCACCTTCAGGCAATCACCACCCTTGTTTTTCCAGAAGCAGGGCTTTGTCTGTCATAGAAAGCTTTTCAGACCACCTAAGGGTTTTTGTTTTAAACCAAGTAAACACAATAAGACATCTATCTATCAACATAAAAACAACAAGCACATATATAAATATAGAGCCTATATACAACATATTAATGGCTTCAACTTTAAAGAGGATAAAAAGGTCAAACAAAGAAGAGAAAACACTCCAATCGGGTAAACTCCCCCCTCTCCAAGTCTGCAGTGAGCAAATACCAGTAACACCGACATGCAGGTGCAAAGATAAACAACTTGCACATGAAGATGTATGCACATGCATGAAATGTGCTCCCAAAAGTGATTTAGTTTATCACTTTCCATGTTGCCTTTAATACTTATATTCGATTCACACTAACTTGAACACTATATTAAAGACTGTTTGGCTATACCTCATTCTGTTCTGTAAAGGTCTACTTTTTCCTTCAACACACAGACAGGGGTAACCATTTCAAAGAAAGGACCAGTGTTGGGAACACTGCTCTGCTGGGTGTGACTGTGGGGCAACAGCACAACGTATATACGTCAAGGGATCAAACGCAAGTGAAAAAACCCAAAAAAGCCAATAAGGGCTTTGAGCTTTGTTTCATAACTACAATGAAGACAGTAGCTGAAAAAACATGATTCAACACAACTACTACTATTAGTACTTACAATTTCTTTAAAATAATAATCCATCCTCCCCAAACCTAAAATGGTAAGGCCTCTGAAAGTCAGGGAAACCCCAGAGAAAAGCCCCCAAAGGCAGAAATACCCCTTGACAGATTTCCATCTTTGTCATCACAAAGCCTCTGAGAAGGATGATGATCACAATGCAGTCAGCGTGAGTGTGAAACAGGTAGGGGAATGGTTTTTTTGTGGGGATTATCATTTAAGCCATGAGAAAAATCCAAGGAGAAAAACCCCACTATACTGGAATTCAGAAAAGAAGAAGGTTCTAACATCATTCTATATTTATCTATTTATTTTAAGTAAATGTCGACTTTAGACATTGACTTTCCTTTGTGCGTTTCTGTGGGTGTGTAGAAGCAGATGGCTTTTAAGATCAAAAGCAGCATGGGTGTGGAAACCAGGTGTCTATGTTAAAATAAGAAAACAAAAGCAGGGTTTTTTTTCTTCTATAATGGGTGTGGCATATACACATTTTCTGTCAAACAGCGATGGAGTTTTGTTGACTGAGCTGAAGCCAAAGTCAAACTTTCTTTAATCCAGTGAGGCTGTGCATAATTCATCCTTGGATAAACACAGAATAAAGCCAGACACAACATAGGTGACAGAGACACACATGGCACTTAGAGAGCCCTCCATTTAAATCTATGGGAGAATTCTGGTGGTAGAGGTCTTGAGCCACAAATCTGTCTTACTTAGGAATGTACCTTGGATTTGAATAATTATTATACTACTAATAAATATGATGCATTATGAAAACGCACTGAGAAAGGTCTGGCTGAAATGAAATACAAGTAATGAGGAAACCAGGGAGGGACTATAAAGAAAATTAATGCTGACTCTCGACAGTAAAAGTCTAGGTAAACTAAACCACTGGAAACTCCAATGAGCAACCGATCGAGGTTTCAACCAACTGAAACTGTCTTAACTAGCTTAATTGATAAGAGATGATGGTCCACAAAACAAGGAGTGCTGTCATGCCAGCGCAAAAATCTGATTGACACACCCGTGCACCAAACTGTGTTCAGTTCCCTGAGAACCAAAAGAGAGGCTGGAGAACCTCCTGCTCACTACTACCACCACCATGGAGGGGAGAGGAAGAAAGAGAAAAATAAATAAATAAATAAATAAATAAATAAATAAATATCTGTCACGCTCAACACTTATCTACTAGCAAAATACAACTTCTCTGGACCCAACTTGGGGAGAACGAATGCAATAAGTTCAATTAATGAAAAAGGAAGGACCTTTGACTTATAAGCCACAAATCTGTACAGTAACACTTAAAACTGACAAAAAGTGCAAAGGCTAACTGATTTAAGCGACACGCAATCAATCTGAACCTCTCGTTTAGCTTGCACAGCTATGTTTAAATATGCACCCTCTAAATTATTCGTAGTCATGTGATGTTGCCCATTGGTTTGCGAGGCTCCATCTGAAACGCATACTGTGCATTTTGACTGTCACCAAACCAGACATGACAAGCACAGTGGTGGATATCAGAAGGTAAAAAGGTAACCTGCCGTGAACCCTATCACCTTACCTGCCTAGTAAATTAGTTGCCAAGCAGGAATGTTTCTGGAAACTAAATTACTCAACAATTAAACAACAGGATACAGATCAGACTGATTAATCAAAAAGTGACAACACACTGAAACATTGGTGACAACTAGCAAGGGCAGCAATATCAACTGGACTAGTCATGCACATCTTCAGCAGGGAATCTTTGAAAGGCCTATGACATCACCTACATAACTGGCTGATGTCATTGATTGTGTTGGTGCATTATGTGTTAACTGCTGTGTGGTCATTCGTGATGTGTGTGAATGTTAGAAAGTGCTTACATGTAGAAAAAAAAGTGCTTGAATGACAGGTGAATGAAACATGTTATATGAAAAAAGGCAATGATAAGAAAAGGGAATATCGCAATAGAATATGGGTAAAACGTGCATGCGCAGTGCCTTTGTTTTCATACGCACATGGCGGAAAAAGCATGGCGGTGGCAGAGAATGAGAAGGGCGAAAGCGGATCGTTAAATAAAACAGATGAACCAGAATTGGTTTGTAAAAATGGTGCAACTTCAGTGATGTTGAACTGGTTTGGTTTTTGTCCGTCAGATACACATGAAAGCACAATTTGTGGTAGTGCATGCTAGCGGGCCGTCATTATTACAGTGTTTTTTGGAAAATAAGGTGTACTTAAAATCCTTTAATTTTCTGAAAAATCGACAGTGCCCCTTATAATCCGGTGCACCTTATGTATGAATTCTGGTTGTGCTTACTGACCTCAAACCGATTTTATGTGGTACACGGTGCTCAAAAATCTGTCAAAAAATGTTTTAGTACGACTAAGCTACAAACCCGTACCGCATGATGGATTGCCGGAGCATTACAGCTACTGTAGTCAGGAGCCTCGCGAAGTAATACGTACTGTGCTTCAACATAATATTACCGTATTGTGTGTGTATAACCACTTTTTAAGTTTTGTGGATATTATACATGGTTATGCTCAGGAGATGTCGGCCCATTTCCACTGGAAATGCCTTTTGGTTAAACTGTCAGCAAGGAATTTGCATTTCCACTGTTAAAATTTTGTATAGCTTTAACCCACATAAAAAAAACAGCTGCTTGTTTAAGTTAAAAATACACTGATGGGGTTCTTTTGCACTAATAAAGTTGTGGAGTTGTAAAGTATTTTGTCTTGTGTCAATTATATCATCAGTTATATAGTTATCGGAAATTTTAAAATATATATCGTGATAAATATTTTTGGCTATGCATAAGTAGAATGGAAAAATCGCTGTATAAGAACCAGTCCATTTACCACAGTCTACAAAATAAAGACCATGTTTTATCAAAAAGTTTTACTCTCAAATGAGCCATTTTTAAAAATCACTACAACAGCGGATCATTTTAAAAGCTTTCCATAATCTAACAAAGCAATGTGCTTTCATAATTCCTTGTCTTTATTACAGAAAAGCAGCAGACTTGCTGCTGAACATTTACATTATATCCAAACTACTATATATTTTTTTTGTCCGTGGTTCAGCTTTTCAAAGTGAAGCCAAAACACAAGCAGGAGTCATTGGATAACTGAGTTTATTTGAATGAGGGTGAACACTGGGACTTAGAGGACTAGTATCTTGACAGGTAAACATGATCTAAGTCCTGTTAATGATCAAACTGAGCCACGGTGAACTCTTTATACCACAGTTCTGACTGCCTGTGGCAGTTATCTCCATATCTTTGAATTTCATCTGTTATGTCACCACATTTATAGACAAGGGCATGGTGGAAAAAGAACAAAAAATAAAATCACATGCACCATCTTGTTGCCCAAGACATGGAGTTGGTTTTTTTTTTTTTTTAATAAAGAAAAGAGTTCAAAAGCAAAGGCCCATTTGCACATAAGTGCCTCCGAGGTCTTTCAGGGGAGCAGATAGTTTGTGTTCTGTATCTATTTTTGCTACACGCTGCTGGGGATAAGTCTCCTGACCCTGGAAAGGAACACAAACGGGCTTTTCAGTGGCAGCAAAAAAAAAAAAAAAAAAAGAAAAGACAAAGAAAATAAGTTGTGAAGATGCTGCGCAATCACGGCATCTGACTATGGTGCTGACAAAGATTATTCCTCTTAAAAAAAAAAGAGGAATAATGTGCAAAAATATTTCTTCAAGAAAACAGACTGTAAAGCTGCGCTTTTACTGCCCCCCAGTCGATTGGTTACTTTTAACAGTTCAACCGTGAAAAAGAGGGAAGAAGATGCTTGAATGCTATGGGAACTAAATTTATTGGGTTGGTGCCTAATGCTAAACAGGGCTGTGGCAAAGAAAGGAGGGGGCCCAATGAAAAATTAGTGTGAAGAGCAGACAATCAGCCGGTCACTGTTCCCATTACCGCCTTGTTTGGATTCAAAACAGGCCATTTGGTTTCCAAGCAGGCTTCGCAAAATGAGAAAGTCAGCTGGGAAATGACATCTTAAGGGCACTGCATGAGAGCACTATCTGAGCCAAGCAACATCACTAACAAATGTGATTCGTTGATGCTTGAATGAGACTCAGGGGGTCCCTCAACGGTTTCCTGTATACCACTGGGGGTAGAAACTTGTGCAACAGAGAGAAAGGGGAAAAAAAAGAAAGAGGGATTTTTGTTTTGTTTTGGTTGGGGGGGGGGTCCTGCCAGCTTAATTTGAATAGCAAATAGCACGAAAGATTAGCATTCCAATGGAGCTCTCCATACCAACGGACCCCTCCCACAGCACTAATCACAGAGAAAGACTGAGGAATGCTGAGAGCCTTGTCACATGCAGTGAGGCATTTTTTCAATGACAGTGCAACAAGGTCTTCACCTCATTGAAAGACAAAGGAAAATCTGTGGCTCTAACATAGTAATTCCATCACCAAAGATGTAACTTGGAAGCTAGAACTAGCCTGCCAAAGGGTCCAGTTTGGCCTAGTGTTTCTGGTAGGCCCTACAATTTATGATTTTTATAAAATCTTGGTTATGGCTGAGGGGAAATTTTCAGAATGTGCCCATTTACTCTTTAAGAGAAAAATATTGAGTGGATGGTGTTCTATCATAGGGCTGTTTGATCTAACGATATATATCGGATGACGATATAAAAACGTCTATCGTTTCATTTTACGCTATCTTTTGTTTCGTGGTGTCGCAAAATAAACTGTTTACGGCAATATTTTTTCATCGTTTTGATGGTCACTGTGGTGGCTATATTAATTTCTTAAAGTTCTCTCTTTCTCTTATATTTAATATAACCACACTACGGACGGGCAAGTGCCTGTTTTTATGCGTTGTCGTTAGCAACAACCACGGTAAAACCATCGTAAAACCACCCGTTTGTTTATTTTTCCACATAAACCTTTCACAATAAAGCTCAAGATCCTGTTGACTTTTCAAAATAAACTGAATCACATGAAAGAGTATGCAGAGTATTTACGGATGAGAAGCAAAAAAGAGCCGTCAGGTGCTAAAAAATAAACCTTAGACTCAAACGTTAGAACAGGCTTTTCCCCGCAGCACGCTGTGTAATAAATACTCAAAGAAAATGGCGGCCGTTACAACTTATGTCTAAAAATGTATAGTTTCATGCATCTGTTAAAACACTCGACTCCAGGTACAGGTCAGGTTACATTTTTGTGATTTATATCGTTATCGGGACAATAGACGTCTTGTATCGGGATATGAGATTTTGGTCATGTCGCACAGCCCTATTCTATCATATATTATTTTACAATGGGTTCTATCACTTGGCGCAATAAAGCAAGTTAGACACTCCTGACTTGCACAGATATGGATATTTTTTCCACAACTAAAGCTCAGGAAGATGATCTCAACGCCTGCTCATGACCTTCCATCTCACACTGAGATGCCTTAACATTTTATCCCTGCCTGAGGTGCTAATTACCAAGCCCAGACTGCAGCTCCTCTCACTCTTCCCATCTCCCTATATTCTACTCAGCACATGAGCAGACATGTCTTTGTCTGTGTGCCACATCGCTGCCAATGACGCTATGTTGGGTGCATGATTTCTCTGTGGAATCACTTCTCACAGCGAGCAGAACGCAAATATACAAACTCTTTGGATCTCCGTGTATGTACTGTGGGCCAAAGGTGGCAGTCTAAGCTTTTCTAAGGTCACATCGGGCAGGGGTAGGCAGCAGAGGTGGTCGATCAATAAATTTGTGCTTCAGGCCTCAGGGGAGCTTAGAAACCTTTAACCATTTATTGATTAATCTTGACAGGTTACCGAGGGGAGAAACATTTACTAAATTTAACCATTTAAACTGAATCCTGTAGTCAATACACATCCTTCCCTGGAAGTAAACAGTCTACAACCACAACAAAGGACATTTGTCTCAGGATTTTTTTTTTTTTTAACCATTTTAAAAATATCAGTGTCTTTTGCTTTGGGACAGGTGAACGAATGAAGCTCAAATGTAGCCAGCTCACACCAACACCATTTGTCGGGGTATTTGGCATTATAACTTGCACTCATGTGATTAGGTATCAGAATAAAGAGCTGCCATAACCCCTTTGCTAAATGCAATCACTGCACCGAAATATGAGCAGGTTGTGGTCGTACTGGGCAGCTGTTCAAGAGCGCAGACTACAAAGCAATTTCAGCATACCCAGGATATCTTTTTCTTATCTGGATTCTGCATGAGCTTGTTAGGTCTGCAGCGCAAGTTACCAATGGAAATGGTAACCTGCCCTGAAAATCCTAAGCACCACATCCTGCTCTGTAGTAAGAGCCACATGAGTATGAAACGCGTCTGATCACATAATGGCAACAAACAAACCATAGCGCGGAAATCCGTAAGTTTCAAATCTGAAAGCTGTTCTGGAAACTTACAGTTCATCTCTCTGACGTTGTGACAGCACCATCGTGACGGGGCAGTGTGGGCGGAGCCGGATTTTATTTATTTAAAAAAAAAAAAAAGAAAGAAAAAAAAGAAGGTGATTCCTGTGCAGCCGCTGCGCTCTCCTCGGTCAGGAGATGAGCTGTGCTGATCCAAGCAACACAGATTAGGTCAGGTGGTGTACTCCAATGACAGGTTAGTTTTGCCCAGACTGAGACTCAGATTAAGAGAAGAGGGTCGCAGGAATCTGCCCCCCGAAAGCTGGCTGACTCCGGGGAGAAGAAATGGAGAGCCTGCAGACCAGTCACCAGCTGAGTGTATGCTGCATCTGCAGGGGAGAGAAAAAGAGAAAGTCAGCATTAGGTATGCATGACAGATAACATGTAGAGTGTTCTGCACCAGTTTAGCAAAGACACTGTCAGCGATGATGGAAAAAAACTGAACAATAAAGCAAAAAAATCATTGTATAAACTGCTCATTCATTCGATTTTTTTATTTGTTTACTTTTAAATATTTTCATCCACTTCTGTTATCTCTCTGCACAATCCGTCATGGCACAACTCTTGTCTGCTCTTCAAGCGAATGCCTCTCCGTTGACATACAAGAGCTGACCCACATTCTCCTCCCAGGTTGCCAACAGAAAAGAAAAACAGGACATGGCAGAGAGAGTATGAGTAACGGCTGTGCTCAAACTCTCCTGTCCCCATCATCTCGTTATGATATCACCTCAGGAGCTGACTTGGCTGATGGCATGCTTTAAAAAAAAAAAAAATCCATCAGTGGTAGTGGGAAAATAAATTTATTGTCAGGGTTAGAGTATTTATTTCAGGAATAATAAATGTCAATGAAATGTTAAGAATGTCACGATGAAGACTATTTCTATACTGCATCATTGTCTTGAAAAAGCACTTTAACAAACCAGGTACCCAACAGAGTAAGCCTCTTAATCTACTGGGACTAGCCTCAGTAAATCTCTGCCAGAGCACTAAACAAAAGGTACAAACTAAGCCAAATTACTTCAACACCTGCAAAAAGCTGACAAAATTACAGCAAGGCAGACTTCCAGACACAGGAAACAATGTAAAGTAGACATGAGATTTGCTGCTTGGGAAACAGGCAGTAAAAGAAACCGTTATTTGGCTACAGAAGTGATGAGGAATAGAAACACCCCAGGAAGCTACAATGAAGAGAAAAAAAAAAAAAAAATCACATTGCTGATTTTAGATGCAGGAGCTGCATTCCCACAAGGAAAAGAGTCCTCCTATGCACTGTGTTTCTGTTTGCAGAAAAAAGGAGAAAAGCTAAATAATTCTGGTTGGTCAGATGAAGGACTGACCAACCTGTTAAAGTACTACTTTGTATTGCTTGCTTGTTCATTTATTCATGTTGTAGAGAAACTGATTAACAGTACACAGCCTAACGTGACCAGCAGCTAACCTCTGGACCTTGATGTCACCACCTGACAGCAGTCCAAATGTCTACTTACCCCTGACTGTGTGTGCCTTACGGCGTGCTGGCTGCTGCCCAAAAACACTATCAGAGCGCAGCAAAAATATTCTAACGAGCAGGCACTGAAGCTAAAAATGTCTCCCTCACTCCCTCCATATAAAAAAATAACTACCACACAAAAAAGGCACCAAATGCATCAACCTTCACAACTGCCATTGTGTGTGAAAATCAGGTCATCTGCCACATATTGATACGTCTCTCTGCATTGCTGGCAGGTCTCATCGCTGTGTGTATCCATTAATGTGTAGGACTCCCTTCTCTGAAAAACTCATTTGCGGCTTCAGCATCGAGCAAAAATGTTTGCACAATAGCACAATCAGGCTAATTGGCTCAGCACAAAATGTTGTGCCTCGATGGAAAGGGAGGGGTATGAGCCGCAGCCAGGGGTGCATCTATAAATCTGCTCAAAGGCAGTCAATAATGGTAATGCGTCTTCCTCCCAGTGATTGTCTTGTCTTTGTGCAGGACCAGGAACTGTACAACGACAGAGCCCTTTACATTAATGATGCTGACTGGGAGATGTGTTCAATTTGCTTACGAGTCCCAACAGATTATCTGATGTTAGGAGACCAATTCATACATACTAAATGAACACTGTGTACTGTACATACTCTGCATCTTTTGTGGTTAAGAATGCAACAACAGCAGTCAAATGAAATGAATTCTTCCCAATCAGGGTTTTTACTCATTAATAAAAATAAATAAATAAAATATTGGGGGCCCTCCAGTTATTCTAGCCAGCTACATTCATTAGCTCAGACACACAAATTGGTACTAAAATAATGGACTAAAACAAAATACTAAAATTCACTCACCATAAGTAAAATGCACTTCCAGAACAGTCTGCATCACACCTCAGACCATAAAGTTACTCAGATAATCCATTAAAATGCTCCAAAAGTCTCCTAAATAACTACCTTGGTAGAGGAGTTACAGTAAAAAATTACCCCACTCAGAGTTATCAAGGGTAAACTGTCAACAGAGGACAAACTCATTTTTGAACCAGGCTGCAAAAATGCTTTTTAAAGCTGTTAAGTTGGGTGTTTTAACATGCGTGTGCTTAACTCTCTTCTGGAGGTAGCTTCAAGTGGCCATTAGAAGCACTGCAGTTTATTGCACTTTTGCTTCTGCTTCATTTTTTAGCTCCAGAGTTTGCCTCTTGGCTGTTACCTCTGAGACCTCTCAGACTAGAGTTGGATGTCTAGAGACTTTTACGTGGTCTTGGTCTCGAAAGACTTTGGTCTTGGATCCCTCAGTCTTGTCTTGCTGTCTCGGTCTTGCTGTCTCAGATCGACATAGTGGTCGGGAGATTTGGAGTCAACAGTATCCATGATATACAACGTAACGTTCGATAATGTGTCATGCGCAAAAGCATCAGCTCTAAGAGCCGTGCTTAGAGAGTGATTTGTAGTGAATCAGAAGAGTCAACTCCCATTGAGCGAAAGCCGGCTCCTCACTTAATTTCCTTTCGCTGCTCAGCTCTCACACAGTGGCTCAGCTATGCTCCAATCCCTCCATATTGCGGCCAATCACATGCGAGGGTATAGGATAATATCATTATGTGAAAAACAGAGAGGGTGAGAGACGTGATAGTCAAGTGGAGCGCGCGTCTGTCCTCTCAGTTATTGAGTGACAGTAGACAGCGGTGAGGAGGGCTGTGCGAGTGCATCGCAAAAACACATAAATATGCCTGACACCCGTAAACGAAGCAGCATCTGGCTACAGTTTAAAGACTTTTTTGTCTCGGTCTTGGTCTCGTCTCGATTTTGTCTTGACTCGGCCTGTCTTGGTCTCGATACCCTCTGGTCTTGGTATTGTCTTGGTCTTGGTTTAGGCGGTCTTGACTACAAATCTATCTCAGACAAACATTTGCGCACAAGCTGCATTTAAGCAGCTAACCCAAGGCTGGTCTCTACACACTTTAAAAAAAAAAAAAAAAAAAAAGTGGGCCACCCGACTGATAATTTGAATCCAAACAATTAAAATGTGCAACAATTGTTTAAAAATACCTGAGGAAAAATGTCAACAAAAAAAAGAAAAGAAAAAGACTCAAAGAAAACAACGTAGACGACGACAAATCCCCAAACTAATTAGATATCTAGTCCTGACACTTCACCATAACACTATGACTTAACCTTATGCCGCCAGCCAAATATTACAAGACGAGGTATGCACAAACATTTTTGACGACCCATCCCATGGTGTCTGAACAAAGGAATAAGCTGCTATGGCATGCAGAGAAGAGAAACAAAAATACCACAGTCTAAAGTCACATGTGAAATAGTGTTCTAGTAACTTGTCACAAAATATTGCAGCAATGCTGACAAAGCTGACGGTCGCGAACCCACTGCTACATTGGATTCACAGCTCTCTGGTTGTGACGTTATGTCGCCGTCATCATCCCCCCGCCCCCTTAAATGTATTCTTTTTTTTAAAAAAAGAGAGAAACAAAAGAGAAACAAAAATACCACAGCATTTTTTTTCTTTTTTTTTTTTAAAAGGCAAACATCTCAAACAGCTGGAATGTGGAGCACCTTCATTTACTCTTAGACTCCACCTCACATGCCCTGGGAACAACATCACAGACTGCATTTTTTACATAACAACAAAAAGAACTATTATGAATCATGTGAAATAATGAAGTGTTAAAATACAGCAGAAACAGTCAAGTTTGGCTGGAGAAGGCTGGCAAAGCTTGATCATACAAGAGCACAGACCAAACATAAAAAATCCAGGTCAACACCTGGGGGACAAAAGTCACTGAATTACAGAAGGGGAATGGCTACCAGGCTAAACTACTTTACTGAAGAGGAGGTACACCTATGCATAGGAGTCTTTTGAACAGGTCTGTGATTTTAGATCTCATAACCATGCAAAGAGAATCAAAAACGACGCTGTCATATGACCTGAACACTTACACGCTGACACATTTAGCTACTGAAGCAGATATAATATGATGTTTTCAAGACTTGGGTTTCAACAGAGCAATAAACATAATATATTTAACGGCTAATGTGCACATATTAGAGGCTTATCACACAGGCAGTAATTTAGATGTCGACACACTTTGGCTAATTTAACATACAAAGTGATAAAATTAGGAAATACGCTGTGGAGATGACTGCTTCCTGACAAGACTAAATAGAGGCTTTTCAAAATCAGATAACTAAAGAAATCTCAAGCTTGATGACACACAATGGAGATATCCTCTCCACTCTAATAACACTCAAATGCTAAGTTTCTGTGAATGGCTGTTCTTGATAAATCACTCAGGCAGAGACCATCTAAAGACCTTTACCACTAACTGATATTGCAACTGGGGGAACATCTGGCTCGGCTCCCAACATGCAGCCGCTACAACCCACGAGGTGCTTGTCTTAGTTAACTGGGTTGGTAGCAGTCACTTAAACCTATTAAATTACATGGGTAGTAAGATAGCAGAGTTCTCCTGAGATTAATAGAGGAGATTTCATTAGGAGAAGCATGATCTCTACAGATGGCTTCAAATGCGTGACTACAAAAATATTTAAGTAGTGCACAAGACAGAAAAAAACCTACTCCTTGCTCTCAAACAGCTGTTTTATCTTCTGGAAGAGCACACACACACCCCAGCATCCACACCCACAGAATGGGATAGACACTGAACAGAGAGGAAGCTGTAAAGGACAACAGATCAATGTTACGCCAATAAGACGCATGACATGCAGGCGAGAGCAACACCATTGAGGCAGGTTAGCCTGCTACATTTATACAACAGCAAAGAGGTTTGTTATAAACCATGTATGAATCCCTCCAGGCAATTCACCTCACACCAACAAGCTACTGGCTGAAATTATTAAGACTATAAATATAGAGCAGAGGTTAATTCTGCAAGCAACTATGGTGGCTATCACACAAATGGTGGATTGCTATCAAAGCATCAGCCTCTACAACTTATTTACAGTCTCACTACAACATAAATACTTTCTGTAAAGTATAGCAGAATATCTGGCAACGTGTGAAAACAGTCATTTGTAGGATGGCTGGCAGTTGTTGTTGGCAGATTGGTTAATAACCAGTCAGCTTAGCAGTGGGCAAGCTGTCTGGGAGGTGAACCTCTATGCTACTGTAAGCCATCCACTATAGCAAAGGCAAACAGCCTCTCTCTCTTTCTCAATACTCTCTGCTGACAGAAAAAGAAGAAAGAAAAAAAAAAAAAGGGGGGGGGGGGGCACAATTTGCTCCTTTCTCACAAAAATCTTCACATTTTCCACAACTATTAGATGACAACCCCATAACATCAGTGACTCTTTGCAGTTTTGCTGATGGACTAAAAGTAATTTCTAAAGCTTCCATTGCAGTGAAACGCAATTGGTGCTGCTGTGTTTCCAGTGCTGACAGTACTGAATGGGGCCTGGCTACAGAGATGTACTTATTCAAATCAACTGCTGATAAAAACTCAGCACAGACGAGAAAAGAAAAAAAAAAGCATTGTCAAGTAAAAATCTGCTCAGCACACAGTATATTTTATACAAATACAAAGCTGCTGTTCTTAAACTAAAAGTTGAACTTTGAACTATTTTGACATCATGGACAGTCTGTATAGCTACATTTTCTGACATTGAAAGAAAACTGCATAAATTATTACTAAACTTCGTGTGGACTGTGCAGATTTAGAAACGGATCAAGCAAATAGCAGGCCAACTTTGACCCACAACAAGACCAAAGCAATTTGCAGCATTTGGCATCAGTGTTTAACATAAGTGTGTGCATATCATAATAGTATTACAAGTGACAGGTCCCAACAACCGCTACTGTCAAAAACTGCATTGCTCCTCAAAATGGCTGCAATTGAGAGTCCTCTTAAGTCTGTCACAACCTACAACACAATCGCAAACACCTGCATGGAGTGTAAGACGTGTTGAATGCCGTTTTCTAAAATAAATATCAACATCCCACAGGATCAGGACAGGACACTTACCAGGCGTGGCTGATCCTAGCTCAAATTAATGGTTTATCCGATCTGAAAACAAGGTTCGCGCTAAGTAGCGACAACGTACTCTCCCCCATGAGACTGCCAGAGCAAAGACTAGCATTCATCCCCGTTTTCACTAGACTCTGAATTCATACAACGAGACACAGAAAACAGCGAGGCACACATGCAAACACGTCGCCTCCTCCTGCGTGCTCCACCCTGATTTTCAAACACCGTGCCAACAACACACGGCGTGAAGCAGCCCACGAGTGTGACAGCAATGATGCGAGCTGCCTCAGCCGAGCATCCATCAAGCAGTGTGACAGCGACCAGAGAGGGGAGAAACGCACCCGGTGACAGGTCACAGGAGCAACTGGGCTGACTGAAGTCGAAACACAATAATATCTGCACAATAAACCACACGACGCCTGAACGTCACTCACAACCGCTTCCAAATGCTAACGCCGGGGCTGCACCGCCGGTTAACGACAACAGAACCACACGGTGCGGGCGGTCAGGTGTTTAAACGAGACACAGGCCTAACATTTCCAAGGATAACCCTCTACTTGGAAATGCATTCAAGCATGCTGCAGGGGTTAAGAGACTAGGTTGACAGGCACAGTTACTGCACTTCTAACTACGCTAATTACTTATTACTAACTTAAGGTGGACTCCATAAGCAGCACAATTGGCACTGATATACCTTATCACTGAAACCTTCTCCAAACTTACTCTACTTCGGCTTACCTGACCACAACGCCAGTCGTTATCGTTATCTTATTCCAGGTTATCTTCAGCTAAAGTTAATGTTAGCCAAGTTAGCTCCAGAAAGTTAGCTCGCTCGTTTAACTTCAATCAAAACCGCACTTTGTATTCCAGCTCAAGTATGTACATTTAACCAAAACAGCAAATAATAACGGCTTAAATGACAGCCAGTGTTCAAGTGCTGTTTGTCGGCACACAAGGACAAACTCCCACTGACAGGGTACCTGCTGCTCCAGTCCAGAGCGGCCTATCCGCCATTTTGAGGCACAGAAAGGAGGTGCACGGACTGCAGCCACATCGTCATTTTCCCCACCTAACGACGGATTCCTTCGACCGTCGCCGGCTTCATAAATGAAAACTGCTCAGACTTACCCTATTGTTACTGGCCGTGAGTATCCTCAGACGTCTCCGACGGCAACACGACCCGGCAGGGCGTGAAATTTCCGCTCCCAAAACCTGGTCTTATGATGTGGAGGTAAACTGTGGCCGTCTTGTCTCCTGTCGGCTCCGCTCGCTTGTTTTTTTTCGTACACTACCGCATTCGACTTCGGCCGGGTACGCGCTTGGAATTCGCGTTCACGCCATCACAGGAGCGCGCGCGCCCTTGGTCGTTATTTTATTTGCCTGTTAACTCTTAGATTGCGGCTTCTCATTAGTATGTTTTAAATAGAGGAAATTGTCCTAAATGTCATGAGTGATTTAGAGACTTAATAAACTCACAGAAGGGCACTTTTTTATTTAGTGATTTAATTATTTTTTGTACTTTACACGCCAATTCTAGGATATTTCTCAGGTAAATTCCTTTTTTATTACCCCCCATCTTAGTAAGCTTTATAAATAATCTTTTTACTTATAAAACTTGCTGAGTATGAAAATATGTTCCATGTTTAAAACCTTTGCTTTGACTGACAGCAGCTGCTGAAATTTGATTTTTTTTCTTTTTGGTGTTGTTATTAGTTCCTCTTTTGTACCAGCTGAGACACATGTCTGTCAGTTATTTACAAATAGACCGATACCGATCAAGAGCTGATACTGATGTTCCTCAGATACACAGTCAACAAAGGGTTTTTCCCCACAGGACCATACATGCAGTTCTGTCAAAGCTAAGTATTGAGTATTCCTTTCGTATGAACGGGAGTAAGTAGCCACTGCCAGATGCTGCTAATCAAATGCACTTGATTAACTGAGCATCTCTATAAAGGCATAAGTATTGGTAGTGTTTTAACACAATGCCAAAATCTTCTCAGTAGTGGAGGTCCCAGCAAACTCACTCCAAGGTTAGACCTTAGAGCCTTCAAAGAAAAATCAAGAACCCAAGAGCTACAGCTCAGACTCTATGGGCCTCAAGAGTCTGAGCTGTTCGCAAGTCAGTTCGCAAGTTAGATGTGAAAGTTAATGCAGTTCGTGCATAATTAAGAAACGACTGAACAAGTGTGTGTTGTGCTGCCAGAAGAAAGACTTCTTTCTAAAAAAGACGATGGCAACATGCCTTAGTTTTGCAAAGCTGCATCTGAACACCCACAAAACTTTGGGAACGTCCTTTGGACAGACAAGACAAGCACAACTTAGCACAAACATCTCATATGAGTTCAACAAGCATGCCGGTGGTGGTTTGATGACTTGGGCTTTTTTCAGAGCTACAGGACCTGGGCACCTTGCAGTCACTGAATTGGCCGTGAAGTTCTCTGAATACCTAAGTAGTCTGTAGAGTCAAATGCGAGGCCATCTGTATGACAGCTGAAGCGTCACTTGGTGTCATGCAACAAGAGAAAAGAATCAAGGTGTTGCAATGATCTAGTCAAAGTCCAGACCTCAACCTAATTGAAATACTGGGGTGAGCACACTAAAGAGCTATGTATACATTAGGTGTACTTAGTGTTTCCATGGGACTGCGTCGAGTCCTTGAAAACTTTTTCACATCTGCACTGGCTACTTGTTATAAAACAAATTAAAAACATATAAAAAAGTTGATAAAAAATCCGAACAGATCTTTCACTAGTTTTATTTTAATCCATTTTTAATATAAAAGCATACTCAGACCAAAAAATAATTAGATTTTGTAAAGAGCAACACACACAAATACCACACACCATCAGGGGAAGCAGACTCAAACACTAGGCTTAAGAAGTCTTTGTGGAGAAGAGATTTCATCAGCGAGAGAACACAAAACCCTCAAACAGCCACACAAAGACAGTATTGCAGTATGACCAGGAGCAGTGAAATGCATATTTTAGGATAGATATTTGCCTTTTTCTTCTTTTCACAGCACTCTTATTTTTTTTATAAGATAGTATGAGCTCTTTTTAACTTTAAAAAGCTACTTTGCACAGAGCCCATATGAGCAAGTTCAGTGTTTAATCTTTGAGTATTTGTCCTTTAAGTAAACATTCATTCTTCATGACCTGCTTTGCAATTTGAATGTAAAACAAAAAATGCAAAGTTCTGCAAAATATGTGTGAATGAATACACTTCATAGTTTTATATTATTACACTTTGCCCCCCCTCTTCTGGAGATAACCTCAAATAAACATCTACAGCATTCAGGAAAGAACCTACAGCAGAGTCAGACTGATGTCTCCAACTAAAGCAAAAAGCTAAGTGTTGAAAGGGCAGCAGAGCATCTCTGTAGACATTTTCCTGTCTCTCAGGGAGTTTCATAAACTATCGTAGCGTCAGATCATTAAATGTTCTGCTGCAAACATTTTACAACACGTTTAACAGCAGGTAGAACTACAAATGTGCTAAAAATTAAAGTTGTCACATCCTTGCTAAATGTAAAAACTTATTGGTATTTTAAAATTAATCAGAATCTCATGTAACGTTTACAGTAATGCAGTTTAATGCATTTCCAGTACATCTGGCTATGCTAGAAGAGATGTATGTTTCTAAAGTCCATGAGCATACTTTTCTAAATCAAATACAGCATGTGTATATCTGAACTTGCACCGTGACATTTCCTGTCATGTAGGTCAAACGTTTGTCCTTCACATACAGAAGAATGTTAGAGTGCCACCTTATGGACACTGTCTGTATTACTGCTGAATGCCACTTGGAGAGTAGGTGGGGAAGAAAATAATAATACAAGAAAACCAGAAGACATAATCACAAGGCTTATGTCAGCTTTTGTTTTGTTTTTTAAAGCCAGCATCCTGCTGGTTTCCATTCAGGATAGAGAACAGGCACATGCTCAGCTGTTGTTGGTTCAGGAGCAATCTGGAAATCACTGTAGTGACCTCATCTCCTGGTGTGAAGAACTCATCTTTCATCGTTTTGTATACATCATTCTTCCAGTACAGTAAGAAGGCAAACTTCCAACAAGTAAAAATGTTTTTTAAAAAAAATGCATCATCGCTCTATTGCTTTAATCACTCACATCTTTCCATGAGAGGGAAAACATTAAGTTTACAGCAAAAACAAGCCTTTATCAGTCTTTTTTGGTACATCACTGAGGCAGCCCTTCCTTTCCCCCCCACGCCCCCCTCTCCTAATTTTGGTGACGCCGTGTACCTGTCGAGACACAGCACAAGAAAGTTAACTAAAACTGCTTACTGCTCGCTCCTGTCTGGGATTCGGCTCCGTTACACATGAAGAAAATAACAAATCACATAACGAGAAGAAAAATAAAAATAAACAACCAGCAACGATAAGTCTGTCATCACTGCCGATGTCGAGAAGCGATGCGGTTAATTTCAGTACCAATTTCAGTATATCAGCGGATTTTTGGGGCCCAGAAAAGAACCCAGTTTACCGTGTGCAGAATTATTAAAGATTTGGAAAGCCAATGTTTTCTCAGCCTCTATTCAAACTATGCGAGGAAAGCCCCGGCCAACAGATTTGATGTCAGACTACACAAAGACGCACACTGTCAAACACACAAACACACATGCACATATTCTTTCACTGTGCAAAAATAGATATTTGAACACAGCTAACTATATATATAGAGATAAATCTACTGCTTAAGGTGGACGTTTTCTTTTTGTTCAAATCTGTTTCCCATACACATCAATCAAGTACTTGTCTAATAGAGATTTATACATCGTTTTTCCATTTCTATACATTTTCTATAAAACAGACATGGCTTTAAATTAACTGATGATGAACAGGCAATAAAATTCCTTCTTACCCCCCCCTGTGCACTTTTACAAAAATAATCCATAAAAAGAAATTAAAAAAATAAAAATAAAATCAACCTAAATGATTAGTTGTGAGCTCGCTAATTTGTGACTGCGCTGGAGAAACGGGAACCAGAGGATACAGCATGCACCCTCCCGGGATGTCTCAAGTACAAATGACAGATCAAATTAGTTCATTATTGAGGACACGTGTGAATGATGGGTGCTCGCTGCAAGGCGGCTCAATGAGCCACTAACAAGGGAAGTTTACATTCAGAAGCCCCACTTGAAAAATGGCAAATTTAGTAACTGGTCTTTTCTGGTCTTAGTGCACAATAGAAAGTACCCCTGAGTTCAAGGACAGGGTAGGATCCACCACGAGCCGGTGGCTACTTGCCCGAGGATCTTCGAGGCTCTTTAGGCAATGACGGGGGCAGAATATGGTCCTGGGCCAACAGTGCTGTGGAAAGTTTGAGCTGAGAAGAAGAATGGCTTGTGTGTGGGGGGGATTATGGTAGAGTGGATAAGGCTCTGGTATAAAATGTCATGGTCATTCTTGGTCTCCCGCCCCCGGCTGAAACCCTCGTTTCATATTCATCGTAATTCTAACACAGCCAACACGCTCTAGGGCTTCATCACCAGGTTCTCGGGATTTTCAGATTGCACGGTACTGTGGTTTTACATGGTTTGTACTTTCTCCTCCCCTCTATCCCTACTTTGTAGGAAATTCCTGCTCAGTATTCCTTTCTCCTACAGTTCATCAGTCTGTGTCTGGACTACCCTGACCCCTCCCCTCCCTCTTTTTTATTTATTTATATTTTTCTCATTTATTTATGTTGATTTAGACTGCTCTGCTTTCGGGTCCACAGGCTTTGTGACTCATCCATCACAGCCCGTCTTTCTCTCCCATAGCAGAAAATAGCTGTGTTGGCCACTACTCAATATTAATCGATGGGAATTTTGTCTTCCAATTCCAGTGAGCGGTCCTCAGCAGGCTCCTCGCTCTTTCCCAGCTCCTGCAGCTGCTGCCGCCTCTGCACCTCTGCCTTCAGGTTCTCCAGATCCTTTGGGCTGAAAAAAAGAGAAGAAAAATCAACACACAACTCCCTAAGATAGAAGAAATCCTGAGCCTATAATTATCCCCATTCATGTCACAGACATGCTCCCAGAGCTACACACTAACCACACCTTCATCTCAAGGATTCAAGGAGCTTTATTGTCATTTGCATCACATGTTTACATGAGGTGGAACGAAATTAAATTATAAGTCATTATTTACTAGAAAGGATGTGGTCCAATATCAGAACAGGCACACAGATTTCTGTCTGCAGGATTTATGGTTGTATAGGCACACATACATCCACACAGCCTGTGTAGTTTAACACTTTATTATCCTAAGTCAAAGCATTTGTGGAAAAATTGGAGAACTATGGCTCAAGACTACTTTAAAAATAATACTAGAAAGTGTGACACCCTGGAAGCAAAATACAAAGCAATCAGGGGTAGCTCAAGACTTTTGCACAGTACTCTAATGGCCATTTTCTGGGAAGGATTAATTCAAATATAGGGAGTGAGTATAGTGACCCAAAAGAGTGAAATTTCTATAAAATCCTAACTAAAGCAAAGATTGGAAATGCAATCTTAACACTCTCGGAGAACCAGGGTTACGCTAATAACCAAATAATTTCCCCATTTATTCAGTTCCACAGTTTAATGTGTGAGGAAGCCACTGACTTCCTGCATGTTGTGAGATTACCAACCCATATACAAGCAACAAAGAGCAGTAATGCTCCTTTATGTGTCTACCTGAGAGGTATAAAGATGATGCCATTGATGATGTTGAGCTGGTCCAGGATGGTGGCCATGCTGGGTGCAGTGAACTAGAAAATCAGAGGGGGGGGAAAGGGGGGAACGAAAAAAAGCCATCAGCACTGAACATTTGAACATAATCAGCTGGAAGCACAAAAAAACAAAATGACTTGGAACATTTACCTTAAGGGGCATAATGCTGGCGTTAGAGCCATTTTTGTAGATCTCATTCATGGTTCTCTGCAGAGCTACAGCCTGCTGCGTGAGATACTTCAGATACTCAGAACTCTCCTTGGTCTTCTCATGGGCCTCGCCCATCTGACAGGAGGAAAAAAACATTAGAAAAAAACTGCTTCATCACAACTGGTAAAGTTAAAGTGTATGAACTGCTGTGGAGCATACCTGGTTCTTATAAATGGTGTAACCCTCCTTCTCGTGCTGCAGTGCAGAGCGGAACTCAGCCTTGCTCTCATAAACTCTTGCAACCAAATGATGACTGGAAAAACAATAAGGCAGTTATAATACAAACCATCATGCCATTACTACTTTTATTCTAATGCATATGAATGAATAAATCAATCTACCCACCTGAGGGCTACTTTGAGGGACCGAGGTCCATGGTACTTTGTGTTGATGGTCAAAGCGTTCTCCAGGAATCTCAGAGATAAATCGTACTCCATGACTCCATGCAGCACCAGCCCGATGTTACTCTGAGGAAGTCAGGAACAAAGTTCAATAATTTTGCTTTTTCCCCACCTTATGAGAAATAACGTTAAAGCCAGCAGGCGAAGTCTGCACTCACGTCCAGCAGAGCCATCTCAGGGTGGTCCTCCCCACAAATCAACAACATGAGGTAACGAGCGCGGTACAGAAGCTTCAGGGCAGTCGAAAGCTGGTTGTTGGCAAAGCAGTACAGGGCCAAGTGCATCTGACAAATGAAAGGAACAAACAAGTTTAGAAGGATATTAAACATGGTCAACATGACAAACATGAGTTCCTCCTCCATCTGGTAGCTTACATATTCTTGAATTGTGTTGGGATGCTCGATGCCAAGGACTCTTTCACTCATCAGAACAGCCTTTTGCTGATTGCTGAGAGCCTGCAGGTAAATAAATATAAAAAACAAACAAACAAAAAAAAAACCCAAAAAGAGCCATTCAGCACCACAAAAAAAATCAGCATATATATATATATATATATATATATATATATATATATATATATATAAAAAAAAAGGAAGCATTGCACATCTGTGCCTACCTCAGGGTGATCTCCCAGGATGTAATTAAGGCGCGCCAGCAGGCGCAGGCAGGAGCAGATCTCTACGTGCATGGCTCCGTACACGTTGTTGAAGAGATTAAGAGCCTCGTTGATCAGCTCACATCCTTCCTTCAAGAAACCTGAGGGCAGTATAATGATTAATTTAGATATATTAGTACAAAAGGAAGAAGGGTTAATGCTCTGAAAAAACTTTTTTTTTTACACAGCATGCAAACGTCACCTTGCTGCACTTTGGCCTGCCCACTCTGGAAGAAGTGGAAGGCATCTGTGGCTTTGGGGTTTACATGTTTCACCACAGGGAAAATGTTCAGGATGTCCTCTTCTGTGAAGGCAGGCTTATGGCGGCTGTCGAAGTTATACTCCTTTATCAGGATCTAAAAGTCAAATAAAACACAAGTCTAAGAAAGGATGTGATGACCATTCGGTAAAGTGAGGGTGCAGTCACTACATTGTAAATGAGTTACCTGTATGCCAGTTTTGACTGAAATTTCTCTGAGCAGAGTGATTTTCTGGAGGCCGAATTTCTCCACAACTTGGTCGACACTTTCACTGTGCAATGAGTAAATAGGTTTTATTTAGAAATACATACAAAGTCTCTACATTTGTTTGAGTTTAACAGGTGGGGTCCTTACCACTGTAGGGTAAAGTGATAATAGCTCTGGGCCTCAGAGGCAATGTTCTTCCACAGTTCACTCGGTGTCAGGCTGGCCCACGCCGTGTTGTCGCCACCGCCGGGGACCCTGTTGCGACGTTTGCGGTTTTTGCGGCGTGACACCAGTTCATCGGGAGGCAGGTGGGCAACGGCGTCTGGGAAGGAGCTCAGGAAGCAGTTTAGGAAATGGCTCACAGCAGCAGAGAGTGCAGACAGCTCTACACCCTGCAGGAAAAAAAGCACAGATGAAAATAAACAACAGCTCGTTGATGTCTTTAAAAGAGAGCAGAAAATGTTGCACCATTAAATTTAACTAACCTGGAGGTACGTCTTGAATATATGTTTTGCACATCTGGTGATCAGCTCAGTTATTCCTATTCTCTAAAAAAAAACAAGAAGAATTTTATTTATTTTTTTAAATTTAAACTGTGTGCTGATTCTATTGGTCAGATTTGAGGAATCAGACTCACATAGATGTGCTCCAGCTGGGCTTTGGCAGGAGTCTTCTCCATAAACTCCAGGACTGTGCCCAAATAGCGAACATTGATGCCTCTCTGGTGCAAAGCCTCCGTTAGTGAGGCTCCATCCATGGGCAGAGCGCTGTGGTCCAAACAGTCCTTCACCTGGTTATGAAAACACACAAACATGGCTTTAAACTCAGACACAGACAACCCTACGTGATAATTTGATGTGCAAGCATTTACCGAACAGACTTATCATTGTAACAATGAAATTAGGCGCACAAGTCCAATATAAAAACAGTTAAGTGCAGAAAACTACTAATAAAATACCATAAATATGCTTTAAATTTCCACAAAAACAGAAGTAGCATATCTGAACGCATGCTCTGAATTATCATCAGACAAAGGGTAACAGTTCATACAATGACCAGGACTGAGAGCAGTCCTGATGATGTTTTGCAGTCTTTTGGGGTAGTGCGAGGTGGTGACATCTTCTATGGCAGCTAAATATAGGAGGTCCTACTAATCTGATCCCTGCAGTCGTGAAATTTAATTTTTTCCCCCCAAGTAGTTTACAATTAAAACTTAAATTTGACTCTCTCTATAAGAGTCTCCCAGCTGCAAAGGTTTTATACACCGGAAAAGCAAAAACAGAGTTGGTGAATAGTTTAAGCAGAACACATTATGCTTTAATCATTTCATGTTAGACACTACCTGGGCCTTCATTTCCTTAGCCACACACAAGCCTTCATCGGGGAGTTTAACATGATCGTGATGTCCTTATAATAAAAGGCAAAAACTATTTGAATCCACACTCTTCACACACCAAGACAACTCAGCTGGATGTTTGGGAGCAGAAGCGTCACTGACCAGTGTTGGGACCTGACAGGAAACCAGGAAGGCAGCTGCGTCTTTGAGTAGCTGCTTCTGCTTCTGGATGTCGTCTGCGCTCTCTTCAGGGAACCGTACTCCTGGTTCAACACCACAAACACAATCATTGCTTTTTGTTGTATTCACTTTTGAAGTAATCGGGAATCAAATGTGGTAGTGTCGCCACAACTCTAGTTTTCCACTTCCAAAACTTAAAAGCTTCACACAATGTTCATGGAAAAGATCATTTCTGACTTCCCAGCTATTTGTTTCTAATAACCCATATAATAGGAATCATCATGTTACCTGGGGAGAAGATATCAGGGTTGAAGCGGATATCGAAAGCTGTGTCGCTGATGGAGCCCACTGCCTTACAGGCATTCAGGACCACTTCACGGCTTTTGGGGTCTGTTTGTGTTTGGGACCAAAGACACAAAAAAAAAAAAAAAAAAAAAATACAGAAATGTTAAAGGTGATTACGTCAGACAGGTCATGTCAAAATGTGTAAAGATCAGTTCTGATCTGAACTGTTCTTTCACCTCAAACTATCTGTTCACACATCAATACACAACAGCAGTCCAGTTTATTTCACCCTGGTCTCAGCAGAGCACCCACCACCATTCGATCAGGACCACAAACCCTCGCTCTATGATTGGCTCACACAGATTACACAAATCACGCACCACAAGGTTATTTCTGCATTTCAAAACACCTTTGGATTAATCAACACAGCACCCGATTATGGAGTTATTGGGTCAAATCCTGCTGCAAAGGGATCACAGGCTGGGAATAGGTTGTTTCGGGGGGGGGGGGGGCGCACTATTCCCTGCTGCAGGCTGAGGACTGAACGGGGACAGCTACTCAGGTGGAAAGAAAACACTATGATCCAGTAATTTTAGAGTTCTATTGATCCATTTCTTTTTTCTAAGCCGTTATCCACCAGAGTAGCTCTCTCTGTATTGTCCTGGCCCCAATTTTTGGGGGGGGTGGGCGCGGCGGTGTTTCTAAACGTACCAATACTAGATCCATCTTCGGCAACTAAGGTCTCCGCTAGCTCTTTGGCCTGAGCTAATCCTGGAATACTTTCCTCAAGCTCCTTACCCTCCAATGGGCCCTTGCATTCCCCGTTCTGGGTGGCTGTGGGGTCTACAGGCCCGTTTGTTGTGGGCTTCGAGGAGTTCTCTTCGCTGTCAGTTCCTGTTTGTGAGGCAGCAGTGGAAGCATTGTCTGTCTGGCTAGTGCTATCTGTGGAGATGTCTGTTGCTTTAGAGGAAACTGTGGCATTGGTCTGTGCTGTGTCTGTCTGGGTCGTGTCGGCTTTGCTCTCTGCGAGTGTTTCTGAGGTTTCTGTGATGGCGGGTGTGTCAGTCTTGATAGAGTCCCTGTTGGCTTTATGCTGCATCAGCTGTAACGCTGCCATCTTCATGAACAGGAGATATCTGAAGAGGAAGACAAGAAAAAGTAGCAACGTCACTTCTATATAATCAGCACAGGTTTCTAGAAAACAGCTCATTATTGCTGCACAACAACAACACAAACCTGTGCTCAACAAAGGCTTCGATGAGCTCTTGGCGTAGACAGGCCAGGCGATGGCGGTGCTGGCGGGGGAAGCCTAGACGCTGGCACTCTGGAGACAGCTCCACTCCATCCACAGGCAGGAAGTTGAGGTCAGGGGGGAAGGTGCGAAGGAGGTCGAGAATATAGTGTCTGCCATCATTCCCGATGATGCCTTTGCATTCGACAGAGGAGCACAGCTCCACCGTGTCATTCTTCTCATTCAGCACGCTGTGCCGCTGGATCTAAAATTTAACGTACAAAACATACACAGTATCTGTATGTAGACACGAGTCAGCTTTATTATTGTCACACAGTCACGCTTCTTACCTTTAGTGGCCTACTGGTCTTTTCCAGCAGTTCCAGGTATTTGCCGTGAGACACAACAGTCTTCCCAAAGTCAATGGAGCCGTAGATGACGCTCTGCTCCTGCTCACGCTCCAGGATACCTGGGATGATGGACTGGGCGGTGACACGGTAGCCTCTGTAGTCCACCACTACAGTTCCCAGAGTGTAAAGACCTTCCACATCCACCCCGCTGTAAGCTCGTACTCCGTTCAAGTCATTGGTGGGTGCTGCGTGGGCGGCCGCATCGCCCCCCAGCTCACGATAGTGGTCCCGCACATCGAAGCCCAGACTGAAAAAGATGTTGTTCCAGATGAACATCTGCATCCGAGTTTCTTCACCAGGGTTGATGGCCATTACGTTGCCATCAATTACAGCCATGGCACCTCGAGTGGCAGCTGCCGCAAAGTCACTGTGGACCTGCAGAAAGTAAAAGGTTTCACATTAAATTAGCATCAGCATAAGCAACAAGGTGGCTAATTAAAGAGCTGCAGAAAGTAAGACTTTAAACCTTGAATATAGCCCTCTCCCTTAGCAGCCGCTCAGGCAGGTTCTTCCGGGGCAGCTCTCTGGTAGTCTGCAGCTCTTCGTTCCAATCTCTGGTCTAGATGCACAACAAGAAAATTAATATTGGAAAAAACTTGAAATCATTCCTCTTGATGATCTGCTGCTGGATTCAGCGCCTTGACCTGTCCAGGGATGTGCTCCTCATAACCCAGGCGGGAGGTGTATGCGTCCTCAGCTCGAACACAGTCCATTGCATGGTCTACTTGCGGAGCAGTCCAGCTGTATACTTGGAAAGGCGTGGCTATCCTCTCAAACGGGTGTCTCTGGACTCTGCAGCAGTAAAAGAGAAACCATAATTTCCATGGTTCATAATTTAGCTGCAAATATCATTTTTCGCTTGCTGTGAGAGGGTCCTAAAACTAATAACTGATGAAAATCATAGTCTTGATATACAACTTTTATTTGCAAAGACTCATTTGTTATAAGATATTCAACTGCTGTCCCCGAATGTGAAAGAACAAAAGTGCAAAGTAAGTAGAGGTCAAAAAAATGACTTTTGTTCCTTTGGAGGGGACAAAAAAAAAAAAAGAAAAAAAGAAAACAGCTCACAATCAGCATCAAGGCAAGTGAGAACAACAAATTACCGTAATTGTCGGGCTATAAGCCGCTACTTTTGCACAAGCTTTGAACCCTGCGGCTTTTCTATGGATTGTCCATGATTTTTGTGATCTCGTAAGAGGATTTGTTTTGTTTGTTCCGCTGTTGTACGGCACTACGTTGCCTGGCGGAAGCGTATGTGATCAGACACATAGTATCGGGGTTCAAGAGTGGTATGTTGGTCACATGTCCGTCCGCCAGGCAACGTAGTGCCGTACAATGTTATGCCCAACTCCACCAGTGGAATCTGACAGTGTGGAAAAGTGTGAAAACATCCATGATCACCAACGGATATCGAAGGGCTGGACTGCTGCATGATGGAGAGGAGGACACCGTCACGGCCCTTCTGAGGGTGTTCGACTCTGACACTGACAACGAGGATTTCTTTGGTTTTGAAAGTGACAACGAAGGAAAGAAGCGGAGAGTGAATGATGAAGCCATCCTGAGCCTGTTTGTATCCGACACTGGAGAAGAGGACTTTGGTGGTTTTAGTGCGCAGGAAGATGGTGGTGAATGACTGACTTTTCTTCTTGTTAAAGCCGTGTCACTGCACCTGAGCCTAGAAGATAGTCCGAATCTATTTTTCTGGTGTGCTGTAGGTTACTGTTATGTACTACATTTGTTACTCATTTATGAAGCACAGTACATGTTTCGTACTTGTAATTACCGCTACTTGTACATATACCTAAAAAGTTATGCAAATATGTACCCATAACTTGTTTTTCAAAATATTAATAAAAGGGGTGTGTCTCCAAACAGCCATCTCTTTCCTGACAATTCCCTTTGTGCATATTCTCTTACATATGATAAGTCAACATTGAAACACCTGCAGCTTTTAGTCAGGTGCGGCTAATGTATGTAGAAAACAGGATTTTTCCCTGATCTTAGCTTGTGCGGCTAATATCCGGGTGCGCTTTGTAGTCCGGAAAATACGGTAAGTAAAAGAATGAAATGTTTTCACCTTTTCTTTTGCAGGGCGGTGAAGTTCTTCTTGAAGGCAGGGCTGATCTGGCTCAGCAGCTCAACTAGAGAGTGGCTCAAGAAGCTGGGATTAGCTGGTTTGGGGTTGAAGGTGTAGGTAGTAGACCTGAAAAGCACACAAGCACATTATCATCATGGTTCACACTAATATAGCCGAGTTCATCATCTGCAGCCTGCTAAATGGAGAAAAAGCATCTATATAAAAATACGAAAAAGAAACAAACTTGCTGTTAAATATCCCCGCCACACTACAAAGCACTAATACATGAAAGCAAGCTTATGACTGAGAAAACAGCTGGAAGGGGAAAAAAAAAGAAAACATAAAAAAAGAAAAAAAATAATCTTCATCCTAACAATGCAACATGTTTCCAGGCTGTCCACCTAAACAAACTGCATCAACATTTCCTGTTCTATTTTAAGGAAAAACACTACAGGAGAAAATGTGCCAACTATAATGAGCTGACTCACAGCATCGCTTCTTACATCACCTAATTGCAGACTAACTGCTGCCAAATGTCTTCACCTAATGGCATCTTGAATTATAAATACACGCTGCAGAAACGGTGCTGCCAAATGCTTAAACTGCACTTTAACGGCAGAGAGTCAGCTGCAGTAAGAACACAGAGCTTGTAAGGAGACACCAGGCCCAAACATCAACTGACTGGTTGAGGTAGAAGCCGCGTGTTGAGGCAGTGACGCTGACATGGCGCTCCTCCACAGTCACAATGTACAGGTACATGAGGTCGCCGTGCATCTTCCTGTTTCCAGGTGGAGGGTTCCACCCGCTCATGGTCAAGACCTTCAGGCACTGCATGGGCTGTGGAGCACGTAAAATAAGAGGATGAATCTCAAGTTTAAAAGCCAAACTTACTTCCCCCGTTTAAGTCCCTAAATGCCTTCCTCACCTTCCAGTCCTTATTCTGTGGCTGGAGGGGCACAAGGGGGCGCTCTTTACTACCGGGCAGGATGTGCTCTGGAGGGGTGCAGTCTATCTGCTCCATCTCGCTGCCCTTTTTCTTCCGCTTTCCAGTTTCTATAAGCAAAGGAAGAAGCAAGAAAGGAAAATTGGTGGATTTCTATTGAATAAAACAGCATGCATGCACACACACAGGACTAATGTGAACACATAAACCTTATTCAGTCACTCTTAAAACCATCTGTTGATCGCTTAACACAAGGGTGTAAAACATAAGGCTCAGGGTTCAGAATCGGCTCGGCAAAGACTCAATCCCAATGGACGGCTACGGGAACTTTTTCTGTCACGCTGACAGGTTTCTTTCATTTACTGCAGCAGCATTTCTTCATTATGCAGAAAACCCTAACCCTTTCCTCACATCTTTGAGATTAAATGTGTAGTAAAACTTCTTTAGACTGAGAGAAAGGGAACTTTCACTCGTCCAACCCACTTAAGATCAAGTTTGACATGTCTGAACAAACACATTGACTGAGAAGGGAGTCTTAGATTTTCTGCTTTTCATTTCTAAGCTGCATGCTGTTCGATTACTGCAAAGGCTGCAGCAGTGCATGGTGAAAATTCCAGAGCTGGGAAACATTTTACTCCCTTCTTAAAAATCCCCTGAAACAATTTAATCCTCAGCTCTTACGTATGAATAATATACAAGCAGTTTAAAAGGCGATTTCACTGAGAAGCAGGGGGGAAACCTCCTAATGCCAACAACAGTCATTCATTTATCTCCCGACTGCAAAGTAGGTTTTAAAATCCATCACTGAGAGAAGAAAACCGCGTGTCTGTCTCTCAGTGCAAATACTTCGCAAGAGAGTGTCTCTTTCATTAAGGCTCCCAGAAAAATAAACCCAACTTGTCTGAATGACAGAAAACCAGCAAGGTGATAGGATTGAAAAGAGTTTTAGGTCATATTCATGGTAAACGTGTTTGCCTTGTGTGATTTTAACCCGTGCACCAACTTGCTGGTCTGCCCTCAACTTCATTTTGTCTCCATATTTTATTCCATCTCAGAAACGGGCATTTCAGCTCGCGTGCTCTTTGTTACGCTCACACGCTTCAAAACAGTGTAATACAAGGTTTATCAATAATTTAACAGAGTTTGTCTCAAATGTGCTCAAAGTCCAACTAAACTACACAAGGTCCAGCTCTGTAAGCAGGAATCACAGTCTTTAAAGAAACTGTTGATCCTTAGTGTCATACCTCCAAGATCTCCATCAGTGAAGATGCTCAGGAAAGAGAGAGAGTTGCAGTCTACTCCGTTGTAAGCGTCAGAAGGGTCCAGACTCTTCAGCAGGTCTCTGATGTGACGCACATGGATTCGAGCTTCACGCACCGTGTAGGGCTCTGAGGGAAACAAAACAAACAGTGTGGTTTAAAACCCAACTAAGCAACATGTATACTGAACTATTATGAGTGCTGGAGGCTACTCAAAATTTTGCATTACTCACAACTTTTTGGTTTTTAAGCAACAAATCAATTTGTCCCCCAAATTAAGTGGTTAACACAAGAGCATTTTCGCTCATATCAGCACAAGTGTCTTTTCCAATAACTTAAGGAATACCAGCCCAGAACACACCCCACAGAAGAATTTCACTTGTGTCTGCAAAGATCACACAAGTAGCCTCCTGCCAGCCAGTTCTGTACATTATCATCAAGTCGACTATTTTTGCACTGCTTCAGCATAGGTAACAGACACACTCTGAAACATATTCCTCAGATACAGCGTCACTGACGGGGAATACTTCAGTTTGGCTTTTGAGGCTGAGTTTAAACACTAATAGGAGCATGTTCATCTCTACTTTTGTTAACTGCAAAACTCAAACATTGGCCTGAGCGTCACTCTGGGTCATTTAACGCTAGCTTTATGTTAACGTCTTGTATTTAGCCGGACCCCTGACAAGTGTGACAATATGTATGTATGGATGGATATGATGATTAGAATTGAATGCGATTACCGATTTTAGAAACACCTTTTCCATTACATAAGTCGAACCCTTAGCAGACCCACGTGTATAATGCCGCAACATGACAACCAACATATTTGTATATAAAACGGTTTCAGGATCAGGCTGCACCTGCCAATACTGTGAGTTCCACCTGGTTCTCCTGGAGGTTTCTTCCTGTTAGTTTTTCCTTCCCACCAAAGTGCCTGGTCATCATGATTCTCTCTTAAACAGATAGCCATGAATGTAGTGCCCTTCTAAGTAAATGGACAACAGCTCTCAGGAAGTCCGTCCAAACTTTGCACGACAAGCCCTGGTGCTTCAGAATCTTACCTTCCACCACTTTGAGCACCGATCCCTCCTGCAGACCCTCGATAGACTTGAGCTCGGCAAAGTTGTCCAGCACATTTCCATCCAGCTGCAGAGAGAAGCAGGTGCGGTGGCAGGTGTCCTCACGGTCCATCAAAACCTGGTGGATTTCCTGCACCATCTCCTGGGGGGAGACCTGATGTTGGGGAAGAAATTAAAGAAATGAAGTGACACAGAAATGAGGAGGAGCAGCAACATTTAGTTCATGTTACAAACTACATCATCACAGACATGACTTGAAAGTCCTGTAGTTTTCTTAAAGAACTGCAGCTTATCCTCACCTGCAGGTCAAATGGCTCTGTCCCCGGAGCCTGGATCTTTACAGTGAAGCCTGTGTCCTGGATCACTATCACTTCCTGTTCGTTAGACTCCTCCCCTCCGTCTGCCTCGCCATTCCCATCCTGCTTTGAGTCCGTCTCCTCCGTATGCTCATGAGCCCTGTCACCATTTACCATGGCTGTATCTGCACTGTGCCCTTTAATGAAAAAAAGTGCATAGATCAAGCTTTATGTTAAGTCACAAGACATATCTACTAATAAAATATTCAACTACTTAAGGCTTTATTTAAAATAACACAACCAACTCCCTTTGTCAGAAACGACAATTTATTAACTTGTTGTTCTCCTCTCACCCTCAACCTGCGTCTGCCCCTCCCTGAGGCTGATTCTGCTGGAGGTTTCTTCCTGTTCAAATGGAGTTTTTCTTTCCCACTGTCACCAAGTGCTTGCTCACAGGGCTTTGCCTGATTGTTGGTGTTGTGTCTGTATTATGCCCCTTAAAATATAAATGTCCTCAAAGCAACTACTGTTGTTATAGAAAAAAAAAATTGAATTGAACTCAATTGTTAGTTGGATAAACCATTTACAAAAAAAAGAACAAAAAAAAAAGTTGATCATCGCTTTCTGAATTTTCCACTTTAATACAAGTGTGATCTTAATTAGAAAATATTGTAAAATAAATGTTGTAACCCAAAAAGTGACATTTGGCGTACTGGTGACAAAATGCAGCCGTAAGCACACTGAGTATTAGCACATTCTTCCTTTGAATTTCTTATGAGTAATTGAAAACTGTGTTTTTCCTGTTTGGGAACTTATAAAAACCAGTTCCAATCTTTTCAATAGTCATGAGGAGGCTGGACAGAAGCACTGTCTCGGTTTCAGAACTGTTAGAGTCTTGTTTCCACTAATGAAAGGGGGAAAAATATTTTCCATCATAAGTCAACATTTCAAGTGAAGAAGTTTGACTTAATAACTCAACCTTCTGAAAAAAAAAAAAAAAAAAAAAAAAAATCACTAAAACATAATCTAGCCTTTCTGGTTATTGTTTTGTTCCAGTAACAATCTCAATCAAGCTAACATGCTAAAATGCCACCACAGACTACACTACAGGCTAATTCTGCTAACACTGAAAGGACAAAGGGACAATTGTTATGCACTCTCCAAGTGAGCTCACCTTGCCAAACAGCATGACACAGGAATTTATATGTAGTTACAGACATATGGTACTACAGCTGTCTGGTGATGCTAAACTGTGTAAACTGGATAAGTATATTCAAATGAAACAAAGACGTGTATTTGCCCTTTCTTCCACATCAATAATAATAATAATAATAATAATAATAAAGCTACTGCTGGGTCCTACCTTGTCACAAGGGTTCAACACTGTGGCCCTTCGCATCCGAATTCCAGCTGGAATTAAAACAGTGACCCTTCACTTGTCAAGTGAATGCGTTAACCACCACACTATGTAGTTATTGTGTCAACTGCACCACATACAGGAGCGTTCCTGTCAAAGCCTCGAGGCCATTTGCTGGGTAACACTGTGTTTATGCTATAATTTATTTGTTTACAGCATAATTTAGACAATGCACCTCTTTGGCTGCCATCAGTGACTCAGCCATCATGTCAACACTAACTCACTTTTCTTCCACATAAGCAGCCAGGTCACAAATAAGGAAGGCAATCCTCCAGGCCCAGATGATCTTACCGATATCCTTATAAAATATTTATTTACGGTTGAGCAAAGCCAACAAAGCTCAGCTATACCATGACAATGCTGTGGTTTTGCTTCCCTGAAGTCGACAAAGACTAGAGGATTAGCGTGAGGGATCTTTCTCAACACTCAGATCTCTCTTTTTATTCAAACATCAACAGTACTGAAAAGACCATGCTGACAATCATAACTGACTTGAGTCACTAATGATTTATCTGAAATTTGACAATAAGTAACCAGCTTCGTCTAGAAAAGAAAACGCTTGGTTTCCAGCAGTGACCTGCTGAAACCTACACCGTTGCAACACTGCAGGGAACTCAGCCAGGAGGCCTTGAGGGAGGATTTCACCATTCACGAGAGGGAATTATGGGTCACTTACATGGATATCTGCTTATACCAGCACTGTGACAAATAATCCAGCAGTTGCTTTACCTTTTTATAGAAATCAGAGCCACCAAAATTATTCTCTGTAAATTCTCTGTAAAATAGGCCAGCTGAGAAAAGTCTGACAGCTCCTCTCATTATACAGACGACGGATGGATATTATTTTCTTGAGTAACAGTTAAGGTGAGAGGAAAATGACATGAATAAAAATGAGCTAAATTAATTCAAAGGAACAGGGGCCCACTGCAAGGACATCAGGCAAATGTTTTCTCTCACTGACCTACAACTGCTGCCAGCCAGCGCGTCCTTGCTGCCTGTCAAGGGTAACGCGATGTCAGGGTTACTCGGAGAGAAGGGGCCAGAGGGAGGGGAGGGGCTGGACCTGGACCGCGACCCCGGGTGGGGAATGAACGCAGTGAGACGGTGGGGGAGAGGTGGAAGAAGCGCATGGGAGAGGAACAACAGGCCACGCTCTGAATAACAAACATAACTGCTTCAGGGCGAGTGAGCATGCGGGCCAACAATGTCGGAAAGAATGAAAATGAATGAAAATGAATGAAAGAATGCAGAAACATTTCATCTCCGAGTTGAGCTCTATTTTGGCTCACACAAGTGACATGATGATGACTAACTTCTGAAATATTACAGACCAGATAGGAAGGAAATAACACGAAGTATTAGGCCAATACTGCACTTCTTAAGTCCAGCTTCTTAAAATTTGATTTGCGGCCTCATTTTAAATTTAATTTAATTAAATATCTTCAGGTAATGAATGGTTAGTGATACAAAACAAGTCACTTGAAGAGGTTATCTCTGGATCCTGAAGCTGAGAGACTGTGATAAGAGGCACTTTACAGATTTTCTAATGTTTCATTAACCAAAAGAAGATCTACAGACATTAACGGCTGTCTCTGATCATTTCGTTTTGATTAATTCATAAGAAACAAAGAGGGGAGTTGGCGTGCAATTGGCTAGATTAAGTCTGTAGATATCAGATTCATCATCACAGAAACCCAACAGTACAAAGCACTATAAGTGATAAGACTAATGATGAGGTTTTCCAGTGGACAAAGCATTGCAAAACAGACCTATTCTCTACAGTAGAGGGATTAAAGTTCATCAGAAAGTAGGTAATGAGGCAAAAGGAGGCGGGAGAAGCAATGTTAAAACAGTGAAGAGGAAATGTTGCATGCTGCTTTACTTCAGTGTAGAAAATAGAGATGCACTACCTGGTTATAAGTGCATAGATTCCCAAATGCAGGAGAAGGACCTAATGAAGTGGGTCAATTTTCCACTCAGGGTGTACATCAGAAAGTCTGCCAGAAATCCTTGAGAATGACTACTTAATTTAATACAAGTATGATAAAATGTCTCATTCACTGGCTGAAATCAGACACTTCTAATTCTTTTAGTATTACTTCATCAGCTAAACTGTAAATTCGTGCTCTATTTGTGGAGAAATATATGACAAAATATGAGTTTTACAGTGTAATGATGTGTTACTTTATAATAAACCTCTAAACATATCTGTTTACCTAAAATAAATGCTGTGATTTCTCTTTTGGCATTAAGTATCATCACATCTAATTAGACAGTGCTAACTTGACCAGTAATTGAAAGGCACGTTTCAGTGGAACAATCAAGCCGCTCTAATCAGAGTCAAATAATTAAAAGCAGTGATTAAAAACCATGTATAGGAGTGGCCATTAAGCACTGTAGCAAATGCTCAGACTGGTACAACGCCCAAGTCCTCGGTAAGGAATGAAGATCAAGGATTTTGATTTGTTTTTTTTGTTTTTTTAAAGAAAAAAAATTATTAGATACATTCAAATACTAACAAACAACTGAAGATCAAACTGAAAATGATTCAAACTTAAAGCTCAGTGCTGAACTGCACTCTCTTGTTTACTCCATTAGCCTACTTCTGCTGATAAACAATAAAGCCAGCCAAGCAGCCATCTAGCCACTCCGCAGCCCTTGACACCATCACCATGGCAACATTAACCAGCCTGTCAACACCGAAAACACCACCTAGCACACAAGGCCCCTCTGTAATCGAGTTTGATGGACCACAAGGTGGCATCCTTCTGGTGGACGGCCACACAAAGACTGAAATCTAAAAGTCTGCCAGCAGATTCTCCGTTGTTGTAATTTGTTCCCCGAGCATTGAATGATGCTAGAGACTTTTTTTTGTGGTGCAGGCTTGAGAGGGGGCAACTTGAGTCACAAACAGGATCCATGAGTCCAACCCATAACACGATCACTGAAATCAAAATCCTTCCGGCAAACAATGACATATTTCTGCCATAGCTCCAATAAATGTCTGTTTTTTTTAAATGAAATTATACATATACATATCCGTAGAGACAAAAAATAAATAAATCCATTCAACTCTGAGCCACAAACTACAAAGACAACGAGACAAACAGCAGAGGTGTGGAAGATGCCAAGAGAGATGAGCAATCGAGGCAGGGTGTCAGTGATTGCTGGGATTAGCAAGGGCACTCTTCCACCCACAGGAGCATTAAGCTCCTTAAAGCCACAGAGTGACCCTCACCTCGACCTGTCTGCTCAGCCACGTGCTGTTAGTATGTCTAGTTACAACTACTCACTGAGACGCATCAACCTCGTCACCATTGCCCAGTGATTACATTTGCTATTGATTCTTGATTAGTCCATGAGTGGTTTGGGATGTAAAATGTAATTTTAAATTAAAAATGCTTCAAGTGCTGACATGTGAAGTCACACTGCTTGGTTAATGCTGGATTTCTGGGGCTGAAGCAGATATAGCTTTCCAAGAACATCTACAAACATATGAACCTGCTACAGTTATACTGGAAAGAAGAAAATCACAAGCTTAAAATACAGCTGGACTAAAAGTCCATGTGCCATCAGCTGTGATGCTACTCTGCAACACGTGCTGCCAACAGTACAGATATGTGCTGACACAACTTCCCCAAGAAGGGAGAAAGCTTGGAGCTGTACTGCTATGTTCATGAAGCCCATGTGACACCCAGGCTCCAATAAACACTAAACGACTGGAAATAGGAAAGCTTTAATTACACGAGAGGATGCCTGGCAGCTCAATCTTTAACATCCATTCCTCTTCCTCCGCACATGTCAAAATCATCTCAGCTTCTTGCCTCTCTAACATCAAGCTGAAAAACCACAACTCATTTCTAATCCCATCCCTCCCAATGACTCAAAACTATGGTTTAATACACTGTTTACGTCTGAAATGCAGTTCCATGTGGGATTTTATAATGAGTGACACACACACAAAACCACAGCTCTTCATCATCGAACCGACAAAGGTTCACTCCGGACAGCTGGAGGAATCAGATACTGTGCAATGAGACATTTCAAGGTCCGGGCAGGCTGCAATGAACTTCAGAGCTGTGGGAGTCAAACTTCACCAGGTGACAGCCCTTGCATTAAATCTAACCCCGCCTGCACCCACAGCACTCCGCCGCTGCTCCCAAACAACCTTCACCTGACAGCTTTTACTCACCAGCTCGCGTATTATTAGAGTAACCTTCCCCCTCACCGTGCGCACACCACCATCATGACTTATCGGCTATAACCAGCTTCCGCTTCCCGGTCGAGGAGGAACGCTCGACCTAATCAGGACGGGGGGGTGAAGATGGGGCCGGTTAGAGGACTAACACCGACCACCTCGCGATTCAGCCACCTCACGCGTATTTTTCTATAGCTCGGTAACGACGAACATGTCTGCTACACAAGCTGTGTGATACACATACCACCCCCAGTAAAAATGAAGGCATGTGCGCGACCCCCCCCCCCCGTGTTCGTGTAAGCAGTGTGAAGCGCCACTGAAGGTGACCTTCAGTTACCGAACATGTGCGTCAGCGCGAGTTTGTGCTACGGCAGCTACTGCTGCTTTATGTGCTCTGAACAAACAGGCGCTACACAGGCGCCCCGTGCTTTACTCGAAAAACCATAGCTCCCCGTGATCACGTTTGGTTTTAAGGCACGAGACAGCTTTGACAGCGACAGGAGCGCCTGTGTGCTAGTTAGCTAACTAGCTAACCGGAGCGCTAACTAGCTTCACGCTGAATGGGACACGCTAAAGATAATGCTAGCATTACCGGCCAATGTGTTTAGGTTAGCCTGAGCAGCTTGCAGTGTCAGGCAGAAGTCCGAGCCAGCTGTGAATATAGCAGCGGTCCCAGTCGAGTGAAAAAAAGCATTAACACCGGACAGTTGGTTAGCAGGTGGGTGCAAGGTGGAACCTTCAAACTTCCAGAGATGGAGGGGTAAAGCAGCAGCACTACGCTCGGTCTGAGGACCTTTAAGTCACACAGCGCAGCATGGAGGTGAAAGTCACCACATTTGGTGCATGCTGCACAGCTTCAGTAAAGCAGACATTCAGTCATGCTGTATGTATGTTGATTCTGCATGCACGATGAGAGCAGTGGTGTCTGCAGCGGACTTACCACAACCACAGGACTCTTTTAGAGGTGCCTTTCCTGCTCCTTTACCATCCTGGGCTCCATCCGCGGGATCTGCCGGATTGCAGTTAGGCACTGACGCCGGGATGTCATCTGTCTTGCTCACCATGGTCGGCAGTCAGTGTGTTTCTGTGACAGAAATCCCCCAGCAGCTTTGCTCGAATATTTGTGTGTCTCTGTAAATGAAACGCAA
Source organism: Aulonocara stuartgranti (assembly GCF_965226115.1). Classification (NCBI taxonomy): domain Eukaryota; kingdom Metazoa; phylum Chordata; class Actinopteri; order Cichliformes; family Cichlidae; genus Aulonocara; species Aulonocara stuartgranti. The sequence continues at coordinate 20,130,169 of NC_138950.1, forward strand.
ATAAACAAAGGCAAACTACAGCTTCTTCTCTGGCTGTCACGAGCTAGCTGGCGACATACGAGGGGTACAAGCTTACAAAAACAAGTCTACAGAGGAAGGACAGTGCTGTACATAGTGCCGATCACACGTGGTTTTCTCCTCCCCTCCTCTTGACCTCTTTGCCTTTGCGTTGCACCTCCCCACCTGCTCCGCGTGGCGCTACGGAAAGCCACACGCGACAATTCTTGCGCACTCACCAGTTTTTCATTTGTCTTGCACTAAAAGAAAACATGGACACATGGATGGAGAGGGGAAAACACGAGCATTTAAAACCCTAATCACATTAATGACCCGGTGTTTCTTCTTATGTGGAAGTGCATAGCATTTTATATCTTGAGGCATTCTTCCACATTTTTTATTGGCTGTACTTTGCAAAGCCTTCACACAAAATCCCCTCAAAATGGTCAGAAAATAGAACAATAGCTGAAATAACAATTTTAATAGTTATTTGGATTAGGTGCTGTAAAACGAATATTTCACCCTCTCCTAATTTTTGTTTGACCTCTCTGCTGTAAACCTGTCAGACGTCAACTTTTATGAAAATCTTGTGACTCAAGAAGATAAGATAAGAGATAAGATAAGATAGAACTTTATTAATCCCTCGGGTGGGTTCCTCTGGGAAATTCGACTTCCAAAAAAAGCACAGCAACGACCAAAGTTACAGTTACAGAACTGTTATATATATATATATATATATATATATATACACACACACACACACACACACACACACACACACACACACACATATATAAATACAGAGACAAATATAAATAAAATATACAAAGGGGATAAATAGAATAAATAGGAATAAAAAATAAAAATACAAGTGAATTGCACATTTCAAGTATTGAGTCTATTGCACTGTTGACTATTTACAAAAAGTATTGCACAAGGTATTGTACAGTGAGGTGCAGAGGCACTACAGCTTAGTTGTTCCCCCCTCCTTTGTCCTCCTGTTTCCCCTCCCTCTCCCCTCCAGAGAGGAGTTAAACAGTCTGATGGCGTGTGGGACAAAGGAGTTTTTAAGTCTGTTAGTTCTTGTCTTGGGGAGAAGCAACCTGTCACTGAACAGACTCTTCTGGTTGTTTATGGCCGTGTGCAGAGGATGCCCAGCATTGTCCATAATGTCCATCAGTTTCTTTAATGTCCTTTTCTCTGCCACTGTCACCAGAGTGTCCAGCTTCATGCCGACCACAGAGCTAGCCCTCCTGATCAGTTTCTCCAGCCTGGAAGGATGGAGAAGGATGTAATCTAAGATTTTCAAATTGATACCGTAGGCGCATCTACTAGAATGCTGAGGGTAAAACTGGTGGATTACATTATTTTTGCATATTTTTCATACTTAAATGTGTCATCAAACAAAGTTCAATATTAGAGAAAGATAGCTTAAGTAAATATAACATGCAGTTTTCAAATGAATATTTAATTTTTAAGGGTTAAAATTAAAAAGCTGTACAAACCTTCCTGCCCTGATGCAAAAAAGAAAAATTATAAATTAGCTGTGATTAAGTTTTGTGGAAAAATAAGTTCAATGTCGGTAGCCAGTCATTGTACTCATTATTGTCAGAACTGTTGAATCAAGACTCGAAATAGTCTCAAAACATATTATCCCATGATCTAAATAAACAACAGCTGAGAACCAAAGTCATTGACATCAATCAATCTGGAAAGGCATTACAAAGCCTTTTCTAAGGCTTTGGGATTCCAGCAAACTTGATGATGAGAGCCATTATCCACAAATGGATAAACGTGGAACAATGGTGTACCTTCCCAGGAGTGGACAACCTACCAAAGTTACTCCAACAGCACTCCAACAACTGATTCAGGAGGTAATAGAAGAACCCAGAAAAACATCTAAAAACTGCAGACCTCAGTTAAGGGCTGAGATCATGATTCAATAATATGAAAGAGGCAAAAATGGCATCCATGGGAGAGTTCGAAGGAGAAAACCACTGCTGATCAAAAAGAACAAAAAGGCTAATCTCGCATTTGCCAAAAAACATCTTGATGATCACTAAGACTTTTGGGAAAATACTCTGTGGACTGATGAGACAAAAGCAGAACTTTCTGGAAGCTTTGAGTCCATTAAATCTGATGTAAAACTAACACAGCATTTCATAAAAAGAGCACCATACCAACAGTCAAACGTGGTGGTAGTAGTCTGACGGTCTAGGTCAGCTTTGCTCCTTCAGCACCTGATTGACTTGCCATAATTAATAGAACCATGAATTCTGCTCCTAAATCCTGAAGGAGAATGTCCATCTATCAGTTTGTGCCCTGAAGCTGAAGCATACTTGGGTTATCTAGCAGGAAAATGATCTGAAACACACCAGCCAGTACACGTCTGAATAGCTTAAAACAAAATGATGAAGGTTTTGAAGTGGCCTACTCTAAAGTCTGGAGCTAGATCTGTTTGAGATGCTTTGCCATAACTTTAAACAGGCATTGGAGGTTTTTCAAGCTAGAAAACTCTCCAATGTGGCTGAATTATAACAATTCTGCAAAGAATTGTCAGTTATTAAACCGCAGTTACAAGCTCAGTTTGGTTTGAATAGACAGGCGTTTCTCTGCTTTTTAAATTAGACTTCAAAACCTTTTAATTACTCTTGTAGTTTGAACTGGATTACATAACCATAGCCCCATGCTACTGGAGGACCTCCCATGATGGAGTGAGCACCTTTCTCATCTCCTCTAATCTCTCCAGACAGATACCTCTCTGAAGGTAAATCTGCCTCCCCTACCACACGTTTCTAAGCCCTCCAACCTACGCAGTGTTTAATGTTATACTTCTTTTGTTTACATCCCCTTCTTTTCACTTTACCCTTAGTCAACTGGTCGAGGCACATAGCCGCTCTCCACCAGGTTTGTTTCCGTTAAAATAAATGGGTTTTTTTTATCTCCCATCTGTCCTCAGGTGCTGGATTAAAGGGACTCATTGGATTTTATCTCTTCTGCTGAAAGGTCAATGCTGATGAAAGTAAGGTGCCATGAGGCACCTGTTGTTGGTGCTTCACCAATAAAACAGAAGTGAATTCAGGTTGATTTCGCTGAACTTTAACAGTTTGACATAGAGATGGACCGATCCGATATTACGTATCGGTATCGGTCCGATACTGACCTAAATTACTGGATCGGATATCGGAGAAAAATAAAAAATGTAATCCGATCCATTAAATATCACGAAAGCACCTCACAAAACTTGCAACACGCTGTAACTCACCTCAGAACGTTAGCACGTCAGAGCAGTATGCATCACGTGATAGAGCACTGTGGCATGCCGGACCTGTCGGTGGTCTGGATAGTAGTGATGGGATTTCCGGCTCTTTTTAGAGATCCGGCTCTTTCGGTTCGGCTCACTAAAAAGAGCCGGCTCTTTCGGCTCCGAACCGGCTCTTCAGGTTGTTTTGTTGCTTTAATTAATTTATTATTAACAATAATATAAAATTATGCACAAAAGGAATTACTAACGTAAAAACAAGTGGTTTTATTTATATATGTTTATATATAAATATATGCGGTGGCCCCTAGAGACAAAACACGTACAAACTCCAAAACACATTTCTAGCATTAACTGAACTTCCAAAGCAGAGCTACTAGATCACTTAAATTACACAATTGAAAGCATGTGTGTATTGTTTGTGTATTTATACACAGGCACTCATATATATATTCAAATAATTTAAAAAAAAGTTCATTTACCTGTTATTACCACACACCAAATCCGGTCGTTGGTACTTGCTGGCTTGTGTAGCCACAAGATAACAAAGGCTCAACACTGCGCCCAGCATCCTGGAGCACTTCTGTTGTCTTTTGTACGTGTTTTGAGTTTTTATGTGCTTCTGAGTTTGTACGTGTTTTTACGTGTTTTGGAGTTTTTACGTGCTTCGGAGTTTGTACGTGTTTTTACGTGTTTTGGAGTTTTTACGTGCTTCGGAGTTTGTACATGCTTCAGAGTTCGTACGTGATTTGAAGTTTGTATGTGCTTTGTCTCTAGGGGCCACCGTAAATATACTTTTATTTATTCACTCCACATAAAATGTAATAAATAAATCATATAATACAAAAATCAACTATTCACATTTCAACTTTTAACTATTTAAATTTTCAGCTTTTTCCTTTCACAAATTTAAAGTGAAAAGAACACAAAACACTGCAAACCACAACACAATTAAATATAAATTATAATATGAAAACTAAAAGAACATGCATATTCTCTGTCATATGGACCTGCATGAATAAACTTTCTCAATCCTTTATCATCTGCAACCGAAAATAGTTGTGGATGATTACTATACCTTTCTAATGTTGTTGTCCCTGCCTCTCTTTCTCTCTCTCTGGCTCTGTTCCTGTGCTACTGAGTGTAACTACCGCCCCTCCCCCCTCTGCCCAGCGTAAAGCACAAGGCTCGCGTGCAGAGTGAAACGGAAAAAAAGTGCGAGAGAGAGGCTGAGAGAAAGAAAAAAAAAAAACCCACGTGACGGCTCGCGATAAGGAGCCGGCTCGCGTCGTTCACGTCAAAGAGTCGGCTCTAAGAGCCATTTCGTTCGCGAACGACCCATCACTACTGGATAGCATTTGGAGCTTCGCTAGCAACCCGGCATTTCATCTCCAACAAAGTTATCCCGAGAGAAGTAAAGCAAGTGTGTAAGTCCATCTCTGAATGTTTGTAAAGCATTCCTGCATTAAGCTTAACAAACGATATATGGAGCGACTGCCTCTTCTTGCTGCTACTTCAATCATGAAACTGCTTAATGATCAGCTGATCGGCTTTTCTGTCGCGAGTCCGTGTCTCTTGTTTGTTTTTGGCCCACTTTGCACCAGAAAGAGGAAACCAGCGGCTGAACAACAGCAGCACGTTTAAGCTTGATCAGCTGTTGTTAGAATTTATTTATTATTACTTTCTACTCCAGGATCTTTTTCTAAGTAGCTGACGGCTGGTAACTGTGCAGGGGCGGATCTAGCAAAGTTTAGCCAGGGGGGCCGATAGGGCATTAACAGGGAAAAGGGGGCACAAAGACATACTTTTCTTTCTTATTCTCATTTAAGATGTCTCGCTTTTAATTATTTAATATTTATCTGAATCTTACACCCAAAGTTTTAATCTGATGTAAAATGTATAGAAATCCATTACTGTATATAGTGACTATTAAGTCTAATATATATACCCTAGTAAGCTATAGTACTTTTTCCTTTGGGAAGGTACCATCTGTGCAGTCTGCAATTTTGTTGAAGAAAGATGTTGAATCTATTTAATATTTCTTGAAAAAGAATTGATTTCTGTGCATTTTTTTTCACACTGCATCAAATTAAGGTTGATTACGTCGATTAAGCATCATGAGGTGGAGCGTGAGGGGTGGTTCCCTATTTTTTATTTATTTATTTTTGTTGTTGCTGGGAGTTGGAACCCTGTTAGTTAGGTTGCTTAATATTTATGCTAAGTACTCTTTAAAATACCAGAATAGGGAGGATGGTGTAGGTTTAAGTTTATTAGATTGATCAGTATTGCTGAACTATGAAATTTTTTTTTTTGCATACAGGTATAACAGAATAGCTTTAGTGTAGTTGTTGTTTTAAACTTGAGTATGAACTTATACAAAATGCAGCAAGATATTTAAAAAACAGTTTTGTTGATTAAAAAACACTATATCGGATTCATATCGGTATCGGCAGATATCCAAATTTATGATATCTGTATCGGACATAAAAAAGTGGTATCGTGCCATCTCTAGTTTGACACAGACACATGAGCTTGTGTCACTCACACTAGCTCCTCACTTCCAGCAGCTCACTGAGATTCATCTATCTATCTATCTATCTATCTATCCATCCATCCATCCATCCATCCATCCATCCATCCTCTATTACTTTTCCAGGTTTGAGTCGCAAAGACAGCAGTCTAAGCAGAGAACCCTCTCACCCCAGCCACCTTTTCCAGCTCATCCGTTGAGTGACATTGAGTTGTTCCCAACCCAGTCAAGAGATATAATTGCTCCAGCGAGGTCTTGGTCTGCCCTGAGACAACCTCCCAGTAGGACATGCCCCAAACACCTCGCCTAGGAGGTAAATGGACTGGCATTAGTAAATGTTTTTCCAGTCAGTTTAAGCCCTCAGAGCTGTTTCTTACTAAAAATCTCATTCTGCGTTCACACACACATTCATGTAAGCAAATCTTTTTTTATTGTTACACACTTTTAACCTAACAATCTCACACAGTCTCAGTCCGATGATGTGTTAGGGTCAACTCGGGGTTCAGTATAAGTCCAAGGATACTTTGACATGTGAACTAGGGGAGCTAAGGGATCGGCCTTCGGGTTAGTAGACAAGCCACTCTTCCTCCTGAGCCACAGCCACTTTCTGTTCATACATAAAGTGCACAAAGTATCTGCTTTCTGCTAGGAAGACTGCCTGCTCATCCATGCAGACACAGACAATATGTTACACATAACCTGACACATGCAAAGTTGGGCTAGCCTGCATGCTTTCTGAGCATTCAGCAAAATCAACCTGAATTCAATTCTGAAAAGGATAAGCAGCAGAGACGGGTTGATGGTTTTACCACATTGTTTAGAGACAGAAACTAATCACATATTTTAATAGTAATATTTTACCGTGTAACAGACCCATTGATGCTCATTCCCACATCAAAGGAAACTATAATAATACATGAATACAAAATAATTTAATCACTTTATTGACAAAGCAAGAAGCAGACTCGACAACCTTCCAATTTATTTGGGTTATGGGTACAGTAAATCACTGTAGGAAGCAAACACAGTATATGCGGTAATCAGTCATTAGCAAATAACAACCCAGAGCAACCTCTCTCTGTTTTGCATGTTGGGTATTATTGCTAGAAACCACATAACACATCAAACGAGATGCTTCACGGTGCCCTGAAAATGCTTCTGTAAGTCGGAAAATCAACCAGGAGTCACCACAAAGACCTGGAAGAGTAAAACTGACAGAGATGCTGCTGTCATGTGACCGATATGAGGATTAGAGTCACATGAGTGTTTTGAAAGATGGAAGACGTTCTCTGCGGATGTGTGCAGATCATTACCGTTTGTTTGCATGATGTGAGATATAGTATGCTATGCTCTGAGGCAGTGAAGATTTTGTTGAAAGAAAGACATCTTCGTTAGGCGTCGCACAGTTTGTCTTTGTGCTAATTTCAGTGGTGGGCCTCTTTGGCTCATTAGCGTTTTCCCTCAAGGCAGACAAACAAGTCGTCAGTCTCTGAGTTGTAAGAACTGTAGCAAAGATGCGTACAGCAGCCAGTATTTTGATGTTACATAAAAAGCATGGATCATCTGCTGTGAAATCTATTAAACTGATGATTACAGGTGGATGGAGAGTTGAATCTACCTGGATAGGAGGTGCAGTGATTAACTCATGGAGTCTAACAGTCTAAAGCTCAGTTTTCCCTGTCAGAGAAACTGTTTTGGACAAGACAGCTTTGCACTTATATCACCGACTATCTCATAAAACTTGAGGAAGAATAGTGCACACGGTCATGCTAATGGCTTCCCAGCTAAGAGGTGAATGGAAACCCTTGTCATGTTCGCATTTCTTTGCTAAAAAACAAAACAAAAGAAAACAAAAGAAAGAAAAAGTGTACTTCACTCAGGTTGCATCCAGACCTTTTCAGGTGGCATAAGAATATGCCGATTTACTCACCGCTGCGTCACGTGCAACATATCATTGAATCCCTTAACATTTAGCGTAGCAACTCATCTCATAAAGAGTCAGTGACAAAACTTTAAAATGGAACAATCCATCGGACAGTTCAGAAAAAAAATAAAGCGAAAACACTGTGAGCTGAAAAATTACAAAGATAGAAACTCTTTTCACGCCTCAAATGTCCTTACACCAGCTGACCTCACCTACTCATAATATATAAATATACAATATATATTGCTTTATTAATAATAGTCCTACAAACATGATGCTAAGCCGCTAACCGGTGGCTTAGGAGTGAAAGAAAATCCTTACAATCAAATTCAGTTTTACAGGAAGACTCGCATCAAGCTGCGGTTACTCAGTTAGGTTATGGCTCAAGGAAAGCATTGAAGAAAAACTGTGATCTGACTTATATGCAAACCCCAACCAGAGTTGTATAAAAGGAAACCATCCGTTAAGTAAAGACTTGTAGTTTCCTTTGAGTCCGCGTGCACGTTTATTACATCACGACTCCTCTTATATATTATAAGGCAGTAGTTGCAGTGTATATGATGGTAAAGTCATAAACGGGCGCCGTTAATGCAAGCCGTAGCATAAAAGGTTGATTTCACCTGCTTGCTTCATGCTGTTTGCTCATTGTTTCACTAGGGGCCACCATATGCATGTGTTTTGATAACAGAGGGTAACAGCCACTGCATCCGTGTGCACTCACAAGGCTAGTTTGGGAATTTGTTAAATGTGTTTTTAAAAAAATGTGAAAGGAAATTCCATCAAAACAATCATCCGGCTCTTCAGTGTAAGACACATCATCAGACACATCATCAGACACATCATCAGACACATCAAGAAATCTAATTTTTTTTCCTGAGGTAAAAAAAAAAGAAAAAAAGAAAAAAAAAGTGAAACAAAACAACACAAGACCCTCAAACACAAATATGCCGAAGAAGGCGTCGTACATGTGTGTTTTCTGTACACAGCCCACACCTGAGTAAAGTGCACAGTCCAGTGAGTCAGAACTGATTATCACCAGCATGTGGCCTGTTTACACGCAAAGCAGGCCCTGCAAAGGAAAGGCAGCACACCACCCCAATCCATCACTTCTTAAAACATACAGACTGAAGTTTCATGTGGCTGACCGCTCCTCCTTTAGAGACAGGCACTGATAAAATATACTGTGTACCTTAAAGGAATTAAGTTAGTTATTTTCAAATTGTATCTCTACCGCTATTTAAAAATGAATGACAAGTTGTGATGCTTTCTTAGTAATGTAGTGATAATATTTTGTCTTTTTCTAATGTTTTTTTAACCTGTTGGCTGAGATTGATGTAGACAAACAAAAGTCTAATGACCTTTAGTACCTTTCAGGACTTCAGATTTGCACGATTCACAGTTCAAAATAATTCTTCTTCATCTTACACTTGCCCTCATCCACTGACTGAAACAAGCTGTTGTAGCTCCTTACCCTTTAAGCCAGCCTTCTTCTGATTGGTTGCCTCTCATAAGCAGAAGGTTTGGACGATAGGTGGGTGGAGCCTGAGAGGACCACATAAGGATATCTCCTCCCTTCATCATGCAGAGGCAGTAGACTGAGCTTTTGCCTTACATACAGTACTTAAGAAATGTATTAGACCACCGCCCAGTGTAAGGTTTATGCCTCAGCTGCCCTAAGCGAACAGTATCTGTAACTAATTTTTTTTTAATGTTTCTGTAATGGTTAATATTCTGTATGCACATTTTTAATGCTAAAATATAATTATTGTCGTCAATTATTACTTTCAAATCAGCTGCTGTAGAAAAAAAAAGTATAAAAACAATATTAAAGCACATTATATTTTTTTGGTTGAGATGCCAAATTGTATTAATTTACTTGCATTCCTGAACAGAATTTTTGGTGATCTAATAAATTTGCTTAGAACTGTATTTACAACAAAAATAATTTAAAAAAAAAAAGCATAATAGGTCCACTCTAAAACAGCGGTCCCCAACCTTTTTTGCGCCACGGATTTGTGTCCGGTTTATGTCCGACAATATTTTCACAGACCGGCCTTTAAGGTGTCGCGGATAAATACAACAAAATAAAACCTGTACAAAAAAAGACGATTTATTCATAACACACGGGAAAAGACACAGGGAAACCAAGTTAACGATAAAACGATAAAAAAATAATGATAAAAACCGATAACAACCCTGAAAACCGGGTTAGGGTTAGCCTCGACTCTCGCGGCCCGGTACCAAACGACTCTTGGACCTGTACTGGTCTGTGGCCCGGGGGTTGGGAATCGCTGCTCTAAAGTGTATCATGATCTGGTCACTAACCAGAACAGTGAAGGCGGGCTGTGGGAAAACGCTTTGTTGTTAGTTGAAACACTGATTGGCTGCTTTGCACATGGCAACAGTTTGCCTTCAGGCTTTCTGTGATGTGGGTGACATTGTTAAACAGGTGTACTCTGACTCAAACCAGCCTTGTAGCTTTGTTGCCCAAACGTAACCAGGCTGCTGTTAGGGAGTGTTTCTCAAACAGGCATTCTGCTGGTTACAGAGAAGAGTTTAGGGCCAGATTTATTAAAAAGGGCAAAATAGCGTGCTTTACAAAAGTTGCGCTGCTTTTTGAACGGTCAATTTCAGCATCAAGTTAAAAAAAATAAGACCTGCTTTTATTCTGTGTTAAATATCGGCACAATTAAAAGTAAATTGCATTATTAAATTAGTGTGCGTGCTTGATTTAAACATTCTCCTTCTTATATTTTGCACCTTGAGAAGGGAACTCCCAAAATTACATATTTAATATCAACATATCACAGGCAATCTTGTCACTGTGATCTCTTTCTGGATGCTGATAGTACTTTTTACTGTGCCGGGCAACATTTTAGTAACTCTGGCAGTTAGTGCCTGTTGAGTGAGCATGATATTCATTTTAGACACGGCCTTGATGCCAGGTAAAACTGACAGAGATATCTAAAGTCTGCTGTGAAAATGTGATTTGTACCGTGCAGTTATTTAAAGCAAGTTTCCTTAAAAATCGTTGCCTGGACTGATTACTTCTGTTTTTCAGATTACACCGGGGACTTTGATGCATGGCTATGGATTTTTTCCAAAAAGAAGTAAAAAAAACAACCCAAAAAACCCAACAACAACAACAAACTATGTATGTTTCTATTCAAAGTGAGGAATTTCCTGGGGATCAATCGTTTTTTCATGTGCCTACCACCTCAGATATATTCAGCTGTGCCGCACGCAAACACTCAGCCACCTAGGGTGATTTATGAAGGGCCTTTAAAGGTCACAGCTGCCTGGGTAACACAACTACCACAGCAGCTTCTAGTCCACTCTAAATGACTGCTACCACGGTCAAACTCAAACCAAGAAGGGGGGGCTACCATAAAATAAGGCCCCGCAGTATGCAGAGAGTATCTGACAGCAGTGTAAACAATTCCTTCTAGTTTAAAAGACTGACCTAAAGTGACACTTACTGACTTTTGCGAGTTATTTAAGGTTACTTCAAAGTTCATATTTTAAAAAGAGCGTATAGTGAGTGTGATATAATAAAATGGCTAAAACCAGTCTCAGTGTGGATTCAGTCAAGGTGCAGAACAACAGTTATCACCATTAACAGTCTGACAGATGATACAGTGGTTGAAATGCACATGTCACAGTAGTTACTAATCTGCTTGCGTCTCCGCAGCGGGAGGCGCTGCTGCTGAAGACACCAGTCTAGCAGCTTCATCTTGGGGCTCCACTGGCCCTTCCCCACCCCCTGCCCCTTCATCGTCCTCCTCTTCTTCCTTCTCCATGCCCAGTGGAGGCTGTCTTTGTGCCGCACTGTGCCTGGAGCGGGCCCTGTGCCTTCGAGGGTGGAGGAAGAGAGCAGGGTCCGGCATGGCTGTGGGCTCTGCAGGGCCCGTCACTTTCTCTGTCGGCACACACTCTCGGGAACGCTCAACTCTCGAGGAAGCCCTAGCGCTCTTACGTTTTGGTTTAACCACAGGAGAAGAAGGCGAAGCTCCTGAAAGCATCTGTGGAGAAACTGTGGAGTTATACTCAGCACCGTACTGGAGCCCCTGGTTGTTGGCCCTGGAAAGCAGGCCCTGCCTCTGCTGCATCCGCTGCTGGTGCAGTTTCTGCCTCGCAGCGTGCAGCTGGAAGGAGAGGTATGCCGCAGCCTCGGTTTGTTTCTGCAGCTCCGTGTTAAGGACGGTCGAACAGTGGCTGCGGCTTTTCAGCTCCTCCAGAAAATGGCGCTCTTTTTGCTTGAGATTGGCTCTGAGAACTCCCACCAAAGCCCCTTTCTGAGTGAGCTCCTTCCTAAGCTCTCCCAAGGCGCACTCCTTTTCTGCCAGGCGGTTTTCAACCTCCAGACTGCGAGCTTCCAAGAGCTCCTCTTCCTCCTGCAATTCTGATGCAGACCAGAAATGCAAATTATGAACATGTAGAGTTTCAGAATAAAGTTTGTTTCACATTTATGGAAACCTCTCTGGTATGCAACATACTCTCCTCTGTTTTACCATCCATCAATCCATCTTCTGTTGTAGAGACACCCAGACCTCCCATGTCCCACCCATCTCAACTGTTGAGGTGCTCCCTCATAACATCATTATCCATTTTTTCCTACCACAGGGCCTCCTCCCAGTTTACCATGCCCAAAATACTTCATTTAGGAGGCGCCAAAACAGCTCCTTTAAATCTGGAGGAGCAGCATTAACTCTGAGCCACTCCTAAGTGACCGAGCTCCTCAGTCAATCTCTAAGGAGCCCAGACACCCTTCAGAGGAATCTCATTTTCTGCCGCTTGCATCAGCAATCGAATTATTTTGGTCACTACCCACAGCTGATGGCCATAACAGCGCAGATCGACCAGTAAATCGTCAGATTTGCTGTGAAGCTCAGCTGCGTCATCACCATGAAGACAGAGCTGAGCTGAGACCGGTACAGCATCCACATTACTGCAGACGCTGCACCGATCCATCTGTCAATCTCCTGCTCTCATTTCCATCCTGGGGTGGGCATCCCACCATTTTTCTTTATGTGATAAAATAATCAGAATGATTTTTTCTGGAGAAATATAAACATTTTCTCCTGACCTAAAAAATGAAAAGATAAATATTTTCTGATTGATAAATAATCAAAATTCTCGATCAATCACTTTTTTTTGGTCAGTGGATCAAACTAATATTGTCCTCGTTTCCATTCTGATGTTTGATAATGAAGGGTCGTTTTTTGTGAGGCCGTTCGGTCCATATTATGGGAAGATCTGTGTGTTACTGTGATATTTGATATCTTTAATATGTCCTGCCCACTGCAGGCCGACTGATGCTCACATGCCGAATTTGTGGATCAGAGAAAAACAGAAGCTACAGCTTGATTCATGTGTTTCACTTCTTATCACCAAAGCAGAGCTAATGCTGTTCCATAAGCATTTATATTCTGTACAGTATGCAAAGCTTGTCCTCACAACACAGTCCCACATTTAAACAGACTGCACAGACACAGACTTTCATTCAGGCTACTACTAAACGCCTTCTCTGCCAAGGTCGTGTTTAACACAGCACACTGCTCATTGCTTTTTCTCCTTTTTGCCTCTGTAGACGAGCTTTCATCTCTTTTTATTCCAGTAAAATTCCCCACAGGGATGAGAGGCAGGTATGGGTGAAAAGCCCTGAGTCAGTGCGGTTACCTCAGGGCTTACTGAGCAGGAGAAGCTGCTGGAGGAGCAGGAGGAGCAGGGGATTATAACCACAGAGGCCGGCATTGACCCTTCTGCCCAGAGGGAAACCGACCTGAAAAATCCTAATAAGCTGCTTCATATACTGACAAAAGCTTTGAAATTGGGGGTCCAAACTGTAACATCTTGCAGCTTATGGTATCCCATTCATGTAATTTCTCTGTCCATGACAGGCCTTTTATTGGGTTTCATCTCTGTTACTCATTTATTTCTTTATTTTCTCCATTTTTCTTACAGGATCGATCCTCTGAAGGCCGACCGGCTTCTCTTTCGCCCATCACCACACCCCACCTAAACTCATACGCCTGCTATAGAACTACCTAATGTGAACTTTACGTCCATCCATACGCCTCCATGTCTGCAGCTGACTGCACTCTGCCGCCTTTCCTTTTGCCTTAATTGCCCTCCTCTCTCCCCCTTGTTACTTCTCTCCTTTCTTTTCCTCTCTTGTTTCCTACATCTCCTTCTCTCTCGCTCTCAGCAAAATCTGTAAGTGGACACCCCCACCGGGACCTCGAGGAAAAAAGGAGAGCAGAAGACGAAAAAAAGAGGATGGATCAATTTGCCGGGGTGAGGAGGAGAACACAGGGCTGTGCTGCATGATGTATCGTGAGTGGGGGGATAACCTGCCCTGGATAAAGTAGATGGGATCTAATGGCTGAGTAATGCAGCCAGGCACAACTCCTCCCCCCTGCCTCCCGCACTCTTTACAAGCACACGCACATTTATACAGCCTTTTGACTGCTCTTTCTGGAGTCTGTCTCCAATTCGCTGAGACAAAATGGTGCCTCTTTCTGCACTGAGCCACCTTCACGAGGTACGCTTTAGCCGCTGAGACAGTTTCTTCATCTTACGTGTGAAGCTGTAGCATCTTTTTACACACGTGGCTTTACCAGAGACTCCTCCCTCCTGAAGAGAGAGGCAGCGGTGGCCGACAAAGATCTGTTCCCTGGAGGATGCAAGGGTGGAAGCATGGCGAGAGACAGGGGTCATCTGGGGGTTAAAGCTGAGTATGGGGAGGGTGAGTGAAAACTAGCTCGGGGAGATGTAAACATGTGGCTGTCTTTGTGTCCTCAAAGCCAAAAAAAGATGACAAAAATCCAAGAGGCACGAACACAGTCAGGCACGGCAGAGAGAGGAGAACTAGGAAGAGCCTGTGAAGGGAGCGTATGTGAACTCAAACATACCTATTTGACTCCTGCCCGGAGGCTTCATCTTCAACTCGCTTGTCAACTCTGAAAAATGCAAGAGACGCACAAAGACAGCGGGAAGAGAGAGAAATCAAAAAATCAGAGATTAAACGCAGGCGATCAGAGTCTTATTAAAGCTGTATGCTGACAGTTTGTGTTTGCTGCTGCTGGTGGTTAACATAACAGATGCTCGATGCAGTACATCCTCGGCGAGCTCATGCATAATTTATGAAACAAAATCTGAAACTTTACATCAAAGACTGAGTGCTAGAGACTGCCACAGTCTGGATCTGTAAGGACACATTTGTCATATTAGCATTTTATTTTATTATCCTTATTTTTGGGATATAGGAGTGAAATCAGCATGGTGGAAAAAGCTGCTTTTGACTGCTTTTCTGATGTATATTTTGTTTTACCAGCTATCTCTCTGCAAGTTTGATTTGGCAAATCCAACCCCAAAAGTTTTTCGTGCCACCGCCGGGGATCTTTTGCTTCTTAAACAAACGTGTAAACCACTACACTGTGGAGCCACTCTCAGTGTAATCAGAATATATTTAAATAAAAATGCAATCCCCGTGAGCTGTGCCACATTTAATAAAACATCCGATGAAGCTAAACATCCTGTATTGCTTTGTACGAGAGAATCATTTCAACTTAAAGCCACAGCTTACAATCATATCATTAAAAGTACCTTTACATTATTTTAATAGTTCTTTTTCCCCCCCTTGTATAGCACTTGAGTGAAGATGTGCATCTCTCTGTTGTATCTGTGTCTGCTGTATGCTTTGTCTGGCTTTTATGTCTCACATTAGGCGCTCGCCTTTGAGTCCATTTCACTTGAGCCATAAAAGCAAAGCAAGCAGATTAGAGGCACTAGAAACTCAGCAGCTTTTCTGGACAATAAAACGCATCTGATCAAAAGATCAAGCCATTAATGCCTTTTTTAGGGGTATATCAGGCAGGAGCAACAGTCTCAAATAGTGGCAGTGATGTTAAAAGATGCTCAGTGTGATATGCAGCATATTTTTAGATGGATAAAATAAAGCATTTCTGATATGTTAAGATAATGTGTCAGACTGAAGTATTCAGTCGTTCAGTGATTTTTGGACTATATTTCTGCATATAAGTGAGTGCAGAGGGGCAGACTGCTGGTTGTGTCTGTCCTGTCAGTCATCTCGACGGTCATCCACAGCAGCCTGACTGCAGCAGGAAAATCTCCACATTCAGCCTTTTTCTGCACACACCACAACACAGAGAGCGGTGCTTCATTTAATTCCCCCGTGACCAGAAAAACTCTTATTCTCTTGAGATATTCGAGTTTATTTAAGTCAGAAGTTATGAGCAGTGAACTTCAGGCTTTTTTTTGATGGAAGAATTTGCAGTGTATACAGAACAGGCTGTACCATCATGTGCGTGTGGCTTGGTTATCCCTAGCCTTTCTTCTCCTCTTGCTCTCTCTGTCACACCCTCTCTCCTTCCCTCTGCAGTCAGCATACTGTAGCACACCCACCCATGCAGCTGGCATGAAGAGAGAAAGACAGATGGGGGGTGTGAGGGTGGAGGGTTGGGAGTTAAAGAAGGAAGGAAGGTAGGCGTGAAAAAGAAAAGGGGAGCTCCAGAAAGGCACACTCAGTGATTGCACCCAAATGTGAGTGACTTCGAAAGCATCTTATTTTCTAGTTATCACCCTCATTCACAGCTTCCATGAGCCTTGAAACTCCGTAAAATTCATTTAGCAGCGGGGGAGCACAGAATAAGCGTAACTCTAAGAATTATTCCTGACACAATGAAAATCAGTCACTCAGCACATTGCAATATCCAGCGTGTGCAACACTTTGTAGGTCAGTCTTATCTCCTGCAGCCTGACTGAGCGTTCAAGGCTTTTGTTTAGTCGATTCAACCTTGAACGTTGGAAAGGTATCTGGAAGGACAAATGCAACTCGTTTCTGGGATGCACAAAAAACGCATTAGACCAGACAGGAAGACCTCATTTACAAACAGTGATGCAGCTTGTAGCTCATGAAGAGAGAAGCGCCTTTATGTGCTGATTAGGAAACTCTTGGAGTTGAGAACAGTGAAAAAAAAGAAAAAAGGCAGAACTAACGTGCACAACAACACTGTCAGCCCAACCTTGCAGTAACCTTCCACGCTTTATTAGTGAGCTGGCAGGGTACACCTCTGAGTCCTGCAAACTGCATTAGCCTATCTGTTCTTCACTGCCTCAAGTTACAAATAAAAACGTTCAGCAAAGAAAACTAACTAATCCGTGACAAGCAAATATTCAAAGACCACGGACAAAAAAAGCGACATCTCTCCTCCTTTCCTTTTCCTCGCTTGTTCAGATACATACGACTGTTTGATCTTTGCCTTAAAAAGACATTTGCATGGAAAACCTTTTAACAGCTTTTCCACTCTGGCCCGACGGCATCGTGAGAAGCTTTAAAGATGTTCAGCAGCAACAGCTGCTGAGTATTGTTTTTAGTGAGTGCAATCCCACAGAAACCTCTGAGGAATGTGGAAATTAAAGGCAACAGCAAACTGGAGTGAGGAGAGCAGGCCGATGCCACCAACTGCTGAGGAAAGATGATTTATTTGTGTACACGTACTTCTGGGGGCAGAAATGCACTGTACTGTCTTTACGCAGGTTTGGCCTCGTTTCCTTGCAGCTGACAGAAATATGACTGAAGCTCCATGTGGACCAAAAAAAAAACCCCCACTGCTATAAACAATCTGTAAGAGCCCCACATTACAGTGGGAGAGCCCACAGAAACAAAAGGAAGAGGAGGAGATGGCAAAGAGCAGGCCAGCTCTCTCTCTGTTGGTGGTGTCATTGCCACACGCAGCTGCACTGAGCAGATGTGACATGTGTGCGGGAGAAACACAAAATAATGGACCCAGCCCTTCCCCCATCCTCCTCCACCCCCTGCAATCCTCTTCGTATGGATTACTAAAGCTATAGGACCCATGGACTCATTACAAAGCACGTGTATTTCTGTGTCTGTCAATTAACTAATGTGTGTGCTGCTGGTTGTGCACTGGGGACAAAAAACTGTTCACATAACAGGATTCACGTCCCAACCAATGATGATCTATTTTAGGCTTTTAAGCTAGAATTATTATAACAGGGTTGATGGTTAGCCAGAAATAAACAAAAACATCTCCACAAGAAGGCTAATACCAGACTGTGTGTGTGTGTGTGTGTGTGTGTGTGTGTGTGTGTGTGTGTGTGTGTGTGTGTGTTTCATGTGCATCTGGATGCTTGATTAAATGGAAGAAGGCACCATCCATTAGGCACCAAACAGGAAATGATGCAATCTACAGGAATTGTAGCATGACATCATCATGTAAGCATTGTCTGGCACTGAGTGGTGCTGCAGACACACATTAGAAGAACAATGAGGACACACACACACACACACACACACACACTGGCTTTAGCTCAGTGGATGTGTCTCCTTAAAAAAATTAAATGTTATAATTCAGTGAAATCAGGGAAATGACAGGATCAAAATATCAGAGTGTCTGATGGTTTATTGTGAGGTTAAAACCCCCATTCAAAGAAGGCTGTTTTCCAAAATCTCAGTAAATCCTTTCTCTGAGGGTAAAAGGTCAATTAGATTGGTCTTAGCTGATTAATAAAGAGCTGCAGAACACCAGCAATGCCTAAAGAGGATTAGCCAAAAGGATTCTTCAATTAAATATGAACTCATAAGACCGCAAACGATTAAAAATTAAAATGTACATTACAAATGTACCTTCCAGTGTCCACTCGGTACTTTTTTTGGGAGGGGTTTTAATTTTTTTTTAAACACATCTTGGACACTCAGACATTGTGTATCCTCACATCTTATATTCTATAAAGTAACAGAAGTCATTTAAAATAAACATATAGCAGAAACCCAAGAGGAAAACTGATTTAACCTCGTAGGACCTGGCTTCCACATATGTGGTCATCACATTTTGGGTTGTCTAGACCAAAATACTAAATCTTGCTCTACAAGGGCCTGATATCCACTTACGAGGACATTATACTGCCACTGTTCTGTCGAAATTTAAAACAAATGTCCTGATATGTGGATCTCATTTTTCTCAGAAGCAAAAATCATGTAAAAAAAAAATTAAAAAAAAAAAAAATCTGGTAATTCTTTGTTTTTGCATTCATCAGGTCCCAATCAGTCCAAATAGCAAAGAGAATTTAAAAATGCATGCCATGAAAGAGTTCGGGTCTTAGGAGGTTAAAGAAGCCAGGAAGTACTCCTGCTGATTCTCTAAAGGCCATGTGGTTAAATATATTTTTAGCGTCAGTAGAAGTAGGGGGTCAGGTAGAGTTTTTTAGGGCTTTACTTTCAAAAACAGCAGCAACAGCAGCTGAGAACCCCTCACCTGTGCATCGTTTCTGCAGGGAAAGGATCTCCAGGTGAAGACCATGGAGCATGGAGAGGTGCTCCTTCCTGAGGAACACCATGCTCCTCTCCACACCCTCTATCTGCTGAGACAAACTCCTCTCATCGCCCATGGCTGAGTCTAAAGAGACGAGAGAAGGGGAGAGAATCTGCGTTTACTCCTGCCAGACACTAACTTAGAAATTCAGATTACAACCTAGGAGCTCCAGCGGCTCCACGTAACTTTGTCTTCAGTGGGAAGTGCCCGCTCGGAATTGAGGTCATGCTGGAGCTATAAATAAGGCATTGATAACCAAAAAAAAAAAAAAATCAAGCCTGACCGATAACCTCGACTTATATTTCATTAGATAATATAAGTGTCCCTGCTTACCTTAAATTGACGTTAAGTACCAAAATGTGAAGAAATGTGATTTGCTAGCGTTATAAATACGTCCTCCGGTCCGAGCATGCTGGCCTCCGGCGTCGGTCCAAATCCTGCGGGCTGCCGCATTCACCCAGACATTTTATCTGGAGCGTTTAAGTGCTTTTCAGCAGCATGTGACGCTGTTTGATCAGAGGAAGAGCAGGAGGAGGAGGCTGGATGGGTGCGTAAAAATGCAAAACGACGCATGGCACCGCGATCCGCCGACACCAAAAACAATCCCTGCTGAAACATCTGCAGGGTCGATCATCAGCAGCAGGAACATGAAGCTGCTTTGAAAACCGACGAGCAAAGTGCGCAGTCCATTTTTTTTCTTAACGTGCGCACCTTTCCTCCGCTCCCACCAACTGAGGCGTCATCGAGCTGCTGGATGAGCAGCGAGTTGAAGACGGTGATGAAAACAAGCCATCGTGACCAGAACACGCGAGAACATCGTACGACGGGGTCAGTCCGCCAGCTGATTGGCTGAGCGGCACATCACCGCTCCGAGTCGACTCTGTGGAGCAGCGGTCCCCAACCCCCGGTCCTCGGACCGGTACCGGTCCGTGAGTCGTTTGGTACCGGGCCGCGAGAGCTGAGGCTCAGGTGTGAAATGTATAGTTTTCAGGGTTTTATCGGTTTTCAGCGTTATTTTGTTATCGTTTACTCGGTTTTCCTGGGTCTTTTCACGTGTGTTATGAATAAATTTTCTTTTTTTCGGTACCGGTACTAGTTTTATTTTGTTGAATTTATCCGCGACACCTTAAACGCCGGTCCATGAAAATATTGTCGGGCATAAACCGGTCCGTGGCGCAAAAAAGGTTGCCCGCTGCTGTGGAGGATCAAGGCGCAGCTCGTGCGTGTGAAGACGCGAAACTTTAAAGCCTCGCGTGCACGAAGCGTGTTTGCTTTGTGCACTTTAATAAAAGGATGCGCGTGATTCCAGCACCGTGGACAGCGAGACACTGCTGCAGTGGTTCTCAACATGAGGCATGACCTTGAACAGATTTTCACCAAAATTAAATCAGCCCCGGTATCTACCGTCACAAAAATTTAACACAAACTCAAAAACTGTGGATGCCAGAGTGCTAACAAAGAGACAGACAAACACATAGATCCAATTACATACTCTCTCCTTCAGGCGAGAGAATAAAAAACAAAAACTCGACTGTCACTCCCCCTCAGCCTCCTGGTAGATGCACATATAGCCTAAATTTGAAAATCGTAGCTGATCATCAGAAAAGTTGATTTTTCTGATTTTGACCTTGAGGACAAGGTCGCTAAAATTCGAACTCGTCCAACATTTTTACTCTTCTCGAGTTCTGGGTAGTGGTTGCACAGCTGGAGCCTATCCCAGCAGCACACCGGGTCAGGTCTCCAGTCCCCTGTAGGACTAAGTGAAGAACATACAACATGAATGTAGGTCTGTGTAAAGTTAGTTTGGGCTATAAAGAAGTAAACGCTGTTTGCATTTCTTTCTAAAACTTGTTAACATATCTAACCTTTAGTGCTTTTCGTAGATTCACTGTGATCTGTACATTTTAATGCACTTATAATAGCAGAAGATGGAGTTTGGACAAAATAATCCCTGTTAAAATAGTTCTGGTTTTTCAAAATAAAAGAAGATAGTTTTAAGAGGTCACCACAGTGATGAGTGTCACATGTTTTATTTGACAGGACGTCCTTCCTGACCCCAAAAGCATTTGTGTCACCTCCGCGGACCTTTTGTTTCTTTAATACGAACAATACCTTTGATTGGTTGGGTCCACCTGAGTTTGGGTCACGTCACCCATGACTAATAGTGAGTCGGACGCCCCAGATCTGGACCTCGAACTGGCTTCTTCTTTTATAACCCCGATGCTAATCCAAAAATCTGCAGAGAAACTAAAACAGAACGCTCATTCCTTTGATTTTATTCACTTATTTTAATCGACACATTAAAACAAATAGTGTTGTTAGATAAACATACATATCACAATTTTAATTACAAAACAATTTTGACAAAACTTGAAAAAATAAAACTGTTATATTTACACCGTTATATTTATATGCGACAGTCTGATGACAGGATAATTTTTGCTTTCAGAAAGAAAGAAAAAAGTGAACTTCATGAATGAATAAACAAGGGCACACTGATGGAGTAATTATAATTTGTGGGTTTTGATAAAGTTGGTGGACTTTAGAATGCCTCTTGGCCTAAATATTTTCTCGTTATGCCGACAAGTCACAAATATTGAATCTCAATATTTAATATTTTTGACCTCATAAGATCTGGGGACAGTCGCATTTGGAAATCAAAGCCATACAGGTGATCAGAGCTACTACGAATGCTTTAAAAATAAAATCATCAGGTCATTAATATGACTTGGCTGCTAAGGCGTGTCACAATTCATTAAAGCACACAGCAACATGATGAACAAATGATGTCATACAAGCACAATTTCAATAACATTACAGTCGTATTCATAACAGGTTCACGAGTAAAAGCTTGTTTGTTAGAAAGAACTTCAATTACCAACAACAAAGCTGCCCTAAAAAAGCAAATTTAACATTCAAAAGAAAATTAATTAAAAACAAAAACAATAACTCAAACTTTTGTCTTCTCCCAAATAGTGTTTTTGTTTTTTGCTGTGCGCTGTGATTGTTACTGGGGCTGGAAGGCCTGCTTTTCACGGCTTGAACATAAACCTATTCAAGCATGCACACTGTGAGGAAACTGCACGTGAAGAAAGGAGGAAAAAAAAAAAATTGCTAAAAAAATGCCCTCCCACCCTCTAACAACATGTCTTAACACAATCATGTCAGCGACAGGAAAACTCGGTGAACACTGTGTCACCTTAAACTCGTCTTTTATAGCACAAATAAATTACAAAGATATACAACAAATCAAACACTGATTATACACAAAGGCAAAACATCAAAAATATCAAAAGCAAAAAACTAAATCACATCAATTATATTTCCATGCCATAGAAGAGCTATAATGCTGTGAGCTGAGCTGGAAGGAGAGGCCGTGTGAGGCTGTGTAAATAACGGTCTGCTGTATTCACAGCTCTCAGACCAGTTTGTTCCCGCCCACCTCGGGGTTTTCTCTGCTTTCTGTCGCGCTCATCTGCGACTTTAAAACTAAATGCAGGATGGCAAAGATCTACAAAAGCCCTTCAAAGTAAAAGCATCTCTGGTGGTCTTGGCTGAGCTGAGGTCACTGAGGTGAGGTGTAGGAATGTGCTGATACTTCCTGCCTGTCTGAAAGCTCCTACTGCAGACGCACATGCCACGGCGCACTGTTGAAATATTAATTGCTATTCTAATTATTGAGTTTACTCAACTAATCTACATCATTTAGGTTTTCCTTTCACTTCACAGGGTTCAAGTTTAAAGCGCAACTGCCCGCTCATGGACAGTGATGCCATCAGTGGAGATTTCGCCTCGTTCCTCTGAGGTTTACCGACGCGAAGATCCCGCCGCGTGGGCCGAACTGAAGGGCACGAGCTGTGTTAAGCATCAGGGTTAAATGTAAAAGGACAAAACAGACACACGTTGTTGCCTCCCAGTTGTCATTATTCTTTCGTTAAGCAAAGATTTGCATTTGCTTGATTTTCTTTATTCAACAAGCAGACATTACTTTTGTTCCTTTTTTTTTTGCTGCCAATCACCGGCAGCATTGCGAGTGTTGGAAAGAGGCAAAGAACTGGTGTGAGCCCTGAGGTAGCAGGCGGTTTTTAGCTGAGGAGATTTGGTGGGAAAGGCATTCACCTCTGACGTCACCCCCACCGAAGAAATAAAACTCACAGCAGCATAACGTGTATATATCCTATGTATAGAGATATATGTCTATATATGAATAAGAGATTATTGTTCCAAAGTAAAGAGAGATATTTTATATTTATGTTTCTGTTTCCGCTGGCTGCATACATGGACGTTTGAGGGGCTCAGTGCATTGTCACTCATCGCGAGCTACATTTTAGGATCGATTGAGCTGAAACGCCGTGTGACAATAAGGCGTTTGGTGTCTCACAAGGCCTCGATTTGTTTATATGAAGCACTGAAATATGGGAGAAAAACTGCAGCTGATTGGTAGATGGGTCTGAGGTGAGGCTGTTTGATTACACTTGGAGTACTTGTACCTGTAATGTAAGGGAGGTGCAGATCTCTCTGTCTTTACAGCTATGAGTATTTAAACGCTTGCAGTACAGACAGTACAGAACCTCAGCCACGGCGTGTTAATGTACAGTAACGTGTGCCCCTCTGAATCCTTCACCTTCCCCCCCCTCCTCTCTACATCTCCTTTTCTTTCTTGGCCTCCCGGGTGCTGCTCTTTAAGAAGTCGCTCCTGAGCAGGCGGCAGAAGAGGACGATGTTCATGGCCGTCATGATGGCCATGCCCACGCTGCCCAGCGTGTAGGCCAGGAGGGGCACCTTGTCCCTGTTGAGCACCAGCCACCGGGTCATCCAGGCCAGCGTGTTGATACGGAACACCACGTACGTGCCCAGGTTGATCATGCTGTTGACGCGGTACAGCGTGCTCGCGGCCATGTTGGCCATGCGCAGGATCTGCCTGATGTGGAGGAACACTGAGTTTATCTCCACCAGCAAGGCAACCACGGCGAAGCCCACGTAGCGGCACGACACCACAGCGAGGCCGAAGCAGGTGATCACCTACAGAAGAAGACAAGGAGAGAAAACGGCACAGAGGAACATTACAGCAGGTGAAAAAACAAAAACAGTATTATCCACTACTACTAGTTCTACCATAACTACCACTAGGATTATAAATATTACTCTCTTCTCGTCTGTGAGTGCATCACTTTTTCATTGTGATGCACTCACCAGCAGATTCATTAGATACTCATCTGCTCTTTAATGCAAACATCTAATCAGCAAATCACGCGGTAGCAACTTAATGCATTTAGACACAATCAAGTGAGGTTCAACGCGAGACTCAGAATGAGCACGAAAATGGGTCTCAGTGAGTTTGAATGTGGCATGGTTGCTGGTGTGAGATGGTCTGGTCTGACTGCTTCAGAAACTGCTGATCTGCTGGGAGTTTCCCACATGACCATCTCCCGGGCTGAAAAAGAGCAAATACGCAGTGCAGTTCTCTGTGTGTGGTGTCGATCCCACAGGTCAGAGGAGAATGACAGGCTGTCCTGAGCTGATCGGAAGGCAACAGTAACCAGATATACACTTTTTATGCTGGTGTAATGCTGTGGAGAATTTTTTTTTGTTGGTGCACTTCAAAAACTAGCCAGTGTTCACACATCACACCCATTTTTGCAGGAGATCCTTTAACCAGGGTCTCCTGACTCTCCCACATGTTGATATTAAAACCAGAGGCCATCGTGCTTTTGAGGTTGTGGCACCCTTATTTTGGAACAGCCTTCCTGATGACTCTGTTATTTGTTTTAAATGACTCCTGAAAACACATTTTTATAGGTTAGCTTTCCTTTAATCTTTTATTTGCATGTATGGAAGTGCCAGTGAGTGTAGAGAGCATATACATATCTTAAAAGCTTTTACGCTCGTCATCATTGAATAAGTTTACAAGATAATGTTTAACCAGACACTATGTGCTTAATGGAGTTTGATAACTGATATGATAAAAGAAAAAAAAAATCATAGCACTGTAACTTAATCTAAAAACATGGCAGTGAGATTTGAAGCAGTCGCTTTCTCTTATCTTCTCAGCCTATCAGGAGGAGGCGGATGTGTGAACATCTGAACTTCTGCCCTGAAAACGCACCGCCACTTATGTCAGGATTTTACTTAACGACCACGTGAAGCTCCGCCACTCCCACACAGTGCTTATGAAAGTCTGTGATGTAACTGACACGGACGCGCCACAAGGTGGCAGCATCATCATTCAAACAACTCAAACCCTGGAGGAGTCATACTGCAAAAATTATGGGATGTTGTGAAAGAAAGAAAACAAAAAGCTGCTGTGCAACATTTTCCCAGCAGTCTCAGGTATAAAATCTGGATGACAGGAGAGCGTCTATACTCCGTTCGGCCAACTCTCCACAGGAGCCGCGCACATTCATCAGGCTTCATTCACACTCAGTCACTGCACCGCTTAAACTGGCTTGTTTATGCATTAGGAGTGGAAGCTGGAAATAAAGGTGGACTTAAGGAAAAGCAGAAAACAGCTGCTACAGGTCACGGGGTGCTGTGATGTGTGAAGTGACAAAATGACCCTTTCAAACAGGGCTGGCTCTGTTGGAGAAACATGTTGTGTTTCATGTGATGACTGTAATGTAGCAAAATGTCATGTGACGCGTTCCTGTAGATTAGGCAACAAGCCATGTGAGGGTCACACCATCCCCAGAGTTGCACATGTTACAATATAGCGGATCCATTAGTGCCAAGAGGTAAAGTTCGACGTCTTCTTCTTTGCTGGATGTGTTTCATTTCCTCCTAAACTCCTAAAAGCAAGTGCACACTGTGACCGCAGCACAGAGGAGTTACCTCACTAAATTTCATTTTAACTGTAAAAGACTATTTTTGAATTCCACCTCACTCACAACAAAACACACACTCAGAGCACAAATCACACCATTTACCTGCCTTTAGCTCATAATGACAGTAATAACTAGGAACTGCATTTGGCAACCAACCTATGCCTCATAATTTGAAAGGCATACAGCACCAAACATTCACACACAGGTGAGATCACACACCCAGCAGTGGCCCGGTCACCCTTCTCTGACATTCCTCTGTGGCAGCACAGGTGCTGACTCCAAACCCCTCAAAATAACAAGGTGACGTGTCATGTCATGACATTTTGTCACAGGTTGCCAACAACATATGAATGGATTAAGCAACTTAGTAATTAGTAACTTAGTAAGAACAAAAACCCTGTGTTACACTTAAGGACAGTGCGCTCCGTTTCCACCACTGAAAACCAAAAGGATGAATGAAAAGTCCAGACTGTTATCATTTAGACACACAACATGCACCAGAAAACACTCTCACGGGTACCAACAGAGGACCGGACACCTGCGAATCATCACACACACGCTCCAGTTAGCAAACCCACAATCTCACAGTGAATTCAAATCTAAGTGACAATTGTCAACTCAAAAACTGCAGCTTCTCTGGAGGCCACACGAGGTTGGTTACAAAAGCAAGTCAATCCCCATGCCCGACTTTAAAGGCTGCTACAAAAACCTGTTTGGCCTCCAAACAACTGAATGTGAGTGAAAGCCGTTGTTGCTTCCTTCACAAAACAGAGTTTCCATGAATAGCTACCACATCAAACTGAGAGCTCTGAATCAACTCCTCTGGTGCTTTGATGAGGGCACTCACTGCCTTCAGGTTAATTTACTACAGTAAGGACAGCACAGTGGAGGGTCTTTTTTGACTGAAAAACACATCCAAGCTCTATCCCTGTTGCTAAGCGCATCAATAACCCTTAGTGCCCTTCTCTGTCATCTCCCAAGCACTCAAGAAGAAGAGCAGTCTGCTTAACCTGTGTAATCACCCACATATCCACACGCCCCCATAAGCAGCCAGACTACAGTTACAAAATCTAGCAGTGGTCTTTATACAAGCTCATCTGAAGTCTAATCTGATGTGGGTGAATAAACCACGTCAGAACACGGGTCCTTATACAATCCGGTGATAAGGTGACACAGATGGATTTAGTCTTTGTTCATTGTGTCATAAAGGAAAAAAAACAACTACATTTACTACAACAACACCACCCGCCCCTCTCCATGGTTACTTAAAGAGAAAAATCACGTGTGTCCACTTTGGCAGTTCGCTCTTTTATTGGTGTTTGTTCATGTCCTTTCAGCCGTTAACCTAATCTTTATGTGAACGCTGATAGGAGAATGCCACGCAGGGCCAGAAAACATCTTCGGTAATACTTTTCAAGGCTGCTGAGAGTGTCGTTAAACGGTTAACGGTAATGGGTCGTTAAAAAAAGAAAAGAAAAAGAATGTAAGAAAAAAGGGATGTGCACAAAAGTCCTGCTAAAAAAAAAAAAAGATCTGAATTTATTTATTCCAATGATATAATGGAGTGTGAGCACAGTGCATGTGACGCAGGTGTGCAAACGCTCCACTTTCAGGAGTTTTAACATTGCTGTTTTGCAATAAACAGCTCTAAGAAAATCATTCTTATGGATTGGATTCCTCCAGCTCCCCTTGTGGCCGAGCAGCCACCAGATACCAGAAAGTAGCCAAAGCTGATCCTGGTGTCTCCCATCTGTTTGTCATTTCTAAGCAATGGTGGCCAACCCCGATTATCAGTTCTGTGGTCAGCACTCTGCACTTATAGAGGGACTCCCAGTAATCCCACTCCCCCCTACACCACCGGTCTCTGCGTCTGTCGTGATGGAATTAATTCAGGATTAACTGGATTTGCCACACTGAAGCACATCTTTCACACAGAGGAGCACAGGAACACCCACATATGACCCCCATCAGGTAACTGCACAACCCACAGCAAAATGGAATTTAAAAAACAAAACCCCATCATACCACATTTAGCTGTTAGAGTAAGATTTTTTTTTTAAACACATTAACATGAAAATATACTGGTTGAAAAGCTTGTTTTATATATGGGAGTGGTTAAAAAGTTAAAGGAAGCTTATCTGAGGAAGATTTTGTGGCATGATTGAGTTTTTTATGTCAAGAATGAACTTTAAGTTTAATTCTTTGGAAAAACATGTTAATGCTTCATCTGCAGGAGATGATTGCAACATATAAAAGAAAAGAAAAAAAATCTAAAAAGGCTTTAAATTTACCGTGGGGAGCCACTTCACTAAAATCACCAAGCTCAAACATAACCTTGAAATTTTTTAACTTGATTGAAAAATAGTCTCATACAACATGTCTATAATAAGTTAGTAATGAACCTATATTACACACACCTGTATGAAAACAAAGCAGCACGAGTGTTTGTTGCTGCATTCTTTTCCCTGTGGGCTCAATTAGACAGACAGGTGAGGGACCATCACCTCTGCCCTATTTCAGGGGGAAAACACTGGGCGCTGAGATAGTGAAGATGACAGAGGTTGTCACTAATCCCAAGTTTTCCCAAGCTTTAAAGGAAAGGGACCAACCCAAAAGTGGGGCAAAGTTCACGTGATAGATGTGCAAAGACTTATATTTGTGCTGAAAATCGGTCCGTGCAGGCTGAACTGACTAGAAGTACCAGAGCGGATAAACCTGATGAAAGAGGAAGTTATTTCTTCCTTTTTCAGAAATCTTCAATCAAACATTGTTGCAAAGAGAGGTAACACCTGTTAAAAAGAAAAAAGAAAAAAAAAAGGGACGAAAGTTAGTGAAAAGATTCCCGTGACAAACCAGTTCTTTCAGTACTTCGTACTCTGACTCAGTCGGAGAAGAATTTCAGGTTTCGGTGACGTGCCGTTTGCACAAACTGAACGCTGAATAATAACTAAAGAAGGCAGGGAGGTTATTAACAAGGGAGGTGCAACGCTGTGTTTGCAGTTTACGTGTGTGCACATGTGTGGGAGATATATCACAGACATGGGAGACTGAGGAGGTGCTTCATCAATCAAACAAACCCGTCTGAGTACAGCACAGTACAGCTGTGCAACACAGTGTGCCATATAATAATAATCCTGATAAACGGATGTAGGTGCATGTTCTATTATTGATTATTTACTGCTCTACACATATAATATATAAGCACATAAGATAGTCACAGCTCATAAAAAAAATCTGTTAATGGATAGGCCGAGTGTGTCTAAAGAAGAGGGCAGGAAATGCTTAGCTGATGGAGAGGAAACTACAAAGAAGCTCAATGCATAGGATGCTGGAAAGTTGTTAGTAGGTACAACAGCAGTGGAGCGATGGGGAGATGGGACCATAGCATGCTAACAATCATGTGCACAATCCAAAGTTTGAAGGTTCACGCAGGCCTGTCTACAAGAATGAGGCATGGGGCCCATAACTGTTATCATGAGACCTGTGTTAACTCTGCTCAGCTGACAGCAGCACAACATCTGGTGAGTAACTGCACAAATATTTGTTCGTGCATCTCCGTGATCAGTTTAAATTGTGTGTATGGCTTTCATTTGTAGCCGGGTATGTCTCATTTCAAATACAGGCTATGGAGCAGGGCTCAGTGATTGGTCAGTTTTGGTGAAGCTTGAGCTATTTTCACACGTGCACAGCAGCTCTATGGCGTCCCAGCCTTTTTGACTACTACATATTTTCCCTTTGCTTCATAGCACAAAGTCTACTGTTCTTTGGATAGTATGCAAAGATAATAAGAGGTAATCCTGTAATAGGTAACTCCTGCACACATTACCCAGGTGGCACCCTTGCCTAAAAATCAGTAAATCACACACATTTCCAGGAGCGACAGCTGGGCTAAAGCAAGCGACCTCATCTTTGGACAACGTTTGGATTATCCCGACATCTCTGACGTTCCTGTGTGAAAACAGCTTTGGTCACTCGAGGTTTTCAGGCACTGGCTGTGCAGAAACAGGTAGTGGTTATTTCCAGTGGACTGCATGCCTCATCAATGACCTAACTTCTGTCCGCAGTGGCCAAGGATTTGAGAAGAGCGCTGATGATAGGATTTGCAGTTGTGCATGTTTTGGTCATCTTTAACCGTAAAATAAGACAGAAGAATCCTTAAAGTACCACAACACGGCTGTATCCATAATCCTCCATTAAAGACAGCGTAGGCTCAACAGACCGTTTTGTTAATAAAGAGAATATAAACCTTTTTGGATGCAAAGATAAACATAGCTTCCAGATCTGACCCACTGACACCTTTATCCTGTAACGCTGTAATCTTAATAACACACATGATAGAAAAGCTGGGACAATGTCTCACAAAGGATTCGTACTCGTATAAGATTTTTAGGGGATGCGCCTATAGTTTTAAGTTGTCTCGTTCTTGAGTTCTTGTGTTCACGCCGCCCACTGGACAGCCATCCGGTGGGTTACAGCAATACTCCAGCTGTCTTTCTTGGCTGTGGGGTAAAAAGACGATGAAGAGGAGCGTGCTTTAGGGTCAGTGCACCTTCAGTTTATCGTGACGGGTGTGCTACCTTACGAGCGTCCATCTGCGTTTCAAAACAACAGTGAAAATGCTCAAATGTGTCACACCTCAGCTGTTTGTCACCATCCTGCAATCTTTGTTATGTGCGTCACTACTGTGTTGCATTGTGTTATATTCATGTTCTTGTCCTGTTCACTGCTTGCAAAGTAAGATCATAAGATTTTAGTTGGTAAAATGCTTTAAAATCTTAACTAGCATGTTAGTTTGGAATATCAGATACAGACCATCACTGTGTTCACCTTAATGATAAATGATTGTTGCCTTTCTTAATGAGAGGTTGAGGCCAAAATTAGCTCTGAGGTTGGAAAGACATTTCTGCCACTCAAGAAACCCACAATTTGTCAAGTTAGAACTATAGTTAGCGCGTGCACTGGTGAAATCCCGATGACTACAGTAGGACAGGTGAGACTAACGACATGGAAATGAAATGGTTAACTGCATTTACTACAAAGGTTAAACATAAGGTTGTTCCTCCGCTGTGCTCTCACATGCTTTCACACCCACCCACACCCAATCACACGCAAGAACCTCTGGTGTTCCCACAGTAACTAATTATTATTAATTTTTTAAGCTTTCGTTTGAGGCTATGAGGTGTGGCACTAGTGGAGAACAAACACACAGTTGTTATGTGCCCCACCTCGCTTTTTCTGACGTGACCTGCAGCTTACCGACATCTACTCCTTCCTTTGTAAACCCACTGATAGATGAATGCCTCTACAAACAGCATTCCTGGTTGTTATGCCAACAAGAACAAGCGCCATTTCGCTTTTTCAAAGCCAGCCTCTTTGGGAAGCATGGCATGTGTGCTCTTTCCTGCTGTAGGCGGAAGCCACTGTAACAGAAAAGCCTCACTGACACTTAAGACTGATGCACCGTGATGGGCTTCACATTGTTCTGGCTGCTGTGCTCGTTATGGTTTTGTCTTAAAAACATTTTAAAATCCAAGAATCAATGATAATATTTTTCCCCCAACTTCTCAGGCACTACAGATGAATCGGTAACTAATTCTTGTAAGAGAAGCATGAGCAAATTTGCCAGTGTTTTTTGTTGTCACTTTACATTAGTAAGCACCAACTATGCAGGCACCCTATGCACCCTAGGTGTAGACTTCAAAGAAATATAACAGGAATGACTATTTGGCCGATGTGCTTCCAGCAATCTGTGACGTTGTCTGCAAGACAGTGTACAAAATAACAAAACTATGTGACCCGGACCCCAGCAGACTTGCAAGCACGTAAGGTATGATCGAGGCATGGAGCCGTACCAGCCTTTACACTCTGTCACTTAACAAGGTCTCCGTCGGATGTTGGGGAACAAGGACATTACCTCCATTTTAGTGACATGTCAGTGTAGGAGCTCAGAGAGTCACAGATTATACACAGGGGATGTTGCAGCAGTTTGAAAAAGCATTAGAAAAATGTCTCTCCACCTACACCAGCGCTGATGTGGAGGTTTTCGTCAGCTCTCCCACTGGTATAAATGGTGCAAAGCTGTGGGAATATCACCAATATGGCGTGCATGAAGGCATTCTTATCCCGAACTGTGAATTATGCAAAGTTACTCTAGTAAGCCCTAAGCAAAACATATGAAACAGGAAATGAGCAGTAAACAAGATAAACAGATAAAAACTAGCCACTATCTGGTGCTGGACCGGTAAAACGTGTGAGACCCGGTGGGATAAGATGCTACTGCAACAGGCATAACAAACAAAGTCAAATGCCTCTACAGCAGGCAAAAAGCTCTGTATAAACAAACAAATACAAAGTCCAAAGCATCTCTGTCATCCAAGACAAGAAGCTGCGGTCACTGAAATTGTTGTTTTATTTTCCTACTTTGTATTTGTTGCATCATGAGTATAAACTGTGCCTGTCTCAAAAACAACAGACAAGGAAGTTCTTCAGACATACCATGAGGGTGGAGAAAAAACCTCAACAAAAACCAGATATTATACTACCAGTGTGGAGAATCTCATTGGTATGTAGCCATGTGAGTGGGTGGTACAAGCTGCGGAGAGTAGGTGGACGAGTGGGGACGGGGGAGATGTTTGGCAGTCACACAAGGATGGAGGGGTGGAGAACAAGGCAGAGTGTGTGATATATGATGTATGGCTCCAGAACAGAAATGTGTGGAGAACGAGCGCACATTTGCAGAAGCCCACTCAGGAAGTTAGAGGTTTTCTGCTCCATGTTGCTCATGGGAGCCTGAGGTTCATGTGGAGACCAGATGTCTGCCCTCCTGTCTGGATATACACACAATCTGGGGATTTGCGGGGTTCCCCCACCAAAGAAAAAAAAAATTGAGCAACATACACATGGATAAACCATATTTCATGGCCAAAATAAATATATGCCCACATTCCAGTCTCTGCCATCTCATTGGCCTACTTTACTCTCAGCGTGTTGTCTTTGTATTTCTCAGGCTGAAATACGACTACTAGCAAAGACAAAAACAAAAACACGTCATATGCGCTTAAAAAACAGCTGATGTTAAACTTCCAGTGGCAGAGGAGGTAAAGGCTCAACAAATTTCTGCATGTGCAATCAGGAAATATTTAAGTTCTGCGGTGGAGTCAGGGTTCCTTAGAACGAATACTGGAAGGAGTAGCTGATAAAGCTACAAATGTGCAGGTTAATCAGGTTTCAGTGTCGAATGATGCAGAGGATATGCGGCAGGCAAGGCATTCCAGTAAACATGCGTCCCGACACCAGTAACAGCCAAATAAAATATGTTCAAGCCTCTAAATGTGGCATTCCCCACTGGGTATTTGAGACAGCTGAGCTCTCCTCCCACAAATATCTGTTTTCATTCCTGGTAAACTGACACAAGGTCCATTAATATCTGATGTTTGCACAACATGAAGCAAGAAGGACTGAGACTATCCCAGACTGAATTTGAAAACCTGGCTAAAAGGATTTTTGTGGAACACCGATAGAAATGAAATGGACACAGCAGAAGTTTTATCCAGGATTTGTCAACATCTAGAAGAACAAGAGCAACTATCTAGGTGTAGATTTGTCCAATTCTTTGGTTTATTTACTTCAACATAATCAGGACATTAGTCATTTTAACCAAAGATAAGGCTGATGCAGCTCTCTGACCTATATTTAGGAGTTTACTGAGTCAGTTTTACTCATGAAATCTATTGGAAAGGTGTGCTTTAAAGCAAAAGAACCCAACTGCACTTTGTTTACAGCACTATAATAACACAATAATAGTGTTGCAATAATTTAGAAGTAGGTAACCATGTAAAACTATTTAATTACATATATCTTACTTTTACATATAAGCTAAAAGTAAGAAACAGCCTAGTATTAACAATGTTTTTAGCCAAGTAATGTATAGGGTTATCATAACAGATTAAACTGAATGTAAGAAACTAACAGTTTAATATATTTTCTGGTTATTACACAAAAGCTAATACAAATGTTTCCAGGTACTAAACTATGGCAGACATGTGCCCTAGTACTAATGACAACAACATAAAATATGTTAAAGCCAATAAACAAAGGACAATTTTTAGGATATAAGGTTGACTTAATTTCAGCATTACACATCGTCATCATTACATCATTATACTAAAAATATTTAGTTCCAAATAGTGCTCAGAAAGTACCTCTTTTGTTTGCGAGTCATTATATTACAATACTACTATTGCCAACTGGTTTTACCTCATAGGTATTGTTACATTAGAATCTACATTATTACCCCTAGTTAGTTTAACATTACCCAGCAGGGTTATTACTTGGTTTTACCTTGTAATTAAATGGTAAAAGCTATTACATAGTTATGTCTTAATCTAATTGTTTCCCCCCAAATTACTGAGTTGTTGTAATAAATTATTGGTGAACCCGTTTTAGAAGTAATGTGACAGATGATTAATAGCTCCATATTTCACTGTATGTGTGATCTGGGCTTTTTATTGCAATATTGGAAATAACAGAGCAGCTGAGAAGTTAATGGCTTCCTCATTAACAATCCTATAATTCTGCATTTGTGTTTAAAACACCAACTTGAGCATTCGAAGTATTACATGGGACTAATGAGAGCATACATGATGAGGAGGAAAAATAGTAGAATCATCATCAGCAATACTATACTTAGATTTGGGTTTTTAAAGGGCTACAGCAGTCAGGAAGCAGTCAGTTAACCTGTGAAGCCCTGATCTGCTTCAGAGAAGTGTCTGCTATGGTACGGCTCACTGAAGATAACTCAATTTTGCCTAATGAGAGAGGGATGACAGACATTTATGAAAGAAAACATGCCGCAAAACATAAAATCCCCTGTGAAGGAGCTGTGAGTTTATCTGTGCTTCTACTGTGTATCATCATTAAAACCTCAAACGAGAACATTCAATATATACTGTTACTCACATGCTTTCAGGCTTCATGGAAAAAAAAAAAAGTCTGTCCTACTGCGTCTGGCTGGCGTCCTTCTGCTTTTTAATTATGTGCTCACAGTTTCCGAGAGTCATGAATAAATATGGCTGAAACATACTCATCGTAGGGGTGGGTGTTTTCTTTAGGCGATCACTTTGGTACAGTTTAGCTCAAACAAAGGGAAAAAAATTGACATTATTTAACTATGCCCTACTCTAGAAAGCTCTGCACAATATTTTTATCACACATTAAATATACCATTGTAGGTACATATCTTTGACCCTTAGAAGAAGCCACCCGACTCCTGTCAGAGTGATCAGGCCTTCCTGTTTTGCAAAGGAAGCTTGAGTTTACGGCAGACAGGATCTCATCAGGCCCGAGTGAGTGTGGCAGGGCCCACATTTTTCTGAGACCGAAATAAGAAGCTGTATTCTGCATAGCAGTCAATAAGGAGGAGGGGGAAAAAAACTTTCCATGGAGAGTTTGACTTATTATTTCTCCTGGACCGCGAGAACAGATCAGCAAAACTGCACTGAAGTTAGTGTGCACTTCACATTTACAAGACCTAGCAACAGGTGTGACCACAACTGACATTCAAAATGTATTTTTACACGCGTTTCCACCTGTAAAGTCAACAATATTTAGTCAGAGGGTTTGTTTTGAGCATTTTATTTTATAAATAAAATAAATGGTAAATGGCCTGTATTTATATAGCGCTTTTATGGCCTACATTAATCAGCAGTCAACATATAAGGATAAACTTTTTTAAACACATGTTCAAAACTTTTCTCTAAAGACACACCCTCCCATATTTTCCAATAACTTGTGGACAATATGGGAGGGTGTGTCTTCCAGTCACACAATTGCTCTACATGCAGCATGGCATATGCACATTTTAGTTTGCATGTGTCACTGCTCAGGCAAAGCCAGATTGTACACTAGGTCTGCAGCAATGGGGAGATGAAATGCAGGGGGAATATGAATCAGCTGGCTGCCCATATGAGCTGAAGATTAACTAGAGAGCAGCCTTCTGTTCTAGGACTGCATGGCCAGCTGGTCTTACTGGGTTCAGGTCTTAGCACACTGGGAAAACTCCTTGGACTTCAGGTGACTGGTATGTGAACACCTGACACAGTAACCTTCTGTATACCATATGCATTTGAAAGAAACAAGGAAAAGAGCAACAAAAGTAGAAAAGAAATGAGTCAAGATGATGTCAATATAGCGAAAGAGTTGAGGGAGGATTGCTTAACGCTGAAATGAAGCGGAGGACGTCACAGAAAAGGATGAATGGTACAATCGGGAAACGAAGGGTGTAAAGAGATTTAGTTTGCTGAGAAGCACAGAGAGCTGTGTGAATGGCCTCCCACGCTCTAATGACAATCCGAAGCCAGCTGGCCTGGCCAAAGCACCCATTCACTAAACCTCCAGGAAGTGAAAGAGGAAAAGACGAGACTTTCAGGAAAAAAGGGAAAACAAATATCTCCTCCCAGTTAGTCCTTTGTCACCTACAGACAAGTGATGCTGGAGCCGTTTCTCACAAATAATCCAAAACATTTGAGAATTTCTAGCAAAGCTCATTTCTAGCTCCATCTTGACACTGTTTTACTCCACAAGAGTATCTTTGCATAATAATCCATCTTTACCTTACACCTGCCCTCTCTATATGACAGCCTTCTTCCGATTGGCTGCCCTTCGGAAACAGCAGCTTTGAACTGCAGGTTGGTGAGGTGGTAAGGACAGTGACGTCTGAGTTGAATAAGAACTAAAAACCAATTTTGCCAAAGTTTTATTAGCAAAATAATGCTGGAAAATAATACTTTTAGTGTTACCCGGCACCTATAAAGCCAGACAAAGACGCACACTGAGAATCCCCAGAAAAATCAATCAATAGCAGCCCTCCATTCCAATATTTCCAATGTTTGTTATCTTAGTTGTATGCAGTGAAGTTCTCTTAAAACTATGTCCACAAACACATTTAGTGAACAGTTTCTGATACCTAAACACCAAATAATGTATTATTTTGCCCCAAATCCTGTTCCAGCAAAACTATTGGATATGAGCACAGCCATAAAGATGGTGTTGCTGGGAACTTTTCTTTTTTAATGCTGTGCAGACTGAGATTGACCAGTGGTTTCTTGTAAACCTTCCAAAGTTTAATTAACTGCAAATTTGCTAGATGCAAGTATTTCTCCAAGTGCAAGTGTTTGCATCATTACTAATAATTCAAAGAACACACATGGTTTGACATTGGCAAGTTAGAAGAAAAAGAGATTAATAAAGTCTTTTTTTTGCATGTTAATCTAGAGCTTTTGAAATTTTAGGAAACACACACACACAATTGCACTCTAGCCACTGAGTACAAACAGAATTGCTCCTGCCGGGTCAAGTGCTCAGTGACCACTTTGATAATGACAGTGTCCTTCCAGCAACCCACAAAGAAAATCTCAAATATTTGTTGTATTTTTTGCTTATGCACACTTTCTGTAATTGATCGGACATTCTGGTGCCATTTCAGGGAAAACTTTTGAATCCATCAACTCCTCTGAGCAGGCTTTTGTTGTGGCATCATGTAAAATAACTAATAATTCACAACTAAAGAAGTTTTCTTAAATTTAAAATGAGGGATTGGATTAACTACCGAAGATGGAGAAGAAAAGTTCGACTGAAACGTGAGGTGGAAAATACAATAACAACGCGAACACTACTGACCAGCCGTCAGCTACAGTATCAAGTGATGGGATTGGTTGAAACGGGGCCTTAACATGGCTGTCAAGCTGTGTGGCAGAACAAAGGAAGCGCACTAACAAAGGGGACCATATTTATCTTCATGTGCTCTCAGTGTCGCCTCACACCGGAGACTGTTTTTCCTTTGCTCAGCTTCACTCTCAAAAACCCACCAAAACCAGCATGCTGGCCTGGATGCATGTCGGGCGTTGTCCTAAAACAACACTTGATTCAGGCGGATTCATTGCTCTTTGGCGATTGGTTAAAGGAAAAACAAAAAACCCAAATCCTCACAGAAGAGTGGAGACAATACCAGATCGATGATGCATGTCAGATATCAGAGAAATGACGTGTATAAGGAATTTCCATATACTATCTTGGAATCATTTGCATTAAAAAAAAAAAACATAACGGATGAGCCAAAAACATTCCTGTATCTTTCTAGCGATAGCATTTATTTATAGCATTTCCGAAATACAAAGAGTTGTTTTTTTAACACATACTTTACATCTACAAATATGCAACTGGAAGATCAGCGTGATAATTTCCGGTGACCTGCTTTTTAAAGTCTGCAGAAAAATACTTCCACACAGTTTATTAACACCCAAACAGAGGCTTAAATTGTGACTGCTGCACAGTACAAATCTGCTCCAGCCCTGGCAGCAACCTGCACCTGATAAAAATTTCAACAAAGCTCTTGCCAGTAATACACTTACACTAACAAGAGAAAGAGCTTGGCAACAGAAAGCAATACACAACACCTGCATGGTCCTGGATGTAGGTCATGCAGTCAGAAGCGTGGAGAGAAAATAATCAGTGCTCCTTTCCCTCTTTAGAGCAAAGCCGGAGGAAGGGTCAGATCCTCTGACCTCCACTTCCCCTCAGGAAAATATGCCAGCATGCTAGGGGTCAACATGCCACTAAGATGCCCCGCTTTCACAGGAATGTGATAGAAACAAATGAGTGGTTGAACAGTGAGTGTGAGGGGGGAAGTCAGGAGGACTTCAAAGTTCACAAAAAAGCAGGTTGAAGTGAAGTGGAGGGAGGCTGTCGCACTGGTATGATCATCCCTTTAGTCCTCGCTCTATGTTACTTGACAAGAAAGACCGGTATTTTGTCTTTCTCGCAGGTGCACCAGTACTCTGAGCTGAGATCACTCTGGAAGAGGCCTCTCTTATAATGTGAAACAGCTTTAGCCAAGATACAGTGGGGCAAAAAAGTATTTAGTCAGCCACCGATTGTGCAAGTTCCCCCACTTAAAATGATGACAGAGGTCAGTAATTTGCACCAGAGGTACACTTCAACTGTGAGAGACAGAATGTGAAAAAAAAAATCCATGAATTCACATGGTAGGATTTGTAAAGAATTTATTCGTAAATTAGGGTGGAAAATAAGTATTTGGTCACCTCAAACAAGGAAAATCTCTGGCTCTCACAGACCTGTAACGTCTTCTGTAAGAAGCTTTTCTGTCCTCCACTCGTTACCTGTATGAATGGCACCTGTTTGAACTCATCATCTGTATAAAAGACACCTGTCCACAGCCTCAAACAGTCAGACTCCAAACTCCGCCATGGCCAAGACCAAAGAGCTTTCGAAGGACACCAGGAAAATTATTGTAGACCTGCACCAGACTGGGAAGAGTGAATCTACAATAGGCAAGCAGCTTGGTGTGAAAAAATCAACTGTGGGAGCAATCATCAGAAAATGGAAGACATACAAGACCACTGATAATCTCCCTCGATCTGGGGCTCCACGCAAGATCTCATCCCGTGGGGTCAAAATGATCATGAGAACGGTGAGCAAAGATCCCAGAACCACACGGGGGGACCTGGTGAATGACCTGCAGAGAGCTGGGACCAAAGTAACAAAGGTCACCATCAGTAACACACTACAACGGCAGGGAATCAAATCCCGCAGTGCCAGACGTGTTCCGCTGCTGAAGCCAGTGCATGTCCAGGCCCGTCTGAAGTTTGCCAGAGAGCACATGGATGATACAGCAGAGGATTGGGAGAATGTCATGTGGTCAGATGAAACCAAAGTAGAACTTTTTGGTATAAACTCAACTCGTCGTGTTTGGAGGAAGAAGAATACTGAGTTGCATCCCAAGAACACCATACCTACTGTGAAGCATGGGGGTGGAAACATCATGCTATGGGGCTGTTTTTCTGCCAAGGGGACAGGACGACTGATCCGTGTTAAGGACAGAATGAATGGGGCCATGTATCGTGAGATTTTGAGCCAAAACCTCCTTCCATCAGTGAGAACTTTGAAGATGAAACGAGGCTGGGTCTTCCAACATGACAATGATCCAAAACACACCGCCCGGGCAACAAAGGAGTGGCTCCGTAAGAAGCATTTGAAAGTCCTGGAGTGGCCTAGCCAGTCTCCAGACCTCAACCCCATAGAAAATCTGTGGCGGGAGTTGAAAGTCCGTGTTGCTCGGCGACAGCCCCAAAACATCACTGCTCTCAAGAAGATCTGCATGGAGGAATGGGCCAAAATACCAGCTACTGTGTGTGCAAACCTGGTAAAGACCTATAGTAAACGTTTGACCTCTGTTATTGCCAACAAAGGTTATGTTACAAAGTATTGAGTTGTATTTTTGTTATTGACCAAATACTTATTTTCCACCCTGATTTACGAATAAATTCTTTACAAATCCTACCATGTGGATTCATGGATTTTTTTTTCACATTCTGTCTCTCACAGTTGAAGTGTACCTCTGGTGCAAATTACTGACCTCTGTCATCATTTTAGGTGGGGGAACTTGCACAATCGGTGGCTGACTAAATACTTTTTTGCCCCACTGTATGACATCATTTGTCTTTTATTTTTGAACACGTACCACGATGTGATGAAAGAGCAGCTCCCAGGACTGGCTCAGCTTCTGGCTCCTCAACATGTCAAAGAAGTCATAGATGAAGTAACCTGTGGACACAGAGAGCATTTCGTTAATCACTCGATCAATCAAGCCAAACGCACCAGATTCCTCTGACGACATCAGACTCGAGCTCATCCAAGCGTGTCTGCTTCCGTGACGGCAGCGAAGGCAACCAAGATGCCTCTTAGAGAGAGCCTATTCATATCCTCCACTGCTATGCGCCCCTGCCTGCTATTAGCCGTATCCATGGTGATGGCTTTTTAAAATGCTGAAAACATAATGAAGGCTTGAGGATGGGGACGGATGGGGTGCGAGGGGCATTCATCGAGGCTGGATTTAACTCCATTATGTTGGAAATTTGACACCAGGACCCTTCTGTCAAGCTTGGGTTCCACTCGCCATAAACAAATTAGAGCCCACCACAGATTAAATAATCCATGCAGACTGACATCAAGCTTTTAATTTACGCGTTGCTATTATCTGATCACCAGTGTAGTCTTTTAGACACCAGCTTTTTCAGCTTCAAAGGTTATTTTCAGTCAAAGTCATGACATGCCAACCGGAACACATGACTTGCTGTGTTTTCATAATGATTCATTCAGTATTGTCTGACACACAGGTGTGAAAAAGAGGAGTGACAAAAAAAAAAGAAGAACAAAAACAAAAAAGGAGGGTGTGTGTGTGTTTTTTTTAAATGATGGGCACATCTCCAGTGTAAAGCTGACACAGAACAATCACCAAAGCTCAGAGAGGCAGAGAAGATGAGTTTCTACTGGATTCTTCCAAATGAGCTTGATTGTCATGCTTACATTAGAGGAGGGGAATTGCTTACTTAAGCAGGGGCAGTCAAACGGTGTGATTTTAGGGCCGATACGTGACTTCAGTGACTTTGTTGAAAGACTTTCATAAGTACGAATCTGAAAACTGCTGTTCACAAACGCTGTCGATCTAATCTGACTGAGCTGGAGCTGTTTTGCAAAGAAGAATGGGCAAAGCTGGTAGAGACATACCCTAAAAGACTGGCAGCTGTAATTGCAGCAAAAGGTGGTTCTACAAAGGATTGACTCAGGGGGCTGAATATTTACGCACACCCCACTTTTCAGTTATTTGTTTGTAAAAAAAATGTTTGGAATCATGTCTGATTTCCGTTCCACTTCTCACGTGTACACCACTTTGTATTGGTCTTTCACGTGGAATTCCAATAAAATTGATTCATGTTTGTGACTGTACTGTGACAAAATGTGGGAAAGTTCAAGGGGGCTGAATACTTTTGCAAGCCCCTGTAAATCAGTACAAATGTTGCAGAAGGACCAGAGCTGTCCTGTAAGGAAACCCACCAACATTGAACACTTGAAGTTGTTATAGGCACGGGAATGAGCCGGAGTACTTGAACGGCAAGTATAAAAGATTGACGCAACAATTTCTCCATCTGAAACTCAAATTTTTGGTCATTCTCTCAAAATGCCAACTTACTGACTTCTGAGAAATTAACCCGACATTTGGAGTTATTAACTCAAAGTTACAACTTCGCTCTGTTTTGGGAAAATGTTTTTTTTTTTTTCCAGTGGCAGAAAAACACCTTCATAGATGGGTGAAGCCTTAAACCTACATCCTCTTAACTCCTAACGAGAGAGCTGCATACAGATTTGGGATCATACAGAGGTTTATGGGAAAACTCCACAATATCCTGACCTCTATAAACATTTTCCTGAGCAGTTTATGGGCTCAGGTCAGACCGAATAAAACATCAAGTCCATTTTATAACTTGTGCTCATTTTAAGTGTCTGAGCAGAGGATCATCCAGGCTCATTGGCTAATAACTCGCAAGTGGTTAGCCAGGGAGGATGCAGCACTTACAGTCAGTAAGACCCGCCCCTTATTAGTCATGGTTTCAAAACACCAACATGGCTAACAGAACTTCATGAATGGGTGAAGTCATAGAAGCTACGGCCATCTTTTATACTGTACTTACGCACATGTGCTCACAAACTTTCAAACAACAGGGAATAACAGCATTTTTTAAGTAAAAGTATACACAAAAAATCTCCCAATTTAAACTAGGTTTGACAGGCAGTTGGAAGGAGATGCACAACAGTACTTAAAAAGTAAAATAAAATATATATGGCATGAATCTTATTATGCTTATCACTGTATAATGAGAAAGCAGGATATTGTGTTAAATTTTTTATCTCAGAGACAGCTTTATGTACTGGACAAAAGTGGGGAACCACTGATGTCATGTTACTGTGAGGTCTGCAGCGTGGTAACACAGCGAGGAACAGCGCACAAATCTGCTGCCCTAAAGTCTCTGAAAACCTGCTGAGGGCCCAGAATCACTCCACATTTCTGCCTTTCTGTGGTATCTGATGTGGACAGCTTGCACACATCAAGTGACTTTCTTTGCACAGTTGCCGTCTTGGTCAAGTCACATGACTGTAACAGGGGTTACACCCAGTGCTTGGGACCGATGATAATGGCCCTCATTGATCTTCAGATCCCAACACTGCTCCTCGTTTTCGTCCCCTCCAAAGCAGCGTTTCCTGAAGGAATGTCAAATATCCCGGGAATCCTCTGTTAGCCCTCGCTGGCCCGGCACAGATCCAATAAATGTGCAGAGTTAAGAGAGCTCACGTGCCAAAGGCTGCTCCAGAATACTCAAAGCATTAATGAGGAAAAAGTAAAAACAGAGCAAAGTTGCTATTTTAAGAAATCGGGGTAGCAAGAGCACCTTGGTTTGAAAGATCTTAATGAAATCAGGGAAAATCGAATTTTTGCAAGTTTCTAATCTGGTTTAGAGAGCTGATGGTAAAATTCAACGTAGCCTACTTGATACACAGTATGTGAACTTCAGCCGAGCTTAATTGATTCAGTCAAACGCAGTTTTAGGTTTCAACACATCCTGGTAGCTGCTACGATGATATTGATTAATTTAACGGTAAAAAAGAAAGCAGGTTAAACCTGTGGTTTAGCTTATTCACTATTTCAAGGCTCTAGGGTGTAAAAATGCTCATTTTAATGTCCACACCATTCTGATTTGGTCCGGTGTGATTCAGATTATCTGATAATATAAACTTTATTTATCTCAAAAACTGAGAAATATCTCAAGTTTACAAATTAACCTAAATAAAGTTGAAAGTATATGTGCAGCAGGTAAACAAACATTACAGAGGAATCCCTCACATGGGGGATAAAAGTGAGAAAAATAAAAAGTAAATTTTTTATAAACTCAATAATTGCTGTTGAATATATTTACGAATATATTTTTTTCAGATAAAGTAAAGTGGACTTGCCCTTTTTGAGCAATCTTTGAGTCAAACCATGCACGTTCCACCATGTAAAAGTTGACTTTAAACCTTTTTAATCATTTGCTAACAGAACTGTAGCAATACAAACAATACTATTTGTTTCAGTCACATTTCCAGCATGGACTCTTTACCCTCCTCACCGGTTACCCAGTTCTCACCTATGACCCTCAAAATTCGTGTTTTTTTTGTTTTTTGTTTTTTTAAAAAAAGGTGGCTCACGATCTAACAAATCTGTTAGATGACTCAGGTGAATTAACCAGCGTAACAAACAGCAGGGCCGCACAGTGGCTCATCAGCAAGTGTAGGTTTGAAGCTGTCCCAAAGACCTGCTTGTCGGGTTATCTGGTGATTCTGAAGTGGCTGCTGGAGTGGCGGTAAATGGTTATCTGCTTCTCAGTCTGTTAAGAAAAACGGTGACTGGGTGTGCCAGCGAGAGACACGTGTGCAGAGGGTAAAAGTAATAAATCAGCCATGGATGAAGGTTACATGTCTGAACCTATGGGTGATAGTGCTATATAAAAAAAAGGGGGTAAAAAGGTAAACCTGCACAGCTCGTGCAGCAGCTGCACCTGTTACTGGACCTCTGGGGCAACATGTAACATATGTGTGGCATTACAGTTATTTTGTTTGAAGCTCTGAAGAAGTTTGACTTACTCATAACCACAAGCATAAAAAAAAAATCAGTAGTGGTTTAATTCTGTAGCAAAACAACAGCTGTTTCCTAAGATGGAGATATGGCCAAACTGGAAATTTTTAAAACTCAAGTGGTTCAAACTGATGTCTCCAGAGGTTGAACATGCACATTCTGACACTCCTACCCACATCTGCTGCACTAAGGGAACAATGAAATAAAAAAAAATGCATATAAAGTACATAAAAGAACTGAATTAAATAGATAAAAATCAAGAAAACAAATATCTAAATAATAAAAAATGAAAATGTAACTAAAATATCAAATCATGATTAGTTTTATTTAAAAGAAATAAAGAACAGTAAGCTAAGCTCTGTTAAATCACTTTTTTTTTCATTTGTTGAGATGAAATTCAGTTAAAAAGGGGCCCAATTGGTTAATCTAATATAGATAACTGCCAAGCTATGGCTCGGATTTGCCCGTTAAAATAAAAGGTTTTACATAAACGACGTAAGCCCTTTAGTCTGGAGCTACTTTGG
Organism: Aulonocara stuartgranti; assembly: GCF_965226115.1. Classification (NCBI taxonomy): domain Eukaryota; kingdom Metazoa; phylum Chordata; class Actinopteri; order Cichliformes; family Cichlidae; genus Aulonocara; species Aulonocara stuartgranti. Next base: position 20,175,107 of record NC_138950.1, read on the forward strand.
CGCCATCCAGGAATTAGATTTCACACTTCCCCTCAGGATGGTTGCACTCAGTAAAACCGTACACATAGCGTCACAACTACGAGATAACTAAGTAGGAGACTACTCACCGATTGAGAAAGACACCAAGACGTGAGAAAACACGGAATGAGTCTCTATGAGATCCTCGGCCATCTGCGGGTGCAGGAAAAAGCTGGAAAAACGGATTGACAGCGGTTCAGATAAAGCTTTTCCAAATGCCTGGGTCAGTAAGTGCGCTTCTTTTAACACATGGGGTCATAGGGATAAGCAGAATAAACCATAAGCTATGTAAACAGTGACTAAAGAAGTCAAACAGCATTAAAAATAAAATCAAATACAGCCGTGTTTAAAACCACATTATGGACCCATCCCTGCGCATCCATCTATGCGCACAACCAAACCAAAACCAAATCCCAACATTTTCCTTTCCTCCAAGCAGATCTACACTGAATTAAAAACTTCTTAACGTCTTACCAAAGCACTGCCCACGTCGCGGTGATCATACTGTGCACACACGACGTGGAGATGTTTCTCCATTTCCAAACGTTCCTGCAGGCAGACTCGGGTACGGGGAGTTTTCCGACCCCGCTGTTCACGAACTTGAAAAATCCCACAGAACCCCCGATCGTCAAAATCACTGACCCCAACTCCATCGCGAAAAGGTTTGGTCCACGAGGTGAAGACTTCAAAAGCCACAAGTGCCTCCCCCCTTAGTCTCCACAAAGTGAGCACTGATATATATAGACGCGACGGTGGTGGTTGTGGCTGTGCTGCTGGCGACCGTGGCCCAGACAAACACACGACAGCGGGCTTACTTGTTTGCGACGACCCAGACAGTCACGTTAACACACTGGAGAGCCCCTGATCAGCTCAGGTCACCAGGCGCTCCGTTAGGGTCGTGAAACGCACGGCTTGGCGCTTATTGTCCACAGAGAGAAGGCGTGGACGCGTCTGGTGAATGATTTCCCGCTGACATGCACTGAACGTGGAGTGATTTCTCTCTTTTTTCTTTCTTCTCCCTCTGCCTATAATAATCCCGTAAAGAACAGGTCCGCGATCACAGGAAGAACCGGTAGGTGTGAATGGAAGCTATCGGAGTGATGCCCTGTTTCCAGTTGTGAAACCACCCTGTTGTAAAACCTCATCAGTGCTTGTGTAACTTTTTGACATCAACACACCAAACAGCAGCTTCTCCCCGCCCTACTATGAAGGGGCGCGGCCAAGCGCGTTTTCACATGTTGTGTTGAGTTCACGTGCTGTCCGAAAAGCCTCTCATAACTTCTCTCGTAACATTTACGGGGTTCATAACGACTATAAACATTATAGGTATGTGTACTTTAGACTTTGCTGCTCTGAGAGGCTCTGCGGGACAGTGTTTCAGTGAATACAACACTGCCTATTTTACGCACTGTTATACTCTCATTTACAATTTATAACTTTATAAAAATAAAGAAATATCTTCTTTATTTGGCTGTTTCCTTTGATGGTTGCCACAGTCAATCATTTGCCTCCATCCTACCCTATCATCATGCACGTTCTCCTTCACTACATCCATGAACTTGCTCCTGTCCATTTTTGACATCCTTTGGTCCACCATTCCTCCAATGCGCATGTCCAACCCATCTCAGTCTTGGGTCTCTACCTTTGTCTCCAAGCTGCTCCACCTGAGCTGTCCCTCTGGAGTAATCATTTCTCATCATGTCCATCCTCTTCAATCTTAACACCTTCATCTTGGCCTCTGGTCTTTGTCTTCAAACTGTGCATCAGAGCAGGCTTCACTATTGTCTTGGAAACCTTTCCATTCACTCCTGATGTTATCTTTCTGTAACAAATCACCCATGACACTTGTCTCCACCCACTCCACCCTGCCTGATCTATCTTCTCACTTCTCTTGTGCACTCTCTGTTGCTTCGGATGGTTGACTCCAGGTATTTAAACTATCTGTACTCCCTGCAGCTTCACTGCTACACCTGTCCGCATCACACGGATGTATTCTGTCCTCCTTCCACTGACTTTTCCCCCACTCCTCTCCACAGCATGCCTCCACCTTTCCAGACTCTCTTCCAAGCTGATCCTTGATGTAATCCCACCCCCACTTTTAACGCATCGGTCACTCCGACCACACACCTCCCCACTGCCTCACTGCCCTGCACCACCCTCACATACTTCTCTGCCGCTCCAAACCTCCTCATGCAGTCCCACAGCTCCTACCTTGGCACCCTGTCACATGCCCTCTCATATCAACAAAGGCAAAGTGAAGCTCCTTCCGACCTTCTCTACCAACTGTTAAAGACAGCAGTTGAATGTGCAAACAGATATTAATTGCTGGACCATCATGTGCAGTTTTTATAACAGCTTGTTATTGTTGCTTTATTCAAAGAACAACAAAAACAAACAAACAAACAAACAAACAAACAAACAAATCCTCCAGAATTCACTCGAACCTCCCATAAACAAAGTTGTAAATTACAAACAGCCTTTAAAGCATCACCGCCTCTAACGCAAATCATTGGCTCAGAAACCACCGCGGATTCATGGGAGTAGTAGTTTATTTGTATATGTGACTACAGATCATATAAGGGAAAGCGTGGTGCTTTGATTCTGACATATTTATGATATATGAGTGCAAAATAAATAATAGTGGTATGATCCACTCTTTTCTGAATTTACATGGAAGCCAAATTAATGTTTTGTTTCCCACTCATGTTTTTTTCCCCTGTGGTAGAGACCAAACGAGCGCCGCTTTCATTCACGTCCGGACCTGAACATGCACACAATGATTGCTGTGATCTTTAATGACACAGCGACATCACGCGGCTAAAAGCAAAAACGCACACAACCATAAAGCGTACTGAGCTACAAAGAAGAGCAAAATGATTTGTAGGATGAGTGTTTTATTCCAGTATAACAACCAAAGACTAATGCAGCATAGATTAAAAAACAATACACTTTGGGTTAAAGTAAGATTCAATAAGCTTCTCAGCTGTATAAGAGGTGAATGAGCTCTACCACCTCCTCCATATGGGGTAGCTCAAAAGTGGGACGGCCAATATCAGAAGGTTCTGATTGATAATCAATCTCTGTCTCCCCAGTCCTTGTGTCAAAGTGTCTTTGGGCAGCCAAAGTTATTGCATAAATTCAAGTTGACAGTGTGTGTGTGTGTGTGTGTGTGTGTGTGTGTGTGTGTGTGTGTGAATGTTATATAAATACCATTCCCAGATCAGGGCATTAATATACCCACTTCCATATTCTAAGGGCCAGCTGGAGGGCCAGCTCTGTTCTAGGATGCCCTCTGGTCCCAGTGGAGGTGGTGGGTGAAAGGAGAACGGTGGCTGAGCTGTCATCCTTGTTGGACAACATCTCCCACCCCATGTAGGAGACTCTGACAGCACTGAACAGCTCCTTCAGTGTCAGGCTGCGGCCTGTGGAATGGAGAGATTTCGCAGGTCTTTCCTCCCCACTGTTGTCAGACTCTACAACACACACACACACACACACACACACACACACACACACACACACACACACACACGCACACGCACAACTCTTGCCCTTTCTCCTTGATGTGTAATTTCCCGATGTACAAAAACTTAATGTTTCATTGTATTTCATAATACAATATATAATTGTATTATGGTAAATGGCCTCTATTTGTATAGCGCTTTACTTAGTCCCTAAGGACCCCAAAGTGCTTTACAATACATTCAGTCATCCACACATTCACACATAGGTGATGGCAAGCTACATTGTAGCCACAGCTGCCCTGGGGCGCACTGACAGAGGCGAGGTTGCCGGACACTGACCACCACCAGTAGGCAACAGGTAAAGTGTCTTGCCCAAGGCCACAATGGCTGAGACTGTCCGAGCCGGGGATCTGACCGGCAACCTTCCGATTACAAGACGAACTGCCAACTCTTGAGCCACGATCGCTGTATTATGTACATATTATCTAATTGTAGTTCCTTCCAATTTAGATGATCCGAATGATATAGTTTCTTTCCACGGTGTTCCTGTTAATGAAAAACTACAAATTTACCCCAAAGTACTAAAATATCGATATTTTAATATGAGAATCGATTCTAGAACATAAATTACTGGCATCAGAAGAATCGATATTTCAGTATCGATCCGCACACCACTATCCCTCACAGTTGTACTGACGTGTGGGAAGTGGAAGAGGAGGACAGTAGCATTGAATTTCTCGAAACCTGTCACCCCACCTCGAACACATATGATAGGCTGCTTTTGTCTTTGCAAACAACAGGCACGATTAGAGTGTCCAGCTTCAGAGGGCTAGGAAATAAATGAGTCTGTTTTTTGCTAAATCATCATTGCTGTCGTCTCTGTCCTACCCTTTTCTGATTACATCACAGGAACATTTCGTTTTTGTTGTTTTATTTCCCACAGAGTAGGACTCTAAGTTAGGAGAGAAAGATGCCTTTACAACAACAGCGGTTAGTTTCGAGCTTAGTTTAGTTTAGAAGTCACATGAATCATCAGGCATAAACCACGCTTCTTTTATAAATTTCACAATCAACAGAGATAAGAGAGAAAAGCATCCAGAGGCAAAGCGTCACCGCCTTGGATCCTGATTGTGCATTGCCTGTTATGTTGAGAAGATGAGGGTGAGAAGCTTTTTTTTTTTTTTAAATGACATCAGAAACAGCAGTATGCGACATTACGTGATGGCAGAGCTTCAGTTCATCCTTTGTCATTTTTTTTTTTTTTTTTTTTTTTTTTTTAATAAATAGGACAGGGGGAATGAATGAGAGAAAGAGGGGGAGAGAAAGAAAGAAAACCAAAGGGGAGAAGAGACGGTGAGAAGGGGGGGGAAGAGAGAGAGAAAAAAAAAAAGAACTCCTGGATCACCTGTATGGAGAAAAAAAAAAACAAACAAAAAAAACAAACAGAGGAGACAGCAAACAACAAAGAGCAACATAATAATAGAGAAAACAAAGCACCATCACAATAAACTAGCTAGTCATAGATATCAATATTTACTAAATAATAAACGATATTGTGCAGCACGCAAGATAGACAGCGGGAGGGGTTACCTGCCCCTCCCTTCCTTCCCTCCCCATCTCCAGCTGCCTCCCTCTTCCCGCTCCTCCACAACCACTCACACATGCAGGACCTTGGAGTAGGGGTATGTCACCAGGGTGCAGAGGAGGCTACCCCCCCCCCCCCCCCCCCCCCGTCCCCTTCTGGCTGCCTCTGCCTCAATTTTATCCCACAACTTAGACATTCACATTATTCACACTCTCATTACACATACATATAGGATCTTGGGGGTGGGCACAATCACGGAGTCCAAATTACCATCAGGGTGTATACCTCACCCCTGACGTCGTTGCCCACCTCTCAATTTTAAATACACTTAGTCATTGAGGGCTAGCAGGAGGGACTATGCGCTTACCTGCTGCTCCTTGGCAGGTAGCTCCATGCCCTCCTGGGTTTTAATTGCACCTTAGAACACATATGCATCAACACTACAATGAGCGGGTGGAGGGAGGTTTGGAGTCTTCTCCCACCCCCATTCTCTGCGGCCTGCTGGAGCGGGAGGGCTAGTAGGAGGAGTTGGCCGTCCGACTGCGGTCTGGGGTGTGGGGCCTCCCTGCTGCTGCGGAGTCGGGGTGGTCTGCCTCTCCCCACCGCAGGGAAAAGGGTAACACCACCTGGGTCTGGGTGCAATTCCCCCCTCCAGGGGCAAGGGTACCTAGACCCGGTTTGTAGAGTACGCTTGGGGAGTGTGATTGTGTGTACAGCGTCTCTTTATGTCTGTCTCCACGTTGGTTGAGTGTGGAGTGAGTGCATATGAGAGCATGAGGGTGGGAATGGATGTTTGTGTCTGTGTGTGCCTGTATGTCTGTGTCTATATGTCAGGTTGGGTATCAGACGCCACCTCTCTGGGGACACCTCAGGCCCTCCAAGGTTTGGAGGCCTATCTCCACCCACCACCACTTCCCCTGCCGGTGGCGGACTCCCTCAGGTGTCGGTGTGTTGGTGGTTCTTTGTATCTGGGGGTGGGCGTCCGGGTACACACCGGCTCACTCCTTGGCGGCCGCTTGTCGGGGCCTGGGGCCTGGGGCTCGCTCGGGCCCCTTTGGAGGTGGGGTGCCCCCGGCCTCTCGGCCTGGGGCTCGGTCACTCAGGCACAGCTGGGGGCCGGCGGAGCTCACGGGCGCGTCACTGCAACTCCCCCTGACTTCTGCTCCGCGGCTGCTGGGCGAGCCCTCATCTGGGACTCTCCTCAGCTCTTACTGGAACAGTGGCGCGGCTGCCCCTCTGTTGGTCTTCCATGGTCTCTTGTGTTCTGGGGGCCTCTGGATGTCTGGAGTTTTGATCTCCTCCATACCCACTTCACACCCTGGAGGACGGGGCTGTGGCCCCCCCACACTCCCTAGCAGATCATTACATGGAGAAACCTTTGGAATGCAAGCATGCTGATCCACACAGGTATGCACACATGGGTATTCACAGACGCGGACTAAAGCTTTCTTGGCTGCTGCCTCAAAGCACACTGTGGGTGAGAAGCTTTAAGGTTTTCATGCATTTATTCAACAGTCTGCACAGGAATATTCATTCTTTCTATTGGACCGAGGTGAGAAACAACCCATACTTATGTCAAGCAGCATCATGATCCAATAAAAGAATGATTCACATAAATCCATGAGTATGGGTTATAGGTAACAGTTTTCAGGGGTTTCACTATCACGCACGCTATGATATGGTACTACATTATTGAAGGTCACATTGCCTCATGATTGGTAATTTGGTGATGGGAATGGTCATTTGAGGGCTTTTAATGATATGTTTGAACTGTTCTCTTTCTAGAGTGGAATGATTGTCCAGTGTACATATTCAATGATTTTGACAAACAGACAATTAAAAAGATAAGACACACTAGCAAAAGATAAGAAGAGAACATGAGCAGATTTCAGTCTCATGTTTTAACTGTATTTTTTCACAGCAAGGCTAATGACATTTGAATGATTGTTTCTTGAGCTCTGATAACCTTGTGTATTGTTGTTAATGAACTCTTCTTCCTTTGGCAGCTTCCTTTAGGGGTTGTATGGCTCCATCCCACCATATCCACACCATCCTTTGTGATCATTTTAATGTGCTAAGAGCTTTGTGTTCATCCATTCAAACCATCCAGCCTCATCTCTCTTAACTTTGTTTCCAAATTCACTCCACCTGAACTGCTCCTCTGATACATTCATTTCTCCTTTCTTATTCTAATCATAAAATATTACAGAGCATTAACATAAATTCCTCAAAACCCCCTAAAACATTGAACAGAAAACTAAAAACCAAGGGTCCAAGACTCAGGGAGCAATTCTTTGCCTCCCTCTCTTCTCTCGTTTTCTGTTAATAATGACACGCCTGAAGTATCATTTGACCTCTAAACGAAGCTGATTATCCACAACAAGTGTGTTCTTAACCACTGTTGTTGTAAAAGCATCTATCTGTTCTGACTGTGAGTCCTACCATGGAGAAAAAAAACCCTATATGTTCCTTATAAAGTGGTCAAAAAGGGTAGGACAGAGACTTCAGCAATGGTGATTTAGCAAAAACCTACTTGTAACTGTCATTGTCATGATGACCCTGAAACCCGACACTCCTAGCACTGCTTATTGTTTGCAAAGACAAAAGCAACCCATTGTATGTGCGAGAGGTGAGGTGATAGGTTTGGACAAATTCAACGCTAGTGTCCTCCTCCTCTCACACGCCTGTACACCTGTGAGGAAAACTTCACGGGCAAGTACGCACACTTTTTCATTTTGTTTGATTTATTTTTTTGCTTTAAATTCAGTTTCAGTTAGTTTCCAGATGCGATTCTCTTATTTCACTTTTGTTTTTAATAGTTTGAAACTGTTTGGTATTATTTTAGTTTTTATTGGTCTTAATCTTTTTAATTATTATTATATGGAGGGAGTAAGTCAGTGGCAATATTTAGGAAAATGTGTACAGGTGTTATAATAAAAAAGCAGTAAACTCCCAGTGGTGTGGACACCCAGAATCTCAAAAAAGTTCTGATAACATTTTTTTTTTTTTTTTACCAAACTAACATAAACTATATTTTAGCTCATTGTTATTTATAGCTAATCTTAGAAAGACTGTTCAGTACAGAAATTAAGCCCAACAATCATGTTTTACAGTCCTGTGGTCTCAGCCTCAGATACTTACCAAATCAAAGCTCATATGAAAACAAACAAATGAACGAAAGATTTCTCCTTCATTTCTGTCATACGAAGCTGTATGAAACATTTCCAGCGGTTGGTGTCATGGTTGCTAGGCAACCTGGGCAGCATGATGGAGGCCAGACTGTCCCATTTCACAAGCCTCAAACTTCTGGCCTTAGCTTTCTTTGAGTACGCGGCCCTTGTGGACCGTTAAGGCTGCGTACTTTAAGGCTGCAGACCCTGAATTGGGATACAGCCATATAATACTGATGACCAGTGGCGGTTTGGCGCGCACACACACACGCGCGCATACATAAAACATATTAAGGATTGTACATTAACATAAAACTGTTGTCGGAACTAATTAATATTAAAATCTGTAACATAATGTATTGTTTGGAGTTTTGTCTGTTACTGTTACTATTTTTACCATTTCTTTTTGGAGCAACTGTAATCCACATTATTTCCTTAGGGATTAATAAAGTATTCTGATTCTGATTGTTTCAGGTTACATGACCTGCCATTATCCAACGACACATCTGCTTACCTGTATCTTTTGCTCGTTTCTCCTCCTCTTCTTTTCTATTTTTTTCTAAAACTAAGCACCTGATGGCTTTGAACTTTTCTTGTCCACCTTCCATTGGTTTTAATTTTGCACTCCAGTATGAAGATCCCCCATATCGAGGATTGCCACAACATAACCTAATAGACCTACACCTTAGTTCACAGATTCACTTTGTTTAAGGTGTATTTCTGGGATTTCGCACAACCCAGGATTCAAATCATGAATACATAATAGGCTTGGATTTCAAACATTATGAATGAAATGTGCTCTATTTGGAAGCAGCCGGCCTCCCTCCCGTTTCGACGGGTTGTGTGTGAGACTTTAAATCATCAAACTGTAAATTATAAATTTTAAATTGTTATTGATCCCTTTACCCCGAGTCCTAAAGTGTATATTTATTTTCTTACTCTTCTTATATTTATTGTTTGTTTACTTGCACTGCTGTAACTGGAGCCTCGTCGTGTCGTCTCTCTATATACTGGACTGTATGTAGCGGAGATGACAATAAAGTTTACTTCAGCAGCAAGCAGGCGCACAGAGGACTCTCGCGCTCACTTTTCGCATATAGAATTTATAGAAAAAACATCGGTGCAAATTATAAGTCTGTATTATAATGTCTGGTGTTTTCGTGTTTGTTGTTTTGTTTTTATTTTGTTTTATTTTGCGAGTTGGTTATTAGATGCCGGCGTTTTAGGCTAATAGTTAGGCTAACAGACTTACCTCTCATCTTTTCTTTCCTCACAAAACCGATAGATCCTCCACTTCTTTTAAGTGTCACCCAGCGCAATTCTTAGCATATTTTGGTTCCTGCAAATGGTCTGTCGGGTTATTGTCTCCCCAGGAACACTTCCCTTGTGCTTTTGGGAATCTGTTCTTTCCTATTTCTGTTTTCGTTTTTCCTATTTGTGTTTTGTTTTTTCCTATTTCCATTGTGTTTTGTGCCTTTGCAGTGTTTTTCTTATCGCTGGTGTTTTCTTGAGTTGCAGTCTGTTTGGCCTCATCATCATCAACTCTCACCACATGACAGCTGTGATTGAACTAAAACTGGGTTATGACTTTTACGTTTAAGGAATAGAAACTAATTTTCAAACCTTTATGCTTTGCCTCTTTCCATGTAGCTAATAATAGGGCACATGGCTGTACACAAGCCTGAAAACCATGCACAGAATCAGAATCTTTATTGTCATTGTCACAGCATGCTGCAGATCATTTATGATTAAATGCCCTCCCTCCCCCCACCCTGGTGTGCCACCCCACTGACGACAGCCCAGTAACGCCCCTGCTCCTTGCTATTCTACCGAGTAAAACCTGCAAAAGCGGTTCTGCAGGTATCTATCCTCTGGTACACAGGTGTTCGTACTGATCCTTCGTTAGTCAGCGCTAATCTTTTTTTTTCATGGCGTAACTGTACGGTCTGTTCCTCCCGTATACGGACTGTATACGCTATACGTGCTGTGCAGCCCATTGTCAATCCCTTTATTGTTCCTCCTCGGTTACGGTTGGCTGAGGGAGGAGCTCGCGGGACCGGCTGGCTGTCACGCGGGGGGTGTTTATCTGACAGTCTGGCATTCTCCTCCGTGCTGCTCAGCTGCAAGGAAACAAGTGAGTGCAGCCTCACGGGGCTCGCTGTTTGTCTCTTTAAACCAGCTAGCTGTATTTTTATTGTATACGTGGAAATAATGCGTAGTTTCTGCACGCGGAGATTTCGATATCGCTGTAAGCTAGATGTAAATCACAGTCTATAGCGGGGGTGTCAAACATAGGGCACGGGGGCCAAAATCTAACGGCAAAGACTCCGATGTCATACCAAAAAGTAGTGATGGCCAAATGAAGCTTTCCGAAGCACTGAAGCTTGTATTGAAAAACGGTTCATTACTCGAAGCTTTTCAACACAGTCCTCTCCGGTGACATCTGGTGGTGAAAATTTTGAAGAGCAGCTTGAATCTGCAAAATAAAACGGACTGCTCAATTATCACTGCTCACTCAAGAGTGGAGTTCTCTCTGATATTGGGCCACCGTTCCGTTGCTTTGAACATGTAATTGGTTTTGTTTTCTCGATTGGGGGGCTGAAAAAAATGTAATGCGTATCTGCGTAATACATTTTGATCAATAAACTTTCCCTATTTAAACATGCACTATGGTGTGGCCTTTCTTTGCTCATAACTCCTTGATGTTGGTAAATACAATAAGTGAGCAATATATATAATATACATATGAGAATGCACAGCACATTATGGAGTATGCCCCTGCTGTGAAGTCCTGCCTCCATCTACTTGTCGTTTAATCACTGGACAGCTGGACAGGTTCATACAAAATATTAGATGAGGCCAATTGTCCTATACATATTTTTGACCTAGGGGTGGGATTGATTGTGAACTGGAAAGGGAAAATGCTTAGGGAGCTGAGTACGGCTGCATCGTCACTGATTTGTAGAATCATTTTTGATTCGATACAGGATCCGATTCAATTTGATTGGAATCTGGAAAGTTTTGCCTCAGTCAGAAATATTACAATTCTGATCATTTAACAGTATATATCCATAATTTCGTATCTATTAAAAGAAAGCTGACACATGTGAGACTTAATTAGAGATGTAAACAGAGAGTTATGAAACCTGCAGCTGCAGAAGCCAGCGGGAAAAAAAAGAGGCAAACACAGCGCGGACCCGACGACGCACCAAAATCTGACTCTGACGCGTCGGGTCCGCGCTCTGTGTTCACGTTTGTATGCAGAATCCGTAAACCTGCTCCCAGTTACTGTTTTAGCTGTATGGTGTTTGACGACATGTTGTGAGGTTTAACCTGAGATGCTGGCGTTTCAGGCATAATAACGTTAATTTACAAATCGACACGGGATTTTAATGAATCAATATCACTTTATTCAATTTAGCATGGATTGTAATCAGAAAGGCGATAATCAAAACCCACCCCTAATCAAGAACTTGCAAAGTAAAAACATGATCAATGTAAGGTAGCCCTTTTGTTATTTACATTTAAAAAGAGGATTAGTGTTACTGTGCGCTGGCTGAGTCTGTTTCTTTTCTTAGAAATAGTTTCTCCTGCCCTGGAGAAAATCCACTTGCATGGAACAGAAGAGGCTGTGGAGTGCAGGAACTACACTGTAAGTTGGTAGATATGCAGGTATCCCTGGGTCCTGCAGACTATCACCTAAAAACAATAAACAAAATGATTTTCTAAACTGTAGCAATGTAATGTACGTATAGTGTCAAATACATTTTTGTAGTCTTCATTAGCTTTAATTCACATGGAAGTGTTCCTAAAGTCATATGCTGTAATGATATTTACATTATGAAAACATGATTTTGGACATTTCAAGTTTTTCACTTCGGCAGATAAAATGAATTGAGCAAAATCAACTCAAAATATTCCCACACGCCAGAATGTCCTCTCTTCCTCGCTGGCTCCATATCTGTCAGTGGAATGATCACCTCTTCGCTCTCTGTCACCATCAACACACTCCACGAATCCCGTGGATGATTCACTTCCTTATATCCGTTTGAATCAGGTACCGAAGCAGTTACGTGCGTAATGAAGCTTCGGACGTCACTGGTCACGTGACTTTTGCCAAACGAAGCAAGCCTCGACACAGTGCTTCTGAACCAGTGTGTTGTTTTTTTCGACACACGCTCCGGAGCGTCAGCTTCAAGCGGGCCATCACTACCAAAAAGTGATTTTTGCTATTTACATGTTTGTTATTTGTTTTGTTTTTTCGTTGTTTAAATATTGTTTATACAGCTAAACAGGTATTGTGATATATGAAATAAAGAGGTGGCCAGTTTTTGCAAGCATCATTATGACTCTGCTTTATTGTCCCCACTCCGTGTTTGACATTGTTATCAGCCCAGTCCATTTTATTTCTTAAAATATCTCTACAGAACTTTTATGTTTTGCCGCCAGCTTGTCCAAGTCTCTCTTGAGACTGTTTACCTGGATAAATAAAGATGTATAAAAGTCACAACAGGCAACAACTGATTGCAGCTTCTGAATTTTTGATCTCATTGTGTCTTGACAATGATTTATGTTTAACAGATTATCAACAAATCGTATACAAAAGTTTTTTTTGTATAAGTTTTACAGCTTTTCCTGCTGATAAAGACTGTTCCCCCTTGGCTGTTCATTATGGCGCCATTAATAAAAATAATACTAATAATAATTATAATGACAAATAATAAGTTAATAAGTGCTAGTTAAACAATTAAATGACAGCAAAATTCCTGTTTTTTTCTCTCTCTCTACAGCAGGATTTCATTGTCATGTAGAAAACCTGAGATGTACTGTTGGAATTGCACTTCTTTTCCTCAATTTATTTCAGGAATTAAACAGGTAGTTAAACTTTGTTACACTAAAAAAAAAAAGGGCGATAAACCCTTAATTCTGATTTATACAGGCTGATAGACTACTTCAGTCATTTTGGCTGTAAAACTAAAAAAAAAAAATCACTGAGGAGTTACTATAATGTGAAGTGCACATGGTAAAATCTATGCAGCGCTGATTTCACCATGTGCTGATCAGGCAGCAGTGCCTTGCGACTGTCTTGTGTTACAATGACACACCGAATGTCCCCGTAAAGCTCGTCTTTTTTCTGAAATGGTTTGAATTTTGTCTGTAGCATGAAGGGTAATAAGGTTAAAGAGAGCATGTAAAGAAAAGGTTAAGATGTGGGCCATGATGTAAAATTAGTTTGACATCATTGACCTATTGTGTGTGTGAATGTGTGTGTGAATGGGTGGATGACTGGATATGTAAAGCGCTTTGGGGTCCTTAGGGACTAGTAAAGCGCTATATAAATACAGGCCATTTACCATTTACCATTTATTGGTCTTAGTGTTAGCCTAAGGTTTTGGCCTTCTTATATATAAATAATGATGCTTGTTTACTTCATTTGAACCCTTGTTATACTAATAGGCTGCTGTACAGCTCAGTCTGTATATGATCTTCATCGATTCTGCAGAACGAGGCAGAAAGTGTTTTCTGTACCCAACATATTTTTTTTTCTGCATTTGCTCTCTTACCTTCTGTTAATTAGAAACATAGGTGAGCTGTGATTAATGTTTAATATTTAATTACCAAGAAGCGTTTCAGTTGAAATGTAGAAGTATTTGCAATGAAAATGTTTCACAGCAGCTAAATCCATTCATGTGTGGTTATTCTGGCCATATCCTGCATGTTGTCTGTTTTCTACTAAGCTGGTTTGTAGCTGACTTTGGTCTAGACACGCATTATCATAAATCTTGGCAGTCTGCGGGCCCACCCAGTCATTCTAACAGCAAACATGTTTACTTAGGGTGGTTAACGTATTGCAGGATGAATCAGTGCCAAGAAACCGGTCAAACGGAGACCCAGGAGGAGGTGACGGAACTGGTGTGTCAGGAGGCTGATCTCAAAGATGGACAGTAAGTCACAATGCAATTCACCACATCTGCTTGTGATACCTTTGCAAACAGGAAACCAGGTCAAAAGTTCAAAATCAGTGCAGAGGGATCAGAGAAGCAACGGTCATATACGACGCAGCGAAAAATCTAAGAAAAACAAACACCGGGAGCAAAGACCTGATCTGTCACCCAGGGAAGCATGGTATCTTATTCCAACGTTTCTTAACGAAACGGTGAATTGAAAGGATATATTTGAACCCAAGATGTTATATTTTCCTAAACCAAACCAAGTGGCCGAAGTAAAGGAAATAGTTTAAAGGATAAGAAAGCTCTTTGGTAGAAAGCCCTGAAGCCAGGCCTTTGCTGCTAATCTTAAAAGATGTGCAGATCAACCTTCGGGTGGCACAGTAATTGTGTGATCCATTACTTAGCAAATTAATTAGCGATATGTGATATTTACAAGCTGTTGGGAAAGAGCACAAAGACAGGGAGTTTAAAAAAAACAGAGGGACGTTAGATACAACATCAAAATAAAAGAGGAAAATGGTAAAAAACAAAGGTTTTTATAATGATTTCTTCTTTTGCTCCTTTTGTGTTCACGCAGAATGAAAGAAGTAACTGTGGGGGATCAGAAGGTGCTGCTAGTCCGCAGCGAGGGTCAGTACAGCGCTGTTGGAGGCAGGTGCTCTCATTACGGTGCACCTCTGATCAAGGGTAAGGACTTAAGTTACGTCTCGGCTATTTATCTTTCTCGCTTTCTTTCACTTTCTAAGTTGCATGCTCTGTGTTAATTCAGGGACGCTGGTTGGTGACAGAGTGAGATGTCCTTTTCATGGTGCGTGCTTCAATGTCAGGAATGGAGATATTGAGGATTATCCAGGTCTCGACAGTCTGCCCTGCTACAAGGTGAAATGGCACTTATCACAAGTTCATCCAGGGTTTTCTTTGTCATGATTCTGGTTTTCTGCTCAGTCACTTCCTGTATTGTGAAATATTTTCTGTTGGCTTTTTTTTTTCCTCTTTAAAGCCCTCCTTCTGCCACACCTGTATTCAAGTCGTCTCTGCAGTGTATATATACAAACACCTCCTGCCTAACACTGCCATGTTGTCAGATATTCTTGGTCAAAGGCTTTAAAGAAGTTTGCGAGTGGTATTGTTTGTTTCATCCCTCACTTTTTGTTTACACCTACCTCAATTCAACAGCTGGATTTTTGGATTTGACCTCTGATTCTGTGGCTTCCTGCATTTGGGTCATTTTCTCCATTGTTTATTACATTTTCTCACAAATTGATGGATTCATTTTGTAGCTCACCTGCCCAAAGAGTCGATCAGCTTATGCCATGGTGAGGTATCCCTCATTCATCTGTCCCATCTCGCTTCACCAGAATCACTACACCTACAGTTTTGGTCAAAAATTGGATCACTGTAATCACCTAATGCGTCTTCATTCAGATTGTGTTCAAGTTCAAGGTCATACATGTTACTTTTACAGGCAGTAACGTGTGTATTGTGATCGCTCATGAGACGATTTGACTAATATACCGTTGAAGTTCTGGTTCCAGTTTAATGTAATTGTATAAAGAATAAAGATATATTAAAGGAGTTTAAATTAATTAAGGGCTCAGATCATTTTAACAATATTTATATTTATATTTGAGCTTATGAAAAACATTTAGGAGATAGGCTGTGGTTTTTTTTGCATCTGAGCTTCTCAAACAGGGAACGTTTGATCAAAAAAAGGCAAAAATAATGTATGAAAAGGGCTTTTCTTTCTAAACCTATACACGTCTGGTTCTGTTATCCTATCTCATTATGGTTCAGCAAACTTTCTGCCTATTAAAAATGTTTTCAGGGAAACTATTCTGTTCACCTACAGTCAGGCAACAATCATAAATGTGGTTTCATTTAACAGGTCAAAGTTGAAGACGGCAAGGTGTACGTTTCAATCAACAAAAAAGTAAGGCAGATCAGGTATAAGACGATTAAAATGAACCAAAGTGCACTTTTATGTTGTGTTACAATGCACTGTGTGTTTGTCTCAGTCTCTGACCGTAACCAAACGGGTAAAAGAGATGTGCAGTGTGGTGCCGGACGTCAAACATACTATTCTGCTCATAGGAGGAGGTGAGAACTTTGTAATGAATATGAGATGGAAATATTCATCAGTCCGTTTTAACCGACAGGCAGGTTTAAGGCATGGCAGCTTTTTGTACTATTTAAAGTATTCAGGCAAAAGTGAAGACAGAGACTAGGAGGTATAAAAAAAAAAAAAAAATCACAGTCCTGAACATAGAAACTGTAATTTCAGGCCCCGCCTCTCTGGTCTGTGCTGAGACGCTTCGGCAAAATTGCTACCAGGGTCGCATCATCATCATAACTAAAGACTCCGTGCCTCCATTTGATAAACCCAAACTGAGCAAGGTAAGCACCAGGATAAGGGGGTAGATGCCCCATGTGTTTGTATTTCTGTCTTTTGATTTGTGTTTTTCTCTCTGAGTGGTTTTAGTGAGTGGCATTCCTTCTTTCAGGCTCTGAATGTGGAGAGCAGCAGCATCCTTCTCCGGCCAGATGACTTTTATCAACGATACGGGATGGAGATGTGGACAAAGAAAGAGGTTAGAATATATTTTTGATGCACTCTCGCCAAGTTTTGGAAATCAATCTTCTCTTGGGGAATAGTAAGATCTGCGGGCCTTAAGAGGGTCTGCTGTTTGGTAATCGGTGTAGTATTAATAGCAGTTTTATTTATTTAGTATATTTAATTATGCTCAGACTCAACGTGCTTAGCACAGAAGATAAAAACATAAATGCCTGTGTAGGTTTACAATAAAAACAGCAAAATAAAACTAAAATACAAGAGAACATACACATGCACACCCACACACACTTAGTCCAGTTTCTTGGCCTGTGAGAGAAGAAAGGTTTTTAAGTCTCTTTCTGAATGTAGACACAGCTGGAACTGACCTCGGGTCAGTAACTGAAAGTACCCTCAGCACGCTTGGATCTAATTCTGGAGATGGTAAAATGGTAAATGGACAAGTTCTTGTATAGCACTTTTCTACTTGAGCAGGATTTTAAATGTAATTGTGTTTTGAGCTGGGAGCCAGCGAAGTGACTTGACTACAGGGGTATGTTTTTGTGTATGTGTAAGGTTTGTGCGTTGCTTTGCAGGTGGTGTCAGTAAATCCAGCCAAGAAGGAAGTGAAAATGAGTGATGGCACTCTGCAGCGTTACGACCAGCTCCTCATCGCAACAGGCTGCAGGTGAGACCGTCTTTAATGAGCAAAAGCAAACGTACATTGTATGTGTCACAACATGTCACAAGTTGTGGTCCCTTTTTAAAATTTTATTTTTTTTGTTCACAGGGCACGGCCGCTCACCTGTCCTGGTTCAGACCTGGAAGGAGTAAAGTTACTGCAGAGTTACGAAGACGCCAAAGACATTTACAGCTCCAGCCTTGGCCAGAAAGTAGTTGTTACCGGAGCGTCTTTCATAGGTTATTAAATAAGGTTTCTTTTTTTATGTTAAAGAATGAGACATCTTTCATCTTTTTGCCCATCGGGGTTGACGTGACGCTCTTTGCTCATAGATAGCTGACAGCTATGGCACACAAATGTGCACGTCGCTGATGTGTTTTCATTTGCATATTAGGTATGGAGGTGGCGTCCTACTTTTCAGACAAAGCTGCCAGTGTGGCTATGGTTGGCACTACTCAATACCCGTTTGAGCGCACTCTGGGGTCAGAGATCGGCCAGCTGAGTATGCAAGTGCGCGACTATGATGACAACAGTTTTCAGTGCTACTCTTTTGGATTTTTTTTAATTAACATAATTAAAACACAGTTTTTCACTTTCAGATGTTGGAAGAAAAAAATGTGAAGTTCCACATGAACGATCGAGTCACCGAGATCAGAGGAGAGAATGGGAAGGTATCTCTGCCTGCCATTATTTTCATGACGGACGGTTTGGTTAATGATTGTAGAACAGGAATACATGTCACCCGCAGCATTAGTAACAAAGATCAAACATCAACCCTCATGGTATCGCTTGTAAAATAACCCATTATCTCTGAAGTCTAATATATTCTGCTTAAACAGCCATAACTGATGTTTTTTTTGGGGGGGGGGGATTTTCAGGTGAAGCAGGTGGTGTTGAAGAGTGGTGTAGTCCTGGAGGCTGATGTTGTGATTGCTGGCATTGGTAGTTATTTTTCTACTTCAGTGTTTAGGTCTGCCTGAAATGCAAATCAAGTTTGGGAGTGTTTGAGTGTGGAGACGTTTGGATGTGTGGTGTTTGCTAACATTGCTTTATGAGTGATGACTGTTTTAAACAAAGTCAGACAGAAACTTCCTGTGTAGTTCCACCAATATCAGAGTCAATTATATGTTTTTCAGGTGTAATCCCCAATTCAGACTTATTGGCAGGAAGCGAGGTGGAAGTGGATTCAAGGAAAGCTGTGATTGTTGACAAGGTAACGCAGCCTGTAGAGGGCACAGCCGAACTTATGCTGATATAACTAAAGCATAAAGCATGGCACCCAGAGGTGTCTACGTTTCTTTAACTGTTACCGTAAGCTTTGATGGTGAGCCAGCATCGTCAATATGAGTACACTTTTGCTTTTCCTACGTTAAAATTAAAACTTTTGCTTCAAAAAGGTCTCTTTCTTACATTATCTGCACATCTGATGACCGCTAACCAAAATAAACCTGTCAAATCAACAGTCTGGTTCATGACCATAGTAATGTTTCCTCAGTTTAAAATAAATAAATAAAACAGCTTCACAGCATCTAACAGAGTTATAAACACTCTCAAGGAGGCGAAAGTGTTATTTTCAAAGTCTACAATCAAGAGACAGCGTCATGAATGTAAATGGAGAGAGTTTACATCAAGGTGCAAACTACTGATTTCACTCAAGGACATGGAAGGCCAGATTAGACGTTGCCTGAAAACATACAGAGGCAAAAACTAAAAAAAAATATAGCCCTAACTGTGTGCCCTGATGAATGGAGGGAATAGCTGCATGTATGTATTTTACACGTCTTATGTTGAGGTTCTTGCTGTAGCCTTTATTCATCTATTCTAACAGTTCATGAGGACGAACGTACCAGATATTTTTGCCGCTGGAGATGTTACCTCTTTCCCTCTGACCATTCGAGGCGACCAGAGGGTCAGCATTGGTCACTGGCAAATGTCACACGCTCACGGTGAGAGGCTAAAGGACTGTGTTTTTCATTCAGTTGAAAACTTATAATGGGTGATTTAATGCCGAGTTAAACCTTATCATTGTCTTTTGTACCAGGAAGAGTAGCAGCTCTGAACATGCTGAAGAAATCCACAAAAATCGAGTCTGTTCCTTTCTTCTGGACTGTTTTGCTTGGGAAGAGTATCCGATACGCCGGTGGAGTGTTGACTTCTAAATGTCACCTTTAAAATGTAATTTTTTTTTTAAGATGAGGCGGTGTTAAATCTTTGTTCCTCCTCTCATTTCCTCTTTCTAGGCTATGGGGAAGGATACACAGAAATTATATTCAAAGGCAAAATGGAAGAAAGGAAATTTCTGGCTTTCTACATAAAGTGAGTGCAGAGTTAGCCCCGAACAGCTGACCATAAGCTCGTCCTCTGTGTGTAAAGTTTCTCACGTTACCCTTTTTTTTTTTTTTAACAGGGATGATGTGGTGGTGGCAGCGGCCAGCCTGATGTTCGATCCTGCCGTGGCTTGCATCGCAGAGCTGATGGCTAGAGGCCAAATCTTAACAAAAGCACAGGCTCAGTGAGTGCTGTCCTGCATTTATACAAGTTAGACTGTAAAATATACAAAAATGTTTAGTTCCTCAACTGTAATAGCAGTTACATTTGTTGTTGGTTTCTTCCTGTTAAAAGGGAGTTTTTCCTTCCCACAGTTACCAAGTGCTTGCTTGTCGGGAGTTGTCTGACTGTTGGGGTTTTCTCTGTATGATTGTAGGGTCTTACCAAAAAAAGCACCTTTAGGTGATTGATATATATATATATATATATATATATGCTGTGATTTGGCACCATATAAATAAAATTGAATTGAACCATGCTGCTTTCCAGTTACCTTTAAAATTAAATGTTCGAACATCTAATCTCCCATCTAACTGATGGGAGTGACATTGACTTCTGTATGATCAGAAGCCATATGCATTGCCCCCTGCTGGTCACTAGAAAAACTGCAGCTTCTGCATTGGCGTCACTTTTTAGCCTTGGAAGTTATATCCTCTTCTTTACAGACTAAAGACAAACCCTATGCAGGACATACGGGATGACATTGTCTGTCATGTTGAAATCCACTGGTGCCTCTGTTTGCTTTCCACTAAATTCTCAGAGGAACATCTGGTCCTTCAGATGCTAAATTCTTCAGTATGATTTATAGGTTAGCTGCTTATGGCATCTGTCTGCCACATGGTGTTATGCAGGAAGTGAGAAGTGTATTATTGGAGTGTTTATGCTAAAACAACCTGCAATCTAAAACATGAAAAATACTTAAAGTAAAATTTGATGACAACTATTATTTATAGCAGTTTTAACCACTACTGTATGCTACCGAAACCAACCTTAGTTCATGTTTTAAAAAATAATAAACCAAGCCACTAGCTTATAACGTGAAAGCTGCTCAGTGTTTAATTTTTGTTTTCTCCTCTTCTCTTCTGTTCAGAGCTGAAGACCTGAGCTGGCTGCAGATATAACCAGGATTTACGCCTCTCAGCGATGAGTGATGTCATCTCTTGCTTTGGTTTTCTCTCCTTCTGTCTGACATGACATCAATTAATCCACTTTCTGCCTCAGGCTGCCTGGAAACCAGCCGGCCTCTCTTATCTGCTCTTATTAAAGAGCCATGTTACTATAGTAGCAGTCAAAGCTTTATTGAATTCTCTCTTTGTGCACACTGATCTCTTTAATGAGTTTATTTTTATGTTTTTCTGGTTGCTTTACTAAAGGTGTGATGTCTTAGGAATAGGGTTGCAAAATTCCCAGAATTTTCAAAGATGGAATCTTTCCATGGGAATTAACGGGAATCTATGGGAATAAACGGGAATTAACGGGAATTTATGGGAATAAAGTGGGAATTTTCAAAATTGAAGGTTGGCTCTTCTTAGGGAACTTAAATATAGTTGAGGAAAGTATATTTTAGCATAATATTGACAAAAACAAACAAATGCAATTCAAATACACTTGAATATCCATGCCATTCCTTAATCACATGTACAGAGCACAAGCTTGCTGCATGGCTATTGAGACCACCTACTGGCACTGTGCATGCCTCCATCACATGTACACATGGACCACACTTTTGAGCCTGAAGGACAAAGAGTATTAAAGGCACACATTTGAGCCTGTGGACTTAACAAGTGAGGTAAGTTTTGATGATATTATGGGAAAATATATTCATTAAATGTTTAAATTGTGAATATCACATAAAATGTATTAATCTGGTAGATAGCAATCTGATAAGATGCTAAATAAAATGCTAGCATCTGATAAGATGCTAAATAAAATGCTAGCATCTGATAAGATGCTAAATAAAATGCTAGCATCTAATAAGATGCTAAATAAAATGCTAGCATCTGTTAGATGCTAAATAAAATGCCAGCATCTGTTAGATGCTAAATAAGCCATAGCTAGTATAACATAAAGAAGATGCTAGCTTCCTCATTTGGTTGTTTTGTTTTGAAGATCATTCCAGTTGTTTAGCTAGCCTTACTATTTATATCTGTTTATTATCATATTGCAATTGTATTATTACGATCTCTTGCACTGCATTAGCATTTTTACAAGCTCTTGTTTTATTTTACAGAAAAATGCCACGTGCGCTATCTGATGTGTGGAGACATTTTACACCAGCTAATGTACAAGGGAAATCTGTATATATGTGTAAGTATTGTGATAAGACGTAAGTGAAGAATGCCACAAAAATGCAGCAGCACATTGCAAAGTGCAAAAAAATTCCTCAAGGCCCAACACATGCAGCAGCCAGGAGTTCCACTCAAGGGGAAAATGAATCTGTTTCAGCTGTATCAGAGTCAGATACCCACTCATCAGCTCCTGGTCCCTCTGGCATCAGAGGATTCTTTGATTTTATGGATGACACTAGCCAGAAAAACGCAGATGAGTGTTTCGCTCGTGCAATCTATGCAGCTGGCTCACCCCTGATGCTGACATCCAATGTGTACTGGAAGAGATTTTTGAATGTTCTCCGACCAGCATACATTCCCCCAACCAGACATGCATTGTCTACTCATCTACTGGATGAAGAGTTCAGTCGAGTTCAAGCAAAGGTGAAACAGACCATTGACCAAGCTGACTGTATTTCAGTCATCTCTGATGGATGGTCCAATATCAGGGGACAAGGAATTATTAACTACATAATCACCACTCCTCAGCCTGTGTTCTACTAGAGTGTAGACACAAAGGAAAACAGACACACAGGCCAATACATTGCAGATGAGCTAAAAGTGATCATCAATGACCTTGGACCAGATAAGGTTTTTGCACTGGTCACTGACAATGCAGCCAACATGAAGGTTGCCTGGGCACATGTGGAGGAGACCTACCCTCATATAACTACTATTGGCTGTGCAGCCCATACACTAAACCTTCTCCTAAAAGACATAATGGCACTAAAAACAATGGGCACTCTGAATAAGAGAGTGAAGCAAGTTCTGAAATATGTTAAAGGCAAACAAGTAACTTCCGCTACATTTCTGTCAAAGCAAAAGTTAAAGAACAAGAGTACTACACTGAAGCTTCCCAGCATAACGCGATGGGGTGGTGTTGTTATCATGTTTGACAGCCTTCTGAAGGGAAAGGAGTCTCTGCAAGAGATGGCCATATCCCAGTCTGTAGGCATCGACAGTGACATCAAGAAGGTCATCTTGGATGATGTGTTCTGGGTATCTAGAGTATCTAGCAGTCAGAAAATCCTCAAACCTATTGCAGCAGCAATAGCGAAGATAGAGGGGGATGGTGCCATCTTGTCAGATGTCCAGTGCCTTTTTGCAGAACTCAAAGAAGAAATCCAGACAATTCTGCCCACTTCCCTACTACTGAAAGCAGAGGAAACGGCTGTGGTCAAGTCATTGGAACAGCGGAGGGAGTTCTGCATGAAGCCAGTGCATGCAGCAGCATACATGCTGGACCCCAAATATGACAAGGGCATACTTTCTGGGGAAGAGATCAACGGTGCCTATGCGGTCATTACAGCCATGTCTGACCACCTGGGTCTCGATAAAGGCAAAGTTCTAGGCAGTTTGGCAAAGTATCGAACAAAGCAAGGCCTTTGGAAAGGGGATGGAATATGGCAGTCATGCCAGCACATATCTGCAGCCACCTGGTGGAAGGGACTATGTGAATCTGAGGCCCTTGCACCTGTAGCCTCCATTCTCCTCCAAATCCCACCATCATCAGCTGCCTCCGAGCACAACTGGTCACTGTTTGGGAACACCCACACAAAGGTTCGCAACAGGCTCACAAATGTGAGAGTGGAAAAGCTGGTCGGCATTCGGGCAAACCTACGGCTCTTTGAGCCTGACACAGAGCCATCCTCAACAAGGCTGGAAAGTGACACTGAAGAGGAAGACTCAGAGTTGGATGCTGAGGAAGTGGACATGTTGTTGGATGATGATGAGGTCCAGGAAGAGTCTATTGACTGAGCAAAAATGAGAAAAGAGGATTGCTTGAAGGAAGATTTGCATGTTTAATGGGACGTTTTGGAGGATAAGTGGCATTTTTCATTTAACCTTTTGAATGGGACTTTGTGGAGATTTTTGGACAGGGGGCATTTTTGAATAAGCGGGGTTAGGGGATGGTAATATTGAACTCAACATTTCTGTTTTTATTCATCCATGAAACAAGTTATTGAAACGTGTTCTATTCTACTGTACTTACAAATAAATCTGTTTAAATATCTGTTGAAAACATTTTGCATGGAGGTTTTCTTATGATTTCTGTTTATATTTATGCTTGGAAATAATATATTCCCAGTTAGTTCTCCTAAATTCCCATTAATTTCCATAATTCCCATTATTTCCATGGACAGTTTCCAATATGGAATATTTCCAAAATTCCCAAGCTTAACTTACCATGGAAATTTACCGGAAACTTTTCGGAAATTTTCCGCCCCTTTGCAACCCTACTTAGGAAGGTACAGTCTGTAGTTAAGGTTAGCAGGCAACATTAAATTGTGACAAGAAAAATCCCCCACACATCTACTCCACCAGCAGCCTGAATCCCTGGGACAAGACATGAGGGATCTGCGCTTTCATGTTGTTTACGCTAAATTCTGACCCATCTAAACCTCGCAACAGAAATCATCAGACCAGGTAACATTTTACATTCTCTTGTCCATTTTTGATGAGCCGTGTAAACTGAAGCTTCAGTTTCCTTTTCTCAGCTGACAGGAGTGCCACCCAGTGTGGTCAGGGCTCTAGACTAACTTTTTGCCATGGGCACAAAAGTTAGGCGCACACAAATTTTATAATAATTTATATAATATAATGTGTTTTTCTGGATACACTGTGCTTTTTCAGCATTCAAAGATTGATGACACCGTGTCAGAGCACTGGCTATGAATTTCAGAAGGATCAGGCCTTAACTTAACAGAAAAGTTAGCAATAGTTCTTTTCCTATTACAGCTACATCCACTTCTGTCGTGCCTAGGCTGCTCACTAGGGCTGGGTATCATCACTGATTTCTATAATCCACTCTATTCCGGTTTTCAAAGTCCCGATTCGATTCAACTTAGCCTCAGACAGTCAGAAATATTATAATTCTGATCATTTATCAGTACTGACTTCATCAGAATTGTGAACATCACAGCAGATGCCTTTGTGTGAAAGTAACTGAGAATAAAACACAGAAAAACATGAAGGAGATTTTCCTGGTCTGGCTTTTTATAGCAGATAACCTTAAAAATATTCTACAATGTTCTGCATATAAAGTTTAAATTTCTTCAGTATTGAACAACAGAAAAAATAGGCTTTCTTATCTGAGGTCATTTAGTGAAAAAAGAAAAAGACAGCAGCCAACAGCGCTATAAACAACGGTAGACTGGTGGGTAATAAGCGAATGAATAAAACTGTTCTTGAAGTAAAGAGAGAGAGAGAGAGAGCCAGCTGTGCATGAAGTGTGATTTTAATAGTCGTGGAAGCAAAACAGCAAAATTCATGACGACATTGGTCAAATGTGAAGCGCAGTTTGCTGCTTCTTTTGCTGCTGGCTCGGTGAATTTTGGTTGGAGAGAGACAAAAACTGCAGCTCAGAATCAGCGCAAAAAGACGTAATCACAGCACGGACCGGACGCATCAGGATCGTTAAGCTCCGACAGCGTGTCCGTCTACGGGCCGTCGGGTGAGAAAGCCGAGAAAGACAAAGTTGATTCTGATGCGTTGGTCCGTTCTGTGTTTACGTCTTTGTGTGGAATCCGTGTACCTGCTCTCATCTGCTGTATGGTTGTTGTTGAAATGGTTTTGTGAGCTTTAATCTGAGAATCTGGCGTTTCTGGCCAAACACAGTTATATTTAAAAGTCGATTCAGGATTTAATGAATTGATATCACTTTATTCAAGCTACTCACCTCCCACTTCTACCTGCACTTTCAACTGGACCACGGCCAATCAGAGAGGTCCCGCCCCTGACTATCTCTGATTGGTTTAGTCCACGATAGGGGCATAATGTGTGTCTGTTGCTGACCACAGGGAAGGTTGCAGATTTTTTTTTTTTTTTTTGCTACCCGAACAGTTGGTCGCACAGGTGCAACCGAATATTTTTTTTTAGTCGCACCACTGAAAAATTTGGTCGCATAGCCCTGGTGGTCCTCTGCTGCTGTAGCCCATCTGCATCAGGGTTTGAGATACTGTGCTCCCAGAGATGCTTTTCTAGATATCTTGATTGTAACCAATGGTTATTTGTTACCTTCAGCTTCAGATTGAAGCTGTCTGGTCATTCTCTTCCAACATGAACGAGGCATTTTTACGCTGAGTACTCACTGGATATGTTCTCTTTTTTTAGACCGTTCTCTGTAAACCCTCGAGATTTCTATGTGGGAAAATCCCAGCAGATCAGCAGCTTCTGAAATACTCAGACCAGCCAGTTTGGCACCAACAATCTCATCACATTCAAAGTCACTTAAAGCAGCTTTCTTTCACATTCAGACACTAAGTTTGAACATCAAGAGATAACCAGCTGCTGTGATGTGATTGGATGATTCAATATTTGTACAGTTGAGCAGGTGTACCTAACAAAGTGGCCACTGAGTGCATTTGGATGTTTTTATGAGCTGAAAATGTTAAGACTTTATCAACTTTCTCAGTTACTTAAATGTCTTTCATTTCATACTATACACTCAAAACTTCTTAAACACACACGTCACTACACTTCACATGAGAATACAACATTTACATTTACAACATTTACAAAACACTTTAAAATACTGCCCATGAAAGATAAATAAGATAAAAAGTTTGTTTTTGACCTCTTTTTTTATGTGTACTGTAGTGCCTTAATACATTATACAACAGAGTTGTAGCTCATGTATTCCTTATGATATGAGAAAGTGTGCGGCATCTTTAAACATGTTTTAGTTCCTTAAAATAAACAACTCCTTTATGGTGGTAAAGATGTTAAACATGTGCGACACTTTTCTGTTTCAACACCCCTGAATGTTTACGTCATTTCGTATTTAACACTGTCAGCCTGTCGGCAGCTGCTCGTCATGCATCCACTTCAGTACCTGAATGTTGCTGTTTAAATCCCCTATAATGCAGTCGTTTTATTATGCTGTTGTAAAATTCCATGTCAAATATTAAACACGGGTTATTATGTCATTAAGTATTTCTATTTCCACTTCTGTAAATGTTGTTGTTCACATGGTAATTATGACATCAGCATAAAGAAGCTCAAACTCTGAGTTGATAGTGTTACAGAGAAACATACTTGTTTTCTACAAAAATACATTTTATGTCTAAATATGAAATATGGAGACACGTCACTGGCCACGATCTGTGAGATTATCTACAAGATTCCCCATTAGTTAGTAAAATTATGTCTTTATAAAGCCGAAATTCAAAAATAACATTTCTGTTAAGCCTTCAGATCAGTCACTTGCCTCTTCATTTGCTTGTTTTAGAGCACTGCTTCACGGAGGATCCCAGTTTGTCAGCCAGCAGAAATGGGTTGAGGTGGCAATACTGAGAAGATAAAACTATGTTAATATCATAACTTAAGCACGCTGAAGCGTTAACTCTTTCCCATATCAAAACACCAATTAACGACCTGTACCTTTAATAATGCGTTCTGACATCTCAGTCAATATCACTAAAAACGTGATTTGACGACCGCTCAGCTCAGAAAAGAGCTTCAAGAGTTTTTCTTAGTTCGCTCTCAAGGGGTAAAAAGTTAAAATTTAAAAGCATTTTAGCCACAGTGAACTTGTGGTGTTGGATACCTCTGGCGTTGTCTCCGACTTGGACTCCTGTTTATCCAACATCTGGATTTTAAAGTCGGAGGAGAAACGGGAACTCTGGAGGACTGCTGCCATCTCTCCGTTTACCTGCACTGCTACGTCTTTCTGTGTAAGAGGAAAAGAGTTTAATTGGATATATATGTCGTTTTTCTGAAATTAAAAACCATAACACTTCCAGACTAATTATCACCTGTGTTTTTAGAATAAAAGCAGGTTAATAAATGTCTCTGCGTACATGCTGATAAGAGAAAGGGTGCCTTTTATACCTTGAAGCAGTGGGAGGAATCAAAGTCCAGCTGATCTGGGAATTCTGCCAACGTCCCTTTATAGGTCACAGTAGCGTTTGACATCGCTGGACTTCTGGGCAGCTTAAAGAGCCTGTAAGTGCCTGAAGCATAACTGATGTCGCCTACAAAATGAAGAGCTTGCTCAGTTGTGAAATCAGAGTGAATGCTGTCTGAAAATGTGCCTCTTTGTTACCTGCTTTTGCTTTGAGCTCACTGTTGTAGACCACAATGTGGCTCGCTGAGATGAGGTGTGGAGAGCTGAAACCCATGCTGCGGGCCAATGAGATTAGATCGGGCCAAAACAGAGAGCCGCCCATCCCCTCACCTAAGTCAGAGGAGACGGGGACTGAAGAGTTATCGGTGACGGCAGAGATGGTTGGCTTTGAATTAACTGGATTTAGAAGTAGTGTTTGTTTTACCCCACAGGACTGCGTCTTGCTTCATGTGATCAGGGATGATCTTACTGGCAAACATATCACTGAAGTAAAGCTCACCTCCCTCCTGTATGAAATAAGTGAGTGCACCTTGTATTCCTATATTTCTTTGTGTGTGTGTGACAACATGTTAACATTTATTTGTGTTAATGATGATTCGTCAGGGTAACCTTCAAGACGTTGTAGGCTTGCTGCAGCACCGCTCTTTTATCAGCACATAGACAGATCACACAGTTGGATCTGAAGAGATTACAAAGAGGGGAAAAAACTTTAACAACCAAATTAAAGCTCCTTTTTTTCACCTGACACCCAACACAACTACATCATTTAAACCTACATCACTACATCCATGGAGTCACTCTGAATGCCAGCTTCGTTGAGGTTCTCCATGTAGCCCTGGACAAATGTGACGTTGGGCTCCTTATAGCCAAACTTATCTTGATGATACTGAACATACTGACGAGCTGCTGTGATCTAAAAGAACATGAATTAACTACATCAGGAAGGGGCAGACATCAAAGTGCCATCTGTGCAGAAACCTGTAATTACCAGCTCCTGTGTCATGTCGATCCCAGTCACGTGTCCATTCGGCCCAACCAGTTTACTAAAAGCATAGCAGTCTCTGCCGGAGCCACTGCCGAGATCCAGGACTCTGCAGCCCTCGAGCTTTGCTGGAAATGGAAGACCACAGCCGAAGAACCTGAAGAGAGCCAATAACACCAGTCATTACAGGAAAACCTGTTGTCTCTAATCAGGCAGTACAGAATGATCCCATAAGTGGGAATCTCAAAAATCTGATTGTCTGGGTCTATTCCATATCAGCTGACCAAATGCTTCCAGCCTGAGCAAAAGTGAAAAGATCAGGATAAGTGGAAGAAAATCTATGGAAAGATGTGGTGTCTGGTAGTAAGATGTCTAAAGTTTGTGATTGTGATGGTGTTTGGCCTTGCTTTTCTTAAATGAAGTTTGGAAAAATTCATATTTGTGTTTTTTTCACTGCTGATATCTGGTAAGAATAAAAACACCTTTAATTGCTTATGATTCCAAAGCGAGATTTCACCTTTTGGTCACCTCAGGGTGAACCTCACTCAGAGCTTCGGTAACACTTCTGGGCGCTGGTCTGCAGGACGATCCGCAGGAGGCGGCACCTGTCTGCAGATCACCCGAGGACTCCAGCCGCTTGCCGTAGTATTTCTGCACAGCCACATTAACAGCTGTCCTCATGCACGTTTATTAAGACAACGTACAGCAAAGTTGACACCGCAAACCTTTCTTTTGCAGAATACATAAAATAACCTGAAAAGAAACTTATTAAAATCAAAAGAAATTCCACTGGTTATAAATTAATGGCGCCCGAGCAACTATTCTGCAATGCTCGAATAACTGTGGACAAAATAAAAAAAATGTCCATAAACTGTGAATGAACAGAAAGCTGAGCAGTGTCTGGGCGACACTCAGGACTAGAGTACCTTCACATTTTCCCGCACGTCCTCACTGGTCGCCATTTCTTCCGAGAAGCTGTCAAAATTACAAAAACTAAATTCAAATGGTGTGAAAGACGACAGTGGGGTCACGTCTGGCCGTTCTTCCGGTGTGGTCTTTTCACAATAAAGGCATCATTGTTTGTCTGTCGTGACCGGCTTTTTTTTGGCGGGGGGTGGCGGCAAAGCAATCTACATTTGTCTTGATGCATTCTCAATCATCCAGGAAAGTAAATCTCCAAAAGTTGATTCTGTTCACCTGGACGTAGCGTTTTGTGGGAGAAACGTTTCGTCACTCATTCAAGTGACTTCTTCAGTCTCCAGACTGTCCTCGGGTGAGACTGAAGAAGTCACTTGGATGAGTGACGAAACGTTTCTCCCACAAAACGCTACGTCCAGGTGAACAGAATCAACT
Organism: Aulonocara stuartgranti; assembly: GCF_965226115.1. Lineage (NCBI taxonomy): Eukaryota > Metazoa > Chordata > Actinopteri > Cichliformes > Cichlidae > Aulonocara > Aulonocara stuartgranti. The sequence continues at coordinate 20,205,363 of NC_138950.1, forward strand.
TTTGGAGATTTACATTTGTGTTTGTAGTCCCTAGAGAGGAGTACAAAGGACGAAAGAGAAATGACGAAAGAAATAAACGACTTCAGGTCAGAAATAAAACAAGAAGCAAATAACTAATGAAATATTTGGAATGTGATTAAATAATACAACAAATCAGCAAATCATGCTTTTGTTTAAGCAACAAACTTTACAGGATCGCACTCCAACACTGCAGGGGGCAGTAGTGCGCCGGAAACGGGATCATACGGGTATTCGCAAAAATTGCGCTTGTTTAACTTCTACGCATATTTACTGACGTAAAGCAGATTCTTTACCGGGGGTTGAGAAATATCGGACGTAACCGCCGTCTGTGAATACTACTGAAGCTCGTTCATCGTGTGTCCGCCGTCGTGCGTCTATGCAGTTTTGTGTTAGCGCACATCAACCCAACACTGAGGCGGAAAACACGGAGAATAAGAAAGAAATGTTGTGCTAGCTGACTGTGTGCGGGTTAAGGCTTTATCCAACGATAAGAAACACTGGGAGTGAAGTAAGCGAGGTACGTGTTGTTGAATGCATTCTGTTATTGCTTAGTTTTACCTCTCACCCAATCGTTAGCCACCGTGCTAGCTTTAGCAGTTGGCGAAGTTGCCGCTTCCTCCACGCTTGGCCTAATTAATAACAGGTGCTGCGGCGTGAAGTACAATGTGTTACATGTAACATAATGTAGCCATTTATGAATGATATCCCGAGTTTACGCTGTTTCTGGACGAGCTAACAACAGTTAAACGCGGGCAAAGTTCGCCTTGCTGTTGCAGTTTTGTGCCATCCGGGAGGCCATGTTAGGCTAACCTAGCTAGCTCATCAACTGTGAGCACGAAGATGTTGAAGCTACACAGATGAGTTAATGTGAAATAAATGCATTTTCTACCGAATTAAGAAGCTAGTTTTTATTTTTGAAAGGCGTTTATGTCAAAGGCCATTCTATTTTCTAGACTTTGCAAGGCATTAAGCACACGCGTTCACTTTGTGGCTTCTGTTATTTAATCTGTGGGTTGCAGGAGCCAGACAAGGAATTCATGTGCCAGTGTAATATGTTTCTGATCAGTTTTTTGTTTCAGTTAAATGTAATTTGGGTTTTTTGACATGTAACGCCTCTCTCCTCAGGGTTTAGATTATATACAGTTATAATCAAAAACCTCACTTATTTTAATACCTTGGTTTTTGTCTTTGTTTTGGATAGTGAGGCACCATGGCAGCTGCCTTTCCTTACAGAGGGGTCCCTGCAGCGATGCCACCCGGTGTGCCACCAGGGGTACCAACTGCTGTACCGCCTGGTGTGCCCCCTCCTGCACCTGTCCCAGACTACATGTCTGAGGAGAAATTACAAGAGAAGGGTATGTTGTTTGTATCCACTAAAGCGGGACTTCCATGTTTTGAGCTTTTAGCAAAGATGTTGTCACAAATGGACAAGATTAACTTTGCGATTATTAAATGTCTTTCAACTCTACAGCAAGAAAATGGCAGCAGTTACAGGCAAAGCGCTACTCAGAAAAGAGAAAGTTTGGCTTTGTGGATGCTCAGAAGGAAGATATGCCACCTGAACATGTCCGCAAGATCATCAGGGACCATGGAGACATGACCAATAGAAAGTTTCGCCATGACAAGAGGGTCTACCTTGGGTAAAGATGACTCCTTTATCCCTTTTTAAAAGTCTTAACAAAAGTCGGTGTTTTTTTTACTTCTTGATAACATCTTCATATGCTTGTTCTGTGTCTGTTTGTTGAACAGTGCCCTCAAGTACATGCCCCATGCAGTGCTGAAGCTGTTGGAAAACATGCCGATGCCTTGGGAACAGATTCGAGATGTGCCCGTGCTTTATCACATCACTGGAGCCATTTCATTTGTCAATGAAATCCCTTGGGTCATTGAGCCAGTCTACATTTCACAGTGGGGGTAAGGGAGAGTTTCTATTGCTGAAAACTTTCAAGCCAACTGTGATCATTTCCATTCAATAAAATGTAAATTTGTCTCTTTCCCGATTTTAATCCCAGCACCATGTGGATCATGATGCGTCGTGAGAAAAGAGATCGTCGGCACTTCAAAAGAATGCGCTTTCCACCCTTTGATGATGAGGAGCCGCCACTGGACTACGCTGACAATATTCTTGATGTGGAACCCTTGGAGGCCATTCAGATGGAGCTTGATCCAGAGGAAGATGCTTCAGTTGTGGACTGGTTCTATGAACATCAGCCCCTCAAGGACACAGCCAAGTAAGCAGCCATGGCTCTCTTCACAGACAGGTTTACATATTCAACTGATAAGTTGCTTAAAACATTAATTGATGATTTATCTTTGTCTTGCTCAGGTTTGTGAATGGGACCACCTATCGTCGTTGGCAGTTCACACTGCCTATGATGTCCACACTGTACCGTCTGGCCAATCAGCTTCTGACAGATCTGGTTGATAGAAACTACTTTTACCTCTTTGACCTGAAGGCTTTCTTCACGTCCAAGGCTTTAAACATGGCCATCCCTGGAGGACCAAAGTTTGAGCCGTTGGTCAGAGACATCAACCTCCAGTATGTTCTTTTGCCCTTTTATAAAATGAATATTCTAAAGACTTATTGTTATTAATGTTAATAAAGTGCAGAATTTAAATGTTTCTTGTAATTGTTTGATATTGCTGTTTGATTCCAAACATAATGTGAAAATAGAAGCTGGCGTTTTTGTGTCCTAACTGGTTCCTCTGTATCCTCTGTAGGGATGAAGACTGGAACGAGTTCAACGACATCAACAAAATCATCATCCGACAGCCCATCAGGACAGAGTACAAAATCGGCTTCCCCTACCTGTACAACAATTTGCCCCACCACGTCCACCTCACCTGGTGAGAACTTGAAATACCGGCTGACTGAAAAATCCTTTTTCATTCAAGACAGGAGAGACATTCATCGCTTATAAACGTCATAGATTTGTTTTATTTTTCATAATGGCTATATAAAAGCAACATTTGTGACGTTTTTGTTTTTTTTTCCTAGGTACCACACACCAAATGTGGTTTTTATCAAAACAGAAGACCCCGATCTTCCTGCATTTTACTTTGACCCACTGATCAACCCCATTTCACACAGACATTCTGTTAAGGTAAGTGTTGCACATTATCTACTTGTCTCCCTTTGGTGAATAACACCCCGCATCAAAGTCCTCTTACAAAGGCGCACTTGCATTGGACTGCTTGCCTGTGCGTAAGAACTGGAGGAATAGTAAAATGAATGGTGACTTGTTATTATTGGCTGCAGCTGCAGATCACCTTTCACCATTCAGATAACTCTTCTAGTTATTTTATAGTCTGTTGAATTCCAGCCCTTCTGCCCTTAAAAGTGATTCATTGTTTTTCCTGTGACCTCTCAGAGTCAGGAGCCTCTGCCAGATGATGATGAGGAGTTTGAGCTTGCTGAGTTTGTGGAACCCTTCCTCAAAGAAACCCCACTCTACACAGACAACACAGCCAATGGCATTGCTCTCCTGTGGGCGCCGAGACCCTTCAACCTCAGATCTGGCCGAACAAGACGTGCCATCGATATCCCCCTGATCAAGAACTGGTGAGCAAACTGTGAAGCTGTTAGGACAGGAGTAAATCTGAAGTACTTTACTGTTTGAAGAGATGTTGGCTGTGTGGAAGATTTTGTTTTGCATTAGGGTTAAAATAAAATAAAAAAAGTCTGATAAGTATTAAACATATGTTGCTAAAATATTTTATAGGTACCGCGAGCATTGCCCTGCTGGACAGCCAGTGAAAGTACGTGTGTCATACCAGAAACTGCTGAAGTACTACGTGCTCAATGCTCTCAAACACAGACCACCCAAGGCCCAGAAGAAGAGGTGTGCATCCTTGGATTTATTTTGATATCCTGCTTTCACGCATTTTTAATTAAACCTTTATTTATTTTGCTCATTATCCAAGTTCATCTGTAAAAGTTATCCCTCTGTTGTCTTGTAGATACCTATTCCGCTCCTTTAAGGCCACAAAGTTCTTCCAGTCCACAAAGCTGGATTGGGTGGAGGTTGGCCTGCAGGTTTGCAGACAGGGCTACAACATGCTCAATCTGCTCATCCATCGTAAGAACCTCAACTACCTGCATCTGGACTACAACTTCAACCTGAAGCCTGTCAAGACACTGACCACAAAGGTACAATCTGCAGAGCAGGATCTAACTTCACATTTTGTTTTTGTTAAGTCTCTGACTGTATTCTAGTATGAAGTGCACTTCGTTTGACCATTGCTGACCTATGACTGTTTTTTGCCTCCTTCAGGAGAGAAAGAAGTCGCGATTCGGCAATGCCTTTCATCTGTGCAGAGAGGTTCTCCGTCTAAGCAAGCTGGTGGTTGACAGCCACGTGCAGTACAGACTGGGAAATGTTGATGCCTTCCAGGTTAGTTGTGAAGTGGAAATTGGCCAAGCTTTGCTTTCATAGGGTAGCGGTAAAAGCGCTCTTTAATGAAAAGCAGTATAAAATGCAAGGATGTATCTTTTGTATTGATAAAGGATTTTGGGAAATCTTTTTCATGTTCATAAGATTTTATTTGAATTTTTTTTTCAGTAGTTATTTTTATGTATTGATTTGCACATGTGACCAAAGGTGTGTTTCTGTGTTGCAGTTGGCTGACGGACTGCAGTACATCTTCGCTCATGTGGGTCAGCTCACAGGCATGTACCGGTACAAGTACAAGCTGATGAGACAAATCCGGATGTGCAAAGACCTGAAGCATCTCATCTACTACCGTTTCAATACCGTGAGTAATTGCCCCATGTTAACAATTTGCACACTTAAGGTGAAGCTGTTTTCTGTATAAATATTTTTCCACAATCACATTTAAGTTTTAATCTTGTCTGTGTTTTCAGGGTCCTGTGGGCAAGGGTCCAGGTTGTGGCTTCTGGGCCCCTGGTTGGAGGGTGTGGCTGTTCTTCATGAGGGGCATCACCCCCCTGTTGGAGCGGTGGCTCGGAAATCTGCTGGCCAGACAGTTTGAAGGTCTGAACATACATATTTTACTTGTGTGATTCTCTGACACGGTCAGTTATTCTCTGAGGGAAACCGTAGCAGTTTCAGCAGCAGCGGCGGTTTTGCTTTGATTTCCTCTGCAGGACGTCACTCGAAGGGTGTTGCAAAGACTGTGACCAAACAGCGTGTGGAGTCTCACTTTGACCTGGAGTTGCGTGCGGCTGTGATGCATGACATCTTGGACATGATGCCTGAGGGGATCAAACAGAACAAGGCCAGAACCATCCTGCAGCACCTCAGCGAGTCCTGGAGGTGCTGGAAAGCAAACATCCCATGGAAGGTCAGGTCTCCTCAGGAATCTTTTTGACATTTGAGTGTCTTGTTACGTTTGAATGGATGGCCTGTGGTTTGAAAAATAAGGATTTGTGAAATTCTTGATAACATGAATAAAATATCAGGTAATTGGATAATAAAGGGAACAGTATTGAAAGCACTGATTAGATATTGGAACAACTTCACAAAGATACTACAAACATTGTTAAAAATTAGAATTTAAGTGAGAAGAAAATATCTAATGTTATCTTTTTCTTTCACTTTAGGTACCTGGATTGCCTACTCCTATTGAGAACATGATTCTGCGATACGTGAAGGCCAAAGCTGACTGGTGGACCAACACAGCCCACTACAACCGTGAGCGAATCCGTCGCGGAGCCACTGTGGATAAGACGGTGTGCAAGAAAAACCTGGGCAGACTGACCCGTCTGTACCTGAAAGCTGAACAGGAGAGACAGCACAACTACCTGAAGGTAATACTCTAAGAAGAAATCTTAAAAAAAGAACTCTAGTAAAGTCCCTGCATTGTCAACGCATTTAAGGTGAAATGATGATTGTTGTCCTCCTACAAAGGCGCACTTGCATTGGACTGCCTGCCTGTGCGTAAGAACTGGAGGAATATTAAAGTGAATAGTGGTTCTTTGATTGCTGGTTGCGTTTGCCACTGGCCCTTTACTATTCAGACACTTTTCTGATTATTACATGATGTTATAATATACGAAAACAGGTCTCAGGTAAAAATGGCTGCATCCTTTAGTTTTCTGCCATATAATTGAAAGTGTGTGTATTCTGTTTACAGGATGGTCCCTACATCACTGCAGAAGAGGCCGTGGCCATTTACACCACCACTGTGCACTGGCTGGAGAGTCGGCGCTTCTCACCAATCCCGTTCCCCCCACTGTCTTACAAACATGACACCAAGCTGCTCATCCTGGCGCTGGAGAGGCTCAAAGAAGCATACAGGTAAGCAAGCTGAGAACATTGCCTTTAACTTTAGCGATGCATATTTTCTCACATCAGGCAGCAGAATTGCCAGAGTATGTTTTGCTTATTATTAATTTGTTTCCATGTCCACTCTAAATCCTTCCAGCGTGAAGTCTCGTCTGAACCAGAGTCAGAGGGAGGAGCTCGGGCTCATAGAGCAGGCCTACGACAACCCTCACGAGGCTCTTTCCAGGATCAAGCGTCACCTGCTAACACAGAGAGCCTTCAAAGAGGTCAGGGAGAAGATGTGTGGATACTTTCTAAGAGTTTCATTTAGTTAACAGGGATGTTTCTGGCTTTAAACAGTAGACAAGAACACTAGAAGAAAATGTATTGCTCTAATTTATTTTTTGTTTCACTGGTCAGTTTACAAACATAAGTAACATAAATGTGAGGCAGTATTTCCTAGCTTCTGTGTAGATACATAGTTACTGGGATGTCGTTTTGGGAAACCACCAGAAGAATTGATTTCTGTTACAGCCTTGAGTTTCTCTGTTGTAAAAGTCTTTCTTCTCATCACATCCGTTTGTTAGTTTCTAAGTGACTACTTCTTTTGCAGGTGGGTATCGAGTTCATGGACTTGTACAGCCACCTGGTGCCAGTGTATGATGTGGAGCCCCTGGAGAAGATAACTGATGCCTACCTGGACCAGTACCTGTGGTATGAAGCAGACAAGAGACGCCTGTTCCCACCCTGGATCAAACCTGCTGATACAGAACCACCACCGCTGCTGGTCTACAAGTGGTGCCAAGGTAAGACTCGAATATAGCTGATTGTGTTGTGTAGTATCTCAGAAAGGATCCAGAATACAATATAATCTCAGTTTGAATAACATTGTGGGCAAATGTGATGACATTTTCAGCTTTATTTAAATACTCCTTTATTCTATTCAGGCATCAACAACTTGCAGGACGTGTGGGAGACTGGAGAAGGAGAGTGCAACGTGATGCTCGAGTCCCGCTATGAGAAGATGTACGAGAAGATTGATCTGACATTGCTCAACAGGCTGCTGCGTCTTATCGTTGACCACAACATTGCTGATTACATGACAGCCAAGAACAACGTGGTCATCAACTACAAGGTAAGGGTGCTTATTTCTTTTCATATAGGAGTTTTAAAGATAACTGATTAGATTTATTTATTTTTTGAGTGTTTCTCTACATCTTCATTCCTCTCACATAGGACATGAACCACACCAACTCTTACGGCATCATCAGGGGTCTCCAGTTTGCCTCGTTCATCGTGCAGTACTACGGTCTGGTGATGGACCTCCTGGTTCTCGGCCTGCACCGTGCCAGTGAGATGGCTGGTCCCCCTCAGATGCCCAACGACTTCCTCAGTTTTCAAGACACTGCCACGGAGAGCGCTCACCCAATCCGACTGTACTGCCGCTACATCGACCGCATCCACATCTTCTTCAGGTAGGATTGCACTAAGTGATAAGATGACATTTTCTCACTTGTTTGTTTGTTTTTACACATTTAAGTGATGTCACTGTTTTTGTGGCTCTAGATTCTCTGCTGATGAGGCCAGGGACCTGATTCAGAGGTATCTGACAGAGCACCCGGACCCCAACAACGAGAACATTGTGGGTTACAACAATAAGAAGTGCTGGCCTCGTGATGCCCGGATGAGGCTGATGAAGCATGATGTGAATCTGTGAGTTTTTCTTTCAACCTTTCACTCTTAAGCTTGTAGATTATTGTTATGTAGATCTAATCTTTGTTGAATATTGCACATAACGAAAATTAGACTTTATGAAAAATGGCTTGAACTTGCCAAATAATCTTCCCAGTGGACGCGCAGTGTTCTGGGACATCAAGAATCGCCTGCCCAGGTCTGTGACCACAGTCCAGTGGGAGAACAGCTTTGTGTCCGTGTACAGCAAAGACAACCCCAACCTGCTCTTCAACATGTGTGGGTTTGAGTGCCGCATCCTTCCCAAGTGTCGCACCAGCTATGAGGAGTTCACTCACAAGGATGGTGTCTGGAACCTGCAGAATGAGGTGAAATTTATAATGCTAACAAACCTGTTGCTATAGTGTCTGGAAAACAAATTAAAGAGACTAAAGAGACTTTCCCTTTTTTGATTAAATGGGCTTGAAGTTCACATTTGTATTTATTTGTTCAGGTGACCAAAGAGAGGACAGCACAGTGTTTCCTGCGGGTGGATGATGAGTCAATGCAGCGTTTTCACAACAGAGTGCGTCAGATCCTGATGGCCTCTGGATCCACCACATTCACCAAGGTTAACAGAGATCTTGCTTTTTATAAACTAGAGTATTATTGTTACATTCATTGATCCTTTTATAGCTGCATTTAGATCAAGGAAAACTTACTACTTTCTCTATTTTTAATCTTCAGATTGTGAATAAGTGGAACACAGCTCTGATTGGTCTGATGACCTACTTCCGTGAGGCTGTGGTAAATACACAGGAGCTACTGGACCTGCTGGTGAAGTGTGAGAACAAGATTCAGACGCGTATTAAGATTGGTCTCAACTCCAAAATGCCTAGCCGCTTCCCTCCCGTGGTCTTCTACACTCCCAAAGAGTTGGGTGGTCTCGGCATGTTGTCCATGGGCCACGTGCTTATCCCGCAGTCAGACCTGAGGTAGGTCTCCTTGCAGATCTGTGTGAACTTCTAGTCTGTAAATTCATTCAGCTGTGGTGTCTTGACCAATCACACACTCATTTGTCTCACTCTTTAACAGGTGGTCCAAGCAGACAGATGTGGGCATCACCCACTTCAGGTCTGGAATGAGCCACGAAGAAGACCAGCTGATCCCTAACTTGTATCGTTACATTCAGCCGTGGGAGAGCGAGTTTATCGACTCTCAGAGGGTCTGGGCTGAGTATGCGCTCAAGAGACAGGAGGCCATTGCCCAGAACAGGTAGAGCAGATTACTCTCTTATCTGATTTGGACTCACTGCAGCTAGTTTAGACACCATAATAACCGGTGTTTCATCTTTATTCCAGGCGTCTAACTCTGGAGGATTTGGAGGACTCCTGGGACAGAGGAATCCCCAGGATCAACACTCTTTTCCAGAAGGACAGACACACACTGGCCTATGACAAAGGCTGGAGAGTCAGAACTGACTTTAAACAGTACCAGGTATGATGGAGACGGCGATGTGCAAAGAGCAGAAGTGTTAAGATTCTACATAAAAACATGAAGTGCCTTTTAATAATTCAGGCATTCTAAGTAAACTCAAGCAGATTAAAAATAGTTGGGACTCTTGGTCTCAGTTGCACTCTGCAGCAGTTGTGTTGACTTTAATGGTTTACCGATCAACAAGACTGTTTACAGTTTTATTTGTAATGCACGTGTCTGTATGCTATTACATGATGTTTATCATTTAGCTATTTCCAGCTATTAATTGTATTTTCTTCCTTGGTTGGTTGCAGGTGCTGAAGCAGAATCCGTTCTGGTGGACACACCAGAGACACGATGGCAAACTGTGGAACCTGAACAACTACCGCACAGACATGATCCAGGCGCTCGGTGGCGTGGAGGGCATTCTGGAGCACACACTCTTCAAAGGCACTTATTTCCCCACCTGGGAGGGTCTCTTCTGGTGAGAGCACTTTAAATGTTTACAGGAATTAATTATATTGCAAGCATCACACAATAGACTTTACACTTGGATCACTTTGTGTGCTTTTCTCGATACACTTGGCGAGTGTATAACTGCCAGGAAACTAATTTGTCATAAATTTAATTAATTGCCTTTAAAAACAGATTCTCTCTCTGTGCGTTTTAGGGAAAAGGCCAGTGGCTTTGAGGAGTCCATGAAATGGAAGAAGCTGACTAATGCCCAGAGATCTGGTCTCAACCAAATCCCCAACCGTCGTTTCACTCTTTGGTGGTCACCCACCATCAACAGAGCCAATGTAAGTACAACCAGGAACCAGAGAGGAAAAGAAACATCTTACAGAACATATGAGTCTTTGTTGTGTAGGAAAACTAAAGATTGTCTGTAGTGGCTTAGTTTGTATGTTTTTATTTCTAGGTGTATGTGGGTTTCCAAGTGCAGCTTGACCTGACAGGAATCTTCATGCACGGCAAGATCCCAACGCTGAAGATCTCCCTCATTCAGATCTTCAGGGCTCACTTGTGGCAGAAGATCCATGAGAGCATTGTCATGGATCTCTGTCAGGTAGGTTCTGTTCATTTACCAAACTTTTTCCTCAGCACAGGAATTATTGTGCAAGTCAGAACGTAAATTTGTATGTTTTTTTCTGATTCTGGTTTTCAGGTGTTTGACCAGGAGTTGGATGCTCTGGAAATTGAGACTGTGCAGAAGGAGACCATCCACCCCAGGAAGTCCTACAAGATGAACTCATCTTGTGCTGACATACTTCTCTTTGCATCATACAAGTGGAACGTCTCCCGGCCTTCTCTGCTTGCTGACTCAAAGTATGACTTTTAGCATGATTTTAAGTTTTTTAGGGGATGAAACATTAGTTTATAATAGAATAATGAGGTCCAAAACAGAAAAGTGAAAATCTTGTTTAAATTGAAATGTTCACTTCCTCCTGCAGGGACGTGATGGACAGCACCACCACACAGAAGTACTGGATTGACATTCAGCTCCGATGGGGTGACTATGACTCCCATGACATCGAGCGCTACGCCAGGGCCAAGTTCCTCGACTACACCACAGACAACATGAGCATCTACCCCTCTCCCACTGGGGTGCTCATTGCTATTGATCTGGCCTACAACCTCCACAGGTTAGTATTGTCTAAGGGCCAGGTTTTGAGCACTGTCTTGTTTGAAGATAGGAAACAAGATTCTTATCTTCAATCTTTAAGCATCTACTTAAACCCAGCATTTTATGTGTTCTTGTTTTGTAGTGCGTATGGTAACTGGTTCCCTGGAGGCAAGCCTTTGATCCAGCAGGCCATGGCTAAGATCATGAAGGCCAACCCTGCCCTGTATGTGCTCAGGGAACGCATCCGCAAAGGTCTGCAGCTGTACTCCTCTGAGCCCACTGAGCCGTACCTGTCCTCACAGAACTACGGTGAACTGTTCTCCAACCAGATCATCTGGTTTGTGGATGACACGAATGTCTACAGAGTCACTATCCACAAGGTAAAAGGGTGTTTTTGTAATTCTAGGAAAGTAAAGTGTATTTTGCTTTTGAATAATAATAATAATAATAATAATATAAAAAAAATGCAAAAAATGTAGTCGCATGTATTCTCCACCTATTTCAACAGACCTTTGAGGGTAACTTGACCACGAAGCCCATCAATGGAGCCATTTTCATCTTCAACCCGAGGACCGGTCAGCTCTTCCTCAAAATCATTCACACCTCTGTGTGGGCTGGGCAGAAACGTCTGGGACAGGTACATCCCTTACACTCAGAAATACAGCATAGCTTGTGGCAGAGATATGAAATATAAGGCTTTAGTTAGTAAGTTAATTATTTTTTTTTATCAAAGGTGTTTAACTTGATTTTTTTTTTTTTTTTTTTTTTTTTTTTTATCTCTGTAGCTGGCCAAGTGGAAAACAGCTGAGGAAGTGGCTGCTCTGATTCGTTCCCTCCCAGTGGAGGAGCAGCCAAAACAGATCATTGTGACCAGGAAGGGCATGCTCGACCCTCTGGAGGTGAGACTCTTTATGCTAATAAAACTTTAGAAGATTAGCTCAGTGTAATATTTCAAAGGTGAAACCAGACTGCAGCACTTTTCCAGTTTGTGATGCATTGTTCTCCCTGTGCAGGTCCACTTGCTCGACTTCCCCAACATTGTGATCAAAGGCTCGGAGTTGCAGCTGCCCTTCCAGGCCTGTCTGAAAGTGGAGAAGTTTGGAGACCTGATCCTGAAGGCTACAGAACCACAGATGGTGCTGTTCAACCTTTATGATGACTGGCTGAAGACCATCTCGTCCTACACAGTGAGTTTCACACCAGGGTTGTAATTGTTTTACAATGATGGTGGTTTTTTGTTAATTTTTTGTTAAAGCCCCCTTACTCTCTTCCCTGTGTAAGTAGTTTGTGTTTGGTTGTCTGCTCCGTAGGCCTTCTCTCGACTTATCCTGATCCTCAGAGCGCTCCATGTCAACAATGACCGTGCCAAGGTGATCCTTAAACCTGACAAAACAACTATCACCGAGCCCCATCACATTTGGCCCACGCTCACTGATGAGGAGTGGATCAAGGTGGAAGTGCAACTCAAAGATCTAATTTTGGCTGATTATGGCAAAAAGAACAAGTAAGTCTTCAGTTTGAGTTCCCAAGTTTTGCACAAACTAATTGCTGTATGTACCTCAAATAGCTGCTTGTTTTCTGTAACTTGGAGCTAAATATAACCAGTTTTGTGGTCAATACTTCCTGTGTCTCCTTTCAGTGTGAACGTAGCTTCACTGACCCAGTCTGAGATCCGTGACATCATCCTGGGAATGGAGATCTCAGCTCCGTCTCAACAGCGCCAGCAAATTGCTGAGATCGAGAAACAGACCAAAGAACAGTCGCAGCTTACCGCCACACAGACCCGCACGGTCAACAAGCATGGAGACGAGATCATCACCTCCACCACCTCCAACTACGAGACCCAGACGTTCTCATCCAAGACTGAATGGAGAGTCAGGTATGAATGCAGCTTCTGTGGGGTTCAGACTTTGTTTTAAGAGCTCACTCGTGATTGAGTAAAATATGAAGTAGGGCTGCACGATTAATCGCTAGAAAATCGCGATTCATACTTATGTGAGATCTCATTTCCAAATGACAACGATTTAAAAAAAAAAAAAAAAAGACGACGACAACTGTACCGCATTTTGATCCGGGACGTACTCTGCATGAAAACAAGCGCTCACTCTTCCTGCTCAACAAATGACAAGGGCGGAGTCTTATACCACGTGATACAGAAGCTGTGCCGTGTGATGCTAAAATTAGCAGGGAAAAAACAGCGGAGAGCACGTCAGGGATGACGAGAAAGTGACAGGAGAAAATCCGTCCCGGTCAACCACCCATACATCAATAACGGGAACCTTATACAGCGCTTCCCTATACACGTCGAACTCCCGCAGGCACAAAGAAATTACGGAGGCTATTACTTATCACCTGACCAAAGATATGGCTCCCATCAACACTGTGCAAAACGAGGGATTTAGGAAAATGATCAACACCCTAGACAAACGCTACACAGTGCCGTCCCGCAACTATTTTTCTATTGTTGCACTACCTGCTCTATACACGCAGCGTCGAGCAACGGTGGAGACGGAATTTCAAGCAGTACAACATTTTGCGGCAACAACAAAACGTGAGACATTTGTTGTTTTTATGTTTATTTGTTTTTATGTTCAGTCTCAACTGTTACGAAGTTGATGTGCAGTTAATAAGTGCAATAAATATTTATACTGGAAAAGAAAATCGTGAGAGAATCGTGATCTCAATTCTAAGCCAAAAAATCGTGATTCTCATTTTATGCAAAATCGTGCAGCCCTAATAGGAAGACCAGTGTGTGAATGTGAGAGTGAATGAATAGTGGTATTGTAAAGCGCTTTGGGTGCCTTGAAAAGCGCTGTATAAATCCAATCCATTATTATTATAAATCATGTTTGTTTGTTGTTGTTTTTTTCCCCCCATGTCAGGGCCATATCTGCTGCGAACCTCCATCTCCGAACCAACCACATCTACGTCTCATCTGATGACATCAAGGAGACTGGTTACACCTACATCCTGCCCAAAAATGTCCTCAAGAAATTCATCTGCATCTCAGATCTGCGAGCACAGGTATGTATTCATCATATTACACATCACTTCATCAACTGAGCCCATTGTAACAACATGCTCAGGTATATATGCTGACCATATTATTTTGTTCCAGATTGCAGGCTACCTGTATGGCACCAGCCCACCTGACAACCCCCAGGTGAAGGAGATCCGTTGTATTGTCATGGTGCCCCAGTGGGGGACTCACCAGACTGTCCACCTGCCCAACCAGCTGCCTGGTCATGAATACCTGAAAGTAAGTTCCGGTTTATTCTTAGCAATTGATACATGATAGCGTTGCTGGCTGCTTTGTTCCAGCTTTAAAGCTTTATTTTTATTTTCCCTAAACAGGAAATGGAACCCCTTGGCTGGATTCACACGCAGCCCAATGAATCGCCGCAGCTGTCCCCACAGGATGTCACTACCCACGCCAAGATCATGGCTGATAACCCTTCATGGGATGGAGAAAAGACCATCATCATTACTTGCAGGTAGGCTTTATTACTTTGCTATGAAAAGAGTGTAGGAAGGTAAAATCTGTAGCAGTTTAAAAGAAACTAACTTGAATGGAGTTTAAAGTATTGCAAGTTCAATACGCAGTATAGTGATTCTATTGGAAATCCATTTATTTATATTATAATTTTATTAAAAAACTCTTTAATTACTAAAATAAATTTTAAAAATGCACCAGACTCTTTAAAAGAAATTGTAGTTATAACTGTATTTTCAGATATAGTTGACTTGTACTTAAGAGTGTCTTGTCTGTGCTTTTCAGCTTCACCCCAGGTTCATGCACGCTCACAGCCTACAAGCTGACACCCAGCGGGTACGAATGGGGTCGCCAGAACACGGACAAGGGCAACAACCCCAAAGGTTACCTACCGTCTCACTATGAAAGAGTGCAGATGCTGCTGTCTGATCGTTTCCTGGGCTTCTTCATGGTACCTGGCCAGTGCTCCTGGAACTACAACTTCATGGGTCAGTATTCAAAGCTCTTGTATTTATATTAGTATTGCTTGCTATATATCTGTTGCCAAATCTGCCCTGAGTGCAACGTTTTGTTTTCTTGTTTTTTTTTTTTTTTTGAATGATCAGTAGGATACATTGATGTTTCCACTGCCCCAGTGTCTGTTTCATTGATTTTAGTGTGCAGATTTGCTTCACAATTATTTAGATTCAGGGATGTGAAACTCATTTTGCACTTTAACCTTAAATTGGCTGGACATTTAGGCAAAATGTGAAGACATTTAGCTAAACGTTTAATCCCTGACATATTCTAATGTAAGATATACAACAGTATGCCTTCTTTTTCTACATGATAAATGTGTAAAATGACAAAATTAGTTCTGGTCGCTCGCCTTATGGCACCCCTGCTCTAGTTATTTATATATGCTAATAATAAACCTGTCAATTCCCTTTACCACAGGCGTGCGCCACGATCCAAACATGAAGTACGACCTCCAGCTGGCCAACCCGAAGGAGTTCTACCACGAAGTCCACCGGCCCTCGCACTTCTTAAACTTTGCCTCTCTGCAGGAGGGCGAGATCTACAATGCCGACCGCGAGGACATGTACGCCTGAGGGCAGACGCGCTGCACTTGACCTGTTTCGTTGAAAGCTCTGCCAGAATTATGTGGCGCTCAGATTTCAGAACCTGTAATATTGCTATTGAAAAAGATGTAACTGTGATGATGGAATTCTTGTTTTGTTTTTTAATGTAAAGGCTTTAGGATCCTTTTTGATATTTGATATTACTCTACCCTCCCCTCTATTACAGTAAGGCTACTTCAGTCTTTGTGGCATCTCACATGTGCATTTGTGTAGTTTTCAGTACACAGTAATTTGGTATAATATTTGATCAGACCTCTGTTTAGGAAGGGGAAATGACATGCTTACTGTTCACTCTTTTGAGAATTGAAACTGAAAGTTGTTCTTTCATGCCAGTAACGCCCCATTATTACTGTGTTGTATGTGTACTGTACATCCTGTCACACCATAGCTTGAGTTTAAATAAAGATCTCAATTTTTATGAACAGTGTGGTGTTAATGTCAGGTTTGGGGTTTTTTTGGCCCCCAGAGGGGAAGTAAGGCTGGACAGGGACTTTCTGGCTCACTTCCCCTGTTTTGAGAGGTCAAATTGCTTTCTCTTGAACCACTCATATTGGTTGCGCTTGCCTAAGCATATTGGTATCCCCATAATAAGCCAGGACTTTACTTTCTGTTTTAGTCTTGGTTAATGAAGCTATATTTCCAGGTTTATGTGCAGTTCTGCCGTTATTTTATTTCCCTAGACAGTTCTAGGCCAGCATTTCTGACTGCAGATCTGCAGAGGAAATTAAGTTTACGCTTTGCTGCATGCATCAGTAAACTCGACCTAGCAGGCATACTTGTGCATGTTTCTCTGTACTCGCACTACATTGGTCAGAAAAGTAGGAGGACCCAGCAGCGAGTACACAGCAGCCTACTGTCCACTGTTGTGCTCGGTGCCTATTTTTTTTTTTTTTGGGGTAGGCTGATGTAATGTGACCACACATTAAATAAATGAAGTGGCATCGTCGTGAGCGGAGCAGGTCAAGTTTAGACGTGTCGGCAGAGGGTGAGGTTTAAAGTTTGCACGCTGATTTGGTTGACGGTTTGCCGTCACGTCTCCTGTCGGTTTCGATAGTCTGTGAAGAGCATGTGAAGCGAGCTGCTCGGACATGGAGACGCTCTCGGAGACCAAAAACTTGGAGGACTGCTTCGGCAGGACGTTTTCCGCTCTCACCGTCGATGATGTGTACAAGATAGCCAAAGTGATCGGCACCGATGTGGAGAAACTCATCGACGGTTACGGCAAAGAGAGCGCTGAGGGTCTAGTACCGAAGATAGTGAAAGTGCTGGAGCTGCTGGAGAGCTTCGCGTCGAGGAACCACGCTCACAAACTGAGGGAAGAGGAGCTTCTGAAGACCTTCGAGACCATACAGCTGCAACAGCAGAAGAAACGCGGGGGGAAGGAAAACGACGAGGCCAACGATAAAAACGAGATACGGGTGAGAGACGTGGGGGATTTTCAGTCACACCACCATTTTGTAAATAATACAACGGCGCCTGTGCGTGTTACTCACCGAGTGTGCGTCTCTGTGTTATAACAGCAGGTTAATGGAGCTGTTTGACAACGAGTCTGATGTATTTCGAGGTGATTTTGCGCCGTTTGGGTAACCTACATGCTACTGCTCCCAACTGTAGTGAAAACGTAGCTCCATAACTCTTTTTTTCTGTGATACTATGTCACTGTGAAACTAAAATTACTCTTGCATATATATTTGCATGACCTCGCGTGATATAAACCTTATAACTGCCTGTTTGATATCAATCCACCGCCACCTTTAAATACCTGAAGTTCCGCCCCGTGTCGTCAAGGCAACCACGTAGACCGACAGTTATTCTTAGACTCTGTAATTTAACAGTTTTCAGTGAGAATATTTAACATTGGCATAGTTTAACTTTAATTGTTATGTCCCCTGTTATATATTGTAAAATGTATTTTATAAATCACATGATGACACAGCAGTGATTTTAGCTTTAGCACTGGGAGTGTTACCACCCACACTAGAAAGAAGCTAGCTAATTAGCAGTCAGCCACTTAAGTAGCATCTTACCAGTAATCACTTGGTGTAAAGTACCACATTTAAAAGGGACTTTTCGTTAATTATAACTGTAGCTATAGAGTTATAAATGTTGAAGAACCACGTTAATACGTTCATGAGGTCATAGCATCATTTAGGAGCTTCTGCAGTACTGTACACAAGTTTTGTGCCACCTCATTTATTTATATTTTGCTTGGAAAATGCAACGATTTATTGAAACTATGTGCATACATACATGGGAATACAGTTTATAAGGTAAAAACAGAACATGTCAAATTCTAAGGAGCTCCAAAGTCAGTATTTGGATTGGCCACCTTTAGCCAACACCCAAAGCTCTGCTTTGGATCTCACACTGCTTCATGGATGTTGAGGTCCTGTGTTTGTGATCATTGTCATGCTGAAGAGTGAAGCTATGCTGGTATTGCATGATGGATCAAATTCAGATTCAACACTCTATAGGGCCTGTTGCCACTGATTTTCAGCCCAGTTCTTCTTTGTCAGTCTTTTCTCCTGTTTTCCTTCTTTAAGAATGGCCTCTTGGCAGCCACCCTTCCACTGAGAGCATATCTGATGAAGCAGCAGATTGTAGATCAAACGAAGGTTTAGATGCATCTCTCAGGTCCTGTGTCATGTCTTTTGTCAGACTATTTCTCTCTTTATTTAGTGTTTGTGCTGCCATTATATGGAAAAGCTCTGCTGTCGTGGGAAGTCAGACTTTGCTGTTTAGATGTCTCATAGCCATTAGAGAAACATCTGCAATTTATGCTTATGTGTATGGGTCTTGAGATATTTTTTATGTGCAGAGACTGGATCTCTGTGGTGTCTTGTCTAGTGTGGACCTTGAAGGGGGAGAATTCGGGATGGGGGGTTGGAGGGTGTAATGGACATACAATTGTTCTGAAATCAAGATCGACTTTGCTGTTGTCATGATGTCATGTATGTCATGGTTGAAATCAATAAAACAAAGTTGGAAAAGAAAAACATCTGCAATGACTTAACACTACACACCTGCTTGGACGCAACTGGTTAACTTGAATCCAGATTTTGAATGCTTTAGAGATTTTCTACAGCTTACATCAGATCTTTTTCCCCCTTCTAAAAATGCAATACAACCTGCTTTTGAGGTTTTAGTTTCACAGTCTGACTCCTGTCATCTCATCCAGGAACTTCAGCAGAAGGAGCAGCAGTGGAAGACGAGGTGCGAAGAGCTGCAGGTCCAGATACAGCAGCTCCAGGAAGACAGGGAGGTGCTGGAGAGCAGGCTGAGAGGCAGCCATGCACAGGAAGGTATGTATGAGGAATTATTTTTGTTGAAGTGAACTGTAATGTAAGGTATATCATAGGCTTCTAAAATCGGAACTATGTGAAAATCAGTCCCCCCCCCCCCCAAAAACAAAACAAAACAAAACAAAACAAAAAAAATTCAACATGCTATAGAAGTGCAGTAAGTGCGTGCTCTTCAAACAGGTAAATCAACCTCAAGGTCTTGTGGTTATGTTGGTTTTTTTACTTCATTCTAGTCTGTAAATGTGACATCAACCAGTTCCAGTAAATATTTAAAGCAGTGGGTTAACCATCATACTCTCTGAGGCTGAAACCAGTCCAACTGGCCATCGCTGTGTGTATAGTGCAGTTATTTTTGCTGGCTGAAGTTCATAGTTGTGAAAGTGTTCAGAAAAAGCAAACATCAAAATTAAACCCTGACAACAACCTGAACAATTACTCTGTACACTATAAAAATTAAACAGCAGAGAGATACGATCAATAGTCTTTTAAACATAATATACAGTAAGGCTCCAGTTTTTGCGTACTGGCAGATAAACTCATGCCGTCTTAACTTTGTGATTTATTTGACAGGACGCCCTGAGGCAGGTGAACGTGACTATTCATTTCATGTAGTAAAAGTGAAATGGCTGTTTGGCCACTGAGGTTCACCGCAAATATGCTTTCAGTTATTTCAGTTTTGATGAAAGGTCACAGAGTGTAAGGGTTAAAAAGAAATGTTATTATTATCTGCTCATTTTTACTGCTGGGTGAACTACATGAAACTCATTTGCTGAATTGTTGGCATCATTTGAGAGATGCACTTCTCAGAATCTGTTAATGTGAAAGCAAAACTATTTGCAAAGCAAGATAACAGTAGATGCAAGCAAGAGATACTGTCTGTGCTCTGAAATCTCAAGTCTCTGTAGAATGAATCAAGATTACGTGCAGCGTGCTGTCCTCGTGCACATTGACACAAATGGGATCAAGGTATTAAGCTCGTGTAATGTTGAGGTCTTGTGGTAATTACTTATGCTGACTTTTGTCTTTCGATATTATTTAGTGCAGATTTTCTTAGAAAGAGTTTGGGCTCATGAGTTTATTACATTTTAGATGACACGAGTAAGCTATTATGAGCATTAGCAACAATAAAACACAGGTTAAATGTTAAATCCAATTTGAATGAGCGTAAGCTATGAAATTATGAAGACAAAGAGGGACAAAAGTAGTTAAAAAAGTAGCTACACAAAGTTGATACACTTTGTGAATTTGTGTGTGTGTGTGTGTTAGACCGTGTTCAGCGGCAGGAGCGTGAGGTGATGCTAAAGCTGAAGGAGGTGGTGGATAAACAAAGAGATGACCTGAGGGCCAAAAGCCAGGAGATAACTACCATCACCAAAGAGGTGGAGGCGGTAAGGAGACATACGATATAATTCACTCTTAACCTTTTTTCATTCTTTCTTTTTAGGAGGCTGATAGATTAACTTTCTTAGATATTTTCTCGTTTTCGGACCACTCTGTGTAAACTCTATAGAGATGGTTGTGTGGGAAAATCCCAGCGGATCAGCAGTTTCCGAGAAACTCAGTGCAGCCCATCTGGCACCAACAACCATGCCCGTTCAAAGTCACTTAAATAACCTTTCTTTCACATTCTGCCGCTCAGTTTGAACTTCAGTTTTTGCCATGTGATCAGCTGATTCGATCTTTGTTTAAACAAGCAGTGCTTAAAAGGTATACCTTATAAAGTGGCTAGTGTGTCTATCTATTTTGATAACATTATAAGCTTTGACATTTCTGTTGTGATGTTCCACTTACAAATATTTTAGTGACCTAGAGTAACAAGTTTGACTGCTGCAGAGGCCTTGAGGCAGATGATTCCCATGGTGACAATGGAAACTAATCTAAAGATGGAGCTGGGTCGGGTTAACTCTTCACTGAAGAATAACGACTGAAAACATCTTTAATTTAATCAAAACATTTTATAATTTCTTTTAAAGGGAAAGGAAATAGTAGAAGTATAAATAAACAAACATTAAAATATATTGGCTCGGTCACTTGAGAATTAAGATGAAAACATGTATGAAGTGCAGCCCTTAAATAATAAAAAGTGTTCTTTGTCCATGTGGATCACAAGGTTACACTCAATCAGATTTATGGCTGCAAGTTGTGTTTCCTTACAGACTTTCTGACTTTTCTCATGGAAACAGTAGCATTTTTTTCATTATTCTCAAACCCCGTTTTATGTATTGTGTTATTTCTATATATATCATACATACTCACATACACAGTCATGGAGTCATGTGTCGCACAGCAACACAAGAGAACTTGCATCATGTAAACCGCTCTAACGGAGCCACTGGAAGGCAGAAAGTGTGCTAACTGTCAGGAAAAGAGGGCAGGGATCATCCGCACAGTTACTGCTTGATGATTTAAGCTGCACTTTAGACAAGTCAGGGCACTGTTTTCATCTTGGTACAGCCACAGTGTGGGTGTGTGCTATTGTGTGAGTGTTTGCACGTGGCTGTATGTGTGTCAGGGCATGTATACCACATGATTTAAATAGCGGCCATAACTGGGTGTGTTTGTTAATGCTTGGCGTTTTGCACCCAATCAGCTGACTTTTAAACAGAAAGAAAAACTCACTTCATGGTCAACTGGGGGAAGTAAAAGAGTTGGCTCTGATTTGGTTAACCAAGGAGTATTTTTTATTTTATTTTAAATAATGCCTATTTTTTAATCCTTTATATTAAGGCAGAGTAATCTTATATACCACATTTCCAATTTCCATTTTTGTGGGTCAGCCTTGGTTCATTGATTTAGCCATAAGCTGTGTTTATAACTGTCTGCAGTACTGCTCATGATGCAAATTTGTAAATCATATATATATGTGTATGTTTATGTGTGTGTGTGTGTGTAGCTTCAGGAGCAGCTGGAGCGCTTTATGAAAATGAATGCAGAGTTGCGACACAAGCAGAATGTTTTGCAGGCCCAGCTGAAGAGCACCGTGGAGAGGAAGGCCGACATGGAGGCCGACCTGAAGGAGAAAAACAAAGAAATAGAAAACCTCCAAGCACAGCTCGACAGAACCAACAGCAACACGCCGGTATGCACACCTTTCACACTGGATACGACAGATATGTTTCTTTACTTTCCCGCATATTGAATAAGATGCTTCTTAGAGATACCTTAATATTTACTTAAGGCCTTAAAAGGGAAATCTGTGAACTTTGGACTCCAACGTCACTCTAGAGTGTTTAGAGAGTTTAAGCTTGCACTGTTGATCAAATAACTGCTGCTCTTTGCTGAATCAGCTTTGTGGTTGAATTAATCTGTTGATCACTGTTTGTTGTCCCGTCAGTCCCGACCAAGTCAAACAGCACAGGAGCCAAAGAAAAAGCCAACATCCGATCAGAAGGATCCCGATCAGCCGTGCTTCACCAAGAAGGAGGTGCGCGACATCCTTTTCGAGAGGAACGAGCTAAAAACCAACCTCTTCCTGGTGCAGGAGGAGCTCAGCTACTATCAGAGGTGGGTTTTCTTGTTTGGGTGCGTGTGTTCTTGTTTTAGTTGATGGTCATGGTGCCAGTGAAGTTGTCTACACGCTGAAAGGACTGTATGTGTCTGCAGGGAAATACTGAACGAGGAGAGGTGTCCAGGTTTTCTCTTAGAAGCTGTGCGCTCTGCCATCAAGAAAAAAAGAAAGCTCATTAAAGCCAAGATGCTTGGGATTCCTAACAACGAATGCAGCAGCAGGTATTTCTTACAGACATGATTTCTAGAACAACAATAGGAAACAATGCGCGGATTTAAAAAGATGTTCAGAAAGCGAAAGGGGTTTGAGTGACTCTGTTTTTTCCTCGGCAGTGATGAGGAAGACAGGAGTTCTCTGTTTGGCCAAACAGAAGTGGATGGAACAGTGAAACCGGCTGAGTCACGTATTCGAAACCTGTGAGTACGATGTTGGACAATCACTCCGCACTGGTCAGACTGGAAGCCAGAGTCCTGGTTTGTAAAAAGCAGCAGAACCTGGTGGTGTTTTATATTTATGTTTCGGCTTATATTAGTGCTCTTTTCGTTCCTACATGAGGTCACAGTGCTGATTAAAGCTGTCATTCGTCTCATTTCCACATCTGCTGCACATTTACTGAAACAGAATGCTGGCAAAATGAACCATAAATTAATTTTCAACAGCTTCAGCGCTTTGCACTGTTCCTGTCAATAAACATAGAGCAAATGCAATAAGAAAGTGAACCACTCAGAAAGAAAGAATAAAAGCAGAAACACTGCAGACATCACTCCATCTCCCTCGCTCTGTTAACAATGTCACCCTCCTCAGATTTTGTCAATCCCAGTCTATATTTAGCAGTAATCCCTGACTGCAGATCTGATCTCAGGCCTGTCCCTTCTGCTCTGTCGCCTGCAGCTTTGGCTTCCTGACGAGGTCAAGCAGCGGCCCGGGTCCCACCGACGTGAACAACTCCTCCTGGGAGATCATCAGAGACTCCGAGGCCAATGAGGAGGCAGAGCAGCTGAGGTCTTCCTGAACGCGTTACTGAGCACAGAGATTGAACTGAGAGATTTCTCCAAGTTTGACACTCAGACAACACTTTCTCCTCACCTCAGTCACAACTTCTCTGCGGTTTTTGCTCAGGGCAAAGGTTATGAGGACATTTGAATGCAGACCCAGAGCACCGCTGGAAGATAAAGAAGCGCTTTTAAACAATCCCCTCTTATTTCCTGAAATTAAGTTTCAACCATGATTAGTTCATGTCTGATGCCTTCCCCTTTATCATGGAAGGAGAAAACAAGAGGAACATTGTGTAACTACAGTACGATATAAGAAATACTGCTATGATATTCTGTACAGGAAGACAATCATGATTTTTTTCATTCTTAGAAAAAAAATGTATTTTTGGTAATTCAGTAAAATCAGATTCAGTGTTTATATGTATTTTAAAAAAAACCAAAGACATAGTTTGAGTTTTAAATAGATATAATTATCTACTTTAATAGTACATAAAGCAGTAAATTAAGTTCTGCTCATTTTATAACTCATACAAATATTTTCACAAACAATTACAATCTAACTCATACCTCAGTGAGGGAATTTTAAAGCCATGTGGTTACTCTATGTTTAACCTCCTAGGACCTGGCGTCCACATATGTGGACATCACATTTTGGGTTATTTAGACCAAAATACTCAATTTTGCTCTACAAGGGCCTGATATCCACTCACGAGGACATTATACTGCTACTGTTCTATCAAAATTTTAAATGAATATCCTCATATGTGGCTCTTATTTTTCTTAAAAACAAAAATAAAGAAAAAAAAATCTGGTAATTCTTTGTTTTTACATTCATCGGGCCCCAATATGTCCAAATATCAAAGAGAAACTAAAAATGCATGCCGTGGAAGAGTTCAGGTCTTAGGAGGTTAAATGATCTGAAGCACTTCTATGCACAAGGAAACAGAAAAGTGAGTGCAGTGCAGGTTAGGAGAGTGCATCTTAACCCCATAAGCCTTATTTTAGTGCTCGTAGTGTAAAAATCAATCAATCATGTATCAGTATTCGGGTATTTGATGGTGGTGCCCTAAACGTGTGCTTTCAGCACCACCACTTTAAATGAACCCCTCTGTTCCCTCTAAATGTAGTAGAAACTACTCAGGCAGGCCAGTAGCATGTGTAAAGGGAGAATGAATGAACATTGAGTAAAGCCACCTTCTCCTGACATCCTTTGTGGGCAATTTATTTTTGTAAGCATCTTTGTAATGGAGCATTTTCTTTGTTTGTTTTTATGATGTAAACACATTTAAGGTGTTATTTGCCATCTGAGTGAATTTTATTATAAAACAACTGAAAAATGTGTGACATTGAGATTTCAATAAAAACATCTATTAAACAGAGAATATATTTACAAAAGTGAAACAATCTCAGTTCATTTTTTTTACCCTCATAAGAAAAGGAACAAAGAATGCTGAATAAGCTTTCACTGGATCTCAAATTGATCACATGGGCATCTTTTCACCGACTTTCACGACTTATAAGGAAGACAAAGGCTTCCTTCATCATCTCCTGTAAGACCTACTGCAATAGATTCTGACAAAAGGGTGACCATCAGTACGTGTGTGTTTGTTCGTACGCGCCCCATCGTTGTGTACGGCGAGTTTTGTGTGTTAGTGTTCGACCATCTTTAAAAAGCTCTTGTGTCTGGCTGAATAGAAGGAAGTGGCTCTGACTTCCCCAGGAAATGGGAAGAGGAAACCCGGGGGCTTCGACCTCTCTGGCTATGCTGGAGCCACAAGACGACTCACCGGACAGAAAGAAAGAGGGAAGGGTGGAGGGAAGGGTGGAGGGAGGCTGAGAGATAGGTACTGCCCCTCGTTTTTCTCCCCTCGAGTTGAGACAAAGACAAGTTGGGAGCAGAAATAAAGACGGGAATATATTTGTCCCTGGTTGTGCTTTCAGATTGGAGATGAAGCTTCTCCTCAGAGCTCTCAGTGCTCTGCTCTGCTTCTCGCTGGCCTGCGCTCACACTCTGGATCCTGCTGGGAAGAACGTCTGCCAGAATATAAGGTAAACTCCAGCTTTTCCTTCACTCGCACATACTGGCTTTTGAGTCTTAAGTGGCAACAGCGGGTTACCGAATTAACATTTTTGGCGGCCTTCGTCTGGCTTTGAGTTCTTGTGATGAATATTAGTGCCATGAGATTGTACTGTTGGCTTGTGGGTTGTGTGGCCCGTCCTTCTTTAGGATGACATGGCTGAATGCAGGCACTGGAGTGTTTTTTCTACTAAGGTTTCAGATTTATCAAGCTGATTTGATGATGTCTGTAATTCTTAGGGATCCCTCTAACCTGTTCTGTTGCCTTGGATGGCGCCAGGAGGGAAAAGAGTGCACAATACGTAAGTTCTAGTATTCTAATGATTATTATTCCTATGCTGTTACCACTTCTACATTGGCTTTGTTTTCTCTTTGTGTTTGTGTGCAGCTGTATGTGAGGGTGAGCAGGCCTGTTTGAAGGGTGAGATCTGTTTATATCCTGGATTATGTCGCTGCCCACCTGGCTACTATGGTGCTGAGTGCAAAACCAGTGAGTTAAAACGTCCATTCGTTGTAGAAGAAATAAGAAAAATAACAATATAAAAACATTATAGTGTTGATAATTACTATATTTTAGTCTAGTAATAGCTCTTTATGTACTCACTGGTGTGTTGTTTCTAGACTGTCCTCTTGAGTTCTGGGGTCCAGACTGCCGTCAGATATGTAAGTGCTATCCTAACGGGCGCTGTCATCCAGCCACTGGCGAGTGCACCTGCCACCCACTCCGTTGGGGCCCACTATGCAAGCAAACCTGCAGGTGTTCCCGGCACGGGCGCTGCCACCCCATCCACGGAAACTGCACCTGCGACACCAGCTATTCAGGTTCAACCTGTGCCAAACCGTGCCAGTGTGATATCGGTGGGTCTGTAGGCCCCAGCTGTGACCAGCAGACAGGCAAGTGTCAGTGCCACAAGGGGCACTGGGGGATGAGGTGTACAAACCCGTGCGACTGTAACCAGTCCCCGTGTAATCAGCGCAATGGTGTGTGCGAGTGCAAGCCTGGCATGTGGGGAACCAGCTGTGACCTGAGTTGTAAATGTGACCTCAAACACAGCAGCTGTGACGTAATGAGTGGGACGTGTCTGTGCCACCCAGGATACATGGGCCTCTTCTGCAACCAGCCCTGTGAAGCAGGAAAGTATGGCATTGACTGTAAAAGGAGGTAGGTTTCAATGTGTGTGTGTCTGTGTCTCTGTTTGTTTGTGTGTATATCATGTTTACATATCTTTGTGGGGACCAAAAATTGAAAGCTTGCTATACTTGTGGGGACCAACAACCCCTATGAGGACGAAAAACCCGTTCCCATGTGTTTGAAGGCATTTGTGAGACTTAAAATGTGGATTTAGTGTCAGGGTTAGGGGTAGACATTCATTTTTGATGGTTAGGGTAAGTAGCTAGGGAAAGGATCATATCAATTAGATGTCCCCACAAGGATATAAAAACACGACTGTGTGTGTGTGGAAAGAAAGGTGGATACACGTGAATGTGTGTGTTCTCACTGCTGAACTTTATCCCTTGTCTTCAGTTGTGGTCACTGTAAAGACAACCAGCTTTGCTCTCTGATCGATGGCACATGTGCAGCCTGTGAGCCGGGCTGGAACGGTACGCGATGCGACCGCCCATGTTCATCTGGTTTCCATGGTGATGGCTGCAAAGAAGGGTGTCCACGATGCAGGAACAATGAACCCTGTGACCCAAAAACTGGGTTGTGTCAGAGTTGTGATCCCGGATGGACTGGACCCAGGTGCGCGCGCATATTTTGGGGAAACATTAGCAACAATACATAAAAATTTACACTATTTACAACTAACTGCTTTACAAAGTACATTACGAGTCATTATTTTTCACCTTTTTTTGGTGCGTTTTTACACTTTGACATAATCAAAGCAATTAATAGGTAAAAGGAAAGAATTAGCTTTCAAATTAAAACCTTATTTCCAAAAAAGTAGGACGCGTGATGATTTGCAGATCTCATAAACTCACATTTTAGTCACAGTAGAACATAGAAAATGCAATTTAAAGAAAAATATTTACACATTTTTGATTTGATGGTAGCAACACATCTCAAAAATGTTGTGAAAGGGTCATGTTTACGGCTTTGCAGCATCCCTCATGTCTGTTTTTAATGCAGTGCTGTCTGAAGGCTCGAAGATCACGGGTTTTGATTTTTGGTAGTGTCCCTTGCACACAGAGATTTCTCCAGATTCTGTATTGTAGATAAAAAATTAGTCAAAGCTGAAGTTGTTCCACAAGTTAATGGCTCAATTTTTTTGAACCTCTGTCCATCTTTACTTCTGAGTTTTTTGGGAATTGGGGTTCTAAATATACAGAAATGCTAAAATGTAATAACTGGCTACTTAATCACTGTGTTATTTTAAAAAAAAGAATAAAAATGATCAGCGGCCTGCACCTCACTGGTCTTAGGAAGCATCCTGTGATCAGTGTGGTTCATATGCTTTAGCTCAAACTGAAAAATCAATCAATCAGTAAATTGTCTGTCTGTCACAGATTATAGTTATTTTTGTCAGAAGCTCCATTGTCATCCTGTGGTGTGATCTGGGGACTGAAAACACTTCCGTACTTGTGCATACAGCTGTTCGTGGGAGGCTCTGACGTCCGTGAGTTGGCTGTCAAAGCGCATTTCACTGACTAGAGACATAATCAGAAAGTCAGACCCAGAAGACAAGAGATGATTTGAGTTTAACAAAAAGAGATGAATCTGCTAAAAAGTCCAAGTTATTCACTGCTTACAACTGTACTGCAGTCTCTTGAACATGACGGATTCAAAGAGTTGCTTGGAAGAGTTAAAACTTATGGATTAAGTTGCCTAAAGATGCAAAATTAATAAAATGATCCATGTGGTAAAACATGAGCACTGCTTATGACACTTAAGCTCAAAAACAGTCTGCTTATAGAGGATGGAAAGTTTGTACCGCCAACAGTGTAAGTGTTAGTAATCTCTGTCCTCGTTTTTCTGTCCTCGTCCAGGTGTCAGGAGCGCT
This sequence comes from Aulonocara stuartgranti, assembly GCF_965226115.1. NCBI lineage: Eukaryota > Metazoa > Chordata > Actinopteri > Cichliformes > Cichlidae > Aulonocara > Aulonocara stuartgranti. The sequence continues at coordinate 20,233,880 of NC_138950.1, forward strand.
GCCTTAACGGGAGGTTTGGAGACGGCTGCCTCTTGACGTGTAGTCCTTGTTTTCATGGCAACTGCCATCATGTGACAGGAAAATGTGTCTGTGCGCCAGGCTTCCAGGGAGAGAGGTGAGAAAATTAAAGCATTGCTTACTGTTGGATAGACTTACTGTTGCAGATGCAGCTTTTATCAAAGGTTAAGATTTTAAATAGTTAAACTGCACTCCCAGATCAGTTAAAGACTGTGTTTAACTGACAATCCAGCAATTTAGAAACTTACAATTAACCTAATTAGTTGTGGGATGTTCCAAAAGGTGGTAGCATTGCAGAAGTTTTTGAGTCACACCAACCATGGTAAAAAAATGAAACTAACTACCTTCATGACTTGGATGTCCTTTACATTATCCAACCATATATTGCCCACTGGTGTAATCGCAGTCAAGGTTTCAATTAATAAAACTACATTGAACTCTTTTCAAGAAGCCTTCAAATTTAAATTTTTTCTGATTTCACTCTTTCTCTTGCCCTGAGTGTACGATCTGAGGTTAGTAGGTTAAAACATGGAAAACGTGGCCCCTTTAACTTTCTTCTCTGTGATGCTTGTACGTCATCGTTATGTGTTCACCCAGTACTAAAATAAAATCTTGATTTAACTTTCTTACTCACTGTGACTCATGGATGTTTCCAGCTGTAACAACAGCTGCCCTGCCCTCCGGTTTGGCTTCAACTGTTCTTCTGTCTGCGACTGCGGTGAGGGGGTGGCCTGCGACTCTGTGACCGGAGCCTGTCCTAACAGTACGTCCATCCATCCACTCAGTTATCTGTCAGTTTTGTGTATAAATGTGTACATTAGTGTGTCTTGTACTTTCCCTTACATGTTTGTGTTTGTGTGTGTGTGTTTGAATGACAGGTTACAGAGGTGCTGTGCTTGCGGGTGTGCTGGTTCCTTTGCTCCTGTTGCTTCTTGCTGTAGTTTGCTGCTGCTTGTGTTGTGGAGGACGCCCGGCTGGTGACAGAGACAAAGACAGGTCAGCAGCTACCTTTCTTTTAGGCATTTTATCTTCACTTTGCATAGACGGTAAAACATGGAAAGCAGGCTACGTTTATCATTCTATATACCGGTAACTTTACATGATTTCTTTTGGTCGTAGTACAACTGTTGCTGATGGCGGCTTCTTGGTTCGGATGAAGTATCACGTTTATAGCGTCCTGGCAAACATTGGCGCTGCCCTGCCGTGTATCTCTGCCTGGTCCTCTGGCCTGCCTCGTGTCACCGGTCAGTCTTGCCACTCACAGTGCTCACAGTGTAATGCAACTATTGTATACAAACTTCATAAAAGTACAAAAAAGACTATTTTAATCATCATTAAGATTTGAATTCTTTTAAAATGTCTACTGTGTGCATGAATTATGACCAGAAGCTGTGATATTTAGTTCTATTATTATTATTCTTTTTAAATTAATCTGCTTTCTATGTCTCATGTAAACACACACAGTGTCACACCATGACCCTGAGCTGACCTTCAACCACAGCTTCATTGAGCCTCCTTCCTCTGGCTGGGTGACGGAGGGATCGTCCTTCGACAGCGATGAGGAGACGGGAGAGGCTCTTTACTGCGTCCCTCCAATGGAAGGTAGAGGCAAAAATAAAGTTCACCAGTTAACAAAGTTTATAGTGCCCTCTTTTGGTGCAAGGTAGAACTGCCACTTTTAAAAACTCTTTCTGGCACTGGTTGATGTTTTGCTCTGTTTCTGTTAGACATCCCGGCTGTGGCGGGCGGTGAGTTCCAGGAGATGAGCTCAAAGTGTAACATGTTCTTAGACCCATCGGGCTTCAGCAGCGAGGACATCTCCTCACCCTTTAACATCCCTCGCACCTCCAGCATTGCCAAGGCCAAGCGGCCATCCGTCTCATTTGCTGAAGGCACCCGCTTCAGCCCCAAAGAGAGGCGTGGCTCTGCTCAGGACCCTTGTGCTCTCCCTCGCAGCAAACCCAAATCATCCTGGGGGGTTTTGATGCTATCGGCCCTGCAAAGTCAGGGAAGCACAGCTAGAACTGGGGAGGGGAACGGACTTGAGGGCGAGAAGGAGAAAGATGGAGTGGATGTGACCGACAGTCAGGAGTTAAACTGTGAGGAGGCTGACCAGGAAGTAGACAGAACCCCATCAAGGTCCACCCTGCAGGTTCCTGGAGCATCAGGACGGAGACGGACTATGTCTAACACAGCTGCTCATAAAGGGACATCGTCCGCCTCTGATGCTCAAGAAGGGGGCTCTCATAAGGTCACCACTGTGTATGTGACGGTGGGTAAGGCGGGTAAGCCCATCACAAAAACAGAGCCGAGCTCTGAGGGCCCCGTTCAGGCGATGCTGCGAAGACTGGGCAGCCTCCAGAGGCAAAAAGAGCAGGAGTCTGGCAGGCCTAAGCCGAAGGGGAGTGAAGGCATCATCAAACCACCCAGGAAGAAGCTGGGAGCTCGGGCGGCTGTTTGGGAGCAGGGAGGACCGTCTACAAGGGAGGCTGGAGTTTGTAAGCCAATCAGGAGGAAGCACTCCTCCCACAACTCCTCTGATGCAGCTGGATCGAATGGCACACTGCCAACAGAGAGTGGCACTCCAAAACGGCCGCTGTCGTCCATTTTAAAGAGCGTGCCTGAAGTGGCGTCAGCCGACTCGGGGTCTAATCTGCGGGCCGAAGGAGACGAAAGGCAGCACGCTGCCTCGCATCATGAAGAACAAATTGAGAGCTCCTACCGGACTCTGAGACCCGTGGGAGATGGCACAAGCCCCATTGAAATCATCACCAACGAAGGAGCGGCGGTCAGTATGACTGATGAACCCTGGTACGAAAATGTCCAGATCAAAAACTCGTGACCTCTGAGAAAACGGGTCAGCAGGACTGATCGAAAAACAGCCGCATGTTTGTTATCCTGCAGTTATAACTGAACAATGGGGAAAGCTTCTCTGAGAGATTTGTGCAGCTGCAGCTCACATGACTGAAATAACAGAGAAATTGTGATTTTAAAAATAGCAACCGTTAATGAAATTTCAAACAACAGATGGAACAAGAAAATAGGGTGTTTTCTAACAAGAACGCTACACAGTCCGTTGTTGCCTTGGTGTTGTTCCCACACTGTAACCCATGTTTCCCCAGTACCATGACCCTGAACTGACCGATCATGCTGTTATGAATTTTTATCTTTGTAACTTAGTTTTTCTTCAGGCCTTTTCAATACTCACTAAACATATTTTCCCTAAACCTATAACCAAGTGTTTCTGGCTTAACCTAAAAACAACTGCAACTGAAAACTGAAACTACTCTTTTTAGTATTATTTTAATCTAAGCCTAAAAATCTAAATATTTACTTTTACATTAGCACAAACTTACAGTCTTGTGGGTGAAAGTCCTGCATTTAGACTTTCATTAGCCAACAGCTTTAGGAGCAACATCAGCTGGGTCCTGGGTTTGAATCCATTGGCTGTTTTGGGGCCTTTCTGTTCTCTCTGGGTACTCTGAGTCCCTCCTGCAGCCCAAAGACATGTATGTTAGATTAATTAGTGAATCTAAATAGGCTGAAAGTGTGAATGTGTGACGATCGATGGGATTGGCTCCAGCACCCCCATGATGGATGGATGGACAGATGTAATATCTGCACCTGTTGTGCTTATATAGTCAGAAAGGATAAATGGAAGTAAAGAGTGGAAGTTTGTGGAAAAAGAAGCAGTGATGAACATCTGGGTGGGTTCCCAGAAGATAATAAAATGAGTGTGATGAACTTTTTGATTGATTTGATTGATTCAGTTAAGTGTGAGGAAAGGATCTGAGTCTGCTGCTCTGTGGATATTTTATTAGTCTTGGATGAAACTCAGGTAAGAACAGGCTGTAACAGATTGTAGTCGCGATTCACTCAGAATCAGTACATGCTTTACACATGAGGGAAAAGCCCGGCAAGGTTGTTTATTCTATCGTATAAATCAGTCAGAGAACTGGAATTGTAAAAATGTTTGTACTTCTGTGACCCGATGTTAAAGTTTCCTGCGAGTCCACAGCGCACGAACACTGCTGTGGGGTTAGAAACACATTGCTGCCCTGCTTGTGACCACTGGTGAATTAAACCTCCCCTGAAGTCTGTGTTAATATTTTATAGTATTATTATTTCACTGTATAAACATGACCGTGATTAATAAAAAGACAATAAACACTTTGGCTTTTGTAGATACATTATTCAAAATACACGATAAGTAATGAATACAGTAATAATTGCAGATTAATTATCATTAACAGAGTTTAGCTTTCAGACGGATAAACGTTGCTGTCTCTGGGTCTCTCTGTTAAATGTGTTTTTCACTTTAGCTGCGTTTAATAAAGCTGACTGAAAGTCAGCCAGCTGAACTTTGGCCCTAAGCTGCATGTGGACTCTCACCGATACACCAATATTTGCTGAAGTCAGCTAGCTGTGTGTTACACTGCGCATGTTCGACACTTTTAACCCCTACCACTGCCTACTGCAGTAAAAACAACAGCTCTATTACACGCTAACTGGGTTACACTGATCAAAATAACAAACTAAAATTCTGGAAACTACTTCTTCTCTGCTCCAGGGGTGTCCGAACAGCCGAACCAGTACTTGGCGATGGATCTGGGGTACGGAGGAACAGCAGGATCAACTCTCTTAGTCCTGATATCCACTCTGTAGTATTTATCTAGAAAACACAAAAACTCACTCAACACATGCTTACCAGTCACAGTTAGTATTCATATTGTCTGCTTTGTACACATACTATACTATTATTATAGTGTGTGGAGTAGTGGTTAAACATAAACCAGAATGACACTGAATATGACGTAAAGATTACAAACAGAAATGCACTTGGAGTAAAGTATAAAACAGAAACAATGTTAGGCATCTGTTTTTTGCTGTATGAACTATATACAGCATTAAAATGTAATGAAACTAGTGTGTGGTGAGAGAGAGCCGAGCAAGTTAGTTCCTGTTGCCTCCCCCAGCTGTCTGCCGTCTACAGCTGTGACTCAGCTCTTAGTTTATGTGCCAGCAGTGTGAAGACCAAACACACAATATTTGAACAATGATAAAATCATCATTGTTATTTAGTCATTTAACCATTATTGTACTAGCCTTCATAAGCATTGCTGTTAATAACGGCCCTGCTTTTGCTGTGAGCGTGAGATATTCTTTTTCTTTAACATCCTCATCTTCCTTAAAATAGATTTGATTTGATTACAGTTCCCAGGAAACCTTGAAATAAAGACAATAACTCATGGGATATGCCTTTTCTCTTTCCTTCTGCTCTAGCTGACTTTGTAATGATTAATGTACACTCACTGATAACTTCATTAGTTAGGGGTAGAATGGTGAAGAAAGGTGATTTAGGTTCTTTTTGACTGTCGCATGGTTGTTAGTCACCTCAAGGTGCTTTAAATTGTACAGACCCTACAGCAAAACACAGAAAACCCCCAAAATTAGACAGCCCCCAGTGAGGAAGCATTTGGTAACAGTGGGAAGGAAAAACTCAATTTTAACAGGAAGAAACCTCTGGCAGAACCAGGCTCAGGGAGGGGCAGCCCTCTGCCACAAACAGATGGAGTGTTGGAGTGTGGAAGTGGCATTTTCTGTGTGAAATGCTTTGATAATGCCAGCGGAAAGAGGAGAATAGCCAAAGTGCTTCGAGCTGATTGGAAGACAACAGTAACTCAAAAAAGGCACTCTTTACAGCCAAGGTATGCAGAAGAGCATCACTGAACGCTCAGCCCTTTGAAGCAGATGAACTACTGCAGCAGAAGACCGCACTGGATGCCACTTCAGCCAGCTAAAAACAGGAAACTGAGGCTAATAGAAGCTTGGGTAAACGTTGCCTAGTCTGAAACATTCAGATAGCCGGGTCAGAATTTGTTGTAAAAAAAAACATGGATCCATCCTGCCTTTTCCCAGCAGTTCAGGGTGGTGGTGGTGTCTTTGCTTACTTCAGGCCTCTCAAACACCGCCTACCTGAGTATTAATGCTGACCATGTCCATCCCTTTATGGCCACAGCAAACCCATCTTCTGATTGCTGGTTCCAGCAGGATAGCAGACCATGCCACAAAGCTCAGATCATTTCAAACTTGTTCCTTAAATATAACAACGAGTTCACTGCACTCAAATGACCACAGCCACGAGATCTCCAGGAGAACCTTTGGGATGTGGTGGATGTGCAGCCGATAAAACTGCAGCAACTGTGTGATGCTATCATGTCAATATGGACTGAAATCTACAAACTGTTGCTTAATTTAACAAAGAAAATGTTAAACTGTTCTTTTTAAATGCAATGCTTTGCTGCTTTTCTAATTTATATTACTATGAATTACAAAATAACCAATTAACCACATGTTGTAAGGCAGTGGAAATGAATGATTGAATACATTTTCAGAAACATTGTTTGATACGGTGCGTCCCATTCTGAATCTGTTACCTTCTTTGAAGAAGTAGACGGTCTGTATGGGCATCTCCCTTTGGAAGTCGTAGCCGTATCGGTCATCTCTGGAGTCATAGTTGCCTCTGTTGTTCTGGCCATAACGATCTCTCCGTCTGTCCTGGTCCCAGTCTTGATCCCACCGTCTGTCCCAGCCTTGTCCCAGCCTCTCTGCCATTTCCATCCTCCTCTCTGCCAGTCTCATACCCATTTCCATCCCTCTTTCAGCAAATTCCCGCCCCATGTTCATTCCCTGCTCAGCAAAGGAGCCCCAGGAGGGTGAACGATTTTGTCTCCGCCGACCCCACTGCTGGTTCCACTGCTGGTTCCACTGCTGGTCCCACTGCTGGTCTTGCTGGCTGTTGTAGCGGCGTCGCGTCGACCTCCAAGGACTGATGTAGATTCTGCCCGCCATGGCAGCATCCACTGGAGACCTGAGGCCCTTCCAGTCCTTGTTAATAAAGTGGTGCTTACTATGATGCTGAGGCACTGCAGAAGATTAAAAATAAGTTAAACCACACACACGTGTGACTCCTGTCTGCACAAATAGGTCTATAACTGCACAACTCACGGTCAGAGAAGAGCTCGCCGAAGAAACGCTCATAGTTGTTGCCGTACACATCAGTGTAGCGCCTGAAGGGAGTGGACGGAGAGCTCTCAGACATTTTGATGCACTCCTCATGAGACGGCTGGTGCAAAAACTCATACACATAATACTGGTCACCTGCAGAAAGGATGGTATGATGAGCCACTGATGTTCAGTACTACAGGAACAGCTGGAGATGTATGCAAACCAAAGCGTCTGGTTGTACCTTTGAAAAAATAGACCTTCTCTTTTCCGTTGTGGCTGTGGGCAGGAAGGGCAAACGCTGCGTCCACATGATCGGGAATCCGGTCAAAGCCAACGTTTATGTATCGGGGATAGTCATCATCCAGCACGCCATTGTCAAACCTCCAGTACTTGTTTCCCTACATGGGTAAACATCAAATTTGTAGTAGATTAGCTTTTTAAAATACTTTTAAACCTAAACTATGACATAATGTTTCCAATATTGGCTTTGCCCTTTATAAGGCAGTCATTGAAATACATGGAAATGGAAAATTTGAGTGTTATTGGAGGACATTAAAAAAGCAAACTTTTTTCAAAGTTTTTTTTACTTTTTTATAGTGCAAAGTCACTGAAGTTATCATATATGGTTCCTCACACATTTAGAGCATTTTTTTCTACAAAAGACTATAAGAATAAAATACATATTTAAAGGAGGATTTATTTTTGAACATTTTCCTGGTTTCACACTGTCAATTTTCATAAATATAACACACATATCAGAGTGCAGCCCTGCCAACCCCTGTTAGTTTTAATGCTTTAACCACAAGTGTGGGAGTAGGTACGGGGGAAAAGCCAATTTCCTAAATTCAGGAAGAATTTGATTGGAAGTTTAAAATGTTCCAGGCCTTTAATGATTGGTCAGATGCAATAATGTCACATAAGCTGATCTTTGCTGATTAGCTGGGAGAAATCCATGTGTTTCTACAACCTCCCAGTGAGTCACGAGGAGGCCAATTTTCATGTCCACTTAAGTCACCAAATATGGCTCCTCGCCCAACAGTACTTTATTGTTGTGTTGAATTTTCTTTTTTTTTCTATTGTTGAATTATTATTTTTATTCTCTTAGAGCTTTTGATTTCTTTGGAGAGTTGCAAACAATTAAAGTGATCAAAATTATTAAGATAATTGGATTTGATTTGTTTTGGTTCCACCTTAAAGATGTAGGTCTTCCCCTGACAGTTGATGCGGGTGAACGCAGCATCAATGGACCCGCTGATGCCCCACACATCCTTAATGAGCTTTGGATAACCAGGGAGCACTGCCTTCTGGTCAAGTTCAAAGAAGTACTCCCCTGGAAAACAAAGCCAGAGCGATCATGCTGTTTTATTTGTTACTTTCAAACATGAGCGAGACCATGACAGAGCCTGAAAGGTTGTCTTGTAACAGATGAATTCACTCACTGACCTCTGAAAGCATAGATGGAGCCATTTTTGATCTGCATGAAGGCGTCAAAAGGTCTGCCACTGCAGACCTCAGCATCTGGGTCAGGGGCCATGGTGGTGGCTGTTGTGGCAGGAACTGTGGTCACCTCGGTTGCTGCGCTGGTCGTGATGGAGTCCTCCAATGTGTGGGTGTCTGGGTGTGTCGCACGTGTCGGCGGGATGTTAGAGACTCTCAGTCTGGTCGGTCTGGTCATTTCCAGCGTGGTCTCGGGGCGTTCTTGCGCTCTGGGATTGAAGTCCGGCGGTTGTGTAGGCCTCAGCTGGTTGCGTGCTGAACGACGTGTGGGCTGAGGCGTGCTCTCAGATTGCCCATCGTAATAATCGTCTTCAGCAAACTGAAATGTGTCTCCGCGAGCTGAGGGGGTGTGAGAGAAATGTCAACATCCATTTTTGACCTGTGAGTTCTTAACAGAATGAATGAACCAATGAGCAGGGAGGTTTCTTACTCATCATATTGCAGGTGGATTCAAAGTCAGAGCAGCAGCTTTTGTAGTACTTGCACATGGAGTCACACTGGCACTTCTTCCGGGCGTCAAAGCCATTTTCGCAGCGGTCCAAACATGACTCTGGAGATAAAACAACATGCTTCAGTCATTCCCTCTCTCCGCTGTTTGTACCTCAGAACAAAATTCATTTCCTCCTTTGGATAATAAACGTAAATTTGATTACAGCTCCCATGAGGCTTTGACTGTATGCCAGCGGCACAGACTCATGGGATATCAAAAACTCAATCTTACAGTGAATTAGGCAATATATTAAAAGACAGTTGTAATAATTCAAAATGATTACAGTTTTGTAGATTTAACAAAGTGCTCTAAAGACTTTACTCATTTTTCCACATATTTAACAACATTTTGGAAACAAAATAATTAATTTATTATGAAAATAATCAAATGAACTGTTTTTTATTAGCTGTACTGACAATAATAAATATGTCTACTTGTTAAGCAAATTGTTTGCTAGTGCCTCAAAGTTTATGCGTCAGACATTTTAATACAACAGTTAATGAACATAATTCAACTTTTACCACCCAAATTTGTACGCAATAGGTCCCAAATCAGATCTGAAGCAGGGTCCTGAACAGAGCACAAAGCTACTCTATGAAGTCAAAAGTAGATTTTGTTAGACTCACCGTCTGAAGCCAAAGTGTCGGCGAGCAGAGCGAGCAGCAGCACAGCCCACAGGTCCATGTTGCCTCCTCTGTGTCCGAGGACAGACTGAGGAAATAATGAAGGCCTGTGTGCTCCCTATCATTGGAAGCATGTGCCAGTCACCCCACCTCCTCATTCACTTGAACCTTATTTGCAGACTTCTGTCTACTCGGACAAATAAACACAGACTGAGAGGGGGAAAAGATCAATGGGGTGGGTGTGTGGATTACTGTTTGACCTCTGACCAAAGATGTTTGTACATTTTAAGTAGTTTGTGGTCATTTTTACAGATTTCAATTATTGAAATCAACATTGACTCTAAATATTCTAAAGACAGATATTCTACTCTGGCTGATAATAACTTTAAAGGCCTTTTCTGATGAAAAAATGGTGAAAAGCATCTTTCAGGGATTCCTTGTAACTTTTTAAAAAAATGAAAAATGTATCAATAATCTGGTCTCTTGCTAAATAGGAATTTTTGGCATTAAATTATGAACAGCAATATATTAATTAGAGATATTTTCACTGTAAGCAACTATTGTACACTGTGAAATGCACTATACACAGGTACACACACACACAGGTCTTTATCACCAGCTTCCACATTTATTTATAGTTTTCCCAGGTTATGATATGAACACAGTCTGACAGCTGTCGGTCCCAGCTGATTTCCCTCTCCCTCCGCTCCTCTCCGTCTCACTATAAAAAGGGAAGGAAACCATTATCAGTCCAAATCGCCATCAGCTGTTCTCACCGGCATTTCCAGCACCGCCCCGTTGAGCCCACTGCACCACTCCTCCCCTGCAGCCGCGCCCGGGACCACACCTCCGCCACATACACATATCATTTTAACACTTTTATACACCACTCTGCATTTGGTTATTAGCTATTATTAATCTCTGGCTCTCATTCACAGTGTGTCTTTTGTCTTGTCTTCCTCCCTTCACCCCCAGCTGGTCATGGCAGATGTTTGCCCCTTCTTGACCCTGGTTCTGCCGGAGGTTTCTTCCTCTTTAAAGGGAGTTTTTCCTTCTCCAAAGTTCTTGTTCATAAGGGGTTGTCTGATTGTTTGGGTTTCTCTGTATTATTGTAGCCCTTACCTTACAATACTGTTGCTGAGATTCGGTGCTAAATAAATAAAATTCAATTGAACTGAAATATTACCTTTAATTGTCAAAAGCTTGTTAGAAACTATAAAACACGTCACAGACTTCTGGATGTTAGAAGACAATTAATAATGCTCATGAATGAGACTAAAGGCAAGGAGGTGTGTTTTATAACTAAACATGTTAACAGCACCTCCACATTTATATCACAGTTTATTATATTGCACGTGTATTTCAGTAATAGGCTGTTTATTTCAGTATAGTGGTGTACACGAATTCAAATTTCCGAGGCCACAGGTGGCCACGTGGGCGTTATCCATAACCATAATCTATGTGATATTTCTAAACTATAGTTTATCCAAGTACACATCAGTTAACCAAGTCAGTCGGTTCTTTTGCAATGAAAGACATAAACACTCATATCACCGGTTAGTTACCGCAGTGCCGGCTGTTTAATTCACAGGAGCGTATGCAAGTAACCATGGTAACCACGGACTCTGAGCGGCTGGCTCGACGCAGGTCAGACAACTTTTACATATAAGATCTTAAAACAGGACACAGACACTGTAATTGCTGACCTAATATCAAATGTATACGTGGACTGAGTCTGTGTTTGACGTTTGTTTTTATATCTAATCTTTACTCTCAAACCTTTAAACAGCAGCAAGTCTGCTGCTAAGAGAATACAGACTCAAACCGATTGATCATTTCTTTTTAAAGTCATCTGGAAGCGCCACGTTTTCACTCAGTCTTTTATTTACAGCACGATTTAAGTGTTTTAAACGGGGGAATGATGGAGGAATGTGTTGTAAATTAGCATGGTGCCTGGCATTGTCACGGGAGCATGCAGGTATTAATTTGGTGATTTATTAAACGTAGCCTATAAATGTTATTATACTTTATTCTAATCTGCTGCTAATTAGCAGTCTTAATTAGCAAGTCTTACGCTAATGGAAATGCAGATACCACAGAACACACATCATGAATCTGATCTGCGACAAATTGAAGCCTTCATCTCTTTTACAACAGTGTGGTCTCAGACTGGTATATTTTTAAATTCTTTATGCTTTAGATTTTCGAGTCTCTGGAATAGTTGATAGTAATGAGGATAATTTTCTGTAAAAGAATATTGATATGACCTGTGAATTGGATTCATAGATGACCGTTAGGTTAGTTTGATGCCAACACTTTCATGTCAGCTAGGAAACTCTGGGTTATGACAGTTGTGTACCAGGACCTGAGCTTTGTCGGTGGTATAACAGCTCAAGCGCTTATGAGGGGAACAGGTCTATCACATGCTTTGCTGTGAGTCTGGGCTGGGCAGACATCTCCGAAATCATCGAAGAACTTTTGCAAATAGGCTCTATCATGACAAACCGACCAGATATCTGAAGATTAAACCACTACATTCTCGGCTAAAAAAAAAAAAAATAACAGTGCATTTGGTGAGACAAAAACAGGGTATTTCAAAGTACAGTTTAGTTAGTTTCCATATGCTGGTTGTTGGTGTGGAGAAATGCCCAAAAGAATGGCCACCAGGCCAAAGCAATGGCTTTGACTTGAACAGCGTTAACTCCGCCCCCTGAGTTTGATGGGTGAGGCTGACAGGTAAAACGAATTCATCAAGACAGCCACAGGGTCAGGACTGCCAAAATGAATTAAATAAATACATCATTAAGTAATTAATTAAACGGTTCAATAATTAATTAAAATAAGAAATAAATAAATAATTCATCAAATTTGTCAAAAATTAATTAATCAAATATACAATTAAGCAATTGTTAATTAATGTGTCATTAATTAAATAAAATTTGAAATAAATAAAAAGTATGTATTTAATGTTTTAAATGAAATGAATGGGCATTTTATTAATTATTTAAATATTTCTTTAATTAATTACTTCAAATTTCAATTAATTATCGACATATTTAATTAATTATTTAATGGCGTATTTAATTCATTCATTTCGCCACTCCTGGCCCTCTATATCTACAGAGGGCCTGCAGTGTTTACAAACGCCCTTGCCACTATACGCATGCTCTGACCGGCTGTGATGCAGGGAGTTGAGAGATGATGAGGAGCGGTGCTGCTTCTTTCACTGTACATCACTGATAACATATCCGGCGCCGGTGGGCGGTGCGAAGCCTTGAAGATGCAGGCAGCCTGCGGATGCTGACCAAAGGATGTCAGGCGAGGAACTTCCGCAGGGTACTTTTGATATTTTTGGAGAAAACAATCCGCGGCAGCGCGCTGGATGCGTTGGAAGGGAAACTATGAGAACTAAAAGTCTCCTTTGTTAGCCAAGCCTCAGTGAATGAATGCGAGCGAGAATACAGGCAACAATAGTTTATTGTTATTCTTAGCAAAACGAGCAGGCCGTGCTTCCCAGCGTTTCGGTTCGAGGTCTTGTGCGCTTTAAGGACACTTCTACAAATTGTGCCCACTAACACATCTACTGAGAGAGACAAAGCAGCAACTGTGAAGCGTAAATACCCGCTGATCTGCTCAGACGTCTTTAATGGCTTACTGGCGCGTATGACACCCAGAGAGAGGTGATGTGCGATTTGGTGAAAGCTGTCACTTTTGATTAATAACCGAGGCCTTGCTTTTTCTGCAGGAGTTGGCTTTGTTTACAGGGCGGCCAGTAGGCTGAACACGGATCACAGGCCTTAAGTGAACACGGCAGTGCTGCTTCTAGCAGTGCGCATCCAGATCGATCACATTGTTTGTGCCGGTAGATGCTTTTCTCCCTGACGCTCTTCTTGTGGAGGCTCTACCGACATTTCTACATCATGTTCAGCTCTGACCGGCTCACAGTCCCGGATTACGTCAGCCGGCTGCAGAGAGGGAGGAGCGGCTCCGCATGCGACCCCAGGGCCATCTCTCCGGGGATCAATGCCGACGTCCAGGCGGTTTTGGACACGTCACTTCCCGCCCTGCGCTCCGCCATCAGTAGGCTGAAGTCATCCAGGGAAACATCGAATTCAGATGAGACCCGCAGAGCTATCGCGGAGATCTTCCAGCTGGTGGAGGAGGCCTGGGTTTTACCTACCGTGGGTCGTCAAGTGGCCGAGGAGATCTGCAACAGGATCCGGCTGCATGGAGGCCTGGAGCTGCTGCTTCAGCTCCAGCAGTCGCCTGCTGTGGAGATAACTTACGAGTCTGCAAAACTGCTGGAGCAGATACTGATCTCAGAGAACAGGTATGGTGTAACGGTGTGATGCGGTGCAGGACCGCAGTAGACTGTACGACATTGCAGTCTGTTTTTGTACTTAGACATAAAGTTTAAACACTGCTGCGGGTAGTGCAGTATTTGTGTTTGTGTGTCTCCATATTTGTCTGAGTATTCTAGTAATCACTTAGTAAATGATTATAAAATGTGATCTTTATTTACTGAACCTTTATTTAATGGGGTTAATGTGACTCTTGAGATTATTACTCTCCTTTCCACAAGCAAGCTGGCCAAGACTGGCAGCAGTACAGTTTCAGAAATGAGTGCTCAGCAAAAATACACAAAATAAGTGTAGTACATTTCCAAGTCATCAATTTAAACGTCAGCGTCTGGGGCCAGAACACGGGGGTGGTCAAATATTTGCAGCATGAAGAAGGTGAAGCTCAACACTTGTAGCATAAAGAACAACTTTACTGCTTGGCATCCACGATCCAGATGATTACTCTCCAGATCCAGATGAAGACTACAAGCCGAAACGCGTCAGTCAAGTGATAAAGTTCATTTTTATAGTACAAGTGTTGCTGGAGCGTCTCCATGCAGTTCGAAAGTAGATGAAGCTGTGCCAGACACCTCTGCTCTGTTTCTACAGCCTGAAGTAACTGATCAGTTATATTCACCTGGAATCGTATGAAGTTTTAGTTGAAGGAACTTCCTTGCAGGCATTATACAAATGCATATAACAACTCTGATATGACGAGGGAGCAACAAGTCTCTTTGTTGCCTCAATATACAGACAGCTGCTGAAAGTGAGGTGTAAAAGAGAGTGAGTCATCTATTATAATTCTTAAGCACTTATACTGAGATACTGATTCACAGCCCAGGACTGCAGTGATACGGTTCAGTGGTTTTGAGTTTGCATTTGAGAAGATCATCAGTTCGGTGTCGTCAGGATTTCAAACATGTTGTGCTGTAATGTACTAGCAGCTGATTGCAGCTGAAGGAGAGGCTGGGTCAGAGTATGTGCAGAGCAGTCCATCCACCTTGTTATCATCATTACAGTGAAAGGGTTCTTTCAACTGAACCCCAGGGCACACTTTTAGTTGCATTAACCAAGTTGTAAGTGATTCCTTTCTACCTGCATGTACTGAGATCTGTCTGCTGAATACTTTTAAAACCATGCAGCGTTTCTTATGTACACCTGTCACAGAAATAACATGTAATGTTGCAGTTTGAAACAACAAATTTTACTTAAACAGACGTCAAAAGCTATAATAGACTGAATTCACACTGACGTACACTACCAGTCAAAAGTTTGGACACAACTTCTCATTTTATTGTTTTTTCTTTGTTTTCATGACTATTTACATTGTAGATTCTCACTGAAGGAATCAAAACAATGAATGAATGAACACATATGGAATTATGTAGTAAACAAAAAAGTGTAAAATAACTGAAATCATGCTTTATAGTCTAGATTCTTCAAAATAGCCACCCTTTGCTTTGATTACTGCTTTGCACACTCTTGGCACTCTATTGATGAGCTTCATGAGGTAGTCACCTGAAATGATTTTCCAACAGTTGTGAAGGAGTTCCCAGAGATGCGGAGGATTTGTTGGCACTTTTGCCTTCTGTCTCATCCCTTTTGCTAGTCCATCTCATCCCAAACCATCTCGATTGGGTTTAGGTCAGGTGACTGTGGAGGCCAGGCCATCACTCTCCTTCTTGGTCAAATAGCCCTTACACAGCTTGGAGGTGTGTTTGAGGTCATTGGTCCAACTAAATGCAAACCGGATTGAATGGCATGTCACTACAGGATGCTGTGGAAGCCATGCTGGTTCGAATCCCCAACAGTGTCACCAGCAAAGCACCCCCACGCCATCACACCTCCTCCTCCTTGCTCCATGGTTTGAACCACGCATGTAGAAACCATCTGTTCACCTTTTCTGTGCCGCACAGAGACATGGCAGGTGGAACCAAAAATCTCAAAATTTGGACTCATCATATCAAAGCACAGATTTCCCCTGGTCTATTGTCCATTCATTGTGTTTCTTGCCTCAAACAAATCTCTTCTGCTTGTTGCTTTCCTTAGTAGTGGTTTCTTAGCAGCTATTTGATCGAAAAGGCCTGATTTCTGGCGGAACAGTTGATGTAGAGATGTGTCTGCTACTGGAACTCTGTCTGGAATTTATCTGGACTCTAATCTGAGGTGCTGTTAACTTTTTGAGGCTGGCGATGATGATGAATTTATCCTCAGCAGCAGAGGTGACTCTTGTTCTTCCTTTCCTTCATGTGAGCCAGTTTCGTTGTAGTGCTTGATGGTTTTTGCGACTGTACTTTGGGACACATTCAAAATTTTAGCAATTTTTCAGACTGGCTGACATTCAGTTCTTTAAACAATGAGAGACTGTCGTTTCTCTTTAGTTAACCGATTGGTTCATGCCATAATATAAATTCTAACAGTTGTCAAATATGGGTGTTAGCTGTGTAAATAAACTCTGATCAATTTTTCTGTTAATTAGTGATAAAGAATGTGGGATGGTGGGTATGAACTTCAATTTCTTGGCTGCTGAAGTGCTGTCACTCAGTCTCCCAGACCGTATGAAGTCTGTATTTAGTGTTTGTTACCATCTTCCAAATTTGTCTACAGGGATTACGTGGCTCGCATAGGTCTGGGGGTCATCCTCAACCTGACTCGTCAGCAGGAAGATGCTCAGCTGGCTCGGAGCGTCTCGGGCATCCTCGAGCACATGTTCAAACACACCGAGGAGACGTCTATCCACCTCATCACCAACGGCGCCCTGGACACCCTCCTCTTCTGGTGCCGAGGTACGGACCCCACTGTTCTGCGTCACTGTGCCGTGGCACTGGCTAACTGTGCGATGTATGGAGGCCACTGCTGCCAGCGCTGGATGATCGAGAAACGGGCAGCTGAGTGGCTCTTCCCACTGGCCTTTTCCAAAGAGGATGAACTCATTCGTTTCTATGCCTGTTTGGCTGTAACTGTGTTAGCTGCAAACAGAGAAATTGAGAAAGAGGTGGTGAAATCAGGGACCTTGGAGCTAGTGGAGCCATTCATCGCATCTCTGGATCCAGAGGACTTTGCCCGCAGTTTACTGGACAGTGCAGACAGCATGCAGGGAAGGACCGCATCTGACCTGCAGCAACTTTTGCCGTTACTGGATGGCACGAGAGTGGAGGGAAAGTGCATTGCAGCCTTTTACCTGTGTGTTGAGGCCAGCATCAAGTCCCGTCAGCGCAACACAAAGGTAAAACTGTCTCTCTTATTTAATGAGTTGGAAAGACATCAGATGCATAAAATAATAAATAATACTTCCAGTGGCTGACACATAGTATTTATTTTTTAGATTAATGAAGTGCATGGATTTTTATAGATATTTGAATCAAAACTGATTATAAATTAATAAAATAAATTAACAATTCAACATATTCATTAAAACATTACTTAACAAATATTACTAACATCTAAATCCTCTACAGAGTTATTGTATCAAGGTCCCAAAATGTCTCAGACACAGCACCACTCAAGCCAAAGGGAAGATCCCAGCACTGCTCACCTGGGTGTATTTATAGCCCTCAGAAAAGCTTTAGAACATTTATGCAAGAAGAAACAAGACCTGAAGATCAGGATTAAACAAATGAAAGAGGAAAAATGCAACAAATTACAGAAATGTTGAAAGAAAATGAAGAGCAGAGAAAATGCAAGTTCCAAGACATGGAGAAAAAATGAAGGCCTGCAAGTGATGTTCGACGAAGTTCTGAGAAGAAACACACAACTTTTAAGAGAGAAGGAGCAGAAGGAGCTTTTATCGAAGCAGCACATGAAGAGATGCAATCCAAGCTCCAAGCCACAGAGAAAGATAGACAAAGCACTGAGAAGAAATGCACCATTGCTGAACGAGAAGGAACAAAAGGAAGCAGTATACCAACAAATCGTGTGCAAGCTTCAAGTATCGGAGAAAAACAATGAAGATTTGCGTGTAATGTTTGAGGAGGACAAATCTCAGAAAGACATGAAGTCTTTACTTCAAGAACTACAGCAGAGACATGAGGCCTTACAAACAATCCATTAAAAGAAGAAGAACAAAAAAGGACGTGGAAGAGGAAAACAAAGAACTGCGAGAAAAACGTGAACAAAAGCAGGAAACCTTAGAAGAACTGGAGAGAAGGTGTAAGAAGGTGTAAGTGCAGCATGAAGAACTTTTCAGAGAGAAGACAGACCTCATAAAACAGAACAAAGATCTGCAGGAAGTGTGCCTGAAAAAGCAGAGAAAGCAGTTTAGGTTTTTCCACAAGAAGGGCTCTGCTGCTTCTTCAGTTCAGCCTGGACAAGAGTAGCCTCATCTTCCTCCTACAGAGGCAAAACCTGCAAACAAATTCAGTGTGCTTCAGGGTCTTATGCAATTTTAATGTTGTTAAGAAACATTACTGATTGAAATCACCATTTAGCAGTACTTAAGAAAAGCTGAATAACTGAGCTTTATTTAGCATGAGTCGACAGGTATAAGTTGGATAACAGTTCAAAACAACCTCACCTTAATTGGAAAGTAAAATTTGAGAAAATTCTCACGTTAATTATTTGCCTTTATTTTATGAAGAGATGTATGTTTTAACGTTGACTGATCCTTTTAAGCCTTGTTGTTGTGGCAGGTGGCTATTTCACTTAAAATTGAAATATATTGTGGCTGATCCCCAATTTCTCCTTCCTTTTCAGATATTTCAAGAGATTGGTGCTGTGCAGAGCCTCAAAAGAATCGTCATGTACTCCAGCAATGCCACAGTCTGTGCCCTCGCTAAGCGGGCGCTGAGCATGATGGGAGAGGAAGTACCGAAACGAATCCTGTCAAGCGTGCCCAACTGGAAAACCTGTGAGGTGCAGACGTGGCTGCAGCAGATCGGCTTCAGCGCTTGCTGTGATCGTTTTCAGGTGAGCGACACATTATTCCTACAGAAAGATGAAATATCTATCCACACGTTCATCTCACAGCTCAGTTTAACAGCTGAACTGACATGGATGTGGTTTGGTTCTTAGGAGTGGTTTAGTGGAGAGAACGTTTTTAGGGTCAGTTTTGCCTTTTGCACCGAAGAATATCATTGGACTGCCAATTAGACTGCCCCCCACCTTGTACATTTTTAAAGTAAGGCTTAAAACTCATTTTCATTTCTTGGCTTTTATCCTAGAGTGAAAATTGTAGGTATTTAGGTACTTTATTGCCTCTAGTATATTTGTGATTCTTCAGATATACTTATTGAGGTGTGTGGGCAATGGTGTGTGCGTGTGGTGTATCTTTTATTATGTTGTGTAACCCTCATTTTCACGTACAGTGTGCTGGCCAGCTTTGTTGTTGTAAACATGCTTTATAAATAAAATCAGACTAAACTGGCCTGATGTGTTTGGTGATGTTATTACGTAGGAACTCCAGGTGGATGGAGACCTTCTTCTGAACATCACAGATGAAGATTTGAGCTGTGATTTGAGCATGACTACCAACCTTACTCGCAAGAGGCAAGTGGTGAATAATATTTGAACCCGCGTTTATTTGTCTTGAAAAAAAACAAACCCTCTAATTTGTCTGATCATCCAGGTTTTTGAGAGACTTGCGTGTGCTGAAGACTTACGCCAATTACTCCACATGTGACCCCAACAACATGGCCGACTGGTTAAGCGAGGTGGACCCCCGTTTTCGTCAGTACACCTACGGCCTAGTCCAGTCAGGCGTGGACCGTCACAACATCCAGAGCCTGACCGATAAGCAGCTCCAGCACGACTGCCACATTGAGAACGGCGTCCACAGAGCAAAGATACTGTCTGCCAGCCGCGGGCCCTTAAAACTGAGCCACACCGATGCACAGCCTTCAGGGCCTGACGTCTTCATCAGCTACAGACGAACCACGGGCTCACAGCTGGCCAGGTTAGAACTGGAGAAGATTTTGTGCAGAAGGTCATTTAGGATGAAGAGTGAGATCAGATAAGGTTAAAATTAAATCCTGCTCATCTTGTTTTGCTCCCAGCCTATTGAAGGTGCACCTGCAGGTTCGAGGATACAGCGTCTTCATAGATGTGGAGAAGCTGGAGGCTGGTAAATTTGAGGACAAACTCATTCAGAGTGTGCAGAGAGCACGTAACTTCATCCTGGTCCTGTCTGCCAGTGCACTCGACAAGTGTATGGGAGACACAGCCATGAAGGACTGGGTGCATAAGGTCAGTTTTCCATTTCCTGCACACGATGGTTGAAATGTCAGGGCTAATTATGTCTAATTTCTGCTGAAAAATGTCAGATCACTGCACCTCGAACTCTTCTCGAGATGTTCCACAGTAGTTCTGTTCATGAGGCAATTGGATTACATCAGATCAGATTTGTG
Source organism: Aulonocara stuartgranti (assembly GCF_965226115.1). Classification (NCBI taxonomy): domain Eukaryota; kingdom Metazoa; phylum Chordata; class Actinopteri; order Cichliformes; family Cichlidae; genus Aulonocara; species Aulonocara stuartgranti. The sequence continues at coordinate 20,254,197 of NC_138950.1, forward strand.
AGCTTGCATTTAAAGTTTGTTCTGTGGAGTCATTTTTGGAGTGTTTTTGTATTTTCAGTGGAACACAACTCTCTTAAAACTCATGAATAGGTTTATAGTTCCATTTACACCCACTTAAATTCATGATGGCGGGTTTTAATAAAATATCATGACTAAAAACTGAATTAACGGAAATCCCACTCTGCCTAATATTATGCCATTAAATACCTCTGATTCAACAGGACATGGGACCCTTGGAGGGGTCCTGTGGTGTCTGCTCCCTGTGATTTGTGGGGTTGGACTTGCTCTAGGACATCCTATCCTTGGTTAGAGGTTAACCAAGCGTACATAGAGGTTCATAATAACATGGTTAGGATGTATGTTATTATGAGAACGCATGATTCTTGTGTCGGGCTCTTTGCCGTGTTGCTCACACTGTTCCTGAGCAGTGTTTGTGTTGTGGTAGGCAGTTTTACCCTTATGAGGGAAGCTGCTGCCATTGGGGAGTGAAATTCAGATAGATTATCTCCAATTCATTTGTTTCATCTTGCAGGAGATCGTCACGGCCCTGGCTGGTAAGAAGAACATAGTTCCTGTCACAGATAACTTTGCATGGCCTGACCCCATGTCCCTGCCAGAAGACATGAGAGCCATTCTCAACTTCAACGGCATCAAGTGAGTCCCTGCATACTGTGCTCCGATTGGACAGTGGACACAGTCCTGTTGTGATGTGCGGGGAAACTGTTTTCCCACCAGGTCTAAACCACAGCTGTTTGTTCCATTTGTACTGCATTTATTACAATCTCCCAATAGCACTCATATTTCTCTCATTAACATTTCAGTCACTTTAGTGCAGATGTGTAAAAATTCCAATTAGAGGGAACTGTTTTCCCTGAATCGACATCATCTAATGCCTGCTGACGTCTCTTCACATAGGTGGTCCCACGAATATCAGGAGGCTACGATCGAGAAGATCCTGCGCTTTCTGAAAGGACCCCAAGACCAAGTCGACCGCTCAGACGGCTCCAAAGAGCAGAAGAAATAAACTGAGATAAACACAGTCCGATTTCAGCTATAATAACTATCCATGATGCCAAAATTCCACATAACCTACAGTGAATAGTCTGGCAGCTTTCCCTGCTCTGACCTAATGCATGTGAAATGAATCCGGATGTTTAGATTACTTGCTGACCGGAATACCTGATATGCACACACTTAATTATTAACAATAAATAGAACTGATAAGGGGATTGTATATAAAAACTCTAAGCCTTTAATTTTAGTCAGTGCTGTATATGTGTAATCAGGTACAGTAAGCGCCTTCTGTATCTCAGGAAAATAACTGTGATAGACCAGCTGACATGGACACCCAGCAACATTATCACTGCTAACACATCAGTGTTCATCAAAACTCCTCTATATGCAGTCGTCGTTTTTTTTAACCTGTGTACATCAAATGGACCAAAGCAGGTCTCTGACTTTACCAACATTTCTCCCGTTTTCATGTTTGTGTTGTGATAGAAGAAATCTTCCTCGGCAGACTTGATGATTTGTTTAGGATGAGTGACTACTGTGAGTTTAATCTAAGCCCCAAATTTAACCATAAACAAGTGAAATATGTGTAGCGGGAATAACTCCATGTAGCGTTAAACATACTGTTCTGTAATAAAAGTGGGTAAAAAGTACCTCAATATCTGTTCTGTTTTACGGTGTAATTGTGAATTACCACACTGTGTAATCCATTATTACTGCTGACATAAGACTTACTTCACCACAGTCTGTCCAATAGTTATATGTCTGCTTTTGAACTGAAAATGTATCATCCATCCATCTTCTGCTTATCCAGTCAGGGTTTTGGGAGTGGGTGGGCTGTTTCACCCAGCTGTCACAGGGTGAGAGGTACACCCTGGACAGGTGGCCAGGCTATCGCAGGTCTGACACACAGAGACAGATGATCATACCTACAGCCAGTTTAGAATGACCCATTAACCTAACCCCATGCGTGCCTTTGGACTGTGGGAGGAAGCTATAGTACCGGAGGGAATCCCCACAGACATTGGAGAACAGAGAGGCCCCAAACAGCCGGTGGATTCAAACCCAGGACAATCTTGCTGTGAGGCAACAGTGCTAACCACCACACCACTGTACTGCCCCAAAGTGTATCCTTGTTCAGAAAATAAATAAATAATTAAACACAGCAATCTGACACACCTGTCCTGTATTCATGAAGCATAAATGTACACCTGTAAAAACCAACAAAAGCAGTCATCCAGATGTGTTAATCAAGTTTATTAAATAAAATTGTGTAACTCAATTAACAAGATTTTTGGGGTTTGAAATCATTAAATTATCACACTTTATATTATAACAGATCACTCTGTTGACAGAACTGGAAGTGCAAAACCATAATTTAATTGCATTTTGTAATTTTAGAAAAAACATAAAATGTTAAAAGTTAAAACACAAACATCACTTATTTTATCACTTAAAAAATGTACTCTAAAATGTATTCAGATTGCTAAATATTGGAAATTATAGAAGAACAGACAGGTTTCTCAGACAGTTGTAGCACACTGTATGTTTTCTAAGGATGGCTTTGGTCACATGATCACGCGAATCTTGCTAATCAGTTAATGGTAGGTCAGTGGAAACTTCACTCAGCCAAGTAACTTCCCTTTGTGCATTTAAAGCTGATTCGACAGCTCCTGTTCCTTCATTGTGCAACTAGGACGTGACACTGTGTGCACGGCTTCTGCATTACTTCACAGATCAGCGTGTAATGCAGAAGCAGTCATTTAGATAAAAATGATTAACATTCATACAATGGAAAACATTCCTGATTGATTCTACATATGGCTTAAATCAGTGACACCTGGAGATATACAACAATTACATACATTCACGGTTTTAACTAACAGGAGTTAGTTAACAGGAGTGTGTGTGGTCTTCTGCTGCTGTAGCACATCCGCTTCAAGGTTCCACTTATTATGCATGAGGTACCGCCATGTGATCAGCTGATCAGATATTTGTATTAGTGAGCACTTGGACAAAATCAGAAAGCAGCAATTTACAAAATAACTTCTTTGTTTTTGTTGACGCGTTACATAGAATCTGTGACGACACTGCAGTGTCATGATCTCCGGTGCTCTACAATAGCTCATGATATTAAAAAATTACATCAAATTTTAATTATAAAGACACATTTTTGGGTTTGGCAGAACTGTCAGTCAGGATGTCGTTTCTTCATCGCTTACTTATTCTTTCTGGTGTAACAAGATGGAAATATCCCATCCCTGGGTGAGCGAATAAAACTGCAGACACAACGGATGCCTCTGCTCACCTTTCAGACTAACACCAGGATGAACCTGCACTCTCTTTTGTGATCCTGCCCTCCACCTCTCTGCAGGTCAGGACACTGTGGCATCTCTCCGGTCTCTCCTTTGTTCCAAACACTGCAGAGTCCTAGAAATACAGACATGAAGATGGTCAGTAATGACATTTGTCTGGTTGTTTACAGCCCATAAGACTAAAGCCAGTCACACAGGCATGAACAGACTCACCCTATTATTCCAGCTGGGATGAAGAGGATGATAGCAGCAAAGAGGAAAGGGAATCCCTTCATGAAGTGCAGGGTTGCTGGGTAGAGGGAGTTGAAAACGCCACTGCCCACCAGATAACACAAGCTCTCCACACAGGCAACAGATGCAAACAGGGCACCTAAGAAAAAGCACACACACACCCAGTAACACAATTACACATACAACCTGCAGAGCACAAGCTGTCCCGCGTGACAAGGGAACATGTGCTTCAACTGTGCTGCTGATCTAATTAGTTCACTGGCTCCACCACTGCACAGCTGACACACTGAGCTCTCTCTCTCACACAATCCGCACAACTTTGGTTTTAAATGTGTAACACTTGTACACGATCACGGGCTGACCCTGCTCTGACGGCTCCACCAACTTGGACAGCTTGGACCTCAGCACAGGTGTCGATGTCATGAAGAGCAAACACAGACCATAACCTGGGGAGAAAAAAAACCAAAACCAAAACAGATTTTTATGTTTATATGCGTGTAATTGTTTAATATCCATGAAATAATCCAGAGCGGGTGAATAAACTGTGTTAATTATTTCTAGAGGTTACAATCAGAGACAGTTTATTGTAGCCTTGTACTCAGGGCTGACAACCCTGAGTACAAGGCTACAATCAGTGGCCTTTTGTTCACTGACGTGTCATTATGTTTAAAATTTGCTTTAAAAATAACAATAACATGGGGTAAAAGGATTTGAAAAGCACAAATACAGGAAGATAATCAAAGTAACAAGCAGACATTCATCCATTCACTTATCCTTGAAAAGGTCTAAAGGGAGGCTGGAGCTTATCCCAACTAACATAGGGCGACATGCAGGGTGCACCCTGGACAGGTTCCCAGCCTAAGATAGGGAGATAGACAGCCATTCACACCTATGGGCAATTTAGATTCACCAATTAACCCAACTGCATGTCTTTGGACTGTGGGAGGAAGCCAGAGCACCGGAGAGTACCCATACAGACATGGGGAGAACATGCAAACTCCACACAGAAAGCCCCCGGCCAGGTAGCCAAGTTGAACTTCTTGCTGTGAAGCAACAGTGCTAACCACTGTGCCACCATGCTGCAGTGACATTTAACTCCAAATTAAATTGACACCAATATATATTGTAAGTCTTAACACAGACAAAACTTTTTCTTGGGCAGAGGCCGCATTCCATTACACATAATAGAAGAGAGAAAACACCTAATCATGGTAAAGTACTACAATAGTAAAAGTCATCTTCACTTAATTTATCCTACCTCACATTTTTCCTCACATAGTACATTCAGATTGACTTTTTACAATCGGTTTATAAACCATCTGGAGGTTATGAATGTGCTCCGACACCTCTCACCTGTAAACATGAGCTGAGTGCTGTTAGCTACAGAAAAGACCACCAGACCAACAAGGTTGGAGGCAAGACCCACAAGAGCCACCCAGGAGTCCTCCATGCAGCGCTGCATGATCTTTATCCCCGCCAGACTGCTCAGGTAGCCCAGGTGGTGAGCTGCTGATCCGTAGCCAATAAAGTCTGGGCCCCAGCACAGAGGCGAGCTCAGCTCGTACAACACGTACAGTTCTCTGGAGCCAAAGTGAACAGTCACCACCAGAAAGAAGCACAGCGTGTAAAGCCACAGCTTGCATCTGTGAAATTGTCCTCCAGCCTCACTGCTGCTGCCTCCTGATGAGTAGAGGTGCCAGACAGCTTTATGGTGTCGAGTAGTGAGGAGCTTAGCACTCGGGTCTGGCACCACAGACTCACGGACAAAGAGGAAGGCATACAGAGCTGACACCAAGTTGGTGGCCAGCACGAGCCAGAACGGGTTGATGTAACTAAACAAAGCACAGAAATAGAGAGGTAAAGCTTATATGGTTGATTTAGATATATATTAGAGCAGTGTGAACAAACCTTTTAACACACATTCCTTACCCTTGAGCCTGCCGCCACTGTCCTCCCATGATGCTGGCTAGCATCCCTGACAGGCCCAGACACGCCTCTAGGATTGCCACCCTGAAGGTGCGAGAGCGCCTGTCACTGATATCTGCCACATAGGCAAAGCAGCCTGCCAGGACGGCATTAAAATCACCCGACAGGCCGCTAAGCAGCCGTCCCACTAGAAAGTAGACCACGGGCAGCTTGAGATACATCACCACAAGGTACACGATCGTCTGCAGGGCCAGGCCAAGGTTAGGGAGGATGAGGACTCGTCTGCGACCAGCGAGGTCACTCCAAGAGCCCAGGAGAGGCACAACCAAGAGCCCGACAGAAAAGCCCCCCAGACTGATGTACAGGTTCCAGTGTGCTGTCAAGGTTTCCACCTCCTGAAAAAGACACATTTAACAACAATCAATCTCAGTGATCAGCGAAGAGGTGGAGAAGATTTTTTAATAGATGCTGTGTTTCTACTTTTTGTTTCTTAGCTGCATCCCAGGTGTAACTCTGTCTGTGCACCAGCGTAATTAGACCCATACATCATTGCGTCTGATCTGCCCAAACACTAGTTTTGCTTCACCTTTTTTAGCAGAGCGTGTAGATTGTATTCCTTTTTCCCATTTTCAGCATGTGACTGCTGTTCCTCATTGTTGAACTGCTTGTAGGTTCAAGGCTTACGACTCCTTTTTTCCTTAAATGACTACACATGCAGCCATTCAGGTGCTGATGATCAATTTACTTAGAAAAAAAAAGCCTTTAAAACACATCTGCATGTCTTTATGTGTGTATTAGTTTGTGCATTGCTTTTGTTTTCTCCAAATTGTAAGCACTTGACAGGAGGTCTTGCATATCTTTAAAGGGCTTGCGTGATAAAAAATGGCCCTTTTGGTGATGCTTATAACTATATGAGCGTGCTTTACTTGTTAGAACAGGTAAAAAAAAATATGATACAGGAATGGCTTATTTTTAGGATTGCTTTGCATGCAGTTTCTTCAATAAGTGTTTTCATTTTGTTGTTTGTTAAGGGTAACTATGTAACCTGAAGAAATCAACAAAGTGGGATGGCCTCTCCTACTGAACCAGTTAGTTTAACTGTAAATCTAGCATGTTAGCATTACTTTGTGTCTCACTTGTGATGAATAATAAATAATGCTGCAGGTTTGCTGGCTGTTCAACAGAATATTGGATTAGTGAGTCATGATATGAGATGAGAGTCAAAGTCAGATTTATTGTCCATTCTGCAATATGTCCCGGGTATACACAGGATTGAAATGCCGTGTTTCCCTGACCCATGGTGTGCAGCGAAATTAAATAAATATAATAAATTAAGTGAGAAGTTTTTCAGCTTTTTTATATACAAGATATTAAGTATAAATGTTTTTTTAAAGCCTGCATAAATATTCCAAGTAGCAAAAAAAATGAGGGTAAACAGGGTACCACAGTCCTTCTGTGGACTAAATCACACATTTCTCCGTGGTCTTTGTCAGGTTACTTCGTTAGTGCTTGTAAGCTGTGGTGCTACTTGGGACTAGTCTAAACCTATTGGGGGTGGGCATATTGTTTTATGCATGGCTTCATTAATAAAATCAATCAACAGTGTTATAGTGTCTACAACCCCTTTAAGTTTTCCGCCATTATAGAGCCTGAAGAAAAGGGTTAAAATGCATTGAATTTTTAAGGTTATAAACATGTAACGTAATATTAATGAAAGATGTTTTTGTGCTTTTCCTGTTATAAAAATACTTCACAATGTATTAAACTCACGTTGAAAAGCCTTTATTTGTAACGGCATACATGGTTTTTAAATTAAAGGGTAATTCAAATGCTTTTCCCACGCAGAAAAGACGTGGACAGCAGCAGCAGTACATTTCAGGGTGACCGGACTACCTTCTGAAGCGGGTCGGGGGGCGCTGAGCTGTTGCCGCACTCCGACCTCTTGGAGCCGTTGTAGCCGAGGTCTTCGCTTATGCGGTCCCACAGGTACTGGGTCGACAGAGGTGCCTGCAGGGCCAGGGAGAACATGGACAGGAACAACACCGGCTCCACAGACACCGGCAGCGAGCATGTAACAGGCGGTCGTACGACGTCGGTGGACGGTACACCAGGCTCCTCTTTGTTTACGTCGAGCTGTGGTTCCTCCGCTGTGTCACTGAGGACATCTCCGTGTAGGATCGCCGCAGTGTCCTGCTCGTGCATGTTGGATCCACTCAACTGTAAACATTAAGTGTGTTGACTAGTTTAAGCTGCCTGTTAACGGAGTATACAGTGAAAACGAGAGCGTGTGCGGCTGGCTAACAACGGTTACGCTAATGAGAGTGAAAGTAACTTTACTGCCAGCTCAGCCAAAATCAATGAAACAATAACATGAACCGTAAAAGCGCGGGCTTTGCGGCCTCTGCTGGACGAAGAGGTGAACTACATTCCGAAATGATAACTGCGGTGGGTCACGAGTGCCAAAATGAATTAACGAACTATTTCTTTAAATAATTAATTTACCCCCCCCCCCCCCCCCCCATAACAAACACAGCTCTCATATTTAGTAGGGGTGCAACGATACACAAAATTCACGTTTCGGTTCGATACTTTGGTGTCACGGTTCGATATTTTTTCGATACAAAAAAATATTCATGCCTTTTTAATTTGTCATTTATTAAAATTATAAATATATATTTTAACTCAAAAGTACAGTTTTTAAATTTAATGTTGCTGAAACAAAAGTAATTAAAAAAATAAATATATCTCAGGGCTCTCAAAATTTCAAAATCCCTTCGGGCAGGGACTCTTCAGTTTTTGGTAGCCCAAAATAAATGTAAGTAGCCCGAATAAAAAAGAGAGCAATTTTTTGATTGATGTTTTGTTTCCTTTACAATATTATACATTAAAGTATAATATTGTAAAGGAAACAAAACATTAATCAAAAAATTGTTGAAAAACAAATTACAACATTGTATAAAAATTACAATCATCAACTCAAATACTTGGTTCTAATTGAACAGAAATTTCTATGAACTTGTAAGAACTGTGTAGGACATGAATCAGTCTGTGTCAGATCCTGAATTTGAAATTTCCACTGAAGTCACGGGTAAGAGGAAAGTGGAACCAAGATCGAGGCCATTTGCTTTTTGAAGTTTGCAAAGACTGCTAAATTTTGCCAGTGGTAGTTCACTCTTTGCAACATAGTACGCTGTTCTAAACAGATTTTTCAAGTTTATTTTTAGTATGTTATTTGCAATTGGTGTTTGTTCTGGGAAAGCTATTGCAGACTGAGCAATAATGCATTTCTTGCATTTCTCATGGGTTCTAATGGGGGCCTTTCTTAAAATGACTGGTCCCAGTAACAAAGGCGCTTGTCGACTCAGAAATCGAGAGAAAACCACCAACACACCGGGCAGAACATTATGTTATTTACACGGGTGCACATAAGTGGTCCGCATGTGCGCATTCGCTGTCAAAATAAAAGACGCGCACCAGATAAGAAGTTGCAACGCGCGTTTGTGTCCATATAAAAAGCGCTGTTTTTGTCCGCTAGAGTGGGATTTTCACGGCACATTCCGCACCACATCTCTGTGCGTTCATCATTTGTTTGAAGCCAACTCACCTCCTGCAACCACTTTTCCGAGAATACGTGCTTCTTTTGTGGTTCGGACTCCTTCTGACATTTGTTTGGAGGTGGAGGAACACCAAAGTAATTGCTTAAAGGAGCTTGCTTCTTCGACATCTTTAAGAGTTCTAAACAAATGTCTGTCCTCCTCCAGAAAATCTTATGTATGCAAACACGCGTTGCAACTTCATATCTTGTGCGCGTTTTTTTTGTTTTTATTTTGACAGCGAATGCGCACCTGCGGACCACTTATGTGCAGCCCCGGTTATATAGCTCGTCATATTGCAGCCACAGAAATTCTTTTGTCCATGAAACCATAAAGCTGCACTTTCTTTTTGCCTTATAGTCTGATTTGTCATAACTTTTCCGTTTTGTGGTAAGCTTTTCTTTGGCTGTCACTTCTTCACCCTGACCTGTCTTATTTGGCTCAGCAGAACTAAAATATATATCCTGCTGCTTTTACACACACACACACATAACGGTCAGCGATTCTCTGCGCGATCAACCTCTCATATGTTTAAGCTTGCTGCGGGAGATTTCACTTGTCATGTTTGCATAGTAAGCTAACGATTGATAAGACGATGTCAGAGGAATTGGTGCGCAAATTATCATCACTCACCAATCAGTACTATCACTCTCTATACACAGTTTGGGCGATTGCAAAGTGAAACCAAAAAACAAGCGCAAATTCAAACGCGATTTCAATATGTCACATATTGACAGTGGCTCACCGATGCCAATGACATAATTACCCAGCTACATTTCTGAAAGAATGCAAAAGCATTGACATATATTTTTCCTTCCTACGATAGCCCGACGGGCAGGGCAGAGATAGATTTTGGTAGCCCGACTGGAAAAATCGCTAGCCCAGGGACGTCGGGCTAGCGATTTTGCAAGCCCTTTATCTGATTGAGGAATCACTCATCTTTGGAAAAGAGAGTTTATTACAGAGAAAGGGCTCTTTCCAAAATAAAAGCAATACTATACGCTTCTTCTGGGCTATATTCTCAGCAGCATATTGTAGCGGGTCAGGGCTGTTCGGGGTTCTGTTTGTACAGTTATGTTTTGTTTATGTTGCCATAGTGACGGGTGACACCCACTCGCCGCGACGGTGTGTCCTTCCGGGATCAGAGGGCGCCCTGTGTGTTGTTGTTGCTGTGCGGTTGCCACGCTGAGCAGTTAGCTAGCGGCAGTGTTCTTCTGCAGATGTCAATAAACGGCTGTGCTCCCTGGCTAGTTCACGGGAAGCTAGACCAAACGACACCTCCATCTCCTCCTTGTCTGAGCTCGCCACATTGGTGTCAGAAGTGGGATGATGGTGGCACCCCATGTTCTGACCCGAGTGACTTTTCCCCCGCCGGTCAGGACCGGCCGGTGCGCCAAAAGAAGGCACCTGGACATTTGCAGGACTTTGTGTGCGGTAATGGGGTCGTCGGGGACGACTGACCCCTTAGGTGGGGGCTATGTAGCGGGTCAGGGCTGTTCGGGGTTCTGTTTGTACAGTTATGTTTTGTTTATGTTGCCATAGTGACGGGTGACGCCCTCTCGGTGCGACGATGTGTCCTTCCGGGGTCAGAGGGCGCCCGTGTGTTGTTGTTGCTGTGCGGTTGCCGCGCTGAGCAGTTAGCTAGCGGCAGTGTTCTTCTGCAGATGTCAATAAACGGCTGTGCTCCCTGGCTAGCTCACGGGAAGCAAGACCAAACGACACCTCCATCTCCTCCTTGTCTGAGCTCGCCACAATATTAAACATATCAGGTCCCCATAAGGAGAATCATGTGCTAACGGCTGTCTAAATGACTTGGGTTTGTAGCATGTATGCTTGTTGTTTTTGTCTGCTTCCACTTGTCTTTGCACTAGGATGATGTCGGCGTAAATGTGCAGTCATATTCGTTGTGTTCCCACTAGTGCTGTCAGCGTTAATCTCGTTGAAATGACCTTAACGCCACAACACGGCAAATCTCCGTTAACGAGCTACCCCTGATCACCCCGTGCATGGGGCTAGACGGCCAACACATTAACGAGCTAACTGCGCTAACACACTAGTTCCCACCCATGTAATTGAGCATTGCGTGGCACATCCAACATACTGTTTTACTTTAGTCCATGACGCGCTTACCTTCAGGGTCATATGTCACATGAAAACCAAAATAATTCCAAACGCCAGATCTGAATGAGGGTGGGGGAGGTTCAATTTGCCATGTTGCAAGAGGAGCTTAACTTCTGTCTCGCTAGCTTGCCCTGCGCTCTTCCTTCTGACAATGCTGTCTGCGTTGAACGCTCAGTGGATCTGCGCTCGACAGTGCAGCCTAGATGGAATAGTCGAACGCAGATTCACTGAGCGCTCAACGCAGACAGCATCGTCAGAAGGAAAGTTGATAAAATAAATTACAAATTTTGTATTGTTCGATACATATGCGTACCGAACCGAAAGCCCTGTATCGAACGGTTCAATATCGATACGAGTATCGTTGCACCCCTAATATTTAGATTGTACTCTTACAGCCTTTCTTTCATTTTTTTCATGACAATGATGATGACATAAGAGTTTATTTAAAAAATTAAAATGTTGAAATGATACAAACACGTAAACGAAACATAAGGAAAATATTAACGAAACATTTATTTTTCTTATTATTATTTGTGTGTTTGTATAACTATATATCTAGATATTTACATACACTCACTGGCCACTTCAATACTTACACCTTGCTAGCAGCTGTGTTTTGCAAAAAAATATATTTATATTATGTGTAAGTATATTTGCCTGAATTGATAAATAGCCTACAGTAAACAGGCATTATGAAGGGGTTATATGTAAAATAAAGAAATGACCTATTTTGGAAGAATTTTTATTCCATGAACTGTGTGGAAGGCAAACTATGGACCCGGATGCAGGACTTGGGAGACACAAAAAGCTTTAATGCTCATAATAATATAAAGAAGTCCAGAACAATCGCAGGACAGACAGAGAATCCAAATATCAGGAATCTTTAGGGAATGACAGGGCAAGACAGTGCATGAATACAATAATAGGGTAAGAACATGGTGATTTTGGTAATTTGATAAGTGTTATTAATATAATTATGAGTAATTCATTCATCTAAACCCCTGGGGCTGATCTGGCTGGTAAATCAAACTAAATGTGGCTGGATTCATGCAGTATAGATAAGTTACACCTAGTTGGTTAACCTTAGTGTGCTTGCTTGTTAACATCATTGCACGAAGTACTTTCTCAGACTCAGAAAAAGTATTGATGCTTACTTGCCTACTTTCTACATAACTTGATTCTGTAATTGTAGTTTTTAAAAAGAGGTCTAAAATTAAGACTCAAACGAGAAGCCAACTTTAGAGCACTTATTTACAGCCTTGCAAAAATACTGCACTATCAGTTGAAAAATCCTTCCTGATTTTAACATGATTCGAGTCATGTGGGCACACATGTTTTTTTCTTCTTTTTCTTCTGCTCAAAGTCAGTATAAAAGGCACAGAGAACATCTGTATTTGCTGGCCTGATGAGATAATCTGCTAAAAAGAGAATAAAACAGAGGAGTCAAGGACAGACATGAAGAGAACATTAAAAGACACTGGCTGTAAAAGTTTGGCACTTCTCTTAGAAATCTACCCTCAAGCAGCAATAAAATAGAACACTAATAATAAAACATTTCCTCACCCCTGAATAACTGAGCATTAATAAATATAAGATCTAAGTTCTTTTAAATAATTGCACGATTAGGCTGCTAAAATGGTTCTGAGTTATTTTGAGACCAAATAAAATCTAATTTCACTTCTGTTTGCTGAATCACAAGCGGCGGTTCAGGTCAGTTGGCAGAAATGGTGACAGAGCAATGCTGAAAATGAAAGCACACATCAGTACTCTGTGATTCTAGGCAGATTTTATTTCATTCAGATGGGTGCTTTCCTTTTTTAAGCTCCACTCCTTCAGGTAGTGATCAACAGCAGCATGCAGATCTTTCTTCTTCACAAGCAAATTTCAGTTTCTTTATGCTGCACAGAGGACATTTAAGATACTTAAAATAATTACACATCTACCAAAATACATTGCTGTCACTATTATTTTTGCCATTGTTAGTTTTAATTGATGGTAAAATTTATATAGCGCTTAATAATGCGCAAACTATAATATGGATTTTTATATTAGCCCTCAGGTTCCTATCAACATCTATCTGACAGTAATTTATAAGTCACAGTAAGAAAAGCTTGGGGGCTGGAACAACATGCTTTTCTGATTAATTTTAATGTAATTTCTTTTTGTTATTACATACAGTGACAGTAGGTTATTTAAAGTTTCGACCACATGCCAATTATAACACCTGTAAAATGTTTGCTGGCTTTCATTTCACCCACACACTAATGTGTAGGTGCAATTGGGTGTGGAAAAAACAAAAAGGTGCCGCCCTTGTTGTCGTTTTCTGTCATTCAATTGTTTAATTAAAAAACTGAGAAGGTTCAGTGGGTGGTTATTAAGGTTGGCAGCCTGTAGCCATGGCACTACAAGAAAGAAAGCAAGAGCTGTTATTTATAGTGTATTCAATACAGAAACACGCACCAGGTACTTTATTACCAACCACTGGATAACGCAAATATCTAACCAGACAGTCATATAGCAGCAACTCAATGCATTTATGCATGTAGACATGGTCAAGACGACCTGCCAAAGTTGATTCTGAGGATCAGAATGAGGAAAAAAGATAATTTAAGTGAGTTTGAACGTGGCGCGGTTGTTGGTGCCAGAAGGGCTGGTTTGAGTATTTCAGGTATTTTGCCACACAACCTTCTTAAAGGTTTACAGAGAACAGTCTGAAAAAGAGAAAATGTCCAGTGAGCTACCTACCTGAGTATCGTGTCCATCCCTTTATGACCACAGTGTACCATGTTCTGGTGGCTGCTTCCAGAAGGATGTTTTATGTACTCACATGGCCTCCACAGTCATCAGATCTCAATCCAATAGAACACCTTTGGGATGAACGGGTAGAAGAGATTCACATCAAGGATGTGCAGCTGTCAAATCTGCAGCAACTATCCGAGGAATGTTTCCAGCATCTAGTTGAATTTATGCCACAAAGAATTAAAGCAGCTCTGACTATGAAAGGGGCCCAACTCAGTACTTGCAAGGTGTGTCCACTGAAGTCGACAGTGAGTGTACGTAATTGTGTTTTTATCATTTATCTAAAATATATTTCTCATTAATCTGAAATGTAAAGTTTTTTTTTCCGAGTTTGTGTTTGTATCAGGCTTTCTGATTTTCTGACATATGCACAAACTCTCTGTATGCTATTCCTGAGCAATGGCCTTATAGAAATCTCACCACCCATCAGCACAATGCCAGTAAAACCGAAATGTCATCACAACCTAAGATATTATCTTTAAAGCAAAAGTTTACTCACTGATATCCTTTTTTTTTTAAAACTTTGAAAATACCTTTATCTTTGCAGATATCAGAGGCTTTTATTTTTTACACAACTCATGTTTGCCTCAGGCAATAACACTGATCGCTCTTTTCTGCAGAACTGATTTGACTTTATGTACTCACACACACACACACACGCACACACGCACACACACACGGGAGAATGCTCTGGATTGTCAACATTTTAATTTCATGAAAGGTTTTACACTGGAATCATAACTTTGGTCTTCTTGGTAAGTTACACCCATCGGCGACTAAAACCTGTTTTTACAGATGATCCTGCTGCAGCATTGAGACATAACCAATCTTTCAACTTTTTTAATCAACCACATTCAGGGATTTATTCTTGGGCTATTTTGGGGTTAGGTGGGATGACGTCCAACATTCATGCTGTTACATGAATACCTGCTTACAATGTGCTGTGCTCACTTTAATAACGACCGACTGGGCATTATTCTTCCCACTACCAAATCAGTTGACCTAATATACAAGATAATGTGACTGTTGTAATGACCACATCTTAAAATGCAAATTTAATTTCTACCTTAGAAACTGTAGTAGGTCTCTGGAGGTCCTCTGCAGGTTGGTCCTACATTTATTAAGAGGAGCTTACGGTCCTCTTTTACTTCTTACAGTGTATAGTGTTATATGTCACTATGGATTTTCCCAATACATAGTAACATGTAGCTTACTGGGAATAATACACGTGTAGAGACAGACTGTGTTTTGATCTAAATTACATTTCTGCCTCTTCTTGTTTTTCAATGAATATCCTACAAGGAATGGCTGAAAATCAGAACAGTCTACATCTGTATCCAAACTTTGCAACCTAATATATATCAGATTGAGAGGTAATCAAAAAAGACATTTGTCTGGATTTATATTATTGTTCTATGTTGTCTTCTTTGTTATAACATGTTCAGGCCTACATCACTGACCCTTGGCATCGTGTAATCTCTGACCAAACTGACATGTGGGATCATATTCAGGTAATAAAGCATGCATGAAGCAATGTCCTTATTTACCTTCACAGGAGACAAAGTGGTGTTGTGTCAGTTGTGCTGTACTGGGATACAGTGCATACCTTTGCTTGTGAGTACCCCACTGCATGTTATCCTTTTCCCATTGATGGGCATCATGGAATATAGCAGTGCCATATAGCAGGCACGTTTTTAGCTGCTATATATTTAAACTGTTGTAATGTCTGTGTGCATTTATATGTATTTGTCAGAGACTGATAATTGTTTCTCCCGAAATCCTTTTACTGCTCGCCCTTTCTTTGTTATGCCTGCAGTTCATTATATTGGGTTCTGTGGATTGTACTCTGTGGAACTCTGAAAGAACAGAAAGGATTATGAAGGCAACAAGACATACCAAACAATCAACGGAGCGATCAAGGCAAGGCAAGTTTATTTGTATAGCACAATTCAACAACAAGGTGATTCAAAGTGCTTTACAGAGACATTAGAAACAAGAACAAATAAAAAGCATGATTTAAAATTGAATGAAAGATGAATATAAAAGCATGGAGCATGAGCTTCGCAGAGGGCTGTGCGCTTGTTATAGTCACATTTCTGGTTTTGTCTGAGTTCATACTTGGCTGAAACCACTGTGCTCCTTTTAACAAAAACAAACTCTTGGTACAGTAGTTGTTTATTACACAGCTTTGGATGTGTACCGATCACCAAATAGTGACATCTTGTATCAGTGCGGGCTGTTATTGTATTAACCTGGTAATAATTGCTTCTCTAATCTTTTGGGTTTATTAACACGTTTCTAGGAGCTTTATTTTTAGACCCATTTGCTGAAATAGAATCGTGATTTTTTAATTTAATATAGGAAATTAGGCATATGATGTTCTGTGGCCAGAATAAGACCATCATTGTTGCTCTGCTGCTGTGGGAAGTCCAGAGGTCACCTAATGAGATCAGTATAGTTGTTTATAACAGGTATAAAGTTATTAACACTTTTATGAAAAAAAGATGACTGGCACTTTTTCAGGATCAGATTTTGAAGGTATGAAATCTGACACTGAAGGTTTATCGGCTCTATTTTATATGAGTCTTCCTGTTCACTTGAAATGGAACCATCTTTACATTTGTGCTTTCATTTGCAGAGTCACACTGACACGGTCATGATGAAGAAACAAAAGCACAAGTCAGCTTGTTTTAGGAGGATAAGAGGAGGGATGCTAAAGTAAAAAGACTTTTCATACTGTGATTATACATGCAGCACAAAGGAAAGTGTGCTTTTCACTGTTGCGTCACAGTTTAACCTCTGTAACTTCTCTCTTAAAGATAAAAACACAGCTTTTTTACGATTTTATGCTGTTTTCTGTAACAGCCAAAGATACAGTCAGTTACTTTTACCGCCTGTGACAACTCATCTCGCTGATTCAGTGGTTTCTAATTAACTTTATACCAACTCCTTGCAGAGATGTAGCCTGATAGCCTCAAGGTCAAGCCTGTGCAGCAGTTCCTGCTGTGCTGTTCATCAGTCAAACTACTTCAGTGTCAAAGATTAATTTTTCTTCCTTGGTAACTTAAGTTGAGCATGTCTTGCTCCTGCTTATGAGCAACAAGGCCGTGGTGCTCCTCAAAAAGCTGAAACATCAGTGTGTTTTGCACACAGAAGGGTGACATAATGATTAACACACACTTGGTTTAAAAGGTGTGATGCAGACTTTCGGGTGCCAATAGTCCATTAGTCACTTTGGGAAAGTGGAAAAACCTGTTGAAGTACAAACCAAGTTACAACAACACATTAAAGCATTCTTGTGTTTCATCTTTGCGAAATACATTCATTATCTGGAGACAATATAGAGGAAGGCTTTCGGACAGAAAATAAACAGCTATCGAGGTGCTTTTGATGTTATTGTATTTCTTTGTCTCCTTGTTCTTGTCGTGGTTCCACGGAGCATCCTTTATGCTCCGCTGAAGATGATTTGCATTTGCCAGATGTTCAGCAAGACCATATTTTTATAAAGATAATGCAGTCTATTAATATTTGGATGTTGGGATCAAGAAGTCTGAAATTCCACTGTGGATTGAAGAAAGAAGAAAAAGAAAGAGATTAATCGCTTTGGCATTTCTACATTGCTGTGTGTGTGCTGGTGGCCACATTCACTGAACGTTCCAGCAGTGTTGTTTCCACCAAGGTCTTTGTACTAATACTGGCCTTCATGGTGAGACACAACATGACACTAACAAGAACAATAGGAAGAAGAATATCATGAAAACCTTTCAAACAAGCCCACAACATGGTGAATATCACCCTCAGAGGCAGAGATACAAATCTCTTATATCTTTAACCTTTAAATGTATTAAAACTTCAATAAGTTCATCTTGGTTTTGGTCATTTGTGACTTAAAAAAAATGTATTGCAAAACAAAAAGCTTTACAGCCTGGCCATGCACATCATTTGGCTGTGATAGTATTTTAATGTTTGTATAGATTTACATACAAAGCTCTATAAGTGAGCATGTTGATATGCACACAGGGTTTTGGATAAAGATTATATCCAATTTTTTGATAAGCAGCTTATATTAATCCTCATATATCTGATCTTTATTATCTAATTGCATGGCCATAATATCCTGAATATTACCATGGAAACTGATCTCAGGATGCTTAAGCAGCAAATGCAATGTGAACGTGCCTCCGTGGTTTGATAAATTGCCATCGATCTTATTAGAAAGCTGATGGTGTTAACAAAACATTGCATTGTCTCGGGTCAAGCACTAGACATAATTTGTTTTCTTTGAGCGAAGGCAGCAATCATCCCGCTGGAGTCATAACAGCCATCATAACCACTAACGCGGGGAACATAGCCACGTTTCAGCTGAGTGTATTTCCAAGCTGGGCTAATAGCAGTACTAATTATTTGAAAAACATCTCCTACTTTTGCAGGACTGCAACAACGAGGCTTGCAGCTGTCTTTGTAGTTCTAATCAAAGCTCCTTCATGTGGCCTGATAGCCACTGAGGCCTCTTACTGAGTGACAACACTCAATCAATTTTCAAATTTTCTGTTTTACAACAAGCAGGTTACAAACTTACAAAGTAAATAACAAACAGTTCTTTACTTGTATTTCTGAGCAGAAAAAATAGTTTTAGTTGTGCAGGTATAAAACTGCATTCAGTTTGTTATTTGCCTAACCTGGTAAACATGGTTTTGATATAGTTGATATATATATGAAAATGAAGTAGATTGTTAATTTTAATGTTTTTGATTTTAGATATAGGGGATTTGTATAATCTTTATTACTCATATTATGAACAATCCCCCTTTTTTTGCAATATAGATAATGATTTTAGGGTTAGCCCCAATTTAAGCACGGTGAAATCAGTGAAAAATAGAGAACATGGAGCAAAATGTGGCCCGTAAAATATCTTAATTCACTCAATATTGAAATGCTTTTTGAAATGTTATGTTGGCTGTATTTTAGATTGGCTCTTTCAATGTCCACAACATCGATATGATTTTGCACTTGATTCCCAAGCAGCATCGTTTTAGTTTATTTTGATTTAATGATACTTTATTGACCCTTAATTGGATGAGCAGAACAGAATGAATAGATGGATGGATATTTTATTGTGTTTGCATTTTATACATCTTACATAATGGTTCACATTAGGTCTACTGACAGGATATCTACATAAAAATGGCTTCGTGGGGATTGCTGTTCCTCTGTTCAACCTCAGTACAAATTGTGTTTTTGGTATTAAGCATACATGTGAAACTGCAATTCTGTCAGTATGGTTAGATTTCTGTGCACTACCATGTGCACAGAAATGTGATAATCAAACTTTTGATTATTTGATCAAAGGTAGAATATTTAACTTACTTAAAGAAAGCACATCTTTACAATAGCGACACTGCAGATCCAAGAGTTGTAGTTACTTTTAAATCTAATGATGGGCTCAAATCTCATTGCCATCTATAGGATTATGACCACTGACCCCTCGGCTGATTTAAGGAGAGCCATGGGAACAGGAGGCAAATCCTTTCAAGGGGTCAAGTGGGAGAAATTCAAAATGATTGAAGGTCAGAAAAATCTATTATATGACGCTGATTGAAAACATTTCATTGAACCTCTTGGCAGGGGGCCGTATATCTGCTGTATGTGAAGGCATGGGGCAAAAAGGACTTTAAAATGGTGGAAGCAGAAAACTCAAAGGGTCAAAGGAGTAAGCAGGTATGAAGCCCAGAAGATTTTTATTTAATCTACAGACCATGCTCCTGGTAAAGGCTGGACGACAGCATCACACAAAGGAAAATCTATCACTCGCTCTCAGGGATTTGATTCTCACAGTTATGGAGGTTCAAGAAGGTCCAACTGATGTCAGCTATCAGAGGTAAGACTCAACATTTATGCCTTTATATAGGATGTGAGGGGTTATTACACCACTCACATCCCAGTGTTGTGTTTTGTGCCCTGTAATGCTGCAGTACAGCTGGGTTATCCCAAGACTCAATCTACTGATCATGTAATAGCTTACCTGTCATTTAGCTGTTTGCGGTTACTGGCACTGCCTCAGATCATGAGATTTGCATATTAGGATTTCATAATGGGCTGAGAAATATGTGAAGAGTGGGATGGGGGTTCTTGAAACACTGAATCACTGAGTTTAGAGGGAATAATTATTCAACTTGACACAAATGAAAATTTATCTGCCTTCTACTAACACAAAAATAAATACTACTGACCTACATACTAAATCTTCCACATTAATTTCTGGGCGTGTCCTGTATGATCCTGTGAAACTGGCAGCGGACCCTTTGGATCTTGTGGGTTGAGGGGTGGCACCTGCATGGCTAGTCCTTGTTGTCTACATCATTGGTTATGTGTCAAAGAAGCATCCATATGGATCCCAAAACCTAAGGTTTCCCATCATAGGGTTTTATTGTTAATACAACTGCCCATGTTTTAAATGTGATAGCTGGCCAGTGTAAGTGATTTAAAATAAGTCCATCATCTTCTGAAATTCTTGCCCATTCTTTGCAAAACAGCTCCAGCTCAGTCAGATTAGATGGACAGCGTTTGTGAACAGCAGTTTTCAGATCTTGCCACAGATTCTCGATTGGATTAAGATCTGGACTTTGACTGGGCCATTCTAACACATGGATATGGCTTTATGTTTAGGGTCGTTGTCCTGCTGGAAGGCGAACCTCCGCCCCAGTCTCAAGTCTTTTGCAGACTCCAAGAGGTTTTCTTCCAAGATTGCCCTGTATGTGGCTCCATCCATCTTCCCATCAACTCTGACCAGCTTCCCTGTCCCTGCTGAAGAGAAGCACCCCCAGAGCATGATGCTGCCACCACCATATTTGACAGTGGGGATGGTGTGTTCAGAGTGATGTGCAGTATTAGTTTTCAGCCACACATAGCGTTTTGCACTTTGGCCAAAAAGTTCCATTTTGGTCTCATCTGACCAGAGCACCTTCTTCCACATGTTTGCTGTGTCCCCTTCTAGTTTGTGGCAAACTGCAAACGGGACTTCTTATGGTTTTCTGTTAACAATGGCTTTCTTCTTGCCACTCTTCCATAAAGGCCAACTTTGTGCAGTGCACGACTAATAGTTGTCCTATGGACAGATTCCCCCACCTGAGCTGTAGATCTCTGCAGCTCGTCCAGAGTCACCATGGGCCTCTTGGCTGCATTTCTCATCAGCGTTCTCCTTGTTCGGCCTGTGAGTTTAGGTGGACGGCTTCGTCTTGGTAGGTTTACAGTTGTGCCATACTCCTTCCATTTCTGAATGATCGCTTGAACAGTGCTCCGTGAGATGTTCAAGGCTTGGGAAATCTTTTTGTAGCCTAAGCCTGCTTTAAATTTCTCAATAACTTTATCCCTGACGTGTCTGGTGTGTTCTTTGGACTTCATGGTGTTGTTGCTCCCAATATTCTCTTAGACAACCTCTGAGGCCGTCACAGGGCAGCTGTATTTGTACTGACATTAGATTACACACAGGTGCACTCTATTTAGTCATTAGCACTCATCAGGCAATGTCTATGGGCAACTGACTGCACTCAGACCAAAGGGGGCTGAATAATTACGCACACCCCACTTTTCAGTTATTTATTTATAAAAAAAAATGTTTGGAATCATGTCTGATTTTCGTTCCACTTCTCACGTGTACACCACTTTGTGTTGGTCTTTCACGTGAAATTCCAATAAAATTGATTCATGTTTGTGGCTTTAATGTGACAAAATGTGGGAAAGTACAAGTGGGCTGAATACTTTTGCAAGCCACTGTAGCTGGAAATGTGCCGCGGGCACATTCATACATTTGAATCAGCTATAGCGTCTTGTCCACAGCTTGTCAGCTTTCACATGTGATTTATTTATTATTCATTCCACTGACAGCCATCGGTGTTTTTTCTGTGACACAATCATTAGAGAAGAATTTGCATATTATAAGCTCAATTTGTCACCATAGGGCACGGCAGAATCTGACATGTGACTGTTGAAGGTTCTTTAAGTCAAAATGTTTTCATTAGCATTGCATAAAGGTAAGGGTAAAGTTTATTTATTAAGCGCTTTTCATAGACAGGTAGTCACAAAGCGCTGCACACAGAGATTAAAATAAACAGTACAATAAATAGACAATAAATAGCAAAATGCACAATATACACAATATAGAGTTTAAATGTAAATTAAAAAATCTAAAAATATGAAAAGCATTGGTCAACAGAAAGCTTGTTTAAACAGTAAAGTTTTTAACTGTTTTTTAAAGGATTCCACAGAGTCAACCAAACGTAGTTGTAGAGGCAGACTGTTCCACAGCCTTGGTGCCACAGACTGAAAGGCTCTGTCCCCTTTCGTCTTCAGACGTGTTCTGGGAGCTGATCATGTAATAATAAGTGAGAAGAGAATCAATATGATGCATAATGATCTGAAATGCAAGTGGAAAGCTTTACTGCTTTAATGCACCTCTGATTTTTAATAACTGGTCATGAAATGGTAATTTCTTTCAAATGGGATACCAAGAACAGTCATTTGGAGAAACAGCTGCACATTTTATTATTCAATATCCCTGGGATACCAACTGTAATTACTGAATTCATTTAAGTGCACACTGAGCCATAAATGTGAAGTACTCTGTGATAAAGCTCGCTGCCTCAGGCACTCTGAATGAATGTTTTCCTGAGTTTTTAAAGGCCATTCATAAATCATTATTTCTAATGTGGAATTTCAGCTCTATTCTCACTTTATCGCACACACCCCTGTGTGCGATAAAGTGCTGTGTACTGTGTACTGACACGTGTGTAGCTTCAAATGCTTAAATTAAACAGGATGGCTAAGCTGTGGATCTGAGGAAGAAAATATAGTCGATGGCCTGGTGTCATAACGTCCACTTTGGGAAGAGCACGTGCAGCCACACCATTAAAGGTCCACCCTATAATAGTCCTGATTTGTTAATGATCACACATATTTCATGCTTACTGTAATAAAGGAGGTCTGCTATCAGGTAAAGTTCTGCTTAGATTTAGCTGTATACATTGTTCTTGTAGCTTTAAGGATTACTCTCAGCACATGTAGATACACTATGGTTTTCACGTTTCAGCCACTTTCCCCCAACATTCCTTATCTCTCTTTATCGTTTGTGAATAAAGAGTCAAATGCCCAATTTGTCAGTTTGAGGCCATGCAAAACAAAACAAATCAATGTTTAATTTAACCAGCTGGTTTAAAAAAAAAAAGCATGTTTGCCTTCAGGTGATATTTGATTGACAATTTATGTGATCTGATGGCCACAGGAAATCCATCCCTCTTAAAAAGGTTTACATTTTGTCATATGTATACAAAGAAGAGACAAAAAAAAAAAGAAAAAATGAAAAAGATGGGCCGTCAAACGCTGCATACAGTGTAAATAAAAACAGAATGCAGTGATTGGCAAATCTCAGATGCTCATATTTTATTCACAATAGAACAAACATGTTAAAAATTGATCATTTTAAGAAACATTAACTCATTTTAAATTGGATGACAGGATTATGTCTCACAAAAGAAGGGAGATGACAACAAAATCCTGTAAAAGAACAAAGAAACCATTTTTACCTACTTGTTATATTGGCAACAGGTCAGTAACATGGTTTGGTATTAAAAACAATCTTAGAGAGGCAGAGTTTCTCCCAATTAAAAATGGGCAGAGATTCACCAGTCTGTAGAGACAGTGCCCAATATTATCATAAAATGAAAAGATTCAGTGGAATCGGGAGAAATCTGTGTGCAAGGGATAAAGATGAAGATTACATCTATGTAATTTTCAGGTCCTCGGACCGCACTGAATTAAAAACCGACATGATTCTGTCATGGAAATCACCTGATGGACACATGAACACGTTCAGAAATGACTGTCGATATGTAAACGTGATCCAGAAATGCTGCTGTCTTCTCTGAACCACAGCAGCAAAATATTTTGGGAAAACTTGAAAGCTTTAATACTAAACTGGCCAAACTTTTTGAGATGTGTTTTTGCCATTGATTTCAAAATAAATGAGCATTTTTCTTAAAATGATACATTTCCCCAGTGTAAACATTTGATATGAGTAAAATAAGGGTTTATGAGATCAGCCAATCATTGCAACCCCCCCCCCCCCCCAAAAGAAACCAAACACCCCCCCCCCAAAAGAAACCCCCAAATAAACCCCCCCCCCCCAAAAAAAACAAAAAAAAAACTGCTTCATTTATTAGCTGGTACCTAGTCTTATTACTCCAGCTTTAAACACCATTAAAATTTTATTGAACGGAAAGGTAGACATATACATGCGTGACTTTTAATCAATAACTAACACAATGAGAGACCCGCTAGTTAACCAGGGTGAATGCCAGTTTTTGCCCATTGAGCGCTAGGATAGGCTCCAGACACTCAGACGACCCTAAACTAGTTAAATTAACATAATGGATGGATAACTGTCGACTGGACTAGTGATGATGGTAGAATTTGTTAGTGATGTTTTGGGTACCAACACATAAAACGAATATCTTTAAAGAACAAGAAAACAACACCAGGTCAAAATTCAAATATTAGCCAACAAATCACAAACATGACGTCTGTTTCACATTGTAAAGTATGTCATGAAGCAGGTACTGCATATGAGTGGTGTGCTAACATATTACAGCACAGCTCTGCTTTGAGCTGAAAAGCAAAGTTAGCAGGCTAATAATGCTAACACGTTTAGCAAATTTCCATTTTTATGTTGATCATTTTGGGGTCTTTTTTTAATTTCCAGGAATGACTTTAGTTTTTGCGGATAAAAGATAAAAAAGAAAGTTTAAAAAAAAATTTATGAGGGAGTAATCCAGCCGACAGCTGCTAAATAAAGATCAGGAAGCAATTTAACAAGTACATGCCCGTCGACAGCGTGTCAGCAGAGATATTTATCTATTTAAGGTACATACCATTTTGCCATATCTGCTATTAGCGAGTCTGTGGTGACATGGAGGGGACGGTCAGAGAAGAAACAGACATGAAAATGTCATCCTTTTAATTTATTGTTTAACCCATTCATTTTCATAATGGCTTACAATGTAGGTTAGAGGCTGATCACTGACCTGATCAAACAACTAAACTGGATGTGCAAGTTAGTGTGCATTTGTTTTTCTGCAGGATTTTTATTTGCATATAGCAGAGAGTAAATTATATGCAAAAGCCCTCAAAGAAAACAACATTCACTCTAAACATTCACTCACCTGTCATGATTTTAGATCTGGCTTACGTGTTATGTAATTCTAAAGATATGTCAAGTTCAAAACCGTACAAACTGTGCTCTGACTTGCTGTCAGAGGCATTGTTTTGTTGCTCCAGCTCTAGAAAACATGATATTGCAACTGAGAACAGCACCAGAGCAATTATTTTCCAGAAGACATTGAGACTTTGACTAAAGAGCCCCCCAGATTCTGTTCCCACATTACTCCCTCCTCAAGATCTTCATCTTTGGCAGAAAAGGCCTTGGGCACCATCTTCACTCTGCAGAGGCCTTGCATTGTAACACAAGAGTTTATTCAGTCTGTAACTAATCCTCAGTCTTTCTCTGTCATTCGGCCTCACCCTCTCATTGAGGACAGGGTTTGTTCAAGGTATAGCTACGAGCTAAGGCTGCTGTTGTTCCTGGTTCATTGGGAGGATAGGATAGGAATCTACCTGTATTGACATACCTTTACTCCCTCTCTCACATTCTTCGGTAAATATCTACCTCAGTTTCTTTTCAAGCTTAACAGCTGATTTTTAAACACTAGTTCCTAAAAATATCAGGGATCTTAAAATGTACGTGGGAGCTGCCTGGTGGTCCTAAGATCAGTTTGACTTCAGATTCTGCAGCCCGTAAGAAACAACTGGTGGATATGTCCACGAGGTATGACATTTACTGTTACTGGTTACATCAGAAACTAACATTTCCAGAATGACTGCTTCTGTTCACTAGCAACAGCAGCAGTGGCGCGTTTGTATTCTTGCAGGCTTCAAATGCACAAACGGTGTTGCCTGCATTCACCTGTGCACATGTTTGTTTGAACACTCAATAGTTAAATGAAAACAGATCATAGTGAAGGCAGCCTTTGCCATGGGCAAGCTCAGAAAGCAGGGCAAGATGCCCGTTCTGTGCTGTGAGCGGTGCTGTATTTTATGTCCCGTACAGACAGCCAAACATTCAGAGAAAAGACTGATGGAAGGAGGAAGAGAGGGCTGCCAGCTGCCAGTGACTGCACCAAGTAGATCTTTTGAAACCTGTTCCAGCAGGTTTTTCTTTCTTATTGCTGGGCTAGCTTGGACGAGTGCCCCACACACCCCCACACACACCCCCCCCCCCACACACACACACACAAAACATGAGGATGATATTCCGAGCTGCCAAAATCTGAAACCAACCCATCAACCATTTCCATACACATTTAAACAGTCAATCTAATCGAAGTACCTCACTATCAGGTATAAGGAAGTGGGAGGTGCACAGGTCCACAGGAGAAATAGACTTAAGCTGTCAACAGAGGTTAGAGGGCTGAGTGAGAGAACCTAACTGGGACAAGAAAGAGCAGCCACTGAATCCAAAAACTAGGTGAGTTAAATTACTAGTTGTTGTATCATTGTAGGATCTTTACCTTACAATATAGGAGAGTGTTCTTGTGATTTGGCGCTATGTAAATAAAAGTGAAATGAATAGTTGCGGTAAATTTTTGTAAGCTTTCTTTGATATTTTCTGACATTGTTATTTTTATGCTTACCATGAGTGAGTTAGTTTATTATCCTTCTATTAATGGCAAAGTTGCAGCACTGCAGTATTGCTGCTGGCATGGGTGCAGGAGAGGAATCCTCATTAACCTCTGAACTTTGAGTGGCAACGTTCTCATGCCAACACAACTGTCATCGGTATCATCCAGGCCATTAACAGATCTGCCTGCTCTTTTTTCCCCCCCCAATAACAACAGACTTCGAGGTGAATTACCCACCTTCACAATCGTGTGCGTAAGACTTAGCTTGTGGGGAGAAACAGTAATAATTTAGCTTTGCTTATTCTGACAGTTGACTGCTGACATATGCATCAAGCTTCCTCGTGTTTTGTAGAAAATGTTGGCGTAAGGAGGCATCTATTCCAAACAAATTGCATGATAGCAAGTAGTTAAAAAGAACCCCTATACATTATGTAATCCTCACAACATCACCCAGAGAGAATTTCAGCCTGCAGCAAGAAAAGCATTCATGAGAAAATGAACACATTTTACTTGATACCTTAGTGACAGCCACCAGATTTGTTTCCATTAAAACAACTGACATGTGATCTAATGAGGGATCATATGCCCTATCCTCAAATTAAGGGTTTAAAGTAGTTGACTAAAATGAAAACAGTAAATAGTCCAGCTAGATGTGGTTGTCTTGGAACATTACCTTAATTTGCACACCCCCATGAAATGCAAATACAAATGACACATTATGCAGCAGTCAAATCCCACATGAATTCAGGCCAGATACTGATTCAATACAACAACCATAAATGTACCACCCACTTCCTGCTCACCAGACCACAAACTTTAAAAGCATCCGGTCTGTGAAGACGTAACTGAAAAACAACTCAGCTAGCCAGACAATTGGTATCTCGTCTTCAGCTTACCTGTCATTTAGCTGTTTGCGGTTACTGGCACTGCCTCAGATCATGAGATTTGCATATTAGGATTTCATAATGGGCTGAGAAATATGTGAAGAGTGGGATGGGGGTTCTTGAAACGCTGAATCACTGAGTTTAGAGGGAATAATTATTCAACTTGACACAAATGAAAATTTATCTGCCTTCTACTAACACAAAAATAAATACTACTGACCTACATACCAAATCTTCCACATTAATTTCTGGGCGTGTCCTGTATGATCCTGTGAAACTGGCAGCAGACCCTTTGGATCCTGTGGGTTGAGGGGTGGCACCTGCATGGCTAGTCCTTGTTGTCTACATCATTGGTTATGTGTCAAAGAAGCATCCATATGGATCCCAAAACCTAAGGTTTCCCATCATAGGGTTTTATTGTTAATACAACTGCCCATGTTTTAAATGTGATAGCTGGCCAGTGTAAGTGATTTAAAATAAGTCCATCATCTTCTGAAATTCTTGCCCATTCTTTGCAAAACAGCTCCAGCTCAGTCAGATTAGATGGACAGCGTTTGTGAACAGCAGTTTTCAGATCTTGCCACAGATTCTCGATTGGATTAAGATCTGGACTTTGACTGGGCCATTCTAACACATGGATATGGCTTTATGTTTAGGGTCGTTGTCCTGCTGGAAGGCGAACCTCCGCCCCAGTCTCAAGTCTTTTGCAGACTCCAAGAGGTTTTCTTCCAAGATTGCCCTGTATGTGGCTCCATCCATCTTCCCATCAACTCTGACCAGCTTCCCTGTCCCTGCTGAAGAGAAGCACCCCCAGAGCATGATGCTGCCACCACCATATTTGACAGTGGGGATGGTGTGTTCAGAGTGATGTGCAGTATTAGTTTTCAGCCACACATAGCGTTTTGCACTTTGGCCAAAAAGTTCCATTTTGGTCTCATCTGACCAGAGCACCTTCTTCCACATGTTTGCTGTGTCCCCTTCTAGTTTGTGGCAAACTGCAAACGGGACTTCTTATGGTTTTCTGTTAACAATGGCTTTCTTCTTGCCACTCTTCCATAAAGGCCAACTTTGTGCAGTGCACGACTAATAGTTGTCCTATGGACAGATTCCCCCACCTGAGCTGTAGATCTCTGCAGCTCGTCCAGAGTCACCATGGGCCTCTTGGCTGCATTTCTCATCAGCGTTCTCCTTGTTCGGCCTGTGAGTTTAGGTGGACGGCTTCGTCTTGGTAGGTTTACAGTTGTGCCATACTCCTTCCATTTCTGAATGATCGCTTGAACAGTGCTCCGTGAGATGTTCAAGGCTTGGGAAATCTTTTTGTAGCCTAAGCCTGCTTTAAATTTCTCAATAACTTTATCCCTGACGTGTCTGGTGTGTTCTTTGGACTTCATGGTGTTGTTGCTCCCAATATTCTCTTAGACAACCTCTGAGGCCGTCACAGGGCAGCTGTATTTGTACTGACATTAGATTACACACAGGTGCACTCTATTTAGTCATTAGCACTCATCAGGCAATGTCTATGGGCAACTGACTGCACTCAGACCAAAGGGGGCTGAATAATTACGCACACCCCACTTTTCAGTTATTTATTTATAAAAAAAAATGTTTGGAATCATGTCTGATTTTCGTTCCACTTCTCACGTGTACACCACTTTGTGTTGGTCTTTCACGTGAAATTCCAATAAAATTGATTCATGTTTGTGGCTTTAATGTGACAAAATGTGGGAAAGTACAAGTGGGCTGAATACTTTTGCAAGCCACTGTAGCTGGAAATGTGCCGCGGGCACATTCATACATTTGAATCAGCTACAGCATCTTGTCCACAGCTTGTCAGCTTTCACATGTGATTTATTTATTATTCATTCCACTGACAGCCATCGGTGTTTTTTCTGTGACACAATCATTAGAGAAGAATTTGCATATTATAAGCTCAATTTGTCACCATAGGGCAGGGCAGAATCTGACATGTTACTGTTGAAGGTTCTTTAAGTCAAAATGTTTTCATTAGCATTGCATAAAGGTAAGGGTAAAGTTTATTTATTAAGCGCTTTTCATAGACAGGTAGTCACAAAGCGCTGCACACAGAGATTAAAATAAACAGTACAATAAATAGACAATAAATAGCTAAATGCACAATATACACAATATAGAGTTTAAATGTAAATTAAAAAATCTAAAAATATGAAAAGCATTGGTCAACAGAAAGCTTGTTTAAACAGTAAAGTTTTTAACTGTTTTTTAAAGGATTCCACAGAGTCAACCAAACGTAGTTGTAGAGGCAGACTGTTCCACAGCCTTGGTGCCACAGACTGAAAGGCTCTGTCCCCTTTCATCTTCAGACGTGTTCTGGGAGCAACCAACAAACTCTGAGTCTGTGAGTGGAGACGGCGAGCAGTAGTGTATTTTGTGAGAAGCTTGGATAAATAATCTGGGGCTTGGCCATTTAGTGCTCTGTACGTTAAAACAATAATTTTAAAACAAATTCTAAAATCTATTGGGAGCCAATGTAAAGAACATAAAATAGGAGTGATGTGAGCTCGCTTGTTAGAGCGAGGCTGCTGCGTTTTGTATAGCATATATTACTGCAATTAAGTCATTGAGTGTGATTGGAGAAAAAGAAGTAAATGACCCGGGACAACAAGGGGCATCTTCATAGGGGGAGGCACTCGAGGAGATTTTGGATCTCAAGTCCATCACCTTATTTACAAAGTAATTGAGGAAAGTGCTACAATCTTCGTCAGAAAGTAACACAGCATGCTGAGTTGGAGGAGAAACAATACTGTTGATATTATCAAATAGAATTAATAGAATAAAATGGTCACTTTCATTCTTATTGTTTCACAGTACATTAAAAATAATTGCAATTGCAAGACTCATATAATGATAAAGAATAGATGTTAAATGCTCATAAAATTTCATCATCTTTGTCCAGTTCCACTGAAGCACATACAAACCGAACCACCTGACTGAATTTATCAAATATAACAAAATAATAGCACAACAAAACCCATTTTAATATTCACATTAAAAAGTACACAAATTGAATTTTTTCATGCATAACATCCACCATCCTACATCTACTGCTGCTTGCAGAGGTCAAAAAGTATATTATACAATATTTTCTATATCATGATTAAAACTTATGTGTAGATGCAACCACAGAAATTGTGACACTTTGTGGTAAAATCTACACCCATAAAAAAATAATTTCCAATAATTTAAAACAAGATTATTTAGCTTGAATAATTTACATAACAAATAACCCCGAACTGAAGATCAAAGGGTTGCAGCATTCACTCTTAGCACAAAACTCTGATCTTGTGTTTAATTTGGACTATTCTGCCTCTATGTATTAAACATAAGAAGCCAAGTGGTCATAATCTAACAATAAATGACACAAACTATCTCAGTAGTTAAAAGCCTGGTTTACAGTTAAATGCTAGTTAAAAGAGGCTAACTGTGTAAAATCCAGGAAAGTGTCAAAAATGGAAATGCATACATGCAATACATTATTTGTTCATGTAGAGTATTACAAGTATCACATGCTCTGTTAAGTTTAAAGAATTATTTTCTAAAATAAAATAGAAAACTCACTAGATTGCTGATTGTTAAAAGGGAATGTGAGTTGGAACATTTAGAAAGCCTAAGAAATAGAAAGGAATAGAATAAAATAGCAGACATGAGAGTCATGAAGCTCCTTGAAACTATTAGCGCACAATTTTATCCTGACTTGCTGATGAATCCTCACAGCTGACCTATTTACAGATTTAATACTTACACAAGATTAGTCACTTAAATTTCTGTCTCTTGTGCATTAATAGTCATCCAAAAGTACCATAAAAAGCATGGACAAAATAAAAAATCCTTTTCATATATGAGAAAGATTTTTAAGACTGAACAGGTATGCGTTTTTTCATTTTGGGTAAATTTCACATCAAAGTCTTGGTAGTGTCATGTCAAGTGTAGGAGCCTCTCAACCGCCCTAATACATGTATACTTTCATGTTTAAATAAAATGGAAATCATGAACACTGATCTTTGTAACATTACAAAACTTTTTTTGTTTTTTTTTGTGCAAAATGAGCAAAGAGATAGAGGAACAACCTCTCTTTTTAAGATAGATGCAGTTTTTAAAAACTACACAACTTTTAGGTATTGATTTATGGAAACACAGATAAGCACACATACACACACATTATGGCCACCGCTACAGCTCCTTCTTTTCTTACTAAAAGTGCATCCGTTCTAGCTGGTGACAGTGTCTGTCAAGCAGATGAGAGGATTTGTTGCCACAGTGATGAAAACGTCAATCTCTCAGCTTTCACCTCGACACTTTAGCCTCCTTTGATGTGAACAGAAAGAGCTACGATTGCTACTTCTCTCTTTTCCACACACAAACTTTCTAAGAGAGGCACTTTGTCCGCCTCAGCATTACTTTACTTTACGTGACCCAGCGCCACGGTTTGTTGGCAGTTTTAATGAGCTTGGTTTATGTGGAGGCTGAGGTTACCTTTACTGGAACCAGGGCCACGTGTCTCACACCTCTGATGGGATCACATAACACTTTCAGATAACCCTCCTGACCCACATACGTCCACCAGCATTTTGGAGTTTTAATGCTCTGGTGGTGAAAATGAACTCAGCTGTTCCCACGCCTGCATTCGTGCTGTCAGATTTACAGTAGAGAAATGACTCACACGATATTATCACAAAGGATCAGTGAACAGAAGTGCTTTCCCCAAACATGTCAGAGTTGATTCCTCTTATGTGGCAACAGCAATATGAATCAGATTTCACCACCGTCCACTTGAGTTTTCTTGTCATGTTTTACTCCAGAATGAAGGGAATTGTGTTGGTCTCTAGCAGAGAGTTGAGTGAGTGCAGTAAGCAGCCGCTTAGCTTAGCTTAGCTTAGCATGATACTGGACACAGGTAAAACACAAAACCCAATGTAAAACAACAACTTCAAATTACAGTCCTGTGCAAAAGTCTTGAGCCACCCCCTCATTTCTTTAAGCCAGATTTTTTAGTAGTAGTTGAACAATTGGTTTTATCTTTGGACATTGGCTGCTTTTTCACTTAATTTAGCCCTGTCCTTGTACCCGGTCATTTTCAGAGGAATGTTTAGTTTGTTTGTTAAGCCATTTAACAATGTGAATCATTTGAGGTCAAAAGGGGCACCCACCCCAAGGAATAAACCAGTGTTGTGTCAAAACATAACAGACAACTTAGCAAAGAACTGATTTTAAATCGCATGTTTAGGCAATTTGTTACTTATAACCTGTTGTTCCAAGTAGTTGATTGTTGTTGTTTTCAATCTTTAGTTTTATCTATGAGAAATGCCAAAGATAATACAGTTTGACAGACATGAAATGTTATTTTAGCACCATCAAGGTGGATCCAAAAGAGTTATTACAGTAGCTGAAAACTTGGCATTTCTCAGTATAGTGTTCAGTGTGTCTTTAAAAGACTTAGGAAACCGGATCGGTAGGGGGGAAAAGGAGAATTCACAGGCCTAGAAAACTCTATAGCAGATGAACAGTATCAGTATCATGTCATTTAAATGTATGAAAATTTACCAACTACCTCAGACATGTAGTTGGCTCTTCAGTTCTGTTTACTCAAGTGTCATTGGAAATGTTCTCAGTGAAAGGATGGCTGTCGAGAAACAATTCTTAAAAGATGGGAAACAGGGAGAAGAATGGAAAAAGCTGGACAACTGGACTGAAAATCAGTGTCAACAGATATTATTAATTGATGTATACAAATCCATTATGAATGTCAAAAGAGAGGTACACGGTGAGTATCTGTAGAAGTCCAGTCCTTGAGAGCTACTGTCCTGCAGCGTTTAGATGCATCCTTGTTCCAACACATCGGAATCAAATTAATGGCTTGTTACCAATCCTTTGCCAAACTTGATGGCAAGTTGAAGAGGTAATTCAGCTATTTAATTCAGCTGTGTTGGAGTATAGATGGCTGTCTCGATGGAGTTTAATAAATTCAGCCACCTGCTCCTTGCTATGTAAAATATAACAGGACACTGGCGTAAATGCTTGATCATCTCACACTTCTGTTTAATCAGTTTTCTTTTTGACGTTTATTCAGCTGTGTGAAAACTATAACTTTAATCTCAGCCAAACCGATTTACTCACGAACTAATAAAACACTGAAAAAAGCCAAACAAAAACATTAAATGCATTTGGACAGCATTTGTCGCGTCGCTGTGACGTAATCGGCCTACAAACGCGGCATCAGGAGGGTGCAGCCTATGAATTTGGACACCCCCTGTATCTTGAGGACTGGAGTTGGAGACCCCTGGTCTACAGCCATCTTTAAAACACAGTGGAACACTATGAGCCTTGGATTGGCCTCCCCAAAGATCAACATTATCGACAGTGTGGACTAATCTTGACAGAGAACAGGACAAAATGCAGCCAAGATCCAAAGAAGAGCTTTAAATGTCTTAAAGACTAATTGAAGAAATTACAAGAAAGCTTGCCTAAGGCTGCGTTAAAGATGCTTTTGCGTTGCACTGCATCAATTTCCTATTTTCCTAGCAAAATATAAACAAATGTGAGCTTTAACTGCACAGCTTTTGCCAATTTTGTCACATCCTAGCAAGCAGTGCAGTCTTTAAGCTGTGCACTGCTAGCTTAAACTAAGATAAGCTAAGCAGCTGCCAGATACAACATCATTATATTTAGCATACAAAAATGACACCAGAGTCAGTCTCGTTGTCTTATTTTGGTCCAGCAGCATTTAAGTTTTTACTAAATTACTTTCACAGCTTTTTTTAACGTTCAATTTGACTAAAGCCCCTGACAACAACCCAAACGTTTCTCATTTAGCTTGTTTTCACAAATGTCTTCACAGCAGCAGGTTTTGGTGCAGGATGTTACAGTCACTGACATTTTCCCCGAGCAGCAAATCTCATCATCAAACATCACCCCCTCAGGTGAGTCTACACACCTGTGAACCCTTTGGAGCCTCACATCAACAGATGGTAGAAACAGAGGCAGCCGCCTCTGGCATTGCTATTTTAACCCAAAATGACCTTCTTTTTTTTTTTTTAATGTAACACTGCAAATAAACCAGTTCTGAATCTGCTTTGAGTCACATCTAGCTGCTATCTGCATTTCTGTGTAGTGTTTCTGAATTAAACTGAGTGAGTTTTTCAAAAATAACAAGAACAAAGTATATGAGGGCGGGGATTGTACAGCTACCCACTTGCAGACAGATACAACTTATGCCACTTTAATGCTTATTAAATAGAACTTAAACTACTGTCAGGATAAATAAACCCGTCTTAAATCCTTCAAAAAGACTTCTGACACATTTTATTTTGTGGCCACACTCTAAATAACAATAAAATAAATAAGAATAGTAATAAATAAAGATGGCACACTTCTCTGTTTACCTTAGGGGATTCCCTGGAAAAACTGTTATTGAATTCTTTGTTTAAAATTAAAGTGGAGAGATGGGTGCCACCTGTTTTGCAGCAGTTAGCATATTTGTATTTCCAAGTAAATCCAGCCTGTGTCAAATCACTGTGATGATGGTTTTCACACCACAGACCAAAGAAGGCAGCTGCTTCACCCAGGAAAAGAGCAACACCTTGAGTCTGAGAACTGCAGCAGTGAGCAGGAGGCACAGCGCTGATGGAATGATCAGTTCACGGTCAGGGCGAGGGGACCTGGACGCTGACCGTTTCCACCCGTATCAGCGACAGTTCAGTGACGGAGCAGTGACAGAGTGCCTACAACAGTGCTCTTCTTCCTTTAGCAGTCTGCATGAGGTGTGCAGTCCTGGCAGTCATTCGCACAGCAGCGATATGCCACCATCCTGGGACCAGTACAATGGCAGCATTCAGGTTTCTATCCTTATGATACTCTCATTTTATCCTTCCATATTAATAAAGTTTTGTACAGCCAAAAGCAGCCTGATTGATTTGACACAGGAAGATAGACAGGCCAAAAAAAAAAAAAGATCCACCACATCACAGCAAAAAACACTGTCTTGAAAGCTTCTCCAAACATTTTTCCTTCATTTACTTACATTTGCAGAACTCATATCCAGAGCTACCAGGCATACCTGTGGATCCTCCCTGTTTTCTATCTCAGAGCTATCCATCCTACAGCTCAGCAAGTCCTCAACAACAGGTGAGTGTCCTGCTTCAGGCACTCAGAAATGCTTTAGAGGACATGACGTTTAGGACACGAGTAATATCTAATATTTGCATTTATGATATGGTGTGCACATTGGACTATAACACAGTGGTCAGATCATGATTTCTTCTCTGTTCTCAAAAGGTCTCTTCTAGACTGTATCCTAACAAGGACCAGTCCAGCACCTCAAAATATAGTCTCTCCAGCCAGTCACACCAGGACGACACCACACAGTCCATCTTTCCTAAGCCCATTTACTCATACAGGTCTGAAGCTAAATCTTTTGTCTACCTTTTTTTACTTACTAATATTTAATACTGTCCGTGCTATCACAAGCAGGGTAGCTTTTTAAAATATATAATTATAAATAAAATTCTTTATTGTGGCAGCATTTTGATTTTCATGGCTCTGAAGAACAGCAAAACAGGAAGTCTCCCAGTCAGCGAGATCTACAGCTTCATGACTGAACACTTCCCATATTTCAAGGTACCACAACGTTATTATTAAATACTTTACTTAAGCATGTTGGCTCACTGAGACCAAGGTTTCTTTTCAAGAGACATTTGTGTGCTAAAGACATTTTTGTTTTAAGGGTAAACATACAGACACGTGATATAGAAACAAAGCATGTGACATAGTCACTATGACCCAGTGCTTTGAGTTTATTTTTGACTTTTGATTCTCTTTCTTGGATTTAAGTTTTAGCTTTGTATTAGTTAGTCCTGAGTTTTGTATTTTCTAGTGCATCATAGTTTATTATTTCTAGTTCCTGATTCTTGTTTTGTTACATTAGCTCCCTTTCGTGACCAGTCTGTTTCTAATCTCGTCTCTGTGTCTTGTCATCAAGAGCTCCTGTTGTAGTCTGTCTAGTCTCTATGGTTTGTCTCTTCAGTCAGTCATATTTCCATGTTTGTTTATTTCCAGTCCCTGTGTCAAATTCATGTGTCTCAATTTTGGTCTCAGTGTTTGTTACTTCCTGTTTTATTTTGATAATCCCTTATTCCTATACGCATTGCATTCAGTTTTTCTTCCTCTGTGTCCTTACTAGAGATGGACCGATCCGATATTACGTATAGGTATCGGTCCGATACTGACCTAAATTACTGACCTAAATTACTGGATCGGATATTGGAGAAAAATAAAAAATGTAATCCGATCCATTAAATATCACGAAAGCACCTCACAAAACTTGCAACACGCCATAACTCACCTCAGAACGTTAGCACGTCGGAGCAGTATGCATCACCTGATAGAGCGGCTGTGGCATGCGGGACCTGTCGGTGGTCTGGATAGCATGTGGAGCTTCGCTAGCAACCCGGCATTTCATCTCCGACAAAGTTATCCCCGAGAGAAGTAAAAAAAGTGTGTAAGTCCATCTCTGAATGTTTGTAAAGCATTCCTGCGTTAAGCTTAACAAGCGATATATGGAGCGACTGCCTCTTCTTGCTGCTACTTCAATCATGAAACTGCTTAACGATCAGCTGATCGGCTTTTCTGTCGCAAGTCCGTGTCTCTTGTTTGTTTTTGGCCCACTTCGTGCCAGAAAGAGGAAACCAGGGGCTGAACAACAGCAGCACGTTTAAGCTTGATCAGCTGTTGTTAGAATTTATTTATTATTACTTTCTACACCAGGATCTTTTTCTACATAGCTGACGCTGGTAACTGTGCAGGGGCGGATCTAGCAAAGTTTAGCCAGGGGGGCCGATAGGGCATTAACAGGGAAAAGGGGGCACAAAGACATACTTTTCTTTCTTATTCTCATTTAAAATATCTAGCTTTTAATAAATAATTATCTGACACCCAAAGTTTTAATTTGATGTAAAAGGAATAGAAGTCAATTACTGTATATAGTAACTATTAAGTCTAATATATATACCCTAGTAAGCTATAGTACTTTTTCCTTTGGGAAGGTACCATCTGTGCAGTCTGCAATTTTGTTGAAGAAAGATGTTGAATCTATTTAATATTTCTTGAAAAATAATTGATTTCTGTGCATTTTTTTCACACTGCATCAAATTAAGGTTGATTACGTCGATTAAGCATCATGAGGTGGAGCGTGAGGGGTGGTTCCCTATTTTTTATTTATTTATTTTTGTTGTTGCTGGGAGTTGGAACCCTATTAGTTAGGTTGCTTAATATTTATGCTAAGTACTCTTTAAAAAACCAGAATAGGGAGGATGGTGTAGGTTTAAGTTTATTAGATTGATCAGTATTGCTGAACTATGAAATTTTTTTTTTTGCATACAGGTATAACAGAATAGCTTTAGTGTAGTTGTTGTTTTAAACTTGAGTATGAACTTATACAAAATGCAGCAAGATATTAAAAAAAAAAGTTGTTGATTAAAAAACACTATATCAGATTCATATCGGTATCGGCAGATATCCAAATTTATGATATCGGTATCGGACATAAAAAAGTGGTATCGTGCCATCTCTAGTCCTTACTCCAGATTAGTCGCTGCTGTGTTCACAGCTGTCTCAACTTCCTGTGTCTGTCCCAGTCTTCCCTTGCTCTTTGTTGTGTTCTTGAGTATACAAGTGTCTCTTGACACTGAACTGACATGTGGGACTTCATTGTAATGGGCTTCCTAAATGTTATTCTGTGTGTTTAATCGAAGTGGAACCATGAGTGTACACTCAAAAAAATCTTTATGCCCAAAATGCTGATTAACGAACTGATTTGGTTTTTCTTTTTGCGAATTTAAAGTGTAAAAGATTCAATATAATAGATTACCATTAAAACTTGATTGATATGTGTGCAGTTTATACCAAGCGTATTTTCCTTAGTGATTAATTAATTAATAGTAGTTTAAATAAACAAACCTTTCAGTACTTCAGAAACGTTTTTTAAGGGCAATTTTGTAACAGCTGTTCCAGGGTAAAGGACAGAAAAATACAATTGTTAACAAACGTAACAGAAAATAGTTGTAAGACAGTAGCTCATATATTTAAATGGAGCATTTTTCATTATTAAGCGATTTTAAGTGTTTTACTGATATTGCAATTTTTTTCTGGGAACCATGGAAATCACTTCATGGGCTTGGGAACATTTCTGAAAACCCATGCCTCCTTTCCAAAGCTGTTCAGTGGGCTGAATTGGGGACTTTGCTGGCCCATTTCTTATGTTTAACACCCCTGCTATACATCATTTGCTCTCAGTTCTCACGCACGGTATTAATTTACAAATAAAACAGTGATGCACTTTTTTGTTGGAGGGAGGTATACATATCAATGCATTGCATCCTTTTTTTGGTGAGGAGTTCTAAGTAACAGATTAGATTAGATTAGTTACGCTCATAAAATACTCCACATCTAAAGGAGCCAGCTGAGGTGGTTCGGGCATCTGACAAGGATGCCTCCTAGGCGCCTCCTGGGTGAGGTGTTCCGGGCATGTCCCACCGGAAGGAGGCCCCGGGGCAGACCCAGGACACGCTGGAGAGATTATATCTCTCGGCTGGCCTGGGAACGCCTTGGTGTTCCCCCGGATAAGCTGGAGGAAGTGGCTGGGGAGAGGGAGGTCTGGGCTTCTCTGCTTAGGCTGCTGCCCCTGCGACCCGGCCCCGGATAAAGCGGAAGAAAATGGATGGATAAAATACCTTTATACTTTTTTAGTGGTTAAAGCCGCATTGTGTCAGAGCTGATGTAAAAACAGAGATATATAAATAATAAATTTTTGTATAGCAGTTGACAGATGTGATCATGTTAAAAATGAATGCCTTTATTCATTAATTTTGATAAATGAGGCAGCTGCAGGGTTGGACTTGAACCCTGCAAACGACAAATATTTTACATTTTCCAGCCATCTATGAATCAGTTCAATAGGTTCAGAGTAACTTCTGGAGGGAGCTGAAAGACTTGCTACCATTCATATTAAAGATGGCTTATAGATGGCTGTTTTCCAAACAGCTGCCTAAAAAAAAAAAAGAATGAAAAAAAAAGTTAAACATATGCTGCAGGGCTCGAATATACATGAGACAGATGAAATGATATTTGAAGAAAAGTTGGGTTCACTTTGTAAAAGCTGTTTCTAGATACGTCTAAATGCTTCAATCAACACATCACTTATGTGCAGTTCAGTGGACACTTGTTATGGCATGCAGATACCATTTACTGGCAGAGCAGATGGTGGCAATATTAATATACTGTGTGTTGTAATATTCCCTGCAGGGTGGACTGAGTACCCTGATTTTATTAGATGGTTCACAATTAATTTATAGTTGCTCTCAAGATATTTTAACAAGAATGTAACACATGCAGCGGAAGACAATCAGGCAAGTGAGGTCGAGTTTCTTTCAAAGTCATACTCAAGATGTGGAAAAAAAAAACTGTGGAAACTATGGAAAAATGTTCTGTTTGGAATTCTGTATAGGGTGTTCCCCGAAACAATGAATCATAATAACATTCATGAGCCATCAGGAGAATTTGTCCAGTTTGTTTAAAGTAAAATGAGGTGTCCCGGCAGCCAAGTGGTTCACTTTTAACATAAATGTTCTTCATTTATCTTTTTCTTCCTGTGTTCAGACGGCTCCTGATGGATGGAAGAACTCTGTGCGGCACAATCTGTCCCTGAATAAGTGCTTTGAGAAGGTGGAGAACAAGAATGGCAGCACGTCTCGTAAAGGCTGCCTGTGGGCGCTCAATCCAGCCAAGGTGGAGAAAATGCAGGAGGAGCTGCACAAGTGGCGCCGGAAAGACCCCGTTACTATTCGCAGGAGCATGGCAAAGCCAGGTCAGTCCCGTAGGTATCCAACCTGAGAAATTGCAGAGTAGAAATTAAGGTATACAGAAGATTCTTTTCTACTACTTATTTTGCTTGTTTTACTTTTCCTGTAGAAGATCTTGATCGACTACTGGGAGAAAGACCGGAAAGACTCAGGTCTGTGCCACCGAACCCCAAATCAGGCACATTAACCAGAGCGACCCCCGTCTACAACCCCTCCGCTTTTACTTGTACTCCAGCTGAGCTTCGCCCAGCATGCCAGCCCATTTGCCAGTCACATTATGCTCACCTTCAGCCTCAGCAGCCCTTCTACCTCCCCCCTGCTGTCACACACCCCAGCAACTCATTCGCCCTCTTCTCACCCTGTGGACAGCAGCCTGCAGCCGGTATCCCATCATCCACTGGAAGCCTCAACTCACCGGTAGCTGGGAAGATACCACCTGTTTATAACAATGCTCTCCAGTGTGATTACAGTGTTGAGCCCAGGACCACCATGCAGGAGTTTCTGCTGGAGGGAGACACCACTTATGACATTGACATGCTCAACCCCAGTCTGACTGACCTTCAGCTGCAAGGTATGAAAGACAGGGACAATACGGAGGGAAAATGAGTGCACCAAGATTTGCTTGTGCAAGCTTCAGCAGATATTTATTACTGATACTGACAAACTGGTTTAAAAGCTGATAGGAAAGAAAAGGGAATTTAGGAGCTGTGTCTTAGTTGCATAGTTTGCCCACCAGAGAGCACTGAAGAGTTGAGTTCCTTGCTTGGTAGACAAAGCCCATCATAATCTTTTACACAACTTTAGATCAGTCTGCATTTCTGCAGGCTGCTTTAACTGTAAAAATAACAAAATAGCAAACTGTTGTGTGAGTGTAGCATCCCTGCTAAATAATGATTGGTGTTGCTCTCTAAAATATGACCTGTGGTTCCTTTTTTGCAGGTAACCTGTGGGAGGAGCTGAGAGTCGACAGTCTGGTGGCAGAACCACAAGTTAGCACAAGCTCGTCCGCTACCTTTGTCCCTCAGAACCACCACATCCAGAGCAGCGGCCTGCATGTCGTGCCTCCCATCAGTCAGACATCAGCTGTGGTTGCCAGCGGTCGTTGTGAAGCGGAGTACGAGGACGGGGACGAAGGGCGAAATGTGGAGCAGCATGGCTGTTTTAACGGACTAAATCCCGTATTATATTCAGGAGTGGAAAGCTTGGCTGGGTATCTGACCTCCTGCACTGCATCCGTCTCTTTAATGTAAACCTTCGCTCTATGGATTTGATGTACCATGTGAGTCTGAACGAGGAATATAGTTTCAAGCAGTTTCACACTACAGTGTATGATTGGTGGTAATTTAAGCCCCGTGGCGTGTCCAGCGGGGTGGCCTTGGGGGGCCCCCCCAAACCAGACTGGCCACCCCGAAGCTAAAACAATAAAATTCAATTAAATATCAAATGTATGATTATGTTTCATAGTGAAGCTCAGATATCCGAGTGTAACTGAATGCAGCTTCTGCACTATGAGCATCATGTTAGCAAAGGTAGGCGAGCCAAGCACGAAAGACGGCACCACAGAAAACAATTTTTCTGCGAAAGATTAGCAGGTTAACATAGCTGGACTGGCCATCGGGCATACCGGGCATTTGTCCGGTGGGCTGATGACTTATTTATTTATTTATTTTGTAACGGCATGAACAATGAGAGGTGGTGGATTGGCCAGATGCTGGCCGATGTGTAAAAATAACTCAGTTGTTTGGTGGTGGCTATGGCGGAGCTTCCACAGAGGCAACAGGTGGATGCAGGAGGAGGAGAGACCCGAGGCGGCCGCCAGTCCGAGTGTCAGGTGAACTGAACTTCAGATAAGAAGTTATGACCTGCAGTCTCTCTGGGTCAGATATAAACCAAGTTTAGGTGGAGTTTATTTTCGTTGTGCTGACTTTTTACAGTCAGTTACAATAACTCGTACTGCGTGAGCTAGCATGACAGAGTTTCTATACAGCTGTGTGGGTGCTATGATGTTACTGATAGTGAACTTTATTGTATTCATAAGGTCAGTTAGTAGAGTTGCCAACGGCTCCTTAAAAATGGAATGGTCCCTCATTCAGAGAAAATATTATGCGTCTCGTATTGAGCTGAGAAGAGACGCAGTTTGTCCCGTACTTCAGCTAGAATGAAAAAAAGACACAAAGCTGGATTTATTCTGTCGTTAGGCTGCACAGCTGCCTCTTCTTCTCTCATCCTCTCACCCTCCCTCTCCTGTTTCTACTTCAATCATGAAACTGATCAATGATCAGCTGATCGGCTTTTCTCTCTTGTTTGTTTATCGCCCACTTTGCGCCAGAAAGAGGAAACCAGCGGATGTCGCCCTAAACAACAGCAGCACGTTTAAGCTTGATCAGCTGTTGTTAGAATTTATTTAATATTAATTTCTAGTATCAGCTGATGTTTGCTGGAGCCACAGCTGTAAACCTGCTGGTCATGATATCAGTTTGTATATCTGGTGAGAGGGAAACATGAAGATGAAACCAGGAGATGTCCTTACTGAAGCATCAGAGCTGAACAGGTGATGGAGAAACAGGTTTACCTTTTAGGTGACATGAATGAGTTGAAGTT
Source organism: Aulonocara stuartgranti (assembly GCF_965226115.1). Classification (NCBI taxonomy): domain Eukaryota; kingdom Metazoa; phylum Chordata; class Actinopteri; order Cichliformes; family Cichlidae; genus Aulonocara; species Aulonocara stuartgranti. Next base: position 20,297,293 of record NC_138950.1, read on the forward strand.
ATGAACTGTTTCTGAGAGACAAATAACACCAGGCTCCTTTTTTAAGCAGCTTACAGCTGGTAACTGCAGGGGCGGGTCTAGGAAAGTTTTGCCAGGGGGGCCAGGTAGGGCATTAACAGGGAAAGGGGGGCACAAAGAAATATTTTTATTTCTTATTCTCATTTAAAATATCTAGCTTTTATTAAATAATTATCTGAATCTTGCGAACAAAGTTTTTATCTGACGTAAAATGTATAGAAATCATACATATACCAAAAAGACTGTACATCACTGTCACAACAGCGTTTGTTTTCATTCAAAGGCTTTATGGCTTTAATACCTGGTGGGCTGGTCTGTAGTCAAAATGCCCAATTTTTTGTCCCAGTCCAGCCCTGCAGGTTAATACTGGCAGTGTCACCATGCCAGCTGACTGTATTTCATCATCAGCCAGTGTTGTTCTTTATACATCAGTATTACCAAAGTTTACCATAAGGCAGCATAGAAAGTATTTACTTGCTTTCAGGTTTTATTCAAATGTTAGTCTTTTCAGTTGTTTCCTCACTTTTTTCCTGTTTCAAAATCAAACACCAGTTTGTGAGAAGATTATCTTCTTTTTTTAACAGGCAGAAAAAGTTTTGCATTGGCTAATTTCCCAATTGTATGTTAAAAATGTTCGTATTTTAATATTCAAAAATATTTTTGCCCAAAACATATGTGCACTATATGTCAGTAAAAATACTATGCAAATATTGCTGTCCTTGAATGCTGAATAAGCACTGACAAAGCACTGATTGTATCTCTTGTACTTTATCAACAGAGTATCTAAAAACTTTGCACCGTAGTGGTTAAAATCTCATTCTAATAAGAGTTAAAAGTGCATTTGGTTATTAGGTTTATAGGGTTACTGAATTATGGTTAACGGTTGGTAGAATTTTTTTTAACATTATCTGCCAATTACATCTGCCACCCTTCTCCAAATCTGTGCCCCTACCTGGCCCCCCAACAAAAATTTTCTAGACACGCCACTGTTGAAGCCATCGCTGCAACAGACTCTGATGAAATTGGTTGTTGAGATTTTCACTGCATGCAGTCACAGTTCAGCTGATAGGACAGAAGAGCTCGTGTATAGTTATTGTCTGAAACATTTTTCCGCCTCCATTTCTTCTTATAGCTCCTGATGAATTAGACTATTCAGTATTAGAGGTTTACAAAGTGCATGTGTTTTGGTTCATTGCTTCTTCCTGCGGCTCACTCCCTGATCAGCAACAAGCAGCAAACAAACACAACAAACCTTCTTCACAGCAGCTGTTTTTGACTTGAACTAGTCAGCAAGATAAGGCAGGTGTTACTAATCACGTTAATGAAGGCTTAGTTTCTAAGCAGAACAGCACCAAGCTTCATTAATGTGATTAGTTACACCTGCTTTTACCTGCTATTAGAAGAAAACAGTTGGAAACCGTTAGAATATTCTGTCGATGATAGATATTTGGATGAAACCAGGTGGTTGGAAATATGACCTTACATGGTTGCTAATTTTGCTCTGAAAGGTTTCCACTGCCTCTGGGTGTCCAAAAAACCCCTTGTTGTTTCATGTTTATACACCATTGACCAGAGTCTGTGTATCATGTACTCACTGGCTCAAACCATGCACAGTATGTGCTGAGAGGGAAAAAAAGAAAGAAAAGATGCTGATGATTGATGAGTGATACAGTGGGAGATGCAATAATAACGGTGCAGTAAGACTGTTGCTACAGAAGATGGCGACAAAAACACGTTTTGCTTGTTGCGTGTTAGGAATAATCTTTGGACATGCTTTACTTTCTGTGTGCATTTGACTGTTTTCTACATCAAATAAGTCAAAGGAAGAAGAATTCCAAGTAAAAGCACATCTTAAAGTGTAGAGGATGTTAAATGGAAAGTCTGCAGTCTAGGGAATTTATAAACCACTGCAGTCCATTTAAAGGTAATCAAGTTCAGTCAATAGTATCGTCTGTACCTCAACTTTAGGTCTTTTTTCTTTTTTAGTGGGTGTATTTGGAGTGAACCTCACTGTTAATGAAAAAAAACCAGCAAATATCAAGGTCCCACAAAAATCCCACATTTATTGCAGTTATGGAATTTTGGTTGTCAAAACTTTTTTACATACTTTTATTTATTTTTTTGCTTAAAACATTTATTGTAATTAAAGTATACACAGTGCTCAGTACTACAGAGATCGTACTGGATATCAAAATTGGTATCTGACTTTGGGCTAGTGTAACTCTCTGACACTTTTTCCAAAATGGCTATTTATTTAAAAAATACTCCTCACGCACTACAGTAGTAGTAGTACTACGGACATGAAAATATATGACAACAAGTGACACATTCACAAAGACAGAGTACACAGTGCCGTCATTCAACTGAACGATGGCAGATCACAGGAGGAGGACTGAATCATTCAGATGTGTGTGCCACTACAAAGACTTTGCTGAACCTCTGCAGTACAAATACAGTGAGACTCCTATACAAACTATATACTGTAAATATACATCTGATTTTTTTTATTCTTACTGCTTTTAGGGCAATTTCATTTCCTCCTTTGTCTCATTCTGTGTTTCCGCCTTGTCTGTTTGACTTCGGTTTCTCTTCCAAAACACACAAAAGAAAATAAAAAAGTTTTCCTGATGAGAAACTGGAACCCACATATACAGACAGAAAGCAACACTATGTACAGACACCGCATGTGTTTGCTGCCCACACACTCACTCACGCACGCTGATGCAAACTGAGGATAAAACTTGCAGAATTCAGTGTTTCTGCAAAAAAAAAAAAAAAAAAAGAGGCAAAGGGAGAAATCTGATTGGCCGGGCAGCTCAGTACCTGAATGGAAATGCATGGAGCTTAACAGGGAAGGAGACATGAGTATTTAATGCCAGTGATTTGTCCATCAGTTCATCTGTTTCTGGTCCTGAAGTGATAGCTGGATTATCGAAAATGTCTAAAACAGGGAAGGAGAAAGAGAGAAATGGTGGAGGGTTGCAGGATGGAGGCTTTCCTACGGCCCTCCGCTGTAGGAATAATCTGCCTTGTTGTGCATCACCAGCTTGTTGTCCACAAAGTAGAAGCTGTCAGACTGTGTCTCGTAAGGGTGCAGGATCATCTCACGCACTGAGAGAGGGAGAGAGACAGCACACAGCGTTCTAAAACATCAAATCCATCTAAACATGGGGCGGGGGTATTTGTCTCGAGTGCGTCGGAGTGTGTGACACTCACTCATTTCCTCGGACAGCGTGGGGAACTCATAAATGTGCTCGCACGTGTTCTTGCTGCTGGGCATGCAGAAGCCAAACTCGAAATCAAAACTCTTTAGCAGCTGATCGCGGAAGTAGTGTCTCTCAATCATACGGAAGTTGTTGATGGGGGTGTCACCAACCGTGAACTCCACTCTGCAGAGACACAAAGTGGACAAAATACACCCACCAACGAGTAAGGGAATGGAAATACAAACTGCTGTCGCTGCTTTTGACACTTATGATAACAGTTGTAAGAACGCAACAAGGGAAAAGCCTAGTAACAATCAATCTAGATTATCTGCAAACCCAATTCCAAAAGGGTGGCTGCTTAAAACGTGAATAAAACTGAATGCAATTATTTGCAAATCTCAGAAATTCCATATTTTACTCACAGCAGAACACAGAAAACATATCAAGTACTTAACCTGAGAAAATGTAACATCTTAAGAAAAAGCTTGTTTTGAATTTGATGGCAGCAGCACCTCTGGAAAAATTTGGGACAGGGTTTGTGTTCACCACCGTGTAACATCACCTCTTCTTATAACAGTTTGTAAAATGTAGGAACTGAGGAGAGCAGCTGCTGGACTTTTAGGAGAAGAATATGGTGGTGTTTCTAGATTATGGATGGATATGTCTTTTTTGACTGATTTGTGGAATTCACAACAAACTGTGATCAAAGAAAACGATTTCTGGAAGAGTTCCTGATTCCTGACAGAATCATGTCTGTTTTTAATGCAGCACAGTCTGAGGGCCTGAAGTTCACAGACATCCGATAAGCAGCACCTGGCTGCTACTAAAGCCTCTTAATTCCTATGGAAGCAGAAAGGATGCAAGTCTCCTTTATTAGGTTATGGGAGAGTGTCAGATCTGAACACGCTGAGTAGCCTTTAGTGTTTAATTGCATTGGTTGCTTCAGAGCTCTAACAAGTAGCTTTCACATTAGAAATAAATAGCAGTGAAAAAATAAACACATTAGCTTTATTATTTTTATGCGGTTGTGACGAGCAAATCACTTTACTTACAACACACTGCACTGCTCTCTTGTCTTAATTATTCTTTACTGTTATATTTTTACATTCTGCTTACATCTCCATCACCTGTTCCTCTGATAATGTCTCTGATTGGAGCAGACCATGTGCCATCGATCCCCTTTTTGCTTGGAAGAAGAGCGAAACAACACGTCAAACTTTTATGTGAGCCTGAAGCAGAAAGTCTGAGTTAAATAAGAGAGTCGATAATCATAGTCGTGATACCTGTTATCTCTGACTGAGGTTTCACATTTTGTTAAGCCCGGTAATGCAAAGAAGGCCTGGTTTTGTTTAGCTTGCTCTGGAGCACACCCATAAAGGAGGCTTAAAAAAAACATAGTTTGGTGAATTAAATGTGATTAGAAATGATAAAAAGGATAAATCGAAGTTATAAAATTAAAAAATGAAGACTGTCAGGGGTTTTGAGTTTTGGGGAGTTTTGGGTTTTCTATAATTTTGTATTCTTATCTTGTTTTATGTTTCTATACTCTATAATATTGATATTTAGCTTGCTGTATTTCTTAGTGTTTATGGGACCTTTTTTCAATCTTGGTTGTTGTTTTCACGACTTTAGTTCTGACCCTTTGTTGCAAAGACCTTTAGGTTTGGTCTGTGTTTTGTGGGTTTATGACTTCCTTTTGGTTTTCAGATAGGAGCTCTCTGTTTATGTTGTTAGTTTTACTTTCCTTGTGTTTATGATTTCTTATCTGTGCCTTTAGTTCCCTGCTTGTTTTAGCTGACGATAGGTTTTTAAATTCCCTTTTGTATTCCAAATTCTGTTCCTTCCATCTTATGTTTTGACCTCTTTTCAATTCAATTTCATTTATATAGAACAGCAATTACAACAGCAGCCACCTCAAGGTGCTTTATATATACCTACAAAAAGACTACCTCCATGAGCAAGTACTTGGCGAAAGTGGGAAGGAAAAACTCCCTTTTAACAGGAAGAAACTTCAGGCTCAGGGAAGGGAAGCCATCTGCTGCGACCAATTGAGGACGAGGGGGAGAAGACAGGACAAAAGGCACATTGTAGGAAACACAGAGATGAATAACTAATGATTAAATGCGGAGTGAAAAAAGGTGAATGAAGAAGAAAAACCCAGTGCATCATGGTCCCAAGTCCCCAGCAGCCTAAGCATATTGCACACTAACAAAGGGATCCAGCCCTAACTATATAATTGTATATTTGAGTCTTGGTCTCAGTGTTAGTTATTTCTTGTCTTATTTTGATAGTCTCCTGTCACTAGTGCTTTGCATTTAATTCTACTTCCCCTGTCGCGCCATCTCTGATTGGTTTCAGCTGTCCTCCCACCTGTTTCCTCTCCGGTGTATATCTATTGTCTCAGTCTTTCCTCCTTGCGTGTTTTCTTAGAAGAGTTGTAGTTTTGGCAAGTTTGTTCTTCACCTGCATTATTTTGTATTTTAGTAAAAACACAGCATTAAAGCTGATTTTGAGTTTACTTTCCATTTTCTCAGGCCTACATTTTGGGTCCATCCATCCAGCTGTCAAATGCACTAAAACCATTTACTCTACAGGTTAACACACACATAATCCAAATAATAATAATAATGATGATGATAATACTACTACCAATAATAATGATACAAATTTAGGGCTAATCCCAGTTTAGATTAGTCAGTTGATGTGTTGGTTTGAAATCTGCACTCAGTCTCATGATGAGCAGTTTTGGCTACTTGGTGCCCGACTCAGCAGATGGGCTGGGCCACTCTGTTCACACTCATCGCTGTCAGCCTGCTGCCTGTGACACCAGAGCCTACACATATCCTACTTCCGGTACGTTCCCTCAGTCGGAGCAGCAGGGTTGACCGGATATTACACCACATGGGGACTTACGTGGCTCCAACCTGCCGCAGCTGTAGGAAAGCCGGGGTGAACTGGTATCGGACAAAACGGCCGGCATTGGGGTCACACTGCTTTTTACCACCAGCTGAAGACAAGATGAATAAAAACAACAAAAAGCAGTCAGCTTTTTGAGTTCCAGCCCTTGCTCGGCTTATTTGAGCTATGCACATATGCGTGCAGGTTTTTCCTATTAAACTGATGAACCAATAAACCATCTGACATACTGGAAGGTTTTTGGACCTGCCATATAATGTGTTATCTAGTTTCTGCACGTTGGAGCTCACCTGGTGTCGGAGGTTTGGTGATCTCAAAGAGGACAGTCCCCGTTTCCATGTCACGGATCTTAAATCTGGTGAAGTCGATCATGTGGACGTTTTCTTCTGGAGAGCAGAGGTAATCTGAAGACAGAAAAAAAGAAAAAAATGTGTCTTAGGTTCTTCTGTTGTTTTGTACATGATACAAAACCAACTGTCAGTTAACCACAGACTTCTGTTACACTCCAAGAAACAGTCATATCTGTTGTTACAGGCAGGCCCGAACCGGTCTCACATTCATAAAAGCCAGCTCTGCGCTGAAGAATAGTCACCGGTGTAACATCACAGCGGTGCCAGGAAAGCCATTTTTGCACGTTTTTATCTTCCTCTGCGCCGAGAGAAGTCACAATACAAAACTCCCTACTTCAGCTACTTCAGTGAAAGCCAAGACAGACGTTCAGGTCACGCTGAGCTCAGGGAATTGTCTGAGTCGCTCAAAAGGATAGACACACAAAGCAGAAGCTAAACACGTTACTCAAAGTTTCTAACTTTCAAAGCAACTCACTAATCTCTCATATGTTTGTACTTATGTGCATCGGAAGATACGCCCAGAGTCAGGTTTGACAGCGGCAGTTATGTAGTCTCATTTCTGGCGAGTGATTGAATTGTTTTTGTGATTGGTTTGAGTATGCATATACTTACCTTCAGATAAAGAAATCTTACAAAACAATACAGAAAACAATATGGTGATCCTATTATTGTATGCATGAGTTGTATGTTAGGGTTGTTTAGAAATAGCTTTTCTTTATTTAACTTTTAACTAAAGTTGAAGTTTAATGGCTTAAACATAGTTTTGCTCTGGTTCTATGCAGAGCCTACAGACAGCTTTGCAGATCAACTTCTACATGCATTTATATAGAGAAGCAAAGGTGCTTTGTGTTGTAAGATAAGGATCCTACAATCACCTGGGAGCGGTGTTACAAACAAAAATAATTTCCCACAGTCACCCAATTCAGTTCAATTTAATTAATTTCAGTTGTATTTAGTTTTCATATTGGCAGCTAACAATAACAGTTGCTTCAGGTTTTATACCTTGAAAGCCCCAAACAATCTGACAGTCCCCTATGAGCAGCACAGACAATGTCGCCTAATCATTCAAGCCTTTGTATGTGAAGAGAAGGATTCAATTCTGGATTACACTGGGAAATAATAAAGAGAAGCGCATATATGAGAAATATGATCTCGCTTTCTCTCTCTAGTTGTTCCTCTCTAGACTTTTCAGGGGCCTTTTAGAGCCAACCAAAGGTTTTCTCTTTCATGGGGAACACATCTGCCTTCCACTTTCCTGCTCTGGACTGCACTTTTCAACTATTCTGTATTTGACCTATGCAGGGCATCATCAACAACAAAGCTACATGTTATTGTTTGGAGAACTGCATCAGTTGCATACCTGCTTAGGATCTACAACCGGACACCAAAGCAGCACTGTAAATCTTGCCTCGTTGTGGCTGTTTTTGAAGCTTATGGATGGCTCTGGACCACAACTTGGTTTTTCCTGCTGTAAATTCAGGCTGGTGGGAGACCTCCCATGGTGCAAAAAGCAGTTCTCCTCTCTTCCTGTGCCTTTATATGCCACATTACATTAACATGTCTTCAGTTTCTCCTTTTTGTTGTGTGTTGTTGATTTTTATTTTATTGTTATTTTTTTTAAAGAAACATTGTATTGGGTCAAAGCAAACATTCTCATTCTCATATAATTTCGGATGCTGTTACCTCTCATTTGCTGCTCTCATGTGCTGAAAATCTAAATTACGATAAAGAATTTTTGTCCACTTTTAAAACACGTCTTAACCCCAATTTTATCCTTTGATTTTCAGCCTCAGCGAGACTTAGCTTTTCTTGTAATTAAATTAGCTACTAACTAATTAATTAATTACTTTGCTTTTTGCTTTCATTTGTTTTTTTATTAATGTATTATATAATTTTATTATTTTGTTCCAATGTTCAGCACTTTGCATCACCTGTGGTTGTTTTAGAATGCTTAATGAATAAAGATGATGATGATGATGATGATGACTTTTTTACTGTCCTGTAATATTGTTGACCAAACAGGTTGCTTTCCGACAATAACAATAAATGGTTTTTTTTATCACTTTTCTCTTTCAGGATTTTGATGGCATTAAACCAAAGAACTGTCAGATTTGGCCACGTTGGCGCTATGTGTGCACGTATGTGTGCACGTATGTGTGCACGTATGTGTGCACGTATGTGTGCACGTATGTGTGCACGTATGTGTGCGTGGCATGTGTGAGACACTGCCTTCCCAACGGGGCAGGATTAGATCTAAGAGGCTTATTGTGTTTTACCATCACATGGACTGACTGTTTGAGAAGCGCAGACACAAATGCACACACTGTATCTCATTAGGGTATGGTAAGGGCAAGTATTATTAGCTGTTTACGTTGCGTAAGTGTTGAAGGGTCTAAATGCGTTATCACCTGACTTGAACGGATCTATGTATTTGTACACACACACACACACACACACACACACACACACACACACACACACACACACCTGCACAGTTACATCTTTGACTCCTTCCTTCTGAGGGTTAAGGAGCAGATGGGCCACACAGGCTTTAGCCACCTGCTCTGAGGTATTTATAGACTTCTTCATAAAGGTTAACACACAACACTTAATGTGAAATTTACTGAACACCAATAATAATCATAATCAATCAATCAATTTATTGATAAAGTAATAATAATCTTAAAAAAGAAGAAATCTGAATGCTGTTATGCCGGAGTTAAAGAAAATGGAGATTTACACAGGTGGTGAAGTGAGACCCATTACTTAACAGACCTTATTATTTTTTCTAAGGACAGTCTCTTTGGTTCTTTAGAGTTTCTTTCACACTCCAACCAATGCTAACATCTGACATGTATTTTAACTCACAATTTGCATAGAGTTAAAAACTTTATGAGCTTTGATATTTAGGTGAATGAGATCGTGTCATCTTTCTACGGTGGCCCTGTGAAGTCAAACAAACTGCAACTTAAGAAAAATGGAAAAACACCACAAAAAGCAGACAAAACAAAACGGAAGTGTTTTTGGGAGACAATTATGTGACGGACCAGCTTCAGACGTGAACTGCACTGTAAAAAAAGAAAAGAAAAAAAAACTTAGAAGAAGAAGACAGCTGTAAAAACTTGATGCTGGGAACCCAGTTGTGTATTCTGTAAATCATCATTTGTTTTTCGGTTGGGAATCTGTGCAAGCTTTCTGGAATGTCATGCGGAGTTAGCTACAGTCCAGGGGGATTCAGTTACCACATTAAACATTAAGTGTAATTCAATTTGGGATATTTGATCATTAAAAAAATGAATTTGCTATTAATAGATTAATGTGGATACTTTGACACTAAACCATGAACAGAATGGCTGAATGAACGCAACCCCCTGGTTTAGTCACTAAAACAGTTACCGTTAGCTTGTCACTTCCGCAGCTGGTCCGTCATGGTAATGCTTCCCCTTTCTATGAGGTTTTTTTTTCTATGTCTGTTGTTCTTTTGTGTGTTTTTGCAGCATTTTTATATTGCTTGTGTTTTCTGAAACTGGAGTGACTTTCCATTTTCATAGTGAATAACGGCGTGATCAAGAGATTTTTGCCTTTAAAAAAAAAAAAAATTTCGGTTACTTTCTGAAACAGTGAGAGTATAGATAGCGTGTGTTTATTTGCAGCGTCCTCTAGTGCTGTGGTTTTTTAATGTGAGGGGCTTATATGCACTGGGAACATTACTATAAGCCTAATGTTACTGCTGCAAATGCAACTTTCACATAGGATTTAAAGAGTGCCTGCATGCTATGTGGCCTAGACGCGATTAGCATGGAGTCGTTTTGAAATAAACCCAAGAACTGAAATCGTCGTCTTGGCTGAAAGCTGAATCAAATACTGTTATCTAACACAGTGCAAAACTACGCTCTTCATGCTGCAGAGATTAGATGCTTGTTTGGGTTACTCACACTAATAACATAAGTATCTACAACCTCTCTCACCTCCCCCAAACCATTTACAGCTCATGTTTAATATGACAGCATGTCAGGGTCCTGAGCTAAATGACTGTTTCAGGGATGCAGCAGAGTCAGAGAGGAAAGTGTTTACACTCAGGATCCAAAGCTTAAAATAGCTACTGTAATTGCAGCTTTGACATTATTTTCAAAGTGAAGGATGTATTGGGTATGTTACACTGAAGTCCATCGGTGTGTTACCCTGCTCCCACGGTTAAACCATCAACTTAAAAAGGAAACTCTCGCATGCGTACTGCACTATTCAAAAGTCTTGAGCTACCTTTGATTTCTTTATATTCTGCTATGAAAACAGGAAATAGGTGCAATGACTTATTGAAACATCAGCATACATATATGGAAATACTGCATATAAGGCACAGATAGTTACCATGCTAATAGGCCTGAATGTCAGTATTTGGTAAGGCCGCCTTTATTCTTTAGCACAGTCTGAACTCTCCTGTTAAACTTTCTTGTAATTTCTTTAAGGAATAGTTCTCCAGGCTTCCTAAAGGATATTCAAAGCTCTTCTCTGGATGTTGTCTGCCTTTTGTTCTGTTCTTTGTCAAGATGATCTCATACTACTTCAATAATGTTCAGGTCTGGGCTCTGGGGAGGCCAATCCATGACTGATAGTGTTCATCTATGTGTTATTCTGACAGGTATGCTTTTACTGCACTGGCAGTGTGTTTAGGATGTTTGTGATGCTGAATAATTAAGCTATTGGCCATCAGATGATTTCCAAATGATACTGGACCGTGGATCAAAATTTGATGATACTTTTCTGCTTTTATAGTCACATCGATATTTACAAGATCTCTAACACCACTGGCTGAAATGCAGCTCCAAACCATAACAGCCTTTACCGTGTTTTACAGATGGCCTCTCTCCTTCCTTGATTTGAACCAAAACTTTTCATAAGACAAACATTCTTCTGAAAATGGTCAGGTACAAGGACTGGACTGAAATTATGTGAAAAAGCAGCCAATGTCCAAAGAAACGCTGAAAGGACTTCAGAAAACCTGGAGAACTATATCTCGCTCCTCGGAAGCAAAATATATAAGAAATGACGGGTGGTTCAAAACGTTTGCACAGTACTGTACATACAAAATCAAAGATTAGGTCAGAACTATTCCCACAGTTTACTCACAGTATATTATAACATTGCTAGAACGCCTTTGGCTGTTTTGATCGAACGAACATTGACTGAAAACTCAAAGTCAGTGCTCTTTCCCTCTGTCCAGTAAGAATCTTTTATGTTACAACCTCAAGGAAAACTGAACTCATCATTTTTGGTGAAATAGCCCTTCCTTTTCTCACAATCTGTCTGACGAGTGCTCTAAGTCTATTTTCTGTAACAGCTACTAAACTTGCTGTCTTTGTGGACAGATGACTGATAGATGTACTTGGTGAATCAGAGACGGCTTCTTGCCAAACCTGATGAAAAAGACAGATGGAGCGTTTCATCTGATAGCAAAGCCAATGAAATCACTTTCATCCAGTGCAGTGCAAGAATTTGCACACTTCTGTGTGCTCCTGTGGTCGCATGAAGCCCAGACTACACACTACAAAACACACTTTGATTTCACAGCCTCTGCACATGGAGCAGCTTGACTGATGATGGGTGACTGCCTTTCAGAGATTTGTAGTAGTCATAAAATATACCCCTTTCACATGCTCGGTGTTTAGAGAACACAAAATTTGGTGTGAGGGGAAAAACACACAAACTGAAGGAAAAATGTCATTTTCAGTTTGTGAAACATATTTAGAACACCAAAAAAGAAATAAATAAAAAGAAATAAAAAAAGACAGAGAAGTACAGTATAAACAAATAGGTCTCAGACTGGTTTCTGAAAACATGTAGCTGGGGCAAATCTACCTACTATAGCACATTTGGAATTATTTATATATCGTCTGTGAAAGCAATTAAGTTAGGAGTTAACTCTGCTCTAGATGGTTTTCATCCTGCTCGGGGGCTACTCCACCAGTTGTATCTTTGGAAGATATTTAAGGGTGTGTGGGAGTTTACCCAAGCAGTCTAAAGGCATTGGACTGCTTTCTTTAAGGTGTCCTGTGAGGGGTGTTTCAGGAGTCTGTTGTAAGTTACGTAACTGCTGATTAATGGGAAGAAAAATACTACTGCTGAAGCCAGCATCTTAACATATTCCAGCCATGAAGATTACCCCTGCACATTTAAAAAATTATGCTCTGTGTCAATGTGACACAGACGTCTAGAGCAAGCATCCATATGTGAGGATTGGGAAGTGACCGTCGTCTAACTATTGTTTCAATCAGCGCATCACAAATACACAGTGCTAAAGGGCACTGTATGTACCTCTAAGTGACTTTCAGAAAACAGCATTATTTAACACCTGGGGAATAAGAATAAGCTTAAAATAGAACATTTTAGGCTTTACACACAGTAAGTTTTGTCCAGAGAGTAAAACTTGTTGAACGCGTAGCTTCACTGGTGCTGTAAAAAGGAAACCTGTACACAGCATCTCACTAACAAGGAAAAAAGTACAAGAAAATAACCGTCCATCATTGTAAAGACAGGACATCCATAAAAATGTGGTTAAAATGATGGTTCTATTCGTCAGTTTGCTCTTCTTTCCTTTTTGCACACACACACACACACACACACACACACACACACACACACACACACACACACACACACACACACAAAGTGCTGCACTTCACTTCCTTCAACACTGTCACCTAGCAACGCTCCTTGTGATAGAGCACTAGCTCGATTAGCCAGTCTTTTTCCTTCTCCTGTTCCACCTGCCTGCTCCACAACAACAAGGTGCAGCAGCAAATCAAAGGAAAGCATCTCGGATTTGACATCAGTCGTATGCAAACGAAATGCACCACGTCTGGGATCCAATGGAGGTATGCCTGAGGCCTCCTCCTATGGAGGTTTGTGCAGGATGTGCCTGAAGTGCAGGAGAAATTAGACATCCTGTGGCAGTGAAAACAGTGACTCCACTTGTGACATGAGACCTTACTGTACTTGTCATTTTGCTGAAACATGTCATTATCTTCCAGCTCAGGTAGGCTGCCTTTAATTCTGCCTTTGCCTTTTGGATCTTACTCTAACCTCGACACATCTAATTTCTTGGATAACAATCAGACTCATGCTATTAGACTAACATCAGGCTTTTGTTAAATACATGAATTTTCAGTTGTCAACAGAGTCCTGAAAAGAGGCAGCAGCACCTCTACAGAGAGTAAAATTAGCACCAAGTCAAGAGTCATGCTGTGCTCCTGCGTTCAGACTCCCAGAGCCTGTCTGACGGGTGCCACTTATAGCTCCCTAATCCCTGAGATTAGCCCGGAGTTACAGACTTTCAGCCACAGGGATTGACTCCACATGGCTCATTCTTTGACTGCGTGGCCTTTGATTAGTTTTAAGACCTTGTTTTGAATAAATCTAAGAACACAAGTAAGGAAAATGCAAAACATGTTTGCATGTTTTCACCTTAAATCCATAGCCTTTGGCTGCTTGTGGCATTAGCATTACACGTTGGAGTTCACGTAAGGATGTATGGTGCACCTGAGTGCGGCGGGTTGTTTCATGTCTCTCAGTTAACAGAACCTGCAGGCAAACTGACAAATGGTGAGGTTCATGGAGAGGTTGCATTCTGAGCAGCTGAATGCAGATGAGATTTTTCTCCTCTTATCTTTCTCCAACCAGAAAAAAGAGGGGGGAAAAGATCCGGGGCTTCCTGTATCTTATGATCAGTGCTGGTGGTGATTCTTTACATTCGTCTGCAATGCACTATGGTTCCTAAATTAAGTAATCACATTAGTTACTAATCAAATATTTATGTCAATTTTGTTACGCAAGTTCTTTAATTACCTGCATAATTTTTGCTTGTGCACTAATCACTTGACTTTGGTTCACGTGGCGGATTTGGATAAAAATAGCAGAGTCGTCTGTAGCTTCTCAGGGGTGGATATAACAAATAATCTTGTGGACATTTGTTTTCATATCTTAGTGAGGACAAACAATTGACATAATGCCTTCCCTAGCCACTTGCCCTAACCATCAGAAATGAATGCCTAACTCTAACCTAACCATAAACTAGTTGTAACCCTGACACAAAACCCACATTTTGAGTCTCAAAAATACCTTTAAACTCGTGGGGACGGGCATTTTGCCCCCACAAATATATTAGCATTCCAGTTTTTGGCATATTGAAAAATGGCACTTTATGTATGTTGATTGCACTTTATGTACACACACACACACACACACACACACACACACACACACACACACACACACACACACACACACACACACACACATAAAAGCACACAAAGCAATGAAAATTTGAGAATTTTTTTCCCTTTGTTTTCTTTTTAAGATGTTGGAGTGAAAACAGATGATAGCATTCACCTAGCTTACTACAAGGAGTGATTGTTGTTACCTCTGCCAGCTGTTTTCCTTTTCCACCCTTTATGCCTAGCTATGGTGCAGTGGTTAAAAATTTGCTTGGCAATTGCAAGCATGCTGGTTTGGTTCCAGCTGGAGGCACAAATCCCTTCTGGGGTTGCCTCAGGAAGGGAATCTGGCATAAAACTCTGCCAATGCAGAGCAAACATGCGGTGCTACCCAATGGAACGACCCCTTGTGGTAACAGAACAGCTGAGAGTAGCTTTTATGCCTAAACTAGCCTTCAGAGAATAAAAAAGTAAAATCCCTACAAAAACTGCAAATGCTGAAATTAAACATATAATTTCTCTTTTTTGCTAGCAAGGCAAGTTTATTTATATAGCACAATTCAACAACAAGGTGATTCAAAGTGCTTTACAGAGACATTAAAAAATCAAAAACAAATAAAAAGCATGATTTAAAATTGATTTAAAAAAACAGTAGATAAAATCTGTAGTTAAAATGTAAGTTTTGAAATTTAAGCTTAAAAGTGTGGATTTGATGCTTTATTCAAATGCAGCTAAGAATAGGTGAGTCTTCAACCTGCATTTAAATAAACTGAGTGTTTCAGCTGATAGCAGGCAAAGATCCTCAAAGATCAGCAGGTTTGATTTGTAGGGTAGTGCACACATGTATACTGAATGTAGGTCATCTGTTCTTCAGGTGGAACCACTTCAGTATGGAGTATGATATAACCTCTGCCTGGTAGTAAACACACACACTCCACCTCTCTTCATGGACATCATCCATTTTAAAAAGTGCATAAAATAGCTCAAATTAAACTGCAGAACAAAACAGCTCAAAATATAAAAACATATTTAAAAAAACTACTGATGTTTTTATTGTAACTTGTAAAACTGCACCTTGCAAATAGATAGAGACTGCTTAAAGCAGCAGATTCAGCAGCACACTGATATGAATATTTGAACTCTTATAGTATGGGCCTCCAACCTGTGGCTTTGGATCCATATGTGGCCCTTCCACCTGTCTCCAGTGGCCCCCTTTGGCTCTGATAAGAAAACTAGATTAAGAAAATGATCCTCTTAAATTCTCTAGACCTCCGTATCAGTGGCTAGCATGGATGCACATCTATACACGTCCTGTTTTAGTGTCCTTAGCTATGAACTGAAAATAAAAGTGTCATAAGAAACTTAACAGTGATGGTCAGATTTGTTTGCTTTAATCTCCGATGCTGCTGGTATACTTTACCTGTGGCTGGACTTCTGTCAGAATTAATTTGAAATGTGTCTTTTACTATTTTCCTATATTTCAGCAAATACTTTTATCTGTTTCTCAAACTTATTATCATTACTTATAATTTAATTCCTTAGCACAAGCATGGGAAGAACTCATAATGGCTCAACTCTGTTTTAAAGTGGGTCTATACGGTTTGTTTTTCTTTAAAATTGTTCTGTTTTGTTGATAATAAAACATAAGCAAACTAAACGCTTTTAGTTATTTTAGGTCTCGAATTTCATGAATGCAACAAAATCTTGGTAACACTGAAAAAGAAATGCAACGTCAGAGTACCAAATAATCACTATAACTAGTCTACTGCAGAGTAATTACATGTGGTGAAAGATTTTAACTATTTAAACCTGTTAGCAATGTTACTGTAGGTTAATTTATATGTAACAAGCCGTGTCCCTCCGTTAAGATAACATTAGAAAAAATTTATTTATTTATTTTTTATCTCAAAGCTGGGAAATTCTTTCGTTATAATAGGTAAAAAGTGAAGTTCAGCACAGCAAACATCTAACAAATAGCCTGCATAAGTCAACACTGTGGGGCTCTAGTTTCTCCCAATATACACAGCGTGTAAATTTAACACTACTTTAATGTAAATACTTTTATTTTTCCTTTAGTTGAAGAAGATTTACAAGATGGTAGTGAGGCCTGCTGCAAATGAAACCAGATATTTACATACACTTAAAAAAACACAAAAACATTTTCTTTACCCTCAAAGATGAAATCGAGTCTTGTTTTAGATCAATAAATATTAACGTATTTGTTGTATTTATGAAATGTCTGAATGAAGAAAGAGAAAATTGTTATGTATTTTTTTTATTACTTTCATCAAAGTCAGAAGTATACATATACTTCCTTTGTGTTTGGTTTGCCCTGAAACTGTTTCACTTGGTCAAACGTTTTTGGTATCCTTCCACAAGCTTTCTACAATAGCTTGCTGGAATCTCGTCCCACTCCTCTTGACAGAACTGGTGTAACTGGTACAGGTTTGTAGGCCTTCTTGCTCGCACTCGCCTTTTCAGTGCCACCCACAAATTTTCGATGGGATTGAGCTTTATGATGGCCACTCCAATACCTTGACTTTGTTGTCCTTAAGGCACTTTGTAACTAATTTGGAGGTAGTGCTTGGGGTCATTGTCCATTTGGAAGACCCAAGCTCTAAATTCCTGGCTGATGTCTTCAGATGTTGCTTTAATATGTCCACATAATTTTCTTTTCTCATGATGCCCTCTATTTTGTGAAGTGCACCAGTCCCTTCTGCAGCAAAACAGCCCCACAACATGATGCTGCCACCTCCATACTTCACAGTTGGGATGGTGTTTTGAGGCTTCGAAGCTTCCCCCTTTTTCATCATTACGGCCGAACAGTTCAATTTTGATTCGTCAGACCAGAGGACATGTCTCAAGAAATTAAGATTTTTGTCCCCATGTGCAGTTACAAACTGTAGTCTGGCTTTTTTAATGGTGGTTTTGAAGTAATGGCTTTTATCCTCCCAGAGTAACCGTTCAGCTTTTGGTATTACGGGACTTGTTTTGTTATGGATAGTGACACTGACGTATCAGTTTCAGCCAGCATCTTCACAAGGTCTTTTGCTGTTGTCCTGGGGGTGATTCGCACATTTCGCATCAAAGAAACATTCCTCTCTTGGACTCAGAATCCGTCTCCCTCCAGATGATTGGTTGTACGTTCCCATGCTTTTTATATATCTTAACAGATGAACGTTGGACCTTCAGGCATCTGGAAATTGCACCTAAAGATGAGCCACACTTGTGGACCTGTTTTCCCATGATGTCAAAGAAAGGCTCTGTGATTGGGGTATGCCTTTATATGCATCCACAGATGTGCCACCAACTCAAATGGACTCAATTAACCTATCAGGAACTTCTCAAGCTCAGAATGGAATCATCTGGAGTTTTCATTTTCTTTAAAGACACAATAAACTTAGTGTATGTATACTTCTGGCTTTAAAGAAAGTAAAAAATACATAACAATTTTCTCTCTTTTTATTTTGACGTTTCACAAATACAGGAAATATGTTAATATTTATTGATCTAAAACAAAAAAGTTTACTCTCATTCAATTGTTGATGGTAAAGAAAAAAATGTTTTTGTGTTTTTTTCTGAAGTGTATGTGAATATCTGGTTTGAGCTGTGTGTTGTTGTATGGTTTGGAGATGGAGGCACTGACAACAAGACAGGAGGCTGAGCTGAAGATGTGAAGATTTTCATTGGGATCAACCAGGATGGATAAAATTAGAAATGAGTGTATCAAAAGGACAGTAACTTCTTCAGTTTAAAAGTTAAAAGCTCTTGTTGTTGATATTAATGTGATTGTGTTGAAAGTAGTGCAGTGTCCTATTTTAGTGATGGTGTAAAAAGAAGAAAACGCCCATTTTTTTACTAGTATTGGACAACGAATGTTAAAGATGGAGGAGAAAAAAAGGAAGACCACAGAAGAAGTTTGTGGATGAAGGAGGACACGCACCTCTGTGGCGAGCCCTAAAGGGAACAGATGAAAGAAGGTTTCAGCTGTAAAGGACGTCCAGCTCAGCAGAAAAGCAAAGAGTAAAGTTGACTACATCCTGTTTAGGATCACCCATTTTTAATCTGATGTAGCTCTTTCAGAAAATTCTTCCTATCAGGAGGAGAAAATGAGCAGAGATCCAGCATGAATGGCTACAAGCATATGTTTAGTCTCTTGAAGCCACAGTAAATTTTCTAGACTGCTGATTGCAATTTGTAAGGGGCATGAAAAAATATTAATGTTACTGAATAAGCAGAATATTTTCCAATTACTTATTCAGATGCTCCACTGATGATTGTCATTTAGCTTAGCTATGCTGGGGAGTCTAAATTCATCTTCAAGTAAAACTAAAGGTTTATTACACTACGAGGGTTCTGGTGGCATCTTCGCATACACAACTGAACTAAAATTATTCAGCACCAAACCCTGACCTGTGGTAATTTTTCTATTTCAGCTCTCACGGTTTGTCATCCACAAGCAATCAGAATTGATTATATGACTTAACACAAATACCAGCACCAGCCAGTAAGCACAGAGTCATAGGTTATTGATCAGTAACCATGTTAGACCCGATACAGGGTGATGGCCGTCTCACAAGTGCACGTTTACCATAATCCAATTGCTTAAGCAAAAATTAGGCCTAAACTCATGTGAGGGACACCTCACGAGACCGTGCCGGTGACTGATGTGGATTCAAAAGCCATCTCTCTGCGCTTCAGATCGCTCCGAAAGAATAACCTTGCGACAGCTGTGCATGGGAGATTAAGAACCGGCTGCACCAATCAATTTTAATTAAAACTGTATCCATTGTGCTGGCACACATCACAGAGTGGAAATCCCGCCCGATGTAGATAAAGCGCTGCTCTGTGTCCCAGACTTATTAAGGCCAAATAATTGATTGCCCATTAATGTAAAAGGAGCAAGATCGCTTTGAGTAAATCATCTGGATAATTCAAAATTACACACAAGTGATCCTTTGAGTAAAAAGACCCACAGTCTAAGAAAGCATCTAGTGTGGTCATGCTCCTCTCTTCCCACGAAGGTGTCATTTTTTACACTGAAGATAACTTTTTTTTAAACCTGGCTGTATTTTGGAAAAAGGGAAGTGTCAGGTTCCAAACTTTACATCCATCCTTCACGAGACCATTACAACAGGTACAGCTGGATGAAAGCTCTCTAAGGGTGTTTTCAAACCTATAGTTTGCTTACTTTGGTCCAAAGCTACTTGTAAACTTGTAGCAAACTAACCACGTGAGAATGTTCATTCCGCTCATTGGCCAGATGTGTCTGGGGCGGGAACTACAAAAGTAAATACAGGAAGAAGGTTCTGTATTCTGGACCTGTGCTCATCTATAGTACACAGTAGTAGTATCAGGGTGGGATCATGTTCACACCATAAACAAACCGCTCTGGAGACTGAGACTCTTTGGAGGAGGTGGTCTTGGTGCGGTTGTTTTGGTCTGCAACCGAGTGCGATTACCATGTTCAAACCTGCACAGACGAACTGATTTAAACTGACCAATCTCCTTTTTCAGGCTAATTAGGACATGAATGAAACAACATCGAAAGCAAAAAAGTCAACACAAACTAAACTTCTACTGCGTGCATGTGTGCTTTTGTCTCAACTAAAGATAGCTGTCACCTTGAAAAGTGGTAAAATCTAGTGGTCATTCTATTCATAATGGACATTGTGGTTTTAAGAGCAGCATGGTGATTAGTACTGTTACCTCACAGCCAAAAAGGGCTTGGGTTCAGATCTGGGCTGAGGCATTTTTGAATTGCATAAGCAGTCTGGACAGTTTCACATTACCAGGTAACATGATGAATGTAAGTACCCAGCAAAAATTGTGTTAAATGATCGCTGTTTTATCATATTTAAGAAACAGTTCTAAAAGTTGTGCTGTTATCTGGTTGTCTGCTTCAGCTGTTTTGTGGATGTCATGGTTGTTAAGAAGAATTTTGGTACATTATGATTTCTCTATGAAAACAAAACAGAAACTTAAGCACCATAAAATGTGATCGAAGTCATGGCTTTGATAGCTAACCTGCCAACACAACATGGACTCTAAAAGCTTGTGTTAGAAGGGTCTGACTGGACCATCTCTGGTCTCTGAAAAATAAAGCCAGCATGTAAGTGGCTAAATCTTCACTTCCTCTGTGTGCTGCTCAAGACTGACTCCAACAGGTTACAAAGTCTAAAAGCTTACAGCAATGCAATAATGTAATGCAATACTGTACTAAATTCAGTAATTACACTAGCTGCAATTGTGTCATTACAAAAGGTCTTCATTTATCTGCGTGCCGCTTGGATAAAGTTTTTAAAGTTCATGTGTAGCAGGAGGAAAATAGCAGCGCAGTCTACAGCAGACATTACTTTTATTTTTAGTTCCCAGAAGGGCAAGAGAGAGAAGGTAAAGTGCAAACTGCATCCAAGACAGAAACAAATGCATTATACTGCTTCACAAGCACCTGCAGAGACAACATGCTAATGCAAAGCTACACAGCAAAATCTCCAGTGTTAAATTAACACTGGAGAGTGTCTATATGGGTCCACACCTCTGAGTGTTAAATACAACACTGTTGAGTGTTAAATTAACACTTTTGACAGTGTTATATGTTTAAAAGTAACCTAGTCAGTTTTGAAGATTAACAATGGCTAACACTGAGCAGTGCTGATTTTCTAACACTGGAAAATAACTCAAAATGTTAGAAATATTCCAGTGTTAGAAAATCAGCACTGCTCAGTGTTAGCCATTGTTAATCTTCAAAACTGACTAGGTTACTTTTAAACATATAACACTGTCAAAAGTGTTAATTTAACACTGGAGATTTTGCTGTGTAGTAAAGAACCCAGGATGATGTTAAATCTGAATGTTTGCTGACCCCAGCCCAGTACCCAAAGCCTGATCTTCAACAGGTAATGAAAGCAGTGATGGACAATCAGGTTTGAAGCCTTTGTTTCTACCATTTTATGTTTCTAATTTAAAATCACTGTGGTGATAGCTTTGAAGTCTCTTTGGCCTGGTTTTCAGCTTTATGGTTGTACCTAAAAACTAAGAGAAAATAATACGTATTTATTCTCATTAAGGTACAAATAGGGTAGAGCTGTGGAGACCTGGCTTGTCTGGTCTTGTTCTGTTAAAGCCAAATAAAGATCTGTTAGTCTGTTTAACTGACTGGCCTCCAAGTTGTCCGGCAAACCTCCACACCACATGCCCGCTGGACCTGCTAGCCGCTCCTTCCTCGCCAGACCACCTACAGCCTCATCTAGCATCGAACAGTCATTAGACTGAACCTCTTTACTGTATTTGTGTCTTTTGGAGCATTTATGTTGGATTTGTTTGGTTGCTCTGTCATCCAAGCAAATCCATGAAGCAAATCCATGAAGCAAATCCATGAAGTGTATCCATCATTATGTTCATTCATTCAAATTAGCACTAATTAGCCTGTATGGGTGTCTTTGCATTGTAGCTGTCAGTTTATGATTGCAGCTAACTGCGCTAACTAGCATTAGCTAATAAATTAGCACTCCATTCTTTCATCCATATCAGGTACAGTGCAACAACAGGCTGAAGAACAAAACCAGTAAGCCCATCTTTGATCATGACCTCAGTGTTTGAAAGTTTGGCTATGTATATTGGTTGTATCAACAGCAGAATATAAGGAAAGGTAAACGTTAAATACAGTTAATTCAGTGCAGGTGTGGAGGATGAGCACTTTTGACAGAGACCATTTCAAATCAGCTATAATTTGTTTAAACAACTGAGGTGTAATGAATGACTGATTCAGTATTTTTATGGTTTTGGTGTGCAACAGTGAATGCATCCACTGCTGCACACTGATATCATAAACCAAACACACCCACAGTCACAACCCTTCCCATAGCGTTCCAACAAAGGGTCATTTCTGTCTGAATCCACCTGCTAACAGCAGTATTTCAGGGATCTGGATCTCTCAGGTAGCTGTAATCTCACTGTGGACTGTATGTTTTAAATTGTCAGCTGGAAATTTAAATGCATTTTCAGCAAGAGGCACAATTTTCCTGAAATCCTGACTGCCTTTCTGCGGCACTCAAGTGCACTTACATGGAGACATAGTTAGACATGGTGGATGACAGGAAAGTGGCTACAATAGAGAATTAAATAAACATAGAATGTTTCCAGAAATGTCTGTAACAGGATCAAATATTTTAAATTTAAGTCTCCCGTTTTTTCAGAAATCTGTGTTTGATTATAACCAAGAATAACATATTTCACACCGCTCTTGTCCATCAGTAATTCTTGATATGAGGTTACAGGATTGCAAGCGCAACATTAATTTAGTGTCAGCAGTAAGCCTGCTTACAGTATGTCCGTCTGCAGCCATATCATAAATCATCTGTAATGCAAACAGTGAACTGATTATGTGCCATTTTTCATGTCACAGCACTGTTTCTCATCTGCCTGGATTATATTGCTTCTCCGTTCTGCCTGTGTGACAATGAGGCGCTGTGCCTTGCTTATCAGCACTGAACCACCATGACAGACTGGAGATGGGCTGCCCCAAAATGGTGGCATTTGCTTCCCAAAAGCACAAAAGGAGAAGTCATTTACACAGCAGGCTGCGGTATTTTCTGCAGACGCCTTTTCTCTAAAAGATTTTCTTTCCCTTGCAGCAGAAAACAATAGCCAAAATTATATGAAACTGTGCTTATCTGTGGGATATGTGTGTGTGTGTTTTTTGTTAAATGGTGAGGACTTGGAACCACTTTTGGACACCTCGGTGTGAAATAGGGCTTGACGACAGGTTGAAAAAGTCATCTTTCACCATCGAGGATTACAGCCACACCGCGTGTCTATAACAGGGTGCAGCTCAATAAATGAATGAGTGGCAAGCACATTTGTAAGCTTATTCCTAGTCTCCAGGGTCATTAATTACCTGAGGTGTATGGCTCCACTGCAGAATGCTGTTACAGCCATTCTGACATAATCCAGATTACATGTCAGTGGAGAGCGGAGATTACCGCACCATCACGAGTGATTTAGGAATTATCAGGCTGATGCAGGCCGAGCACTGCCTCTCCTCTTCTGAGGGGTTACTGGATGAAAATCCATGTGACTGTTTGAGAAAAGAATGAGAGCGTGACTTAAACCGAACTGAATAAATAAAAATAAAGGCAAAAAAATTGGATTTGTTTGCCTTTTCACTTTGTCGAAAGATCAGTCACTTGTTGAAATCCCTTCTTGTTGCATGATAATAGTTGGGAAATCTTAACTCTAATGTTTAGATTAGCATCTTTTTTTCTCATTGAGTTGGGGTGTGATTTAGTGCTTCATCACACAGTCTTTTAATACTGCATATGGATATTCCAGTCATTAGTAACAGTTTGGTCACATTTGCTCCTAAAGTTGTTAAGATGAGGCTCAAAAAAACTAAAGTAAAATCAGCTAATCACATTTCTTTGCTCACACTAACTGTCGCAGGCCTCGAGTAGTGTTACTATACTGTAAGTTTTCACACAAGCCACCTCCACAAATTGTACAGTTTCATAATAGTGCATCCTTGATCACCACAGAGATGCAATAGATGGACTAAAAGCACCTGCGTGAAACATCCTTGTGAGAAGAAGACACGTGAGAGAGGCTTTCACTGTTCCCCTTCTCCAGCACAAGTTTATTAAAGTGTTGGGAAAGCAGGCCTGGTGCTGGGGAGAGCCTCTGTGGCCTCCCTGCTTCCATTACATAATGTGGAAAGTGTCAGTTATATATGACAAACAACAAGTTAATGGTATCACTGTCTTGTTTTTGTTCCAACTATCTGAGAGGAGCTATAATCAGTGGATCACCTCTTCGGCCACCTGTTACCTCAGAGCCACAGGTATCTTGAGGTGAGGGAGTAGTAAGCATCACTCAGGCCCCCCTCCCCTGCAGTGGGAGTTGAGAGGCGCACATTAGAAGCACCTACACTCACCTGCTGTCTCTTTCAGTGCCTACACAGTCAAACACAGAGGTACAAAAACAAAACAAAACAACTGGAAGCATTCACACACACACACACACACACACACACACACACACACACACACACACACTGATGCATTAGTAGTACCAGTCAAACTTTGCACGGCAAATACATCTGCAATTGGACGAGACATCTAATCTACAACTGCACACTGACTGAAACGCACACTGATTACAAGTGGTTAATCCTTTTTTCTTAAGCTATAACACTCGGAGGTTATGTCAGAGTCGCTGTCCATGGTATCTGTCAACAAGGAAAGCACATTTACAAAAAAAGACACCGCGAACAAGGAAGGAGCACATGGGTCTGCACTAATCCCATCTAACAGTAAGGCTGAACTCATCCCCCCGTATCGTGCGAGTTGCGGCGGGTTACTCACTCTTGGTGATCTTCTGTAGCCCGAGCACATCCTCGGGCGTTATTACGGTGTGTTTGCGCAATTCTTCTTCGGTTGTAACCGGGATGCCCATGTCTGATGAGTTGCAGCCTTGCTGCACTTTCATGTCCGGCAGGAGAGGGTTGTTCGGAACGCGACCTGGCAGGAACTGAGGCTTTCTGATGTTCTCGGCGTCGTCGCCGCAGGAGCCGATTTACTTGCGCCTTTAGTTACGCGATGGCTAATACGCCGTACAGCAAATAGGCTCTACTCTGTTACAAGAATAACTCATTCTCCGAGCCTCCTCCCCTTCTCGATCCGGTAAAAGATAAAAATCAGCCCTCGGCTCCCTCCCTCCTTCCCTCCTCCTCCAAGCCTCATCGGCTCTCTCGCAGCTATTTAATCCAAATCCTGCGGCTTTAAAGCGACCGGCGATGCGTGGCTGTCCGTCTGCGCGCCTCGTCATGCGCTGCCGGTGCGTGCGCGGTTGGCTTTTTGCTCAATAACAGTTTCGCACCTCCGAGATGAGCTCTGGCACCTCCCGCGTGGAAGTTAGTGGGGGTCAGGAATAACCGCTGGAAATCGTATTGTGGATGGTGCGTTCACTGCACTGCTGTGTGGAAAGAGACAGAGGTGCTAAAGTGCACGGCGGAGCTCGAATGTGCAAGCTACACAACGCAAGGCTGTCTGTTTTTGTTTTGTTTTTTAGGGCAGTTATTTAGCCTCCGAAATATAATCGGTGCTGAGGCTTGGAACTGCACAGCTGAAGAGAGTCATCAAGATAGAAATGCAGAGCGACCGGCAAACCAAACAATGTCACGGTATAGTCACAGAACTATTTAGACCATATGGTCTAGATTGTGCTTTGACACTGTCTGCTTTGAAGATCCACGTGTTCACATCTGTCTGAAGCTTGTGTGTCAGCAGGTAGGGTCCAGTGAATGTGTTGAGAGTGAACCAGAAACAAAAAACTTGAGTTCCAGGCTGGAAAATCAAAAGAGCGAGCTGAATGACAAAGAAAGGCACTTCAGACTGCTGTTTCATAGCCAGTCTGAGCAGCATCGAACATCAGCAACATCTGAAGAAAAAAACAACAACAAGAGGGAAAAGAAAGTAGGCCCAGTGAGACTTGCTTTCAGGTACAGTTCTTTTATTTTTCCATTGGAAAGTTGCTTTCCAGATGCCAGCATCCCTGAGAACATTTAAAATGCAAACCTTCTGGACAGCCCCATCAGTGAGGTGAAACAGGCCAGCCAAAAGATATTCACATCAGCAAACCCACAGCTCTGCACTGCTCTTTTTTCTTCTTCTTCCTTTTAAGTCTATTTTAATGATTAACCAGCATTGCCGTCCAGGCTCTGAGTCTGTTGCTTTGCGATGAGGATATGGTGCCTCCCTCTGCCTGGAGAAATAACTGCAGGCCATGTGTTGGGTTGAGAGCTGTCCATGGTAGTACTTTGTAAGCAGATATGATATGTGTACCTTTATTCTAGACTAGACTATGGATCCCAGGAGAAGGAGAGCTCCGTGATGAACAGGCTTAGTGACATCATTTCAGCTTGAAATACATCATCGAGTAAATAAAAATAAAATCAAAGAGTTGCAGGTATGATTGGAAAAATAGCATTGAAACAAACTAATAAACACAAACCATTAAATCCACTAATCCCCTTTAATCCCCTGTTCAGATAAATCATATAATCTTTCCATGAGGTCTGTAGACAGAGAGCTTTGCTACGTTTTTTTTTTTTTAAACCTGTGTTACAGTTACTCTGAGAGTCTGTGACAATAAGAAATTTTCATCCCATTCAGAATCGTTCACCCCGCCACATACTTCCAAATCCTACCAGGAAACAATATTAAAATGCTGTTAGCTGGTGTGGCCATGTGGCTGCTGAAGGATCTCCAGGGGATGTTTTTAGCAGCATGACTTCACCCTTGCTATTCCCTCCTTTTTAGTCAACTGGACTCCTCTATGCGGTCATTTCGAAGCAGCCCCTGCGGTGCGTCTGCATGTCTCTCACGCGGCGGATGGACTGGATCTGGGAGTGGTGGGCTCCCCACTCATTCCAGTGCTTGAAAGGACCCATTTCAAGCATATATTGGTAGCCACGGTAGCCAGGGTACTGGTAACCCACCCAGCTATGTGAAGAAGACAGAAACAGAGGTTAACTACAATGCTTTAGCTTTCAGTTTTCAGCTACGTTGCTATACAAATGACAAAGGTATTTTCTGTATAAGACAACACCTCCCAGTGCTTCGTATTTTACATCTGTTTTCATATTTATTTGTTCTGTCTTTTCTTATTGCACTGTGGATTTCCATGTTGTAATTTTAAGTATTTGATGGGCTATACAGGTGTACACTGTCTGATGGTGTGTTATATTTCTTGGTTATTATTTTTGTCCGATCTGTGAGACTACAGATGAAAAGGAGCCTTTTGACTAATTCTGGAATCTTTGAATCTGAAGAGCCCAAATACACTAAAGCTATAAATCATCCATATTATCTGACAGAGGCATTTTGGATTCCGGCCTTCAGTGAGGTCATCAAGTCTACCAGTTATGGCCCAATCCCCCTCCAGTCAGGGTGAACAGTACCCCTCGATCACCCCAAAAAACATGCCCTAAACAGAGAGCTCAAACCAAGTGGGGAGTTGCCACTGAGCCTGAGTCGAATTAGCCAAAAAAGATAACTAGAAATGGCTTACGTTCCACCGGTGACCTGAATGCTGGCAACACGATCCTGGAAGCCGTAAGACCACAAACTTGGAACATCCTCGTCGCACACTTCCATCTTACGACCCTCAAAATTTGCACATTCATACAGGCAGATCTTGTGGTCCTGCGGGTCCTGTTGGAGAAATACATTGTTTGTCGCAGATTGTGTAAATGTTCATATTTCTATTCTAGATTAACAAACAAAACAAAACAAAACAAAAACAAACAAAAAAAAAACATAACCAAAGCATTATTATGATTACTGAGGATAAATGATGTATGCATAAATACACAATGGTTGTGTAATATAAATGTTTTAGAAGATAAAATCAAATCCTTGAAAAACAACAGTGAATACTTTTTGTTGTTTGGGGGTTTTTTATAGTTGAAAATGAAACAGCTGCAAAAAAAAGACATCTAATGAATCCTTTCATCCAAAAATGGAAGAAGACTATAAATACACGTGTGAACCCCTCCCCTCACACAAAAAAAAATAAATTCCTTTGAGCCAGCAAAAGACAAAAGAAAGAATAGATGGACACGAGCTGCAACGTGAGGCGGACACCAGAGACTAAACCAAAAATTGACAGGCTGAAAAATGTCCACCACAACTTACCATCCGGAGAGGTCTGATTGACATGATGCGGTCGCACCTGTAGCTGTTGGACCAGGTGTCCCAGCGGGGGTACTCTCCTTTCTCCAGTATGAACATCTCACCGGTCATGTTCTGCTGCTCATACCCGACCCAGCTGGAGAGGCGGACAAACAGATAAGGAAAAGGGGCAACCTAAAGTGTGCTGTCACTCACAGTGTGTCTAACACGGGGTCAGTGACTTACGGTCCGATCTCTACCCGGATGGAGCCGATTCTCTCCATGCCCTTCTCGCACAGGTTACGGGACTCTCCAAACAGGTCCATTCTACGTCCCTGGAAGTTCTCGTATTCATAGAGGTATATCTGGAAAGCAAAAACACACTGAAAGCATTAGTTTCTCAAGTACAGTACTTTAGATACATAATTACTTGTTTTCATGTTTTTTTTAGGGCTCTTGGTGTTAAAAAGAAAACCGTAGTAGTACCTTGTGATTGCGCAGCCCAATGGCAGAGTGGCTGCCTATGCTGCCTTGAGCACCTGAGTGAGACATGATCAGCTCTAGAGGGAAGAAGCATGAAGTCAGTCAGCTGTTTTTAGAGATCCTGAAGAGGATAATTACTTCCACTCGACTGCTGGAACATGGCATAAACTCCAGCACGGCAATTAAATTAAAATAGTGGTCATTTAAAATCAAAGATTACTATTCTTTTCTTTTTCTAAAGATTCGCTGGATAGATCCTTGATGCTTATTCATTTAAAAGTAGGTTTTTCTCAGAGTTATCCAATGGCTGTTTTCAGATATAGCTTGTTTTACTTTTGCAGTCTATAAAACGAGTCAACACAAAGCAAACTGAAACACATAATTTGAAGTCAGTTTTTCTTCTGGCACATCCAGCAGTGACATCACAGTTGGGATCAAGGTGAGAACTTCAGCCACACCAGTTCAACAACAAAAACAGGGTTTAAGTAGAGTCAAGCTGCTCATTAAGGATAAAAAAAAAATCCGTTCTGAAAATGATTGAGCTCATTATAAAATAAAAAAATAAACTATGGGTGTCTTTATATTCAAGCATTTTGGACACATCGTTATTATGTGAACATAAATCTAAGGCTGATCAGTTTTTAATGCTTAACTTAGTTATAATAACTCACTTTATCAGATTTTGACCTTAAAGTTGTATTTACTGTGTAAATATTCCAGGACTGCAAGAACATTCAATGATCATCCATAAATCTGTCAATAGTGGCCTGAGCGGCTTTTTAAGGACAAAAGCACTGGGCGCAGTCTCTTATCTTTCTCATTCATGTTAACTTCAGGGTGACAAATGAACACGTAAACTGCATTCTGTGTCAATATTCCTCCTGTTCAGGCCAGAGTTAAGGTTTAAGAGAAGAGGCAGTCCCTAGTTGGTTCTTTGAGTCCAAGGTGTCAGTAGACAGGAAAACAAACACAACATTTCCAAATAACGAGTCTAGCAGTTCTTTAAAAGTTAGAAAGAGGAAAAACTTACAGTTACAATTGAAGGAATGGCCGACCTTTAGAGAAAGTGATGGACGCCGACCTTATGAGAGGGGATATATATATACATTCACATCCAAACCAAGTCTACAGAGGCAGGATTCCGGCTTCTCATTGGCTGTGAGCTGGCTCACAATGTGGGGTCAAAGGGCACGCTGCTAATCCGTGGACAAGTCATGATGACTCAGCTGCTCCTTTTGTTGTCCTGGACCATTGTGGGGGACCAGGGACAGTCACTGCCATCAGCAGAAAGTCTGCACACACACACACACACACACACACACGTAGGTGTTTGTCCTGTGTGTGTGAAGCTGTCACTTCTCTTCATGACTTTCTTTTAAAAAGCTTTTTCTTTTCCTCATGTTTTTTCTTTTCTGTCTTTCATTTCATTTTCACTTCTTGCTCTGTGATATATATTTTTTTGGCTTTCACTTTCATTTTTTCTCTTTTTTTTGATGCTTCGTGCATGCAGTCTAAGCTTTTGAGCCCCACGTCTCTAATATGCTGACTGCAGTAGCTTTTGTATAGGCAGGCAAACGGACACTCTTTGGAACATTTGGGTGGTCGACAGGCTATAGTCATGCAGATAGACATGCATCCATGATTGTATCATACAGACGCTTTATTTTCTACATGCACAGCAGCAGACTTGCAGAGTGGCAGCTTCTTGACATGACTTGTGAAATGACCAAAAGACCAGAAACATTAAATGTATTTTTGTTTGCTATATTAAAATAAAAACACGGTGTCATTTTCTTTTACAGTCATGGTAAAAGCAAGTGCACTCTCTCTTTCAATTTTAAGGTTTTATGTATCTGGACACAATGAAAACATAATTCTAGTCCTTAGCAGTGTCACGGCGAATGGGATGAGCCGTGTGGAGAAAATAAAGGAGGATCCAAGCACAGGCACTTGTGGAGGTGCGAAGGAGGTTTGTTGTAAAAATAAAACACAAGGTGAAAAATGGCAGAACGGAACTAAAGATAACCTAAAGTGTAAGAAACTAAAGTATCAAACATGAACACAAACATGACAAAGGGTGAGCAGAGGCATATCAAGGTGGACAGCAGGGTGAACACACGGTGGATACACAGACAGACCAGCAACTGGTACACGAGTAGACACAACTTAAATACACGCAGAAGAACACAGGGAGATTACAAACAGGTGGGGAACACAGCTGGGAGTAATTGACAAGACGAGACAGGGGAAGCAAAACTGAATACACTGACATCAGACATGAACCTTCAAAGTGGAACATGGAAACATACACTGACAAAACTCAGACCTGATACTGGCTGTTTTCTCAGGCTTATATTATATTATATTATTTTTGTGTGTGTATGTGATGTGTTGGTTGTCTGTTTGTTTGTATGGACATACTGCAAATCAATTTCGCTGTAGTGAACAACTACAGCAAGTGTGAGCAACTCTATAAAAGTGGGACTTTTAGCAGTTTGGTGGTCTGTAGTATTCAGGTGTGTGCTAACACAATGCCAAGGAGGAAATACATCAACAATGATCTTAAAGCAATTGTTGCTGCCCATAAATGTGAAATTAAGGCTATTTTCAAAGAATTAGAAATGAGTCATTCTGCAGTAAGGAAAAAAAGAAGGAAAGAAAAACGACTCAAATGAAGAAAACATTCAAGATTGTTGCAAATCTCCCAAGAAATAGACGTCCTGCCAAATTTGCACTAGACTGTGCAATGCTCAGAGTAACTGTGAAAAATCCACGAGTTAAATCTCAGACACTAAAGGCCTCAGTTAGCATGTTAAATGTTAAAGTTCATGACAGTACTATCAGAAAAGGACTGAACCAGTATGGCTACCAGGAGAAAACAAACCACAAAACCTCTGGATCAATTTCCTTTCAACAGAGACCAAAATGAAGAAGTTTGGCCGTAATGCTCAGCACCATGTTTGGAGACAATCCCCCACACCTTATCAGCACAAACACTTCATACCAACTGTCCAGCACTGTGGTGGATGAGCGATGATTTGGGGTTGTTTTGCCCTCACAGGACCTGAGCATCTTGCAGTCACTGAGTCAACCATGAACTCATCTGTATATCAAAGTGATCTAGAGTCAAATGTGAGACAGATAAAACTTCTCTGAAGCTTGGTCATTCAACAGGACAGTGATCCCAAGCCTTTTCTGTATTGGTGACATATTTCTTTCCATTTAGTTTGGGTTACACTGATTTCAACACTGTACTTGTATCTTTTTGACATTTGAGAAAGTAATTTCACAATGGTTTACCTCTTCAGCCTTGAATGTTAGATCAGCACAACAGCTTCACTTAAAATAAAAAGAATTCACAGTGTCCATGTTTAATCAAGTGGTTAATTATTCAAATGCTAAACCAAAAGTTTCTTAGATAAAACTCCAACAGGTTTTCTGCTTCAAAGCATTAGTTTTTCCTCACTGACCCACAATATGCAGGATGTGAAGCTTTAATCTTCACAAAAAGAGTGTAATTGATGCCGCCTGTATGAATATCTTTGCAGGAAATTAAGTCAGAAATTATTATTTATTTTTTCTGCCTTAAAGACAAAATTATATTAGCGTGCATAATAATAACATGTGAAATGCCACCTATTCACAGACAGCCTTTGACTTTTTAGTGCAAAGCAATTTTTGGCTCCTTTTCATTATCATTATTATTATTATTATTATTATTATTATTATTATTATTATTATTAACAGTAGTAATAGCAATATGCAAGGAGAAGATGAGTGTACACTGGAAGGTCAGCTGTTCCCGTGTAAATGGTTTTCTCTCTGTGTGTCCTTTGTAAGCTCTGCATGCATGTGTGAGTGCATGAATGAAGCCATTGCATGTCTGTCTCTGTCCATGACAGTCTGCCTGCATGACTGAGCATGTGTGCACATTGATTTGAGAGGGGAGAGGTGAAAGGATCGGAGACGTGGGGTCAGTAGAAGCGGACATGATGTACAAATCTGAGACAGAGCACACCGCATTCTGGAAAGCCCTTGTGAGTAAACAAGAGACAAGTTATCTTTTGTATTAGACAATTTTTTATGTCCCCCTAGATTTTGAAAAACCTTTAATGATGAAAAGTCTAAGCTTGCCTATCTTTTTTCAATTTTTTTGCTTTCTAACTTAATTCTACTTGTGGTGCTTTTCCTATTTGCAGGGCAGTCTCTGCCAGGACTGTGAACATCTGTTATCTGTTATCAGACTAGGCCGTGCCAGGACTTGGTCCGGCCCACCGGTCATGGACCATTTAGAACTTGTGCTTATCTGCACTGGGCACCGTGCCCTCCATCCAGTCCTACTGCAGCTAAAGCCCAGCAGCTCAGCGCCGAACAATGCACGGAGCAGCAATGTGCTGACTCCTGCCCCGACCCACAGGCCCAGCTGCTTTTCAGCACCAACATGTATAAATAGGTCCGTTTACTCTGAGGTCAGGACATCGTTTTTGTGGAGCCCCCTGTGAGCACTGAACAGCTATTCTTTGGGGCCGGTCAGGTAAGCCCTCTATCTCAGTCCATTCAGCCTATACAACCTTGTGCAGACTATTGTCACTTACATTTTTGCATTTTTTTTTTCCTCTTTGTGGATTTCGCTGAGTCACATGAATGTAAAGACAGAGAGCAGACATGCATATGCAAAGGTGTACTGACGACACACAGGGAGGACATGTATGCACTGTGTCTACATCTGAACGTGGTTTCATCAAGTGTGGAGAATTTCCCATAGTCAGCTGTTTCAAGCCCAAACATGTATGACAAAGGCAGTATTGTTATATATGTCAAAAACATTCTAATTAATGAACTTTGTAAATTTTGTTATAAAATTTGGTCAAATTCAAAAAAAGACACACCAACATGACACATAAAATGATGACAGTCTGTAAGATCCTCTTATATTTTGCATAAAAACTGCAGAAATGCTCGTTATTGTTTTAAGTGGTGTGAATGATAAGCTGTATGTTTAATAAATGCAACACTCCCTTCTCTTCATTCTGAAGGTATATCAAGTCGGAAACACAAAGTAGCATGGCTCTAAACAACCCTAACCCACTGGGACCATGGAAAGTGAGTCTGACGCCCTTGTCATGGATCAACAACAAAAGCAGATAATGCTTTTAAATATCAAGCCTGGCCTGATAAATGTGTGACGTGTGCATCTGTGCACACATCAGTGTGTGCGTGCAACATGTGCATGCTACATGTATGCATTTGTGTCCGCTCCAGATCACAGTTTATGACCAGGAGAACTTCCAGGGGAAGCGTCTGGAGTTTACCTCAGCCTGCCAGAACATCATGGAGTGTGGCGTTGACAACATTCGATCCTTGAAGGTGGAGTGTGGCGCGTAAGTCACCCACAGAGAAAAGAAAATCTCGAAACCAGAGTGTGACCTAAAACACATTTATCATTTATCAGAAAGATACTGAAAGATCTGTTAGTATTTAAACTCAAAACATAACATCTGAAATTACTTATAGCCCTCACTTATAACTATTTAAAGTTCACTATAAGCTTTTTTAAAATATACAAAACATTTGCCTGATGTCTTCTAATTGGTCTGTGTTCCTGTGATCCAGCGATGCATTCATGTGTCTCTCTGTTTGTTCGTGGCAGCTGGGCAGGATATGAGCACTCCAGCTTCTGTGGCCAGCAGTTTGTTTTGGAGAGGGGAGAGTACCCTTACTGGGAGTCATGGAGCGGCAGCAACGCCTACCACATTGAGAGGATGATGTCTTTCCGCCCCATCTGCTCTGCTGTGAGTTTCTGTCCTAAATCAGCAGCTTCTGCTTTTTCTCCATCTATACAAAATGTAAAAAAAAAAAAAGTATTTGTCTCATGAAATGGTCTCATGTGTGTGTAAAGCTCGATAGAGTGACTAATAAAGGCGCTGAGTGCAGCCTAAAATAGAATGGAGTGCACTTGCAACTTGTAAATTATTAGATTTTGGGCCCAATTCACACAATTTTAATGATTATTATGCAACTCTTTTGTGCCTGGAAGGTTGCTACCTCATTACTACACCTATCACCAACATCATGTGTTCTTTTGCCTGTTTTCTCTGGCTGACTCATGCTCGCACAGAATCACAAGGAGTCCAAGATGGTGCTATTTGAGAAGGAGAACTTCATGGGGCGCCAGTGGGAGATAAACGATGACTATCCTTCCCTGCAGGCTATGGGCTGGGGCAACAACGAGATCGGATCTATGCAAGTTCAGAGCGGCGCGTAAGTCTCGACATCGGAACTCGTATTACTCTTTACAGGCTTCACACATGTTAAAATTGGAACAAGTGAAGAAAACTGTAGCTGATAGTGGCTTCCAGGCTTATCCACTGGCATACAACTGTTGTCTTTTCCTCCTGTAGCTTCACGTATATTTTTCTAAATGCATTTCATTTCACTTGCTGTCTAAACCACAAATTCCCCTCTCCTCCTCCTCCACCACCAGCTGGGTGTGCTACCAGTTTCCAGGTTACCGTGGTTACCAGTACATCATGGAGTGTGACCATCACGGTGGCGAGTACAAACATTACAGAGAGTGGGGCTCCCACGCTCAGTCCTTCCAGGTGCAGTCGCTGCGTCGAATCCAGCAATGAGACCCCGCGGCCTCCTCTCCCAGCCTCTCGCTCTTTACCTCCTCCAGATCTTCCCTCCTGCTCCTCCTCTTCCACCCTTAACCCAATCATTCCAGCACCTTCTGGTGCTTTATCATCGAGATGTTTACGACACTTTTCTTGTCTGTTGCCAAATGAAAATAAAGAGAAAACATGAGAAGAATAAAAGAAAGTTAAAAACAGGCCACTGTAGAGAAGCTCCTGACTGATGCCCCGCTGAGGAAAGAAAAGGAGGACGCTAAAAACAGGCCTCAAGGCAGCAGCAGGGTGGTGATGTCACTCAGAGTCATTGCTCCTCATATTTGTGGATAACTGTGGTGCTGCCAGTGTTCAATAAAGACAGAAGAAGGCAACTTAAATAAAGAGTCTGCTGCTAACCTCTGGTGTGCTCAGTTGTGATTTATTTTAAAACAGCGAGCTTTGCTTTAGGCTTCTCTGTTTAACTGTGACTATTTGCAGTGAAAAGAAGCTGGGAGCACATAAGGGATAGTAGGTATATTGGTAGTCATGTTTTGTTTTACGCCTTAATAGAAGCAAAATTGACTTATACTTACATAACACCTTTCTACTCCATTTGAGCACTCACAAGTGCTTTCTAGTACAAGTCACCCAATCACATACCCTGGTACCCTGGTTCTTCCATATCTTACATATTGTGTGGAAGTGTGGGGAAACACATATAAAAATACAACTAATCCATTAGTCACAGTACAGAAACGAGAACTGCGTATTATTCACAAGGCTGGTTATCTAGATCATACTCACAAACTCTTCCTTCAGGCAAAGTTACTTAAATTCCAGGATCTGGTTAATTACAATACATCTATAATCTTATACAAAGCCTTTAATAAACTTCTACCTACAAATTTACAAATTATATTTGAAATTCGAGAAAGGGTTTATAATGTGAGAGGCTTCGGAGAATTCAAATTACCCAGAACTCGAACAACCTGTAAAGGTTTTTGTGTGTCTGTATGTGGTGTGAAAATCTGGAACAGTCTGAGTTTACAACTGAAACAATGCAAAAATATTCATAGATTTAAATTCCTCTACAAACAGTTGGTCTGGTCACAGTATACTCAATGATGGTTTTGTTGTGCTCTGTAATGTCTGTTCTCTTAACATTGCTGGTATGGATTAAAAAAAAAAAAAGTGTGTGCGTATGATTGTACATATATGTACATGTGTGTGTAGATATATATGTATGTATGTATATGTATGTGTGTTTGTCACTATGTAATTATTATTGCCTGTTACCTGTGGTAACGCAATTTATAATTAATATATATTCTGTATTCAGTTATGAAGGTTCTATTTGTTGTTTGCGAGCTGCCGTTGAGATGCTTGCATGTGCCCGGGGCTGTTGATGGTTTGTTTGGTTGCAACGATGGGCGTAGCTGCGGGAAGCTTATTGTTTTTTGTTGATGAGTGAGTATAGGGGTGGGATTTAATAAGTTTTCTTCGTCCCACTCCTTTTCAGGTAATTTTTGTTTTTGTTTTGTGCACTTTATGTTCAATATATGTATTCTTGTTGTGCCTGAAATGAACAAATAAATGAATGAATGAATGAATGAATGAATGAACATGCACTCACACTCGGATCAGGGGCAACTCAAGGTTTAGTATTTTGCCTAAGGAGTGTCATTAGCCAGTACTAAAGCTGGTTAATTATTGGAAAGCACGAGCATCTTCTTGAATCTTTTAATGTGGAAATGAGACTAATTACTTAGAAAAATAAATTCAGCTTTTAAAATCAGGACACATTGGGACTTCCTTATAATGACTAACAGCAGGAAGCAACAGCACAGATAAGTAAACCACACATTGAAATTCTTAGATCCCTTATGCTAAACCTATTAGATCTAGTTTAGTTTGCCGCTGCAGCTTTAACCTCTGCAGTTATAGTTTAGCCAGAGCTGTCTGAAGTTAAACACCTCGGGGGTTTCAAAAACTTTGACAACTTGCTACCAGCTCAGGGAAAACAAAGCACTTTGAAAGCATTTTGAAGTGTCCTCAGAACCTTTGAAAGGTGAAAAATACATGTATTGAAAGATTTCCAGGCTGCATGTACATCCTAGCCTGGAAAATGTGAGGAGAGTTTGTGTTTTTGAAATCTGAAGGCTCTGAGAGATGCTTTGGATTGCAATTTTCCAGAATTTGCTAATATTGGTAGCATCCATTCTTTCCCATTAGTGGTGGTCATACAACCCCACAGGAGGATATTCCTACCCCCCCATGCTTAACAGCTGACAAATTGGGATAATTTTGTTCTCCAGACACTAAAGCGTTGATTTCTATGCTCTAAACATTGGTTTTGTGAAGAGATTGCAGATAAAGTGTTCATATGGACAACAGACCTCCCTTTCTTTTAGCAGTTCCTTCTTGTCTAGTCGAGGCCCATAATGGCCACATAATAAATTAAAAACCATATGTAATAATATAAAAATAAAAAAGACAATTCAATGTATGAAATAATATACTTAAGAGATCAAAATACCATATGAATTTAAAATGCTTTAAAACTGTACAAAATAGACGGTATTCTGTTTTATATCAGTCCCCCATTCCAGTAAAATTAACCCTTTTAAAGCCAAATGTAGTATATTTGATGAGTTGTTGAGTGCTTTTGGGACTTATACAGAATTTTCTTCTACATTTTTAGCATTTTTATTTTAATAAATGACCAAAAAAGACGGATGTACCAAGTACGATACAAATTAAAGCTAATATATATAAATTGTTATTCAATATTTTTTTTAATGGCCAGGTTCAATAAACACCGTTTTCAACAAATAGATTTTTCTGGCAATTATTTCGGGCTTTAAAGGATCAAAGGCGGAACTACTCCGGCCCACCTTAAAATCTGACGTCACCACGAAGCTCCGACCCTGTGAGGTGAACGGAAGTAGATGGAAACAGGCAGGCCAGAACAACTGTGGCAGCGGAAAGACGTCCGTCCGTGCGGAGCCAAATACCAAAATATCTGAGTGTAGTGTTTGTTGTTCAGTTAGCAGTTCCGGATGGTGTAGAAGTAGAAGACAGGTCAACATGGTGGCTAACTGGGAACATGTCTCGATGACGCTGAAACTACGGGTGTCACTTTTCGCCTTTCTTTTCCTTTTTGTCGTGTCTCTTGGCGACGACAGACTGCTCGGCACAAGAAGCGCCCGAGCCTCTACGGAGGAAGCGGTAGAAACTTACGACATATACTACAATTATAATGAACTAACAAAACGTTTACAGTCGTTAGCCCAGAAATACCCTCACATAGCTAACCTGTCGACTGTAGGGCAGTCCGTGGAGGGCAGGCAGCTGTGGGTGATGCGGATCACCAGGGACCCCGACAGGAAGTCACTGGGGAAACCTAAATTTAAATACGTTGGGAACATGCACGGCGACGAAACCGTATCCAGACAGGTGCTGGTTTACCTAGTGGAGTACCTGCTAACCAAATACGGGGAGGAAGAGCGCATCACTGAACTGGTGAACAGCACGGATATTTACATCATGCCCAGCATGAATCCCGACGGCTTTGAGAAGTCCACAGAGGGGGACTGCAGTGGTGATCACGGCGGTCGAAATAACGCCAA
The DNA here is from genome assembly GCF_965226115.1 of Aulonocara stuartgranti. Classification (NCBI taxonomy): domain Eukaryota; kingdom Metazoa; phylum Chordata; class Actinopteri; order Cichliformes; family Cichlidae; genus Aulonocara; species Aulonocara stuartgranti. The sequence goes on from NC_138950.1 coordinate 20,336,386, forward strand.
AAATAAGGACCTAAACAGAAGCTTTCCTGACCAGTTCGACAAAGCCACCGTGGATCCAGCTAATATCCCCGAGGTGATGGCAGTGATGAGATGGATCCAGGAGAAAAAGTCAGTATTTTTGGCGTTATTTGTTTTAAACACGCAGATACCAGATGTTTTTGTCCAGCTATTTGAGGTTTTGACTCGTGTGGCTTTGATACTTTAGCTAATCTGTTTCCAGTTATTGTCTAGCTAGTTGTGGAGATCAAAGAGCAACTCCATCATTCACAAGGAAGTGCAAGGTTCACAGAGTAAAAGTTGTCACACTAGCTTCACAGCTCTTTGCAAAGGGGGGATGCACCTCAGGTCATCCTACATTATAGGCATTTCTCTCATCATCACTTTTTTATACAGAAAGGTTCACAGTTTCATCCTAATTTAATGTACATGTCCATATGTTGAGCCTTTCTAGCGTTAAAGCTGGGGTTGGTTAAAGTCCTTATTCTTTATAGTTGTTCATGATATTCAGCCAAGAATAATTTGATGTGTCAGCAGTCAAACATGATCAAGTCAATTGTTCATAACTCAGGCTGACAGTCTTTTTAGTGTTAGATTCTTTCTTTACTTCATGGCAAGTAGAGACATGAATGTTATGGTAACAAAGAGTTTGGAGCACTGTGAATTTTATGCTTTAAAGCTAGTGATATAAATCTGTCTTTATCTCCTTAGATTTGTGCTGTCAGGGAACCTGCATGGTGGCACTGTGGTTGCCAGTTACCCTTTTGATGACTCAGCCTCCCACGATCAAGAAGGTCACTACAGCCCGTCGGCGGACGATGGTCTGTTTCGCCACCTGGCCCTGGTGTATTCCCAGAACCACCCTGTAATGAAGACCGGTAAGCCTCACTGTCCTGATATGCCAGAAGAAACATTTAAAGATGGCATTACTAATGGAGCGGCGTGGTACGACGTGCCAGGTAAGACAGCCAAGTTTCTTTGCTCTTATTGATCTGTGCGGGGCAGAACGCCCTCAATAATCTATCAGGGTAAATGAGGTTATCTCACTGGATTCAGCTGAATAAACTGAGCTTCGTTAATCATATAATATTTGTTTCTGCTAGAACTAAACGTATGATGTCCTTGTTTGTTTTTGGACAAGGACATAACAGTCCAAACTGAGACACTTTGTGTGTGTGAAGGCATGGAGATCAGTGGAACCGGTATGTTGTTTCTTTGATGAAAGCTGATTGTTGTGTAAGATGGTTATTTAGTCATTGTTCTGGAAAGTCTACTTTGCCAAGCAGGTGAGTGTGGTTGCAAGCTGAATGTTTTCTGTTACAGCTGCATTGTTTGCATTGTATGTAGGCTGCAAGCTGTTTGAAGGGTCTGGCTTAGAGATTATTTCAGTTTTCTTCACACATGCACTGCAGGCAAGCAATCTTCTAGAGATGTGAAGGATAGTGCAGATATAGAGTATCCAGGCAGCACCATCACTTAAAACAGATAAACAAACTATTTATGTTGTGAAGTTTAAAGATTTTTTTAAAGATTCTTCCATGATAGATTGCATGCAAAATATCTGCATTTGCATCAGAGAAAACATTATGCCACATTCCAGAAATGGCACGTAGTAAACCTTCTTTAAGGCTCTTTATTTCTTCATTAAATATAAGCTTGGTTAAAACAGAGCCGTTATAATAGCGGGACATGGCATTCCAAAATCCATGCAACAATTCATGCAAAGATGGCGGTTGAAAAATAATTTTCAGTGGGGGGGTAAGCTTTTTTTTTTTTTTTTTTTTGTTCTTTTTATTTTTTTTCTTTGTTCTTCTTCCTTTTTTTTTTGTCCCAGTGATCATTGAGTTTAAAATTAATTTAGATAAAACTTCACAATAACTGCCTCCAAAAGTTCCCACAGTTGTTTCCTGATTTCTAGTAGCAAGACGTCTTTGTAAAACACATTATAACGCAGTGTTCATCTAGGTTTCATTTATTTCGCTGCATTGTTTAACACATGATAGCCAGTTCACAGCCTCTTTAATACATGTACATATAACAGAATAGAGGTCTTATGCTTAGTGCTTTTGAAACACAAAGAGCTTAAGTGCTTACAGTGCTTCGGGATTTTGACCCTACTCCAAAACCAGAAGTGCACTGCTCATCGTGTTTGTGTCTGCCAAAGCCTGTAATTATGCAACATTTTAGAGCTGGAGGCCTCTTATGGCTCTGTGGGCTGACTCTTTTCAGTTGTCAATACACTGCATGTATCAGTTTCTTACATGAACCAAACTAAAAGCAGTTTGTTTTGTTTCCTTGACTTCAGTGTAATTTAGGCTGAAAACAAGCTCTTCTCTGAACCTGAGGGCCAGAAACTCAGTCAGCATGCTCCTCTCAACCTTTGTTTTGTTGGCTTGTCTGAGGGGTTGGGAGTTGGTGATGTGTCTGGAGCGTCGGGTTACCAAACTGCTCTTCCTCTGTATTGCGCTGTAGTAGATGTCAGGTTAGCGGTGGATTTGCCTCAACCAGATTAACTGCTTTGATTAAACTCAAGCTTTGTGTAACTAGTGTGTCGTTTACTCTTTTTACTTGGGTGGCTGTAGGTAGAGCCAGGTCATCTACTAATCAGAAGGTTATGTTTATAAAAGTGTCTGTCAGCCAGCTATTTGAGCAAAAATACTTAAGATACATCTGACTGAATGCACCTGTATTTTCCCAGCTGATTTTATAGTCTATGCAGTGAAACTCTGAATATAAAGATGGCTTAAAAGTAAGCACTATTTGTTCTTGTTTCAGTTTGTCATTAAATGGAACAATATTTGTTTACCACTTAGAGAAAAGGAAACACTAAATCATCACCTTAAAGGCTTAAATAGCAGGCAGTATATCCTCGTACTTATCAGAAACACAGTGAAAGAAAAATTAATGTTCAGGTTAAATATTATGGATCCTTGACTGAAACATCCACTATTTACTCTGTGGAGGTTCACATTGTTAGTATGAGACACTTATTGAACCTCTTAGCAGCGATAGTATTCATATCTCACTGATGAAGGAGGTGCCAAGAACAACCTTTGAATTGACAATGGGTTCATCTGTCTGCCATGCCACAGTGGATGAAATGTCACGACTAAAACCGGACTAATGGCAGATGATGGAAGCAGTCAGGCCATTGTGTGACGTAATTAGTCATCCAGGCAAAGCTCCAGGAATCAGGTACAAGGGATTTGTTGTTTGGGAGTCAGAGCTTGAAATAATAATTGTGCATAACATGTAATCATGACCTATAATCGTTTGACACGGTCTATTGTTCGCGTGCTCTTACTTTTGAACTGTGTTTTGTTCATGTAACCAGATCTGGTGTTATTGATGATGTGCGTTGCTGTCTCCAGGGTCTTATCTGTTTGAAATATTTTTGGCTCATTTAGTTGCTGTCTGTGCTGAAAGAAACGCGTCGCTGCATAGACACTTACAAGAGAACAAGGTCCTGAATCTAATTTTACTGCATGAAAATACCGCTCCACAGCCACGATTATCTGACTGCTCTGCCAGTGTCTGAGTTCACTCACGCCTCTTATAACCACACTTTTAAAAAACCCAGTCACCTGACATTTATACTCTATGCCCTGGGTTGCTATCTTAAATGTTTGACTCAGCTTCTTAAATCAGCACTCTGAGTTCAGGGTGTGTCACTGGATCCGGTACAGACAGGACATGTAAGGTTGGGGCTGCTCTAGGCCTTTTTGTGTGTTTATCCAACTCCTGCATATGCAGGATGTTTGCTTTAAGTGATTTGCCTGAAAGACAGCGAGACTTGGCTAACATCTTATGACCAAAGACAAGCTTCTTATTTTTGTCATGTTGTTGTAGGCAGTTGGATTTAGACATAGTTGAAACAGGGGAATGCCACTTACTGCAATTATTCTACTTTAACAGGTGAGAGATTTTAAGACCTGTTTGCTGCTTGGTTGACAATGCCCCTACTCTCTCTGTTGTGAACACAGTGATTAAAGCGTTACCCTGACACGTCTAAATACACCACCCATATTCCAAATAAGCCCAGAGGCCATGCTTCCTATTAAAAAGTCAAATCTGGCTCGTAGCTTTAAAAGTCACAGTTTCAGATAGTTTACTTGTTTAGCTGCAGCAAGAAGGAAGCTTTGTATTAAAGACTAGCTTTGGAGTCTTTGGAATTCTTTATTTAGACTGTTGAACCCCCTTTACAAAATAAACTTTTGTGTTTATACCATGTAGACACACAAATGATGACTATATTTTGACCCTCATCTTATGCAATGACTGTGTATTAGAAAGGGAATCTTTCAGTGGTTGGTACGAACATAAGGTTATAGAGCCGTAAAAATGCATTTGTTTTGGTATAGGAAGAGTTCATCACTTTGCTTGTAATGTCCCTTTTCAGCTTCCATTGAGTGAACTGGCAGACACTCTGAGTTTCGGGCAGCCAAACAGCTGTCGCTTCACGAGGGATGACTCAGAATAACTTGTATTTTTCCAAGGCTGCTCTCTGAGTTGAGTGTACCATATCACCATCTGTCTTTAGGGTGGAAGAGATTCATTGAGATTTTCATTACTGTGTTTTTTTTGTAACATAGTAAAGCCAATAATACAACAGACAAGCAGACCAGGTTTATAAAATGGTCAGCAGTAGGGCTATTTGGAAGATACTCAGTGGGTTATACAAGCAATCATAAAATTGCACAAATAATAGTAGTTCTATTAGTATTTTTAAGAAAATGATTGCAAGTAGTGTAGACTAAAGTGGTGGTGAGTATTGTGACAAGGTAGGGGCTTTCCATACGCTTTTTTTTTTTTGTACATTTTCCTTCTCAGATTTACTTGCATGTGGCTTTGTTGTGCATCACAAATTTTGTGTGCCAGCATTTTCTGTTGTCTTGTGGTTTGCATCTTCCTCACTGAGGCTGGTGTAAGCTGGTTTATAGAAATTTTGACAGACCCCCTGGCTCAACTGTGTAGGATGAGGGCAGAGGGGGAAAAAGAGAAACGAAGCCCATATAGAAACAATGAAATGTGTAACAACAAACCAACAACTCTCGGCACTTGGTAGGGCAAGCAGCCGCACATCATTGGCATACAGGATTGGGGCCAGAAGTGTCTGTTGCATTTGGTTCCCGGGGCCACCAAGCCAGGAGTCATGGAAACCTTGCAGCCAGGAAGCATCTGACTGCCTGCTCATGTTCCACAGGGATGAACAGCCTGCCCTTCTGTGTGTGTTTCTGTTTGCATTACTGGACTGCAAGGTGCCTTGCAAACCCCAGATGTCGGGGCTTGTTGCCACACTAACTCCCTCTGTAAACTTTGGCACTGAGGGGGACAAAGACAGACTTGAACTTTTACAGACAGATCCTCTTGTATAATAAACAGTTCTGGCACTGCTGGATTACCGTTCAGGGTAGCATAGTATGTAGAATATGTAATTTTTGCATCATTTGCATGCATCTTTTTAAATGTGACTTTAATATCGATTTAGCTGTTTCTAACTTGTGCTTTTACGTACATGTTTTTTATGTTCTTTTTCTTTTATCCAGGAGGGATGCAGGACTACAACTACATTCATGGAAACTGTCTGGAAATCACCATGGAGCTGAGCTGTTGCAAATACCCTTTTGCTTCTGAGCTCCAAAGGGAATGGGATCTAAACAAGGAATCCCTGCTAGCCTACATAGAACAGGTACATAAGAAATAAATTGTCCATAAGATGTGTCTTTTGTTTGTTTATATAAAAGAATAATAGCACAATCAACATCTCTGTCATGCAGTTTCTCCACTTAAGCCAAGTGTAAGGTTCTTTAACTTTTGTTGAAAATCATAATGGTCATTTAAGAAAATGCATACAATTTAAAAAAAAAAAAAAAAAAAAAAAAAAAATTAGCCTAAAGCCACAAAGATGGTATTTTCAGTGAATTAAAAAAATCACGTTATTACAAGTGTTTTATAGATTAATACCAACTTCAGTCAAACCAGTGATTTTATAACCACTGAGGGTTTCTTTGCACTCATATTACTGCTGTCTTCCAGGTGCACATCGGTGTTCGTGGCTATGTGAAAGATGCAGTTAGTGGTGCTGTCCCTAGCAATGTCAGCATTGTGGTAGCAGGCGTTCGCCACAACCTGACGACAGGGGAATATGGGGACTACTACCGCCTTCTGTTACCAGGAACATACAACATAACAGCTGTGGCTCCAGGGTGAGTGCACATAACAGGTTTTTTACAAACAGAGGTTATTCATTAGTGGAAACACTTAATGCTGGGCCAGATCTCTAGTTTCAGTTCAGTGACCAGTGACGGCCCAGAGGTTGCAGATTGCTCCCTGCTGATTGCTACCAAGGGGTTTTTTTTGATAGAGTTTAGACTCGTTTGTTGGGTTAGACCAGTGGTTCCCAAACTTTTTTTGCTAGGGCCGCCTTTGTTTTACAAGAAAAATGTCCCCCGCGTGCGCACGCACGCGCACAAACACATCCTCCAACCATACACACCCATATTTTGCTCTATTGCAGTTTATTTCACACCTCAAACATTTAGTAAACAATTAAGCAAATACAAGTAAACTGCAATAAATTACAGGTAGTAATAAAATAAACTACTAACTCTGTTACGCTACGTCCACACCTACACGGGTATTTTTGAAAACGCAGCTGTTTCTATGCGTTTGGAGCTTTCGTCCACATGTAAACGGCGTTTCGAATCACTGAAAATAGAGATTGAGATTTTTTTTAAAACTTCTTTTTTGTGTTAATGTGTGGATGAGGAATACGTGATTTAGACAGGGGAAACAAATCGTGGCAGGATCAGCCTGATGTTATTTGTATCCCGCTGTAACTTTACTGTATAAAGACCTAACATCTCCAAAATGACAGGAGTAGTTAATCATTATGAGAAGTGTTTGTGAACTAAAAATGAAGAATGTGGGATACTGTTTGTCCGTGATTTGAAGAGCCCAGCGCTGCTCCTGACGCAGGGAAAAGCAATTCTGCAGGGGAGACCTACCTCGGCACTTGTGCAGGTGAAACCAAAGGGCAGATATGCTTCACCATATTTTCTAGTCTTTGGCTTAGAATGAAATTGGTTTGGAAACATATTCAGCTATGCTTCATCCCCTGCTTTGCGCTTGTGTGGGCGCCCCCTGCTAGCAGTGTCCAAGCGGTTTTTTTGGCGGTTTTTTCTCCCCCTTTTCATACCGCGCCCCCCCTGCAATGGCTCTGCGCCCCCCACACTTTGGGAAGGTCTGGGTTAGACCAACCTTGATTTTGCTTACTGTATTTTCCGCACTATAAGGCGCACTTAAAATCCTTTAGTTTTCTTAAAAATCGACAGTGTGCCTTATAAGCCGGTGTGCCTTATATATGAATTCTGGTTGTGCCTACTGACCTCGAACTGATTTTTAAATTTTACAAGGCACTCAAAAATCAGTCAAAAAATGTTTTACTGCGACTTTGGTAAGCTACGAAGCCGCACTGTTTGATGGATTGTCTGAGCATTACGGCTGCCATAGTCAGGAGCCTCGCGAGTAATCTGGGTCATCCGCTTCAGGTTCCAAAGTCAAACGAACACTGCGGCATCACTGAGAGCTAAAAACTGTCCAAATTCATTCATCTGCAATAAAATGATCAGTGTTGCTGCTTTACCAGGTGTAACAATTAAGTTTAACATCCAGGCATCCATGAAAACAGAATTTATAAAATTTAACAGAGTTGGAAGTTGGAAGCAGCAATTTAGCTCGCTAGTTTCCACCTACACATGATATAGCATGTTCTGACTGAAAGATTTCTGAAAAAAAGTAAAACGTACAGGCCTGCTATCACTTCCAACATAAATGAAGACAGAAAACTAAACAGCAGTGACATTTGTAGGGTTACTGAAGTTGGGTTAGCTGATATATCATGATGTGCTACGTGATCGCTAGCAAAGCTATGTTAGCATAAAATAAACAGTGAAGCTGGAGGCCGAATGCTGTTGCTTGTTTCGCTTAATGCGCCTTACAATCTGGTGCGCCTTATGAATGAAAACAGACCAGTTTATCAACAGTGCACCGTATGGGCCGAAAAATACGGTATATATAAGAGTAATGCAAGTTAGACTAATGTGAAGTTAAAACCCCGCAAAACAAAACGATTTCTTAATCTCGGGCTAACTAACACCCAGTATTGTGTAGTAAGTTACGTGTGTCTTTTTATGTTGCCTCAGGTCAACTTTTATTCACTAAAACAGAGGCATCTACCGACCATACCCTATATGGACAAAAGTATTTTTGAATTCAGCTTTTTTTAATGAGTTAGTCTAAGGAGTTGACTGAATGATAGTGTGCTATCTAGACAGAATTTGTTCTTCTGTTTTAAATCCACCCTGTATATATGATGCTGGTAGCTGCAAACCCCACTGAAACCCTACCCCTACGCCTTTAGTGTACCTGCCTGGAAATGTAACTACACCTCTTGTCGATGAAGCTCACAGCTATTGTGATTGGCTTATTGCTCTTGAATAGTCTTATGCATTTCTAGATGCTATTTTGCTGCAGTTTTTTGAGAGAATCACATCACTTCAATATAAGGAAAGTTAATCATATCCTCAATATAAGGGCTCATATGAGGCAAAAACAATCTGGTACCGCATATAAAAGCCCAGACGTGACTACAGGATAACATGTAAAACATCACGCAAAAGTATGAATGCTGGTAGTGGTTTTGGTCACTAACACAGGTTATGTTGTACGTTCTAAAAAACAGCTTCTAAGCCAGCCACAATTGGATACAACTGTTGCAACAAACCAGTTAGTGAAATTTATTTCCTCTTGAATAATTGAAGTGGTATTATTACTTTAAGACTTTATTACTATTATTATTATTATTATTATTATTTATTACTTAAGACTTTAGGGATAAAAAGTTACATAATAGGGTCACTGAGTGACTGAATCGTAAAATTAAGTCTCCAACCTTCTGTTAACTTCCTGCGTCATTAACATCAGCACAAAACTGTGTGCCAGGGACTTGCATGCGTTTCTATTGCCAAGGAGGCCGTGTAGGTGTAACATGTAGGCGGGCCAGAACTTTTGTCCCGATAGTGTGTATCTTAAACATTCTTAAACATAACATTTTACTGTCTCTAATATTTTCCTGTGATTGTCTTTAATACAAGAACAAATACTAAATATAATCTATGTTTACACACGTTGCCTGCATAGCAAGCTACATGACTCCTAAAAAAACATACCTGACGTACATAATTGGATCGAAACTTGGTTAAAAGAAATGGTTTTCTTTTGGTACACTCAGTGGAAAGTTGTGTTGTATAACAGATTAAATCTCTTCAACATGTGCTTCTTTCACTGTACAGGTACATATCAGTGACAGTCAGCAGTGTCGAGGTCTCTGAGGGCAAGGCAAAAGAGCTTAACTTTACCTTGACACCTGTGGTCAGTGAGGCAGCAGGTAGCAGCACCACTGTGGCTACAACCTCAGTGCAGTCCATCAGCCATCCAGACAGTTCCACTACCAGCTCTTCTGGCTCCACCCAGACTCCGGTGGTTACTTCTGTTTCTCCAACTTCACACCAACTGGCCAACCAGCCACAGGAATTCCGTCATCACAACTATGCAGACATGGAGCTGTTTCTACGGAAGTACAGCAGCGAGTTTCCTTCTATTACCCATCTTTACTCTATTGGACAGTCTGTAGAAAAGCGTGAGCTGTATGTGATGGTCATCTCAGACAACCCTGTCACTCATGAGCATGGTATGTGATGATATTTGATTTAATGTTTTATTTTTTATACCAGTAAATCTTGAAAAACATCAAATGCAAACCAGAGAGCATCATTCTGTCTGTTACACTCTCCCAGGTGAGCCAGAATTTAAATATGTGGCCAACATGCACGGCAATGAAGTGGTGGGTCGCGAGTTAATGCTCAACCTCATAGAGTACCTGTGTCGTAACTATGGTACTGACCCAGAGGTCACCGAGTTGGTCAACAACACCCGCATTCACATCATGCCTTCGATGAATCCCGATGGCTACGAGGTAGCTGAGGAAGGTAAGTAAAAGGGTCATGTGCATATTCTGTAGAGCTCTTTACAGGCTTTACTTATGGCTTTTTGATACGTAAGGTGTAACCTTACAGGCCTTAAACAGTAATTTGACTAAGCGTTCCTTGAGTCTGTGGCAACTATTAAATTACTGCCTTTGCTAATGAAACTGCATTACAAACTGACCACACCACATTGGTGTATACTTGATATCTTTAGTGGTCACAAAGAAAGAAGCAATTGACCCTGGAGAGAGACATATGAGGAGTAGCTGTTCTTCTCGGCAGAATTATATTATCTCCTTCCATGCTATGCCGTCTGTGTTAAAATAGCTTTCATTTCCCTTTGTGAGCACGTAAGTGTCCACAAAAGGAAGTGTATGAAGTCATACATAAGTGTCTGACTTAAGGGAAAGTTTGACAGGGCATATCCTGTGTTTGCTAACAGCTACTGTTGTTTGCCTATGTAAGGGAGTGTTGTGGAGGAGGAGCCGAGGATGTGCATATGCTGTGGTTATGGATGCATGTAGATGGCTGCTCACCGGTGTTTGTTTCCTGACAGGTGATACAAATGGCTACAAAGGGCGTAACAACACCAACAATTTTGACCTGAACCGCAACTTTCCCGATCAGTTCGCCAACATCACAGAACCCAGACAGCCAGAGACTAAAGCTGCGATGAAATGGCTGAAGAGCATCCCTTTCGTCCTGTCAGCCAACCTCCACGGAGGCACGTACTGTACAGTGGTGTTTCAGTGTCGCGGCCAGCTTTTGAATGTGGTGATCTGCTAAGTGTTGTTAAAATTTGTAAATATTTTCTATATTTTATGGTTATGATAATTAGTGTTTTTAGTAACAAAAAATAATTTTATGTTCACAGACTACATTTTCTTTCCTACCCACACATTCAGATATTATTATTTGTGTGTATGTGTGTGTTTTACGCTGTATTATTTTTGTTGTGCAATTCAGGGTCCTTGGTGGTCAACTACCCCTTTGATGATGACAAAGATGGGAATAGTTACTACAGCAAGTCGCCTGATGACGAGGTCTTTCAGCAGGTCTCTAGAGCCTACTCACAGGTAACTGGACACCGTTGCTGTGGGAGCTGTTTGAGCCTGATGCTTATAGTTTCAACTTTTAGTACTAATGGAAGCTCATTGAAATCTGTGGAATGACTGTTTGAAAACTTGACAACAACAGTGATCATTGTTTGGTTTTACTTGTATGCAGGAAAATCCTCTGATGCACCAAGGACACCCTTGTGAGGACCTGTACCCTAATGACTATTTTAAGGATGGCATAACCAATGGTGCCCAGTGGTATAGTGTTCCTGGTATGCTTACACCTTTCATTAATTTTGGCATACTCCATGTTTTTAAAAATTCACGCAACCCTTTTATATAAGAGGTTAGCCTTAATTAAGATCTACTTGAATTCTTCCTGGCAAAGAAAGAAAGGAAAGAAAGAAAGGCATTAATGATGCCTTCACAGATATACCCCATGTTATGTGCACTTCTGCTGCTATACTGTCACGTATGCCGCCCTTAAGATGTGCGCTGATACCAAGCTGGGTGGTCTTTCTCCTTCTTAGCCTGGGGTACTCAGCTTTCAGTTTTTACAGAGAAGATTTCAGTTTTTTGTTGGTAAGACCGGAGGGATAGTTTTCTACTTTGCCCTCAGTATGTCTTTAGTAACAGAGTGGTCAGCTATTTGCATGAGAGAGTGTTGGCACTGCATCAGTAGTAGTTAACTATGTTTTCTGGCAAGAAGGCAGGGAAAAAAGTGTTCCTGAGACAACGCAGTGCAGCCTAAAGGCACTATGGTGACTTGTAGTTCTAAAGTAGGTTTTGGGCTCTTCACCGGAATAAAAGAAAATGTGATTTTTATTCTATCAATGTGTAAATTGTATATTTTTAATGTAGAAAAGAATTCCCTAATTTTTATATTTTTCACAATAACTTTTTTTAAATTATTTTTTTATGTTCTGTTATGAAATTGTCAGATTATTTACCCACACAGTTTCTTGATATGACTCTAAAAAGGAGTGCATGTTTTTTCCAGGTGGCATGCAAGACTGGAACTACATAAACACAAACTGTTTCGAGGTGACAATTGAGCTGAGTTGTGTCAAATATCCTCTGGCCAAGGACCTCCCAAAATACTGGGATCAAAACCGGCGATCCTTGCTTCAGTTTATACACCAGGTAGTAAACATAGATCTCAACATTATCCTGAACCTTCAGCGTAGTTTTGCATTCACTCATGTTTTTGTGGGCATTTGCGTCTTTAGGTTCACACTGGGGTGAAGGGCACAGTTTCAGATATGTGGGATGGTAGGAGAATTCCCAATGCCACCATTAGTGTCGAGAAGATAAACCACAAGATTACTACAGCTCAGACTGGAGATTACTGGAGATTGCTGGTCCCTGGGACTTACACTATCACTGCCTCTGCTCATGGGTAACAGCTTTATTCAGAAGGAAAACATAGTAGCCACATGAAATCTAGTTTCAGTATATTTTTGTCTTATTGCGACCTTTATTTCTGTTATTCTGTTATGTTGTCTAGTTATAAGCCTGTGACGATCTACGCCACAGTCTCAAAGGATCGAGTGGAGGTGGTGGACTTCAGACTGACATCTGTGCGGTCAGAGGGTAACCGTCATTCTTCCAGTGGCCCCCGACCCACACAGAACCCATCTGAGAAGGAGTTTCAGAGCTTAATCAAGGAGCTCTCTGTAGGCCAGGGTTTAGATGAGTTGGTGAAAAACACAGCCACCGAGAGCAACTTCCGCTACCGACCCTCCAAAGAGATGTCGGCTTTCTTGAGAGGCCTCACGCTTAACTTTCCCCACATTACATATTTACACAGGTAAGAAGATTTTATTTTCCCCTAAACTGTGAGTCTGAACCAGTCTTTATTTTACTGCAGTGACCTATATTGTTTCTTTTTTTTCTTTTCTATGTCCAGCCTGGGCCAGAGTGTGGAGTATAGGACCATATGGGCTTTGGAAATCTCTAACAAACCAGGAGAATCTGAACCGTCCAAGCCAAATATTCGCTTTGTAGCAGGGATCCATGGTAATGCCCCAGTGGGGACAGAGCTGCTGCTGGAGTTTGCTGCCTTCTTGTGCATCAACTATGGCAAAAACCCAGCCATCACCAAGGTGTGCCTTAAGACCTCTTTATTATTATAACAACAGCATTTTTATCAGCTCGTTTTGGCTTTAAGGGAGCCAAAGCTTGATTTATTTCTCAATGAACATTTAGTACCTGTGAATATATGACTGTAATTGTTCCTTATCCTTCTCCAGCTGATCAACGAGACTCGCATATTCATTGTTCCTTCTGTAAACCCTGACGGTCGAGAACAGGCTGTTGAGAAGCAGTGCAAATCTACCCAGGGCTTGACCAACGCTCATGGCAAGGACCTGGACACAGACTTCTTTGGTCAGTTGTCTTAATTTCTGCATGTGTGAAGCTGAAATGAAAAACAGATTTAAAAGATCAGCTCTTCAAGTCAAGATTTCTTTTGAATGTAAAAAAGAAATGGTTGACGTTTACATGTACCATTTACAAAAGAAAAAAGAAAAAAAAAGATATTCTGTCTGTCCTCTTTAACAGGCAACGCATCACAGCGTTTGGTGGATCCCCAACCTGAGACCAGAGCGATGATGAACTTCATTCAAAGCCACCGCTTCACTCTGTCTGTAGCCCTTGATGGAGGCGCCCTTGTTGCCACTTATCCTTATGACAAGCCTGTCCAGACTGGTAATACCACTATGACAAGAAACAAAAGTATATTGTGTATAAAAATCTGAGAACACCAGGATAGCTCTTTGCTGATGCTGCATGAGTGCAACGTGACACTGGGCACCACTTTTTCACACATATGAGATTCAGGAAACATTAAAATAAAATTGTTTGAGTTTGGAGAAAGTGACATGTGAATGAGACAAACATCCCTTGTGGGCCTTTTCAGAAACCCAACAACGCTTGCTGTAGCTCATCTGTGGGCAAGATTTACTAAACAGGGAAAAATAGCATGTGACCCAATATCCAAATAGCGCTCATAGGTGTTGTTAGTTTTATGGGTGATTTACAAAAGATGCACTGTTTTCCAAACACGGGGGTGGTCAGTGCCTTTCACTATCAGTCACAAAAAAACAAGCACGTCAGTGTATGTGGGCCTATGTATAGGTTGAATGCTGACTGGTTGAAAACTAGGCTGGAAAAATGAAAGTGGTCAAGACACCTTGGAGACTAAGATATCAAAGTTTAAAAAAAATACAGAAGGTGAAGCACAGATTGTTGCTGCAGTGGACACTTTTCATTGTTTTATCACTCTGTTTCACTTCAGCTCTTTGTTATCTCATAACTTTGCTCCTCTCTGTCGCTGGCAGGACCAGCAAGCGCACAAGTGAGAGCAGCCCACAGACCAGTTGTTTGTGACACTGCCCCCTGGTGATAGTAAAGATGTAACTGATGGTCTGTAGAGCTGATGGCAGAACCATGTTTTCCCCATTGCAGGCAGATAAATAAATCATTTGAAAACAGTTTCCTTAAAATCGCTGGTTTCACTGTTTAATTATTGAATCAGTTATTTTGTTTTTCAGTTGACAATGAAGGCACCTTGAAGTATTTGGCAACTGTCTATGCCAGCAATCACCCCAAAATGCACCTTGGGAACACTGAATGTTCAAATAATGGGCAGAGTAAGTCATACGACTGCTACATATGCTTGTCATGTCGGTCATGCAAATAAGTGGTTAATGGCCAAGTTTTGCTTTACTCATTAGGCAACATCCCAGATGGAGTTATGAGAGCAGCGGAGAGACAAAGTCATCTGGGAAGCATGAAGGTAAGTGTGTGTCTGTGCTGTCATTTTCTGTAATTAAGTTGGCATCCATCATGTCATTGTGTACAATCTAAAAACAAAAGGCACTACTTCATATTTAATTGGAAATGGAGTCAAGAGTGTTTGTTTTGAAAACTTCCTTGACAATTCTGAGAATCTTGAAGTTCTTTTGGAGTTATTGATCAAGTGAAAATGAGAAGTAAAGCATAGGAAATGCATCAGCTTATGTCCACATCTCCTTTCCAGGACTTCAATATGGACTTTGGCCATTGTCCAGAAATCACAGTGTACACTGGCTGCTGTCTGTTTCCTCCCGCTGAGCAGCTGGCCACACTCTGGACTGAGAACAAGAAGTCTCTGCTAAGCATGTTGGTAGAGGTATGATGCATGATTTTATTAGGCAACTGCAGCGACATTGACATTTATTTATTTTACAAGTTATGGCTGCTGTAATACATAGTTTGTATTTTAATGAACTGTCATACAGCCACGCATTTCTCTTTGTTTCTGCTCCTTCCAGATCCATAAAGGTGTGCGAGGCATAGTGAGAGACAAGAGTGGAAAACCAATTGTTGGGGCGATCGTTATACTGAACGGAGGAGTGAGACTGTTTACTGTGGAAGGTGGCTACTTCCATGCCCTGCTAGCTCCTGGCACTCACAATATTGAAGCAGTTGCTGAAGGCTACCAACGCCAGCGTCAGAAGGTACTGTCTTCAACAGAATGTACTCGCTCGCAGGAAGAATAATATCATAGTTTACTGCTGTACACACAGACGCACACACGGTAATTATTTGTTGTTCAGAGGTTTATCATGAGGAGCTTCATTTAAAACATTTGAAGCTTTTAGTCAAAAACATTAGAAATATGATTATTACAATCATCCCACGCAAGGGTTGCAGATGAACAAAATGAAGCAACATAAAGACACATAAATAAGAATAACTCTACTACAGGTCTCATTTATGGTCTATATCTATGCAAGGTGTGGGACGTAGTAGACAAAATCTCTCCATCACCTCCACCTTTCCTTTTGGATGCTCTGCCATTTGAAGCATGGGGTAGGCCAGCTCTCTAAACAGATTTTCCTTGATGGTGTGTCCAAGATCCAGACTGTAGGCTGCGAGCTTCCCGCATGGCTTAAAGAGCAAGGGATCCACCACCGAGTGATAAATCTGCTGGTAGTCTTGCACTGTGAAACCGTGGATCATGAGCTCGTCACTGGAGTTTCCCTCTTCAGTAGTGACAACTCTGTTGCTCCGTGGCAGGTCTAAAAGATCTGGAAGAGCGGCGGCATTCCTTATATATCTGTCATCCAAGGGTTTTTTGTGGTCCGTTTCTTTTTGCTCCCACACAAGGTGCAAATCGTAAGCTGGAGCCAGCAAATATTTTCTCTCCTTAATCGTCTCGCCATATTTCTTAGGACACCGAATACTCTGCCTTAGACCATAGGGACGCATCTCATACCTCTGCAAAGAAGAGTGGTGTCAGTTTTGGTTGTGCCCCTTCAGGTTCTTTTGTGTGTTTATCATATATATTGCAACAAAAATATACGGTTACTGGGGGGGGAAGAAACCATTAAGGTACTTACTCCTTGGTGTATTTTCAGTCAACATCACTAAAAAAGGTCTGAAAATGTGGTTTTAATCCTTAATTCCTAACTAAGTACAGCTTTCCCATTTTTCTTTACACTGGATCATGAAATCGCTTCTTTGCTGCTGAAAACAATCAAGCAGGTTGCAAAAAGTAAGTCCTGAGATTCTTGTAATTTACCTCTGGGGTGAGTAAATTGAGATTTTTAGCACTTTTTCAGACATCAGACACAACCTGCACCAGATTATACAAAGCAGGCGCACCTGCGAGTAGCTCTTGCTGATTAGATAGTTAACAAGCCCAACTTCCAAGGAGCTTCAGCAGAGTGCTTAAAAACACTTTACCTCTCTGACAAAACAGCTCGATGTTTTCTTTTTGTTGCAAGTTTTAAGTCCTTTAATAAAAGCAACAAAAAAAACCCTAATGAAACTTTGAGGTCCAAATGCTTCAAATATCTTTTGAGTTGTTTGTGAAATCCTGGAAATCTGTTTGAAGAGCCTTGATTGACATGACCATCAACTTTTTTAAGAAGCCTCTGATGACTACAGGAGAGAAGTGATTCTTATGTTTGACAACTTTCTGCTATCTAACTTTTAAATATTTCTTCTATCTTTTAGGTCGTGGTATCTTCCTTTGAAGCTGCTACTTCCATCATCATAGAGTTTGACATGGACAACAACATCTTTGGCCTTCCCAGAGAGTTTGTTGTAGCCAGTGCAGGTAAGCATGTCTTATAATGCAGCTTTTTGTCACCTGCTGAGAGCTGACGTCGCATGAATTATGCTCCTTGTTCATGAACAAGATAGATTTTCAGTGTTTCAGTAGATTATGTATTTCAAATTAAGTCTTAATGGTGGTAAAATCCACTGGCAGTTACTGTAGATCTCAGCTCTTTTGAGAAAGAGTGTAATTTTATTAAATTAAGAACAAAGTATACATAATGCCAAGTCATGCATGAATATTCTGTTCCTCCCCACAGCCGCCACCATGACAGCACTGGTGGTGACAGCGTGCATCATCTGGTGCGTGTGTGCCGCTAAGTCTAATCGCCAAAAAGATGGCTTCCACCGTTTGCGCCAACACAGAGACGATTATGACGACGAGGTCCGGCTCACCTCTATGGGCTCCAAAAAGTCCCTGCTTGCCCACGAGTTTCAGGACGAAAGCGAAAGCGACGAGGAGACGTTGTATGCCAACAAAATCTGAGGAACACAGCAAAAGTTTTTGTTTGCTAAGTGTTTTATTTGAAGCTCAGCCCCCTCCTCGCTGTCTCCCAAAGATCAAACACCTGACCCACGAGGACCACCATGAACTTGACCTCCATCTCTTTTTATGGCCAGTATGAAGGGGATGGAGACTATTTCTGTTACACCAGTATATTCTGAGGACCCTCTCCCTGTCATCCTGTCAGTGTCTGGACTGCAGGGGCTGCTTTTCTTCTTTTTCCTTGCAGATTTCTCTGATCAACTTGTTCAACATATGGAGCAAGGAAGAAATTAACAAAAGGAGGGTGGAAAAAGTGGTTCACTCCACCTTTGTCGTCATCCAGCCCTTACAGCAGCTTGCTTCTTTGTTTTGTGTTTTTTGTTGTTGTTGTTGTTGTTATCCGAGCCAACCAAGAATCCTGTAAGACGACCACACATCCTGCCCGGCTGAGACATCAAGCCGAAATGTCCAAATAACTTTAGATAAAAGTGCGTTATTTTCCTTGTTTCTCTTCACTAATGTCTGTGAGCACCATGTATTTATTTTTATAACGGCTTTGAATTAGAAAGTAGGTTATTTCTCTGTGTCCAAGCCTTTGGGAGACTGAATCCAGTTCTGTGCCTTGGCTTCCATAAAGTTTACAGTCTCAGTCAGGCTGTAATGTGTGGCTGAAAGTAACATACTGGAAATATAATACCATAATACTGGAATTTGATCCATCTTATACTCAGGTGGAGTGAAAGAGAAACTTTTTTTTTTTTTCTTGCCTCCTTCTTCTGCCGCCCCCTCCCTTCCAAAGATGAGTGGAACCATCAGGGAGAATGTTACAAGGCTTGAATGAAATGTTTACCAGAAAGTGGAGTGTGGACTTGATATATGTACGGTGGGGGGTGATGTGGGTTGGAGGGACTTGCACAAATTGGAAAGAATCACCCTTAATTTTTGGCCACAAAAAACAATGAATCTTTAAATCTGTAATCATAAAAAGAATGTATTTTTATTTCCTTTTTGTTTTAACAATAAGTTTGTTTGCAAGATAATTTCTGTATATGGAAACTTACTACTTTTGTGTCCATCACCTTTTGATCACAGATCACTATGTGTAATCTTTATGATTTGAGTTTTTATCTGAATATATTTGGCTTTTTTGCCTTTTTTTTTGTACTAAATATTTTGATCACAGAATGAAAACCAGGTTTGACCATTCATGACTGTCTAAAACACCCATACCACACCATATAAAGGTTTTATAATCTTATATCTTTCCTGACTTATTTTAAATTGCAGTGATTGAGATAATTATGAGTTTGAAGTTTTTTGTGTTGGTAGTCCATCAGAGACCCTTTTGTCACTGTGTGAGGAACAGTGACAGCTGGAACAGGCTCCAGTCCCCAGCAGCACCATTTCAAATCACTGCGCTGGATCCTTGATCTGTTAAGTATCTCCTGGGTTGGAAATTCACGCTGTGATTTCTTTACATGGCAGTAGTTTGAAGCAATACAGGTGTGTTCTCTAAAGAATGTGCCCTGATTTTCAGTTTGAGAAGAGATTTCTTGACATCTGTGTAGGGAGACACTTTTGTACATTATTTTTCTTAAACTGTGTGTGTGAGAGAGAGTGGCACCTTTGAAGTTAAGTGCGTGCCACAGTCGGGCAGTTTTGTGTGAACATTTTATATGAACTGGAATCAACTGTAAATAATGTTGGTAATTGTAAAATGTTAACCATGAAACTACATGCAACAAAACATTTAAAATCCTCTTTGTGATGTGCACAAAAACTCACAGAACACAATCAAATAAAACTTCTCACAACACGTTGCTTTTGTGTTTACTTGTATGATAGAGAAATGAGAGTAACTTAATCATGAGGCAGTTTTTTTTTGTTTGTTTTTTTTTTTTTTGCTGCACTAAATTAGTAGGAAACTGGGGATTTTTCACTTGTCAAATTCCCTTGTCGAGGAAAACTGAGCCAAAAAGGAATGAGGGAATTTATTTCCCAGATACCTGCACGTGGTGGTAGCTTGTACCGATGGAACGCATGGGCGGGGGGTTACTGGGCTTAAGCCTGGGTAATTTTTTCAGAACCCCTTTTGGAGTATAATTTGTTTCATAGTTAGATGCCTGACTGACAACTGTATAAAACAAAAGCTACAGACCGTATTGGTTAGCACTGTTGCTGCACAGCAAGAAGGTTCTGAGTTCAATTCCACCATCAGGCCGGGCCTTTCTGTATGGAGTTTGCATGTTCTCCCCGTGTTTGTGTGGGTCCTCCCTGGGTACTCTGGCTTCCTCCCACAGTCCAAACACATGCAGTTAGTGGGGATAGGTTAATTGATTAATCTAAATTGCCCATAGGTGTGAATGTGAGAGCGAATGGTTGTCTGTGTCTCTGTGTTAGCCCTTCGCCAGACTGGCAACCTGTCTAAGGTGTACTATTGACTCCAAATCTCCCGACCACTATGTCGATCTGAGACACCAAGACCAAGACCGGTCTCAAGACATCCAACTCTACCAGTTACTAAAGCAAATCATTCGTACTGTACAAATAATGTAAATATGACTGTGTATCACAAAAGATTGATATCAAACTGATCACTTGACCCATATTATGTTACTTGCTCCTCGAGTGAAACAACAAATTGCGAAGTGAAAAGCCGAACAACAATGCCGTTTTTTTTTTAGAAAGTCTTAGCTTACATGTGTGTTTATTTGATATTTTCAGTTGTTACCCTCCACGGCTTAATAAAGCACTCTAAATTGGTTTCAGTTATGTACTGTACTGTCAATCTGCCCCAGGGCAGCTGTGGCTACAACTGTAGCTTGCCTCCACCAGTGTGTGAATGTGTGTGTGAATGGGTCGATGACTGGGTGTGTAAAGTGCTTTGGGGTGCCTAGGGGGGACTAGTAAAAGCACTATACAAATACAGGCCATTTACCATTTACTGATGAACTTAACATTTACCTGAGTTTTTTCTTTGAAAGAAGCCCCTTATTTCTATTGTTATTTTATATACAGTAGTATGTTGTTCAGTATATCGTATGCAAAACAAGAGGAATTTCAACACACAGCAGTATATTCACAGTTGAAACCAGAAATTTACATACACTTTATGGAAAAAACAAGAAGATTTTTTTTTACTGTTAAACATCAATTTAGAGTAAACTTTTTGTTTTAGATAAATAAATATTGAAATATCTTTTGAATTAGTTAAATGTCAGAATAAAGAGAGAGAGATATTTTTTTTATCACTTTTATCAAATTTAGGAGTACATATACACTAAGTTTATTGTTAATTAATAAGAAAACTGCAGACGATTCCATTCTGAGCTGAAGAAGCTTCTGATAGGTTAGTAGAGTCCATGTGAGTAAATTGGTGGCACACCTGTGGATGCGAATAAGGCAAAACACAGAGCCTGTTTCTTTGACATGGGAAAATCAAGAGATGTCAACCAAAACACCAGGAAAAGAATTGTGGAGCTCCATAAGTGTGGCTCAATTTTGAATACAATTTGGTGCCATTTGCAATTAAGGAATACAGACAATTTCTCTCTTTACTCTTAAAGTTAACAAATATGTTTTTTATATTTATCCATCTAAAAAAATAAACATTTAGTCTGATTTGATGTTACAATTAAAAAAGTATTTGTGTTTTTATCTGAAGAGTATGTAAATTTCTGGTTTCAACTGCATATTTGATGATGTTGGTGTTTGGCTTGATTGTCAGCACAAAGAGGGAGAGAGAGGGAGGAAGAGAGAGAGGAGCAGAGAGAGAGAGGAGCAGAGAGAGAGAGAGAGAGGGAGAGAGAGGGAGAGAGAGAATGAGGACAGAACAGAGATGGAACAAGAGCAGGTGAGACAGACATGTTAGTCACATGGTTGTTTACCAAAACTCAACAGAACGTGTATCTCGTACCTAGTGTTTCTTTTTAGGTTTGTTATTTTTCAAATTCTATATTTATTAATTTATGCAGGCTTGTTTGCACAACAAGGCTAAATAATTATATAAACTTCTCAATCGAAATAGTGTTCTTTGGTAGAATTAAAAAATAAGTGTAGTGCAGGTCTATGATGATTTTCACAGTTTTGATTCTGGTTCTGTTTTGGTTACGTCCTAAAGTAGTCCTGATTTTGAACTGTTGTAGTCCTGTTTTAATTCCCGATCAGTTCTGGATCTGGTTGAATTGGGGTTTAGTCCTCGTGTCTTGATTTGTTCTGCCTTGCTGCTTGATTAACAAACTAGTTTAAGGTGTCCTGCATATGTGATTTTTTTTCCCTATATGAAGTCATTCTTTTTTGAACATAACTCAAAACACAGCCAAATAAATCTTTCAGTCATTTCTAACACCCCCCCCAATCTCACATGCATACTACCTTTTAGGGCTAAGCCCCGGGTGTATAAAATGTCTGGCTCCGCCTCTGCTTGAAAATAACTTAAAAGTTTATTTTGTGACCCAGAAAGAGTAATATTTAAAAGTTTTTAGCTGTGCTCCTCCAATCCAATATCTGACAAGCACACCAACCACAGAAGCAGCAGCAGTGATGAGAGCATGGGAGATGCAGCAGATTGATCCAAAACTTATGCAGAGTTCATTCCCGCCACAATAAAGGGATTTCCGGAAGTGGGGTCAGATGTTACCTTGGTTACACAGGCCTAATGTAGAGTAGTTTTTTTTTGAAAACTTTATACAATCAGGCAATCTGAGAACAAAGCATGATGTATAGACCAGCAAAGTCATGCTACATGTAATTAGCAACCACTTTATTAGGTACATCTGTTCCACTATTCATTGCAGTAATCCACAAATCTAATCATCCTTTTGCAGCAACTCAAAGCACTTAGACATGCAAACATCCTCAAGACAGCCTGCTGAAACCAAACAGAGGAAGAATGATGAATAAATGTGGCATGGCTGTTGTTGTCAGATGGCCTGGTGTAATATTTCATAGGAGTAGGTTAAAAAAAAAAAGATTTTCCAGTTCAAATCAATTATAGCTTAAATAATGCGATATTGATTCATTAAATCCTGAATCGATTTTTGAATAAATATGTATTTTGTAAGAATCGCCAGAATCTCAGGTTAAAGCTATTTCAACAACCACCAAACAGCTAAAACAGCAAATGAGAGCAGGCAAACAGATTACACACAAACATGTAAACACAAAGTGCGGGCCCCAACACATCAAAATCTGTGAGTTGTCGGCTTTCTCGCCCAACATGCCGCTGTGGCTGAAAGCCAACATCTCACAAATTCTGAAGCTGCAGGTTTTGTCACTCTTCAACCAAAACTGACTGAACAAGCAGCAAAAGAAGATCAAAATTACACTTCACATTTAATAAATACCATCATGAATTCCCTCTTACTTTCGCTGTTTTGCTTCCACCACAATAAAAATCGCACTTCCTGCACAACCCTCTCTCTATCTGTGTACTTCAAGAACAGTTTTCCATTCAAATCTCTGTTTTGTGCATGATTCACTTGCAGTGTTGGGGAGTAACGGAATACATGTACCGCCGTTACGTATTTAAAATACAAAATATGAGTAACTGTATTCCGTTACAGTTACCGTTTAAAAAGGTGGTATTCAGAATACAGTTACTTTGTTGAAATAAATGGATTACACTGCGGTACTTTCCTGTTTGATATTGTCGCGGGTCAGGACTGTTTGGGTTTGTTTGACAGCTACGTTCTGTTGTTCCAGGCGGCAGCGTTACGGTTGCCATGGTTACAGGGCGACGCTCTCTCTCTCTCTGCGACTGTGTGTTTCCTGGGTGAGAGAGCGCCTTTTTGTTGTTGTTGTTGTTGTGCTAAGCTAACAGGCAGAATGCTACAAGCATAGCTCTAAAGAATGTAGCCTCATGGGCAGTGTAGTCCGTGTTGCAGGGAGAATGGACTGCCATACACGTTATGGGTCTGTGAGCGCGAGGAGGGAGAAAAAGGGGAGTGGAAAGGTACGAGTTGTCATCGAGGAAAAACGGGAGCTGGAAGCATGTAAATATAATAATAACCACTGCAGCCAAGAAGAGTGCCTGACGAGCCCAGTTGTAAGTAAGCTATTAAGACTCGACTGTACACTGTGTTCGTGTTTTCCTCCGAAACAATAAGTTCCGTTGGAGCAGCCTTTCAACGCCTCTCTCTGTCTCTCGCAAGAAAAGTTGACCCACACAACAAAGTAAAGCTATTTTTCGGCTACCAGCCGACAGGGACCCCGCCGTATTAGTCAGAGGTCCCTTTACTACAGTTCGAAGTCGCTGACCTTCAGTAACAGTAATAAATCACACAGCAATAGTACATTCACGTTGTTGTAAAAAGCATGATAATATATTAAGTAATCCAAAGTATTCAGAATACGTTACTGTCATTGAGTAACGTAACGGAATACGTTACAGAATACATTTTGGGGCATGTAATCTGTATTCTGTAATGGAATACATTTTAAAAGTAACCTTCCCAACACTGTTCACTTGGTTATGCTTTTCTTCTCTGAGCACTCAAAGTGCTTTATACAACTAATTCATTCACTCAATCTCACCCATTCACACAAGCACTTTTCCCAAGCTGTTAGTGCATTCATGAATGCACCAACGTAATGTAATGTAAAAGGTTTATATCTTGCCCAAGGATATTTGGCAAGTAGACTAGCGGAAAGCCATGAATCAAGCCACCAACCCTGCTCTATCTGCCTGAGCTACAGCCAGGTGTGCCACAAGGGTCCTGTTTGGGACCTTTATTGTTGTTGTTGTAATTGCTTTCTCTTCAGCACCTTCTGAGCACTCTTAAGAAGAATTTCTTATCACTACTATACAGATGATATTCAGTTATATATCTCCTTTAAGCCCCAAGATGTTTCCAAACTACTTTGCATAGGCGCATAGACTCCATTAGAGGTTGGATGGCTGATAACTTTCTTCAACTTAATGAGGAGAAAACCAAAGTCCTTCTTTGTGCTTCCGATAAATTTGTGCCCAAGGTTATGGAAAATGTAGGTCCTCTTGCTACATTTGCCAAATCCTCTACTAGGGATCTTGGAGTAAACTTTGACTCAGCTCTGACTTTGGACGCTCATGTTAAATCTCTGGTTTGCTCCTGTTATTATATTTTAAGAAACATTGCAAAGCTGAATCCATTGTGTCATGCTCAGAACTCGAAATTGTCATACACGCATTTCCTTCATCTCGTTCGGACTATTGTAATTCTTTGTTCACTTGTTTATGTAATGCCTCCTGGGAACGTCTGCAGGGTGTTCAGAATGCTGCTGCAAGGCTTCTGACCTTGTCTTCCAAGTACTCTCATGTCACACACCTGTTGATCCAGCTGCACTGGCTCCCCATTAAATTCAGAGTCCACTTTAAGAATATGACTTTAACATTAAGGGCTCTGGATGAACAGGCACCGACATATATCAGAGATCTTTAATATCCATACATCGCCAGCAGGTCCCTGAGATCATGTGATCAGGGCTTGCTGGTTGTAAATTTCAAAACTCAACCCCATCAATTAATTTGTTTTTGATTGAAATTGAATATTACTTAAACTCTCTTAAATTAACTTCCAATAAAAAAGGTTTATCATTGATTGGAGTTCATTCAGAAATGTTTAAGGTATGAGCTGTCACAACTTTCAAGTACAAAGTTGTTATGAAGTCTGTCACATCCCCCCCCCCTTTTTTGTCTTTTTTTATCCTTTATTTATTTATCCTTCTTATTTCATTGTACTGTATATTGTTACTCTTATTTGCCTTGTATATCTACTGTACAAACTGAACTGGAATGACTGACTGTTCGCTTTATAAGTTCAATAAAGTTTGGAAAAAAAACCCTCTTCGGCCGCTCCCTTCTGCCGTATTTTGCGGCAAAATTATCCACACCCACCGCCGCGCTATGAATTGTTGGATATATGGGACCACGAAGCGTGCACCGGACCACGAAGCGTGCACCGGACCACGCTTGATATTTGGGGAAATCGACGGCGCATTTGGAGTATGCATTTGAAGTACACTTCGAATTGGGACAGCCGTCGTCGCGTGGCGGTGACGTAACCGCACTTGAAATGCGTACTTCAAGCGTGCAGACCCTGAATTGGGACACAGCCTTACTCTGCCCAGGCTGCTACTGGTCTCTAGGTGACGCTGTGTTGTAGCTGATTGGCTGACGCGGTCGTGCGGTACGTCCTGTACGTTTTCTGCTGACACGTGACAGTACCCGGATTTTGGTGACGTCGCAGAACAACAAAGATGGCAGGAATAGGAACCAGCACGTACTGGGAAGGTAAGGCAACACTCGAGCCTGTTTACAGCAAGTAGTATTATAACAGCACTTTTCTTTTTTTTTTTTTTTACCGTTTTCATAATATCAGCAATCAATTTGCCCCTGTCACTCCACCTCTGGCTGTAAGAAACATGGTTTAAAAACATACATGCCACTACAATACCAAGTTAGCTCCCAACAAGCTAGCGAACTAGACGCCGTGTAAGTTCATTTAACTCTGTTCCTTCGGCGGTTTAAGCCGTGTCGTTGATCTAAACAGCTTATCAGCCTGGCACATCGAGTGTGTCAGCTGCTTCGTTAATTGTCGGCAGTGAGCAGATAGCGTTTTCATATTTCCCCCCCCTTGGTTAATGTAGTGTTAAAACAATGAGCTTTGTTGCTATAACGGTCTTGTTGCTTTAGCTTTCGGTAGCACAGGAGGTTTTTTTTGTTGATGTTTAATGCAGAAAACAAAATGGCATATTTTTTAAAATTGCCCCCCCCCCCCCCCCCCCAATCCGGTGACAACTGATACAACTGTATCAGTTGTCACTGGATTAGAGGCGGGGTACTCCCTGAACAAGTCACAACTAAAACAACTAAATTGCTCATGGGACATTTCACCTTCGTAGTACCATGTTGGACCCGA
This sequence comes from Aulonocara stuartgranti, assembly GCF_965226115.1. Taxonomy (NCBI): domain Eukaryota; kingdom Metazoa; phylum Chordata; class Actinopteri; order Cichliformes; family Cichlidae; genus Aulonocara; species Aulonocara stuartgranti. The sequence goes on from NC_138950.1 coordinate 20,362,979, forward strand.
CTTTGGTCAGAGACTTTGGTCTATATTCGCATGAAAACATCACACAGTTGGCGCCAATTTGTGAATCTCCTGTACCACTACATCCCAAAAATGCTCTATTGAGATCTGAAGCCAGTGGTAGCCATTTGAGCACAGTAAAGTCATTATCATGTTCAGGAAACCAGTTTAAGGTGATTTGAGGTTTGTGGAATGGTGTATTATCCTGCTGGAAACAGCCATCAAAACTGTGGTTATAAAGGGATGGATATGATCAGCAACAAGACTCTGGTAGGCTGCTGCATTTAATTAATAATAATAATAATAAATTTTATTTATGAGCGCCTTTCAAGTCACCCAAGGACACTTTACAATAGGATAAAACACTTAGTAATTGATGCTCATTTGGAGATAAGGGACCTGGTAATAGCCAGCAGACCATTATAACACCACTATGAGCTTGAGCTATTGATTCAAGGCCAAATGGAGCCATGTTTTCCTGTTTTTTTTAGGATCCTGCTATTTTAATGTTGCAGCAGAAATTAAGACACATGTACCAGGCAACGTTTTTCCAATCCTCTACTGTCCATCTTTGGTGAACCTGTGAACTGTAATCTTACTACCCTGTTTTGTCCTTAGCTGTCAGAAATGACACCCAGTGTGCTGTAGGTAGGTTATCTGCTTTAAGGTTTGATGTATAGTGCATTCAGTGATGTTCTTCTCCATACTTTGGTTCTTACAATTGTTTTTGTTTTCTATTTAAGTAGTTCTTGTTGCCTTCCTGTCAACTTGAAGCAGTCTGCCCATTCTCCTCTGTCTTCAACAAGGCATTGTCTGCCAGGGAATTGTTGCTCACTTGATATTTTATGTTGATATTTTATGTTTTTGGACCATTTTTTTGTAACCCCTAGAAATGGTCATGTGGAAAAATCCTGAGTGTGAGTTTGTGAAATACTCAGACCACCCTATCTGCCATCAACAACCATGCCACATTCAAGTCACACAAATAACCTTCCTTGACAATTTGAACTTCAACAGGTTGTCTTGACTATGTCTTGACTTGACTATGCCTAAATGCATTGAATTGAAGCAAAAATTTCCCCGTTGTGGGATCAATGAAGTCTTATCTTATCTTATCTTATCTTATCTTATCTTATCTTATCTAATTGATTGTCTGAGAGTGTCACCATCTACCGGAACCGTGTTTGCACATATACTTGGCCAATAAACACGATTCTGATTCTTCTTATTATGATATTTGCTTTAATGAGTATTTGGATGTGTGTATTAAACAAATTGGCTAGAAAGTGTTTAATAGTGCAGGGCAATATGGCCAAAAATATTTATCACGATATATATTTTGAAATTTGCAATAACGATATAACTGACGGTAAGCACAACCAGAATTCATACATACGGCGCACTTCAATTTTTCAGAAAATCAAAGGATTGATTTTAAGAGCGACTTATTTTCCAAAAAACACGGTAATAACGACAGCCCGCTAGCATGCTCTACCAAAAATAGTGCTTTGGTGTGTATCTGACGGACGAAAGCTAAACCAGTTCCACACCACTGAACCATTTTTACAAACCAATTCTGGTTCATCTGTTTCATTCAACGATCTGCTTTCGCCCTTCTCATTCTCTGTCGCCGCCATGCTTTTTCTGCCAGGTGCGTATGAAAACAAAGGCACTGCGCATGCACGCTTTACCCATATTCTATCGCGATATTTCATTTTCTTATCATTGCCCAACATTATACCGGTATTACCGTGAACGGTATGATAGGGCCCAGCCCTAGTGTTTAACATTAATTATTCCTCTGTATAGGTTTCAGTGTTACATTTTTTGGATATCTGATATAAAATATTTTTAATAGAAGATGCACAAAAAGATTTTCAGTTTTGAAAATCTTGTCATGGTGAAATTTTGTTCTACATAGCTCTCATACTCTACTATACACTCTCTGCACAGTCAGCAACAGACAAAATAGACATCACAGCTGAGCAGTAGAGTCAAGTTGTCTTCATGTTGAGTTGCTAATTAAGAAAATAGCATTACAAAAAAGTTGAATGGACCATCTATCTATCTCTCTCTATCTATCAATCAATCATCTACTCTGGGGCAATACTTAATTGATGGTGTTTTAGTTATTTTTAAGTATTTTATTGGGTTGATTGCTTCTGTTACAGATCTGCGAAAGCAGGCCAGACAGTTGGAGAACGAACTTGACCTGAAGTTGGTCTCTTTCAGTAAATTATGCACCAGCTACAGCAGCTCCAGAGATGGACGTCGAGGAGACACGTAAGATTTAGGCTTCTCACTCAACCGCAGAGTTAATAACTACTAAAAAGCTGAAACAATTAATATTCTTTTAGCAATAAATCTTTACCAAATGTAAAGATGTATTTATTGTATTTTATTGTTGTCATATTTAATCACATATTTAATATTATTCTTAAAAACAACGATATAGTAAAAAGATATAAAGATATAATGAAAGCAAAGATTGGTTCCAAAGCTTAAACTTAATGTTTTTTATTTTATTTTATTGGAGTTGAAAATGGGTTACTAGTCAAAATGTTATTATTTTTAATTATATTCATCATTCAGAGTTTTCATATCTAGCCTGAATTGTAATTGTTAAAATGCATATTTGTTAATCAGCTAATCTACAGCCACCCCTAAAGTAGCTTGAATGGAATATTCTAACACAAAAACTACATGTTTCTTTATTGCAGACCTTAAGGATTTTGAGACCAAGTAGGCTTTTGAAACATTACCAATCAAGAAAAAAAAACTTGATTACTTACTTCTGTTTGATTACAGTTATTTATTTTTTACTAACAGCTTTAAATTCTTTATTTGATGAATGTGTAATTTCTGCTATGAAATAAAGCACATTTCTTATCCATTAAACACAAGAAAACAGTACAAGATTTTTTTTAATGTGAGTTAAAAACCAATTACAAATAAGCTGCTTTAAATAAAAATTCTTAATATTCTTCCATCTTATTTTTCCTTTCAGGTCAGACACCACACCTCTGCTAAACAACTCTACCCAGGACAGGATGTTTGACACCATGTCAGTGGAGATTGAACAGTTGCTAGCCAAAGTAAGTAAATTGTCTCAGGTCAGTGGAAAAGGACGGCAAAAAGAATATAATAAGAACAGAAATGGAAATATGCCTCGTCCTTCGTGTCTATCCATCCGTCCACTCTGTTTCCTTCTCTCTCTCAGCTGACTGCAGTGAATGACAAGATGGCGGAGTACACCAACTCTCCGGGCGCAGCTGCTCTCAACGCTGCTCTCATGCACACGCTCCAGAGGCACAGGGACATCCTACAGGTTTGCTGTCTTGTTCCTTTTTTCCTGTCGCTCATCTGTTTTCTATAGTTTTTTTTAACATTTTTATTTAATTGAAATCATTTTCTTTCATAGCGACTTCTTCTCAGTTATAGTTACTGAACTCAATGAAGAGCCCAAGAACTACTTTCTAAAGCACATACTGAGTCTTAGGCTACGTTCACGCTGCAGGCGAAAGCACATCAAATCTGACTTTTTTGACCCTGTGCGACCCATATCCAATCATGGTGTGACAGTGTGAACGGCACAAATCCGATATTTTCAAATCCGATCTGGGTCACTTTCGTATGTGGTGCTGAATCCGATACATATCTGATGTTTTAGAAAGGGACTGCTGCTTGAATGGTCAGGTCGCATTAAATCCGTCTTCTACGTCACTGACACAAGACAGACACCAATTATCAGTGCCGGAGAAGCGCCCGATAAGACATCGCGAACGCTTCCTGGCCGTCCATTGCAGATGTTAGTGAAACTGTTGGGAAGACAACGTTGGAGAAACGTGAACATTTTATTTGTACTGTATAATCTGCAGATTCTGACAGAAATCTGCAACTATCCTTTGAAGCACCGCTCCTCTAAAACAGCAATAAGGATAATTATTAGGCCATATGTAAATAACAAAATAACTTTATAACTTAAAGCAAAATTGAGAAACGTGAAGTCTGAAACAAGTCTTTATATTAACGGCCATCAGTCAAACAATACTGTTTGGTCTGGGTCTAAACAGAGCGCGTTGTGTGTGACGTCTTCTTTTGTGCATGCAGGCCGCTTTGAGGGTTCACACTAAAGCGCGTTTGCTGTCACATTTTATTTGTAGTATGAAGAAGTAGACAAAAAAATCGGATTTGATCAAAAAATTGGAATTGAGTAATAAGACCTGCAGTGTGAACCTAGCCTTAGTGGTTCAGTTTTGTCCTGTTTACCACTTGTTTGTTTGTCTGTCTTTCCTGTATTCCTTTTTTTAAAAACAAAACAAAAAAACCTTTATTTTCCTCGAAGGACTACACACATGAATTCCACAAAACCAAAGGCAACTTTTTGGCCATCCGGGAAAGGGAAGACCTTCTAGGGTCTGTCAGGAAAGACATTGAGTGAGTACTCAGCCACAGCACCTTCTAATTTCATTTAGCTTTTATAGCAGTGTGGGAATGTTTTAATTAATTAATTAATTATTATTTTTATTAATGTCGTTGTTGTTGTTGTTTATTATATTATAGTAAATGATAAGATCCTACACACGCATGCTTTCTTGTGTTTTGATCTGAAAGGGTGCTGAGCAATAAAAACGGTCAAGCACTGCTCTTATGTCGTAGACCTTATTCCTGAGAGGAATACGGTAATTGAAACTTCACTTCCATTTGGCATGTTCTTGAACAAATAGAAGATTCGTGCTCACTTTGGCCTTGCATTGAGGAAGTGCATCCTCTCTTCAGATTTGCACAGTTTGAGGGAATTTATTGAAACGAAGGTCTCCCTAGACCATGAGTCTTCTTTTTGCAGTGGCTTATTGATCTGTGAAGGCACTGATGATGGCAAACAGTGAGCACTGCAGGATTCTTATTGATCCTTCCCTGTCCATCTAGAGTACAAAGAGAAGAGTTCTCATGCAGAGGCGTCTTGCAGGCAGGCATACATGTTCAATAGGAATACACTCACTTAACTATGTATAAATATACAAATGTAGTATTCATTAAGTAATTTATAAAGCTCTTAAGGAGCTTACTATAAATTAAAATAGTTTACATTTTTCCAGAATGACCTGAGTGTGAAAAAACAACAGATTAAACAGCATTGGGTGCAGTTTTTCATTTAAATTATGAAACTAAGGATAGGGTACAGGATACTAAGCAGACTTTTGTGTAATACCAATTTGTGTCACGAGATGTTGTATCAAGTCATTGGACCCTCGAGTGTGTCTTGAGTCCAGCACAAGAAGAAGGTAAAATACCGATGAAATGACAGATATTGTGGTGAATCAGACACTGCTAGAAAATGATGCCTTAACCACCAGCAGCAGTAAAGGAGCAGTCAAATGCATGATTTTATTCTCTCTGTTTTAACAGAGGACGGGAGAGGTTATCAAATATAGTGTGAATCTTTACTTAATAAAGTATTAATCAGGATTTTCATTACATTTGAAATCACTGAAAGTAATATTTTTTTTAAGGACGCAAATGTATCTCTTTATTTTAGGAGCCACTTCATTACATAGGACATCGGTGGAGCTTTTTTTTTTTTTTTTTGGCCAATTGTTTTTATTTTGGTTTTTTTTCCACTTTAATGTTTTTTCTGCTTTTTCACCACTTTAAAAGCACCTTTGTCTGATCTTTTAAGTGCAAAAGATGCATTTTCATACAGTTTTCTAGCATGATGTGGCAACTTATTGCCTAGCAACCGGAAAATGACTTTTAATTAAAGAGACCACCCCTTATCTGAATGATCCTAAGTATCAATACTGGCAAATAATAGACAGAAAGCAATAAGATGTGACTTGAAAATATATGACAAAATTCTGTTGTCGAAAACAGCAAAAACAATTTCCTGATCACAGAATTCTGGACTTTGTGTTTTTACATTGTCTTCTTGGCAGCACAGTTTAAGCCTTGGCCTATCTGAACACTAACGTAGTTACAAGATGCTTTTATAAAATACAATTTTGGGGTCAGTACAGAAATGTGTAAAATATCATGACATTAATACAGTGATGGAATATCTGGTGCAGCTAAGCATTTTCTCTTTTGTCAGGCAGAGGGCAGTAGAGCTCTTGGCTGTGAAGTAAATGGACCAGCACACGTTTCAGAATATGTTTTCCATGTGGTAACAAGAAGGAGTCCAAACTATCTAATTGATACAAGCACTCAAATGAAACAGTGAGGCATATATCAAACACCATATCAATAACTTGCATTGTGCTTACAGACTACTGAAGCACACACACACCACATTCATAGTAATAGCATGCTGCAGAGCTGAGCTGAGATGTAACAACCCTTCTTCTCCTGCTTTGATTTTTAAATGTCAGCAACAAAAATGACAGTTTTCTATGATTTACATTGGTGCCCTTTTAAAAAGCCTCGCCGGAGTGATGAATCGGTCTGTCAGTACAAAGAATTCTGGTCCCACAGAAGCATCAGCCCAGTTGCTAGGGTGGTCAGATTGGGCTCAAGGCAGTCACTCTGGGGTGTACTATATGTGCTCATAGCCTTCCTCCTCCCCTGCTCGACGAGAGGGTGGGGCAGTGTTAAATGACCAGAAACGAAGAAGGCATGGGAGTCAGCAGTTCAGGGCTGCTGATAGCTAGAGATTCATCAAACAGAAAAGAATGGGTTTGCTGTGTTTACTTTGTGAGTGGTGCAACGCCCATTCATCACTTCTGACTGCTCAGTAGAGGAGAGCACGGTTTTTTTTCTGTTTCTTCATTAACCATAAAAAAAATCTCTCTTTCTCCTTTTTTTTTTCTCTAGGAAAACAGTTCTTTGAATTTTGCTTTCACTGCAGCAGCTTTAATTCAAAAGATCTGACAAAAATGACACATTTAAGGAATCATTATTTTTAAATGTCCCTGCAGTTTCTCAGACTCAGACCTACTTGGGCAGTTGGCCAATCATGGCTTATAGTTTTATGGAAACGCAATATTTAGTCTGAAGAATTATTATTATTGCAAAGGGTGGCATCCTTGGTGTGAAAATACAAAAAGGAAATTAGATATTTGATGCAGTGTTAAAAAAAAGAATGGGTTAGAAACACAAAAAGAGCCATGAAAGACAATCAAGTCGTTAAAAAAAAGTTTAAAATGCTTACCTTCTCTGTCTGGCTTTTCTGATTAATTAATCATTACATAATCACTGTATGCAATAGCCATATATGCTACAAATATTAGCAGTTTGTGTGAATTAGTAAAGCGCTACCATACCAGTAAAGCGATTAACACCTTTAACGCTGTTATCACATTGCTAATGTGCAGTTTAAGGAACAAGGCTTTTACATTTTTATATTCCTTGTATATGCTGTGTGTTTTAGTGGTCCTTGCAAAGAAGAGTGAGATCTGCAGGATAAAACGCAGATTGTCACCTCACTTTGAAAGTTAGCCAGCCTTTGGTACCCTGTGGCAATCTGCTTGTGAAAATTACATTGGCAGCCTTACAGATTGCTCCTTTTTGATTGACTTCTGATTCTGATGTATGCAAAGTTACAGAGACAAGAATTGGGATCAAGGCTGTCGCCTGTTAACTTGGGCTGTCATTTTAGATTTATTTCTTATCTACACTTTGAAAACTTGATTTTGACACACAAGTAAATCTGACATTGCCTAAATGTTGAAAATTACCATTCATTTAAAAAAAAAGAAAAAAGTATTATTCACGAGTGTATCTGCCTGCCTTTTTAGGACATACAAGAGCGGTTCTGGGGTCAACAACAGAAGAACAGAGCTGTTCCTAAAGGAGCATGAGCATCTGAGAAAGTAAGTTCCCAAAGCATTTGTATTATTTAACCATAGCAGTTAAAAGTAGAATAAGGTTGCCATCCTAAATGTGAAATAGTCCGATATTTTTTTTAGGAAAGCAAGCTGGAATAACCTTGATGGTGCAGGCCCACGATTTGGGAAAAACAAATAAAAATGTCTTTTTCTGACACATTCATTTGTTCTCTTCATGCGTTTACTTCATAGCAGATGTGAAGTTCTTCTGTTAATTCATAACTTAAGGTCTTATATGAGCATGCATGACAGAGAAGATCAAATCCTGATCTCTAGCAACCTTAGTATCCCACAATCTTTTGGCTGACTCTCAACCCCTGCAGAACAGCATGTGGTTCTTTTTTTATGCGTTTCCCTGTGTTTGTGCCAGAGGTGTTAGATGCACACTGCATGGAAAGTAAAATTGGATAGCAGCAGGGCACACACACACACACACACACACACACACACACACACACACAAAGAAACGAAACACAAATTTACCACAGAGCTATTTACATGGCCAATACATAGCAGTGTGACTGATTAGTATTTGCATTTGTTTCCCATATCAAGTTCTCAAAGGAATAATGCTGCAATTATTCCCTCTCAAAGACCTCTCCATTCATTTTCTAACAGGCTTTACCTGCTCCCACAATGCATGGCTAATATTTATATACTGAAATTGATGTTTATGTAATGACCCTTTAAAATACAGTGTGGTCTAGTTAAATAACTTTAATCGCATAGCATTTTATGGATTTTTTTATGTCTTTGAAATAACGCAGTTACACTTTTTTACTATATGTTCAGTTAAATATAAATTTGCATTTAAATTAGTAACTAACACGAAGCAACTAGCACGAAGGTCAGTAACGCTCCTGTTTCAACAACATTAAATTGTATTTAACAGGTATCTTAAATGTTAATCTAGCCACCTCCTCCAGCTTGTTTGAGGAAACACCAAGAGATTCCCAGGGCAGCCGAGAGCTATTATCTGTCCAACGTGTCCTGGATATGAATATGATCCAGAACCTTATTCTTTTGGTCACTACCCAAGGCTCTTTACAATAGTTGAGGGTAGGGACGTTGGACGACCAGTAAATCGAGACCTTTGCTTTTTCGCTTTGAGTCAATCTCCCACTCCCCTTGCCCATCACTCCTAAACAAGACCTTGAAATATTTAAACTCTTCCGTGGGACAATAACGCATCCCTGACCCGGAGTGGGCACTCCATCTTTTTCTAGCTGACGACCATGGCGTAAAACTTGGAGGTGCTGATTCTCATTCCGTCGCTTCATACTCGGCTGCAAACTGCTCCAGAAAAAATGAACAGAATCTGTGACAAAGGGCAGCACTAGCAAAGTCCAAAACCCACTGGGAACGAGTCTGACTTTTTGCTGGCTATGCGGACAAAGCAACAGTTTCTGTGGGATCGAATGGGTCTTGGCAATGGGTCCGACCACGCATACTCCCGAAGCATTTCACACAGAATACTCAGAGGGTATGGCTTCTGCAAGTCCGCAAAACACATGTAGATTGCTTGGGCTACCTCCCATGAACCCTCAATCATTCTCAAGAGTATAAAGAGCTGGTCCAGTGTTCCGTGACCAGGGCAGTTATTTGGGACAAAAACCACATTGTTCCTCCTGTATCCCGAGGTTCGACTAACCAGCTGTTAGTCGAACCTCAGATACTCTACTTTCCAGCACCCTGACATAGCTTTTGGGAGGCTGAGGAGTGTGATCACCCTATAGTTGGAGCACAACCTCTGGTCCCCCTTTTTAAAGATGGGAACAACCACCCCAGTTTGCCAATCAGACCTTTGGATTGTCAAAGATCTTTTACCGTCCAACAAAATTCTTAGTTAAAGTCAGCAGTGCTCCACCCACACTATACACAGTGCAGGTAGACCACCACTTTCCCCTCCTGAGTCAACTGATTGTTTTCCAGAAACCATTCGAGGCAGTCAAAAAGTATTTTTCCATGGCCTCTCCAAACTCCTCCCACAGCCCAGTTTTTGCTTCAGGCACTGCCCGAGATGTGTTCTGCTTGGCCTGTTGGTAACTATCGGCTGCCTCCAAAGTCCCACAGGCTAACCAAGCTAGGTTAGGACTCCCTCTTTAGTTCGATTACGCTCTTCACCTTCAGTGTCGACCATTTGGTTCAGGGGTTACACCCATGCCAGACACCAACTACCTTGCAGCCACAGCTCTGTGTAGCAGGTTCAGCAATGACTCAATGTCCCTAGTCTACCAATGGAATGTTGTCGAAGCTCTGCTGGGAGTGGAAGTGGCCTAGGGTGTACCATATGTCTCTGTGTTTTTTGTTTATTTGTTTGTTTGTTTGTTTTTTGACGGTATGTCTTTATAGCACCTATTTAATGGTACTGATAAACAGTATCAGTAAATTTAATACTGCAGTGAAAGTGTCCATGGCTCCTTCATCTCTGTATTCTGTAGGTCTGTAGTCAGTTTTATTTAATACAGTGCCAAATTACAACAACAGTCACCTCAAGGCGCTTTATGTTGTAAGCTATACCCTACAATAATACAACAAAGAAAACCCCAACAATCATATGACCCCTATGATCAAGCGGTTTGGCGACAGTGAGAAGGACAAACTCCCTTTTAACAGGAAGAAACCTCCAGCAGAACCAGGCTCAGAGAAGACGACCATCTGCCATGAGTGGTTGGTGTGCTGTGTCTATTTTTCTCTTTGTCGTCCCCCATTTCTTTTGTGTTGTCCAGAAGGAAATGGAATGCGGTGCTACAAATGCTGTGACTCTTCTATACTGACCTATAGGTGGCAGCAACATGCCAAGATATATAGCAATGTGCAAATAAAGATGAAGAAGAAGAGGACTGCAGGCCAAAAGAAATGGATGTAAATAATTGAGAGGAAGGAAATGGATTCAACACATTTGTTAGAGCTCAAGGATATAATCAAAGGTATTGCTGAGTTAAACAGAATAAAAAATGAGCAGAGGTATTCTAGCGTTCACAAAACACTCAATATTTGATGGTTAATTGGAGTACAATTCAGCCTGTGTAAGTTCAGTGGTTTTCAAGAATCACATAGGTACTGCTGACTGCTGAACTGTATAACATGACATTTCATTACCATGAATTGTTCAGGTGGGAAACATTTGGTCCTAGCATTCATATGGATGCTACTCTAACGCATTACTGCCCATGTTATTGGACACCGAGCAACCCCCTGATGGGGTTGGCGTCCCACAGAGAACAGTGTATCTTACCACACCACAGAAACTGCTCAGTGGATGTATCATACAACCCATATAACACAATGGATGCTTTAACAGCATCCCAGTACCAGACAGTACTCCTGTGACATAATAGCTGGAGATGGCTTCTATTTCGTGGCTGATAAATGAATATTTAGGTGTGCTCATTTTAGCACATGAGGGAGACAAGTTAATGCTTCAGGTGCTTGAGTGGGTCGAAGAATATTTTGGCTCCAAACATCTTAACTGAATATGTAATATAAATTATTTTAAAATGAAGATTATTTAAAAACACACACACACAGCTAAACATTACCATTTGAGATGCTTTCTCAGCAGTCAGGCTGTTTTGCTTGTCATTTGCATTTGATCAGGATATTGTTAATTAAATTTTGTTATTAAACCACAGCCCATACTATCTATAGGGCTTCCCCTTACCATTGGCATAGATGGGAGGGAAAGTGGATACTGGAGATGAGGATTGAGTTACACTTGATTGATCCTATTAAAGCCATAAAACAGGAAAGGGAAAAGAGAGAAAAGGGATGTAATGTGTTGGTGAGTATCACTGTTATCCACAGATACCCGATAAATATGAGAGATTTGAGTGAAAATCTTACTTTCCTGGCGCAGTCTGTGATGATCTCTTGTCAAAGGTGACTTTTATGGAAAAGTAGCATGAATAATGAGGTTTTTTTTATGTAAAGCTGCATGATCTGTTTTAATTTATTGAACTTTTTTTGCTTCATCATGCTGCCCCAATAATTTAGCGTGGAAAATGTAAGTAGGAGGCCTTGTGTAATGACTGTGTTTGAACCATTTATAAATTGGCAAATGATGGCTTGAGGCTGCCAAACTGGTCAGCTAAGACTAATCAATTTGCAGCCTATAAAACAGCTCTCTTGCAGTTAATCTACAAGCTACTGCAGTGAGTGAAATGCTTGCAAATCTCTATTGATTCTTAAGAGAACCCACTGAAACAAATATCAGTGAGCAACTTTTATTTATTTCATGACTGCACCTTCAGATATGAAGATTCATACCTATGTTTTATCATCTGAGAAGGGGTCCGCTTTACCATAGGAGTGAAAATATAAAGAAAGGAGACAATGTGGCAAGCATCTACAAAAAAAAATCATCCTCTTCCTCCTCACCTCAAGATTCATCACCTGAGCTGAAGTCAAGCCTCTAACACATGAAAATGTGTATAAACATGTTTATGTGTTCTAGATATTGTTGCAATTACTCATTTTCAGCAGCTACGAATGAGCCGGCTTTAACAACAGTAGCTGGTTGTAAGCTATTATGCCAGCTAACGTTAGGCTTCAGTGTCTTAAAAATCACATTTTCTCACTGACAGTTTGACACTCTGCGAATTAACTCTCGTATTTGTTCTCATGTGAGAATATAATTTGAGTCCAGTTAAAAAAAACAAGTTTCATTAATGCTCGGTAACAGTGGATAACAATAGCTAACAGCGGTGCTAACCGACAGAAAAGTTCATTGTATCCTCAACATCTCACCTCAGTATTGCTGTCCTCAGGAAGAAGTGAGCTTCTCTGACTCCATGACTTGTATCGGATTCTTTTCACAAAGATTTACAGCCTCCTGTAAATGGTTACATAAGCTTGTCATCTGGCATATAAACAGTGGACTGGTTAGATTTTCTTAACCAAATCCAGTTGTTAAGTGATGACGTATAAACCCTGCTTCCAGGTCCAAACTACTCTGCGTTTATTAAGTGATCACTGTTGGCCTCTCTCGGCAGCACATTTTAAAGATTGGTTTTTAAAACCTTACAGTATAACTACAGACCAGCAAATACAACAACATATTAATTAGGGGTGGGGGGAAAAATCGATACTGTGTAGTATCGTGATATTTTGTTTGCTAATAATGTATCGATACAGGGACAGCAGAAATCGATATTTTGTTACAAAAAAAGTTTTTGTGGACTGGAACATGCTCTGACTTCAGAGCATGTTGATCAGCTCCTTTTTCTGAGCAAGAATCCTGACATTCCTTCACTGTCCAAATGTGTTTAACTTTTTTTTTTTTTTTTGGCAGCGATAAACTAAATTTAAGACATGTTTTATTTTAATTAAGTTTAAAACTTTTTTATTTAATGTAAAATTATATTTTGTTTTAATTTACTTTCAAATTCTTCAGTTGCTGAATGGGCTGCATAGTTTTCATAAATTGCATAGTTCAGAATAGCTATAATTGTACCAGATGGTTGCATTCAGTTAAGTTGGACTAGACTGTAATACAAACCGTTCAGTTTGTCAACAATAAAACTGACTGAAATGAGAGAAAGACTGAGTGTGAGACTTTGATATTAGATAAAATGAATATTGATAAAGCTTACCTTTATGTACAGAATCTGAATATCGCAAAATATTTAAAAAAAATTGCAATAATATCGTATCGTGCGTTAAGTATTGTGATAATATCGTATCGTGGGATGTATGGTGATTCCCACCTCTAATATTAATCACTAACCTTGTATTGTGGATGGATTATCTCAGTTGTTCTCCTGACTGAAGTTTGGCCCGTTTACAGCATCCTGCCATGCAATTACATTTGTCCCTAACCATTGGAAACCCTCACATTAACTTGAATCAAGTGGAAAAAAGTTAGCGTTCATCCTCCAGCTTTACCGTGTTTACAGTATATTATGCTAACCATAACTGTGTAGCTAGCCACCACTTACCACATCATTATATACCAGCTTGCTCAACTTAAGTAACCCTACAAACGTCACTGCTGTTTAGTTTTTTGTCTTTGTTTATGTCAGAAGTGATAGCAGAGCGGTATGTATTAATTTTTTCTGAAATCCCTCAGTCAGAACATGCTATATTATCTTTAGATGGAAACTAGCGAGCCAACTCCCTGCTAACTTCAAACTCCGTTAAACTTCATAAATTCTGTTTTCGTGGATGCCTGGATGTTAAATTTAATTGTTACACCTGGTAGAGCAGCCACACTCATCATTTTATTAAAGATGAAAGAATTTAGACCATTTTTAACTCTCAGTGATGCCACGTTGTCCGTTTGACTGTGGGACCTGAAGCGGAGTTTGGACCCGGAAATGGATAATGACGTCAGACTTAAAGACAGGATGGCAAACCAAATAGTGAAAGACTATTTTTTTGTTTGTTTGTTTATTTGCTTGTTTGTTTGTTTGTTTTTTTTAACACACAAACAGTAGTAGAAACACACCGATTGGCCACAACTATTACTGGGTACAGTCTAAATTTAATGTTTTCGATCTCTCTTGGTTGACTAAAGCTGCAACTATAGCTAGGATTATGTACTTAAATTGGAAGGTGTAAGAAAAAAAACTTGAATGAAGTTGAATCCAGTCTATAATCTACTGACATCTAGTGGTGAGGTTTTATACACTGTAACTTTAAGATAGCTTTCATCAGTTTTCAGTATGTGGTTCTACAGCAGTCAGATGTTTCTACATATTAGAGCTGAAAGCTGTTTTCAGTTTTGTCACTGATACTCATTGCTTTAGCTTTAGTTTATAATAGTCTTTGGCAAGTGTAACTTGATGCCATTTAGTAATTAAAGCTACTATAAATGCTGCTGATCTGTTATTTCGCCTCATCATTGGTTCTTTCTCCATCCTTGTAGATCTGTTTTTCCATTTCTCTTTGCCATAGAGGTTAGCCTTCATAAATAAACAAGAGATAGGGAGGGAGGGGTAAGTCCATTAAAAGTTCATGCTGCAACAGCTTTAATGGTAGTGGTCACATAAGGACTTCTAGTTCAAACTCACAAGGAAATCCAATGATGATTCTCTGGATGCTTTTCTTTTCACTCACAAAGTTGAGTTATTAAGCTTTAAGATATGCTCTGAGTCTTTATTTCAGTAAATACTGTCACAACTCATCATTTTGTGTCCATTTAGGCTCTATAGTCTGCCTGTTTCTAAATGTGTAAGCTCTGTTTGCCAGGCTCATGAGAATTGCATGTGATGCTTTGCTTCAAGTGAAAAAGCATCTAAATATCATCTACATATCAAACAAGACATATTCAAATTGTGCATTTTTATAACAAATAAAAAATTAAAAAGTTAGTGCAGCATAACGAACAAGGGCATCAAATCGCACGATCCATGAGCCACATCCAACAGCTGCAAAGAACCTGCAATTTGTGAATGTTTCTGTTTGCTAATCATTAAGGCCAGCATGGTTGCTGAATAATTGTGTACTTTGCTAAGTTACTTAGGTAATTTAGCAAAGTACACAATAGTAATTTGGTGAGAGTTAGGTATTTTACAACTACAGTGCTTAGGCTGTGTGGGTTAGTTATCTTCACAGTTGTCCAGTTAATCTGTTTTCTTTTAACAAGGACAGTTAATTGCCCATTTTAATAATGAAAATACTCAAATAGCCAGGGCTGGTACTTCTAAAACTGTAGTGGCCAGTATATCATGCCAATATCTCTTTTATAATTTTTTTGCAAGGTCTTGATCATGGTGAACTCTTCAGGTTTTCCACCTAGCATTTTAAACAGGTGTTCAAAGTCTCTCTGTCACTCTGTTGTCTTCAAGATGCCTGCATTTAGTCTGTCTAGCCTGTTGCCGATTTTTAAGTTTGCACCATGGATACACGGTGAAGTGCTTTCTCGTATTTTTTCTATCACATTACAACTTACCACAGAACTAGTTCAGGACGTTTAGAGATTTAATTATAGATTTACCCAACAAAAGTGTTTGTGGACCAATTTGTGTCAGTTAATTTATGTTTTTTCACACTTTTGTAATGATATGAGGACAATACCACAGCTTATTTTAAATCTATCATCCATATCAACCATATTAGCTCACACAAAACAGTCCATTATGATCTATTTCATATCCATTTCCTTGTGAAAGCAATTTAAACATCAAGATTGTTTACGGTTTGGGAGAGAAGACTAATTTCAGTGAGTTGAAAGTGTTTAGCTGCTTACTGGCATGTTCTGATTTTCCTCTCAGTACTTAATGTTGGTAATGTTTTAGTGGGACTTCTCAGTAGCAAAACGTGTACCATAGCTTCATTGACAAATGATTCTCCTACCAGAAACGCTACATCCAGATGAACAGAATGAACTTTCTGGGATTTCCTTACCAGGATGACTGAGCATGCAGTTTATGTTATCTGTTGGCCCTTCAACTAAACTTTGATGTAAACTTTGGAGGTCATTCAAAGCCCTTCTTTGGATATTGGCTGCCTTTTCTTCTTTTCTCTGTCAGGACGATCCCACGCTGCATCAATTATGTTGTGGTACAGGCTCTGGGGAGGCACACCATGCTGACATAGGCCAGGTTTTTGGCTAAGAGCTCTTTGGGAATCATCGTGTTGATGCAAAATACAATGTTGTGTGTATCAAACTTTGTTATCTTTGGCATTTTTCATAGACTGAGCTGAACAAATGATGTGTATTTGCAACAAGCTGCTAGAAACAAAGTGGTTTGCTAAGTCGACTGTTATGTGTATACACAATACTGATTCATATTAGGTTAGTTAGGTGCTTTTTTCAGTTGAGTGGCTTAAAAGACAAAAAAAAAACCTTCCTCTGAAAAGGGTGAGGTACAAGGATTTGACTGAAGATGAGTGAAAAAGCAGCCAAACAGAAACTATGAAAGACATTCAGAAAGCCTAAAGGACTATTGGCTTGAGACAACTTTAACCCTTGTATGGTGTTCGGGTCTGTGAGACCCGTGTTCAGTTTTTTTCAAAAGAAAAATTAAACAATTATTTTTTCACGTGTAAATGTGTTGTGTCTTTCCACTCACTCCACTTGATTATAACTGATTTATTTATAACATTTTATATAAAAGAAAAACGAGAAGCACATTAATTCATAAATGTGATCTAACAAAGGTAAAGGGAAAAAATTAACCATGTTTGCTGTTCATATGTCTTGTAATTGGGATGAAGTAAACATCTGTTGAGTAATTTAACATAAAATTGTTTGATAGTGTTAATTTGGAAAGCCAAAACTCTAGCGGGTCCACCAGACCCATGAACACTGGCTGAGTAACAAAAATACGAACACCACACAAGGGTTAAAGGACTTGTGGGCAGTACTGTTTTAATCCTTGTAGCCATGATTTTGCAATGCATGTAGTATTTTTTTTTTTAACATACTGTTCAGATGAAACCAAAGTGTACATAATTGTCAATAAGCATTCTGTCTGTGTGATCATTTGTTTGTGAATCGCAGCAGATCATATGGACAGTATGGGTTGATTCATCAAAATGGAAAGGGCAATTAGCTGGAAGCTAATGAGTGACTTAATGACGGCAGGAAAACAACTGACCAAGGGAAACAGAAAGAACCCCACTCAAAGCTGAAACCACAGAAATTCTAATATACATAAATGGCACAATCAAGCTCACCACTATAGCTGCAAAATGATTATGGAGGATATAAAGCATAAATCTTTTGCCACATCTCATCTCTGCACATAAAAACTCCATAAATCAAGGCGGATCCCGAGCTTTCTCTTTTTCCTCTTCAGCTCATTATTTATCAGCAGAACACTGTCAGGTGAAGGACAGTTAAAGGCTTCGTTTTTTTGTCGCACCTCCTTCCATCTTTTAAGCAGTCTCTGTCCATATTGCATTCTTAAGTTCTTCTTTTTTGGCCTCTTTCAGACATACAGTGTTTATTCGCACCAATTAATTTAATATTTTATTAACCAAATACTTATTTCAAGTTTTTATATGTTTTAAAATCTCAGATCCTAGAATATAATTTCTGGTCTTTTTCTAATGCTATAAAGTCTTATTCCTACTGCATAATTGCCTAATTGCAGTCTTCTTCAGTCCACCCACCAGCTCCCATAATACATTTATTAAGTGAAATGGTAACTGGCATCTAACTCATAATGAAGTTAGATGCCAGTTATCATTTCACCTCCTGTAACTGATTTCATTCAGTCAGACAAATGCAGTTACGATCTTACAAACTACTGCCAAAAAAAGCAGGTTGGTGCCAGTGTGGGCAGCTGTGATCCAAGAACAGAAGGATGCACAGCCCACATTGTGAATATGCATTATAGTCCAATTGGTCCTGCCCACTCGCTGCCTAGAAGACAAAAAGTTAAATAAGACATATTACCTTTCAATACCACAGATAGTAGGGAGCTCTAGTGAAAAAAGGTCCCTTGTTATGTCTGGGCTTGGCTTTCTTTACCACCTTTCCTGTAAACACTCACTGCAAAGCAAAATAAAAGTCAGCTGGAGCAGAAAATAGTTCTATCAAGTCACAGATGAAGAAATGGACTGCTAATTGGTACCCAGTAATAGTTTATCAAAACTGAAGCACAGATATCTGAGACTGACTTGACCTCGCAGCAAACCATAATATTATTCAAATAAAAGCGCTCTAAAAGTTTATGATGCAGATGCATGCGTGCACACACACACAAACACAAACTGTGCATTTTCCTTTTTATTCTGAGTAAACTGATATGTTTCGTAGGTCATTATTTTGATTTGCTGTGGTACAAGACAACAGAGTGATATTCACAGGTGGGCAGACTTGAGCAAGTGAGGTACTGGAACCTAGAACGGGAGGTTTGCCCACAGGGAGCATAAATAAAAGTTATAAGATAACTGACTATCCACTAGTCAAAGAAAAATTGGCAGATTAGTCAGCTACCAAAATAGTCTTTAGTTGCCCTAATTGCTAGTAACCTAGAGGAACTACAGTTTTTGCCACATTTTCCAGCTCTTGGTGGTTTCCTCTCATGTTTGCCCATCAACAGAGAGAATGACAGAATCACAAAAACTGTGATGCAATCAGGAAGATCTCGCATCTTGCAAGTGAGGTATAAATCTTTTAGCGCCTTCTCTTACTTCATCTCAACATTGTTAAGAGCTTAACGGAAACCGCACATTGAGCATGCAGGCGGAGGATGTGGAGCTGCTGAATGGAAGATGAATGACTGTTGAACTATGAAATACAATCCCTGCAGTTTTGTTTGTTTGGTTGACTTTAGTTCTCTGGAACATTATCCAAATTGATTCCAATTAGAAGATAAACCGCTGAAAGCTTTTTTGCTTATGAGCAACCTGAGACACAAAACAAGTGTTACAGCATAAGAGGTTTGTGTGGGATTAGGAGTGTAGCAGTGCCTTCCACTTTCCCCTCTTTTATGCAGTGATGCAGAACGTTAACCTCCGGGCATCTGAGTTGATTTATCCATGAGGGGAAAATGAACAAAACAAATAAAAAAGAGAAAAAAAAAAAGACTAATGCCTTTTTGGTGCAACTCAGTCACTGCTATATGGGCCAAATATAATGGTGTTGTCGCCCTTGCAAACATCAACGGATCCGTTGCAGTTGGCGCATGAGTGTACAATTTGCTGGCGTTTGCTCCCATTTTAATGATAAATCAGTACAGAAGCTCAGAGACTCACAGATTGTACAGGAGGAGATCTTAAAAGACACTCAAAACTGTGCAAGTTTTGTTCTGTTTTTTAATTTAACAGAATCTACCACAACTCTTTCTTTTTTTTTTTTTGTGAAAAAGTATATCAGTCTTCCAACAGCTTGACCAGACCAAACCATACTGTAGCATGGCCTTTGGTTTTGTGTCAGGAAGTATACAAATTCTGCCAAATCAAGCATGCAGATTCCTTGTTTATTCTGCAGGGCTTGTATCAATATCTAACCAGTGCCCTTCCCTTGCGTTTTTCTCTCCTTCTCACTGTCTATAGCTCAGATCGACTGATGGATGACACAATAAGGTAAGCCCTTCTTTCCCTTATTCATCTGTGTCTGGTTCTTACAAAGATTTCTTCTTGTTTGTTGTTGCTAAGTATGTGCTCACAGAGCATTGTTGCTTTGCATTGATTTCCCCTTTATAATGTGGCTGGCTCTTTTCAATATAATTTAAAGTCTCTTAAGATGAGTATTGTTCTGGTTTCTGGCTATAGTTAAAAAATGGGTTTAAAAATTACAGTTCTCTCAGGTGTGACAGATAACACGTTATCTTCTTAAATATAATGAACTGTAGTTTACAGGCTATCCTTTTAAAAAGTTTTGTAGATGTAGTTAGTTTAATCTTAATGACCTCAGTCCAAGGAGAAGAGGCACTGTTTGCTGCACATATTGCATTAAGAGGCACTATCATAATTTGTGATCTGGGGTTTTATTCAACAGTTTGCTGGACAGTTTAACATTCCTCGTTTAGGTCACCAAAAAACAAAAACTGACTGATCAGAGTGCACTTCTGTCCTCCAGCTCTGATTCTCATGAGCCGGTTAACACTGACTAGTCGAGGTTGCTGGTATCAGCAAAGTGATTCTTCCTGACTGAGGAGAACATGATCCCCAAAACACAGCTCCAGGCCAAGACTGCAGATTGTCCCCTCAGCAACCTCCAAACCACAGGAGATGCTAAGACCCCACCCACCCGTACTCACACATCACACGCACAACACGTTCAGACGAACACAGTGGTCATAGTCTCTCAGTGCTCAGTCGAAACACACATGCACACACACACACACACACACACACACACACACACACACACACACACACACACACACACAGAGCTCATCATGTTTACCAGCCAAAAGAGTAAACAACTGGTGATTTCATTTACTTTGTTTTCACCGGCATCCTCTGGGGATCTTTTACTCTGAGATGGGAGGAATTGGTCCCCTATGACTAGTTCTGTTTGTCACCAGTCTGAATACTAGCATAATCCTACATGTAGTGAAAATTTAGAATAATTGAACATTTTTTGCTCGAATCAAAAATTTTCCTTTCTATAATATGACATATGTTCAAATAGTATATTATTCATTGTGTCGTATATAAGGGGCGTTAAACGGGTCTAAAAGCTTTTATAATTGGCTGATGTCACATCATCTTTAAACCGATTAAATGATGCTTCTCAGCATGTCATGTCTTTTTAAAGTAACTTCTCTCCTTGCATAAGCAAACCAGTACCACTCGCAGCCACTGCTGCTGGCATCTAGCCATTAGTTATTGTTTATAGAACCTGTTTGTGGATCTTTTTTGGTACAGCTGTGGAGAGGTTACTGTAAGAGAAATAAATGATTATTAGGGATTAGTTCTTACAACTAAAAGTTGAACAAAGTGCTTGAAGGTGGGCTCTGAAGCTTGTATTGATTATTTTGTGTAACATAGAGCCTGAAACTTTTCCTGCCAACTGCTCAGCTGCACTTTGCTGCTCTGAAGATTCCTGAGGCCCAAGTTTTAGAACAAGAAGCACAATACCACAGCACATCTGTACTGCCCTTATAGGTGCCTAACCATCTCATAAAGATACTGCATGTAGGAGGGAGGAATAGTGTTTGAATGAGCAGGAATGATCACAATTTTAGGTTTTACCCTTTAAATCCTTTTCTGTAGTTTTGGTTTACAAAAAAAAGGTTTAGAAACAGTACTGAATGACACAGGGGATTTACAGCACCACGATGTTTGGTGGAGACAACCAAAGTAAAAAAAGAAAAGATAAAAATTACATTTTCTAACTCGCCTACAGTCAGAGGTACTTTTCCATTACTAATAAAGAGCAAAGACATGAAGGATTGT
The DNA here is from genome assembly GCF_965226115.1 of Aulonocara stuartgranti. Classification (NCBI taxonomy): domain Eukaryota; kingdom Metazoa; phylum Chordata; class Actinopteri; order Cichliformes; family Cichlidae; genus Aulonocara; species Aulonocara stuartgranti. The sequence goes on from NC_138950.1 coordinate 20,384,602, forward strand.
CACTTTTCTCTACTCATCTGTTTTGCTACATCTTTCTTTTTCTTCAGCATTGCTATGGCGACCAAGGAGAACGTAACCTTCCAAAGGGGCATGCTGAAATCCATACAGAGCAAGGTCAATACTCTGGCCAGTATCCTTTATGTTGCACATGTGCAGTGTTGTATGCGGGGAACCAAATGACCTCCTTTAAAGTTATCTTTAAAGGATTTCTAGACTGAAATCAGTATAGGACATTCAAAAATTAGCGCTCACATATTTGATAGAAAATGGTCTTTCTTATTAGGATTTATAGAAATGTAGCCAGTAATAGTGTTACTGAGGTTACTATATCCCATATTTGTGTATTTTTCCTTAATTTACACTCTTTCAGACCGTTTCCCAGCTATCAACAACCTCATTCAGCGAATCAACCTGCGAAAGAGAAGGGACTCTCTGATCCTTGGCGCGGTGATTGGCGTTTGCACCATTCTCCTCCTGCTCTATGCCTTCCACTGAAACTCAGTCTTTAAAGAGGCAGGATTCATCTGCTCTTTGTAGCATGGAAACTCTCTGGGGGCTGAGCTGAGTGATTGGAGGACCCTGGAGGTTCCCGAGCAGAAGGACATTAAGTTGGTCCAGTTTTGGGACAGGAGCAAATTTTGGCCAACATTTTCTACTGAACCTGTATTTAGCAGCGGGGACAGATGGCGGGTTGGTGGTTGGGTGTTTTCTGCCAACAAGAGAACGAAGACCAAAACTACAAATAAGACTAGATAAAAAATATATATTGATAAATCACCTTGAGAGCAATTCTGTGCCACTGAAAGTGTAAAGAGACTGAGATTGTGTGATGGATTTATTATTATTTTTTTCACAGGTGAAGGATTTTAAGCTGAATGGTTGTTTTTAATTGGTGGAGTGGGATGGATAGTTAATTGTGGGCTGTACAATGTGAATTAATAAATTATTCATATCAGTATGTACAACAAAGTGTGTGACACTAGAAGATGCTCATTTAGAACATTTTTGAAACTCTATTATTTGAAACTTCATCAACATTTCTGCATAAATGTAATGCCACCACAAGGCTCCAATAATAATAATAATAATAATAATAATAATAATCTATTACATTTTATGTGTTTTACCCGTGGAAAGTGGATTTATAAAGTTAATGACAAGTGGGAGAGAGATTCAAGAAAGTGATATTGAGGTTCAAAGGCAGAGCCATCGGTTGTATCTTACATTTTTACATTCAGAGGTTCTGAGCAAAAGTGTTAAGCCACCCCACATTTCTTTGTTTTTGTTTGAAAATGGGAAATATGTGCAGCAGTTTTTTGAAACATTTATAAGCCTGCGTTAACATACAGTTCATAAGGCAAAAAAAGGAGTTTGTACAGTTCTAATAAGCTTGAAAGTCAATATTTCGTGGGACCAGCTTTCTTGTAATTTCTTTTGTCTTCAGCAAAAGTTCTCCAGATTTCTTGATAGACGTTCAAAACTCTTCTTTGGATATTCGATGCCTTTTGTTCTTTGGCAGAGTGTTTGGGATCAATGTCATGCTAAAAAAGCTGATGGAACTGCATGGTGGATCAGTCTGATGATACTTTTGCAAATACAGCCCCAAAACACGACGATTTGAATAAAAACCTGTGTAATGTTGCCTTTCCTCCCTGTTTCTCTACCTTGCACTGAGACCATTTCTGATGAGACTTCAGTGAACAGTAGACGGACAGAAAATTAGTGAAGAAGAAGCCAATATCCAAATAAAACCTTTGAAAGACCTTCAGGAAGACAAAAGCACTATTGCGCAAGAACGCGTTAAAAAAGTCAAGAAAGACTGGCTCAGTGGAAGCAAAATATAAAGAAATGAGGGGTGGCTCAAGACTTTTGGACAGCACTGTCAATAAATTAACTCACAGGTTAATCAGGAGCCATTACTTGTTAAAATAAGGCATTTTTAGTATAAGGCAGTCATGGCATAGAATGAAAACAATCATTACTTGCACACATCCACATTAATATATACATTTCAGTTACTTCTTACTGTAATCTTTTAAACTTGTGTTAAAGTTTTTGTAACTTGCTTGATCGTCTAAGTTCAGTCCTAAATCATTGAATATAAGAAAGCATTAAATAAATGGCAGCTTTTCTCTTTTGGGACAGTTGATCCACATGCTTGCCTGATTGGCTGTTTTCAAAGCCATGCAAAATAAAGTATCTTTTAAGAAGAAAAAAACTGGTGAAATATATTCAGTCACAAACCTTTTTATAGTGCACTGCTTCAAGGTTTCCATAGCAGAAAAATGAAAGCAGGGCTTGATGACCAGCCTCTGGTGGAGTTAAACGTTTTGCACATTTCACAGTGTACCTGGCAGACCTGAGCCTGACTGACTGCGTCTGGTTTGAATCCACTTGGAACTCAAAGAGGCACTAGAGGCGCTGAATCCTTCAGCTGAGAAGGGAATGACGGCAGACAGGCTTCGACTCATTCGATTAAAGTCTTAGTTTGTTGGTGCCGGTGCTGGAATGTGAAAGCAAAGCAGCTGTGTGAGAAACATCAATGCGCTTTTCTCTCACTGCTTCAGGCTGTCAGTTGACTGTAATCCAATACAAAAATGTCCACAACAGTGGAGTGATGAGAGAGCCTTTGGTTTCTTGTTCTCATCCCCTCTGTTTGATGCCTTCCTCACAAAGAAAACCTATATATATATATATATATATATATATATATATATATATATATATATATATATATATATATAATAATTGGTCTGTATCCTGATTGGGCATTATGACAGGAATAGCCTTTTCTTCATACTACAGCAGTCAGAAAAGATTGCCACCTGCCCATTAATATCTTACATCCTTTAAGGGGGAAATCCTGCGCTGAAGTCTAAGTATAGCTGAGAAGTGTGTACGTGCTGTTGGAGGACTGCAGAGGTGCAACTCCTGAATGTTTTAGCCACTCAACTAAGTGCTAGATTCTCTCAGAAGAGTCTTGCTACAGTAACTTCTGGCTAGCAAATTTCCTTATTAGAAGGAGCTAAGGTGTAAAGACAGAAATCTTGTCTTTTTTTTTGTGAACAAAGTGAATATTTAAAAAGCAGTTTAAGCATTTGAAACTAAGCCAGGCCTTTATTTGTGTGAGTGTGTGTGGTTGAAGAGAGCCACACACACACACACAAATTCTCTCCTACTCTACAGTCTGTAGCTGTGGTGACCATGATAAATGGTGTTTGTGTTCCCTGAAGTCGAAGTGTGTATGCCCTATGTACAGGGCTTAGATACAATAAAAGCAACAACAGCTGTGCAATCCAATACAGGACTGCAGACAACAGCACCAGTGCAGAGTTGAATCAATACCTTCTTCTGTCAGTCTCAATGAAGACTGAACAATACACAAATATTACATTCACAAATGTACCACAGTGGATTTTTTTTCTTCTCTGTGGGAAAAGCCTTTTTTTTTTCTTTCTTTCTTTCTTTAGACGCCAGTCATGAGAAAAACACAGATGGTCACAGACATGCAAGAAAGTTGGGTGATTCAAAAAATTTAGTTTCATAGTCAGGCTGCCTGAATTTGGCTGTTGACTGACTGACCTCTAGTGCCACCACTAAAATTAACCTTTTAAGAAAATGCATTGATAATTAGTAGATAAATGGAATATGTTTTAGCTGTAAACGTCAAATTCTTGCCAGAATACAATAATAAAAGTGTCCCTTTACTTCTAAAACAATCATTGAGCAGATTTAAAGATGGCAACGGACCGGTAACCATGGCAACGGGCCGGTAACCATGGCAACGGGCCGCCAACCATGGCAATGCGACGGTAACCATGGCAACGGGCCGGTAACCATGGCAACGCATGTAAACCATGCCATTGGGCCGGTAACCATAGCAACAGGCCGGTAACATCGCAACGGGCCGGTAACGATGGCAACACATGTAAACGCATGTCAACATGTCGGTAACCATGGCAACGTGTCGGTAACCATGGCGACACGTTGGTAACCACGGCAACGGGCAGCAACCATGGCAACGGGCTGGTAACCATGGCGACGGGCCGGTAGCCATGGCAACGGACCGGTAACGATGGCAATGCGTCGGTAACCATGGCAACGCATGTAAACCATGCCATTGGGCCGGTAACCATGGCAACGTGTCGGTAACCATGGCAACGCATGTAAACCATGCCATTGAGCCGGTAACATGGCAACGGGCAGGTAACGATGGCAACGCATGTAAACACGTTGGTAACCATGGCAATGCGTCGATAACCATGCCATTGGGCCGGTAACCATAGCAACAGGCCGGTAACATCGCAACGGGCCGGTAACGATGGCAACGCATGTAAACGCATGTCAACACGTCGGTAACCATGGCGACACGTTGGTAACCACGGCAACGGGCAGTAACCATGGCAACGGGCCAGTAACCATGGCGACGGGCCGGTAGCCATGGCAACGCATGTAAACCATGCCATTGGGCCGGTAACATGGCAACGGGCAGGTAATGATGGCAACGCATGTAAACGCATGTCAACACGTTGGTAACCATGGCAATGCGTCGATAACCATGGCAACGGACCGGTAACGATGGCAATGCGTCGGTAACCATGGCAACACATGTAAACCATGGCAACGGGCCGGTAACCATGGCAACGGGCCGGTAACCATGGCAACGTGTCGGTAACCATGGCAACGCATGTAAACCATGCCATTGGGCCGGTAACATGGCAACGGGCAGGTAACGATGGCAACGCATGTAAACGCATGTCAACACGTTGGTAACCATGGCAATGCGTCGATAACCATGGCAACGGACCGGTAACCATGGCGAGGCATGTAAACGCATGTCAACGGACCGGTAACCATGGCAACGGACCGGTAACCATGGCGATGCATGTAAACGGATCGGTAACCATGGCGACACATGTAAACAGGCCGGTGACCATGGCGACGCATGTAAACGCATGCCAACTTACCGGTAACCATGGCAATGCACAAACAAGGGTAGTTAAGCTAAGTTCAAGTCAGCAGACAACGGAGCTAACTAGCAGCAGCTAGCTAGCCCAACTCAGCAGAGGTGTTCTCAGCGAGGTGAAGAGCCGTCCGCGTGTCATCACACGTCATCTGCTTTAAAGGCGTGAATAAAGGTTTCTTTAGCCAGAACACGCGAGGGCGTGATATCCCATACTTATGTGTTGTACCGAGTGAATCGACTGAAAGGGAACTGTTTACATTCTGCTATCCCAGTATGAGTTCTTTGCAAAAAAAGAAAGAAAGAAAGGAAAACAGTGTACGGTTATACAGTTTATGTATGTATATTGTGAATTCTGTAGAAAGGAATGCTGTGTGTGTGTGTGTGTGTGTGTGTGTGTGTGTGTGTGTGTGTGTGTGTGTGTGTGTGTGTGTGTGTGTGAGACCCCCACAGCAGGAGGCCCTTCAATTAGCATCCGCCCTCGTTAGCACCGCGCTTTCATTTGAGGCCCAATCCCGCTGGTTTAATGGCCACGACGCCTCTCCCTTTCCACTGCATTCTTTCCAAATCACTTCCACCACCAGCAGGAAAAGACAGAGCACTGCAAACAACAAAACACACACACACACACACACACACACACACACACACACACACACACACACACACACACACAGAGAAACAAACACACAGGAATAGTTGTCTGAGTGTTTCAACATGTGAGCGTCCATAATAACAACGGTACCAGACATAGGCTGTGTTTGTCTTTGTAGGGGGTAATGAGTGTGTGTTTGCTTGTTGACAGTGTATTTACACTCACTGAGAGAGAAAGCAGGAAGGATCAGAGGCTTTTATGTGCTGAATGGGTGGTTTTTCTTTGTTTTGGACTGCAGGTTAACCTGCAGCATCTTGAGCAGTGTTGGCCAACAATTATGTACAATCTGTGGCGCATACTGTGTGTTCTGAAGCAGCTTGTGGATTTCACACTTTGGTTCTATTTGTACTTTTTTTCTGATTCATATGCTTCATGATGCTTTCGCAACTCTGTGAAATTCTGCAATGTTTTTCTTTTTATTGTTGTAACATTGATTTTAAATCTAGGCGATGTGAGAAGCGTGTAGATCAACCTTTTTAGATCAACCCCAACCTTTTTTGCGCCACGAACCGGTTTGTGCCCGACAATATTTTCACGTACCGGCCTTTAAGGTGTCGCGGATGAATACAACAAAACAAAACTAGTACCGGTACCGAAAAAAAAGAAGATTTATTCATAGCACACGTGAAAAGACCCAGGAAAACAGAGTTAACGAAATAACTGCTTATTTAAGCAGTTATTTAACAAACGCAGGCAGACAAGGAAAATCTGAACTTGAGCTCTTTTATCTTCATTCAGTTGTCATCAGTTTCACACTGTACGTGTCTGTGTGTGTGTATATATACATCAATAGTGAATCTGTTCACATTGACAGACAGTAGGATGATTGTGAAAGGGTTTGGGAAGTTGGATCTGCTGAAGTCTCTGCATACAAAGTCTTGCTGCCCTACCGCAGTGATGACATGCATGTGTGTAGTGTTTGTGTGACCGAAACACAACTCCTTCCAAAAACGTGTGTGAGCTCGACACCTCCTGTGGTCCTCACCATGTAGGCAAACTGGGGTCTGACCCATAAAGGTCTAAGTGACAAATGGCCTGTATTTGTATAGCGCTTTACTTAGTCCCTAAGGACCCCAAAGTGCTTTACACTACATTCAGTCATTCACACACTGGTGATGGCAAGCTACATTGTAGCCACAGCTGCCCTGGGGTGCACTGACAGAGGCGAGGCTAACGGACACTGGCGCCACCGGGTCCTCTGACCACCTCCAGTAGGCAACGGGTGAAGTGTCTTGCCCAAGGACACAACGACCGAGACTGTCCGAACCGGGGCTCGAACCGGCAACCTTCCGATTACAAGACGAACTGCCAACTCTTGAGCCACGATCGCCGTTGCGATCAACATGTTGGTGTTTTTATTGATATAATTATTGGAATATTTACATTTATTTGAAACAACATGCTATCTATAGACTACAGACTCAGAAAGTTGCTAGCATGGCTGTGGTCAACACAATTCCTTGTGAATTGGAAGTTACCATGAGAAGGCACAACTTGGACCATGCATGGTAATGTTTATTCCTGACATGCAAAATGTACACCACAGAGAGGTGAACTGGCACATACAATATACTGGAAAGGAAACACATTAATACACGGAAATGAAGTGGAAAAGTTTGAACTGTTTTACTGACAGTTGGCTTCTGCTCGCCAATTGTTCCAGATGAAAAATGTAGATGTAAGAAAAACAGTAGGGCTGTCGCCTGCACTACGTAAACAGTAGGGCATCTTTGGATTTTGCTGCTTTCGGATGTTTTGCTAAAGTGACTTTTTGTACAACCACGAGTATGAACGGGGACTTGAAAGTCTGTTAACTCGACAGTTAGCAGTTGTACATCCTTTCACTGATGATGATGAGGACTTGGTAGTATCACTTTAGCAGCATAATATAGCTATAAGGTTTCACTTGTTTGAACTGTATGAGCAAGTGAAAACAAGCACTGCAACTTATCAAAATGAAAATGATACAAAATGTAAATTAACCCCGCCATCCAAATAACATTATTGCCCCAAAATCTATCCAAATGATCTGAATAATGCAACATAGTGTTACTGAATTTTATCTCTGCTCACAAGCCTGGTACATGTCACTGTAACATACTTGTTATATGTATCCACAGGCAGAACAATAAACTGCATCTCTTCGATAAAATTATGAATACAGACAATTTGTCAGGCTTGAACTTTACAGAATGCTTGTGTTTTTTGTTTAAATGCTTTTCATTGTTACTAAGTTAAACTTATAGACCCGCTCGTTGTTTAAAAAAAAAGAAGCATGCGTACATATTGCATATATATTTTCCTATATAAATACATTTTATACCAATACAACAAGCTGGAAAAAACATTCAGTGAAATAATCAGTGACATTTAACAGTCATTGTATAACAATGCCAATGGTGTAGAAAGGCAGCAAACACACGTGCACACACACGCGTGCACGCACACACGTAAAATTAATTATAAGGGAATATGGTGAGGAGAAACAACACCTGAAGGTGTAGCTGAGACTAAGTCATGTTTGTGGTAAATAATTAGATGTACACAAAACAGTCTCACATGTGCAAACCTGCTAGTCTCTCAGACTCCTGGAAAAGGTAAGAAACATGGAAATAACAGTCAAAATGAAGGCAGAGGTTCGGTGATCTACATTCAGGCATGCACTTGGTCTTGTTTTTTTTTGTTTTCAATGAAAAATTATAATAAATAAAAACAATTATGTCCCCTGCCCACTTTCACAAACCTTTGAGTTTCCACTGAGCATCCAGGTACTGACAAAGCAGCCACTATGACAGCCTTAGCAAACCCAGCACCGCTTGGCATACAAACATATAAAATGTACATATACAATGTATATATGTAATTTTTTTCTATCCACATTTCAAATATATTTGTAACTGTATATGCTTTGAATGCAAAAGATTCGATGAGGAATATATGAGGATTATATGCAGCTGTCCAAAGTTTGGCGACCAAACCCCAAATCCATTTTTCGAAAGAAGCTCCATCTCATACAGAGAAAGTCGCTCTCTCCTCATACACAGATTATTGTCTTCATTGAGAGAAGTCCATGTTCCACACTGGGAAACACACGGGGTTCCTTCTGACCACAAACAAATCTGCATTTTCTTCCTCCTCTGTTTTAACCTGACAGATTTACATCAGGATTTTCATTATTTTTGTCAAGCAAATGCTAACCAGATTCTAATACATGCATCTCTGAATGGTGTTTTTCATTTGTTTACTTGCTGAAAGATCATCTCTCGCGAGTTCATTTGGAAACTGTAAAAAAGGGAAAGAGAAGAAGTATGTTACACACTTATGATTGCAGCAAAAGTAAATGTAACACACACACAGATGTTGGCAAAGTTGAAAACAGGAAACACATCTGAAGCATGTCATTCTTTCTGTCTGTAAACAAGATCGCTTGAAAAATTTTGGATTCTGATTTCGATAAAACTTTGAGTGTAGAGGGGCCTTATCTTCAAGGTCAACTTAATGATTTATTGGTTGAAAATTGACAAAAAGCCTTATAAGAATTTAAAAGTTTTAGCGTTTGACCTCTGACCTCTCCTTCAAGATTGATATAAAAGTCAAAATGACAATAATGTAATCAATGTAAACATCTGTCATGCTACTCTTATCTCATTTTTACTGCACTACAAACTTCTTAACGTATGTTTAAAAAGAAGAAAGTAAACAAAATGAGTTACCAGGAACATTCTGCCGAGAGAGTGAGCTGCCTTGGCAGATGTTTCTTGGACTACCCTTCTGAGTAGATAGTTCCTCCTACAGCTACACTTTAAACCTCAATCTAAATCTCGGTGCAGCACACTGGACACCATCATGATAACATCACTGTCCTCAAAAATTTGTCCTGCTTGATTCAATGAATGTACCTGAAACTGAGACGTAGACTGTGATCATGACCACGCCCAAGACAATGGAGACGATACTGAGCAGACGAGCCAGTTTACCCAGCCTCTTGGCCCCGTCTATGTCCCCCGCCTGGAGACTGTTTCTGGACTGAGGACACACAAAAGCAGCAAGACTATTAAACAAATTTAATATATTAGGTAGTAGACCAAACATTTTTAGGAAGATCTGTCGAACCAGCCAAACCAAGGATACACTTAGGGTGGAGATTTTCATCTACATATTTATGAGTTCTTGGATAAAGCTAGAGATGCAAACAGTGATGTAGCAGGAACCCTATAAAGTATTATTTGTAATTAATCCAGTTCTTCCTCTAATTTCTTTATTTTTCCAGTTTGTGTAGGAAAAACTAATAAGACCAAGCAGCACTAAGACTTTGTGACTGCCCCAAAACCTGAGTTATTGCACCTGCACCTGAAGAACTCCAAATTGTTTGATTATTATCAATTTTGAACACCCTGAAACTACTGAACTAATCATCCTGGATCAGTCAGGCTCATCGATGGATTTTGCTGATCTGGTGTAATGTGATTTAACATTTAAAAAAAGAAATAGGTGATTAAAAAAAACCTTTATTAACTCACGAACATACACAAGTCTTCACACACATTGAGTGTAAGGTGTGAAATTCAAGATACATATAAACCATTGCTCACTGAGCTTATGTACTAAAGTGCAATGCTTTTCCCATTTATGGGTGAAACAAATGTGAAAAGTTCTTGAAAAATGTCCAGATTAGTACATATTTTACACTGAAAACATAAAACACCCGTATGTTCTCCAGAGCTGGTTTTTCTTTCGGCATATACACTGAAGCGCTGAGGTGTACCAATAATTATTCACACTCTAACCTGTGGCTCTTTGAAAAGTCTAACCCTCAAAAGTTTTCATGGGGACAATGTAGTTAGGCAGCATCAGATGGTAGTCTGTAGAATGACTTTGGACACCAAGAACAAGTAGAAGTGAGTTGAGACAAGCTCTGGGTGGTGGGGAAAAGTTACTGGTGTTTGGGGTATCTTCTGGGCAGACGACACAGGACAAAGAGACTTGGTGGTGGAAAGAGGAAGTGCAAGAAAACACTCAAAGGTTAGTGAAGAAACAGTGGGATAGTCAGGAAGATGAATGAAGTGCACAGAGTACTGGAGGCTAATAATATAAAAAAGAGAGGTGGCAAAGCCAAAGGAAAGCAGGCAGGGGTCTCTGTGGACTCTGTGGAGCCTGGACAGGTGGAGGTATGCTCTGGAGAGAAAAGGAATGAAAGTCAGTAGTAGCAAACAGAATACGTGTGTGTGAATGAGAGAGTGGCAGGTGGAAAGATGAAAATGTAAAGAGTATCAAAGTCAAAGGGAAAGTTTACAAGATGGTAGTGAGACCTGCTGTGGCACTGACAAAGAGACCATGATGGACAGGGTTAGAAATGATTATGTCAGAGTGACATCTCACAGTGCTTTGGAAACAATGTTAGAGGCAAAGCTGTGATGGTTTTGACATGTGCAGAGAAGGGATCGTGGCTTTACTGGACAAATGATGAAGTTCCTGGCCGGAGGAAAATACTGAAGCAGCTCTTCAAGAGTTACACTTTAAAATATTTATCATATAGTTAATCAATACTTATTTTAAAAAGAAATTGATAAACATGCAGCACAGTAATGTTGACTTGTGAAATGCAGAGAGTAATTTATTTCAACTGTAAACGGGCAAATCTCATGCCGGCAGATTGGGACTGATGGAAGAATGTGACTTGCAGAGCCAATTGGATGGAGTCGGTGAGTGCAGCAGTATGAAGGGGTTGTATATCATTTTAATGCTGAACGTATATTGCTTTGCTTGTACACTGCAGATACGGAGACAGAGTGATTCATGCGTATGTGTGAAAGGTGTGATGGATGGGAATTCTCAGCCTTCTGCATTGCTTTTATGTGAGTCACCCCAAAGATCAAATCTCCCGTTACTGATGTCTCAGGCTTTTCATTGGATTGGCAGGGTTTTTTAACAGTGTATGTTTTTATTTTGTGAAAGGGAATCCACACAAAGGAACACTGCTCTTCACGGTATTGCAGCATGTACATGCACACATCAGATAAAAAAATCTTATGTTGCTGTTTTTCATTTATTTAGTCATAAAACAAAATTTCATCATGTGTGTGTTTTGCCTATAGTTTACATATATCACTCCAAGTATTTGCTCTATAACTTAACAAGTTTCACTTGAGTACTAGAGCAACTAAACAACCTGATCAACCTGAATGGAGATGGCGTTTAAATACTTCAGCAGGTGTCCAGGATGAGTCTTTTCAAAGCAGAGGTGATAAAACAGAAATTGGAACTCTCACCAAAACTTATCTGGTATTAGAAGAAAGAAAGTGCTGCCCTACTGTCCTAAGACTAAAATACATATAAGCTCTACACAGGTTGGAGTTACAGATATAAAAATATGAAAAGTTAAAAAACAAAAACAAAACAAAGAAATTCATCAGTTTGACAGTTTAACTACACTATCGTATTCCTCAAAAGATTTTTCCCCATTTTACATATGAAAGTTCAAATGCTTTAAATATAAACGGCATTGTGTGTATGAAAGTGTTAATAAAACAAATATAATTAACACTGACTGAAATTAAAAGCATTTTCATCAGAATTAAAAGTAAGAGGTGATTTGCAGGTAGAAGAAGGATCATGACTCAGTCCATGTGTGACTGCAGCAATGAAACCTGCCTACACCTGAGTTTAGCAGCGATTGAGAACTTCATGCTTCATAAGAGAATTTCAGGAAGTAATCCACTATTCTTAATTTCACATTACCCTCACAATTTAGTTTGAAATCATGCTATGGTGTCTCTGTTTTCTTGCTTCATTCAGTCACTGAATACTGAAGAAATAGAGTGTTGGGGGTTAGGTGGGAACTGCCTCAAATTCAGATTGAATTACAGAGTAGTTCCCCTGATTACTAACTTGTTACTCCATCGTCTCACTCCCGTGAGATGCTCTGCCTCCAGGCTGTCTGGTAGTAAGATACTACTGTGCACTAGTACACGTGGGTTTGGGACAGTGCAACCTTAGGATAGAGTGGAAAACTACTTTTAAATATGGCATTCATCTCTTCTTTTAATAATGCCTGATGTTTGGGAAATAATAACAACAACCGAGCTCATGATATACTTTCAAAGCAGAATGTCTTCACATTCTTGCATGATAAAGGATTTCAGCTGCCCAGTGCATAATGAACTCAATATTAAGAAGATGAGGAAGTGGTACTAGGCATGGGTGAAATATGAATGTTTTGGATTATTAAAGATGCAGGAAAAAAAGGAGAAATAAATTAAATACACAGCGCTTAACAAATTTATTAGGCCAAAACAGCTGCTCTAAGTTAACAGCTCTGGTAATTATGAAAATTATGTTTTTCTTAGTTGTAGATGCAAAGATGAAATGCACTGATGGTAGTTTTTTGAGATCTTTCTGAGAAAAGCTCACGTCTGCTTTTAAGGAGGACCTTGGGACCATGTGATGAAAAATGTACATTTGTCAGAATTTTACATTGACAAATATTCTTCTTACCCCTTCAAACTTGAACCGTTAAATAATTGCCAATAAATGGAGAATTTATTAAATCTCCTGACATTTATAAAAAGATGAAATTTGCAATAATTTGCAAAAAACAAAGTTTAGCAAATATGATAGCTACACCTGGCAAAGAATTACTTCTTAAAAGTGTATTATCCAATATATTTGTATTTTTTAGGGAAAAAAAAAATCACACTGAAATGTTGAAGTCTCAAAAACTGTATGTATCAAATATAATACACTAGTCTGTTATGGGGTTAAATTACTGACTGATTTGCTCACACAGTTTATCGCAGCTTCACAAACGCCTCCCAATTTTTAATTCTAAAAGGCTCAAACTCAACTTTTGACAGATGCTGCATCGCAATTAAAACAAAGATATTTCAATATAATGCAATTGCTTTAAAACAGTCACCTAATATAATGTACTCCTATATCCTGCATGGTAAGAAACGTAATCACAAAAACTATTTAACTGGACGATTATTTCTAGGATTTATTTAAATTTGATCAAATCTAAATATCTACTACATGCAATGTCTCATCCCACAATCCAGGCTCATGACAGTAAAACAAAAACATTACTTTTTTTTTTTTTTTAACTCTCACTCACTCACTCTTTCACAGGGACACACTCCATCTTCTTGCTCTGAGGACTGCAATGTGAAGCTATGGTGCAAAGTCCCGCTGGAGCCTGTATTGATCTTTTCTCATAGAGAAAAGCAGCATCAGCACCTTAAATCAATGGAAGTCCCTTTCAGAAAACACAGCCTATTTGGCCAGCTTGGAGAGAAACCATCAATGGAGAATGGAGGTGATTTAAAAAGATGATATTTTACTTGCATAATGATAATAAGAAAGTAAAAAGAAACAAAGGAAGGCAATGTCAGCACTCTCATTTGGACCTAGTCTTGTTGGATGTTACCTTTGAGACCTGCGAGAGGTTTTCATTTGTGTTTGTGAATATCTGTGTGTAGTGAAAGGGAGGCACCCTTTGCTTCACTGAATCACGCCTGTATTGATTCACAGCACGACTACGGGTCATATTTGTTTTCAGAATGGGAAATTCTACCCTAATTGTAGTGTTCATTGTGCTGCCTTTGTACACACACACACGCACACTCGTTCTCTCTAATGTGTTCAAATGTTCAGCAGACAAGTGTGGGTGGTAGTAAGTCAGTAAGTGCTTCTTTTCTCACTTGCCATTAATAATGGAGAACCAACAGCAGCCATGGTGGAACGCAGAAGTGTACAGTGAGAGGATGTTTTCTTCTATGAGCAAATCTGTCGTTTTCCAGGTTTATACATTATGTCTTTCAAAACTTTTAGATTATAATCCCCAAATGAATTTGTACGAGGCTTTTGCAGGGTTTTTTGTTTTGGTATGTTAAGTTAAATCACATTGGTCCGGTGAGGGATAAAGAACATCGCAGTCTCTCGGAAGCGGCTAGCAAGGCTTTTAGACTTTTTACAGAAAATGCCCATTAAAATTTCAAACCACCAAATGATCAAACCTTCCAGAGCTATGATGGCACAATACCTATTCTAGCTATAAAATGCATTGTAGCTGATGGTTACATACGATTTTACTTGTGTTTATATATTTGCTTGTGAATTCAAACAAACTAACAGAGTGCTAATGCTTTTAAAGACTAGACCATCATAGTATAAACCTTTATCCATTGGCAGATCATTTATAAGTGAACCACTGCCAGGCATATTTAAATAACTCAGAGTCAGGTTTCATCGTTTAGTTCATAGCACAGTGCACTATCATCGGGATAATGTATGCTATTATTAGCAATCTGTTTGTTAAACCAAACACAGTTTATCGATATACAATTCAACTACAAAAACAAAACAGAAATGGGCTATTTGTACTAAAAAAGGGCAAACACTAAGAAACGCTTTCACCACAGGTGAGATTTCTAAAGCAAAGAGTTGTCTAGTTACACCGCTGTCATTATCTAATGTGATGCAAATCACACAATGAAAAGTAAGTTTAGCATCTGTTACTTAGCAATTGGAATGCACAGCTTAAGCTGGTGCAAATGCCATTATTACAACTTTTTTTTTGCAGGTAGTTAATCACAAATTAATGTGCTGAAGCGATTTCTGTTGCATTTGTCCAGATTTTGCTAATAAAATGAAGAATAGGTTTTACTGAAACATTTGTAAGCTCACATGCAAATACGATATATAAGGACAATATGAAGGTCCATTGAAAATATTTGGGTGTTGGCTGCCTTTTATTCCATTGTCTGTCGAGATGATCCCACACTGCTTCAGTAGTGTTGCAGTTGGGACTCTAGGGGAAGGTTAGTCCATGACTGATAGAGTTCCAATGTGTGTTTTTCTATCCAGGTATGATTTTACTGCACTGGAAGTGTTTGCGACCATTGTCATGCTGAAAATTGAAGCTATCACCAATCAGATGATTTGCAGATGGTATTGCATTAGGTATTAACATCTGATGGCACTTCTCTGTGTTTACAATTGTATCAATTAAGCACCTTGAGGCAACAGTTGTTGTCATTTATATAAATAAAAATAAATGTAATCAATTTTGTCAAGATTTCCAACACCACTGGCTGATAGGCAGCTCCAAACCATGACAGAACCTCCACCATGTTTTACAGATGGCTGTAGACACTCACTGTCGTATCTCTCTCCTGACCTCTTCTGCACATCCTGATTTCACATTTGGATTCACCACTCCACTGTTGCCACTGATTTTTCAGTACAGTTTTTGTACAATTTGGCATACCTCAGCCCTTTGTCCCAGTATCCCTTCATCAACAATGCCTTCTTGCCAGAAGAAGACAGTCCCTTCCACTGAGACCATCTCGTGAGTCTTCAGTGAACATCTGGGCCTTCAGATCAACTGGAGGGCCAGATGCATCTCTCAGGTCCTGTCAGGCTGGATCTTTTCCCCTATTAAGGACATGGCATTCAGATAACTTTATCTTCTGAAGATTCTTATTCTTTTGTTCTCCACTTCAAAATACAATTTATGTGTGTTGTCGCAGGCTGCTAGTAACAAAGTGCCTGAAGATACAGTTCTTTGCGTAGAGACAACACTGATTCATCCCCTAACTTATCATGTCTTTTTATGTTTGAATGAGTCATAGGTCAGTGTTAAGTGGCCTAACAAAAACATTCCTCTCAATATAGTGAGGTAGAAGCACTGGAATGAAAATGAATGGAAAAACAGCTAAAGAAACTTCTGGACCTTCTGGAAGGCTGGAGAACTATCATACGAGAAAGTCTTGTTCTTTGGAGGCAAAATAGAAAGAAAAGAGGGGTGGCTCAAGATTTCTGTACAATATTGTAAATAAAATGTCCCAATATTATAATTAAAACAAGTGAAGATGCATTCATTTTTAATATTAAATCATCGAGTAGTGGGATTTGAAGATTTTAAAAGCTCCTATATTATCAAATAAGCCACTCATATAGCTAGTGGCCCTTATGCTGGTAAGTGCTCTGTACTATACTTGTACTCAAAACATGACTTTCTATGCATTCAGTTGTATTATTCAGTGGATGATCACATTGTAGCATTCATTGATTTAAAATGATAAATGAGTTGTAGCACACGGCTTTTCTTTTTTCTCTGTAACACTCTGATGAGCTCACATTGGGTAAGAACAGTGTTAAATGCTCTCTGATGGTGACTGCAGCACTTGACTGCTAATAAGATCTCATTTACCTACACACACACACACACACACACACACACACACACATACACACACAAACAAAGCCATCCCGCCAGTGCAGCATTGTGAGACCATATTTTACAGGCAAATCTGCAGCACATGCAGTAATGCTCCTGCAGTTTGGGCATTCCCATTACTGGGATAGGCTAGTGCGCACTGTAAAAACCTATTACCCCAACCTCTCCAGTAACCATAATTGACTGCGTATCTTCAACGTTTGCCAGCCGCAAGTCCTTCCCACCAAGCATCTGTCAGAGATCTTTGGCGGCAGCCAGCTGGAAGTTGGCTTTTATGTGCTCCTACTGCTGAAAGTAGTGGGAGATGATGATGGATGTAACTGTTCCTGCTGTTAGCAATGCACCATCTACAGTGTGGAAAGATGCTGACGCTTTTACAAGGGTAAATGGGACCAACACAGATGGATACTTTTACCTGTTTAAGCGATTAAAAGATGGATATACATCTTACTTAATGTTTGCACTGTCTACATACACAAAAATGTGTATTTTCTTAAATTCTGTGATATAGTTTATGTTTTGCATAATAGCAGAATCTACTGAAGTCTGCATTTACAGTTAGACACAGACAATTACACGAGTTTTGATTGTATTTAAAGCTGGAGCTGGAGACAGGTGTGTGATCTAAAAACAAAACACCTGGATATATTTGTATCCACTCCTATATTTGCGTTTCTTTCCAGCTCTGTTTGAGGTTTGAAAGATTCCTGGGGTAAATATTTGGGTCTGTTGCAGCTCAGTTTTGTGTCGAACAGGCTGGAATACTGTGGATTTGTCAAAGCTTTGTTGCTTGAATCTGCTGCTAAAAACAGCTGTATTTCTGAAGAACTAAAGCAATGAGCTGAAACAGGCTTAAATGCCACTTAGAGCTACGGGACAGTGCCACAGATACTGCTGCTTATCACTCTGATCACATTACACAGCCATTTTTGAGCCATTGCTTAGCTACAAATGTTGATTGCGTACTATACTTATAAAACAAAAGCTATATGGTTTACATCAGGTTTTAATTGAATACACAGCACACAGCACAGTTAATGTTACATAATAGCACGACTGTTAAGCACAAACCCTCTTGGCATGAAATGAAGTCTGAATCCAGATCACTGGAAGCTAAAGGCTCATCAATAATGCAAGTGACCACCAACTGTGGCATTTCATATCAGGCTACCCCTTAAGATGGTCTTTTTTGATCTTTCTGTCTTTCTGTGAATGAATTTCTAAAGTCTGTTCAGCTTCCTCTGACACCTCCCCATTGATACCATTTTAATAGTTGCTCTTTTTTTTTTATCTGACTTTCCAGCAATATCCATTTCACAGTGGATGATGAGTAGCGAATACTGGCACTTAGCACTAATCTGGCACTCCAAAGCTGTATCGTGTGGTATCAACCACATTACTTTTGATTCATCTGCTCACAAGTGAGCGTTGTACACCTCTGTTTTTCCTGTTCTGACTCACTCGCACTTATCTGACTGTGCTATCTGATTTAGCTTCTTCTAATCAAGTGATAGGAACTACTTTATGGCTATTTGCTGTCTCTCTCATGCCCATCTGCCCTTGTAGCGAATGATGTTTTGATCTTCTTTGGGAGGCCCATATCCCCTTTCCTTACCCCCCAGGAAAGAGAGAGGATGTTGATCGCTGCTACTGAGCTGGCTAACTGCTGCAATCTGCCCTCTGCAGAGAAACTAAATTGACTTCACTCGTCTTCTATTGAGTTAGTGGCCAGCTCCAGTTTCTTCCTCCTTCGCTTTTCTCTCTTCTGCCCTCTGTGAAAACCTCCCTCTGCCACACTTTCTCTCTGTCTCTCTCTCTCTCTCTCTCACACACACACACACACACACACACACACACACTCTCTCTCTCTCTCTCTCTCTCTCTCTCTCTCTCTCTCTCTCTCTCTCAATGCCATTAGCCAGCAACCGACTTGTGAATGTCAGTGGGTTCCTGATGATGGCTCAGGGAAGTACAGGCTGTCTTGTGGATACCGTCTGATATTCCCCTTGGTGTGTAGTCCCCGCAAGAGTGATATTACAGAACTAATGGCTTACTGCATTTCCTCTGCTTTGTTTCTCTGTAGATCTGAGAATTGGCTACTGGACAGTGTCAGAAGTAAAGTGCGCTGAAAAACACAAATGGCTTGAAACTAAGGAGCCGTCAGCCACCAGGAGTTAAAATCGTGACACAGGGAAGTTATGACTGATGGCGCTAAAAGAGTTCTGCTAGAATGGTTCCAGATACTTACTGCAAAGGTCCGTCATAGGCTGTTTGTGTCTGTACTGCTCAAGAACAGCAGTTTGCCTTTCTCTACACTTACAGTGCAGAACACATTAGATATTATGGCTAACAACACACTTTGCTAAGCTCTATTGTGGCTGTTACAGAGCTTGAAGAGCCTATATACATACGATTTGTAGTTTACAAGCCTTTTTTCTTATTTTAGATGTTTTATTGTAAATGTGGAAAAGAGTAAAAATATAGTAAATATAGCTGTGGTAATTTAGGCATGAATTTGATACAGTTTCAACATATTGGTAGAGAAGAATATATACATACATAAAATTTTTGACCTTCACACTATGTTCTGTTTATGAATTACTTTATTTCAAAAGTTGTGTGTGTATATCACATGGAGGCAAATTTACATACGTGATTTAAATATACCAAGCTTTTTGAAATGTGTGTAAACACTGGACTTCCTGCTGATTGCCAGACAAATTATGTGAATGATGCCATTTTTAAATAAACACAAGCATCTTTCTTTGCATTATGCATTATGCACTTTTATAAGCTCATATGTGCAGCACACACTGGTACTGATGTATCTTTGAGAGATATAGGCATAGTATTGTGTAAAAAAACAATACTAAAAAGCAGAGCCTCAAACAACAGCTCCACCATCTTCGCTCCAGACCTCACTGCAGAGGGAGACAGCAGGAAAGTGCATCCTCAGCATCACAGATCAGTTACATGTGCTGCGTTTTGGAATGCAGCCCATACAAAGGTCTATCTGCAAAAACACAACATTTTATTTACAATTCTGTAATGCCATATCTGACTGAAGTAGCTTTAGTGTCTTAGCTGCACCCTTAAATTTCCTGTGAAGGGATACATCAAGTATCAGCCCCTCTGAAGCAGACCATCTGGCAGCTGAGTGGAAGCAGCCAGCGTGAGATCATTTAAAGCCTCAGCAATAGTGAAAGATAATGAGGCACTGAGTGTTCTGTGTGTATAAGTCAGTTTTTCACATACATTTGCACTTCTGTTATTTATATATATATTCAAAAATTTAAAACCTTTAAGTGTAAAAGTGTCAGAAACTCTTTTAAATTGTCATCCAAGCTCTGCTAAATGGTCTTTCTGTCTAAAATTAATATGACCATTCACCCAAACGCAAATGTGGTTCTTAGTTAGGGATAATAGCCATACTTTAAAAAAAAAAAAGCTTCCTTCATATATCAAAAGGCTGTAAAGGTAAAGGGCATTCTCAAATATAAAGTGAGCCTTAACTGCAAGAAGCAGTGATGGAATCTCAAGAACCCAGTCCTCTTTTGTTCCAAGATCTTAATTTACTTAGCCTAATAGCACTGTCCCATCATGTGCACCAGCAATAACATATTTAGGGGTTTTAACACTTTTGACGAGGCAACAAGATGCTCACCATGATGGAGTACACCAGTGCCACGATGCTGATGGGCCAAACGGGGCAAATGCAGGAGATGATGACCAGGATGAGGTAATCCCGGGGCTTCGGGGTCTCCTGGACTGCGTTGCCGGTGGAGGAGCGGCTCAGACTCGCCTTGGAAGGGGAGAGAGGGGCGGAGGCGGCCAGCTGCCCGGTGGAGCCCGATCTCACGGAGACGCTGTGGCCGTTCTCCTCGGCTTCCAGACCCTTGTCGCTGCCCACGTTGACCGTGAAGGAGGTGGACATGTTCATCTGGTTCCCTCCAGGCTCAGTGGTCACTGCAAGTAGTTTCTCAGTTTCCTGGAAGTCTGGCGGCGGAGCGCCTCCTCCGCCCTCACCCAAACTGGATCTCTGGAAGTTGGCATCCGTGTTGATCGCCATGTTCACCTCTCAGTTAGAAAGATATATTTATATATTTATAAATTTGTGAAAATAAATATCTGTTAAAAATGTCTTAAGATTGATTACAAAACAGTGAATGACGGCACTTTGACTAGTCAAATTTTCGTTTTTACAACAAATCTCTAAAGCTGAGATCAACTTTGATAACAAAGAAGCTGACACGCCGAGGTGCGGTGGACGGCTTCAAATTAGATTATCTGAAAGGCGGAGAGATTTGATGGAAAAACTTCCTAAAAGCAACGAATAAAATCAGATGAAAGCAGCCTGAATCCTGTAAACATCATTTTCCTCCTTCGATCACTTGTCTTGTGTTCACACCCGACACTTGAGTCATTTCAAAAGGAGCTCACAGCACAAACCGTCCCTCCTCTTTGACACATCCAGATCAGTGAGAGGAGCTTCTGTCACCCATGCAGATCTAGATCCAGTCCCACCACTTGAGCCTGTGTCTGTTTGTTCTTGCAGAAGTAGCTTCAAGGGTTTCCTTCTCCTTTCATAAAAAAGAAAGATCAAAGTCAGACGTGATTTTCGAAGCAGACCCCCCCAAAATCGGACACTTTCTCCTCCTCTGTCTCCAGGAACACAGCCACTGCACTCTACTTGGGACCAGTGTCATGTTAACGCATTTAAACAGGGCACTTCCGGCGACGATGCACAAAATAAAACTCGAGCGTTCTCAACAAAAAGCCAGTAAGGGAAAATAAACGAGTTCATCCTAACTGGTTGTACTGGCATCATGTAGGTTATTTATTTATTTTACTACGTCAGTAACAGACAAAAAACCCCTTTTTTTGTCTTTTGTTTTTTTGCACACACAGTACTGTGCAAAAGTCTTGAGCCACCCCTAAGATTTTCATTAGCCCACGTATCTGTGGAAAAATAGAAAACAGGTGCAGCAATTTACTGAAACCTGAAAACATAAATGAAAGAACAGTAGATAAGGAAAAAATATAGTTTACACAACCTAATGAAAATGAAAGTCAATATTTGGCATGATCACCTTCATCCTTCAACACAGCCTGAACTCTTTCTGGACGCTTTCTTATAATATCTTTAAGTAGTCTTCAGGAACAGTTCTCCAGGCTTCTCAAAGGTCATTCAGAGCTCTCCTTTGAATCCTGGATGGCTTTTGTTCTTTTCTAGGTGGAGGCAAAAATTCATGATTGATAGTGTGTGTGTGTTATTAGGTCCAGGTATGCTTTGAATGCACTGGTAGAACAACTACAGGCCGATCTCAAATCTCCCATTTTTAAGTAAGATCATTGAAAAAGCAGTTTCTCAACAGCTCAATTACTTCTTAACACAGAATAACTGCTATGATGCCTTCCAGTCAGGTTTTAGACAGAACCACAGCACTGAAACCGCTCTGACCAAAGTGTTTAATGACATATGTCTGAATACAGACAGTGGAAAAATGTCAGTCCTAGTTTTACTGGATCTCAGTGCAGCATTTGATACAGTTGACCACAACATATTACTCAAACGACTGGAGAACTGGACAGGTCTTTCAGGAACTGTACTAAACTGGTTCAAAACATACTTAGAAAACAGGAAATACTTTGTATCAATAGGTAACTTCACATCTGAGCAGACAAGTATCACATGTGGAGTTCCCCAAGGTTCCATCTTGGGACCCCCTCTGTTTAACATTTACATGCTCCCACTGGCACAGATTATAAAGAACAACAAAATAAACTACCACAGCTATGCAGATGACACACAAATATATATCACAATGTCACCAGGAGACCGAGGCCCTGTACAGGCTCTTGGTAAATGCATTGAGGAAATCAATGACTGGTTGTGCCACAATTTTCTCCAACTAAACAAAAACAAAACTGAGGTAATAGTCTTTGGCGCCAAAGAAAAACGATTACAGGTCACCAGAGAACTTCAATCTATACATCTAAAAACCACAAACCAGGCGAGAAATCTGGGTGTAGTGATGGATGCAGACCTAAACTTAGAAAAACACATTAAGACAATAACAAAATCAGCTTACTATCACCTCAAGAATATTTCAAGGATAAAAGATCTGATGTCTCAACAGGACCTGGAAAAACTAGTCCATGCATTCATTTTTAGTAGGCTTGATTACTGTAACAGCATCTTTACAGGTCTACCTAAAAAATCAGTCAGACAACTACAGCTCATTCAGAACTCTGCTGCTCGAGTCCTCACTAAGACCAAAAAAGTGGACCACATCAGTCCAGCTCTGAGGTCTTTACACTGGCTACCTGTCCGTCAGAGGATAGACTTTAAAGTTCTGATGCTGGTCTATAAAGCTCTGAATGGTTTAGGACCAAAATACATCAGTGACCTGCTGACCCAGTATGAACCTTCCAGATCCCTCAGGTCATCTGGATCCGGTCTTTTATCAGTTCCCAGAGTCAGAACCAGACACGGAGAAGCTGCATTCAGCTTTTATGCTCCTTATATCTGGAACAAACTCCCAGAAAGCCTCAGATCAGCTGAAACACTCAGTTTATTTAAATCCAGGTTGAAGACTCACCTATTCTCAGCTGCATTTGAATAAAGCACCAAATCCACACTTTTAAGCTTAAATTTCAAAACTTACACTAACTACTGATCTTATCTATTTCTAATTTTATCTGTTTTGGTTTTATATACTGTTTTGTTTGTTTGTTAAGCTTAAATTTTAAAACTTACATTAACTACTGATTTCATCTACTGTTCTGATTTTATCTGTTTTGATTTTATATACTGTTTTGTTTGTTTGTTTGTTTGTTTGTTTGTTTGTTTGTTTGTTAAGTGGGTTTAGAGCTCTGGGTAGCTCCCCAGCTGGGTCTAGACTGGGTCTAGAGAGTATTTTAAATTCAGGGAATTTAAAATAGAAAGTAGCTCGTCCACAGAAGGACTGGTAGCTCCCCTTACGATAAGGGTTCAGATCGCGCGAACAGGTGTGAAATGTGTGTGTTTAGTTAGTTAGTTTGTTTGCTTGTTTTAATTAATTTTAAATCATGCTTTTTATTTGTTTTTGTTTCTAATGTCTCTGTAAAGCACTTTGAATCACCTTGTTGTTGAATTGTGCTATACAAATAAATTTGCCTTGCCTTGCCTTGCCTAGTGTGTTTGTGATCACTGCCATGCTGAGAAATAAAGCTGTCATCAATCACACGCTTAGATAGCATTGCATGTTGAATCAAAAGTCTGAGAATACCAATTCTGACAAGATCACCAACACCACTGGTCAAAGGCTGTTCACGTTCACTGTTGTACCTCTCTCATTAAAGAGAGGCCCTGAAGGGCCAGATGCATCTCTCAGGTCCTGTGTTGGATGTTTGCTGGATTTTTTCCTACTTCTTAACAGTTTGTGTGTTTTTGTGAGCACTTGCTAGTAACACATTGCCTAAAGATAATATTTGAAATGGATTCTTTGATAAGTTGTCTGGTAAGTGTCAACACTGATTCATTGGTTGAGTTCGAATGACTCATCATTAAGTGACTTAACAAACAAGCAAGACCATTTCAAAAAAGTCTGGCTAAAGACTTTTGCACAGATCTGTGTAACTCATGATAAATTATAATGGGCCATACTAATGTCCTTTGGCACAACCCCAAACTCATGAACACATGCCTTTACCAAGTTACTGCAACATAAGTATAAAAAATAAGAGACAACAACTTTTTTGGATACGTTAGCTACACAGTACGAAACAGCCTACGTTCTAAAATAAAGTAAAATAAATACAAAAATCTCAGAAATCATGCTTTCATGTACTTCTCCTATAATGTGACATTCGCAGCGTTTTATTTTGCCTACATGATCGCTGTACTTCCGCCGTGTAACTAGCTCTCTGTGGCTAACTTGGCGCATTGCACTGTTGAAAGCGGGCGAAGCAGGGCTGTCGAGCCCCCTCCCTTCTACCTCCTTCCACTCCTCCTCCTCCCTTCCCTGCCCCGCTCCCAACATCAGCACCAGCGCTTTATGGACGAGAGCCAATGGCGAGTTGTGCTGCTATGCAGAATTTGCTGTTGTGGCATGTTTGGGCAGCAGTTCAGTGACACAATTCACCATAAATCAAATCTTTATAAATCAAAGTTTGCGAACAGATTTAGATACATATATTATTTATTTATTTGGAAAATACGTTGTTAGATGTGTGAAGAGGATCCTCTTGAGATAGACAGCATCCGGTTTCTAATGGGCTCTCTATTAAACCACCATGTTATTCTACTTGTTTACTTGCGTTAAACCAGGCAAACCTCCCGAAAAACAAATGCATAAAGGGGGTGATAATGGCCTGTGTTGAATGTCATGTGTGTGTGTGTGTGTGTGTGTGTGTGTGTGTGTGTTTCTTAATACATTTCTATTGATTTTCATCATCATTTGATGGTGCATTAGCATTCAGCGGTGACCTGTTATAGGGATGCTGGGTGGAAAGCACTGATAAACGGGGATTCCCTGAATTAAACCCAGCTCTCAGTATGATGTCATGCTATTGAGCTAGTATATTATCTCAGTGTACACGCAGAGGCACGTCTGCTTTCAGTGTATTTTCTTCTTAAAGCATTTACTTAAAATCAGTTGTGTCGTTCACGAGTGTTTCTCTCCTATTCAGTTTATGTTCAGCTTACAGCACATTTGTAAATATATGAAGGGACTAAGGAGTAGTTTTCAGTGCCCACACTCCTGTGACAGATGTGAATGCTGCTGAGACAGAGTAATTTTCCCATCAGGGATCAGGTTGCTGCAGAGGTATAGCTACAGTTAGAGCTCCATCTTGTGGACGTTCAGCGTTTCTGCAAGACTAAGAAAGTAATTTCTCAGTTTTTGACAGGACGACTTGATAATATTTAAAATTTTCCACAACATTCACACAACTCAGGTCATTGCCTCTTAGTTAAATTACTGGCACATTCATAATGAGCATCTGGTCCCGAATCGAGTCAGTTAATGGAAAAATAAGTTCGATGAGTCAACAACGTCGCAAACCGGAACAGTAGTTTTAAAAATATTTTAATTTGTGGAAAATAAATGTACTCCCTTTCTTTGTGGCCTTTAAAAACTAAGATAACCACAACCGTGTCTCCATAGTATAGAGCAAATGCCAAGTTATTATAACCAGCAAATGGTTGGAATATAAATGACAGGAAAATGGTTAAAAAACAACCAGGTTAGTCCAAAGGTCACAAATTATAACCAAAGTTTTTCCGTTTTGCTGGAAGATGTCTCTTCCTTCCCAGGCTTTATGCTAAATGGCTTCTGGCTTCAGGGATATACAGTTTGGTCCACAAGGTTTTGTAATTTTGTACACCAACACAATGGAGTTTAAATCAAATAATCAAGATATGACTAAAGTACAGACTTTCAGACTTTAATCTGACTTATAGCATTTGGGTACATATTTTGGCCATGCTTAATAATGGAGTCAAAATACAAACAAATATTAATTACAATTTAATCATAATGCACATCCACAACATATAAACCACAATAAGTCAGGTTTTAACAGTGAAAAGTTCTTCGTTTCATTTTTACACACGTTGTCAGCTATAATTTGGAGTTTGATACAACCTTGCAGTTTATAAGATGGATCATTTTATCAGATACTCTCATGTAGGTGAGTATCCTGTGCAGAGGTTTGATATTTAACAGCTGAATTCTTCTTTAGTCGATCAGCTCTCAGTCTCATCAGGTCAAAACATGCCTTTGTATTTGAGCTTGTCTTCTTTGTTCTTATCTTCCATACGCATGTTAAGTATGGCCAGTTCCTTCTTAACAGCCTTTTTCATGCCCGGGTTCAGGTCCAGCACCCTGCTGAAATCCTGCCGGGCCTCCGCCTCGTTCCACACCTCCACGTGGGCCTTCCCTCGCAGGTAGTAGGCCTTAACTATGCCTGCAGGACAAATATAAGCTTGTTTGTTTATGCATTTGCAAGCAGGCAGTCATGCGATAGAAATATGCAGCTCTGCAGTGAGAGAAGACATAACTGACATAACCGTTTAGGTCTATGAATGATAAAAACACGCACAGGCACCAGGATCAGACTTTAACGGGACTATGCAACCTGCAATTACAAGCGTCATAAAAAAATTCACACGCTCATTCTCACAGTATGAAAACATGCCCGGCATATAAAAAAGCCTGAATAAACTGTAAACCATGTGACAGTCTTTCACAACTGGCTGGAAAGTGTGATAATACTCTTGGCAGAGAATTCTCCCCCTGCTTTAAGATCCCTCGCTTGCTCGAGTTAAAAAGCTTGTGATGAGTGACAAACCTGGGTGCTGATTGATAATGTCGGTTGTGTGCTCAATGACCTCGTAGTACTCCTCCATGCGGAGCAAACATTGGCAGTAGTTAAGTGTTAAAGTGTTGGCCATCTTCTCCAGCTTCATCCATGGGACATCCCATGCTTTCTCCTGATATGGGAGGAAGAGGTTCAAAGTCATGCCTATATATAATGGCAAATCAGTGCTTTGTAAAGGAATTTCTGCCTTGGATCAATTTTTTCAAGTATTAACCTTGGTCTGAACATTTTTAATGCAGATGATGGCCTCCTTGTATTTCTGTGTGGCTTCTTGGTAACGTCCCTGTTTGTAGAGTTTGTTTCCCTGGCCGTGCAGCACAGGAACGGCCTTCAGCCTCTCCTCATCACTCAGAGCCCACGTCTCCCTGTCGTACTCTCTGGGCTGCTGCACCTGTCAGCCACACATGCACATACACGGACTTCAGTTTTCCATCAATTATACTACAGAGCCGGGATGTCAAACATAAGGCCTGAGGGCCAAAATAGACCTGGCAAAGGCTCCAATCCCGGCTACCAGAACTTGTTCCCTAATTTTAAATATTTATTTCTCACAACTCACAAGAGTCATACTGACAGATTTCTTTCATTTACTACAGCAGTGTTTCTTTGTTATGCAGAAAAACTGAGATATACTTTGAAATCTTTTTCTAATACTCAGACATCTCAGGGATTAAGTGTGAAATGAAACTTCTTTATACTGACAGCCCATTTATGATTAAAGTGTACAGTGAGTTTGACATCCCCGTCTAGATATGCTAAACCCTTTTAATGCAAATATATTCCTAATTTAAAAAGCATTTATTTTGTAGGCGAGCTTGCAGGTTGTCTTTCTTCTTTCTCACCTTGAGCAGCTCCAGGACGAAGTAGAGCGGCTTCGGTTCCTTCATCAGCTCATCCAGGTCTTCATAGCCAAGGCTGTGGTAGGCAAACATGTTGGCCATGCCGCATGTATGGATGTGCCAGTCGACTGGGTCTTTGCCCTCAGCGATGCGTCGCATGCTTTTGGACACCAGTGGATAGACACCAGTGTGCTGGAAAGGAGGATCACAAGGTGATACAAGACTTAAAGTGACTGAGGTGGATCACGAAACAGTCCATGACTTTTAGTCTGTGCCTCATGAGTTTGGTGTCTTTGAAATGGCTGTCTGTTAAATATTTATATGTTTTATGGCGATATGGCATCACTCAGCAACTAAAAAAAACACTGTTATCGTGCTGACTGAACATTGCTCATTCATTACATAATTTACACCAAATGAACAGGTTTAAAGATGCTTAGAAGCTGAACTGTGATCACACTGATATTAATTGTGACACTATTAATTCTGCTCTAATAATCCAGCACAGAGATATAATTTTATTGCTTGAAAAGTAACAGGACAACCCTTTGCAACATTCCATACATATTACTTTTAATTGTTTCCCTATTGATCTGTCCAGGGTGTGCCCCGCCTCTCGCCCTGTGGTAGCTGGAATGAGCTCCAGGATGTTTGCCTATTTAATGTGTGTTTCTGTTTTAAATCTTGCCTGTTTTAAGCTGACACTTAAACACAAAGAATTTCATTATGTGACTGCATAATTACAATAAAGAATCTTGAAGCTTTGCACTAAACATTTTACATTGAGTTACTCAGCATTCCCTGGAGCTTGTTTTCTTAACAAGTTATGTTTGCCCTCTGCTGGGTGAAGAGTGGCAGCGCACGACACAGCCAGTGGAGCAGGCTATGTCGTGCAGACGTGTTGTTCGGAGTGAATAAAAGCTCTAAGCCCCATCAAATCTAATCAGAGTGGAGGGGAGTCAGTAGTGCTGATTCAGCAGGAGTCAGAGCCGATTAGGGAAAAGTGAGGCTGCTGCGGATTAATGACAGTATGCCTCGATCCATCTGTCTCTTACACACACACACACACACACACACACACACACACACACACACACACACACACACACACACACGCTAGCATAAAAAGTTAAAAAGTTATGGATTACATAACATGTGACAACATATTCTGAGGTAGCATGTCTATATTATAAAGCCTGTTGCAGGGATCGATCTGTTTATCTGTTAGTTTTTATCTGTCTTTGTTTATCTGTATGAGATGACAATTATTCATAAAAACAATCATATATTCAGTGAATTAAAAGTAAAACTTTAGCCGGTACCCGACTTGTTATTATTGCTGCATGAATGTTTGTTTAAAACCACAAAATGATGATTTAGTTTTTCTTCTAACCCAAAAGTTATGAAGACTTGTGTGTCCCATATATACCTTAACCTTCAACCTCTATATCTGGAACACATCTCATCCTGTGTTAGTTTGTTTCCTTGTTATTTAAAGCATTGTTTATAACTCACACATCTGCAGCATGATGTCATTCTGTCTGCACGGACACACTTTTCAGACTAAGTTTGGATCAACAGGATGTAATCCACTTTGAGTTAGACGAGTGAGAAAATTAGGGAGCGTGCAATCAAATAAATACAAAACCAAAGCTTTTATTAGCACTTACAACGGTGTCACACCAGAACTCCGCCACTTCACCGATCCTCATAGAGGACAACAGGGTCTCCCAGATGTCCAGCTTAAACATGTTGCCAATCACTATCTCCATGGGTGTTCCAACCGCTTTGCTGTCATCTATCACCGTGCGCTCGTCGTCACACAGCTGCGTGCGGAAGTGGAAGGTCACCTGGATAAATAGTAAGGAGAAAAAGGCCCATGCTGTGTGAATCTGCTACATACAGTAGAGTCGCCTGTTATTTTTTCATATTTGCTAGGAAAATAGGAAATAGTTAAGTGTTTTATTGAAAACGTAATGGAAAAACACAATATAGACAAAAATGAAACCACTGTCAATCAAATGCTTTCCTGATGGTGCTGCATGATGGATCAAAATCTGCCTGAACTCATCTGCATTCATAATTTCACCAATTTTAACAAGATCCCCAACACCCTTAAACCACTAAAGAGCCTCTGTGTTCTCCTGAGCTGAACCAAAAATGTCAAATTTGAATTCATCACTCCATCAAACCTGTTGGACCTGATTTTCAGTCCAGTTCTTGTGCAGTTTTGCACCCCTCAGCCTTTTCCCCACCTCTTTCCTTTCTATAAGAATAGCTTATTAACAGCCACCCTTCCACTGATTTCAGATGAGGCTTCAGATTTTCTCCTATTCTTAAAGACTGTTTATGTTATCCGGTGTCTTTAAAGTCTTTCAGGGACACATTGTATACCACGAGGAGATATACCAAGTTTTCAGCTAACAGCTCTTTGGCAATCACCTGTTGGTGCAAAAATAAAATTTTATGTCTGTCAAACTGTGTTATCTTTGGCATTTTCCATAGATTCAACAAAAGAAATGGGAACAAATCATTTGCTTTTGCATCCGGCTGCTGGTAAAAAAGTGCCTAAAGACACAATTTAAAATAGTCTCTTTGCTACGTTGACTGTTGTGTGTAGCCACAACACTGGTTGATCTCTTGACTTAGGTGCCTTTTTATATGATGAGGACTGGGCTGAAAATGTAAAAGCAGCCGATGTCCAAAGGAACAGTTTTAAAAGAGCTTCAGAAAGCTTCAAGACCACTTTAAAAATGACAAAAAAGTCTGACTCCTTGGAAGCAAAAGATAAAGAAATTAAGGTTGACTCAAGATTTGCGACAGACTGGCGACCTGTCCAGGGTGTACCCCGCCTTTCGCCCTATGACAGCTGGGATAGGCTCCAGCGCCCCCCGCGACCCTGAAAAGGATAAGCGGAAGCGAATGGATGGATCAAGATTTTTACACAGTACTCTACAGAATGGACAAACTGGAGAAAATGATGGCAGTACCTCCCCAAACAGGTTAGTTTACATAACATAGCGATAGCATGAGTGTAAATACCAGAAGAATAAAGTGGAAGAGGAAGTGCAAACGTATTCAAACCTCAGTGATGGGAAAAGATATTATGGTGAAATATGGGTCTGAATAACAGTGAAATTTGAGCATCTCAGCAAAAATGTTACGTCACGAGCTTCACACAGCTCAGTTACTCAACAAAGGAGACAGACAGGAGGAAGGTCACACATGCCAAGGTTGTCTGGTTCTGTAATATCCAAGGAATGGAAACCTTTTAAAAGAACTGTGTGCAAGCTGTAGTAACAAAGAAAAACCAGTTCTTTAATGCGCAGCACCAGTAAAATTCATCAATGAGTTCATGACCCTTGTGAAAGGCTTCAGTGGCACATGAGAAACGAGTAGTAAACATTATTAGGAAAACACAAGAACAGGGTATGAGACAGTCAGTTAGCCTCGATCAGTAGTGACACATAATGTAACTGAGATAAGGAGAACTTCATACGTCTTTAACGTCCAAGCCATTTTTTCAAATTCAGTTCTCATTTGAAGAATGTTCTTATAATTTATATTGTCATAAAATAAAATTAAAATCTCATTAAAATGTTATAAACCGCTACATCTTCTATCGACCTCTACTGGCAATAACTTGGGAACTACAGTAACTTGAGCATGCTCATCCCTCTTTGCCCCTCCTGCGGCAAATTATTAAATAATAAGCACACAGTATGGAGATAAAATCCACAAATATTTAAAAAGCTAAATACTTCTGTACTCTGTTGTTCAACTTTCTGAACTGTGTTCCTTTATTGTTAATTTTGTGTATATTAAAATACTACTTCAAGGAAGTGCAACACACAGTTAGCTCCTGAGCTCATTGTGCAGACAGTCATTCTGTTCCTTTGTAATTAAAAAAAGGTACATCTGCTCTGCTTAAAATCAAAATTAGCCACAGACAACAGTGTTATAACACAGAGTCGCTGCCTTTCTTCTTCTGCATGGTCTTGTGATGCTGATGACATTATGATAATTAAGTGCACATATTAAAACTGCAGTTTTAGTATGAGTTATATTTCTCGCTTTGTGAGTTATAGTTTTAATTTAACCTATCACATGAAAAATGGTCAAATACGATTAATTTTGGGCTCCGGAGACAATATGAAGTCAAATGTTTTTTTATGCCTATCCGTGGTAGAATAATCCAAAAGTTTAAATGAAGTCGGCCTACAGTACCTTCACTCCTGTGACAAACTTTGGAATGTCTCCACTCCCTCCATGCAGGATGGTTTTCTTAATTCCTTCTGATCCCAGCAGGAGTGCGTCTTTCATATCCGACATCTTTACCTCACCTTAAATTACAAAGCATATATCTCACACAGAGGTTTGTGTCTGTGTTGTGATGGGTACAATATATGTAAAAGCTTGTTGATGATTTGGCGGTATCGATTGTGGTGGATTAGTTTAGGCAGAGATAATGAGATTAGAAACTTCTCCTCCTCTCCTTATGTCCCATCATCCCTCTGTAGCACTCATCCCCAGCACTTTCTCTAAACACAAAGAGGACGATAACAAATGAAACAACAATCCAGGACTAGATTTAATTGGGATGGATTTAAGTTTCTTTAGATTTAATGTCAACATTTGCCTGGATGAAAAGTCCTAATGTGCATGTTTGTGTGTGTGTTTGTGCTAGAGATAAAACATGAAAAGAAAACTCTGTACAGGTCTACAAGAGCAAAACTGGAATGGTTTCCATTCCAGAGGAAATTTCCAGGATTTATGTGGATGTGGTGATCCAAACAATGCAGAGAATACTGAGAAATGGTGGAGCAGACAATTACTCTATGGACTCCTTGACCTTGTCTATGAAACATCTGTCTCCCATCTGTGCAGTGCCTGTGTGCATGTGTGCGGGTGTGTTATCCAAGTGCCCCGTACTGTTTGCTAACAAAGTCTGCAAGCAGTTTGAGGGGGCAATTATTCCCAAGCATTACCCAGTGTTAATGTCTTATTCCATACTAATGGCACACATAGAAAACCCAATAACTGCACCTTGGCAACGCTCACAATTGTGTAACTTTATAGGCTTGTGTTTCCTCTGTGCAACAACATGGAAAAGTTAGTGTTTCGCATTGAATTATCAAGCGAGACAGCTGTCTAATCTCTGTTCAAATAAGACCTCTATATCCCTGGAAAATGCTGCAACCTTCTATCAGGTTTGCCTTTTCCCCCCACTGATGTGACAAACAGGATTGGGCAATAGTTCGGTATGTACTTGGCAGCTGCTCAAGGTAAAGGCAGAGTTCACCCCCTCTTGTGGAAGAGCTGGGCAGTGCAGCAGGAGTTTGCCTGCTTCTAGATCGTATTGCCTCTGATTTGAAAGTAAAGCTCTTAGAGGGAATCACGTGTAAAGCTGGCCTTTACAAACAAACTATTTACACAGTCTTGTGGCACAGAGGTGCTTATGTTAACTAAAACCTTCACAAACACATTTAAATGCCAGTTACAAAAAAATAAATAAATAAATTTCTCCTTCTTCTACATTCTCCCTGCCCTGTCTTCTCTCCTTTTCGAAAGTGAAATGCTGAAAATGCAACATGGGTACATGGCAGAGTGCCTCCCTCGGATGGCAGATTTGTGTTGCTATAGTTACAGCCTTTTGCATCATCATATCTCTGAGTTTAGAGGAACAATCTATCGCTAGAGTCCTATAATTACTCATAAACCTGATAGCATGTCCCAAGAAAGGTTTCAGATTTAAAGTCATGTGTATCACCATTTCTGGTCATTTCTTAAATAAAAAAAAAACAAAAAACAACAACAACAAAAAACATCTGACCTGCTGGAGAGGTAATACTATCACAGCAGTTTCTGTTATAACCGCTTTGTGTCAGAGTGACTCATATTTCTTGCGTCACAACGCCTACACCTTGTTCTATTGCTCTGCCTATGGTCCATTTGTGTGTGTGTGTGTGTGTATGTGTGTGCGTGCAAGCACGTCAGAATTTTCTGCATGTACATTGTAGCGTGGGAAATTGAATGCGCCACTTTGATGAACCACATGCTTGCATAGCTTTGAGAATGGGTTCATCTACAAGTAGTCCTTCCAACAGGCAGCACAACCCAGTCTCTGCCATATTTGGGGCGATCGTGGCTCAAGAGTTGGGAGTTCGCCTTGTAATCGGAAGGTTGCCAGTTCGAGCCCCGGCTTGGACAGTCTCGGTCGTTGTGTCCTTGGGCAAGACACTTCACCCGTTGCCTACTGGTGGTGGTCAGAGGGCCCGGTGGCGCCAGTGTCCGGCAGCCTCGCCTCTGTCAGTGCGCCCCAGGGCAGCTGTGGCTACAATGTAGCTTGCCATCACCAGTGTGTGAATGTGTGCGTGAATGGGTGGATGACTGGATGTGTAAAGCGCTTTGGGGTCCTTAGGGACTAGTAAAGTGCTATATAAATACAGGCCATTTACCATTTACCATATTTGGATTCTTCTGGAAACTAATTGGTGATGCAGTAGTTCCACCTTAAGTAAGTAATACTCTATTTCTGGAAAGCACAGTCATGGATTTCCTGGGGTGGAGCTGTTCACTTTGTAAAAAGCCTTTCATTCATATACATAACACACGTGGTAGGACTTCCTCCATGACGCACACTATATACGCACATAGAATAATGTTTATGGATGTGTACACCATTTGTGCTTCTGCTGCTGCTGGGAACAAAGCACAAAGAGTAAACAGGAGACAGACGAGCGATAGCTCGATTACCCTTTCTTTCTCTTTGAGATTGACACTTAGAGCTCATCAGGCAGATGCAAAAGGAGGAGGAACAGACACTGAGGGGAGGTTTGGAGCCAGCACACAAGAGCAGGAGACATCAAACACATGCATGCACATACACATATGTTTTATAGAATGGTCACTTTGAAAGTGCACCGAAGTGCTGAAACACAGAACAAAAAGAAAGGGTTTAAATAAAAAATAAAACACAAAGTGAGTAAAAATAAAACCAAATGACACCCAGTGTAAGGAAGTGTAAGGAAGCAAATATGGGGGACATGAGGGCTTGTTTGTATGTGCCAATTAACAGCCATGCCTCTGGGTTTTGGATCTAGTTAAAGTTGACTATGTAAGCAATGACACCTGGACAACTGTTACAAAAAATGAAGTCGAGATGAAACTGAGGAATGGATTACCATCTGAAAGTCTCTGAAGCTCAGAAATGGCTTTACTTTTGCAGGTAGCTGAAAAAAGCTAACTTTAACGAGAGCATTTATGTATTTATTTACGTGTTTATTTTAAAAAATATAAATCCTCAAAAGGCAGAGATTGTGGAGGTTAGGAGTTCCAGTCACAATGATTAACAAAATTATGTGTTAACATCATGGGCCACAACAACCAACTTTGATCCTAAGTGGGCTGGAACGAACTATGTGATTACATAAAACGTTCTCTTAGTTCATTGCTCACATCGTACTGTAATTATGAAATATAACGTTTTTCTTAATTCACAGAAAATGTAATTGTTTATCTATTACTTTGGTGTAGTATGAATGGCAATGGCAGGGTTGGTCTTTATCAATAGAAACAGCTTTAAAACTGTGAAAACGCAGGTAAAAATCTATGCAGTTGTTCACATTTTCCAAAGGTGTCCAGTGGGCTGGATTGGAGTCTTTGCCAGGCCAATTCTGGCCCCCAGGCTGTAAATTTGACACCCCTGCTTTACACAGTCCACTGAGGCCCTTGGAGGAGTCATGGATTTACGTTTCAGTAGCTGGTAAATCAGTGAGTCATCTGCATAACAATGAAACAATGATATGCATGCTGGGTCAAGGATGGACTGTGATAAAAAACAAATCTTTAAGTAAACTGACCTACTTTACAAATTTAATAGTAATTTTAATGTCAGACATCCTCGTTTACCTGATAAGTGCTTTCACTTTTGAAACAATGGTTTGATTTTGCCACCAAAAGATTGTCTCATTTTACTGAAACCTATCATCCTCCCATTTTCTCCTGCTTACCCAATTCAGGATGGTGGTCTTGGGGGGGCTGGAGACTATCCCAGCTGCCATGGGTTGAGAGGTGAGGCACAGCCTAGACAGGTTGTCAGTCTGTCGGAGGGCTAACACAGAGACACAGACAACCACTGAGGCTCACATTCACACCCATGGTCAATACAGCCGGAGAACGCACAGGGAGAAGGTAGAATGGCCTCTGCTGGCCTTTGACACAGCAGACATGAAGCATTAGAAGTTATTTAGTCAGGTGTATTTTCACCTCAGAGTCAGTTCAGTATTCAGTTATTTTAATTCTGTTATATTATATTACTGAAGGAGTTATCTGAAGGAAATATCTGAGACTTCTTGAAAAAAATATATTTAAAAATATTTTGCTATGCTTTAAGATTTAACGACATACAGCAAAAGCAGCCATACACTGTATGCATGCAAAGCTTGTACTTTTTGGTGAAGGATCGAAATAGTTCTCCCACTGCTGACAATACAGAGCGGGTTCATGGGACTGCGTCACAGACCGTCTATCGCTTCTGTGTTTATGCATGTGCACATCTCTCAGGTTTAGGAGAAGTGACAGAATCGATGGTTACGTGGCGAATCACAGCCTCCCTGGTCACTTCCACAGAAATGCTTCCTCGAATCGCCAGAGAAAAACTGATCGAGTGTAAACCTCTCTGCAAAGCACATGCAAGCGTCCCGTTCAGCCCAGAGTCAGTAACCTCAACTGGAAGTCTTGATCATACACAAATGCGAAGGCTCATGCACACTAGTGTTTTGAGG
Organism: Aulonocara stuartgranti; assembly: GCF_965226115.1. Classification (NCBI taxonomy): domain Eukaryota; kingdom Metazoa; phylum Chordata; class Actinopteri; order Cichliformes; family Cichlidae; genus Aulonocara; species Aulonocara stuartgranti. Next base: position 20,421,449 of record NC_138950.1, read on the forward strand.
TTTGATCTGCTTTGACTTTGAAAGGAAAACTTTCAACCTACCCTTTTTCCTACTTAGTTGAATAGATGAATGTTTTTTTATTATTTCATTATTTCTTTTGGAAAGCTAATTGCATAAGAGATGTCTTACATTTAGAATCTAGGTTAGAGAACCTCAACCTTTTTGTTTAGATTAATGATAAGTTGAGACCTGCCAAATACTTATGTAAAGAATGACTTTGTTCAGGCCAGTGCATTGGCCAACCCCAGCAAAAACAATGATTAAGAGGAGGAGAGAGGAGAATACATCTGTCCATACAGTGTAAGTCAATGTGTTGCCTGAACAGGTAAAGAGGCAAATGTCTGAATAACTGATGGAATAATAGTGTTTGCACCACAATCCACAATAACACCTTAGGTCAAAAGCACATAATAATAATGGATTGGATTTATATAGCGCTTTTCTAGGCACCCAAAGCGCTTTACAATACCACTATTCATTCACTCACACATTGGTGGAGGCGGCTACAGTTGTAGCCACAGCTGCCCTGGGGCAGACTGACAGAAGCGAGGCTGCCATATCGCGCCATCGGCCCCTCTGGCCAACACCAGTAGGCAAGTAGGGTAAAGTGTCTTGCCCAAGGACACAACGACCAGGACAGAGAGCCCGGGGATCGAACCGGCGACCTTCCGGTTACAGATGCGATTCCCAACCCCCTGAGCCACGGTCGCCCATATGTTGCATTAGATCATCCAAATATGTGGTGCAAAAAGTTAGCATAAAAAAATAGGGGCAATTATGTGCTTTAATACCCTTTTAGGTTCCTACCATTTGCAGCCTTTTTAGTGCCTTTGCTTTGTGCTAGCAGATGATGGTGCACGTGAATCTACAATGGTACATTTTAGTCTGTGTAAGGTTACTAATCACTCAAGTGCTACTTAAGCAGAATAAATGTGCGGGCTTTCTTGTGTGTGAATTCAAAACTGCTGTTAAAAATAATGGCATATTTCCTTAGATTAGAACTGTTAAGATTCCCAATGCATCGCTCATATTTCCTCTAAAGATTTCAAAAGGATAAGTAAGATGGCAGCAGTTCAACCAAGCCAGTCAAATCCTTCAGCCACAAGGGATTTCATATTTGGATCTCATATTGAATGTGTTTTTAAAACTGCGTGTATACTATATTTACCAAATGGAGGAAAGCTGTGGACAAAAATGACATTCATAGATTACAGATGACTGTGGAATTCAAACAATCATGTTCAGGACTAAAGCTGTGGATAAATTGCTTCCAGTCCTTACTTCCATATATTTTTCCACATATTTCTAAACTCCAAGTGTTTTAAAAGGATTGTCACAAATCTAAAAAGACTGTGTAACTTCCAACTAGCCTTACAAAATGTAGCTTTGAGTCAATAAGAAGGGGAAACAAAAACAAAACAAAAGCCAAAAGTAATATTTGTTTTTCCATATTTAACGAATAAGGAAATTATATGAGAGATACGTTTTTGTCTCTTGTTTAAATCCACTCATGGAGCAGAAGATTCTTGTGACTGTGGCGTCTTGTCATGCAGAGAAGACAAAATCAGAGGTGACTGCTTTCTAAACCACTGAGACAGAGGACTTTTGGCCCTGCAGTACCTTTTCCGACCAACAGGAGGACTTCTAGGTTGCTGGCTGTGTGTGTGTTTGCATGTGTGTACATTTTGTGCAGTAGCTGTCTTGACTTGCAAATTTCTCAGGAACAGCCTGCACTGGAGTCTTGTGAAGTCATGCAGCGGGTAACGAGAGGTGAGAAGTTTCTAGAATATCACATTTGCTGAGATTCGTGAGGTGCACACATCAGTACCTGCACTTTGATGACACCTCAGTTTACATGGAGGAAATTAAATACACAGTGCTCACTAACTGATTATTTCCTCACACGAGCTATATTTTGTACATAAATGTGTGTATTGTTTTGCTCTGATATTCACGGCTCCATCCTAATCTCTGCTCTCGTCAGTGCAGCTGGACTTCGGCCCTGCAGCTCTTCCCAGCCTCAGCTCCCCCTGAGAGGGCCCCTGCTGTCCTGCTTGCTGCCTGGCCCCGACCTTTAGCTACATACCAGAACACATAGCAGCAAGGACAAAGGGCAAATGCACATGACACATAAATACACTCTTACAGTACATGCAGGCTCTTGCTTTCTTCTATAATGCAAAGGTGACTATGTGGCACAGGAAATATTGGATATCAGAGTCTGTGATTAGAATCTATGATAAAAATAAACACACACATATATAATAAATAATACATGCAATTTAATTCCATCCCTTTATCTATCCATCCTCGTCTGCTGATCTAATTCACCAATGAGGGGGAGGGGGCCTGGTGCCCATCCCAGCTGCCATGTGGGTACAAGGCCAGGTACACCCTTGGGCAGGTAACATGTCTACCACAGGCCTAACACATAGAGACAGACACCTTTCACGCGCACATTAATACCTGCGGCCAATTTATAATCACTAGTAAACCAAAGATTGATGTCTTTGGACTGTGGGAGGAAGCTGGAGTACCCGGAGAAGTCCCCAAGTGAAAAGCACTTTCAAAATGCCACATGCACTACCTGCCAATCCAGGGCCTTAGTCAGACACTAAGACTTAATAATTTGGTATTTCTGTGTTTTTCATTGTTTTTTGGGCATTTTGTCCACACGTTTACTATGTTTTAAGCCACTAAAGGCACTAGAGCTTTTGTAGAAAGCTTTTACGTGTGGATACGGAAAACAAATATTTTGCCTTGCAACATCAGAGGTGTCCTGTGTTATTGTTCATAGGCTTTAGGGTTGCCAACTTTTTAGCTATCAAATACAGGACACTCTGGCGTGCCAGTGGCACAGTGTACAACCAGCTGGGCATAGTGTAAATATGCACTGTATGTTCATATTCTTATAATAAAAATGCAGCAATGTGTTGGGATTCAGTTTAATCAATACCTCATCTAAAAGAAAGAAAACTACAGTAAATGATAACTGAAATCACATGGGCATTTCCTTTGTAAAATAAGCAAATACTGTAAATATGGGCTTCAATTACCCAGTTTATTAACCTACACAGACCAAACAGCCCCTTATTTTTACGACTACTTTATTGTGTAATATGTTATTAGATTATACTTGATGGCTTGGGCCCCAGGAAGACTATTGTGGAAGCTAATGGGGTTCCTTATATATGAATAAACAAATAAATAAATCTGGTGAGCGTAACGTCAAAAAGTGCAGGTAATGGTCAATATACGGGACATTTAAGGATGTCCCGTATAAAACGGGACAGTTGGCAACCCTAATAGGCTTCAAACTGACCTGCCTTTCTAAGGCTTGAGTTGTATTACTAGCTGCTGCTTTGGCATGCTATGGATTGCACATGACACTGTTTTTCCCTTTTTCAGTTTGTGTGTACATAGCCTAGAAGGGTACTGAACTAAATATAGAAGAAAGTATGGAACAGCTGCCATTTTGTTTTTAGCTTACGCCAGTGCTTCCAGTCTTCCATAGTGGCATATGCTAGTCTAACCACAGTGTTGGGAAGATTACTTTTAAATTGCATTTCACTGCAGATTACAGAATACATGGCCCAAAATGTAGTTTGTAACTTATTCCATGAAGTTACTCAATGTTGAGTAATGTATTCTGAATACTTTGGATTACTTGATATATTGTCATGCTTTTTACAACTGCATCAATGTACTATTGCTGTGTGATTTATTACTATTACTGAAGGTTACTCACCACCGAGCTAACATTGTTAGCTGAAGGTAGTTCATAGACTGCAGACTTTTAGACTTGATGGATAGCATCAACAATCTGCTAGCTGCAAATAATCATGTGCAGTTCTGAAAGCAATACCAGCTAGATTTTAAAATCTTAATAAAAATGAGTAACAGTTTGTTGCAGTGATCTTGTATAGAAAACTATTTCTGTATCAGTAATATATTTTCTTTATGTCTACTTTCAGAACTGCACATGATTATTTGTAGCTAGCTGCTTGTAATGCAGCCTTCAGTAATAGTAATAAATAACACAGCAATAGTACATTGAAGATACTGAAGTGGCACATAACCCAGGTAGCTACCACTAAAACAAGGTAGTTGCAGTAGGCTAATGTTAGTTTTTTAAAAAGAAGTTACTTACAGATGTTTCTTTATGTTGCAGTCTTTTGACACTGAGAGCAGCTTGGTTGCTGGCAAACAGAGTTTGCGTTGGACGATCAGATCAGATTTCGCCCATTCCTTTCTTCTTTAAATGTGAAGTAGTGTTGGAATTTCCAAGTAAGAAATGCATTCCTGCCCTTGCACTGCTGGCTCTGTTGTGCTGGCTTTGAGTCCATTGTGTAACTGACGCCACCAACATTAACAGGGTGCTTACATTAGAGCCACTTTTTTTGTTTTGTTTTGTTTGGGTTTCCAGCAATATGTGGAATTACTAAAATTAGAGAGGGGATAGCCTAACATGAAACAGGAAAAGACCACCGCGTAATCCATTTATTTCAACAAAGTAATTGTATTCTAATGATCACCCATTTAAGTGGTAATACATAACGCTGGTACATGTATTCTGTTTCTCCCCAACTCTGTCTAGCCACTATAACTGTAAGCATTGTGGGATATCCTCTAACCTGGATGACAAGAGTGTTAGAATTGTACACCATAAAAAAAGACTGTCCCTGCTGCGGGCCTGGTTGGAGACAACGATTGGACACAACAGTGATTCAGAATTGCCCTTGAGGGACAAAGTGATATTACCAGATGATGTGAACCTATGCTAGCTGATTAGCATGCTAAATCTGGTAAATATCAGTACAACAAACCCCTAGGCATATTGAAAATTATCTATTAGTTATGTTTTTGATGTTTAAATATAAAAGTTTGACCCTTTTTCCCAGTAAACAAAGAATTTATACTTCTATGCAAAATCTATGCCACAGGTAGGTCATAACAGCAAACCCTTCACGTAGGCTACGTCATAGTTGCTCCATAGATTCACTGCAGAAATATAAATTAAGTGTAAATGCATTTTACCTTTTCCTTATTATTTAGGTTTAAGTGATTCTTTGCAGAGCATGTTAAAACTGACAATGATTTGGAAGAATTGTGGGATTGAGATAGAACTATAGCAAAAAATAAATAAATTAATGCATCAAAGGCTCTTTTAATCTAATTTCCTATCTCCCTTCATCTTAATTAGTTATCTGAAAAGTCCTCAAAAAACACTGGACCCTGCAGTTTCTTTTGACACAACTTGATTATTTCTACTAGCACATGGAATTTTTAAGCTCCAGTCATAGGATTTCCATTAATTAACCAAAGTGTCTTAGTGCAAACCCAGATTCTGCCAATGGGTTATTTCTTCCTTTCTTTACAAAGCTCCTCCAAAGTCAGCAAAGACTTTACACAACTGAATAGGCTACTCTTTTCTGACTAGTAACTTTAACATTCAACTCAGTGGAGTTTTAATTTAAGAACAAAGCAGATTAAATGAGCCCTGTTATGAAATCCTATAATGAACATATCCTTGAGATTAGTGCTTGGTAAAATGAAGTTTAAGCATCATCTTTAAACTTAAACGAGCTTTAAAATACTCATTTATCTATTATTATTTATAATGGTTTTACTGAAAGTTTGTAATTCAAGTGGGTAACTTGTAGATCACACATCTGTACCTTTAACAACTCATAATAACTCATGATTGTAAATTGTCAAAGGTAACTGGCAGTACAGTTTTGATGAGACAAACACAAAGACATGGAAAATCCTCTTGTGCCATGCTGCGAGCTAATAGAGCTAATTGACCCGACAGATCTATACAGACCTAATCCTATTGCTTACTTTCAACAACAGCTTATTCGACTATTAAGATAAGCCACGCAGATCGCTTTCTCTACCTGCATGACATACAAAATGGAAAAAGAATCCCGTACACAGAGACATATAAGAGAAAAAAACAGTAATTACAGGATGTTTCTTGTGACAGAACAAAAGAACAAACAGGTCAGAACATTAAAAATTTTGTCCATACCATATATGTGTGAAGTGCGTCAGCAAAACTGAAGTTCTGGCTTCGCCTGTTGCTACAGTAGCATGGCAACAAACCCTGATTTCACTGACTGTTTTTCATTTAAGAGCACGCAAGGGCAGAAACATTAAAGGCAATAAAACACATTTTTTAATTTAACAACAAAATTCTTTGCTATAAACAGAGTTCTCCAAATGAGGCACATGCTAGATGCATGATGTTACTTTCCTACTTTTTCACTTATGGTACAAACATTTTTGATGCTATTAACGGCTACAAACAAATACAAAACAACAGATAATTTGTTTTCTACAGAAAACTATATCAATGGTACTTATGCACAATACTTTGTCTCTTTCTTTGCATATGTTTCAGATCATAGAAGAAAATTTTAATCTTAGACGAGGGCAACCAGTTTTTAAATGATAAATTTCATTTATTAAGGAAAAAAAAAACACTTACTTGGCTCTGTCTGAAAAATAGTATCCCCCTAAACCTAATATAACTGGCTGCGACAGCTTTGCAGCAAAAACCGCAATCAGCTGCTTGTGATAACTGAAATGAGTCTTTTAGTTGCTGGAGAGGAATTTTTGTTTTTGGACTTTTGGCCCACTCTTCAGAATTGTTTTATTTCAGCCACACTTTTCACACACACAGATTGATTTTCTGGTGTGTTTTGGATCATTGTCCTGTTGCATTACCTGTGTGTTTGAGTGTGTTTCAGGATTTTCTCGTAGAGATCAGAACTCATGGTTCCACCAATTACAGCAAGTCATCCAGGTCCTGAAGCAGCAAAACAGGCCCAGGCCATCACACTACCACCACCACGTTTGACTGCTGGTATGACCAAGTTTTTTCCGTTTGTGGAGAATGTCTCTTACTGTGGTTCACTGGAGTCCCAGAGCCTCAGAAATGGCTTTTTAACCCTTTCCAGATTAATAGATGTCAATGACTTTGGTTTTCAGCTTCTTCTATAGATTGTGGCATCATGTGTTGCTTTTTGCAATCTTTTAGCCTGCTTCACTTTGTCAGACAGGTTCTACTTCAGTAATTTCGACAGGTCTGGGAGTAATCATACTCGAAGAACTCCAAAGAATGTGGTTAATACTTAATTAATTAATTGGGGCAGGTAATTACTTTTTTCACATTGGGCCAGGTAGGTTTGGATTACGTTTCCCCCTCAGTTAATTAAATCACGATTTAAAAACTATATATTGTATTTGCTCATGAAAAATATGCAAAACTTAAGAAGGGGGATAAATACTTTTTCAAAGCACTGTAGTTGTTATAATTGCTATAACATCAAGTTTGGAACTGCTAATATTAGCAATCTTTATAATATTAAAAAAGGCAAAGCTAACTTTAGAGCTTTTTTTTTTTTTTTAATCTTGTGACTAACATCAGCTAGTCTCCTTCTGCAGTCTATCCAAATAGAAACTATAGTAAATTTGAAATCAATAAAAAAATATATGGCTTATATTTGTGATGCAGCCTCTTGCTGTAGCATTATTGTTTTGTTCTGGCTTGTGTTTTATTATATCTTTGTGTTGTCTGTGTAAGGTATTGTCTGCCCTTTTCTGGTTTAAATTACTTAATGCCATGAAGTCATCCGGTTACCAAGCCCTGCCTGTTCTGAGAGTTCTCTGCTGTGATCAAGCTATGCCGTCATGACCTTTCCTTCTGGGAAATATTGAATGCGATTGAAGTGAATCCAACAGAGAGCGACAGGATCGACCTGAGTATTTTCCCTCAACAAGCTGGTCTAATCTGTTGGTTAGACCAGGTCAAGGGATTAAATGGTTGCTGTCCGGTGGCCAACCTATCTGATCTTAACAAACTTAACCTGGCCCAGTCCTTACGACAAAAAGTCTGTCTTACTATCCAATAGAAAAGTGTGTTGTTAAAAACAAACAAATCAACCAAACAAATTAAAAAACAGGCAATAAGTGGGTGTTTGTAACACACCTAAATTTGATTAAAAGGTCTTGAAATGTGTATAATATTATTGTACTGTATGGACAAATAACAGGTGAAAGTAAACCTCTTTATTAAAAAAACAACAACAACTTTAACCTGTTGTATTCAGACAAATGCTACAAATGAGAAATCTCTAGTCTATTAGGTTTTGAAATGTGCAACCTGTAGATTGACTCCTACTGATTTTTAGTTTGAACAGCTTCAGGCCTACTACATATCTTTAAAAGGAGATTGAGCCTTGCTTTTGGAGCTCTGGAGCTAAACCAAGATATGTGAATAATGCATCGATCCCAGCCTTACAGTATCACAGTTCACTGGTACACTCTGCATGACTGAACACAAACCCAGTGAACTTGGAAGTGTCTGCACTGCCGGGAGAGATTATCCACTCAGAAGCTCCGTTTCAAACCCAGAGTCATTTCCTGACCGTGGAAGACCACTGAAATAGCCAGACATTGGACTGGAGAGCCTGATGGCAAGCACGCCCTTGTGGGAGTGCAGCATCTGACCGGCTTTAATGTGGACCATGTGCTCTCAGCTGGTCCTGGTCTTTATGAGCAACTATTGACAATTTCCTCAAGTATGCGTGAGATGCACACAAAGAGGGGCACTCCCTGACACACACGCACAATGTTTTCCATCTCAGTGATGATGCTGCATGCGGCTAGAATAAAAGCTCAGCCTGCTTGAAAATGGATGCTGCATCTAGCAAGCTAGCTAGCTAGCTTTACTTCTTCATGGCTGCTGAATTTGCTCACTTCAAACACCTAAAAGCTTCCTCTGGTAATGTGCACGCATCCAGAGGACACTAGAGGTTCTGGTACTTTACTTGCGTAAAAGTAGAGGAAGCAAGGAGGTGGCTTATATTCAATACTTACAGTAAGAGAGGAAAAAATGAAGCTACAGGCAGACAGCTGGCTTAGCATAAACACAGGAAATACACTGACACATATAGCTTGGCTCTATCTTATGATATAAGAGTACATCTCGATTCACTCATCAGCACCTCGTATATTATTTACTTAACAAAAACCCCCCAATATAATAAGCACGTTTTTCAAAATGTCAAACTATACTATAAAAAAACTATTAATGTGAGTGGAAAAATATAGCAGAACTATGTTCATCTTGCACATAAGTAAATGTGTCAGTGGTTTTCACTCGTGTAACACAAGCTGAGCTGTATCCAAAAAAACAAAAAACGAAACTTTGCTGTTCCTGTCTGAGTGCTAATAAGTAACAGTAGCTTGGAAATCCTAGACGGCCCCCACGTTCACCAATCTTCCTCTGTCTCCCTGTCTCTTACAAGGGATTAAGTTGTCAGGTTACATTGAACTCTGAGCGCCCTCCACCCAGACAAAACCGTCTTAAGGTGCAGGCCGTCCAGTTATTTATAACTCTGCTGATAAGCCTCCGCTCTCCACGGCCTACTTCAGCGCATAGACATGTATGGGCGTCTGAGCTCTAATTATGTGGATTCGAGGGTAACACATCATAGTGGTCGTTTTAGCGAGTGTGTTTAAAGTATGTTGGACTATATCTACATGCCTCATGCTGTGGCAGTGTGTGTGTGTGTGTGTGTCTGCACATCACAGCTATTTAATAAGATTGTCTAGCCACTACTGGTCAGACTTTCCAAAGAATTACATAATGGGTGCTTCGCTGAAGAGCACCAGACTGACAAGAGCACCGTTCCTTACGTCACTGCACACTAAAACTCACACACACACTAACACACGGTGAAATAGTAGTGCGGGCAGCAGATTTGAGACACACAATCCTGGTCTTTTCTTCTTTTGTTAAAATATCCTATGTCTCACTTCCTTTCCCACTTTCTCTCTCTTTTTCCCCCCTCACAGCCCACCTATCTGGAACTACCATCTATTTTCAGAGCTCAGTGCAAGCCAAGTATCTGCTGCAATGTGTAGAACACATCACAAGCAAAGGGGCCCTGTTGAGACAGGATGAGTCCTAGTTTGAGCTATGTGATGAGTGAGTGAGTGAGGCTACTTTTTAATATCTCACAATGCTTTCAGAATGCCTGACCTTACACCTTTTTACAACACATTTAATACACTCTGCACTTGATTGATTTACTCTTATAATATCATTGACGAATGCAGGATTTAAATCTGACTTTTTCTACACTATCCTTCCATTTTTAATTATCTCTGATTGGATTTACACCTGTTTGCTTCAACATTAACAGCATTCACAGAAAAAAATCAAACAACTGCTTTTACGTCTATATGAAAGGTGAGCTGTTTTGCTGAGATTGACGTTAGTGGTATTCTTCTTGTTCTGAGGGGCTTCAATAATTTATGGCCATCTCCTTTACTGGTACTAAAAGATGACAAAAAAAGCTCTAAAGACTGACTGTTTCAATAAGTATTCCCCCATAAAACAGCTGTCTGAGACAAAACAGAGCGCCATTGCGCCACATTCCCTGCATTCAAAAGAAGATGACCCCGAAGAAAGACAGCATGAGTAAAACCAGGCCTCGCCACATTTCAGCTGCTGCCATTTCTACAATAATTCTTCAGTGTTTGGCTGACAGTTTATGCACACATCACAAATTTCACCCAAAATTTCATGACTCAGTTTAGAAAATCTTTTAAACAGTGTGGTAATTTCATATCTGCATTTTCTCCCAGATACATTAGGTAATTTCTGGAGCATGATCAGTAGTATAAATTTATAGCTTTAAAGTAGACAACTGACACTTTAAAAATTATCATTTTATTAGCAGTATATAGCCTGTGATCTAGAGTCTGTGGTTATCACTTCATGCAAATGTTACATATTAAATTACGCAAAAAAATGGGGAGCAATCCACCCGTGTCAAAAAAAATCAAGGTCCTTTCACACATATTTCATATTTAATGTTAATAATGAGTAATTTATTAATGTCTGACCCAGTTCCACAAACATCAAAGAAACAGCGATGCAGCAATACAGGAGTGGAAGCAGGGGCATGACTTTTATTTTTATTGCACAAAAGGACAAAAGCACAATGATAATGTGCAAACTGGATCCAGGAAAGGAACAACTGCAATATACTGCTAACTTCAGCTCTTTGCAAGCCTCTGCACAGACAGCATGCTAATGCAAAGCTAGTAAAGAACCCAGAATGATTTTAAAGCTAATTGTATTTGGACCCCACCCCAGAAGTCAGAGCCTGATCTTCAACAGGTTAAAAAAACAGAGATGAGCAGTCAGGCTTGTAGCCTTGGTTTCTACTGGTTGATGTTTCTACAGCAGAATCACTTTGGCAGTCTCCTGGGGCTGGTTTTCATCTGCTTTTTTGGGGGACTAATAAAATAAAAATCATAAATATACGAGCATCCTCATTAGCATAGGGATTTGTGTTGTTTTGTGGGACTATAGCCTAAGGTTTATATTGTTAACTGGTAATTATATGACAAGGTGTTTCAGGTCATCAAAGTAATTCAGCAAGTACAACAACAAATTACTTTCTCCAGGGTAGTTATTAAGTAACCTGTAATGTCACTACCTTATATGGGACCTTTATTTTGAAATACTCAGCATCAGAAAAATGTGTAATGAACATGTACGGTATGCTAGCTGGATGTAAGAATACGGATCTTGGTATCTAAAAAATAGTTGACATAAAACAATGTGGACCTGGATTTATTGGATGAACCGGAGGTCATATGAGGTCATATCATAACCTACCTCATTACTTAAAATAACGAGTGATATCTAATACGTTTCTTGAGAATTGACCCCACCACTGAGTGTCTTCCTCCCTCACCCCCAACTGTTTTGTGGTAGATTGCTGCCGCTACCCTGAGCTTGGTTCTGCTGGAGGTTTCTTCCTATTGAATAGGAGTTTTTCCTTCCCACTGTCGCCAAGTGTTAGCACATACAGGGTTATCTGAATATTGTGGATTTCTCTGTATTGTTGTAGGGTCATTGCCTTAGAATATAAAGTGCCTTGAGGCATTGTTATGCTTTACAGCGCTATACAGAGAACTTGTACAGCTGACATCTAAAACTATAAATTTGAAAATGTGATCTTAAGGAAAGACGATATGACGATGTGTTTTTTATTGTCCATCATCTCATCTGGCAGGAATGAACCAGTGACTTCCCATTTCTTCGCTTTTATGTGATTCCCTGCAGAAAATCTATATTTTTGTTTTCAAATCATAAACTACAGCTGTGGTCTAGACAGCCTGATGGTATATTTAGCTGCGGGTTGTGTAATCGACCCTGAAATTGTCGTTTTTCAAGAATTAAAAGTATTTCAGCAGCTTCAAGCTCCATGGTTTACCTCTGAATCAGCTGAAAGCGAAAATGTGTTTTCCAGTTTAGCATTGCTCTGCCGCTGGACATTGTGTTGCCTTCAACCAGACAAAGGCTTCTGTGTGAAGCTCAAGAAACTGAAGTCCCTTCACTGTTAACGAAAGTTGCCTTGGTGGCTGAGTGTGATAGGATGTGGATTTTATTGGAGCATTGTGTTTGCAGGAGGTGACAGCGCACCTGGGACCTCATTAAAATATACTTGGAGGGAGACCATTCTTCTACTAGACCTAATTTAGAAAAATGAATTTCCAGTACCTGACAAACATAAGCACACAAGACAAGCTTCACTCTTTAAGCAGATACCAACTCAATCAAAAGTTTTCATATACCAACATTATAGACTAAATATAGGGTATTGCTGTCTTGCTGTACAACAATGGCCAGCATCAAAAATTAAGTGACAGAAACTGTCAGAGCTGAAGACTATTATATTCTGTTAATAATACATATTTACATAGTCTCAACTGAATGTGACTAAGAAGACAACAACATTTGTTGTTGTAATATTAAAGTTTAATGTAGTAGTCAGTAGTTACTGCTGACTTTGTGAATGTGCACCTGCAATCTGAACTAACCACACCAAAAACACCAAACACACCAAATGGGCCATTTATCAGCGGGGAACCCTGCTGAGTATTGACCATGACTGATTTATGAGAGCGGCTAAAAAAATAAAATTTCTTTATAGAATACTTGTAACTGTTACTGGGTTTTTGCCAGAAAATGAATGCCTTTCTTCATTTCCATAAAAAATTGGATTGGAAGAACATCTGGTGCACTGGACTGACATTTTTATGGCACTTTTCTGTTTTTACTGCTCACTCAAAGTCCAGACAATTTGAATTCTATCCCTGACCATTTATATTAAGTTAATATAAGTTAAATGTTTTACATGGCACCACTCGATGACAAGATTTCAACCCCTTTTCTTCTTTTTACTAATCATGCAATCTAGCTGCTTAGAGCATATTCCTATACAATCAAATTAAATTATTGACCTGTTTTATTTGGGGCAGATTAAATATGGCTAGATTTTGTATAATCAGATGACTTGTGTGCTGATTATGGCATTAGTCTGCTTTCTGCCACAAGATACGATTCTCCCTTGGGGCTAAAGGTCATGGGGGATTGTTGGAACTCGCTGCGCCACAGGCTGTGGTTGCGTCACCACGAGTATTGAGTCAGGTGTACTCCCAAGGATCTCACTGCCAGCTGCCATCGAGGCAGGGATAATCTGCCTAAGCAGCTTTCATATGATTTCACCCACAGGGAAGAATTTAGGAGAGGTTTGTAAACCTCTTCAGACCTGGCCTTGGATCTTCTTCCTGCTTTGACTTAAGAGGTGATCCAAGGCTGCACAGCAGACACTACAACAGAGTACTTAGTGTAAAAAATACTTGGCTCATTTGTAATTTATACACGTGGACTTCAGGGACTTATCTTCACTTACCTAAAAGAATCCATATGAGCATCTTTTCTGTTAATGCTTTTTACCCAGACTTTATATATAGGTCTGCTAAAACACATCGTTCCATTAGCCATTACACTGGCATCATTACAATGAGAAGTGATAAGGAACAGAGATCAGATTTTACAGAGATGTCCTGAGAGGCGATATCTCTACAAAAAGATAGAGAGCAGAATCAGATTTGATCCCCGGAGAACTCTTCAGTTTCCGGAATTTTCTGTGACCTTTTCTGTTAGCAGCAGATGAACTGACGTTAATCTGCAAACAGCCAGGGGTGAAAGTCAATGCCCTGAAGTCTATACATGCTCTGCAAAAAGGATACATCTCTCAAAGTGCAGGGCTACCTTCATGCTTGAAGGAAAAACAAAACATTTCAGGAAGTCCTCTGTTTTCATGCACACAACGCAATTACACAGGTCGCCTGGTGGAAAGAAACTTGTCCTAACTGGACTCAGGTTGACTGCAGTCACTCTGATTTGCTCCATCAAATAATGAAAAATAGTGATTATCTGTACAGTGAAGGAGGCATGCTAGTGCTAAGAGTTGAAAATATGTGAAAATGATTTGGCTCTGTAAAGTGTTTTACAGCATCATGGACAGGTTTTGTGAGTTATGCAATGAATGACAGTCAGGTTCTGGTTGAGTTTTTCAGTCAGGGCTGGTGCTGTTCCTCTCCATCAGTCCATCACAGATGCTGCACCATCAGCTGCAAAGCCAGCAAAGCGTGTGTGGATTATTTCTTCAGAGACGCCCTTACAGCAAGGCTTTTTAACTGTATGGTGTGAGGCAAAGACCCAGTCTATTATTCCAATTTAGTTTCACACTGCAGAAAAAAACCAAGAGATTCATGGATTTACGCACATGGCATAGGAACAGCATCTTCACTGAAGCAGTGATGGCTGGGATGTGACAGTAAATAATGTTTTGTAATCTTCTACACTGTATTTGTGTGAGCTGTTTCAGGTTTACATGGAAGAAGAGTTTGCAATGTAGCCCCTTTCACTAGATAAATCAGGCTCCACCTGAGTCTAAGTTCTCAAGACCAGGAGGTTGCCAGGAGGACACGGTCAATTTCTAGGCCTTAATGACTGAGGCCTAAGGAGCAAAATTCACTGGTTATACAGCAAAACTGTCATGGCCGAGCGGCTAGTGCATGGTGTGAACCGAAAAGCAAACGCTCGAGGCAAGAAAGGACTTAACGTAAAGCAAGTAATTTATTTGAGGCTAATAAAAACATACAAAACAAAGGGCAGAAGGGAACTAAGACAGAGCTAACAATAAATTAAACTGGGAAAATAAAAACTAAACGCAGACCCAGACATGAAATACTTGAAAAGGAAAAATCTGAACATAAATACCTGGTCCATGGCACAAGATGAGCACAAACCTGGGAAGGAACAAAGGGAAACTCACACAATATAAACACACGAGGGTGACTGGGGAGAGAGGAAACACATGGAAACACATCTGAGGCGAATAGACAAAAAGACACAGGGGAAGCAAAACCAAACACACTGAACTCGGGACGAGAGATTGTCAAAATAAAACAGGAAACATGCTAAGATGCAGACTAAGACACATGGCTTGACACGGGAGCCAGAAGAAAGAAACAGACATGGGGACAAACAGGAACGTGGGGACAGTTAAAAGGAGATGAGACGCGGAGGGAGACCAAACACAGACATGACTGAGGAAACATAGAATGAAACACAAGGACAGGACTATGACACACAGAAGGTGAGGGAGACATAAACACAGATGACACAACACACTCACGTAGTGTGTAACACAGGGGTAAGACAAGAGGAACCTCACAGCCAATAAACCGTAAACTCCACCTTCATATTCATCACAAAACAGAGAAATTAAAAGTATTAATAAACCATTTATCATTAATTCTGTCACATTCCGTTTTGGGTTTAAACATAATTACCGTACATATAATATAAAACAAGAGTACAACTGATTAGCGGAACATCCCACATAACTCATAATAAAAAGGTTAAGGCACTACATAATATGACCTGTTCTCCTAAAAGTACAGGGTTTTTACGATCCAAGATGTAATTTTGTTTGTTTTTATGCTAAAATAACAAGCGATTACCCACTATTTAAAACTACTTACAGTATAATTTGCGACTCGTTTCCTGTAAAATACCTGAAGTTACTTAAAATGTTTCTTTGTTCCTTTAAAAACTTGAATTATTAGCCCTTTATTCTGGTGTATTTAATTTAAGTATTTGTAAGTAAATATAATTACAATGTAATTACATGGTAAGATAAAATATATGAAAATGTAGTTTTAGATGGATTACGCTGTCAGTTGGAGGCCAGTAAAAAGATGTGATCAATAACATTAATTCTAGCTGTATTCAGTGGAGGTGTCGATTGAATAGATTGTGTGGTATCATCGATACTCAACTCACTGTGACATCAAATCAAGCCAGTGTTAATGCTATTAGTTTCATTTCTGCTCTTCTATATTATCAGTCAAAGTAAGCTAAGCTTGCTTTATGCTGTTGAAGTTAAGTGACAGTACTGTGGAGGAATCTGTGCAGGTGTGGACAAAAGAATGAAATCCAAACCAAATTATTGTTGATTTTAGCTCGTGCGCCAGCTGACTGAGCATTTTTCACTACTGTGAGACCACACTATGCTATATTGATAGTCAGTCCTCGGATACAGTAAATTGCTTGAGTAAGGGCTTGCTTTTACTGCTCATGGAGCAGCTCACACCTTAAGAAGATTATTGTTTATGTTCCCTCTGGCAGTATAATGTATGTCTACAGCAGGAAGTCTGCTAGCTAAGTCCATAAGCTTGGAGACGGGAACACTAATGTCCTGTGGTTCAGCTCCCAACATGTGAATCTGGCTCCCGGGCTTTGTGAGAGATAAAGTTAAAACAAAGCACTTACACAATATTAAAGTTTAATGTTAGAAATCTTAGTGAGAAGCTTGTAAGATACTTTTCAGGGAATTGTTAGACCCAGAACCTTAATGTCAATAATGGGTGTTAGTGGATGGTTTTTTTAACTACTACTTTTTGTGGTATTACTTGTCGACTTGAGCTTTGTTTTTTTATTGCCCTCAGATTTGTACTATTATGCATCCTTGAGAAAAACAAACAACAAGCAGAATTCCTTCATACGTTCTTTAATCAAACTGCAAAATGCTAAATGTCAGGGGCAGCAGTTTGCTCTATCTTCATCTGATTATGTTAAACTCCACGTTTGGGGTCCTTAACGCTGAGCTGCTCACTGACGAGCTGAATGTGGTATGTTAGATTTGCAAAGTATTTATTTACTTGAGTTTCTATTTTTTTTTTTTGTTTATAATGATGGTGGACTGTCAAACTGAATTACCCACTGCGGAATAAATAAGGTTTTCTGAACCTGAACACAGATAAACACAAGACACACAAATTCTGCACTCAGGTTTCCTGCAGTGCACAAATTATACAACCTTAATTCACTTAGAACATAATGGCTTACATGCTGTAAATGACTATGAGCTAATAAAATAATATTATTGATGTTGTCCGCACTGATTCAGTTCTCTTTGGATGATGTTCTTCCATGTCTCTGTTTGCAGCAGCTGTCTGTTCATCTCTTTGTGCAATGCTTTTCTGCTTTCTCGACCTGCACAGCTGGCAAAACAGCTGGCTCAGGTACCAGGCCACCCAAGTCTTGTGACACAGCTAAGATTCATCTGAATTAGAAGGAGAGAGGAAGGAGGAAGATTCACACACGTACAAGTATCAAACCCGTACCAGATAGCATAAAGTCACACCCTGTATGGGTGAGGTGGATTCATCTTAGAGCAGCTGTTCCTCCATTACGTGATAACGCACTCAAAGGACAATTTCCCGGGCGTGGCTCAAGCGGCCGTTGACCTGAAAGAAACCTAGACAGCACGGAAGGTCAAGGTGTGGCTCTTATAGGCAGAGTTATGACGCAGGATAATGACAGTGTTACCTGAAGAGGATGTACAGAAGGGAGAGTGGAATAATCCCGTGTTAGTGTTTCCTGTGTTTGTGTCTGTCACTTAAGTGAAGGAGGATTGTGGGGGTGGTGGGGATGAAGAAAATGTCTGCCAAGAACAAGGACAAGAAGATAAGGAGATTGGGGCACAGACTGGGAAGAACAAGCCCGACTACTCTAAAGGTATTTGATAGAGATGAAGATGCACTTCAGACAGGCTGACGAATGAGTCTGGCCAGCTCGTGGTTCCATCTGTGGTGTTAACTAAGAGCTCGAGGAGTGAGAGAAGGCAGCACTGAGCATGTGTGCAAGGGAGAGCAAGCTCGGGCATCTGGTTCTGCTAAGGCCCCAGAACATTCCTTTCCTCTGTTCGACTCCGGCTGGCAGCTTTTAAAGGGACACATTTGGTCTTACATCCTGCTCTGGGCATTGCCCTTTCTCTTGTAGTTTGATTTATCGCTGCTGAAGGTCACAGGCAAGATGTCGGGCTGCCGGTTTAAATGTGGGTTCTTTTCTCGACACTTACGGCTGTTAGAGAGGAAACACTTAACAGCAGCAAACTTTAGCTGTCACACTTTTTTAATACATTTTAGTGTTGGCAGTTTCCGTTTTCCTCTCACTAGCCTACTACAAACTAATTCTTTGTGGTAATCTTTGTTCTGTATTCACTGATATATTTGAATGCTAATCAATAAATCAATAAATTATTATTTTTTACTACAATATCAATACAAAGACATAAAGTAGGATGTGTAAATGCTTATTATACTCAAGCCTTCAGTCTTATTAGCATCAGCTGCTGAGCTTTTCACACGGGAGTTTGTTTAAACACTCAAAGTTAAACTGAAATAAGTGGAAGAAAATGACTCGTCTAAAATGTGTCTTTGGGCTGATGCAAGCCAGGAGAAACTTACAGCTGTGACAATACTGTACAACAACTTTACAATAACATGTCATTAAAAACAAACGCTGAGCTGCAGAGCCATCACGAAGACTAACCCTGAGTGACAGATGACTTCCATGATGCAATATTATTGTTACATGATACAGCAGGTGTCACGGTGTGAATCCAGTCACATGAACGTGCTGCATAAGTAACAGGATTTTCAGACCCTGAGTGACTATCCTGTTTTTTTTTTTAAATGTGTATGATGGTCAGAGCCTGGATTTTTAGTCTCGTTATCTTCATGTCACTCCTAGGAGGGGGGGTGGAAGTGTCTTCGGTGCAGGGAATAGCCAACCACAACAGTTCTTCAGCTGGCAGCTTTAGCTGGTACATGAGGACATAAAGCTTGCCAGTGAAGAACTGCTGTAGGTCAGCCAGTGAGCACCTTATATCCAACATTCGGATACACAGCATAACCTGAAGGGAAATATATGCAGAGCATCAGTGAAGTCAGCTATAGTTCCTTCTGAAAGACATTTTAAGCCTTTGACTTGTCCTAAATTTTAAAAAAATAGCTAAAATAATTTCACTTATTGTCAATCTTCTGCCAACTTAGAGAAAATAAGGCTAACAGTATGAAATACCTCTCAGTCAACCAGATGCAATAATGACTTTGTTTTTAGAGGGTTTTTTTTAGGTGCCTGCATCTAGTAACCTCTATTTGTACTCCATCTTAAGGCCCATCCACGCTGGCTTTAGCTTTCAGTCGTGGTGGTTGCTGCTTGGCACACCACCACACAACTGCTTCTTTCTGTGCTGGCTTCAAGAGGATCTTGTGGGAGAAAGGTGAAGAGGTAGAGAGAAAGATGCCAGAGAGAAAGAAGGAGAA
This sequence comes from Aulonocara stuartgranti, assembly GCF_965226115.1. Lineage (NCBI taxonomy): Eukaryota > Metazoa > Chordata > Actinopteri > Cichliformes > Cichlidae > Aulonocara > Aulonocara stuartgranti. Next base: position 20,441,009 of record NC_138950.1, read on the forward strand.
GTAGAAAAAAGGCATGTTTTCTTCGTTTTTTGGTGAATATTGCGGTGCGGTGAGTTAAAATGTCCATGCGCACGTAAACGACAGCGCTGTGTGTGTAAGTGCCCGAAGCTATCCTGCATCAGGAGTACCAGCCTACTGTTTTAGCCTTCTCTCTGCTTTTTGCTATAATTGAGTACAGAAGTCTTTGCTAGCTAGATAGCTCGGCCTCTGGTTACAGCCTGGAACTCCTGATAGAAAACAGCTCTCGTCCTGTGGGGCAGTTCAGTTTACAGCAGCCGTACAGGGCTGAGCGAAGGAATTTTTCCTCGCAGTTCAGGCAATTCTACTCCCCTGGGTGTGTGACTGCTTCACCAACATGTCAAGTATGTTGTTATTTCACCTTAAGATCTCCCCACAAATTTTCATCCAAAAACGTGAGTTTAGGATTGAATGAATTGACTGCACAGCGCTGATTTGAACCGGCTCCCCCCCCCCCCCCCCCCCCTTTATTTGTTTTTGCTATGAAGTAATTTTTTTAAAGTTAAACTTTATTGAGTGTTAGAGATTTAAAGTGACAGGAAAACCATTTATGGGATGTTCCCCTTTAAACATCCACATTCAGCCGGCGACAGTGTAATACTTAGGAGTAGCCCAGGATTTGTCTTGCCTGGCTTCCATTCAGCTGGCCTGACTTCAACTATTGCAGTCAGTCAGTCTGAAAAGCCTTTCCCTAGCAGCATATTCTTTCACAGTTCAAGGACAGGACTTTGGGCAAACTAGCCCTCAGCGGCACTGCGAACCCAGCAACCCATAGAAACTCAGCGAACCCCACGCTGCTCTGAGCAACACTGGAAAGCTCTGGACTTCACACACAAAACACACACACTCACTCCGTGTGACCAGATTGTCCTCTTCCACCGAGACTAGATCGAGAGAGAATTCTGAATCTGCTGTGGGCCTTGAACTTGCACTAAATCCAGAGGGATCCATTGTGAGTGCGTAATATTGGAGATGAGATCCAGGGCAAAAGCTTCCTCTTTTGTACTCAGTGAGCATATTTACAAAAAGGCACCTGATGCCACCACTGGACTTTGTTAACAGTGAGAAGATTAGTTTCTCCTGGTGTCCTATGGAGTGTGTTTGAACTGGTAAGAAGATTAGAGTTTTACGCAAGGACGGACGGAGATGTAAACAGATGAAATAATGAAAACAGGATGGAGAAAAGATGGCAGCAAATGGCGACAAGGTCAGAGATCATCGCTGCTACAAGAAATCAGACTGGTGACCATGCAGTAACCCTGATGTGACACAGAATGAAACAAGTCTCCCTCTGGCAATATACTAGGCGTTAGCAGCTTGTCAGTTCAGATATAAGCATAATGTGCAAAGGATTAAGTGCAAAAGAAGCATATATGGCAATAATACTTTTTTTTCCAGAATTGTAGCATTTGCTTTAAATGCAGCACTTTAGTGGGGAAGATGAAGAGCACTGTTTAATATTTCTACATGTGAAACATACAGGAAAGAAAGAAGTCTGGAAGAAGAAAATAAGTGCAAAAAAAGAAAGAGAAGAAAAAAATCCTCATTATTTATCAATTGCATGCAATAAGAAAATGAAGTTGAGCCTGTTGTGACAGAGAGCTGGAGTTTCTTTGTTCTTCGTGTAGTTTTCAAACCGCATTATTTCTCGGCTGTGTTTTTTTCCCCTCTACTCATGAAATGCTAAGTATGCGCACTACACGTGCAAGCAGAGGCCATCCCGTACACCAGAGTGGAGAACACAGTGTACCAGAGGACTGATTTATTACCCAGAGCTGACGATTCCCAGGACAATTACGGCAAGCCTAAGCAACAGGGTGAAAATGGCTCCTCGGAGTGTGTAGGAAGAAACAAGCAAATACACACAAGTGGCACACAGCGCATGTGTGCACGAGTGATAGAAGCAGTGAGTTGGCAGTGAGCTAGTGATAGCTTAAACTTCTGAGATCAAGACCCATTGTCCCCAAATCGTGACATTACTCTGAGGTTGACGTGCGCAGCGAACCAGCCCATGTGTTTTTGGTTATTCCTGAGGCAGCACAGACATGGACAGACTAAATACCTGTTAGGTTAAAAATGCAAACAAAACCATGGAGAACACAAACTCGGCAAAAAGGGTATTTAGTAGTGATGGCACGATTGTTAACTTTGCCTTAGAGCAAATATGAAGCTGTCCAGAGGCTCGACAAAAGTAACACATTAACCAACGCGCTTTAAATTGCAAAGTCACTGTAAAAACATTTAAAAATAACTCACAGCCGACTGCCAAGTAGACATCCTCTTACAAAAGTGACCTGATATTAAAGGGTGCGCTCACCCTCGTTTGTTTCCAGACAATCCCACTTATTTGGATTTGGCTGTGGGTATGGTTTGGGCTATAATGGTCTTTTTTGGTAAATTGGAATGCTATCTAATTGCGGAAGTATGACTAAGAGGAAAGAGACTAGATTCAATCTATGAAAGCAAGCCAACAACAACATATCCCAGAAGGCAATACGGGATGATGATACTGCCAAGACCAAAGAATGGGAAGCCCCATGAATCATTCCAGAAATGCCATATCTTATCCAAAATGAATTGCAAAAAATGAATCCAGTCCATATTGTGGTATTTGAACAGTTTTACTGTCAGGGGTACGAGTGGGAATTGATGCTAAATGTTTCTCCTGCAAGACGAAACAGAAAAAAGCTAAAATAGGATACAAAAAACCACCACACAAGCATTTAAGGCAGACTTTGTGTCCAATGTAGGTGGAAGCCTAATGCTACAACTAAGTATACCATGAAGGCTTTCTTTATATGAAGCAAGAGAATCTTATACAGGTGCTTCCTGTGCTGAGGATATGAGCAGCTGTGCAACAGATTCTGGCAAGCCTCTTATCTGTCCTCCAAAAGCATCAACTATATCCATTTTACAAGCAGGATCAAGCCCTCGTCTTTTTTGGTATCGTAGTCATCTAAAATATTTTCTGTTGAAAGCGGCAGTCCTGGCAGAAACCCTAATGCTAGTTTTATTACAGCAAACTCACGGCACACCCCAGAACAATTAGTTCATTGCCAGTATAACAATTGCACACATTCAAGTCCAGTTTTTTTCCTCTCCAAATAACAATGTAATACTTGAAAAAAAAGTCACAATACTGCTTGTGCTCTTTATTACAGGGAGCCAGTCCTCTACAATTAACCATAGTTTTGAGAGGAATGCTCTGCAGGTTGCTTTGAAAGAAGAAGTTACCATTTCTACTGCAGCAAACATTGGAAATGTCAGCGTAGGCCACAAAAATGATCTGAAACATGTGTTTACTGGTATCTGTTGAAGAATTTCCTCATAATCTATCATATAAATAACAGCAGAGGTAATGCACAGTCTGGCATTTCTCAATCAGCCCACCTTGAGCTCATTCTTGTAAGATACAGTCAGTCACACGTACTACACCCAGGCATTCAAACACGTCCATGTTTGTAACCGTCATCTGAGAGTTTAAAATGTGCATTTAAGGTAATAGGCCAACCCATTAGGAACAAAAGGTGTTTGAAGATATTTTGCATTCCCCAGTGTGCACGCTAACATCCTATACGTGCACACGCTGATGGCCTATTGTATCACTGTCACGGTTTGGACTGGTCTGCACTCGATCATATGTGCACCCCCACCTCCCTTAATCCTTCTCTGAAGGCCATGACAAATTGCTTTCAAGTGAATAGTGGATCAATATATTTGCCAGGGCTTTCCTCCTACAGCTCTGAATTGGATTAGTGAAGGGGGAAAGAATTTCAAAAGCCATGAACAAGCACGCACATACACAAATCCCACTGAAGCGTAATTCCGGAAGAGATGCAAGCTAACACTAGCGCCCTTTCTCCTTCGCGCTCCTGGGTTATCAAAATCACCACGAAAGATTGGAATCTTCTTTGGTGAGTACAGGAGGAGGATAACTTATATGTATAATGCATTTTAGTAAGTAAACAAATACATGCATGAGGCTAGGTGGGTGAGGGTGTGGTGGGATCCATGGAAGTACTCTCCCTATGTGCAGAAACACACACAGACTTTAAATTATGAGATGCAACTAGATACTGCAGTGTGAGAGTGAATTGCATGTGCATGTGGATCTATATTGTGTAATCACTCTTTGTGCCCACGGCTGATGTTTATCTGAATATGAATTAATGATTCAAAATGAAACCAGTTACAGCTGTGGGTGGAGGAACACCTTCCGCTGGTAGAAAACAGCCCCATAAAAGGCTAACATGTTCCTCATAGGTTCTATCTGGTTCAGCTGCATAGCATTAACAGTATGTCCCGTGAAACAATAGGTGTAACACGCACACACACACACACACACACACACACACACACTAAAAGGACCAAAAAGACCCCACAGATTCACCAGCCTGACAGCAATTATACCACAGTTATTATCCACGTGGCTGTAAAAATTTGCCACCCTCATTCATCCAGTGAGCACAGCTTGGAAATGCGCTGACTTCCTCCAAACGGAGTATGGTATTTTTTTAAGGAAGAGGTGATGTCAACTGACAGGAAGTCCGCAGGTGGGAAAGAGGAAGAGGAAGCAGCCCTTCCAGTGAAGTCCCGCTGTGTGTCTTACAGGGTTTAATGGAGAGCATCTGGAGCCGGGAATGCATGTGAACACGGCAGTCTGCGAGCAAGAACAGAGGTATGCGTCACAGAATATATACACAGAATATGGCGTCTCTACCGTGCGCGGAGAGACGGTGATGCAGCGTGACTTCAAATCTGTGTGCGCACATCTGATGCAAGATCCCTGTGAAGGACACCGAGGGTCAAATCGAATCACCCTTTGGGGGAAAAAAGTAAATAAATAAAAAAAGAAATAGAACGGGAGACACAGAGTTGAGTGAAAGATCCTCACACAGTGAGACAGAAACAGAGGGGTGGAAGTCGGGGTGTGAACACTGGGCAAAGACAGCCAACATAAAGAAAAGATTTGTGTGCTTCCTCTGGCTGTCATCTCGCTTCCTACAACTGGGACGAAGTATGTCAAAGACTACATTGTTTCTCCCTATGTTTCGGTTTGTGCCCATCTTTTACTCTGTAGTTCCCATGAATTCACCCCTTCCCTGTGTCTCTCTCCGTATATACATATATATCCCTTATCACCCTCCCCCTCTAACTAGCAGTTTAGTTAGCATGCTGAAAGACAGAAAATGCCTGTCGGGTAAATGAATAAGAAGTGGCAGCTGCCCATGCGCGGTGTGAATCCAGAGAATCTCCTCAGTATCATCGCTTCATCCCAACCATCCTCTCTAAAGAGGAGCAGAAAAGGGTTCGGAAGACTGAAATATGCCATATAACATCTCGGTAACGATTCTGTGAGATTTACTTTGACAAGCAGACACACGGCGCTCTGCAGCTTACAAAAATGTCACATTAAATGGTCAGACCTGTGACCCTGCACTCTTGAACCTGCGAGACTTACCGGTGTTATAATACTAGGTTGTTATGCAAGGTGATTGCTTCATCCTTCAAGCTAAAACTTTGCATCACAAGATATTTATAACTTGCATCAAGTTAATAAGGAAGCTACACAGCAGGGGTGACCTGATGGCTCAGGGGGATAGGGTTTAAACTACATGGGCAAAAATGCTGTGAGCAGGAGGGACTCTTTTTTTTTTTTTTACGTTTCACATTTCAAGATCACTTCTTCAGCAGCTTTACAATAAAGGCAGAAATAATCTATTAAGAAGATAAAAGAAGATGAAAAGCTGAAGTTGTAAAAGGCACCAAACATGGAGATTGGTGGGTTGAACACAAATAAGGAAAAGAAGGAAATAAAGTTCTGGTATTAGTATTTACACATGATTATACTCTGAAACATGAAGTAGCCTGAAAAAGGAAATCATTATTTAAATATAGAGCGACAGTAGCTTTAATTTGGAGAACTGTTTATGGTAAACTTTTGGGTGTAAGTCTGATATTCTTTCTGTTCTGGGCTTCTGACTTGCCACCTAAGGTTTCCAAGTTTTGTGCACGTTCACATTTGCCGTAGTTAGCTGTAAGATCGGTTCACAGAATTAAAAATGAACTGGGTTACATTTAATTGTCATGTGTTTTTAAAAAAAATGCTGCTCGGAGCTTTTCTTTTTCAGGAGAACATCCTCCTACCATCATCACAGCCTCCAATTGTCACAGATTCATAAACTAAACGAATTGCTGTGTACCGTCACACACAGCAGCACTTTAGTAACTTTTGAGGCTCATTGTCTTACTGATTGGCAATGACTTCTTGTTATCATTTACTTGCAGATATTTCCCAAGACAGGCCGGGTGGTTTAATTCAGAACTGCTGGGTGCTGCGTTGACTTAACCGCCGCTAGCAGTAGCCATGCCAACAAGCTGCATTGCTTGCAGCTTGTCGTTAATTTGTTAATTCTCATAAGGAACGAGTGGCGTTAATGTCGTGATTTTTTTTACGTTAGCTCACATGGTTTCTAATGTGTTGATGTGCAACAGGGTTATTAAAGGAGTATTAAGGAAAAGCCATTCACGTGGACACTTCTCTATTCAGTCATTTATACATTTTAAAAAGACACAGGGTCAATTTGATTGGCCACTCATGTGATGATAGCTTGACCTTTAACCCTACAGCTCGCATTTGTGCAGAGATGAAAATGTACTAACGGTCTAATGTTTTGTCTTGAGCTACAGATTAGTGCAACAAAGGGTTTTAGTACTAATGTTGTACAAGGTAGATGTCATAAGGAAAACTCTAAGTCCTGATATCATAACTTTAATATTTCATTAGATGAAAATAGATAAAACCATTAGATTAAAGCCATTTAACTACTAGCTCATCACACTCTATCAAGCAGGGTGTGTGTGCATATGTGTGACAGTGTGTGTGTGTGTTTGAGAGAGAGAGAGGGGGCATGACCGGGGTGTGCCAGACTCAAAAAAATGAGAATGTTTGTATAAGTGTGTGTATCTGTGTGTGAGTGTGTTTCCTGCCATTCTGGCCCCAGCTGTACCCAAATAGCCTAAGAGCACAGTGTGCTAAGCTAACAGAGACTAGAAAGCAGCATTCACCCTGGGTTAGTGAGCTGGAAGATCACGGTGCTCTGACACCACAGAAAGAAGGAACCACAGCTCTGAACCTGCATGATAACACCCATCCACGTTTCATTTGCAAGAGTCACCCATCCCCTATTGCTCTGTACAGGTGTTTACTACAGACATTAGACATGACATTAGTATTCAGCAGCTTTAAGTCTTAAATGAGGCCTCTACTAATGGGGTAGGCTGCCTCGCTAGACTGTAATTACTGACACATTTACTCAAAAACTACCATTTAGTTTCAGGCTGGTTGGTTTTTATCCAAGTTACATGCATCATGGCATTTTGAGGCATTTAATAAGCAAGACACTGTTACGTTTCCAGCTCCCTGACTCTCCTATCAATTCTTCCTCCTGTCTACATTTCAAATGAAAAAGAGCAAAAATTGACAAGTTACAAGTTCCTTACAGTGTTTTCTTTAATCCCCACAAACAAGACAGCACACATGGGCTGTGACTGAGACGCAAAGAAGTGATTAGATTTCTAAATATAGTCACACTCTATACATAAATAAAATCTATATTCATTAATTATCTGTCGATAAATGTGTTATTAGGCAAAGCAAAATTGCCAAAAGAGCCATTTACATATCCAAAAACTTGAGATGGTTTTGTTTGACCAAAATGCAAAATTTGAGAAATAAACTAAAATGGCAAAAAAATAAATAATGACCTTTAGAAATGGTTTGTTCCTAGTTAGTTTTCTTCTTTTTTTTCAACCACAGCAAGTAGACTAATTTTAAAATGCATTGCCGTGCCATCTTATACACACCAATTTTTTTTTTATTGAATGTGATTTAAAGTAACCTTTTGTCTAATAAATAACATGCAGCACATTTTTCCTGAAGCTTTTCTTCTACGCATCCTTCACCTCTCGTCTTCTATCTACTGAGCTTCAATTTCTATCGTGCTTTCCTTGCTCATTCCTCATTTTCTACCTCCTTATCCTGCTGCGCTCCCACAGCGTCTTTAGGTTGGTCAGTTCAGCGAGGCCGAGTTACATTCTTGGGATGCCTCTTACATATGGTTCACATTCCAGCCGGTCTGCTGAGAGGCCCACTGCTCCTCATTGCTGGCCCTACATAGACGGGCCCAAAGCTAGGCGTGCTACTGCGTTTCTTCAACCTAAAATAATCTCAACCCAGCTTTAGGTTAGCCTAGCCTATGCTAGCATGAGGGTGGAATTTATTAAACCTCTTCAATCAAAATATGAGATATATATGGGCCAACCCAAGCGCACACTGGTGTTTCGTTTAGCTCTCTGCACAAAGGTGGCTGTAGTTTCTTTTGCAGTTTATCTAATCCCTCGGGCTACTACATCCGCCTCTATGTGTGCTAAAGCTATATAGCACAATGGTCGTATTCTTTAATTAGGTCACCTACAGAAAAGAGTGACAAACTGAATCTAGAAACCATTTATGCAAGAATTCCCTATGTGAAGAAACACACACACATCATGGATGAGCATCCATCTTAAGCTTAAAAAGATTGAGCTTAGTATTTCTAACTTACTAGGTGACCTAAAGTAAGTTTGCATATTTCTGCACACACAGACAAAACTACTAGTTTTATGAATTTTGTAGAGATCCAGTGAGCAGGTACTTGTGTTTGTGTCGTACATGTAAGTCTAGGCCCCATCAGGTAAACCACACACCGAAGAGCAGTGGACATCTCTCCATATGAGGCAGTTAAAATATTATTCTGGGACATGTTTGGAATACTGGTAAAGCTGCATCATCAACTACTCTATGCCAGACTTCAGCATGCTGCATACACCCACACATCCTGGTGCAGTGCATGTGTGCACATGCAATCAGAGAAAGAGAGTGCATCTGTCCTTCAATCAGACCATACATATCCGCACCTACGTACAGCATGGCAACACCTGTTCTCTTAAACATCCCCAGACACTCACTCTTTCAACCCACTTACAATTTCTACACTTGTTACCCTCTTAAAATTGCATATGCGACATTTACCATAAGGTCTGTCATAAATTACTCTGAGCTAGTCACAGTTAGCCCGCTGAGGTTGTCTGGGCGTGGCCATAAAAATGCGCAACCTTACTGCAGCTACCACAAGTCCACCGCAGATCCTCCCCTCTTTGATCGGCCTTCAGCGACAAAAAAAGTCAGACCTGCCCAGTTACACAAGTCACTTGACGGGCCGGTCACTCATAAGTAAGCAGAGGACGAGTGACTCATCAAATAACATTTTTTATTATTAGTTTTCGCGTCAAGAACGCGGGTGATGCAAAGCGTTTATAGATCTGTCTGTGGGCATTTTGGAAAGTAAAGGCCTGCTTGTCAGGCAAACCCCTCCCAGTTTACCAAACCACAAGCATACACACAGTTTCATAAAATATGACAAATATGCAAAGATAAATGCTTTCATATGCGCCCAAAATACTGACTTTCACATTGACCTATCATTTGACTCTAGATTAAAGATCGTAAAAAAAAAAAAAAAAAAAAAAAAAAAATTACTGGCACACACATCAGATCCTGTCTGTCTCCCTGTTACGTGTCGTTTCTGAGGAGTGGAGTAACAGACGTCATGGCTGGACGGCTGTATTAATCAAATCTAGGAAATAATGACTGTGCTGGCTAACCACTAAGGCACACAGACATAGGTAAATCCAAAGCAGCTAAACGATCAGAGCTCAGACAAAGCAAACATTCATACAGGATGGCAAAGGGGAGAAAAGGGAGAAAGAGGGCAGAAAAAACAAGGTTGTCATCGAAACAACAGTTTAATTCTTCACAAATATTCCCCAAAATGATTATTAACTGACTACAGAGCCTGTCAGGTAAGCTACTTCATGTGAACTTCGAGTCTGGGCCATACTTTATGCAGTCTCCTGACTTCAGTGTGACTCTTCTAACAATAAAAACATTTTCACATCCTTTTTGGGTACTAATGTTAAAAACACTCACAATGAGTCATTGTAACTGAGGTCATTGAGGCCTTGTAAATACATTATCACGCTCCTATATGTGAAACTAGTTCCAGCACGGCACTTCCTTCCCAAAGTGTGGGTGCGACATGCACTGGAACTATTACAGTAAGTAAAATTTTGCCCCAAGTCTTGGCATTCAAATGGTTGCGTCCTCAAATCAAGATGTGTCCAGTGGCACTGGACTCTGGCCCTGCCTGTAGCTTCATGTATAATTCACTGTTCATAGGCAAAGGGAGGATAGTTACAGCAGGACTGGCTACTCCTGGGGAAAAGACAGGCTGACGCAACTAACAAGCATTTCCAGAGCATCTCCACCCTGATAAAAACATTTACTCTAAGACACAGTATATAACTGGATGAATAACATTCTTATAATATGTAATTCGACTAGATGAGGTTGTCAGCATTGGAGCAGGCTGTGTGTAGCATAAGCAGCGAAAAAAAAAAGGCAAGCCATCCGCCATCAGAAGTGGCCGTGATTTGCACGAGGTCAAGTGATGCATCGGGAGTTCTAAGCCTCGCAAAGATCAGGGACGACGAGGTCTGAGCTGTCGCGTAGCCGGCACAGATTGGATGCAGGTGGAAAAAGCCACTGGCTCATGGATTACAGCTCAGTACCCAGTCTTTATCAAATTATAACCAGACACCACAGTTTTCCACTGAAGAATATGAGGTTTGAAAGGACAGCTCTTTAACCACGCTGCCATCCTGAATGCTCAAATGTTTGAGATTAGATTAACCAAAAGTAGGACTGTGAAGACAGCCTTTAAGATTACATAATCCCTGCCACTAGAATTCTTTGAAAATGGAGGTCAGAGTACAGAGAATGGCTAAACTTGCAACAGGTTGATGGTCACAGGTTGAGAGTCAGAGATGCCAGGAAAAAAAGGGAAGCGAGCAACAAGAAAGAAGGAAAGAAAGAAAAAAGTCTTGACAGATAAAAACCTCCTTACGCCCAGACATGTCACAATGGATAGGCTACATGACTTCATGACAAACTCGAGAATTCCACAGGTTGACTCTCAAACAGTCCAGTCTTACCTCAATTTATTAAAACCTCTGGACAATCCTGGAAGAAGAACCAACCGTGATGCTCAAAAAGTCGATTTAAAACAAGAAGATCTACCGTGGACACCTGGAGATACTGAAGAGGGGGGAAAACAGCACAATACAAGCTTGAACGGGGAAATGAATGACGCTCAGGGAAGGAGGGAGGGAGAGAGAGGTGGTGGTGGTGGGGTTACTCTTCACATCCATGTTGAGCTGCAAAGGGTGGGGCCTTGAGGAATTCACTCTTTCCCTTGGACTTAAAGCTTATCTTAATTTGACTACACGGGGTCAGACTGCCTGTGCACTCAATTACGATCGCGTTATTGTGATATAAACGCATTATAATACCGAAGAATGACTCCTCGGTTGTCTTTGACAAGTCAGACAGACTACTGTAACATAAAGAGCAACTCGTATATTTCATCTCCTCTCCAGCAGTAGATCTGTCTATCCAGCGGACAAACGTCAGGCTTGGCAAAGACACACCCGCTCCATCGCAGTCTATCCTTGGGCTGTGTCACGAACAACTACAGTATATATATATATATATATATATATATATATATATATATATATATATATATATATATATAAACAGGCGTCACCAACCGAGAAACCACCTTCAGTGGCTTGAAATTACGTGGTTACGTGTCTTCATTTCCTACTGACAAGACAATAAAACCCGATGAAATGCCTTTAATGGTTGTAGCCTCTAAATGTCACCTCCGCCTGAAAAAAAAAGTTTGCAAAAAACGTATCTGACAGTCGCACTTACTTTAGTTCAGCTCAATCCTCTGGTTCCGCCGAGGTGCGCGTCAATGTGGCGGTAATGTGACAAATATGCGCAATTTGCGCCGTGCTTGGGGGAGATTTGAGGATTATTAGACTCTGTTCGGACTGTTCCCTCACCCCCTCCTCGCCCTTCCACCTCATCCTCCTCCCCACACGCCCAGTTCGCCTGTGGCATTTAGCGGGGCTGGCTACTGTAAAGTTGCCACGTCCGTTACGTTTCTCAGACTTATGAAACCAGAACGACCCGCTCGGGGAAAAAAAACCCAAACCCTCCAAAAAAACTCCTTAACTGCGCAACGGTCTCAAATCAATCGCGGCCACCGTGGGAGATTTAAGCGAAAAGGTGCGCAAATCAAATGGCATTACATTTGTTATGTAATATAATCCTTAATGAAAACGACTGGTAGATGTGTACTCTCAGCCCTCCCCACCTCCTGACTGAGTACTCTCGAGTGGAATCACTCGGTTTTTCTGCTTTTCTGTCAGCGCAGAAGCCTTACAGAAACCATCAGCCACACCTTAACTCTCAATCAATTTTGTGACACTTCCAGAGGTTTCGACGTGACGCGAAAGCCCTCAACTTTAACCTGATAAAACGGTCGCTTTTTGCACTCCTGTGTTAACGTTTAAACCTGTAACAAAAAAATAAAACACCAAAAACCCGATCCAATCTGTGTATCCGGTTGTCCGGTCCCACCCCATGCTTCTCGCTGCTCCTCGAGGTTCCTCCCCGGTCTCTCTCTCCGGTCCAACTCCGTTCTTCAAACCGGCTTCTCACTCCGATCAGCTGGCAGGGTCGTGACGTCAACACCAGTCAGCGACCAATCAGACAAGAACCGGAAAACTCACCTCTGATGACCACGGTGTACGTACGATGACGGTCAGGCTCTTCGACCAATAGCAACACAAATCTCTGTGAGAACTAAGGCGGGCGCTAGAGACAGCGGCCAATGACATTACAGCCGCCCATGGGAGGCGTTTTATCCTCGGACCTATTAGGTGTTGGTAAGTATTATGTGTGAACTGCGAGGAACTTTTTTTTACGCCACTAAGCCATAGATGAAATTGAAATTATAGACAAGCGGAGAAACAAAATGTTATCACTTACTTCTTACTGTAGCTGATGACAGGTTACCAATCCGCACTTCATAAAGTCAAGGGGTAATTACTGTTATTTTCAGCATGTGTGTCACACCAAGTGCCAGAGTCACGGTTGTTTATACAAGTCAGATATCTTTCCATCATATAGCATTATTCGTATATATACATGTGCATACTCATACTCTCAGGCTGTCACGTGTCCGATTCAAGGTTAATAGGGTCATGCATCAGGTCTGTTGCATGAAGACACTTATTACTATAGAATGACAAGCTGATTTGAGTGGAGAATGACAATTTCACCATGTAGTTAACGCTGGTTTCTGCAACTGAAAGCGTTGTACTTGCATATGCATTTAAAATGCCTTTAGATTTGGGGTTTTATTGTGCAATGTGTTATTTTATGTGTTCCCATAAGACACCAGAATTACCACTTGAGTTTATTGGCTTGAACTTCTGGCAGTTATTGCGGTGTTGATATAATGTCCCTTAAATAAATGAGGCAGTGAAATGGTACTCGCCACGCTTCCCCCCCCCCCCCCCCACTGCCCAACCCCTTTCCTTATGTTTCATATCCAGGCAGTCCTATAAGAAGTCTCTGTACAGAAAATACGCAAAACTGACATTGAAACAAACGAAACCTCCAAAGAAAATGTTGTCCAGTGTTCTCTTTTTTTTAAGCAAACACAGCATTCCTGTGGTTTTGAATTGAGCAGGAATCTGGCTCTACTGCCAAATAAGTGATTGCACTTCTCGTGGACAAAAAACCTCAATTGGAGGCTTGCTTGTTGAAGTCACAATTCCACATTTGGAAAAGAGAATGGAATGTGCAACATTTTCCCTTCAAATGGGATAAAAAAAAAAAAAGAAAGAAAAAAAGAAACATTTGTGTGGCAGCTGTGGAAGCAACTCTCTCTCTCGAGGGCTGAAGGTGAAATTAAAATGCAGATGATGTCATTTACATAAGTTTGTTGAGAGCCTTAGCTACTGTCTGGGTACAGTATGAAAGGCTTATTTGTTCCTTAAATACAAAAGAGGGTATAGAGAGTCTTTGATACGAACAAGCCGTGGACATGCATAATTGAAGATACCTGAAGTCTTTCAAGCCACTGCAGTGCACGCATGAGAAGAACCAAATCTTAAGTGAATTCGCTCTTGACTTTTTAATGCACTGGGGCTTGTGTGCTCATGCTGCACTGGCATCCCGTTCTATGTTATCATGGATTTTAGGAGTGAGCCTTTACCTGGTTTTACCTGTCACTGAACAAACAGAGGAATGCTCACGTTTACAGTCATGTCAGAAATCTTCTTTGTGCTGAGGCTCAGAGAAGTGGGGTTATACAGATCGAAGGCAACAACCTGCCGACCCTTTTGCTGTAACAGTGGAGCAGCACAGTGCTGCTTCAGTGACACAGCTTTTTATCCCTTGACTGAATTTATGTTGGTGCATTCACAAAGCTGGACAGAAATGCTCCACATCCACACATCACTCAGGAAACCAATCCTTCCTGCCCTCAGTCTTTTCACATGGTCTCAGTCCACACTGTGAAGTGTCTCTTACCTCTGGTAGCAAACACTGACAGTTTTTCTTTTTGCCTCTTCTTCATATTTTGCCAGTTTATTTAAACCCATCACGGCAGGTTGTGCCTTCGAGTCTGTATTCAGACACACAAACACATCTTGGCTGCTAAGCCATGAAACTGGTGTGAAAACGTTACTGGTAAGTAAACACGGAACTGCACATAAAGCCACACCACAGGTAACAATCATGACTGTTTTTCTGAGCTGAGCTTTATACTAATCACATAAAAGCAAGTGCTTTTATGTGATTAGTAGAAGAAGAAGAATATGAACACTTATGTCATTATGTCATTTTTATGTCATGTCCTTCCTTCATCCTGCTATTCTTTAATAACTTGTTGCATGTAACCTAAATCAAATAAATGTCGTCTATCTACTTTATAACTTATATTTTTTATAAATTATACACATTTGCATATATTTTTCTTGCTTATTTATTCAGTGTTCTGTATTTCTTATGACCTCAACATACTGTACCTTTGTTGCGCTACTCTGAGCCAGGTCATTTCTTTCTGATGACTTTTGACAAACAATGACAAACAAAATCTATTTGTCTCTCAAGCTCTAACATATGCTCTGTTACTTTATGAATTTTGAGCTTGACTGAATCAGCATTGTTTGTGACAATGAAAAAAGGACCTGCATCATCTGACTAACCTCTGACGTCTTTAAGCAAAAAAAGAAAAAAATAATAATGCTGCTACTTCCTGTTTCTCAGAACCACACAGCACAGACATGAGAACATTACGGTGATTTGCTGTGACGCTATCGCCTTTCTCATATGAATAATCTACGTCCTCCTGTCTACTGTCTCTGACCGGCCTCCTCTTTTCTTTAGTTGTGGTCTTGCAAGGGAAGTACATAAACACCTGTGTTAAACAGATTTCAAGAAGAAATAGGCACCTCTGCCAGACAAGGAGGCAATCTGGGGACTCTTCAAGCCAAGTAATTGCTTTTCAAAGCAGAACACTGCGTATAGTCACTCACATCAACAGGTGGAGGGGAGGCACTTTTCTGCTTTGGGCGAGCAAGACTGTCTTCCAGATGAAATTGAGAGCCTGAATCTATGAGTCAGAGGGTTTAAAGAGAGAGAGACTGCAGGGAAACAAGCAATCGCTCTCATTCAGAATCAAAGCATTATTGTTCACAAAACTGTGCATCAGTTATATAGCAGAATGATCCAGGTAACTATAGCATGATAATGTTATTATTTCACTGATTTGTGTTTGTATTATTGCTCAGTTGTTACATAATAGTGTGATTGATGTTAAAATCCTTTAAGTCAGTTGCAATGGAAGACTTTAAAGTCACAATGACGGTTCCTTTAGCAGGAACAGTGCTGTCCATGTTTGCCATCTGTGCTAGTCATGGTAGTATGCTAACATTCAGTCATGCAACTAAATGTAATGCAAATGGCATCACCTTAGCTGGGTTTTGGGTTTGTACAAATAAATATGTGACTTGATGATGGTGCTAAAATATGGTAGAATTTATGTGGCCAGCATGAATTTCCTCCACCGATTTAATGGCAACTGATCTAACAGATCTCTGTTGCAAACCAAAAATACCACTATTAGAGTGACTCTAGATGAAAATACAGGAGATTGCTGTAATCAGTAGGTATCGCTCTGTGGAGAACATGGAGTTAGAATGGTAAATGGTACCTTTGTGTTCTTCACCTGTCTCGTCAGCCATTCATTTGATCCACTTAAAACTTGGAGTGTGTATAGCTGGGCCCTAAGTGCTGAGTTTGAGGTTACTGCTTTACAGTATTGCCAAACGGCAGCATTTCTTCATGCATACGGTACAAACATTAGCACGTGAAAGGTTCTGTTGTGAACAAACCAAATGCTGTTTAACTGTTAATACATTTGGCTTTGTTTAATACTTTCTCATGTCGTTATACTGTTGTAGACAGTAGATTCAAAGGTTGGTTTGCATGTTCTGCACATTAAATCCCATAGAAATGACTACACTGGCCTACTGTACATTTCTCTTTTCAAGGTCCCATTGACAGATCATTTGTCTTAGAGCCAGCAAGGTGTCATGAAAATGTGACACACTGTCATATTTTAAATCAGTTGGTTACAATTATAAAAAAAATTGTTCCACGTCCATATCAGCAGTACAGTTTACTCTTTGAATCAAAGTGTCAGCAGAGCTGGAGCACCAGGTATCACTTTTACAGGTGTTGCATCCCTTTTTTTTTAGTTTTATATTATATATAATGACTCAATAAAACTATTTTAGTGGTCATTGACCTCACTGTTGGTTGGTTAAATGTCAAAGGTGTCACGTATTAATCTGTCTTTATGCCGCGATGCTGACTCCTCCCCAGTCCCTGATTTTTTTTCTCCCAGTGCTTCACCACCTAATGCCTCATCTTTACCACACAGCTTCCCTCTTCCCAAGCTTCCCAAAGCTAAATTACTGTGGAGTTCTGGGATCTGTTCCTCTCAAACAGATGTCAGTTATGCATCAGTCACAGGGGAACGAGGGGAGTACCTCTGCCGCTTTAAGAAAGGCTTCTGGCGAAAAGAAACTGATTAGTAGTGCTGGCAGCCAACCACGTGGAGTGCCGTGTGGAGACTGAAGCCAATGAGAAGCCCTGCTGGGTGGAGGTTACAAAAGCAGTCTGAACCCAATGACTCAGCAAAGTTGGGTGCGTGTGAGATGTTACTTTGCAGTGCTTTAAAGGGCCAGCATGCAGACTTCAGGCCCTCCAAAGGAAGGTGAAAAATGTACTTAAATACTGCCCAAGTGTTCACTCCCTCTGGTACAGATCCTGAAAGTATGTGGCCCGTGCTGTTCTGCAAGGTTGTTAGTAAAGAAAAACATTGCACTGGAGACGTACACCCACCTTTCTGAAAAAGCACCGAATACCAGAATCCACAACTAATGAAACTAAATTATGGAAAATGCCTACTGTATATTTACTTGTGATTTATATATTACCAAATATTCCTTGATTTTTTTTTTTTTTAAAAAGGCAGCACCTGTAACATGGTCATCAATTATAAAAGTAAACAGTCTGAAAAATTGTCAGAAAAATCTATATTGTTGTATTTCTTTTAAAGCAGGAATAAAGAAGTAGACTTTAGCGCATAAACTTGTTGTTCACCTATCTTCAGTGTGATACACTTGCAGCAATAATTCCTACGAATGGACCACATGTCATGAAATTTGTTAATTTAGTTTTGACCTAGTTTGTATTTTAAGTCACTCTCTGGAGCATTACTCTCTAAAGGTGGTTTTCATTTCCCGCAGTAAGAATCTAATTCACCCTCTGCTTCCCTATAATCTGTTTCCTCAAATATGACCAGGCAAGTCATCCTCACGCTCGCATAAAGATTCACAGCTGATAATGAGTTGGCTCTTTCAACTCTGTTATAGATTGAATGACCCACATTATGATTCAGTCAGGCACTGTTCCTTCTTCCTCTCTGCTCTGTAACAGGGAGAAGTATTGTGCAGTATTCAGATCAGTGAGCAGGAGTGGAAACTTCCATTAGGCCAGAGGAGAAGAATACTCCTGAGTATTGTTCTGATCAGGCCTGTATTTGTTGTCGTGGCAGGGCACACCTCAGTGACAAGACACGGGGTCAAATTCATATATATTTGTGTGTGTATGTGTGAACTGTGGAACAGTTTCTAACAGTAATTCAGTAAGTGCAGTTACTTCCAGTATCCCAGCTATAACTGCAAAAGGACAATGGGCCTCTTAAAGGCATAGTTCACAACTTCATGTTATATAGTTTTACTCTGACAATACGAGACATAATCCTTTGCTGATAGAGATTACAATTAAGATCAGAAAGCATTTTTGCAGTTCAAAGCACAAAACTCTTAAATGGGACAGAAGTGACGATGACAAACCTTTGACTAACAGGGAATTTATACTTCTGTGTTAAATCTACACTGTAGACTGTAACTGCAAACCCCTCTGAAACCTATTCTGGTCTTTAAGTCTTTAAGCCATTTCCAGGTCCAAACAAACAATGCAGCATCACTGAGAATTAAAAACTGTCTAAATTCTTTCATCTTTAATAAAATGATCAATGTCGCTGCTCTACCAGGTGAAACCATTGACTGTAGAAAATAATCAGTAAATTCCTGTAGGTAATTTGAGGGAATGTATAAAGAAGTAGAAAGACTTTAGAGACAAATATGTTGGTAATGGCACTGGCCAGTTAGGTTTTGCTGTGGGCTCTACAAAACGGCACTGCAGAGGTCTAAATCAGCTGTCACTCCACCACCACTTGCATTAAATCCATCTAATGAAACTTTAGAAGACGACCCTTCCATTACAGTAGGTGCATCATGGAAAGGCTGCCAAAAGACAGCTGGTGCTTACAGCTCCAGAAGCATCTGACAGAATGGCTGTTTTTGATGTGACTCATAGTAAAAAGTTGGTGCATACTGTGACATCACTCATTGGTTTCTAAAATAACATTTTGAAGTCTTGAGGTGAACATTTCAATGGTCATCGGTCTGATAACTCATTACTGAGGTTAGGTGTTGCGGATTGAGGATATCCTTTCTGCGAGTAAGCTATGCTGCATCTGTTAGCTGCTGTGTTTGCTATTGTTAGCCTTTGTTAGCTGCTACTACCCAGCGCTAATGAAATGTTCTAACACTGTAAGTGTGATAATAGACTTCTCTGCACTGAATCATACTTGTTATTAATCTCTGCCTCTCTTCTCTCCTGTCTTTCTTCTCTCACCCTGGTCATGGCAGATGGCCGCCCCTCCCTGAGCCTGGTTCTTCCGGAGGTTTCTTCCTGTTAAAAGGGAGTTTTTCCTTCCCACTGTCACCAAAGTGCTTGCTAACAGGGGGTCATATGATTCTTGGGTTTTTCTCTGTATGTATTATTGTAGGGTATACCATACAATATAAAGTGCCTTGAGGCGACTGTTATTGTGATTTGGTGTTTTATAAATAAAATTGAATTGAATTGAACTGTAGGACGCGGACACTTAGCAAATAAACTCTCATAGGATGTAAGAATGTAATCAAACTGTTTATCAGGGAAAGTTAATATTACCTGGCATAAGGTTAGCTTATAACCAGCTGCTTTTGTTTAGCTGGCTCATTGTGAGCTGTCCAGAGAGGAGAGAGTCGCATATCTAATCTGTTGGCAGCCTGTTTATACATATTTTCGTATATTAGAGACAGAACTGTTCAGAAGATGAGGCTTGAGATGAGAAGGAAAAGGGTGAAGTTTTAATCAGATGCCTTTTCGGTTCTTTGGTGAAGAGGACTGCTCTTCATACATATGATACTTCATTCTTGAGTCATATCTTGTAGACAGGAATTAAAATTTGCCTCCATTGCACATGACACCTACGGGTTGGCTTGGCTATGTATGTGGGCAGTCTTTAGTCACATACATAAAATGTGATTAGGCAGAACAGTGATGTCTATCTCAGTGACTGTGTGAAGGACCGTGTGTTGGAAGAAGTAATCACATCAGTCATCCTATATTTATAAGTACAATGTGATTCCCACTAAAGGCAAGTCATAGCTTTTTGTTTCTCACAAAATAGTTGGTTGGTGGGGTCAGTGGATTTACAATGGGCAGGCTAAAGTAATGCTAAAGGGGTAATACCTATATTCACAGAATATTTATTTTTTACTCATCCTACCAGGTGAACATACAGTCTCTGCATTAAAATCATTAGAACTGTAGATAAAGCGATTCCTCTCCCAGTAGATTAGACATTGGACCAAAGTGTCATGTTCCTTGAGCACCCCTATCTTTAGTTGTTGTGCTCTGTGCTGTCAGTGTACTGTGAACACTGCCCTCTCCACCTCTCCACATTAAACTTGTTTGTTCCAGGAAATGTTCTCACTTGAACCCTGAACCCTTTTCGGAATCACCTACTTTATTCGGAGCTCAAGCCAGAAACAGGAATCAGCTGTTTCCTTATTGATTCATGTGATCCACATCCTCCAGTTTCATAAGCTGGTTCAGGGTGTGATGTCAGCCACATTCATGCGTGTAACTGCAACCAGGAAACTACACAGAGGATTTTTTTTTATGCTCAATAACAGCTGACAGTAACCGCTCAGCAGCAATTATAACACTTTTTTTTTAAGTGTAAAAGGTTACGTTGGTCCATGTGTCACTTGTTACGTCACTCTCCTACTCATTAGCTACTATTCCCCACGGCATGCAGGGAACTCTGATCCTTTTGCATGTGAGGACAAAAAAGCCATGGCAATGTGCAGCCGTGCCTGAATTCTTGGAGAACAGCATTTCCACAAGGTTTATCTTGATTGCCACATCCAGGGCCAAGGCCTACTTACTGATATGATTAGCCTTGCTGGTTTAAAAGGAACACATTATCCTCAGACAGTCTGATCCAACTTCTGTTCTTTCCAAACGGCCTTATTTATCTGATGCTTGGCATGAATAACCATGATAGTAAGTAAAAGGCGCTCCTCGCTTTCTAAAAAAAAGAAAAAGAAGACCAAATGTGAACTGCTGAAGCTAATAGATGGAGACAGGTTGGCAGAACCGTGGCTGCTGAAACTGATGACATCACTCCGAAAGGGGGACTTTGAGTGAAGACATGTTAGCGACGAGTGGTAGCTATTGGAGCTGACAGACCGCTCTCAGGCACTTTTTATTTCTCAGTATCACGGTGACAAGACCTGCGCTTTCACATGAGCAGGTTAAATATCAGCCAAATCTCTTGTTTCATACTAGCTACAAATCTGATATTCACTGGATCAGTTTGTGCCAGCAATACTCTGACACCATGTCATAGCATTGCAGCGGAGAGACCAAAGAGCTGCCTCAGCCCCGACTGGCACTCTGCTTTCCGACATGCACTCTCGCAGATCAATAACCTCTTACATAACATTCTGGTTTGGACTGGAGGCGAGATTCCAGCTGACTGGAACATGTGAAAGGGCTTTGACTGTGTTGACCCACATTTTCCCTACCTCCACAGATCCCTCCCTCCCTTGTGCCTTCCATCTCCTCTTCCCTCCATTAGCCCAAACCCCTCTCTACCCCTTCACACCCTTCAGGAAAGCAGTCATGTAGGCAGTCAGATCCAGACTTGGGTGGGTCAGGCCTTTCTGTGATGTGCCCAGACATGCAGCTAGACAGAAGAAAGACACATGTGGAGAAAAGCTTGTGGCTTAGCAGTAATTTTACTTGGACACATGACATAAGGGTACGAGAGCATTTTTGTACCCTTGTGACTCAGTATGGTATTCCACAACCATACTTTTGTCTAAAATTTCCCTCTAAATGCAGTAATGTTTTTACTGAAAAGCCATTAGCAATGATTACAAATAAAAAAAAATAAAAGTTACATCACAACTACTGATTGCCGTAGCACATGCAACAACTTTGCTTTGAGAATTGTCATAACGCCAAAACATATTTGCGGCATTAGCACAGGTTTAATGAAGAGCTCATATCAGTTTGCTTCTCGTCCGCTCAATAGTTTCACGCTGTGGATATCGGTTAGCTAGCAGTGTGGTGGGAGGTGTGAGAAGGATTTTCATGCAGTGTCAGTTAAAGGAGTAGAAAAACAAAATGGAACACCTCCTGTTATCCCAATGCTGACTCTGTTCATATACTTTCCAGAACACCTACCCCAACTGCTATTTTTTTAATCACAGTTTAACTTGCCCGGTTCTCTTAGATATATTTCATAAAAGCGTGCAGTCTATTATAGATTAGTAATGCATTAATGTGTCATTAATATGCGCAGTGAAAACATGAATAATCTCAGTAATCCATCATTTAATAAAGTGACACTCTTCTTGGCTGCTGGTTGTGCAGTTTTGTAAGGCTGTGTTTAGGGTGTTAGTGATGGGGTGACTAAATAGTGTTTCCATAGACAACATAATCTTGTTGTGCCTACAGGAAAGAAAAGAGATCATAGTGTATGTGCGTGTTTGGGCAATACACACACACACACACACACACACACACTAGCTCACAAATAGCAGATGCAGTAGGTTCCGCACGGCACTGCTTGTGCAAATTTGTATGATTCCTCAACGGTGAGCAGCATTACGGTATGAGGCTGAGTTTGAATGAGGTGAACCCCACACTGGATTCCTGCCACATTGACCTGTCTGGCTTCGTATTACTGTAAGCTGATTAAGGCACCACAGGTGTTCTATTTAAGTGTTTGTTTCACTGAAACGTCCTCCAGACAAGCACATCTGAGTCTTGTGAATATTTCTGACAGTCCCAGCAGCTGAGTGACAAGTGGTGTCTGACGTGGCTCTGCGCAGAAAGCGTAACTAAACAAGATAGTCGAGGCTTTTCACTGCCTAATTATGACTCATCCCGATGGAAAGAAAATATGGCTAGAAATGTTCCCTGTAATAGAGAACCCTCTCTGTAATAATACAGAGAAATGAAAGTTATCTAATTCTCAACAAACTGAGCATTTTTTTCCTGTTTTGCATTTCAGGTTTCATGCCCTGGTGCATGTGTGGATAATTAGAAGATCATGAATTGCACTAGGCCTGCTTTTAGTTCTTTAGGAAGTAACAGTGACTCATCAAAAGTTGGTTTCCTGCTTCTATGAATAGCCAGTTATTCACTAGCTTAAACACGAGGTACTAAATGGACTGCAGAGCCCTCTCTTCTATGCTTTCTGTAAACTGAAATGTTGGTTTCTGGTTAGTTTTCTCTCTCACTCGACCAATGATTCTCAAATTTCTTTCTGGAATTCCCAACTTCACACTCCCAAATTTTTATCAGCTGAATTTGATAGAACTAAAGGTCAACACAGAAACGTCAGCAAACTCTGTTTATTTTCCGTGCAAACATCATTCATTTAACAAAGCTTCACTCAGTATTTTAACCCTGGTTATCCATGTCCCTCCCGCAGGGGCTCTGTGCCGCAGCGGTGGGCCCACTCCAAACTTTGAGAATCAAAGCTGCAGTGAGTAGACTGCACTTGTAATATTCTAGAAGTGTATATATATGTACGAACAAAAAGTACCACCCCACAGCTGTATCATTAACTTCAGTGCCATTATCACAGGTGTATAAAATTGAGCACCTAGCCATGCAGTCAGCCTTTACACACATTTGTGAAAGAATGGGTCGTTCTAAAGAGCTCACTGAATTTGAGTGTGATCCAAGACCATTGCAAAAAGTGAGTTCATGAAATTTCTCGCCTCCTAGATATTCCACAATGAACCGTGAGTGGTATTATTTGAGAGGAGAAGTGTTTAATAACTACATAAAGTTAGAGAGCAGGATCGTTAAGCTCTGAAGTGCATAGTGTGTAAAAATTGCCAACATTCTGCTGACTCAACAACTGCAGACCTCCTCTGACATTAACATCAGCACAAAAACTGGGAGCTTCATCATGGCATGGGTTTCCATGGGCGAGCAGGCCCTGTAGGTGTAATACGTGGGTGCCTATACAGTGCTATTCACATTCCAAGCAAAGTTGGGTGCACATTAAGAAAAGTACCACCACCAGCAGCATGTTTGACTGGTGGCACTGGTGGTGGGTGGGTGGGCAGATGCAGCAGGGCAGCCAAGCGGGACTGTGATGAGACACATCAGTGAAAGAAGTGAGAAAGAAGGCTGGTGCTTTTCCAAGAAGGCCTGCTGTGCGCATGTCTGCACACGTGCCATCTTTCAAGCATTTCACCAGCTTGTCCAGATTGGTTCTGCTTACTATCTTTCTATCTTTCTACCCCTCTCCACATTCCCTTTACTCTTTCTTGCTCCTCTCTACTTTTCCTTCCTTTCTGCTTTTTCCTCCCTGCCCTTCCACTTTCTTTCTCGTCATCTCCAATATCCCTCTCTCCCTTTCTGTCTCAATCCATCCTCATTTCCCATCTGTGTCGCTTTCCCCACCTCCACCTCAGTTCACATCCGGGGCCCTTGTCAGAGCTGTCTCGCCCAGACAGGCACCAAGGGCAAGGAAACATCCTCTGGTGACGCCTTGCTATCAGACACAGTGATAAGACAGCGTGAGACTGCACAAATGTCTAAAGAAAAAACTTTTGTTTTTGTGTGTTTGTAGTATTTGCAATATCTACAGTAACCTATGTGCAAAGATTTATGTGAAATTGTGCATATTGTGTAAAAGAGAAAATGCATCATGAAGTCAGTTTTGAATGCAGCTGCTCTTGGAATGTTTGCTTATGTAAGTCTTAACTGTAACACAGAGCAAACCGGTTGCCTGGGACAAAGGCCCTGCCCTCACTGCTGCACGTGTGCTTTTTTCTGTTTGTCCATGTTTTTGGAGATAAAATGGAGAGAGGCACAAACTGAAAAATAGACAGACAAAGAAAGAAAGGGCAAGTCCACTGGAGATTAAGGTACTATGGGGTGATATCGGGGTGGACCGGTGTGCTGCAGATGAAGGAAAAGATGACCCCTGCTGTGCCCTGGCAGTCCACCTGCTGGTTTCTGGCCCTCGTCTACTGCTGTTCTGTCATACAGCTCATCGCCTTGCACAACACTCCATGGGATCCACCAGGAGAGAGAGAGAGAGAGAGAGAGAGAGAGAGAGAGAGAGAGAGAGAGGTCTATCCTAAGTCATACTCCTAATTATACAGTAAAACTGACTTACATTTAAAAATAAGTCTCTTCTCAGAGCGCTATTGGTCTCCAACTGGGTCATTCTGCTCACAGCTACACGGTAACGCTGCACTCCCCAGCTCACCTCAGCTGCTTCAAGTGCAAATTCACTAAGGTATAAAGCAGAAAGAAGTCACTGCTATAGCGGTGACCCCACTGAAAGTTATTTCAGAGATCATATACTTCTGCAAAACGGCTGGTTTCATTTTCCTGAACTGTAAAAATTGTCCTGTGATCTTGTGGGGAGATGCTTTGGTTTTAGTTGCCAGGGCTATTTAGACTGTGCACAGAGACAGTTGGGCAGACCAGGCTAACTGTCATGTTGCATTAGATATTCCAGCATTAGCTGGTTGGAGTTTAGCCTAAAGGAAAGGTGGTTACCTACCAACAACCTCTAAACGTGCACAGAAAAGGACATGCATGCACATGCTACATGTACAGATCCAGATGCACCTACTTAAAGAGCAATACAGAGGCAAAATGACCCTTTCAGTCCCTCTCTGTCTCACCCAATTTCCTTCTCTTATGGATCTACCTTCCCTTTTTGTTTCCCTTCAACCCCAGCATGACTGAAAGTAGCACAAATTAGATGGCAAATTTGCTAAGCTCAGCTGCTACTTGCCAGCAGAGAATGGCCACACCCACTATAACCCATGTTATGTGACAGTAGAGGAATTCGCTGTAGGCGAGCCACAAATACTTGCAGCCTGAGTCTGAGGTACTTCTACGTCACTGGTGGTTTGAATGACAAGAAAATTCCAGTGCAGGAGTGAAGCTTGCTGAAAACGGTTTTCGGCATGTTTGCTTCGTTTTACTTTCACAGGTGTTTCGAAAAATATTTGGCATTTTTAAAATGCCTGTTTGTACAAGACTGAAGTACAACAACAGAGTAAAATTCAAACCCAGATGTTGATTTCTGTATTTAGACTTAATGATTGTGTTTCATGTGTATTTTCCTTGGTATCAAGTAGCTTCTCTATCCAAACAGCACATAGGATGAATGGAAACAAACAACTGAGCAAAACAGTTCTCATAACATAAATAAATAAATATCTCATTTTTATTTTATTAAGTAATATATCTTATATATAGTATATTTTACTCTGACTTTTTGCCATCCATGTTGAGTAGAAAAGTAGAAATCCACGGTGCAGAAATCAGACAGTAGAAAATGCAGGTTTTGCGGTTTGAGGCCCAGGATCAGACATATGCATTTTTTGACACATAACACTTTTACTGAGTTTGAAGTTTACTCTTTCCTTTTACTGATTGCTAGATTTTCACTGTTAGTGAGCAGAATAGACAGGATTGGAAATGAGCACATCAGAGGGACAGCTCAGGTAGAGCAGACAAAAAGTTAGAGAGGTGAGGCTGAGATTGTTTGGACATGAGGAGAGGGGGGATAGCGGATGGAAGGTGGAGCAGCAAGGCTGGAGGAAATGAGGAAAACGTCAGAGGAGGTTAATAGATGTTGTGAAGGAGGACACGTAGAGGGTTGGTGTGACAGAAAAGTATCCTAAGGTAGGATGCTCCCCTAAAGGGAGCAGCCGAAAGAAGAACAAGTGTTTCTTAGCAAGATTGCCAGAATAACTGGCACATTTGCGCTATGTTATCCCAGCATTCATGGTAAAGGGTTTCCTCTTACTTTCTGATGGAATTAAGTAGCTGATGAGCTCAGATTCACATTAACATTTAATTTACTAAACCTACTAAAGCTAAAAAGCTTATCGACCTGCCCCCACATTGGTTTTCTAATGAAAAATTAACCTTTGAGTGCAGATTCAATCTTTAACTGTAGTTTCAGAGGCATGAGTAAATTAACATAGTTGTTAGTATATGTTGATTGGTAGTGGATGAAAAAATATAAGTGCATACCCATGTCCCCTCTGATACTGATAAAAAACGGGTCGTTTGTATGCACTGTTGCGGTTCGTTTTTACTTGCAGAGACAAGGTAGTCACACAGTAACCTTAGTCAAATGATTTTTTATCAGCTTTATTTAATAATCACAGATGAGCTTGACTAGTACGATGAATAACTCTCGAAACTTTGTCTTTTGCCAGTCAGCTCTGTAAATAATCATTTGTTTATAATGAATGGTTAAATAAAAATGTTTTAAAACTATTTACTGAAGTTGATTATGCTACTAGGAGAGGGGCTACAGTCCAAGGTCGCTCACATAGGAGCAAACCACAAGGTGCATGTCACAAATGTTCACGAGCTTTTTAGGTGTCGAACTCCAGGCCTCGAGGGCCAGTGTCCTGCAGGTTTTAGATGTGTCCTTGATCCAACACAGCTGATTTAAATGGCTAAATGACCTCCTCAACATGTCTTGAAGTTCTCCAGAAGCCTGGTAATGAACTAATCATTTGATTCAGGTGTGCTGACGCAGGGTGTTATCTAAAACCTGCAGGACACCGGCCTAGAGTTTTACACCCCTGTGTTAAACTGTTAAACCAGTGCTAGAAGACAGTGAAAAAAACCCAACAACAACCAAAAAAACCTTTGGCATAAGCCAAACAATGGCTTAAATTATGACAATCACTCCATCGTACTCGAGCCCTGAAAATGACAGAACAAAACACAAATGTTTAGACAGTTAAGCAAAATACAATATCAAAGATAAATGACGAAGACCGCATTCATTGCAACATGCTCTTAAAGTCATTTAGTGCTCACTTTGAAGAGCTACACATTAAATGAGTTATATTGCTATGGTGTACACAGGTGCTGCTGTCCTGTCTGTTTTCAGCCTGTGGCACATTTGCTCTGTAGAGTGAAAACCAGTTCAATAGAGGGTGTGGATATTAACTGTTGCCTTAATAATGTGGCTTGTATCAACTGCCGTACTTATATGTAATAATTATCCCATGAGCAGCTTGGCTCAGAATAAGTACCACAAATACATATATCAGCATACATATATATATATATATATAATAGGGGTGCAACGATATTCGTATCGATATTGAACCGTTCGATACAGTGCTTTCGGTTCGGTACGCATATGTATCGAACAATACAACATTTGTAATTTCTTTTATCAATTTTCCTTCTGACGATGCTGTCTGTGTTGAGCGCTCAATGAATCTGTGTTCGATTACTCCGCCTAGGCTGCACTGTCGAGCGCAGATCCACTGAGCACTCAACACAGACAGCATAGTCAGAAGGAAGAGCGCAGGGCAAGCTAGCGAGACAGAAGTTAAGCTCTACTTGCAACAGGCAAATTGAACCTCATTCAGATCTGGCGTTTGGAATTATTTTGGTTTTCATGTGACGTATGACCCTGAAGGTAAGCGAGTCATGGACTAAAGTAAAACAGTATGTTGGATGTGCCACGCAATGCTCAATTACATTGGTGTGAACTAGTGTGTTAGCGCAGTTAGCTCGTTAACGTGTTGGCCGTCTAGCCCCATGCACGGAGTGATCGGCGGTAGCTCGTTAACGGAGATTTGCCGTGTTGTGGCGTTAAGGTCATTTCAACGAGATTAACCTGAAAGCACTAGTGGGAACACAATGAATATGACTGCACATTTACGCCGACATCATCCTAGTGCAAAGACAAGTGGAAGCAGACAAAAAAAAGCAAGCATGCTACTAACTTTAGCCGAGTCATTTAGACAGCTGTTAGCACATGATTCTCCTTATGCTGCTGAGAATATAGCCCAGAAGAAGCGGATAGTATAGCTTTTATTTTGGAAAGAGACATTTCTCTGTAATAAACTCTCTTTTCCAAAGATGAGTGATTCCTCAATCAGATACAGGGCTTGCAATATCGCTAGCCCGACGTCCTGGAGCTAGCGATTTTTTTCAGTCGGGCTACCAAAATCTATCTCTTCCCTGCCCGTCGGGCTATTGTAGGAAAAATATATGTCAATGCTTTTGCATTCTTTCAGAAATGTAGCTGGGTAATTATGTCATTGGCATCGGTGAGCCACTGTCAATATGTGACATATTGAAATCGCGTTTGAATTTGCGCTTGTTTTTTTGCTTTCACTTTGCAATCGTGCGAACTGTGTATAGAGAGCGACAGCACTGATCTGTGAGTGATGATAATTTGTGCACCAATTCCTCTGACATCGTCTTATTAATCGTTAGCTTACTATGCAAACATGACAAGTGAAATCTCCCGCAGCAAGCTTAAACATGTGAGAGGTTGATCGCGCAGAGAATCGCTGAGCTTATGTGAGTGCGTGTGTAAAAGCATTTCAGTTCTGCTGAGCCAAATAAGACAGGTCAGGGTGAAGAAGTGACAGCCAAAGAAAAGCTTACCACAAAACGGAGAAGTTATGACAAATCAGACTATAAGGCAAAAAGAAAGTGCAGCTTTATGGTTTCATGAACAAAAGAATTTCTGTGGCTGCGATATGATGAGCTAAATAACCAGGGCTGCACATAAGTGGTCCGCAGGTGCGCATTCGCTGTCAAAATAAAAAACACGCACAAGGGTTAGGGTTAAATTTAAAAACTGTACTTTTGAGTTAAATATATATATTTATAATTTTAATAAATGACAAATTAAAAATGCATGAACATTTTTTTGTATCGAAAAAATATCGAACCGTGACACCATATATATATATATATATATATATATATATATATATATATATTAGGGGTGCAACGATACACAAAATTCACGGTTCGGTTCGGTTCGATACTTTGGTGTCACGGTTCGATAGTTTTTAAATTTAACCCTAACCCTTGTGCGTGTTGTTTTTTAGCTCGTCATATTGCAGCCACAGAAATTCTTTTGTCCATGAAACCATAAAGCTGCACTTTCTTTTTGCCTTATAGTCTGATTTGTCATAACTTCTCCGTTTTGTGGTAAGCTTTTCTTTGGCTGTCACTTCTTCACCCTGACCTGTCTTATTTGGCTCAGCAGAACTAAAATATATATCTGTCTGTGAAGGTTCTCAATCATCCAGGTCATCGTAGTGAAATATATATCCTGCCGCACTCACATAAGCTCAGCGATTCTCTGCGCGATCAACCTCTCACATGTTTAAGCTGCGGGAGATTTCACTTGTCATGTTTGCATAGTAAGCTAACAATTAATAAGACGATGTCAGAGGAATTGGTGCACAAATTATCATCACTCACAGATCAGTGCTGTCGCTCTCTATACACAGTTTGCGCGATTGCAAAGTGAAAGCAAAGAAACAAGCGCAAATTCAAACACGATTTCAATATGTCACATATTGACAGTGGCTCACCCAATGACATAATTACCCAGCTACATTTCTGAAAGAATGCAAAAGCATTGACATATATTTTTCCTTCCTACAATAGCCCGACAGGCAGGGCAGAGATAGCCCCGGGACGTCGGGCTAGCGATATTGCGAGCCCTGTATCTGATTGAGGAATCACTCATCTTTGGAAAAGAGAGTTTATTACAGAGAAATGTCTCTTTCCAAAATAAAAGCTATACTATCCGCTTCTTCTGGGCTATATTCTCAGCAGCATATTAAACATATCAGGTCTCCATAAGGAGAATCCTGTGCTAACAGCTGTCTAAATGACTCGGCTAAAGTTTGTAGCATGCATGCTTGTTGTTTTTGTCTTTGCACTAGGATGATGTCGGTGTAAATGTGCAGTCATATTCGTTGTGTTCCCACTAGTGCTTTCAGGTTAATCTCGTTGAAATAACCTTAACGCCACTGTTAGCAGAGCTGCTCTGGGCAGCGTTATGGCACGATAATCTTAAGGGAGAATAAAAAGTCGACACACATATCTCATTCCTGACGGAGGACTCTACCACTACACTTCTCCAGTGCATTCACAGAGTCGTTGCATGGTAAGACCTGGATGGGAAGTGGGCGGAGCCTTTTACCGTCATTTTATTACGGCGCAAAGTACAAACACCTGTGGACACACAATCCAACACCCCCACTTGTACACAGGTTGGGGAAAAACAATCCTCCGGAAAAAACATCTTACATTCCAAACACAAATACAGAGAATTTTTCTAACTTAGACTTTGAAACTGGTTTCGTCATCATATCTGCTACCATTGACTCAGTTGGACAGTAATCAATGAGCACTTTCCTTTCATGTACAGCTGACCTTATAAAATGATATTTCACATCAATGTGTTTACATCTTTGTCTGTTCACTGGATTTTTTTGACAAAGCGATTGTTCCCTGATTGTCCTCCAATATCATAGGTATTTCATACTCAAACTCATCAAGATCTTGAATCAAATAAGTCAAATACATACATTCCTGAACTGTTGCTGCTAATGCCATGTATTCGGCTTCACAAGTTGATAGTGCTGTAGTTGTCTGCTTTTTGGTTTTCCATGATATCAAAGGACCATTTTCATTTAGGCTTACACAATAACCTGTCATACTGCGTCTATCAGAAACATCGGATGCCCAATCTGCATCACTGTATGCTTGTAGACCTAGTTTTCCACTTGAACATTTCCTAAAACACAGTTCTTTTCCTCGACTACCTTTTAGATACCTCAGAACATGTTTCACTGCTGTCCAATCATCAAAAGTTGGCGCATTGAAATGTTGTGACAGTTTGCTGACAACATAGCTTAAATCAGGTCGCGTACAATAGCTCAGATAAATAAGACATCCTACCGCTTCACGATATCTCCTCACATCTGGTAATGTCTCGAATTTATCAGAATGAGTCCATTTCTGTTCACAGGGTGTTAACCTTGGCTTACAGTTTTGCATGTTAAATCTCTTTAAAATGTTCTCAATATATATTTTCTGTGACATTCTGACACATTCTTTTTCTTGAATAAAATCTATTCCTAGAAAATGGTTAAGTTTCCCCAGATCTTTCATTTGGAATTTAGAAGAGAGCATTTCTTTCACGCCTGAAAGCACATTTTCATTGTTAGCTGCAATGAGTAAATCATCCACCCACACTATGATGATTACTTTTTCACTTTCAGTTTCTTTTGAATACACACAATGATCAGCAATATTTTGTCTAAATCCACAACTGCTTAAATAGTCATGTAAGGTTTGGTTCCAGTTACGACCCGATTGCTTCAGCCCATAAAGTGATTTCTTTAGTCTGTACACCAGTTTATTAGTCTCACTTGATTCTGTCTCAAAACCTTCTGGTTGTTGTATATATATTTCTTCATTTATTGGTGCGTGTAGATAGGCGGTTTTTACATCCATCTGGTGAACCAACATATCATCCTGAACCACTTTCTGCATCAAAACTCTCACACTCGATAAGTTAGCAGCCGGTGAAAAAGTCTCCTCATAATCAACTCCTTTTGTTTGACTAAAACCTTTAGCCACAAATCGAGCTTTATATCTGTCTGATCCGTCTGAGTTCTTTTTAACGGCATAAACCCATTTACCCCCCACTGCTTTCTTACCCTCTGGTAAAGTGGTTAAAGTAAATGTGTCATTCTCCTTAAGGGATTGAATTTCTTCATTCATCGCTTTTTCCCATTCTTTTGACTCACTTGACACAATAGCTTCGCTAAATGATGTGGGTATTTCACACAACAATCTGTAGCAATAATCAACACTGGTTTGCATCTGTTCATTTTCACACTCTTTCACATCCGTGATATAATCACTCAAATAATCAGGTCTCTTTCTGATTCTGGATGGATAACGTGTAGCTCCAGCATCTACTTTATCATCAGTTTTAACCTCGGACTCAGTTTGACTGCTTTCACTACCATCTGGAATATCCTCATCCTTCGTCTGTTTGGGTTCACCATCTTTTCTGGATTCATAAACCTCATCTTCATACGTCTGATCACTCTGTGTTTGTTGATCCATTGTCGCGGGATTTAGTATTTTTATCAATCTGTGCTTTTCAACTTTCCCAGTTTTTGGGAAATAGATCAAATATGCTGGACTATTTTTGTCATATCCCAAGAAAACACCTTTGTCGCATCTTGGATCCAGCTTTCCCCTATTTTGTTTATAAGCATAGCACAATGATCCGAATTTTTTCATTCTAGAAAGATCAGGTCTTTTTCCAGTTAACATCTTATACGCTGTCTGACCTGTGCGTTTGTTAAAACATCAGTTCCGAATCACTCCCGCGGTTTGTACTGCATATGGCCATAAAGACTTTGGCAATTCGCTCTCAACTAACATGCATCTCGCCATGTCAAAAAGTGTACGCCAGTTCCTCTCTGCTGTTCCGTTTTGATGAGGCGAATATGGCGCCGAAGTTTCCTGCCTAATGCCGTGTCTACTTAATAAATCTCTGAACTGTCTGCTTGTAAATTCAGTTCCATTATCAGAACGAATGCACTTGATTTTCCCACATGACGCCACCTCTGCAATAAATCTTTCAGTTGCTTGAGTTGTATCACTTTTGCTTTTCAGATTATATACAAATGTTGCACCTGAATAATCATCAACAAACGACAAAACATACTTAAACCCTTCTTTCGAGTTCGGCGTAATCGGACCAGCTAAATCCGTATGTACCAACTCTAATGCTGCCCTGGCCTTTTCATCTGGTTCTCGGTTCCTAGTTTGAGTAAACTTCCCTTGTATACAGGCTTCACATTGCATGTTTTTGTTGATTTTACCCTTAATTTCCATTCCATCAACGACATTTTGCAGATTTTGAACATCCTCATAATTACAGTGTCCTAGAATTTCATGCCACGTTTGCATATCAAAACATCCATTACATTTCTCTTCAAACTCTTGCACAGTGTTTATAAAGAACAGTCTCTCGTGTTCATATATAGGGAATTTTGTTCCATCAACATGTTTAAGAAAACTGTCCCCGTGTTTGAAAACCACAGTGGCTCCGTTACTAGTAGCTGCTTTTACTGACAAAATGTCCTGTGGAAACGATGGAATGTAGAGTGCTTGTTTCAATGTTACCTTGTGACTGCGTCCTTTACTGTCAATCATACTTATCTCAGCATCTCCTCGCCGCTTTGCAGCTCCTCTGCTCCGCCTTCCGTCAGCCAACTCTACACAATGAGCCTCGGGTCGAAATGTGTCATCAAAAGTCTTAAAACTCTCGATCTTCGTAAAGATATGTGACGTCGCTCCCGTATCCACCAGTAGCTGGTTATTCAGCATCTCTTGGCCGCCGTCCGGGACCCTCTGGGGTTCGGAGCCCGTCCTGAACGCGTAGTCCTTCTCCACAACCCCTCTCGCTTCATCCCGTCTTAGCTTCCTTCTACAGGTCGCATCTTTGTGTGTACTACTCCGGCAAAAACTGCACCATACTCTGGATCGGCACGTTCTTGCAGTGTGTCCCTTTAGTCCACATTTAAAACACACAATCTCATTATTCTTTGATCTTCGGTCATCTGCTCGCCATGAAGTAGAATCCTGGTCTAATTGCACTTTTGTCCTCATTACGTTGTCATCAGTTACAGCCGCACGCATTCTCTCGGTTTCTTCATAACTTCTGAGTTTTACTTTAAACTCTGAAAATGTGATTTTTGCTTCGCTCTGTGTAACGTGCACAATCAGGGGTTTAAACGTCTCTGGTAGACCTCTCATTATCATTGCGATCAGAAGTCCATCAGTTAATGACTCACCCGCATTTTTTAACGCTGTGATAATTGCTTCTGCTTGGATAATATAGTCCGTCACACTTTCATTCTTTTCATTTGTGAGAGAAGTAAGTTCGGTGTACAGACTTATGATCCTTGGCTTGCCCACTCCTGCATAATGACCTCTCAAAATGTTTAGGGCTTTCCGTCCGTCATCAACTGCATCTCTCATAACTAACGATAAACTTTTGTCATCCAGAAATTGTATCAACTCTGCATATGCTTCTGCATTTTTGTCATCATCTTCACCATCGGCTTCTTCATCACCCTCAGCCTTTAAGATGACATCTTTCAAACCTTGTAGTCTGAGATGACCAAGGAACTTCGTTTCCCATATCTCATATTTCCTTTCATCTCCATCAAACTGCAAACGGGAATATCGACTGCCCGACTCTGCCGTGCGTCTGCTCATGATGCACAAAAACGCTTACTCACTCAATCGTGCCAAACTTTTAACACCTGCCGGTAACCTGCGGCTTTCCAGGAAACGCTGCCCTTCCTTTGGCAGTTACAGGATCTCTAGGATCTCTTTACTGCTGCTCTGGGCCCATAACCTGTTAGCAGAGCTGCTCTGGGCAGCGTTATGGCACGATAATCTTAAGGGAGAATAAAAAGTCGACACACATATCTCATTCCTGACGGAGGACTCTACCACTACACTTCTCCAGTGCATTCACAGAGTCGTTGCATGGTAAGACCTGGATGGGAAGTGGGCGGAGCCTTTTACCGTCATTTTATTACGGCGCAAAGTACAAACACCTGTGGACACACAATCCAACAGCCACAACACGGCAAATCTCCGTTAACGAGCTACCCTATACAGAGGGGCTAGACGGCCAACACGTTAACGAGCTAACTGCGCTAACACACTAGCTCCCACCCATGTAATTGAGCATTGCATGGCACATCCAACATACTGTTTTACTTTAGTCCATGACTCGCTTACCTTCAGGGTCATACGTCACATGAAAACCAAAATAATTCCAAACGCCAGATCTGAATGAGGGTGGGGAGGTCCACTTCTGTCTCGCTAGCTTGCCCTGCGCTCTTCCTTCTGACCATGCTGTCTGTGTTGAGTGCTCAGTGAATCTGCGTTCGACTACTCCGCCTAGGCTGCACTCTCGAGCCTAGGCGGAGTAGTCAAATGCAGATTCACTGAGCGCTCAACACAGACAGCATCGTCAGAAGGAAAGTTGATAAAATAAATTACAAATTTTGTATTGTTCTTTTTTTTTCTCCCCTTTGGTTTTCTTTCTTTCTCTCCCCCTCTTTCTTTCATTCTTTCCCCCTGTCCTATCCCACAGTCATGTCTGTCCCGTTTGCAACTGAAAATAAAATAAATTCATAATTATAATAAAGGTCAATCAAATGGACCAATATGATGATCCACTTAAAATAAATCCTCTTGGCATCTTTCTTGGCCTCAAGACAACAATTCTGATGGCTATAGATCCAAACGGGACACAAAAAAAAAAAAAAAAAAAAAATTGAAAAAAAAAAAATTGAAAAAAATTGTATTGTTCGATACATATGCGTACCGAACCGAAAGCACTGTATCGAACGGTTCAATATCGATACGAATATCGTTGCACCCCTAATATATATATATATATATATATATATATATATATATATATATATATATATGAGCCTCGAGGGGGAAAAACGCCTTAACTTGATTGATCAAAAGCTTTTATATCCAGGTTTTCAGAAAGTTGAACTCCTCTATTAAGCCTGTTACAAACATATGTGTGCTGTGTCCAACTTGTGTGACTCGGCAGACATCTATTTAAACTGCCAGCTAAATTTATTCCCCATGTGCTTAGCTCTAATTTTAAACAAGGTGCTAAATATACAGACAGTTTCCAAGCCAAAAGCAGAGATAGCTGCGTCATTGTATCTCTCAGAGCGGAGTCAACCCCTGGAGAAGGTGGTGTTGAGCTTTCCAGGCAGAAACCTTGTTAATGCTACCATCTGCTGGTCACTGACAGCAACCGAGCAGGAGGAGAAGGAGTAGGTCTCCATGGCGACGTCAGATGAGATGATTGGTTAATTTGAATGGACAAGTAGGTCGAGTGATCTTGCTAAAGTCATCTTCGGAAAACCAGGTCACAGGGAAACAGCAATGAGGAGGCCTATTTATGGACTTTTGGATGTAAAGCTGCACTCACTTATGATGTGATCACAATACAGCCATGGTTGGGCAGTGTGCCCTCTTATTGCTAACAGACTCTTGCTGTTTCTTCTAGCTTTATTTAAGCTATTCCCCACCTTTTCCTCACATATCTGGGTAAATAAAGCACTTATTTACCTTTTATTTAAAAAAAAAAAAGGAGTAGTTCTGCTTTTGCTTTGAGCCCATGTATGGATTCAACAATATAATATAATAAAATATAATAATAAGATATTTCTGATCATGTACAATTTTCCAATCACTATACAGTATTTGTTAAATAAAGTGCTTATGAATATAAAATGGAAGGGATTGCTGCAGAGTATTAAAAACTATTAGTGCAGTACGGTAACAATTGAACTGTTGTAGCTGTCAGTATCCACAAGGTGGAGCCAGTGTTCAAAGTAACAATCTGGGCGTTCTTTGGCATAACAGCACTTCAAATACAAATCCGTACTTGACTGATAATGTTTTATACACATGACTGTGCAAAAGTCTTGAGCCACCAACCCCAATTTCTTTATATGTTGCTTCCAAGCAGCCAGACGTTGTTGTAATTTTTAAAAGTGGAGCAAAAAAAGAAAACAAACAAAAAAAACAAACAGGCCAGAAACAGGACCTGAGAGATGCATCTGGTCCTTCAGTTGACCCATCTATTGTTCCCTGAAGCCTCATCATGGAGGAGGTGAGGAGACAGGTCCAACAATAAGTATCTGTGAAACAGGGTGGAGGCTCTGTTCTCTGAAATTATGATAATAGAACTGTATTATACAGCTGAGATGTGACTCACTGCAGGTTTTCATTTTTTAACTATACTCCCCTGAATCAGCATGAAAGAAGAGATGAAACACCGAGAACCACCTTCCCCAAGACTTTCACTCTCGATTAAATATTAAAAAAAACCTTCAGCTGGTGTAGCTTTTACTTGTATTTTACAGAACATTACAGGAAAGCTTAAAGTTTCATGCAGTTACTTTAGAGATATTTTAGCTATTGGATTCTCTTCAGTAGATGTGATCACAGAGAAAAATGCAACCAGCTGGCCAAAAAAAAAAAAGACAAAACGGATGTTTAGGTTTGGGTCAGTGACGCTCTAATCGAACTTGGTCCGGTTGGTAATCATCGAGTGAGGAGTACGAATGTTTCAGTGTCTCTTCACTTCTCTGTTCCACTGTAAGCATCAAAAGAGTTGTACTGCGCACCGGGTTTGTTTATAGTGGAGGAGTTCTTGCCTCCTGGATGTTTACATGAGGGTACAACTTAAATAAAACACCAGAGATACTGTGGTAGACAGTTCCTCCCCTGCTTTGTTAGATTTTTAGTTTTTTTTTTAAACCACCATCATATTTTTATATTCTGTTTATATCATACTTCAGTTCTCAGTGTTTATTAATGTTCCAAATATTAATTTAAAAAAGAGGTTGTTCTACTGTAGCATATTCACTGCATGTGCTGTAACTCACGTGTGCCATGCTGCTTTTTTATGCTTTAGAGTTAAGCACAGAAACTTATGATGATGACATCAAGATGGAGCTGGAATCAGTAATTACAGCAAACTGAAAAAAGACACAGTTGACCACACACACTGCTGCACTTTATGACTGTTAGAATTTAGCAAATATGTGAATCACTGTTTGCACAATCAGTCTCTTACAAAAAATGAAACTGTACCTTTTGTTCTTTAACATTGCCTAACAGTATTTCCAATACATAATTTACACAACAAAGTTTAAAGCTTAAAGGAAACTACAGACCCTGCAGAGCTGAAACACTCGGCCTAGCTGCTGAAAAACCCTATCACAGAAAATAGCTTATTCAGTTTTATTCTGACTAAACTGTGCAAAAGTCTTGAGTCACCCCTCATTTCTTTACATTTTGCTAGAAAAACTGGAATTCATTCATTTCATTCATTCATTCATTTATTTATTCATTTTCAGGCACAACAAATACCTATATTGAACATAAAATACACAAAACAAAAAACAAAACTTGCCTGAAAAAGGAGTGGGATGAAGAAAACTTATTAAATCCCACCCCTATACTCACTCATCAACAAAAAAAAACAATAAACTTCCCGCAGCTACGCCCATCATTGCATACAGACCCATCAACAGCCCCGGGCAGATACAAGCATCTAAGCGGCAGCTCGCAACCAACAATTAGAGCCTTCATAACTGAATACAGACTATATAAATTATAAATTGCATTACCACAGGTAACAGGCAGTAATAACTACAAGTAACAAACACACATATACATACATATATATCTACACACACAAGTACATATATGTACATACATACGCACACTTTATTATTATTTTTTTTTATTTTGGAATCCATACCAGCAATGGTAAGAGAACAGACATTACAGAGCACACTAAAACCATCATTGAGTATACTGTGACCAGACCAACTGTTTGTAGAGAAATTTAAATCTATGAATATTTTTGCATTGTTTCAATTGTAAACTCAGACTGTTCCAGATTTTCACACCACATACAGACACACAAAAGCCTTTACGGGTTGTTCGAGTTCTGGGTAATTTGAATTCTCCAAAGCCTCTCACATTATAAACCTTTTCTCGAATTTCAAATCTAGTTTGTAAATTTGCCGGTAAAAGTTTAGTAAAAGCTTTATACAAAATTATGGATGTATTGTAATTAACCAGATCCTGGAATTTAAGTAACTTTGCCTGAAGAAAGAATTTGTGAGTATGATCTAGATAACCAGCCTTGTGAATAATACGCAGTTCTCGTTTCTGTACTGTGACTAATGGATTAGTTGTATTTTTATATGTATTTCCCCACACTTCCACACAATATGTAAGATATGGAAGAACCAGGGTACAGTACAGAGTACGAAGTGCATCTTTATCAAGGAATTGTTTCACTTTGTTCAAAACTGCGAGGCTTCTAGAAATTTTGGTTTTTATGTGTCTGACGTGGGGTTTCCATGAAATTTTGTTATCAATTATAACTCCCAAAAATTTGTTTTCACTCACATTATCAATTGGTACA
Source organism: Aulonocara stuartgranti (assembly GCF_965226115.1). Lineage (NCBI taxonomy): Eukaryota > Metazoa > Chordata > Actinopteri > Cichliformes > Cichlidae > Aulonocara > Aulonocara stuartgranti. Next base: position 20,480,908 of record NC_138950.1, read on the forward strand.
CCTTCAATGATAATTGGTAATTCTATATTATATTTTAAATTACCAAAAAACATTGCTTTAGTTTTATTTATATTTAATGATAATTTATTTATGTCCATCCATTTTTTTTATTAATTTTAGCTCCCTGTTTACAGTCATTACAAGATCAGTATAATCATCGCTACTGAAAAATATGTTGGTGTCATCTGCATCTGCATCTGAATTGTGTGCATTGAAATGTGCAGACAGAGTTTGTACATTTTTTTTGTGACCACCTTTATTCTGCAATACAGCCTAAACTTGCTTAGGCAAACTTTCTTGTCATTTCTTTAAGTAGTCTTCAGGAATAGTTCTCCAGACTTCTTGAAGGGCATTCAAAACTCTTCTTTGTATGTTGGCTGCAAGATGATCTTACACAACTTGAGTGATGTTGATGTCCAGGCTCCATGCCTGATAAGCTTTAGCTATGTGTTAGCTATGTACAGCTGAATCTACTTTCAGTCAGATGGAATCCAAACTATGATAGAGCCTCCACTGTGTTTGACAGATGGCTAACCACCTCCATATATACTTATGAAGATCTGGATTCAAATCTGGATTCGTGAGGCCATCAGACATATTGACACTGATTTTTTTGTCCAGTTCTTTTGTCATTCAGCATACCTCAACCTTTTCTCCCCGTTGACTGCCAACCTTTAACTGAGATCATTTCTGAGGAAGCTTCAGAGGTGGCTGTAGCTATAGGCACAGCAAGTCATTCTGCTCCTGTCTGCATGTCAAATTATCCTTGGCCAAGTTACTGAACTGATTTTATCAGAAAAATAGTGTGCCGCCCTTAAGAGAGCCTATGATTTAGTACAATCAAAGCAATGGATATGTCAGGTTCTGTTAATTGAATATCAGTCATTTTAATTAAATCAGTCTCTTATCACTGAAGCACACCATTGGGTCAGAATTAAATAAGCAAAGCGGGAAAGGGCAATTCAATCTTAATGGCTTAATCTTTTTGGAGGCTAGTGAAAGTCAGCGTTTATTGCGAAGAAACAGATTGGTCATAAATTATCCGACTTAATATCAGCAACAGCGACAGACCTTTTTTTTTTTTTTTAAAGTGGGCACGTCTCCTGTCAGCACCTTTCACCATATGTAGGGTAGGGTAATTAATTCAAGAATAATTCAAGCTTCACAGTCTGATCATTTCAACACCAAATAGAAGCATGTTTAATGGGAGATGTATAAATGCAGTTTAGTAATAATAATAAAAATTGCCTTGAAGATAAGACTAAAATAAAAACATTTCATGTCACCTATGGGCAGACATGTTTGTGTGTCAACTGACTTCTACTGACACTACTGATAACATTGGTGATTATTTCTTGTCCGCTATAGAATGTTTATATAGTAAACTGATGTTTAGTATCTGTAAATATAGAACTTTATTTGCTACTTCATGGGAAATGAAACAGGGTGGCACAGTGGTGAGGTGCTTAGCACTGTAGCCTTACAGGAAGCACGTCTCGGCTTTGGAGCCAGGCTAGGGCTTTTCTGTGTGAAGTTTGCATGTTCTTCCCGTCAGCATGGTTACTATAGTTTCCCCACAAAGATATGCAAGTGGTGGATGTGGATGGTTGCCTGTCTCCATGTGTTAGCCCTGCAGTGGACTGGCAACCTGTCCAGGGTGTACCCTGCCCCTCGGCCTATGACAGGAGGGATAGAGTCCAGTGACCCTGTGTAGTGGAGATATCAAAGATAGGCACGGCTGTGGCACTGATTCAGTCTTTGAGCACTACAGTCACCCCGGTGTGTCGGCCAGAACACCACTTAAGGCCAAATTGTCCCAGAGTATGAAAGAAGAAGGGAGCTTGAGGTTCCGTTTGAGGCACTTTATTGTCACCAGTCAATTTCTGGGCCTGTAAACACAGTTGCGGGTGTACATGTGTGTGTGTGTGTGTGTGTGGTTTTCTACAAAGGAAATAAACAATGGAAATAACGATAAAAAAGAGAATAGACAAGTAAAACACTCAAATACAGACATAATATAATACAGTTAACATAATCAAATATAAAGATCAGCAAAAATATAGCACACTTCAACTGCTCACACTATCCGGTCTTTAAGTGATGACGTGACGAATCCTACTTCCGGGCCTAAAGTAATCTGCGTTTAATGACTTTTGTGTTGTTAACATGTTTAATGTTTTGTATTTTCTTCTATTTATTTAAGTTTGGTCTTTTTACAGCATCCTGCTATGCGATTACATTTGTTCCTGACCACCGAGAACACTCACGTTAACTTTTATTGAGTGGAAAAAAAGTTAGCTTGTTTATATTATGCTAACATAGCTGTGTTGCTAGCGGTCACATAGCACATCATTATATACCAGCTAGCCAAACTTCAGTAAGCCTACAAACATCACTGCTGTTTAGTTTTCTGTCTTCATTTATGTTGAAAGTGATAACAGAGCTGTACGTTTTAATTTGTTTCCAAAACCCCGCAGTCAGGATATGCTATATTGTATTTAGATAGAAGCTAGCGAGCTAACTTCCTGCTAACTTCTAACTCCGTTAAATGTCACAAATTCCATTTTCATGGATGCCTGGATGTTAAACTCAATTGTTACACCTGGTAGAGCAGAACGCTGATCATTTTATTAAAGATGAAAGACTTTAGACAGTTTTTCAACTCTCGGTAATGCCATAGTGATCGTTTGATATGGACCTGCAGCGGAGTTTAGGCCCAGACACGGCTAGTGACGTCAGACTTAACGACTGGATATGCAGCTAAACAGCATCCAGTGGACAGCCTCTTCCTCCCAGGCTGTCCACTGCTGCATAAGCTCCTGAGGTGGGTGTGGGTCATCCCAACCCCTTTTCTTGTCCCAAAGATGGCAGATGATTACCTTCACTTTGGTTGTGTAGGGTAAGATGAACCCTAGGGGGTCGTACTGGCTGGCCAGGACCTTGTAGATATTGCGCATCGTGGGGACTGCATATGGAACTTGACGATGCTTGTAGCCTAGGACATCTGTGTGGAATAGCCAGCTCAATTCAAGGGTAGATTCTGGGGTATCTACCTTGTTCTGGGCCAGCCATAGCTCCACACTAGCAGAGCAGCTCTCTTCTGGAAAATGACTGATGACGTCACGTTTATTGCTGGCCCACTGTCGTAGGTCAAACCCTGCTGAGGCTAGGATGGCCCGTAACTTGTCGACAAGGTTCCTTGCCTCTTCCACGGTGGGGAAACTCTGAAGGCAGTTGTCCACATAAAAACACCTTTCGACTGAGAGTCTCACGTCATCATCTGGCTGGCTGTTATCCATGACTTGACGCTGCAGGGCGAATGTGGCACAGCAGGGGCTACACGTGGTTCCGAACGGGGGCACCCACCACTCGTAGGCTGCTGGAGGGCTCTCGTCGCCGATGTCTCGCCAGACAAATCTGAGCAGTGCACGATCTTCTGGTAAGAGACGAACCTGGTGAAACATGCCTTTAATGTCCCCACTCACTGCAACTTGCATGCTCTCGAAAGCGTAATAGAACTCCCAGAAGCGACGCACGTAAGGATGGCTCACCATGTGATGAGGGATGTACCGCGCCTCCTGACCTTCTGTCACAGGTGTCCCAGAGTCCCACTTGATGATGGAGCCAGCCTTGATAAACTTCTCCATCTCCACCTTGTAGGCCTCAGCTCTTTCTGGGTCTTTGGCCAGCCTTCTCTCCACACCCCGTAGACGTGACATGATGGCGTCTTTAGTAGCCTGCGGTAAAGGCATCCCATTCCGGCGAAGCAGTGGGGGGGGGGGGGGGGGGCATAGCGGAGTATGCCTTCAACCTCTATTTGGACAGTTCTGGTGTCTAGAATGCGTATGGCCTCTTGGTCTTGCCTTGAACGAGTAACAAGCTTCTCGTTTCGGAATGGAACGATGTCAACCTGCCATAGTTTCTCCACATGTTTCATTAACTCACTGACCTGAGGTGCCACAGTTGTCAGTAAGCATTGCTGCGGTTGGGCAAGCTGGCCGACTATACTTGCTGGCCCTTGTAGCGCCTAGCCTGGTACGAATAGCAGCAGGCCCTCCTGGAGGTCCCAGCCTGACTGGTTCAACGGGGGTAACCAGATGGGGATGGTCACTGCCAATGAGTAGCAAAGGTTTCACATTTATCAAGGTGTGGATCGGAAGGCCAATCAGGTGCTTATACCTTTCTCTGAGTTGCTCCATGGGATAAGTGTGGCCTGCAAGTCCGATGCGTGCAGCAGTGAAGGCCCCAGCAATCTTGAACCTGGTCCTGGGCCTTGAGGGAGAGGAAACAGAGAACGACACTGACTCACCTCTGAGAGTCTGCACATCCTGCCTAATCGTGCGCAGTGGGACGTCCTCTGCGATCCCTTGCATGCCTAACTTCTCGGCAGCCTCTGGCAGAAGCATTGTCCTCTCTGACCCATCATCCAGTACGGCGTAAGTGTTGATTGTTCGCTTGCCATAATGAATGCAGGCTTTGACGATCTTTAGAAGGACTCTGCAGCCTTCAGTGGGTCTGTCTAGATACAGGACGTCGGTCGCCGCCTTCGAGTCACAGCTCACCACCGCTGTTGTTGGTGACCCTTTTAGGTGTTCTAACATTGACATCATGCAGTACCTTGCAGGTGCTTCCCTTGGCAGAGGCTGCACGTCTTTCTCAGATTGCACTGGGCCGCCTGGTGTGACCGTGCGCAGCGCCAGCATATCTTGTTACTCTTTATCCACTCTGTTAGCTGGTCCTTTGTCAACTTGGATACCACTGTGCACTGACTGAGATAGTGCTCTTCCGTGTTTCAGAATGGACAGTATGGCTTGTTCTTACTGGCCACACCACCTGGCCTCACAGCCTGTGGCTTTGTCGTTACCTCCTTTGCACCATGAAGGACTGTGATGGATCTCTTACTCTGGCGCATCTCAGGCCTGGGTCACTGTTTCTCCTTTGTCCCTTTCACTGCTAGCTGCCCTTCAGAGTCTTGGCACGAGGACTCATACTTAAGCCACCCTGCGAGATCTGCCAAGGTATGCATCCTCACACCTTGTTGGAACATGCAGCGGCGGAACTCTGCTCTCTGCTCGGGGGGTAGTTTACTAAGCAGACGAGCAACATGTGAACCACAGTGTAGTTCCACTTCTCCTTCTGGGCCTAGTGTCCTTAACATCCCCACTAGTGACTGTACTTCCGGCGCCCCCCGTGTGCGGCAGCCTGTTACAGCAGCTCTGCTCATTCTGAGTTTCTTTCTTTCTTATCTTTTTTCTCGTAATTTTTTTATAACTAACGTATTAGTAATTAGACTCTGCAACCATGTTCTACCGTTTTGTGCTAGTCCTGGTCGTTTTTCTCAGTTTATTTCTACTTTTTTCACCCGTGTCTGGGGACCCAGAGCAGAGATCCTTTGTTTACAGTAAGGATCAGCTGTTAGTGCTGAGTCCTGCAGCGGTACTGCCGGCGGACAGACCCGATATTCCCAGTGAGCTGAGGAGGAAAAGACGGGGGTGTCGTGCTGGGAAGGAGCGCCGTCGCCCGAGAAGGAGACGTTATCGACCATCTCTTCCTTCTGTAATTATTGGAAACGTAAGATCTTTGCCCAATAAGATGGATGAGCTCATGTCGCTAACCTGGTCACAGAGGGAGTACCGGCAATGTAGCATCATGATGCTAACGGAGTCGTGGCTAACATCGCTAACTCCGGACACAAGCGTGACACTACCGGGATTCCAGCTGCTGCGAGCGGACAGGACCAGAGACAGCGGTAAGAGGAAAGGAGGGGGACTGGCAGTTTTTGTGAACGACAGATGGTGTAACCCTGGGCACATCACTGTGAAAGAACAACTCTGCAGCAGAGACATTGAGCTGTTAGCCGTTAGCATGCATCCGTACTACCTGCCCCGGGAGTTCTCGCATGTTATCGCGATAACAGCGTATGTCCCCCCCTCGGCCAACGCGGATGCAGCCTGTGACTCTCTCCACTCTGTGGTCAGCAGACTGCAAACACAATCACCGAGAGCCCTTCTCATAATATCAGGGGACTTCAATCATGCCTCACTGGACTCCACACTGCCCACCTTCACCCAGTATGTGACCTGCCCAACCAGAGTCAATAAAACACTGGACTTACTGTATGCCAATGCAGAAGAGGCATACAGTTCATCACCTCTCCCTCCCCTGGGCAGATCTGATCACAACCTGGTGCACCTTGTCCCTGTGTATGAGCCCTTAGTGCGCAGGGAGCCACCAGCCACCCGCACAGTACAGAGATGGTCAGAGGAGAGTGAGGAGGCTCTTAAGGATTGTTTTGAGTCGACTGTGTGGGAGGTGATTTGTGATGACCACGGTGAGGACATCGACAGCCTTACTACATGCATTACTGACTATATAAACTTCTGTGTGGATAACACTGTACCTACCAGGACTGTACGGTGTTTCTCCAACAACAAACCTTGGATTACCCCAGAAATTAAAACCGTCCTCAAGCAGAAGAGGAGGGCCTTCAAATCCAGAGACAAAGAGGAGTTGAAAAGGGTGCAGAGAGAGCTGAGGGGACTGATAAGGAATGGGAAGGAGAGCTACAGGCAGAAGATGGAGAACCAGCTTCAACAAAACAACGTTGGTGAAGTCTGGAGAGGCCTCAGAACCATCTCGGGCCACAAACAGCAGAACTCTCTGCCTGGGAGGGATGTGAGATGGGCAAATGAACTGAATCATTTCTTCAACAGATTTGACTCAGCCATGAGGCAGTCTGCAACATCGGCTGCAGACTCACCCACCCCCACTGCTGCTGTTCCACCTCAGACACTTCACACCTCCTCTATTCACCCTGCTCACTCCCCCCCACCCCCAACAACAGCATCCAATACACACTCAACACAAGGCTCCAGCCTGTCTCTCTCAACCACCCAGGTTAGGAGGGAACTGAGGAGGATTAATGGCAAGAAGGCAGCGGGTCCAGATGGCATCAGCTCGAGGGTCGTCAGGTCCTGCGCGGACCAACTGTGTGGGGTGATGGAGCACCTCTTCAACCTGAGCCTGAGGTTGGGAAGAGTTCCACAGCTCTGGAAAACCTCCTGTGTTGTACCAGTGCCAAAGACTTCACGCCCCAAGGACCTCAACAGCTACAGGCCGGTGGCTCTGACATCCCACCTGATGAAGACCCTGGAGCGGTTGGTCCTGGCTCAGCTTCGGCGCCTAATAAGCTCATCACTGGACCCACTTCAGTTTGCCTACCAGCCTGACATTGGAGCGGATGATGCCGTCATTCACCTCCTACATCGTTCCCTCGCTCACCTGGAGACCGCTGGAAGCACTGTGAGAATCATGTTCTTTGATTTCTCCAGTGCCTTCAACACCATTCTTCCCTCGGTTCTAAAGGACAAGCTGGTGAACTCTGGAGTGGACCATCACCTCACTACCTGGATCCTGGACTACCTCACCGACCGACCACAGTATGTGAGGACTCAGGGCTGTGTGTCGGACAGGGTCGTCTGCAGTACGGGGGCCCCACAGGGAACGGTTCTGGCTCCGTTCCTCTTCACCATCTACACTGCAGACTTCTCCCACAATTCCACCCAGTGCTTCCTGCAGAAGTTCTCTGATGACTCTGCAATAGTCGGCCTCATCACTGATGGGGACGACAAGGAGTACAGAGGTCTGACCCAAGACTTTGTGGACTGGTGCCAGCTGAACTACCTCCAGATCAACGCCAGTAAAACCAAGGAACTGGTGGTAGACTTCCGCAGGCACAAGCATTCTCCACTGCAACCACTGAACATCCAAGGTATGGACATTGAGGCTGTGGACAGCTACAGGTACCTTGGTGTTCATCTGAACAATAGACTGGACTGGACTCATAACTCAGACGCCCTCTACAGGAAAGGGCAGAGCAGGCTGTACCTGCTGCGGAGACTCAGGTCGTTTGGAGTGGAGGGCCCACTCCTGAAGAAATTCTATGACTCTGTTGTGGCTTCTGCTATCTTTTATGGTGTGGTCTGCTGGGGCGGCAGCATCTCTGCTGGGGACAGGAAGAGACTGAACAGGGTGATCCGAAGGGCCAGCTCTGTTCTAGGATGCCCTCTGGACCCAGTGGAGGTGGTGAGTGACAGGAGAACGGCGGCTAAGCTGTCATCCCTGATGGACAACATCTCCCACCCCATGCAGCAGACTGTGACAGCACTGAGCAGCTCCTTCAGTGGGAGACTGCGGCACCCACGGTGTGGGACGGAGAGATTTCGCAGGTCTTTCCTCCCCACTGCTGTCAGACTCCATAATAAAGACTTTAACTGATCAAGCACACACATCCATACATATGCAATAATACTAAGTGCAATAATCCTTTCTGTCATCGTTGTATTTTTACTCAGTTGTATATAGTATTTGTATTTGTATTCTATTTTTATCTTATTGTATATTTATTTTATTTTATTCTACTGTATATAGTATTTTATTTTATTCTATTCTGTACAGTTGTGTACTGTATTTATTCTTATTGTATTCTAATTTTTGCCTCATAACTTTTGCACTGTCCACTTCCTGCTGTGACAAAACAAATTTCCCACGTGTGGGACTAATAAAGGTTATCTTATCTTATCTTATCTGGAGGGCAAATCTCTCAAATGCCGAGACGTCTCCACGCCTGATGTCAGGTTGTCATTGTCAATTTATCATTGAAGGCCTCCATAGTATCAGTGAAGGGTGTGGTAGAGTTGAGGTAAGCATCGGCTATTAATCTGGCCTCCTCTAGGTGCAGGTGATCAACCAACACTTGATACTTGAACAGCTTAGTCGCGTCCTTAAATGAACTTATATAAACTTATAAACACCAATAAAACTATTCTATGAACTTTGGGGCCTTTTATACACCCTGAATTAGATATGTGGAAGAAAATGGATGGATGATTAGTATGAAAATCTTCCTGCAGATAATGTGCATCGATATGAACAATATATATCTGACAGCTTGTTTGTTTTCCTAAAGGTCTCTGTATTTCTATTTCTATTTGTGTGCTTTTCTGACCGCAGGGCTGTATGTTGACAATGTGTCTGCCAGCACACATTTTGTGTCTTTCAGTGTGTACACTGCTGGGTTCCAGCTGTCTGAGTGGATAAGGCTCAATGAAAGGACAAATGCTACAGTGATTGTAACACACATGCACACACAGAAAGGCCGTGGGTACTTTACCATAATAGATAATGTCTGTGAGCACTGATTTAAAAAAAATAAATAAATAAAATAAGGGGTTGACAAGACCACAGGTTAGCTTTAATGAGATCTGCAACATGGAACAAGACATAATATCATGCAACATATCGTTATTAAAGAGGAATCTGTTTAACGGTAGTAGAAGGATGCATGGTTATTAAATTCAGACCCAGCAGCGCGTCTTGGTTCACTCAGTATACTTTTAATTTCATCTTGTCACATAATATAACACATCAAACGTGGGCACAGCCTGTTCAATAAACACAAGACAACAATCATTTGTGCACTGTGGTACTTAATGTCCTGATTTACTGTATACTCACTGTTATAATGCACCTTGGCTTTTCCTTAATTAATAGGAAACAGAAATACTGAGCTTTATTTATTTATTGTTTATTGTAGAAGTATGAACCCAAAATTCTCCTACTCAGAGTAAAACAACAGCCACCTGCGGATCCCAAGCAGCTCAGGAAAAAGCCTCGGAGCAGGAAGTCAAAGGATACGAAATGAAAACTTACAAAGTGCTTCCATTCGCATGACACAGACCTATAAAAGCTGACTGGTTAAAAGTCTCACAGGTGTTCACCTATTCTGTTCATCACAGGATATTTTCTGACACAGAGGAGAACATACTCACTTAACTCTCTGTAACACATAGAAAAAACAGTCGATTAACTAATTAAACTCCTTTAACATTCAGCTCCAATTAGTCTGAAACTCTGATTCACTTAGGCATAAGTCTTAGTCCTCAATAGATATACTTGCAGTAAAACCAACAAAATACAATACACAGTAAGGTTTCAAAAGTCAAAGCAAATGTGGCTACAAATGTAGCAAATGGGGGAAAATGTGCAGCAGATGACTTGGACCCTGTAAACATATAGTGAGCTTGTTAATATAACTGAGAAATTCCTGCAACAGCTGACGTTACAGAGGACCTAAATCTGTCTGTAGAAAAATATAGAGACACTCATAATTTGTCGATTTTTTTTTAGTGTCACTTTTGAACATAACAACTGCTTGCAATCTTGTGGTCTGTCATTTTTCTATCCTAATGGTTTGTGCCCCGACTTAGCAGTGTGAAAACAATGCACGCACACGCGCACACACACACACACCGACTCAGTGCTTCACAATCCCAGCACTTTTCAAAGTTTGGTTGTCATAACACTTTCAAGTGAGTGCCACACATCCAGAGAACAATTTGGCCCCTCACATCCCAAATCGGAAAAAAAACATTAGAAGCATTAAAGTCAGACGTCACTCGTGCCCTGTGGTGTTTTTTTTTTTTTTTTTAGTTTTAGCAGTGCTATGAGTTCACATACATACACAACAATGCACATGTACACACATATGGCGTTACACCATTCCACTCATCTACATGTGCATCGAGCATCATGTATAATACAACAACGCATGAACAATGGGAGGCAAGACGAGTCAAAGGAGCCAGCAGAAAAGTCAGCTCTGTTGAGGACTAAAGTGTATCTGAATGTAAAAGTTAAAACTTTCTCCCTTTTTGGTTTACTAAAATGGAATAGCTGAATGTGATTACACAGAAACTCCACAGGGTACCTTTAATCTCCATAAAGCTTCCTCATCGTGTGTAGGATCTCTGCCAGCTGTAAATAGCATGGATATTATGAGAACAAGCTGGCACTCTTTTACATGTACTGACACTGCGGTGGCGAAAAAATCTTCCTCCTGCAGCTCCTCCCAGGCCCCTCCTCCTTGAAGCAAGCTGCTTCGCTCTCTCCTCTGCATTGAAGAAGTCCGTGGTGGCCCTAAAGAATTCCAGTGAAGCTCTGTGGCTCCAGTTGATCCCGTGACTCTCCATCCCTCTGTTTGATGCAGCCACGGAGCCCACTGCACCCACAGCACCAGCATCATTCCCTTCAGATTGGGTGGAGAAACCGCAGTGACCTCCACGGTCAGTTAGGAGGAGAAAAAAATGTGGATTTGTTTCAAAAAGTTCCAAGGGGACTGTGGACTGGGCATCTCCACGGATAGGGTCATCCTTAGCACACACGCTCAAAACAGGAATGGCCACTTCATCCACATCTCTTAAGGGTTCATTGTGTTCCCAGTAAGCATCCCAGGTAATTGATGTATTGCTGCTACAGCCGTTTCCTGTTGGTGCTGCAGGTGTAGAGTCAGGATATCCAGGCTGACAAAACAGTGCTTCCTCCAGGCCACGCAAAGAATGGCTGGAGAACAGAGTGTCTGTCTGCAGGGTCTCAGCCAGCACGGTCCTGTATCTATCATTACAAGCACGCACACACACACACACACACACACACACACACACACACACACACAGGGATGGTTATAAAGACAAATGAAAAAACAGTAAATCAATTCTGAAGAGCTGCATGGGTCTCATACTCCTCATTGGCCTTGATTTGAGAAACTTTGCCATGGTCACGATGTCTCTCAGAATCAATGACTCAACACTGAGCGAGCTATTTGTTGCTACAGTGACATGACTGTTTCCTAAATTGTATGTGCCTCTCCAATTGAAGGTTTGTGAGTACTTATTTGTCTGTTTGTCACACAAGTCTCCTTCTCCCTTTCGGCCCACAAAAACATTGCGATTTTCCGTCTTAAAGGACATAATTTTAAGTTGTACTTCGAACCGGAGCCTTATTGAGCTCCTTTTTTTCTTCCCTTTGCAAGCTACCAAATATCATTAAAAGAAAACTTAAATTTTCATACAGTTGTATTTATAGAATTCTTTTATTTTGGTGTTGTGCTTTGTGTATGCCACATGATCACATGGCCTCATGACTTTGAGTGTACAATGCATATTTTACTCATTAGTATAGGTCAAATTTGTACATCCTGTGTCACAAACCCAAACATAGCACAAGCTCATGCTATGTTAATTTCAGCCACAGCATGCAAGCAGCTCAAATGAATTACCTTGTGACACAATGCCCTTATCCTTACATGGCTGCACTTTGACAATTTAAGCTGAATAAAACTGTTCCAGCACTGAATTCCTGAAATGTTACCGTGTATTTGGACAAATACACACTTTGTCTCGTCTTCTGTTGTTCTGGGGATGCAGCAATAAACCCCAAGAATAAGTCAGAATGGACAAGACAAATTAGCAGTCAAATAATTAGACGAGCTTCTTACATTATGGAGGATTTTACTTATTTAATCATCTGCCTTTTTTTGACTCGCTGTTGCGATATGGATATGCATAAATCATCATACAATACAAAATGTAGCCAAAGCTATAAAAATAAAACCTAAGTGGTAATATTGTGGAGTTAAGGCCACTGTTTTACTATCAGTCTGTCAATACACAGTTTTTTTCAGTCATGTGACAGACTCACTGCTCTCGTGGTCACAACATTACTCCATCTGGCTCATAGTGGACAGTACTGCAGGCCAAAAGTGTTGCTTTTTTCACCAGTCTTGAGTCTGGTGACTACTTGGATCTCTTGTGATCCATATTCTGACCCGGCAGCTTTATTTAAGTCCCTGAAAGTGACAATATCTCTCCTAGACCTGCAGTTCGGTGCCAGGATGAAAGATGTCATCCTGGCGTAAAGTATAGACAGGTACATGTATTTTGATCTGAATGGGTAAATAATGTCACCGTCTGGGAGGTGAAGAACTAGAAATTGTTCATCATTAAAGCAAAGGTAAGTAATACATAGCAAGCTTAAACAAAGCTACATGTAAATCTTACAATTTGTCAACTTGAACATTTACAGTGTAGGGCCAGAAAAGTTCTGGTAGCATAAATTTTTCACATTAATGTCATGTCATGACAGTAAAGCTGACTGATTATTTTCCAGTGTCAGGTAGGAAACATTTCTATGAGCTGCCACTAACAGCGTGTGTCGCTGGCCCTTCTGGCAGCTGTAAATAAACATTGATGTATGCATCTGATAGCACAGCAACTATCTGATATTTCGGCTAAGTTCAATTTGAAGACATTCAAATAATGGCTGGAGTGCAAAGGACTACTTTTGCCCATGAAGTGGGCATGTCCCAGTAGTTTTGACATCATGTAAAAACTATGGATAACTGGTTCTTATCCCCCCCTCTCTGTACCTGCTGAGACATATTTTCTGGTACAGCACCAACGCCCCCTGCAGAGGCCAGCACAGCCCACTCTCAAACCAGCTCTGGCAGCGGAACACAGGAGACAGGCAGACAGCCGCCGTCACGTAGCTTGAAGATCCACACTCCCCCAGGTAGGACAGCAGAAGGCCCGACCCTGAGCTCTCGCTCACTGCATACAGTCTACCCGCAGGCTGCCGGTAGCGAATGTAGCGCACAGCCTCTCGTAGATCTGCAGGATCACCAAACTGCTGCAGTTTCACGGTTGTAAGTGGGCAGCTGTTGTGGTTGCGGCGATTGAATACCACGGGAAGGTAGCCATGGGACAGTGCCATTTCACACAACTGTTGAAAGAAACAAAGCAGATTGATTGATTATTTATTTATACACACACACACACACACACACACACACACACACACACACACACACACACACACACAAGTAGAAAACTTTTTTAGAACACAGCATCTTCACAGCTGTAACACACAAACATGAATAACATTACTTTTATTGTATGGAAAAAAAAAACTATTACTGTAGGAAATCAGAACATGGTAAAACTAAGAAAGCTTTGCTTATTAAGTGTCCATTAATTAAGTGTCTAACTTTGCTTAAAGTGCACACGACTGTCTTACAGCATAGGTTTAACTATCAGCTCCCAACAGCACACATCAATGCTCAGATACACTTAAAACAGCTACAGACTATACAGGCTTAAGTTAGCATATTAAATATAAAGTAAATGACAGTACAATTAGAAAAAGACAGCGGAAGAATGGGTTATGCATCTGTAGGTTCTCCGTCATCCAGGACATGGTAGTCTTAAGACTTTGAAAAGAAGGTAACTGGACTTCTCCAAGGTTATTTTAAAGAGTTTTCACCTCTCATCTAAAAGGCTTCTCCAGTTTTAAAACAAGAACTACAGCACCATGTTTGGAGAAAAGCAACCACAGCCTATCAGCACACACACCTCATACCAACTGTCAAGCATAGTGGTGGAGGTGTGATGATATGGGCTTGTTTTGAAGCCACAGGACCTGGGCACCTTGAACTCACAGAGTCAACCATGAACTCCTCTCATCTGAAGTTGTATTCTAGATTCAGATGTGAGGACATCTGTGCAACAGCTAAAACTTGGCCCAAACTGGTTCATGAAGCTGTGGCGGGAGCTTAAACATGGAATTATATTTGTGGTAAAATATAATTATGAGCAAAGTATTTCACCTCACAAGCACAGGCACAATGCTGCTTATGCAATCCTATAAGGATCTGGGAGTTCAACTGGATCACGAGCTGGAGTGCTCAGCTAACACTGACTTCTACGAAGGCTCAGATCATTCAATGTATGCAACAGGCTGCTCTACATGTTTTATCAGTCTGTTGTTGTGAGCACCATCTTCTTTGCTGTGGCGTGCAGGCATCGAAGCAAAGGACGCAAACAGACTGAACAAACTCATCGGCAGAGTCTGTTCTTGGCATGAAGCTCGCCACCATGGAGGAGGTGATCAGTGACAGAATGCTGACAAGACTGCGGGCAATCATGGACAATGACTCCCACACTTGGGACAAGCTGAAGAACAGTTTCAGCAACAGCTTCCTTGAACTATCTGAAAGAACATTAAAGGAGGTCATTCCTTTCTGCTGCTATCACACTCTTCAATTCATCGACTTGGGTCAGGTCCACACGTGTGGAACAGAATTAATCACGCCTCAATGCATCCTGTCACTCTTGTACACCACAAGATATATTTGCATGCGCACTTGTCTTTTTATATTTATACCTATATCTCTATATTTATCTATTCATCTTAATATTTATCTATCATTATCTCTGTTTCTACCCTCATTTTATATAAGTGCTTGATGTTTGTTGTATATTTGCTGCTATGACAACCCAATTTCCCTCTGGATTAATAAAGTCTCTCTGATTCTGAATTAAATTCCTCACATGTAAATTCAATAACATACACAGGTAGAACTCAGCAACCAACTACACAGAGAATCCATTACAAGAGTATCCACTTGACAAGTGCTACAGCAGATTCACGCTCTTGCAGGCAGTGCTCGCTCTAATCAGACTTCTCATAGTGATTTCAAACGAGTAATTCCACAACCTTTGTGACTGAGACATTCAGATTATACCCTCAAACGAAATGACACTATGACAGCAACATAATTGCTCTTTAATACCATATCTGTTCACAATTTAACAAATAAACTTTGCTGAATTAACTGCCAATAGTTATTTTTTTGCGGCGTAATGACGGAAATACTGACATCAATGGATGGATTTTAATGCTTCCGTTGGGCTCTGCCCTCCAAACTGTCAAAATTTAGACTGATCAGAGAAAGCAGAATTCAGCTTTGAGAGCACAGTTGCTTGTGAGAGCAATAACACTTTATTTCTTTATTTATGGTACCATGATTGCATCAGTTTGCACAGGTATTTGCCCATCTAGGGCCCACAAAGAGGTTTTCAACCAAAGCAAATGTGCCTCTGTGCAGTCCTCCAAAATCCCAAATGCATTCTGCTCAATATGACGGCGATGCTGTCCACCATTATAAGCTTTATGAACAGGGAAGGCTGTGACAGTGGAGTTGACTAGGAATGGAAGAAGCATGAAGAAAACCTAATCAAGGCTTTTAAAAAAAGAAAAACACCATAAGAAACACAGACAGTGGCTGCAGTGGACACTTAATTGTTTTTAACACAGCATTTCATTTCAGCTTTTTGAATGTAGAGATGGGAATAAACTCAATAAACTCAGTAGCTCACTTCCTTTCAATTGCTGCTCTTCTTGGCAGTTGGATCCGCTTATCAGTTCCAATTGCACTTGTGCAACAATCAGCTGATTTTAGTTTGTGAAGGGAGGATGAAAATAGTGACAGTCTACAGCGTGGATATGGACATTACTTTTATTTTTATTGAAAAAAAATGTTGCAGATTTTGCAACAATGTTGCCGATGTAAAGCGCAAACATCTGCATTTGCAAGCACCTGCACAGACAGCATGCTAACGCTAAACTAGCTAAGAACCCAGAGTGATGTTAAAGCTGAGTGAAATTGGTGTGTGGAACTTTACCCTATAAGTTGATATTGTTAACTAGTGTTTGGTTGTTGTAACCGGGTATTGTTAACTATGAGGCAGCGTTTTTCAGGTCATTTTACGGAGAAAACATATTGTACTATAAAGAAAAGTGTTCTGTGTAAGATTACATTATTTTCTTTGATTAACATTGGACATAATATAGAGGGAAAATACCTGCAACACACACTAAGATTTGACCACATAACGTAATTTATTCTAGACAAATGTCATGTTTTTGATAGACTCTCAAAGCTGAGCCAATGAGAATTGATAAGGAATCAAATCGAAACGAGATTTAAAAATGGAACAAGAATTGCTAAATTTGATCAATTCCCATCCCTATTTGTATGTTAGAACTTCTCTCTTCTCTGCAGCTTGCTGACAGACCAACAACATCACCAGCAGGAGCCCACAGATGGACTGTATGACATATTTATGACATAGTCCCCGTCTGACAACAGACGCTCTTTGCAGGTAGATGGACTGTCTGAGCATGCAAAAGGACTGCAAACAGGCAGACATGCAAACATAATTTCCCCATTAACCTGCTGCAATGCTCACCAAACAGACACTCTCACGTGCATGATGAGTTTTTTTTTGGCTGCTGAGATCTACACATGCAGGTTGTTGAATTTATGTGCAAGGAATTTAATTGTGCATACCGCATTAAATAGCTGCCCCTGTGCAATAATATTATTTGCTCATGATTATATTTTTACACGCCAATTTTTACACAAACATAATTTGAGTTATTGCTGCTACAGGTTGGTCTACAACTTACTGAATCACGGGTTATTCTTAGTTCTCTAACTTTCCTTTTCACATGACAAACAGACAACATCAAAAAAATAGTGAACCTCTTCGTCTTCATTTATTACCCTGGGAAAAAAAATGACTGTGATTTAACTCTGGGAAGGTTTTGATTCAGAGCAGATCACAAATGACGAGTGATTTTCTAAATTACTGTGAAAAGCTCTCCATGCAGAGAGGGACTGAAAATGAGAAGCTGCTGCAGTCTAGTCTCTAAATATTACCATTAGACCAAATGACCCATTATGTTGTCTGGAAGCACAGGGAGAAGATTTGTCTTCCCTCTAAATCTGCAGTGCTTCTAATCCTTTATCTCAGCACAAGAGAAGGAGAGTGCACAGACACACAGAGGCTTGTGACTCGGGACGACGGTGAGATTATTGTACATTTTGTGCAAATAAATGGCTGGATTTTAAATGACCTTTCACTTTAAATCTGCAGGAATCCCAACGGGCTGCGGGAAGAGCATTAAATATTTACCAGCTGAGAAAGACTGCAGTAGCAGTTTTGCCACTTCTTCGTTGTCTATATGAAAAGAGGATTTACTGTGCCAGACACATTACTAGGTCAGTGCTGCACTGAGTTCTTATACCAGAACATCACTCATTTGCTCATTCATTAGCCTCTTCCTCAAATCATCAGGATTTGAGAGGAGCACACAGGAGAAAGGACTATTCACATATGAATATAAATCACTTCTGGGTTCAGTTAAATTCCTGGTGATGCAGAGAAATGCAGAGCGATCTTACGGTTTCAGCAGCATATTAGAGCTGTGACAAACAATGAGCGCTCCAGCTGTGATTAAATTAGGAGAACTGCCCGCCTACTAAGGTATTTTCCAGTCGCACAGTGTAAACAAACATCAGACGGTGCAGTTTACCCACAATAATGATAAAAAAAGCTT
Source organism: Aulonocara stuartgranti (assembly GCF_965226115.1). Lineage (NCBI taxonomy): Eukaryota > Metazoa > Chordata > Actinopteri > Cichliformes > Cichlidae > Aulonocara > Aulonocara stuartgranti. Next base: position 20,498,986 of record NC_138950.1, read on the forward strand.
TATCATTAAACCTCAAAAGGACTTGACGTTTTTAGCCTCAGCATTACCATTTGGTACTTGATCACGAAAGATTCTGTGATTTTAAAGTCGCTGCAAAGCACATGTCAGATCAAATGTACATGTTCTAGTTTGTGGGGATATATTATACTAACACTATGCAGTTGGCTTTGTTAGAGATTTAAGTTTAATTGTACTGCAACAGCCACTCCAGCACTTTTTGGCTGGTGCTGATAAACTGTCAGCTCCGTGACAAATTCCTCCACCCAGGGCTGCACACACTGCGCAACACCCCTTGTCCTCACACAGCGACAAAGACATTAATACCAGAAGGCTTCTAAAGGTCAGCGGTGCTCACATTCAATTAGGAATGCTACTTGATCAAAAGCCCTTCAGAGGCAACAACAATGTGTCCGCTGGTTAACAGTTTGCTATAATACTATTCAGCAGTCACATGTACAGAACGTCAACACAAATTTTTGCTGCAATATATTACCATGTTGCCGTTTATACCGCCATTCACTTTAGGCTATTAGTTTTAGACGTTTAAATCAAAAATAGAAATCTACAATTTAAAAAAAGTTGTTGCATTTGTTATGTATTAATCACGATTTCTGGTGTCCTGGTTTATTTAAATGGTTGGCAGTTTTATGACCAACTATTTGTATGAACTCTAATCAAAGGAAAGGCTGTTTCATATTAATTGTTTGGAGTAAAACACACAAACAGTAGAGAAACAAAAGCCTGTGTTGCTGGAAGAAATGGGTGAGTTTATGATGCAACTGCGTTGCTTTACAAAAACCAATGCAAGCAAAGCGTGAAACTGATTTGTGGATGTAACGTTGCATTAAATCGAGAACTTTGTGAATGGTTCTCAGAAAGTTTTAATTTCCACCCTTTCCAATTTGTTATGTTCTGTACAGTATATAAAATTTAAGTATAAAATAAAGCAGTCTGCATTGTTCACTTACACATGCACTGGTTACTTCATTAGGCACCAGTGCTTTACAGCCACCTGGCACCAGCTCAGTGCATTTAAGCACGTAGACATGATCAAAACGACCTGCTGAACTTGAAACTGAGCAGCAGAATAGGGAAGAAAGGTGGCTTAAGTGTCTTGAATGTGGCAGGGCTGGTGCTGCCGGAGGCGCTGATCTGAGAAAGTAGATCAGCAGTTCACAAACTGCTGATCTACTGGGATTTTCCCACACAGCCATCTCTAGGATCTACAGAGAATGGACTGAAAAAGAGAAAATATGCAGAGAGCAGCAGTTCTCTGGGTGAAAATGACTTAGTGATGCCAGAAGTCAGGGGAAATGGCTTGAACCTGATATGAAGGCAACACTAACTCAAAATACCACTTGTTACAACCGAGGTATGCAGGAGACCATCTCTGGACAAACAACTTGTTGAAACTTGAAGCAGATGGGCTATGGCAGCAGAAAAACAACATGCATGGATTCATCTTCCCTTGTATCAGCGGTTCAGGCTGCAGCTAGTGCAACGATGTGGCACCAGCTGGTATTACCAAGGCGCACTTACTGAAGAAGCCATTGAGGTTATGTGCGCATCTTTATACATATCTTGACATATGCACATCTTACACCTTTAAAAGATGGAAATCAGATTTTTGCAAGGACAACTCAGGTTGAGCAGTTTGGAGACAAACTTTGGGAGTCACGGCTGAGATGGTTTGGACTCTCTCACTGCTCTGACACTATAAATTATAAAAACTGATGGGGGAGACGGAAAACAGATCCATGATCAGGTTTTTTTTTCTTGTGAAAAAGACAGTAAAGTATTTGATGAACAGTATGCTCAGGATTTTGGCACATTTATGCAGAGCTTGTCATATTTTGTTTAATACTGCTGGTTAGCTTTTTGATAAACATACTCTTTTTCCAGAATCGGGAATGTTGAGGTTTTATTGCATCCCTCACTGACAGAATCATGAGTGTTGATATTAAAAATTTCCCCACTTTTACTGAGCAAGTGCTACGCAGCTATTCAATCCAAGACGTTCGTAAGCTGAAAGCTGCTTTTTTAACAGTAACATAAAGAAATGGTTAAAAAAATGTAAGTGATAAAGTGTAGTTTACATGTAACCAAAACATTATCTAAACCCCCATGTAGTGCATTTCTCCATTGCTGCACCAGGCCAAGAAATAAACCACAGTAAAGTATTTCTTAATTTCAGTCTCACAGTTTAAGCAAGCAAGATGCAACTTGTTAACTGGAAAGGTTTATGAGGACTGGTGGGAGTTAGTTTCCACTGTTTCCAAGGCAAAACAGCCACCAGCAACTACCAGCAGCTGGGTATGAGGTATGCAAGTACATTTAAAACTCTGACCTGAATATAAAGGCAGTAAAAAGTAATAGATATGATAAACAATGTTTAATGCATATGAACCGTACCAGAATGAGAGAGACGAAAGAGGTCTAAGACAAACTATGAGTAAAAGTATGAATAATTGATGAAGAGGTGGTTCATTCATAAATTCATAAATCCCTGGAATGGGATGCGTTAAAGAGGAGGCGACAGGAACCACAAGCCCATAAAAGAATCTACATGTTCCTTGGTTTCAGTCTTGTGTGACAGATATAGATGCATGGTTGTGTTTGAGCTCTTTTTATCTTTGCCTCTCCCTCCCACACACAGAGACTGTGACTGCTTTATGCATAGTGAGTCTCACCAATAGCAGAAGCAATCTTAATTGGTGCACATCCCTTGTGGTGCCTCAGTTTCCAGCCCTCCCAAGCGTAAATGACCGGGTTCATTGTAAATACTGTATTCTGATAATGGGTGCCAGTAAAAAAAAAAAAAAAAAAAAATGCATGCTGCACCGATCACTTACTCTTCATCTCTACATCATTCAGAGGCTTTTCCTTGTGGTAAAGCTGTAGGCTGCACTCTCCGTTTTCTTTGCTTCTTCTTATTTCTTCCTTATTGTCACTCTCTATCCTTTCCTCTTTTTTTTAAAGAGTTGCCCTAGTTTAATGTCAGGCACATTTGATTTTCCAGTATTCCTGCAGACTTGTCATTTCTGACACAGGGCTGACAGTAAGCCTGTGAGTGCTTTACACACAAAGCTAACAGTATGAAATGAAGCATGATACCAGGTGGCCAGAACGGTGAATGAACCAACAAGCGTTCATGTGGAGCAGCACTTGCACTTCCCCGGCCTTCACAAGTCAAGCGATGCTTTGTAATCCCTCACTCAATTACCTCAGTGTATTGAAAGAGCAGTTGAAAGACTGGCGCAGCCACTGCATCTGCTCTTTTCACTGCTCTGCTCTTTCCTTTCAACTCAACTTGCCATGGCTTAAGCTCAAATGGCTATTTGGCGTCTTCTCTTTTTAATTAAGATGGCAATTCACTGTGCAAGGGTGTGCATTAAAAATTACCTTATTTGTTTCTGGTTTTATTTTATTTTTAATCATTTGCCCAGCTATTTAGCTCTTGAAATACTCAAACTGCTACACTTGTATTTTTGATGCAAAAACCTCCCCCAAATAAGACAGAACGAACTCCCAAGCGACTGCTGTATTTACATCACGTTGGTTTATGCTGTAACACTGATAAGAGGAACAGGGCATCTGTAAAAGTTCACAACACAAGTTGAGATTCATCTGCTGGGGACTTCAGCCATTTGTATCTGCTTCTGTCTCTAAAGCAGATACAAATGGCTTCCTGTTGTCAATACGCTGTATACAAACTACTAGCCTCCTCTTTGTTCCACAATATACTTCTTTACACTCAGTTAAGTTTTTATTGACATGCCGATAACGCACGAGTTACCTTCAGGACATTTCTAGTGATCTTCCCAAAAGAGTTTGGAATGATGAGAAGAACCGGACTGGTGGAGTGACTCGAAGTCCTGCGACGTTTCTGGTAGGATGGCACAGCCCAGTCCAAGGCCACCACTCCGTCATCACTTAGCTGCAGGTTATCTCGCACAAACTGGACCGGGCTTTCGTACGGCCAGCACGCCTCGTAAACACTCTGGAGAAAGGCGCTGGCCCGCCATGTCCAGCCGACACACGGTGAGTAGTTACTGAAAGTCCAGCAGTGCTTCAGCAGGTAGTTTGCCAGCGCGGAAGGTTTACATATTAGCGCCACGGTGCGTTGCTTCTCACCGGTCAAAGCGCCCACGCAGGCCGACTGGGCATCGTCGCTCCCCTCTCGCTCCGAGACGCACTTCTCCGTCTTGCCTTTCGCCACCTGCTGTAAAATTCCAAATCTCTGAAGCAAAGCATCGCGCTGGCTCTCGGTACAGAAATATTTGGAGCCTGGCCAGATTGAGACCACCAGGATCACAAAGCACAGAGCCAAAAGCCATTCCAGCATTGGCACGGTTCGGGATGAGCAAAATGCGACAACGCGAACACTTTCCACTTTATATTCTACATTTGCATATTGCAAATTAGTTAACAGAAAGATTAGCCGTCTTGCACCTTGCTGCTTTTGTCTGTTGGTGCTCAACTCCTCAGTTAAAGCTTAGTGCTCCCTCCGGTGCCAAAGCGCACGAGTCCCCGGTCATTACAACCGCGCGGTCCCGATTACGCAGCGTTTCTGTCATTCCAGCTCCCACAACAGAGGCTAGTTAATGCCTTCAGTTGTGATTATCTAGCTATAAAACACGCAGGGACAGTTCCGTTCACTTATCCACACTGCACTTTCCCGACACCAGCGCTTCCACCCAACAGTCTATAGCGCGAGAAATATCCGTGAGCAACGCGCTGCTGGAAACGCCCCCCACGATGGGTCCCATTAAGACCAACCCCTTATAGGGGAGAACAGGTATGTGTGGTTATCTGTGCTGTTATTTACTCTCCCATGAAAATACTTCCTGTAAACAACGATTTTTAAAAAAACAACAACAAACAAACCCGTACACTTCGTCTCCATCAGCCTCATGGAAAGAACCACACCCTCCCGTAACTGCACTTTGCTCTTCACACACGGTGGAGGCAGACCTGTGTACCGCGCACGACCATTATCAGATGTGACCTTGTACTCGGAAAGTGTGAGAGAGGTAAAAATGAATAAAGAGTGATCTGTGAACTTTTGGTGGAGACCCTGTTAAGGCTTCTGTTCATCTTCAGTTTTGCTTGGTGGCACAGTTTTTGTGATTTTCACTTGTGGGAAAGGCTGAAAAAAGAACAATTGTCATTAGACACACAGACTCTTCTGCAGTTTAACTGCGGGGAGATCCAGTTTGTACCCACTCATCTCTCTGGTGCCCGAACTCAGCATACTACAAAATTCAAATGAATGAAAAGAAATTTAACACTTTAACGATTTACAAATGTTTCTCTTCTCCACTGTGTGAAGGGCGGGACATTTGAACACCATGCATAAAAGATTTTTTTTAAATCAGACACGAGGTGAACCCATATTTGTATTTACCATGGAATATCCCATTTGAATCTTTATCAGTAGAATCTAAAGCTATTACTAAAATACTGTTAATTAATTTTGTGAAAAGCTTTAGTGCTGTCATCTGTTTTTGCAGTGAAATATATCTTTAACACTCAGTCTAGAAGCACAACTAAGTGCTTCATCCTGATCTCACAGTGACAGTGTGGAGATGTAATGTGTACAGGCAAGAGGAAACACACCCAAACGGAAACTGGCAAGGCGATAGTGCATTGTGTCTTTGTGGCAGGTTTCAAGCCTGCATCAGTCCACTGGATTAGCCAGAAAGAACAAATAGCCGACACCAAAACATTGAGCAGAGAATAAAGAAAAACAAGAGACCGAAGCATTGTGGTAACACGCCTCACAGGCACCAAATATTTGCTTTTCTGCACTTTGTGTGCATCCATGCGTGCAGTGATGCTCTAAAGTTGGGTGATGACCAGCTTCAATTCAGTTCTTTAACTTAATCTAGAATGTGTATATGTGTTCAGTCCCCTTAAATATTGCATTCAAGTTCTGTTTTCATTTCCCAGAAAACTCTTTTTCCTCCACTGGTTCTGAAAATGATATATTACCCTTCTTGCTGCCAAACGATTACAGCCACGGCTATTCTTGGACAAGCAATCATTTTTGTTTGTTGGTGAAATCGGTTCATTTTGAAAGCTAATCAAGGAAAACTCTGACCTCTGTGCAGTGCATCAGACTATCGAAGTCTCTAATAAGCACGGGTTTGCAAGTGTCAGATCAGGTGTTCTCTTTAAACCAGTAACAAATCTCATTATGCATTACTTTCTGTATATATGTGAACCCAATATTTGTAAGCGATGTTCTCCAATATTTGGTATTTATAAACTTGCTTTACTAAAGTAAAATGTGAGGCTCATTCACAATGATCACAGTTAAATAAACCATCTTACTGATGTAATTTGTAATGGATAGAAAGGGTCAGGACTTCATGTGTTTTGGATTTTAGATTGACTTTTGCACAGAGGCCATTTTTCAAAGCGGTATTAATTTGAAAAACTCTTGAGGTCAAGATGTTGCAATCCAGATCCAGTCTTTGTTCAGTCAATACACTGACTCAAACAGTCCCAAGAGACAAACTGGCGTGGACCACAAAAATACATTTTGCATTGATGAGAAGAGATGAGGAGGAAAATGAACTAGAAATCGACCTGACTTCTACAAGTAAAAATGACTACAAAGTTTAGACTAAACAGATTGTTTAGTCTAAACAAAAATATCCTCATCTTTGCAACTACTTACACCTGACAACAGATTGTAGATCCCATCAAACATTAGGAGAATAAGATAAGATAAGATAAGATAAGATAACCTTTATTAGTCCCACACGTGGGAAATTTGTTTTGTCACAGCAGGAAGTGGACAGTGCAAAAGTTATGACGCAAAAATTAGAATACAATAAGAATAAATACAGTACACAGCTGTACAGAATAGAATAAAATAATATACTATATACAGTAGAATAAAATAGAATAAAAATATACAATAAGATAAAAATAGAATACGAATGCTATATACAACTGAGTAAAAATACAACGATGCCAGAAAAGATTATTGCACTTAGTGTTATTGCACATGTGTGGATGTGTGTGTTTGTTCAGTTAAAGTCTTTGTTGTGGAGTCTGACAGCAGTGGGGAGGAAAGACCTGCGAAATCTCTCCGTCCCACACCGTGGGTGCCGCAGTCTCCCACTGAAGGAGCTGCTCAGTGCTGTCACAGTCTGCTGCATGGGGTGGGAGATGTTGTCCAACAGGGATGACAGCTTAGCCGCCATTCTCCTGTCACTCACCACCTCCACTGGGTCCAGAGGGCATCCTAGAACAGAGCTGGCCCTTCGGATCACCCTGTTCAGTCTCTTCCTGTCCCCAGCAGAGATGCTGCCGCCCCAGCAGACCACACCATAAAAGATAGCAGAAGCCACCACAGAGTCATAGAAGGTCTTCAGGAGTGGGCCCTCCACCCCAAACGACCTGAGTCTCCGCAGCAGGTACAGCCTGCTCTGCCCTTTCCTGTAGAGGGCGTCTGAGTTATGAGTCCAGTCCAGTCTGTTGTTCAGATGAACACCAAGGTACCTGTAGCTGTCCACAGCCTCAATGTCCATACCCTGGATGTTCAGTGGTTGCAGTGGAGAATGCTTGTGCCTGCGGAAGTCTACCACCAGCTCCTTGGTTTTACTGGCGTTGATCTGGAGGTAGTTCAGCTGGCACCAGTCCACAAAGTCTTGAGTCAGTCCTCTGTACTCCTTGTCGTCCCCATCAGTGATGAGGCCGACTATTGCAGAGTCATCAGAGAACTTCTGCAGGAAGCACTGGGTGGAATTGTGGGAGAAGTCTGCAGTGTAGATGTCTGTAAGAATGAGTGTTTTCCCAGGAGTGCTGACTGAATAAGAAAAGAACTGGGCCAATATGAAGATGTAGCCCAGAGGCTGCATTTTGCACCCTGGATGAAGTCTCCTGGCTGAGATTCTGCTGACATTTACGTACACTGTGTAAGAGGAGACACAATCAGCATAAAGAACTAAATGCAAAAGTTAGAATATCTTGCTGCAACAGCTTAATGAATCAAGAATGGATTTTTACCTAAAAAAACAAAGCACGATCAAACCAAATTCTAGTCTTTAACTTTTTTTAAGGGTAGTTTTAATATGAGAATTGTTCCAATTTGAATATGAAACTAAGGCCGACAAACAAAGTCCATATACAGTGCTGTGAAAGTATTTCCACATTTCTGATCCCATTTCTTTTCCTTTTTTTTCCTTTTTTGCAAATTTGTCACTCTGTTTCAGGTGATCAAACAAATTTGTAATATTAGACAAAGAAAACCTGATTAATCATTTCTAAAATGATTTTATGTATTATTGGTAAAATAGCCATCCAACCCTACCTGACAGCAGTTGTGTCACCCTTGAAGAGTCTTTCACATCCCTGTGGAATAATTTTGGCCGACTCTTCTTTGCAGAATTGTTTTAATTCAACCACATTGGGGGTTTTCCAAGATGAACGGTCTGTTTAAGGTCATGGAAAAGCATTTCAATTGGATTTAAGTCCAAACTTTGAATAGGTCACTCCAAAACCTTCATTCAAACTGATGGCTGGACATTGTGTTTCAGGATTTTCTGGTAGAGATCAGTGTGGAATACACCAGGCACAGACACACGCACACACAGGTAGGTACAGCCAACTTCCACATTTATTCAAGTGTTGTTGTTTTGACAGCTGACTCAGTCACACAGTCTGACAGCTCACGAGCCCAGCTGATCTCTCCCCTGGCCGCTCCTCCTCGTCTCACTATAAACACAGCGGAGGGAGACCATCATCAGTCCATAAACAACATCAGCTGTTCTTACCGGCCTCGCAGCGCCGCCCTGATGAGCCTTCCGCTCCACTCCTCCCCTGCAGCTGCGCCCGGGGCCACGCCTCCGCCACACACCCCCACCGCCCGTTCGAGGCCGGGGAGCTGTCCGGCCGAGCCAACTCCCCCCCCCCCCGCGAGCGAGAGAGGAAATCGGCCACTGCCATCTGCGCCCCCGGCCTATGGATCACCTTGAACTTAAAGGGCTGCAACGCCAGTTACCACCGGGTGATCCGGGCGTTGGCATCCTTCATGCGGTGGAGCCACTGCAGCGGGGCGTGGTCCGAACAGAGGGTGAATGAGCGTCCCAGGAGGTAATAGCGCAGGGAGCCGACCGCCCACCAGATGGCCAGGCACTCCTTCTCCACGGTGCTGTACCGGCGCTCGCGCTCTGCTAGCTTCCGGCTGATGTATAGGACAGGGCGGTCGGCCCCCCTTACCTGCTGGGACAAAACGGCTCCCAGCCCTCTGTCCGAGGCGTCAGTCTGCAGAACAAAAGGGAGGGAAAAGTTAGGAGTGTGAAGCAGCGGCTCCCCACAGAGAGCCTTTTTCACCTGCACAAACGCCGCCTGGCACGGCCCCGTCCACTGGACCAGATCCGGGGCACCCTTTCGAGTGAGATCGGTCAGGGGGCTGGTTAGCTGCGCAAACCCCGGCACAAAGCGACGATAGTAACCCGCCAACCCCAAGAACCGTCTCACCTCCTTTTTCGTCCTGGGGCGCGGGCAGGATGCGATAGCCGCCGTCTTCTCCACCTGTGGACGCACCTGCCCGCCCCCCAGGTGGTACCCCAGATACTGCACCTCCCTCCGTCCAACCGCGCACTTCTTCGGATTGGCCGTGAGCCCCGCCCCCCTCAGGGACTCCAGGACCGCGGCCACCCGCAGCACATGCTCCGCCCAGGTGTCGCTGTGGATGATCACGTCATCCAGGTAGGCGGCAGCATACGCTGCGTGCGGACGCAGTACCCGGTCCATGAGACGCTGGAAAGTGGCCGGGGCCCCGAACAGGCCAAACGGAAGTGTCACGAACTGGTACAAACCGTACGGAGTGGAGAAGGCCGTTTTCTCCCTGGCCTCGGCAGACAAGGGAATCTGCCAATAGCCCTTGGTTAAGTCCAGTGTCGTGAAAAAGCGGGCCGTGCCTAACCGGTCCAGGAGCTCGTCGACCCGAGGCATGGGGTAGGCATCAAAGCGTGACACTTCGTTCACCCTGCGATAGTCGACACAGAACCGTATAGACCCATCCTTCTTCGCCACCAGAACGATGGGGCTACACCAGGCGCTGTGCGACTCTTCTATTACTCCCATCCTCAGCATTTCCGCCAATTCCCTCTGCACGATTTTTCGCTTGTGCTCCGGGAGCCTGTAGGGCCGTGAACGCACCGTCACGCCAGGCTGCGTCACGAAATGGTGCTCGATGAGGGACGTCCGGCCGGGCAGGGGGGAGAACACGTCCGCAAAACGCTGTTGCAACGCGACAACATCCGCTCTCTGGGCCTGTGTGAGATGGTCATCACAAGGGAGGGAGGCGGGAATGATAGAATTTGGCACCTCAGGCCCCAACTCATCTCTCTCCTTCACCAAGCTCACCAGAGAAGCGGTTTCAACCTCTCGCCACAGTTTGAGGAGATTGAGGTGATAAATCTGCGTGGCTCCTCCCCTGTCCGACCGAGCGACCTCATAGTCCACGTCCCCGACTCGCCGTGTGACCACAAAGGGTCCTTGCCACTTGGCGAGCAACTTCGAGCTGGAAGTAGGGAGTAACACAAGCACTTTATCTCCCGGTGAAAATTGCCTGAGCCTAGCCCCTCTGTCATACAGGCGTTGCTGACGCTGCTGAGCCTGGAGCAAATTCTCCCGTGACAACCTCCCCAAAGTGTGGAGTTTTGCTCTCAGGTCCAACACGTACTGAATCTCATTTTTGGCGGGGCTTGGACCGTCCTCCCAGCTTTCTTTAATCAGGTCGAGCACCCCACGTGGCCTCCTGCCGAACAGCAGTTCAAAGGGAGAAAATCCCGTGGAGGCCTGGGGCACCTCCCGCACTGCGAATAACAGAGGGTCTAGCCAGTGATCCCAATTGCGTTCATCCTCGTTAATGAACTTCCGAATCATGGACTTTAAAGTCTTATTCAGCCGCTCCACCAGCCCGTCAGTCTGAGGGTGGTAGACGCTGGTCCGAATAGATTTAATGCCCAGTAATTCGTACAGTTCCCGCAGTGTACGAGACATAAACGACGTGCCCTGGTCAGTCAGTATCTCTTTCGGGATTCCGACTCGGGAGATGACCTGAAACAGTGCCTGCGCCACACTCTTTGCAGAGATGGTGCGCAGCGGAACTGCTTCCGGGTACCGCGTTGCGTAATCCACCAGGACTAACACAAAGCGGTAGCCGCGTGCACTCCGGTGAAACGGCCCGATGAGGTCCATGCCGATGCGCTCAAACGGGACCTCAATGAGGGGGAGAGGGCGCAGCGGCGCCTTCGGTATGGCCGGCTGGTTAACAAGTTGGCAGTCCGGGCAGGACGCGCACCAGCGGCGCACATCCGCTCGGATGCCCGGCCAATAAAATCGGGCCGTTATTCGCTCCAGAGTTTTCTCATAGCCCATATGCCCTGCCATGGGGTTATAGTGGGCCGCCTGGAAAAGCGTTTCCCGGCGGCCCTGCGGCACCAACAACTGGGTGTGTGTTTCCTCTGTCTGAGTGTCACGACTCACTCGATATAATCGGTCGTTTAATAAGACGAAACGCGGGTAGGTCTGCGCGGCCTCAGGGCGCACCACGTGACCATCAATAGCCATCACTTGGTCAAAGGCTGAGCGTAGGGTGCCGTCACGAGACTGCTCCAGTGGGAAATCACCCATGGGGGACACTTCCGGGGCCGGCGGGACGTCCCGTGAGGGACCCGCCGGCTCCTCCCCCCCGGAGTCAGTGTCGGACGACCCCGCGTCACCGCTGAACGCCGCGCACACGCTACACCCCGCTTCCGGTCGTGATCGCACCCCCGCGTACTGTCCCAGTAGCTGATGAAACCCCGGCCAATTGGTACCCAGAATCAGGGGGTGCGACAGGCGCGGGCTAACCGCCGCCGTTACTCTATGCGTTTTGCCCTTATACTTTAATAACAGCGGCACTATGGGATACCTGTGAACGTCACCATGCACACACCTCACCTCCACCCATTCTGCCTCCAGCAATGCCCCGGGGCGAACCAAGCTTTGGTGTACAAGGGTCTGCGTGCAGCCCGTGTCCACCAACGCCTGGCGTATACCCCCTCGAGTCCTTACCGGAATACTGTATGTCCCTCCTGGACCGGGGGAGGGTGCTGGGGCGCCAGCAACACGAAACACCTGCCCCACTTCCATAAGCAGACAATCCCTCCTCAGGTGCCCCGGCTGCCCGCACTTCCAACACTCCGGCCCCAGCGTCTGTGCTGCTCTCCGTGGCTCGGGGGCGGCTCCACTTGGCTCGGCTGCCCTGGACGGCACCAACGCCGCGAAAGGGTTAGTGGGGCTCAGCGCCGGCAGCCGCTCTGCCTGCCCTGGTGCCGGCACACGGCGCCTCGGGGCCGGCACCGGGGCCTGTTTGTTCGGCCTCCGTCCGGCGTCCCCGGGTTCCCCTGCTCCAGCGGCAAGGTGGTCCTCCGCCAGCGTCACCGCTACCTCCAAGCTTGCGGGCCGGTGGCACCGGACCCATCTCGCCGTCTCCGCTGGCAATCCCTCCGTGAACTGCTCCAGCACCACCTTGTCCACCTGCTTCGTCTCCCCCTCCGATGTTCCCGGTTGCAGCCAGCATACCGCCGCGTCGCGCAGCTGCCGGGCCCAGGCGAATGGTCGGTCCGTTGTAGCCAGCCGACAGGCCCGGAACCGCCGGCGGTGGTCTTCGGCGGTGAGCCCTAGCCTGTCCACCACCGCCCGGCTCACGTCCGCGAAGCTGCTCCTCGACGCCGGAGGCAGACTCAGGGCCGCTGTTTGTGCCTCCCCGGACAGCAGGGGGAGCAGCCGCGGAGCCCACTCCTCCCGCGGCCATTGGCAAGCCTCCGCCGTGGCACGGAAGGTCTCCAAAAAAACCTGTGGGTCGTCCCTGTCCCCCATCCGGGGCACCGCCACCGACAGTGGCGAGGGCTTCGGCGTGGCAGCGGCCCCGACCAGCCGCTCCAGAACTTGCGTCTGCCGGTCCGTCTGCTCCCGCAGCGCGGCCAGGTGGGCACGCTGGTCGGCCGCCTGATCCCGGCTCATCGTCGCCATCTCCGCCAGCATCTGCGCCAAGAATTGCAGAGGCTGGGCGGGTGGCGCGGCCTGTGGGTCGGACATTTCCCCACCGGCACTTTCCTGGGTTTCGGCACCACTTGTGGAATACACCAGGCACAGACACACGCACACACAGGTAGGTACAGCCAACTTCCACATTTATTCAAGTGTTGTTGTTTTGACAGCTGACTCAGTCACACAGTCTGACAGCTCACGAGCCCAGCTGATCTCTCCCCTGGCCGCTCCTCCTCGTCTCACTATAAACACAGCGGAGGGAGACCATCATCAGTCCATAAACAACATCAGCTGTTCTTACCGGCCTCGCAGCGCCGCCCTGATGAGCCTTCCGCTCCACTCCTCCCCTGCAGCTGCGCCCGGGGCCACGCCTCCGCCACAATCAGAATTCATGATTTCATCAAATACAGCAAGTCTTCCAGGTCCCGAAGCAGCAAAGCTGTCCCAGACCATCACACTACACCACCATGTTTGACTGTTGGTTTGATGTTTTCTTTTATGAAATGCTGCTCTAGCATCACTGCAGATGTAATGGGGCTCAAACCTTCCAAAAAGTTCCGATTTTGTCTTGTCAGTCCACAGACCTGATCTTGGGGATCATCAAGCAGTTCTTTGGTAAATGTGAGATGAGCCTTTGCGTTCTTTTGGTCAGCAGGGGTTTTCTCCTTGAACTCTCCCATGGATGCCATTTTCCCCCAATCCGTCTTACTGTTGAATCATGAACTCTGACCTTAACGTAGACAAGCGTGGCCTGCAGTTCTTTATATGTTGTTCTGGATGATGCATGCATGGATTAATTTTGTTAGGCAGGCCACTCCTGGGAAGGTTCACCGCTGTTCTCTGTTTTCTCCATTTGTAGATAATAGCTCTCCCTGTGGTTCACTGAGGCCTTAGAAACTGTTTTAACCCTCTCTAGACTGATAGTTGTCAATTATTACTGACATGATGTGTTGATTTTTGAGATCTTTTAACCTACTAAACTTTGTCAAACAGGTTCTTTTTCAGTGATTTTATTGATTTAACAGCTCTGACAGTAATAAATTACTTTTTCAGGGGGGCAGGTAGTTTGGATAGCTTCTGTTCCTGTAATAAAGGACATCATCCTTTAAAAACTGCATTGTGTGCTTGCTCATCTATCTTTGTCCAGTGTTAAAATTAGTTTTATCATCTGAAACAATTAAATGTGCAAAATATGCAAAACAGAAAACAGACTTTGTGACTTTTTGAAGAAGGCAAACTTTTGTTGGAAGCTTCTTTAAAAATACTGAAAGGGAAAAAAGGTTTAAATCACTGAATCCATGGTTTTTATCTAGAAGCCTGAAAGTAATAGAAGCCAAGTTTCAATTAAAGGTTAATGTAAGTTCGAGTTTTGCGTCTCTCATCTTTTATACACATTGCAGTTTCCGTCTCTTAGAAAGGGTGACTCATGTACAGTTTCATTCTCAGAAATTTGACAGATGTCATCACCAGATTTCCAGTTTTGAGATCTGGATTTATTTCTTTAAATTGTGGAAATGTATAAGATCTTATCTTCTATGCTTTACATCCCGCTCAGTCACAGTGGTGATCATCATGCTTTAGCTCACCGCAGTGTTGCCAATCTAGCAAGACTAACTGACTTGCTGTTGTTGCTCTTCCACCACAAACACAGGTCTCTGTCTGCGCTCACCACAGTGCAGCAGCACCCAGATGATTGTGTGCACGGTATGAGAGAAAAAAATAAAGTCAGTGTTGTGCTTCTACTTTCTTTCTAAGGGATCCTTCTCTATATAGAAGTCTTTGTGCCTGGCTAGCTGTAATTTGCGAGCTCAAACAACTGTCACATCTGCACATACAGAGGAGACTGCTCTGCTGGTCTCACACCGTCCTCACCCCCTCCTCTCCAGCCTCAACCTGTCATGTGCCACTATGGAAAAGCCAACAACCTTTGACATCAAAACAAACAGTGACTCTGTCATAGTTCCACACGCACATCCATAATGCAGGGAAACGTTTGGCTGAGCCACAGTTTTGTTGATGTTCTCCTGTTTTCTTCTCCAACACACCTCGACGTTTAGGAAAGCAGAAACCTCACAGTCACCTCTCACCCAGCTGCTGTAATGGCAACCATATGCAGAGCTCATGTTTACGCTGGCTTTAACTTCTTCAAACACTGACATGTACTTATGTGGTGATGCAGTAGATGTCCTCGTCCTGAACCCGGACTGTGACGTAAGCCTTTCCCTGACTGAATTATATCCATGATCTAACAAACATATCCTCTTCCTCTGGTGAATATTTTGAAGGGTTGCAGTCTCCGGAGAATGTTGGACACACAGAAACAAATGTCTCCATTTGCTTTGATAACATCATTAAATTTGATATAAAATGTAGAGAACACACATTATTCTCCACATCTACCACAGAGTAAGAGAGATAAAAAATGAGGTAACTGCGAATGTTTTCTAAAGTCACTGCCTGTGACTTTCAGCCACAGTGTAGTTTTACTAACCTCTTGCACATGTCAGTGCATGACCACTTCCTCTCAGACGGCCTTCCTGTCCCACTTAAATTTCCGTTGATATTAAAACGTAAATTTTAAACATGACATGTATAAATCTTGTCATTTTGCAATGACAAGATTTAAGTGTATGGACAAAAGCAACTCACTAAGCTTTACCTGCACACCCTTGCCAAAAAAAAAAAAGAATAAACTGTAAGTCTGAGCTTATACATGCCAATACAGGTTAGTATGAATTTCTTCATAACAGCCTTCTGTTTCATTGCTTACAGCTGCCATTTGCCTTTTGGTTTTTGTCATCAGTAATTTGGTGTTGTTTCAAATTCAGCTTGATCCACAATACTGGCAGCAGAACCGAATACCCCGTGAACTGCAATATGCCGACTCCCACAGCCCTGTTCTAATTTTAAAGCCCATCAAGAGGAAAGCTAATCTGAGACTAATTCTCTAAACATACCCATTCTCTCAAATTAAAGGAAAGATGAGGAATAGATTGGAAAAACAAAGTGTTGATGCACAAGTAGTCAAAGAGGGAGGAGTAAGAATTGGGGGTAAAATAAAACAAAAAGAGGAAAAAAAGGACCTGGAGAGTCTCATAGAAGAAGATGCTACAACTTAATATGATTGTAAAATATGCAGAATTATGTAGATCTGCCCTGAATGCTTTCATAGTTTGCTTCTTGACCCTCTTCTCAATAGGGATGCCTAATGGAAAATAGATTAGACGGAGATTAGCAAGTCTTGGCTGTCACCACAACAGTCCTTACTCCTATTCCTGTGCTCTAGTTTTGTCTAAGAAATTGAGACAGGTCTACTGTTACGCATACTGTATAATGTATTAATAGGATAGTATGCCAGTGTTTTCCAGCAATAAACCTACATGCACACTTTTAAAAAGCAAATCTGAAGTGTTACTTTAAATAAGGCTCTGAATACCTAATGGTGGGTGATACGTCAATACACAAATATCTGCCGTATCACTTATATCACCAAATAGATTTCTGCATTTGTTTATGTCTTTGAGTCTTTTCATTAGTTGGAGGCTCACTTTGAAAATGTTAATAACAAGCATTTCTAAGAATGTTATTACACGTTTTCATTGATATTTTATATTATTGAGAAGATTTGAAGTTTTGAATCCAGATTCCACGCGACATGGTCAGAAACAGTCAAAAAATCATTAAGAATATGAAATCCTGTTTCAGCATCACATCAAACTGTATTATGAGTTATCTTCTGTTAAAAAAAAAGTCTTTCCATTTTGAGGAAATCAAATCATCACAAGGAAAAGCATCAGCAGGAGCTCGCAGCTGGAAACAACATGATCTCGTCAAATGTCAAACGTCTCTTAATGTGGGGTGCTTGGCAGGTTTTTACTAATAAACACTCTTTAGCTTCACTTCCCAGACGTGCGAGGAGTTTGGACAAATAGATCAAGAGCTGACCTGCACATGCACAATATCATTTCATACCTCTCGGTCATTAAAGGAAGTTACGATTAACAGGGGAAAATGTTTTTCATCACATGATTCTAAATTGCAAACATGTGGTCTGACAGCACTCAGTCTGAAGTGTTTACTGATGTTTTTCAAGGATATATTGGCAATTTTATGGGCTGAAAATAGGTCAATACTACTGGAGCCACTGGTGACAGTCAAACATTTGCAAACTATCTGCACTATTAAGAAGTATGTAAAAAAACAAAACAATGTTAACACCTTTCAGTCAGATGCGATGATTCCCATCTCCCTCCTCTGACTTTGAATGATTGTCTGTGAAACATGCCCTCGTTTTCATCCATCAGTCCAGCCATTCTCTTCCACTTATCATTATCAGGTTTGTGGAGGCACTGGAGCCTATCCCAGCTGTCATAGGGCAAGAAGAGAGGTATAGAAATTTAGGCCATTTGCTGTTGTTTGCTCAGCTTCTACTTTGTATGCTTTAAAAAAAAATAAATATGTGGTTATTTTTGATCGTTGTAGGAGCACCACCAAGCTGCTTTCTTTCCCTCCAGATCCTCTTTTGAATTGGGCGCAGTCAATTAACTCATTCACTGCCATTGACGTCTATAGCCGTCAATGGCAGTGAATGAGTCAATGGGTTTAACTCATTCACTGCCAATGGCTGGCAGTGAATGGGTTAATTTAATTAATGAATTAATTTTTGCATAAACCCACATCACAACTTTCTCTGAAGTCCCCAGCTCCGAAGAGCCCTCTAAAAGTGTGTTGTGTCACATTTAGCATTTAAAAACTGCAGTGAGTGGAGAAAAAGGGTGCTGCTCCAGAAACCACCTTATGATTGCTTTACTTGCTAGCAGACTGCTGCAGCTGCATGTAGCTTGCAGCTTGTTTGCAGAGACTTGCTAACAAACCAGCTGGTTAGCAAGTGGTTAACCAGTCTTTAAACATGAAACAATGCTTCACAACCAAAAAAAAACCAAAATGGAGAACCTTTACCTACAAAGTAAAAGATAGCACTTTTTGCACTTTCACTTTCACAATTGCAAGGTGATTTTTGTTGCAGCATGCTATACCTCCTTAGTTTCACGTAGTGACAGCCAGCATCCCCCGAAAAACACTTGCATGGCAGCCAGGCAGGCAGACTGGAGTTTACAGTATATTGCCTTGAGGTGATTGTTGTTGTGAATTGGGGCTATAAAAATAAAACTGAATTGAATATAATTGTATAATGAGGGAAGGCAGTTTTACAGATCTATCTATCACTAGAGCAGCAAAGGCTAATTTCCTTTTCAGCTGTAGTGTAAAGGCCAGACACTATAGTGCTCCTCTGAAGGACCAGTGTTCAGGATTTAGTTTGAATGCATTGTAATTGTACTGTGTGTGCGGTGGCCCTGAGAGGCCAAATGGACTGCAACTTAAGAAAACACCAGCAATAAGAAAAATGCTGCAAAAGCACACAAAACAGAATGGAAATAGGAAAAACAACAACGGAAATAGGAAAAAACAAAACACAAAGAGGGAAAACAAGTACAGAAATAGGAAAAAGAAAACAGAGATAGGAAAAAACAGATTTCCGAAAGCACAAGGGAAGTGTTTCTGGGAAGACAATAACCCGACGGACTAGTTGCCGGAACCCAAAACATGATAGGTGTGTTTTATCATGATTCATATAATAGTGATGATGGATTTTTAGGCTAATGGTTAGTCTAACGACTTACCTCTCATCTTTTCTTTCCTCACAAATCCTCCACTTCTTTTAAGTATCACCCAGCGCAATTCTTAGCATATTTGGTTCCTGCAACTGGTCCGTCGGGTTATTGTCTCCCCAGAAACATTTCCCCTGTGCATTTGGAAATCAGTTTTTTCCTATTTCCGTTGTCGTTTTTCCTATTTCCGTTGTGTTTTGTGTGCTTTTGCAGCATTTTTCTTATTTCTGGTGTTTTTTCTTAAGTTGCAGTCCGTTTGGCCTCTCAGGGTTATGTAGAGAATAACACTACATTTTATTTGAAGTGGGAATTTTCAACCGGGACACCCAGATTTCCAGTTGGAGAAGTCTGACCCAGCCCAACTTCATCACATACTGCAATCCAAGATGGCAACAATGCACGTAAACATTAGCACCACTGTACACATTGTAATCTGTGCTGTGACTGTTGTGTATTTATGATCTGCACAATAAGCCCGGCACTAAGCACTGACCAGGCTATTTCCATGAGCATGCATGTTTTTTTGTTTTTTTTTTCATTCCATCCATTCTCTTACGCTTATCTAGTTCAGGGTCAAAGAGGGACTGGAGCTAATCCTAGAAACCATAGGGCTAGGATAAGCTTTTTGTTTGTTTGTTTTTTAAGGAAAGAAACCCCCCAAAACAGAAATCAGAACAAGAATTTCTTTGTGTTGCAAGTGATGGATGAATGAAAGTTGTTCTGGTAAGAACCAAAACAACGTCTGTTTTATTTTAACTCCAGAGTGGTATGACACCCAAATCTGTCATCTCACTTCTGAGCTAACTGGAACGCAGCATGCATGTTTAATTGGTTAGCTTTGGTACGTCATTGGCCACCCACCTAACCTCTACTTGGCAGAGATGTATAATAAAACTCAAACATTGACTCAGATCATTCATTCGTTCTTTTGTTTATTTAGTTTGCAAATAAGGATACAGCATCATTTTGTCTATGAGTTCCTCATGAGCTGTAACTCTCCCAGTGAGTCTTATCAGTTAATTACGAATCTTTCAGCCATTGTGCAAATAATTCAAATGCTACCAGAATTACGCAGAGGAATAGAGGAATCATCTGCACTTTAAAACTGAAAGTTCCTGCAGTTTAAGCAACACTATTTCTTGTTGGACATGTGTAGAAAGAAATCAGGTGTCTGTTCTTGACCTTTTACTGATAGTTGTGTTACAGCTCTGACGATATCTGTGTTTGTTCTCGCTGTCATTGTTTATAATCCAGAGGGATCTCCTTAATGACACAAGCTTCAGTAATCAAGGCCATGTGAAATTGGGAATTCATTTTTTTCTTTTTATTTGCAAGTTGGTGAGTCATGAGAGCACATTATGAAATGTGCAGGTTGACATGCTGATGTCATAGCCAAATCTTAAAAAAACAAGCTGTTGACTGATTTCTATTTATTATTTATTACAATAGAGAATGTAAAGGTCAAAATGAAGGCTAATGGCCATCCTTGTGGCTAATAGAACAATATGTAAGGACAACAATGCTCATTCAATCTACAAAGAACTGAATAGTTGAAAGCTTGTCCCAGTTGTTCATGCTATCATTATATCATCCAGTTACACTTGAGCTGCTGCAGTAATTCAGGCTATTTTGTTTATCCTTAGCATGGCCTGACACTCTCTTTGAACCATGCAGACTAAATCCACACTGATAAGACTTTGTTTGCTAAAATTCACAGTTCTGCATTTTAGCATCCAGTAACTGTTGAAAAGTTTGCTGCCCCACAATTTTCAGTTTGAAAGCAATAAAAACAGACTGTTTGGAAAGATGACAGAGACCCTCTTTTGCTCCTTGATTGGGTCTTATCAGTCACGAGAAGTATTCCCCTGATTTGTTATAGCATGATCCATCATGTTTGACTACCAGTTGTTAAGTCAACATGGATAACAAATTACATTCATTGCTGACCTTTTCTTTTTGTGCAAGCAGGTGTTATATTCTGCCTTTAATCATGTTACAGCTGCATACATGTGCAGAAGCCATGCCAAGTGTGCAGTGAGTCACGTTATCTGCACATCATGTCATGCATAGAGAGAAATGATGTGCAGCATGTGTTCTTCCATATCAGAATCAGAATCAGAATCAGAATACTTTATTGATCCCTGGGGGAAATTATTTTTTGTTACAGTGCTCCATTTTAAACCAACATTAAGACAAGACAGACAATACGCTAACTAAGAATAGTACAATATATACATATATATACATACATACATACATAAGTCACTTATAAATAAATATTTGGAAAAGAAACATGTGTAGTTGTAGCAGCAAACAGTGTGTTAAGTGGATGCGTTGTACAGGGAGATGGCCACAGGCAGGAATGATTTCCTGTGTCGTTCAGTGGTGCTTTTCGGTAATCTCAGTCTCTCACTGAACGAGCTCCTGTGACTGACCAACATGTCATGGAGTGGGTGGGAGGTGTTATCCAACATTGTCTTTATCTTGGACAGCATCCGCCTCTCCGACACCACCTTGAGGGAGTGATGTTTTTATGTGTATTTATCGCAGCATAATGGTGCACTGGACTCAGATTCACTGGGGTTAGGTTAATTGGCAGTTCCCAATTGGCTATAGGTGTGAATGTGAGCGTGACTAATTGTCTGTCTCTCTGTGTTAGCCCTATGACAGGCTGATGACCTGTCCATGGTGTACCCTGCATTTCACCCTATTAATACGGGGTGAAACAAGGCTCCACGGCCCCTCTGTGACCCTGAAATGTATAAAATAGAAGAGGTTCGGACAGATGGACGGATAAACAAAATGTGACCGCTGCCTGATGGATAAAAGGTTCTTGTGTGTTTCATTTTAATAGAAGCCTATCCAGGAAGTCTATGCTCCAGTTTTGTTTAGTTAAATTCTGGGACGTCTTGGATGTTACTGAGCACTAATTAGCAGTTTTCTGTATTTGTATGCCCTCATCCACTTGTGGCTAAAAAAAGTGCTTCAAAACAAGATTTGAAACTAAATTGGTGGCCAAAACTAAACGGTTACAGTAAGAAGAAATCCCTTCATAGGAAATTCAAAAGGCGCTGGCATGATACATACTTCCAGTTAAAATACATGAGCCTTAAAGTAGTCCTATCTGTCAGGAATAACAAAGGACAATGCATCTCCATGCACACGAACAAATGAATCACATTTTGTGACTATTTCACAACTCCCCATGAGACTGGGCCGTGTTATTTCTGCTAGAGGCAGACTCAGAAGGTCATGCTGCTTTCCAAGGGTCAGCCTGTCAACTCTGCTAATGGCCGGGGTGCTTCAGTTACTGTACGGGTGCATATTATTACCCACCTTCTTCTTCCCTATTTCTTTGCCATTCACAGAAAGAGCTTCATCCTAAGAAATACCGCCCTGTTTTTGTTGAATTTATTGCTAAATGCAAGCATAACATTTTCATTCAAGTGCAAGAAAGTTTTCTTTATCTAAGTTTCCTTGAAGTGTACTGCTCATTTCCGTGGCCTCACACACACACACACACACACACACACACACACACACACACACACACACACACACACACTTACTTAGAGCCTTCACATAGCTGATTGTGTGATGAGCTCTTGCTCCACCTCTTGCGGGGTGAAGTCAGTGCACATAACTGTTAATTACAGTCACTGAACTGTTATATTTATACACAAACCCAAGAAAGATAATGGCGAGATTTTCTTCCAGGTTCTTACTTCATTCTTTTCCATAAAAGAATTTCTTAGGATTTAAACTGCAAAGTCCAACATTTACTTTGGTTAAATATTTAAGATTTACAATGACTGGCAAAACTTTATTACGATTGAGACTCTAGTATTACAGCCTTCTGAAATCATACATCACATGACATAATGTTGAAGGTTATAAATCACAAAGAGGATTACTTCATTCTGCCTGTTCCTTGACGGTCAAGGCTGCACATAAACTATATGTCCCAGTACACTGAACCTCCCAGCTTTCTGCATACTGTATTTTACAAGTTGGTTTATTGACATTGTTATTTGTCCTGCCTGAGTGAGAGAAATATATATTTAGGAAGATTAATGTCATGAAAGAAGTTGGAGATGATTTTGCCGGTTTACAACAACAGTTACCTCAAGGTGTTTTACATTGCAAGGTAAGGACCCCATAATGTTAGAGAGCAAGCAGAACGAAGAGCTCCTATTTAACAAGAATATTCCTACTGGCAGGCTCAGGGAGGGGCAGCCATCTGCTGAGACTGGTTTGGGGGAAAGAGGCTGTAGCAGCATAAATAAGAGGTGATCACTCCAGACTGAGAGGTAGTTGCACAGGAGAGGGGCCAGATAGCTGAAGGTTCTGCACCACTCTTATTCTGCTTTTTAGAAACTCTAAGAAAAACAAGTAAGCCTGCAGTCTGAGAGTGAAGTGCTCTAATAAAATAACAGGACACCACAAGGCTTTTATGATCTGACGGGGCCTGATCTGACTTTGTATGTGAAAAGAAGAATTTAAATTCAATTCTGGATTCAACAGGGAGCCAGCAAAGAGAAGCCAATATAGGAAAAATATATGATCTTTCTAGCTGGTGTTAGTTTTATTATTGGTGTGTTAGATCACACGGAGGCTTTTCAGGCAGCTTTTAGAACAGCCTGATAACAATGAAATACAGTAGTCCAGCAAATGCATGAAGACAGAGACAGTTTGTTTCTAACTTTAGCAGGATTGTGCACACAAAGGAAAGCATTCATAGATATTTGCTTAATGTGTGTGTTGAAGGATGCGTATTGGCTAGAAATTCCTCAAAAATTCCTCAAAGTAGTGCTGGAGGCCAAGGTAATGCTTTTATGATTTTGTTATTGCCAAGTACAATACTCTCTGTTCTGTTTGAATTTAGAAACAAATTTGGGATCTATACAATGTATAAAATAAATATGAATACAGTAAACGTTCATTTTTATTTCTTCAGCCTTCAACCTTAACTGCAGATCAACAACAACGTGGTAGTCACCAATTCCTGAAACCTGGGAACTTGATTTACCGTCTTTTTATGATTTGTTGACAGCTACTAGTGCAAACACGGTGCTAAGATAAGAGCATGTTGACAGACTCTGAAGGTGAATAAAGTGCAGCATAAAAGCGTGTGCGGCTTTTCTGCAACATGAGACTGGATTTTACTTACTGCAACATTAACCCATTAGTCAGAACATCGAGCCGCGAATAAGAGTGGAAGACTCAGATGCCTTTCACTTCACTGTTGCAGTCGTTCAAACATTTTCATAAGCTATAAAAAAAAGTGTTATTTTTGTTCCTGATTGTTCTCTGTCACTTCAAATTCACACTTAGAGAGTACAGTCTCACGTTATTTAGAGACTTGCAGTCAGTTAAACAGCGATGAGAGTTTGTGATGTTCTCTTGAAATAGCACCAGTGACATCAACAGTGAATGGCAGGAAGGAAGTTCAACATGAAAGGATGAATGCATTCAGAAAATGGCCTTTACCACCGCAGACAACAATAGTCAAATGAGCCCGCCCCACCTCAGCAATGACGTGATAAAAAGAAATAACAATAGACCATGGCCACTTTGCAGCCAACATTCAACCAAAATAAAAAACCTCCAAGACTGACCGGATCCACATTCACGTGAGAGAGATGCGATTTGAAGTATAAAGGAAAATAATAACTAAATGTATTTTGCTGGATGGTCTGAGATTCACTACTGACAGATCTAACTAGAGCATTTCTTCTTTAACTGAGATAACCTGAACCAATAAAGGATGCTGCCCTTTAAGAGAGGAAATAGACTAACTGGCCACTTCATTAGGTACACATGCTAGTTAGCCAATCACAAGGCAGCCTACTGAAGTTCAAGCTGAACATCATAATGGGGAGGAAAGATGATTTCAGAAATTGTTGATCTACCGTTTTAGCTCAAATGTGAATGACCTGAAAAAGAGACGATATCCAGTGAGCAGCAGTTCACTGGATCATTACAACCAAGGCATGCAGAAGGCCATCACACCATGAAGCAGATGGGCTGTACTAGCAGCAGAAGGCTACACCAACTATCACAAGTAACTGAGGCTACAATTTGACCAGGCTCACCTAAATTGGACAATTGAGGACTGGCAACCTTTCCATGGTGTATCCTGTCTCTCGCCCTGCTTAGACAAGCAAAGGAGACCTTAAATTTTCTTCTGCTTAGATAAGCAGAAAAAATGGATGGATGGAGTTCACTGTCCTCCACAGTTAGCAGATCTCAGTCCAACAGAGCATCTTTGCAAACTGGTAGAATTGGAATTTTACATGTGCAGCCGATAAACTGTGTGATGCTATCATGTCAATATGGATCAAAATCGCTGAGGAATGTTTGGGGTCCAGTGTAGTACTAGTAAGGTCTACTAAATAAAGTGCCTGGCTTTCTCCATACATTTTTTTTGCTTGTATATTTTCCAAAAATAAAGCTACCCCCCCCCCCCCCCCACACACACAATTACTTTATAACCACGATTTTATTTTTCTGCTTCATAAAAAACAACTGCCAAGAAGCTGCATTTCATTTTAATTCATTTCGTTGTCATTTGATTTTAATAGGTTTTTTATACACAAGGAATAGTGAGGAATAATGAATATACGGGACAAAGGATGTTAAAAATGGAGCTGCGAGGCAGAAAGAAAAGAGGAAGAGCACAGAAGGTTCATGGATGTAGCGGAGAAGGACATGCAAGATAGTTGGTGTGATAGAGGAGAGGAAGCTGGAGATAGGGTGAGATCGAGGCTAAAAACCGAGGAAGTATAAAAATACTTACATATGCATATCATACACACACGGTTGGATTACCAGAGAATTATATTTGACATTTAGAAACATATTCACCATGCACTGAAGTTCTCTGGACCACACAATAAGGCTATCATGCCTAGATAGTGTATTTGTGCATGACTGCATATGGTCTGTTTAAAACTCATGTTGTTGCCTCTCTAGAGTGAAATAAAGCATGTCATATCACAAATTTGTATTCCCATTCTGGCTACACTGATTTGTGTGAAGCAAGACAGAACATACATTGTTTACTAAGGCAGGATGCCAGCGAGGGCAGTAACCCTCATTACTGTTGAACTTTTTTGCATTTTTGTGCTTGAGTGGCCACATCCACTATGACAAAATTATTTTAAAGATTTATTACAGAGATTATAATATACTGATATCAGAAACTGCACTTAAAGTCCATGGAAGTACTCTCTGACAGGTGACAGTCTGAAGAGTATTTTGCCTGCTTTGTACTTTGTCTGCTTCTTACATTTGTGTATTGCAACTTTAATTAAAAGTTAATTTCCCATGCCCTGGCAGAGTCCTGTCAGGGCTGGAAGTCTGACCGAGGCGGGAGGAATTCCTGAGGCCCTGCCATCGACTTCCACGCCTCCATAAAAGGTGTACCTGCACAAGTAATAGAATATTTTTATAAGTAGCTTTTGTTCATGGCTGTGAGTAAAAGTAAGGCTTCAATGTCCTGGAACAATAACATGTTTTTTTGTTGTTGTTATTGTTTTTTTAGCAATTAATATGAAAAGTGTAATTTCTGAAGAGAATAAAAATGTCAGACACTTCTAAGACATGCTGTCACTTAAAAAAGAGAAAATATAAGGAAAGGACCACCTGATCACCAGATGATAAATTTACTAAAACTATTGATAAAACGAACAGAGAGATACTTGATGACATCCACGAAGCATGAAAGGTTTTTTAACGACTATAATAATAAATATAATAGAATTATTTTCTTCATTAAATACAAAAAGTTGGTTTTAAATTCTTTAGTGAAAAGCAAATTTACATTTCAGTTCTCCAAAATACCCAGTCTCAAAACATACGAAATGCTAAAAGTTGTGTTTTATTGTGTTAACTGAGTATTGTGAAAAATCAAAATCAAAGTGTTTTAGAAGTCATTAAAATGTGTTCAGAATTTCCAAAATGGATGATGAGTCCTCGCATAAGTCATTACACACTGATGTTCCCTACATGAGCATCCTTAAATTAATTTCATTATTAGTGAAATCTGTCAGTATTGGTCTTGGTATCGGCACTGGTGGTACTGGTGCTGTATTTACTTAATACCGGACCAAAGTTTTCAGTTTTGCACAGCACTAACCACAGCTATATAATGAAGCCTTGGTGTTCTGTTGGCTGTCACCTCCCAGGTGGAATTGGTCAACTGGTGCTTTCGTTTGTGATAGTGGATTGCCACGTTCACCCATAGTTTGCATGGAAACATTGATTTGTCAGCATCTGCCTGCCAACTAAAGTAGTAATGAAACTGTGAACAAATGAGAAACATGACATTTGCCTTCAAAGTAAAAGCTGAAACTAACTGTTAGAACCATCGTGTTTCAAAAGCTGTAACTTTTAATTCAAAGCGAAATCTCGTTTCAATGACGGCATGCTGATAATAGAAGGGAAAAAGACTAATTGTTCAAACTCTTGATGCTGCAACAGACTCTTCAGAACTTCCTGATTGGGGTAAAACTTTTAAATTTGGAGTCCAGGGGATCAAAGTCAAACAGAGGTGTGAACGTATGACCTGTTACACTCAGTGTTACAGAACATGTGACACTTTATTGAAAGTGCTTTGTGCACAAAAACTGGCTGGGTGTTGCTTTCCGACTACTCGAGCTTTCGCTCCTGTACACTCTGTCCCTCTTAATATAGCTCTGTCTACTTCCACTCTTCCAAATCCCAGGGCGCTACTGAAATAGAGGAGACATGATGGAAATAATGAGGGTCAGCTCTGGCCTCCAGCCTCTCCTAGCTCCCTGAAACAACTGCTCCACCCATCCCCTGCAGCTGACCCACCAACCACACCCCACCACAGGACGAAACCTCAAGTGTGGACGTCTCAAATCTCCTGCATTTTAGTCGAAGACCATTCTTTAATTTATGGATCTATATTTATTAGCGTAGAAATCTCGGTAGAAGAAAGGAAAATGTTGTATAACTGATCTGCAGTGCATGAAATGAAGTTCTCTACAAGTCGGGACGTTTCAGTGTTTCTTCCTGACATGTTTTCTGCTGAAGGAGTGAAACTAAAACTGTGCAGCATTTGGCAATCGAGGGAAATAAAAGTTTACTTTGCCTGTTTTTCTGTAGTCCTTGCATAAGAAAGCAGTACTGTACAGAACTCTTACAGCTGATGGATAAACTTCTGGCTGAGTTTTGCCACAGAGGAGCCCCCTGGCAGGGAATGAAGAAGGAGGAAGAGGAGGAGAAAAAAAGCAAGAGGAAATTGAATTAGAGACGGGAGACTAAACAGAGTGCTCTGAAAAAAGACACTTCTTGCACTACAGTTTTTTGTCTCTCAGTGTATTGTAGATTTAAATAGATATCATGTTTTGTATAGCTGGCTTTCAAGTCAAAGATCAGCTGTGGGAAATGTCTGAACACAAAAAAGAAAGAAGAAAGGCCTAAAACCTATAAGCTATAAACTGTCATATGCACCCATAGCAGCGGTGAGTCATGCTGTACATAATGTAGTTAAAAATATGTGTTACAAAGAATATGCAGTATCTGGTTGCTAAAATTAGCCAACACAAAAAGAAATTTTACTGGGTAGTTTTTGTGCTTAGGAATATATCTTTTTTTTGTAGCATGATACAAGACTTAGGCATTACATAGGTGTGTCTTGAGGAACTTCTGTTCTTGAACTGTCATTTTTTAAATACCTCTGCTGTCTTAAAGGAAGTCATTAAAGGACTTTTACATCAGACCGATGCACTTTGCAGCATCAAAGGGAGAGAGTGAGCGCTGGCTGACAGGATCTCTATTTCCCAAAATAGAAAGTGAAGTCAGCTGTAGTGTGTGTGACAGAGAGAAAGTGAAGAAAAGAAACACAGAGCTAATGAGAAATGTGGGGGTTCACAGACTCTGGAAACCTCATACACAGTCACACACTCACACTTGCTAAAATGGAAACACATATTCATGTTTCGGTGTTCCAGTTACAAACATGCAATGCAAAAAACAGGTGTTCATTAATATACTGAAGCTTACAGTGTACGGAAATCACAGCAAATTCACATATTGATGAATACAAACGTTCATACACACTGTCACATAAATACACTAACTGCCCTTTTAGCACAGATGATAAAAACAAACTCGGAAAGAATACTTAGGTCCTATTTGAACCTACTCAACTGAAAATAGCATTTTGTTTTTCAGATAAGATGTCTTAGAAATTTCTCATTGATTCTGTATCATGTTACATAAAAGCCTGCATAAATATCATACAGTTTTTGCTCTGCCCCTTTACCCATTTAAAAGGCAGCCATAAATCATAATCAAGAACAAAATGCCATGCGGACTGAGCACGAGCTTCGTACTATAGAGACTCGAGCAGGTCTGGCTCCCCTCAAATAAATAACACAATTCCACAGACACACTTTACTGTTTATTTTCATTCATTTAAAAAGGCTCAGCCAAGACAAATCCAAGTGTTGAATCAGATCGATTGCAAAAGCAAACCTATCTGTCTGTGCCGATGTGGCTAAATCAACCCTGTTGTTAGTGCTACACATCTCGTGATAATGCTGGAGGGGGGAGGGTGTGTGTGTGTGTATGTGACTGGAAAGGAGCCACAGTTTACTAAAAGCTCTATGTGCCATGGGCAATAGCCCAAACATCCTCTCTCCTGCAGCATCTCCAAACAGCATGATAAGGGCCAGTAATTTAGAAGAGAGATAGGTGTAGTATGAGCAATAGATTGTAAAAACTAATGGAAATTCTGAACTGGCATCCATTAATTTTTTTTTTTTTTTTTGCATGTCAGGGAGGAGGGTCTGGACCCCTCCCCTCCTGTCTGTTATCCAGGCAATAACAAGTGCAAGAATATGAAAAGCAAACAAGTTTAGGGATGTCTTCATTCTTTTCCCGTTTTGAATATCTCATCTCCAACAATGACGACTCTGTTGCTCTTGTTCTTTTTTAATATTTTAGTCCGCAGCTTACTTTAGAAACTCATTTCCATTGCAAATATATTCAACAAAACCAGGATGCTGGAAGAGTAAAATTTGGTTAACAGCATCTGCAGTGTAATAAGAGCATCCAGGGACTATATTGCAGCTTTCATGCAAAGAATGCTTGAATGATTTTTCAAAGTGCTCTTTCACATCAAAATGTGGTTTAAAGCTGCTATCTTCAGGCAGAAATTGAAACCTCTGAAACATATATCCCAATTAAGCTTTTTATAAGCTTTTAAAAGCAACAACTTTGCTTGATTTATGAAAAAAGTACAATTCAAATATTCCATAGCAGAACTACATAAGAGCAGAAATCTAACACCAAGATTGTGGCTCTAACAAGGTCCAAACACAGAACTATCAAACAGTGTGGAATTCAGATAGCCAAAACAGCAAAAGCCCTCACACTTTGTAGCTGACACAACCATTTATGGTAGACAAATGCATCCCCAGCTCAGATCTCCCAGCAGCGTAGTGCATCAATCACACTGGTGGAGGGTGATATAAAGAGCAGAACCCTCAAATGTAGTGCAATAGAGTAGAATAGAAGAGCAAACCCTCAGGAAAGAAAGCAGCATTAATTTCAGAAAAAGAGAAAAAGAAACAAGCAAACTGAGCTGTTAGTGCATGAACAGCACAAGGACGGTCGCAGCGACTTTTGGCTGATATGAAATGACAGGCTTTTTACTGAGGTAAGAGAGGGCAAAGGTAAAGCAATGGGGAGCACTTTGCCCTGCCATGAGGCTTTTAAGAGCTTCGATGAGGGTTGGCGTAACTTCATTAGTGTCACAGGGCGGCAGTGAGAGCAGGTGGACTGCACTGAAGGACTCGAGGGAGGAGAAACAATCCCATCTGCAACTAAACAAGCAATTACAATTACAGTTACAAATAGTCTGTGCCACCTGCCTCGGCTATGACAAATAGAAGGCGGATGAAGATTACTGTGCAATTACGATGTCTATCTAAGCCATCTGTCTAGGTGCTCGTGGTATAAATGTGTTCTTCCTGGTTGCTTTTAGTTTGTGCGTGTACGTGTGTATTTGAGTGAGATTTTGCGGAGGTGGAGATCACACTGCTGTCTGCCGAACAACAGGGAACGAGTGAGGGCAATG
The DNA here is from genome assembly GCF_965226115.1 of Aulonocara stuartgranti. Taxonomy (NCBI): domain Eukaryota; kingdom Metazoa; phylum Chordata; class Actinopteri; order Cichliformes; family Cichlidae; genus Aulonocara; species Aulonocara stuartgranti. Next base: position 20,529,829 of record NC_138950.1, read on the forward strand.
GGGGCACTCATTGATCTGGACACTGAACATACAAACACACACACAGAGTTAACTGTGTGGAATGGAAAGATTGCCTATTTGTTGCTACGGCAACAGTTTGATTAAGTTCTTACACCCAGAAGGGAGTGCTCAAAAACAGAAATTTCCATTAGTATGCATGTGACAGAAAACACACGCTCTCTGTAGAGAACATGGCAATTTAGATAAGTGGGGGTAAAGTATACTTAGTTAAAAGGGTTAAAAAAAACAACCACTAATGATGAGCAATAAAGATTTTTTATAGACTTAATATATCCAACAAACCTGGATAGATCTGAATTAAACTGTTTACAGAAGTAAATGAAACTACCTATGAAAAAAAAAATCCATAAACCAGTTTTAAATCTGTTATCTGAGAGACTGTGGATGTTCTGGGGGCATTTTATACACCTGCGTATAGAGCCTCTTTTTGTACTTACAACTATCTCAGTTTTTTCGCATTTTGAAAGGTTTTATTTCAAAGCTTTTTAGTAATGAGCCACCATAAAAATGTGTTACAACCCTGTTTTGTTGGGACCCAAACAGGGACAATCCACTTAAACAACAACAACCTCTTGTTATTGCTGTCTGACACTCTGTGAAAGAAGCTTAATACTACACTGGATGTAGTGTTCAGATATGGAGAACCTATATGTTATATATGATCTTAACCAAAGGGCTGCAATAATTCTACAATAGAAACTGTCAGTAATTGATGCATACTTTTTTTGGATGACCTGTGAATCTTTTGTCCTCTAGCATCAGCTAGTGGATGGTAGAAGCTATTGTCACAGTGTCAATACTATACATCTACAGGAATATAGCAAAGCATTTGATATTTGCTCTGCTTGCCATTAGGGGGAGGCCTTATTCTTTTCATTTCCAGCTGTGGGTAGCCTTGGGGCAGCTCATTACTTTTACTGTGGCTGAGACAGCGAGAGTCTGAAAGCAAACTGAAACTAGTGCTTTTCCTCCACATTAAGGATATTTAATACACTCGTTTCTTTTTGCCCTCTATATTTATGTGCACATGACACATTGATGTCTTTCTTTCTTAATTTATTTTTACTTATCTACTCTCTCTATAATGATTCAGTTATTTGGCCATGATCCCTTTTTTAAAAAGAAAAATAACTGTTGTTCTTATACAGTTGTACATTCTCAAAAAATCCACCTAGTAGGGTAATCCTGGCACCGAAATATTTTGCAGTGATTCCAACAGTGCCATCATGTGGCTAGTTTAGTAACTCACAGTGTGATGAATGCAGTCCACACCAGTGATTCACACATTTTCCCCTGACCTTTTGATTTTAACCAGCATCAAGGACGCACTAACAGCCTGAGTATCTGGGAAACAGTACCAAGATTTAACTCTGAGTTGATGATTATAACTATGTAAAATATGTGTATGTCTAGGTTCTTCTGTGTACCTTTTTCACTGTGAATAACAAGAGTCAGCCAGAGGGAAGACATCATGAAGCACTAAGTGCATATTTTCAGAAATGTTGTAACGTGAAGGTAACGTCTATTTATGTGTATGTTAGCACACACTAAAAATATCCACAGTGTCTTCCCTGCTGGCAATCAGTCAGAGTATATTAGGAGATTATTTGATCCCTAAGAAAAAAAGCAAAAATACAAACTATTGCCCCTCAATAATGGTGACATGCCCAGAGTTTATTCTGCCTCATGCCTTAGGACAACTGGAATAGCTTCACCGCTATGACCACGAATTGCACAAGTGGTTGCAAAGTGGATGGATAGTGCTCCCTTAATTCTTATGCAGACTACAGTTTGCAGGCTATTGGTCCCTCATTCGCGTTTTTGTCTCATATCATGCATAGTGCAACAAAACAATGCAACTGCAAGATGTGCTTTGGCATTCAAAATATAGATGCTACCTGACACACGGACTGAGTGACATGGTCAGTGTGGTTTTCGCCTATATATTTATATGCCAACACAGTATTGCATAAAAGACTTTTGCCAGACTTTTTTTTAAGTGGTGTTGAGCAATATTTCTCAGGCTTTCTGACAATCTTTCTCTGGACATTAGTTTTCACTCATTTTGAGTCGACTCCTAAATATTCTTATATTCAAAAGAATATTTGTGCATTAAGCCACTTAGCACTGACCTGAATAATTTAACCTTTCAGTTGATTTTCAGTCCATTTACTGTTCACCAAGCTGTCATTAGAAATTTTCTCAGTGGGAGAGAAGCTGTTCTTAAGGAACTCAGTAGGGAGAAAATGCTGAGACACAAGAAAATAACTGAAAATCAGTGGCAACAGGTTTTATGGAGGGGCAAATCTACATTTTTCTAATGTTTTTTGGTTCAGACTGTCACAACAGTGAGTGTCTTTAGCCATGTGTAAAATGTAGTAGGGGCTCTGTCATGGATTGGGACTGCATTTCAGCCAGTGGTGTTGGGCATCTTGTTAAAATTGTTGGACTTATAAACACAGAAATATCCAAATCAAATTTTGATTCACCATACAATACCACGTGTAAAACATCTGATTGACAGTGTGGTGCAGTCAAAGCATAAAACAGAACTCATTATTAGCAGTGCGGTATCACCGTGGTGGACAACAGAACAAACACCAGCCAAAGAATTACTTGGATATTACATGGTTATTACTTTGGTAATTGCATAGTAATAACTTAGAAATTACCACATTATTACCCTTTTGTTTCCCCTCGTTACCCTACTATTACCCCTTTATTACCGAGCTGTAATATTAAGTGCTTCCATTGCTTTTTATTCTCTAGTAATTACCATAAACTATGCTTTAAATTTTTTTGCCATTGTAGATCTATCCTTTCTCTTTCACGTACTGAAAATGCTGACTTTATTCTGTCCACCAGAGTCTGGTGGAGCTTTAATCCACTGCATTTGTAGATTCCATCATCATTGGATCAAATGTAATATGTTTCTGTATGATGATTTTTTTTTTTTTTTAAATGGAAGGATGGTGCTTTGAAGAAAGGTGCTGTTTTTTGAAGGTCTATTTGTTCCCTCAAACTGAAAGTTGAGTTATTATAATCATTCAAATCTAAGGACAACAGAAGGATTGAAATATCCACTGAACCTTTTAGTCAGGATCAGGTAGATGCAAACCCTGACACCCACAACCACACCTACACATGCATATACACCACACACAGTGACACAAACAAACAAATGAGTTCAGGTTTACTGAGGTCTGTTTATGTGTCTGGCAGCCACATGCATCACTGGCTGGTTTTGACTAAACCAATCAGCAAATGGCTCACTTGGCATTTCCTTTTACCGCAGCGAGTGACCAAAAAGACTGTAAAGAATAAAGAAAACGATGAAAGGTGCACGCGCGAGTGGGGGAGACATCAGACCACTTACTACAGTGACGTGGATTTCCTAATTGTACGTCAACCAGAAGAGCTGTGTCACGCTGAACGGACCAATAGGAGGCACAGAAATGGGGCCATTTATGGCATCAACGCTGGCATGAGATGAGAGCTGCCTGCATGAGGGAGCTTTCCATTGAGTAGACAGACGGAAGGAGCATACAGCAATTCTCCAGTCACTGTTAATACAAAAACACAACCCACATGCACTACACCTTTCCACCTACAGCAGGTGGATGTGCTTGCTGTATTAGCTTGAAATAAATCCACACAATTCAATTCTTGCAGAATAAATGATATGAATGTAACGTGTCTCCTTCTGTAAATGTGCTGTTGCTAAATTAAAGGTTTAAAACAACCTTTAATAGAAAAATTCATATGCATTTGTCACAGTTCTGGGTCACCCAGCATTTTCTGTTTCTTATGTTTTGGTGTTTTTCTGTATTATGATTTATATCTGATTCTTTAGCTATCCTGTGTTGATGAGTATTATAAATCGATGTTTCAATTGGGTTCTAGTCATGAGTTTAGTTTGATGTTAATTCTTCTTTAAGTCTCTGTCGTCTCTGGGTTCCATGTGTTATATTCTTTCAGTCTGCCTCTCAGTGTCAAGTCTGAGTCTTTGTGATTTGTTTCGTGTTTTCTGTTTTATTTTGATAGTCCCAGTCTGATGTCAGTGTGTTCTGTTTTACTTCTCCCCTGTCTCGTTAGTCTAATTTCTCCCAGCTGTGTCTCCCTCCTGTTTCCCGTTCCCTCATTACTCCCCAGTGTATATAAGCCCTGTGTTTCCCTTTGCGCTCTGTCGTGTCGTTAACATCTGCTCACCCTCAGATTTCGCTGTGTGTTCCGTTACCTGTTTTGCCTGCCTGATAGTTTATTTCCCCCCAGTATAGTTAATCTTCTGTTCAGTCTGCAACCTGCAATAAAGCTGTTTATTTTGAGTTCAACTTTGCCTCAGTGAGTCCTGCATTTTGGGTCCTTCCTCCCTGCCTGCCTGCACACAGCCATGACAGAACAACCACAACCTGGACCCAACGGATTCATCCCGGGAGTGTGATCTCTCCCGCATCCACAGCCTGGTCAAGCGGATTTCCCACACTAAGGACGCTAAAGTGATGGCAATGGGATTAACGCTATTGAAGCGGTCCTGGAGGGGTATCCTCATCTGCGCCCGCTAAGAGGATTTATGGGCTTGATGGACCAGCTGCACAAAGCCCAGGAGGTGCTACAAGCTCGGGAGCTCGCAGCTTTCGCCCGTAGTCTATCCCAAAGCCCCCGCCGCCGCCGCAGCGGCACACCGGCGACCGCCATTGGAGAGAGGAGTCTCAACACAGCTGCCGTGGAATTCCTCCTCGTGCCATTCTGAGCCTAACTTACCGGCCTTCTTCTTGGCAGCAATGTGGTCAGAGGATGAAGAGCAAGCCTTCATCGCTCCAACATCACCAGTTTCCTCCATCACCTCCATTCCCTCATCGGAGAGGAAACGCCGTCGTTCACGCCGCTGGCACCCCTTAACTCAGCCAGATTCTGGGACTTCTGAGCAGCCGGCTGGGGTGAGTGACAAAAACACCAACTCTGTTCCATCTGAGGGGGGCTGTTTCACCAGGAGACACAAATAACTCTGTTCATGCTCCTTTAGAGCCTAGAACTAAAACAAATAATCTGAAGCTTAACTCATCGACTGAACATTCAAAAACTGTGCATATTGCTGCTAACCTTGCATTTTCAGAAACTATTGAGCTAGTGCAGCCTGCTTTTCCCTCCGCTGGCAGCTCAGCTGAGCCGCCTCTTCCTCCTTTTCCGCTGAGAGCCCAGGCGAGCTCAGCCAGCTTGCAAAAGACTTGTTTTCCTGTTCACTCAGAGCAGAAGAATCTAAGACGGTTTCCTCTGAGCTCTTCCAGCTAGTTAAACCGTGGTTCAGGGACTCAGGAGGACCTCCATCCCTCATTTCACTTAGTAATAGCTCAGTCTCCGGTGTCCCCCGCTACCCGTAGCTCAATCATCTGCTCCACCACCAGTTTCATTCTCACCTCAACCGGCACTTCAGCCTTTAGCAGCCCAGTCTCCTGCTGAGCCGCCCTCTTCACTCACTCATGCTAAACAAAGAGATGCACTCATTAAGACTGTCTTGTTCCCTCAAAAGCTGGTTTCTCTAGAGACTGTAACTCTCCCAAGGCCTTCCCAGAGGCTGAGCTTCAACCCTCAGCTGACTCTGGACCCCTGGAGACCAAGAAGCTAGCACAACCCGTGTTACCTGAGAACTCTGAGCCCTCTCAGCAATCATTCTCCGCTGAGAGCCCGGGAGAGTTAACCCAGTCACCTCCGCCCTCTGTTGGGAGTTTCTGTGAACTATTTCAGTCAGCAGAGGACTGCACCTTGCTGTCAGTGCCTGAGCCAAACCCATGTGCTGCTCAGCTCCAGTCAGCGTCAACCTTGCCAGAGGTCCCCGCACCTGCTGGTTCTGTTTTGTCTGCCAGAGGCCTCCGTGCCTGCTGGCCCTGCTGGAGGGTCCAAGGGGCCTGTTCAGCAGCCTGCTTCCGCTGGAGGGTCCGAGCAGCCTCGGCATCTGCCCCGCCTGGTGCAGCCTCGGCATCTGCCCCGCCTGGTGCAGCCTCGGCATCTGCCCCGCCTGGTGCTGCAGGTCCACGTTTGCCGCCTCAACATCGTCGGCCGTCTGCCAGGCAGCTTGTTCGGCATCATCGCCACCGTGCGCAACCTCCTGACTGCCACCACTGCCTTCCGCGTGGCCGGCCTCTAGACCTTTTTCACCTGTGCCGCCGCCGCTGCTTTTCACAGTTGGCCTCCTGAACTGTTTTGGCCGCATGCATTGTCGGCCTCTGGGTAGGCCCTCTGAACTGTTTGCTGGTTCTGTTTTTCTTGTGCTCTAGTATTTTTGGTTTTGTGTATTTTGGTTTGTTTTTGGACTTTGTTTTTGTTGTTTTTGTTTCCCGTTCCCTGATTACTCCCCAGTGTATATAAGCCCTGTGTTTCCCTTTGCTCTCTGTCGTGTCGTTAACGTCTGCTCACCCTCAGATTTCGCTGTGTGTTCCGTTACCTGTTTTGCCTGCCTGTTAGTTTATTTTCCCCCAGTATAGTTAATCTTCTGTTCAGTCTGCAACCTGCAATAAAGCTGTTTATTTTTAGTTCAACTTTGCCTCAGTGAGTCCTGCATTTTGGGTCCTTCCTCCTTGCCTGCATGCACACAGCCATGACAGTATTAAAATATGGCACTATTTTGGACATTTGAGAAGCATAATGATGATATTTATGTGCACACTCCTGACTAACCTTCACGTGAAATCACACAAAACACACACATCACCATATGGAGGGAAGTGAGGACCATGAAGGAATCCAGTTAGGCCTCTCATGTTTCTCACCTCAACAAAGAGCCCACTCTCACACACAAAGCACACACAAGGGTGGTGATGAAGTGGCCACTCCTCCTTACTCATGAAAAACAGTGAAGACCACAGTACAGTATCTGAATTTTCTTCTTCTCAGTATGTACCTATGTGGTGTAGGCAACTAAAATGATATCAGACATTCAAAACCTACTATAATTTGAGAGCTTGGAAATAAAATTTCAACCTTTGTAACTTTTAATAACCTCTAAAACCTGAGTTTGACAATCCAAAACTGCAACCAGGAACAAGCCGTGTGCGCTGATTAACATCATTCATGGCCGCTATACAGAGTGTGTAAATAGCACTGTTTTCAGTGTGTCAACAGTAACAACACTGTTAATGGTACAATTTATTGATCCCATGCAGGTAGAAATAAGGAGCCATGCTCCCATGTTCATTTAAAAGTGAATTGCGAATGAGCGTTGGTTAATCTAAAACCTTATAAGGACCTTGAAATCCCATCATTTTCTGTGTGCTGATCCTCGAGGCACCGACAGTGACGCTGTAGAGCACAGACACAATACATGCATGCAAAATGCAAACCCACTCACAGACTCAACAGCACTGATTGGTTTCCACAGTCAGGGGCCGGGTTTTAAGAGAAATGTTTTGTGACTGTGCACGACCTTTCAGCATGGCATGAATCACCAATGCTGGATACCCTAAGATGGGACGTGAAGTGTTGCTACGTCTCCACAAACTTAATCAGTGAAATAGCTGAAAGCCACTTGGCAGAGATGTTTTAAGTGGCTGGCTATATGTGGTTATGATTTCTGGTTGTTGATGGATTTCCAGGAAATTTAGCAGCTATTGCAAAGAGTGTGGTCACGAAACGGCCTCATAGTAAGGGGTAATGATTCTGCTATAAGCTCAGAGTAACTCAGGGAACAGCAGCAAGCTCCACAAACTTATAGAAATACCTTTGGGGGCTGTGGGAAATTTATAACCACACAGACTGATGCGAACCAGCCGTTCTTCTCAAGACAGGACACGTGGAGTGCCAGCTTATCCAAACTGTTCTCACATTGTTGACATAATGTGCAGATGTTTGGACTCTTCTTTTCTCATATATTTCTATGAAGAAACAGACCACATCATGTTAGTAATAAAATTTCCCTAATATATAAAGTTTTGGGAACACGCTGTTAAAAATGATGTATAACAGACAGGCCAGCTTCAATCATGTATAATAATACTGGTGTATTTAACATGGGAACTTGTTTTGAAAAAGTTCAGATGAGGACCATAAATTATGCTGTTCCTCTGTAGAGGGTGACTCCCCGGGATTTTACTGTGCATTAATCTGCATTTCCATCGACCCCTTTTCTTGCTTTCTCACCCTCCCCCAGCTCGCTGTTGCTGTGAGTCCATGACTCCTATGGGAAGGTGTTGAGACGATAAGAAACAGACAGTCTGGAAAGCAGGAAGAGGCAGAAAGGGGGCAGGGTGAAGTGATGAGGCCTTTACAGCTGCGTGTAACGGTTCCTTTGCTCGCTATTCATTATTCCCAGATGCATGTAAGACAAATCCCGGTTTTAGTGGAAGCACACATGTGTGCGCAGGCATTCGGACACATGATGCACAGATTAGGATAAACTGTTAAATATATCATGAGTGACTTCAGCATTTTGCGAAAGAGTCAGATCGCCAGGTGGTGCTTTTTTTGTTACATAACACTGACGTGCTGTTCTTTTCATAGACTACTTTACTAAGAAAAATGGCAGAGTGGGACACATTAGAGAGAAACAGGAAGAAGAACACGGGGGAGTGAAATGTTTGACTTTGTAATGTCTTTATTTATGAAAGCTGAAAAGCATACAGTTATGCTTGACCTGAAAGCTGCTCAGCACAGCTCCAGTCCTTTGCCATTTAGTCAGTACCACTGCGATGGTTGCTGTGAGGCAGCAGGGAGTGTTACTCATTTACCGGAGTGTTTTTTGTTTTTTGTTTTTTTTCCTCTAGTCCTGAGGATTTAAAAAAACAAGTGTATGAACACAAACCCAACAAACTAATCTTTTGCTTTCCATGGTGTGCAGATATTCGCCCTTTGTGTGTGAATGTCTCTGTTTATCAGTGTGTGTTACTATGCTCCATATATTTTGTATTATATACAGTCACAAGAAGGAAAATTCACAATTAAGAAATTAGCACTGAAACATGAAAAAGTAAATAAAAACAGCTGCTGTTCTCATTGCTTACATTCCCCTTCTCTTTTACTGTTTGTGCAAGTTGCAATAATTGTCATTTGGCTTTTGGGTGGAATGGAACTTGCCCATAACATCTGTAAGACAAAAATAGGAAGCACTGCCGGGCTTTAACTACACCGAGCCAAAGAATTTCAGTCTAAGTGCACTGGCTGCCGATGGATATGTATGAGGTGATCTGAGATGGTTTGAAGAGGAGAGCGACAGAAATATTAATGCCAGAGCAAATTTGTTTGGCAAGATGTTTGGCTCTTAACTTCTGAACATGTTGTGTATCCTTAATTGGAATCCTTTGAGCCAAACATAATATGTTTGCATTATCTGGTACGGTGCCGTACGGCGAATAGGGAATAATCAAAATCCCAAAAAGAAAACTGTTTTACTCTTCAGAATACTGTGCAGGTGCATCCATTGCATAAAGACGGGGATTCTTGTAATTTTAACAAATGTTGACCTACATCCATGTCATTGCATTAAATAAGCTGCTTCCTGTGTGTTTTGATGTGATTATCATGACTGATCCAAATCATATCTGACTGATAAACTCAAAACTGTTCTTACCTGAGGATTCAAATCAGTTCATAAGATGAGCGGCAAAAGTGTCACTGAATTATTAGTGTTTATGTTGATAAAAAGTAAATAAATGGGGGGGAAAAAACAGTAAATCTATACTTTAATGTCTGTTTGATACAAGCAGCCCCACCTCAAACCAGCCATTGTCCAGGTTACCGGCTGCTTTGCATCTCTGCATCTCCCTGTGTAATTTGAATTTAGCAAGTATTTGCATTTCACAAAATTACAAACAGTTTCACTGTATGCAAAGCAAAAATCTGTCTAATACAGTCCTGCATTATAAATGCTCAGCTCTATATTCTTTCACAGATATCCTCTTGAGTTTGCCCAAACAGTCTACATCTGTTTGTGGACTGTAGGTGAAGGCCAGATGCACTGGTGGGGTGTCTGTAGTGATGTGGATGCTGTGTACTAGTCCTGTTGTGAGAGAAGCGAGTATGAACATGAAGACATCAATTTACTCTCCTACCCTCACCTAGTCTCGCTAGCTCTGGGTAGTAACCAAAAGAATGAGATCGCTGATGCAAGCAGTGGAAATGAGCTTCCTCCAAAGTGTGTCTGGGTCACCTTTGAATTGGGAGGGGGGTGGGGGGTCAGAATAGATCTGCTACTCCTTCACATTGAGAGAAGCCAGCTGAGGTGATTTGGACAACTGATTAGGAAGTCTCCTGGGCACCTCCTAAGGGTGGTGGAACTCCATGGTGGAAGACAGACAGACAGAGTCACAGATATATTGTGTGACTGTAGCTGGAGTCGGTTTTAAAGCAACAGTGACAACTTTAAAGATTATCTAATTCTGCCTTATTGGTATTTTCTGTGACCATATTTTCAATAGTAAAACTGTTAACCCCTCTCCATTCTCTAGGGAGTTTGCATTCTGATCCCTTGAATCCAGTCAATACATAGCAAACAGCTTGATGTAAAGAGAAATAGATTTCTCTTTGAGGCTTACATTTACTGAGAGATTGAGACAAGGTGATGCACAGGTATTTGTCTTTGTGTTCCGCCTTCATTCATAATATGAGTTCTGGGCTTTTCTCACCACATGAGCAGTTGTAATAAAACTTGCAGCAGTAATAATTCGGGAATCTGCCCTCACAGTTTTTGTATTAAAAATAAATGTAAATATGTGTATCTTTCTGTGGTAGGGATAGAGCTTATAATGAACAAAAAAATAGTCCAAGCATTCACAAATTCTGCATTGCAGAGTCTGCAAACCGGGACAAAATAAAGGGAGGTCATGATGTTAAAATGAAACAAGAACTGTGCTAAATTGACTTGTTCCGTCACTTGCAGTAAAATCAGCAGGGACCGGAGGTCTGAGCCCTCTCGGTGGATATGAATGTTGCATGAAAAATGGCCACTGCCAAAACACACACATAAAAGCACAAACAAACAAATCCTCCCTGGAAGCAACATACCACCTCTCTATAAGAGTAGCTGTTATGGAAAGACAGATGACTAGCATCCAGACAGTTTCCTGCTCCTCAACTGACTAAGAGTCGTTTGTATGGATGCTGCATCCCCGTTTTGTTCCTGGTGGGTGTATTTGCCTCTGTGTCCACATCTGTGTGTCTCTGGTTGTATGCGTGTTGTGTGTGTGCGCGCGTGTGCGTGTTTTTTTTTCTCCCTCTTTTTCTTTCTGTGCTGGTGTTACAGTTCATGCATGTGCAGCCATGCATGCAATTGTACAAGTGTCTTGTCCTGTCTGCCTGAATACATCTTCATTTGAGCATTTGTCTTTGCCGGGAAATGTTTAAGAACTGCAACTGCAAGCCATGAATTTTGGTTTAAGGGGGTTATTTGCACCTAACTAAATCTTTTATGAAGACAATAAGGGCTGTCTGCCTGTCTGTCTAGCTATTGATAGTTAAATGTTTTCAGACACATTATCTTTAGTCTTTATATCAGTTTCCCAAACTACTATGCCAGAAGTCATCACATGTATATACTCACATGTGCATGCATCACATGTACTCCCTTTAGCATTTTTTTATTCCATTAGAGTACATTGCCGTCCCTTCTCCTATTTTTCTCCTCACCGGCCTATATTTTGTGTTTGCTTTGTCTAATATAAGACTTTTGGAAAGAGATAAGCTTTCGGTTTATGTGCTGCTCTGAGTGCACTGAAAACCACATCATTAGCGAGTAAAACCTGATAATTATTCTTCCAGCTGCCCACACAGAGCGACATATGCTGCAGCGGAGCAAACAACAACAAACAAAACATTATTTTGAATAGTAAACAGGTATAAATAGACAATTAGCATAATGTTCAAAAGAACAACTCTCACTAGATGGGATACTTAACCCTGAGGACAACAAGAGGCCCCGGGAGTTGTCCGCATAAATACACACAAACGCACAGCCTTTTGATACACCTCTGCACACACCCACACACCTGCCTCTTTTTTCATGTCTTGTGAGCCCAATTGACCAGACAGTTTTTTTTTTTGTTGCACCACAGATGCAAAATACCCATTTGCATATTAATCATTGAGTAGATGCAGCATATTATTTTTGTACTGAATTACTGAATATATGAATTAAACACTAACATCCACGGTATGCAGTTGCTGGCTCATTGCTCTAGGATGGCTGATGGACATCTTGGTGGCATAATGAGCTTTGTGCCCGAAACTGGATTAACCTTTGTTTGGAAAAAAGAAAATCAAAGAGTTGTGTGGTAAATAACACACTGTAACCCAAACCGTAAGCGTTCAAAAGTAATGGGATAATGTTACATGTTTCTCAGGCAGCTGTGTGCCATTCGAACAAAGGTACGGACAAAAAAAAAGAGCTTTACAATAAGGAGGCATTGTCTAAAAGGCTGCAGAAGTGATTGTGAGAACAATGAAGGAAGATAAAGAGGCTCATTACATTTATTGGAGGGGGCATCAAAGGTTTCCAAAGACCAACATTTGCATTTGCAGCTTTTAAAAAATCAATTCTAATCAATAACCAGCAATAATCACTAACCAGCTGCAGGGCTGACCCTCAATACATTTGCACTTAATTCTGCAGTTAAAAGCTGGGAAAACTTTGTCATGTTGTTACATGAAAAAATATGGCATCATAGCTGTAATACAGTCACAGACTATTCTATATATAGGGTTTATTTATTTACTAAGTTTAAGTGGGATTTCTCAAGCGCAGCAGAATGAGTAGCCCTACATCTTGTCTCTCTCTCTCTCTCTCTGTGTGTGTGTGTGTGTGTGTGTGTGTGTGTGTGTGTGTGTTATCCCAGCAGATCACAAAGGTTTGCAGAAAGCTGGACAAACACAGCAGGAGAAGGTCAGGCAGAAGTGGTAAACACACAGCAATGGAGGAACTGTACACAAATAAATTAAACTGAGACCAGTGGTGGAATACAGGTAGAAATCCTGGACACAATGCTATGTACACAACAGCCACTTTTTGAAATAAACCAGAATTGTCCTGTAAGTAACACACATGCATAGATGCACACACCCAGACTTACAGCCCTGATAAGCATTTTTTTTTTATCCATGGATTCCTGAACGGTTAGCAGGCACAGCTTATCACACTGCTGACGCAATGCCATCCCGCTGCCCAATAAAGACATTCTTTCAAGTTTGACTAACAGGGACTGACTGGTTTGGTTGTGTTTCCTGATCTCGCCAGATGAGCTCAGGGAGCACTTGGAGAGATGAGACTGAGCAAACCTTACTATGGCTCTTCTGCTATTGTGAGAGAATTATAGCGAATTTCTTTTTTTTTTGCTCTTTGTGAAGCACAAAAACATTTAAACTCATATTTCATAAATTTCTCTTCTCTGTTACCACACACACAGAAACTTATAACGACACGGGTATTTGAGCTGCATGTTTCAGGTCATTAGTGGTGAGAACTGGCCACTGTTGCAAGAAGCAAACAGGATATGGCAAATGTTATGCTGCACTAACTCATAAACAAATCTTAATCCATCATATGGTAACAGTAAACAGAGTGGACTGAACAAGGAGCATGTGTATGCGTGGCGCAAGCTTGGATTTTGCATGTGTGCATAGCAGGAAGTTCATATTTTCCTATGTTGAAAAGCAGTTCCAAGAAGTTCCACTGAATGTAGTTAAAAACAGAATAAATTTCATAGTTTTCTAGTGATGATCCCGCCAAGCAATTTGACACTATTTGCCATTTAGGATACGACCACATAATTGTAGATGTCTCAGCTAAATTTAGACACCGCAAGTGTGGAAAGTGAAATGTTTGGTAGATGCTAAAACGACACAAACAAAGGTCAATGTTAACATTTGATGCATTTTTTGGAGCTTTTGTTATTTTAAATTTATTTACATTTACAGTCCATACAGTGACCTAACAGCTGAAAAAAATATCTACTAGATTTTTCATTTTTCATTTAAAAATTCCATTAAAAAAAGGTCTGTATTTGAACTGTGTGCTTATGCAGGTTTTTATGAGCTCTTAATTTCTCAAAAAAGAAGAATGAGCATTAAAATAATTTTGCCCAGAGCAGTGCTTAATATACTGTAGATGTTAACTCTATGTGCATTCTTCCTGCACATCCCCGGCTTTAATGCCTCTGTTCCAGATGCAAAAACAAACACAGAAAATCATTATACCTCACTGTGTTTTTTTCCAATGTAATAAAGGTCTTGTATAAGAGTTGCATGCTTCTGAACCATTTTGTCGATCCAACCCAGCTTTTTCTAAGACATCCTCGGGCCACTGCTGATTTGGTGGGCTTTGTTTAGAGCGAGTAAGTCGTGGGTCTTTGGAAGGCGTGCTGTAATTGAAACGGTGCAGTTTGCCCATCCAAGCTTTACGGTGTCGAAAGAGCACCATCAAAGAATATTTTTTTGAGGGGTAGCAAAACATGGAGAGGCAGAGGAAAGACGTGAGAGAGAGCAGTCATCTCACTGCTTTACAGCCTCCAGAAACATAGTCTGTCCTCTCTCCTCACATTTGCACATGTACACAACCCCAGAGGCATGGAGTCACTGACACACACACACACACACACACCTACACACACACACACACACACACACACAGGTTCTCCACAAGCAGCTGCATTTGGTTTTCATCTACCCCGTGATGTCTTTCTAGCCCGGTGTGTCAGAACATATTCAACAGGTTTGTTTTGTTATGCAAAGAGGTTATGACAGCAGGAACGCACTGTATAATGTCTAAAATGCAGAAGTTTATACAGGAACACAAACAGTAAGACAAGGTTTATGTACAAACCACAGGTCGTGACACTCTTAGTTCTGGTTTATGTTTCAAATCCCCTAAAAAAAATAGCACCTAAAGGTCTTTGTTAATCTATAACCAAGTTAAACAGCTAGCGTCATTGTGACTCATCATATCATTTGCAGTGGCTTTAAATTTCCCTTTGTTTTTCAGTACAATATGTGCTCACAATTCCTACTGATATATAGTTTTTACCACTGCCACAGAAAATTGCAATGAACTGGTATATATTTCTGAATTTAATGTTTAGGATATAAAGTAAGTAAAGTAAGTAAGTAAGTAAAATGTATCTATAATCACATTTAAACAGCTTTAACTGAACAAAGTGCCATACAAAGTACACTTATATCAACATTGTACTTTTTTCATGTAATTACCGGTACATAAAAAGTACAATAGTAGACAAATAGAATAAGGAATTTAACACTAAGGAGACATAATGAAAACAACAACAACCAAAAGACAGCTTAAGGACAGACAAAGGTACAGATATAAAAATAATGAGAGATTAGTGTGGTAATGTAAATGTAAATGAGATGTTAATTAATAGTTTTCGGATCATAGCTGAACTAATTAATGCAAGTTTAATTTCAGAAGAAAACACAATGCCTTTCAGAATCTGCTCAAAACACAAACAATGACACTTAACAGTAACTTGAAAACACTTTGTTCATTCACATTGTTTGATACGGAGAAGAATAGGAGCTGAATCAATGAATGATATCTCTGACACACTCTTAATAAATGCAAATGTTTGCAAAAACCCAAACATACATTGGTTGTGATGGGGTTTCTCCTCTGGCTAGCTACTCACGGTCCCCATAATCCACAAAGAGTCATTTGACATACAGGGAGTGCAGAATTATTAGGCAAATGAGTATTTTGTCCACATCATCCTCTTCATGCATGTTGTCTTACTCCAAGCTGTATAGGCTCGAAAGCCTACTACCAATTAAGCATATTAGGTGATGTGCATCTCTGCAATGAGAAGGGGTGTGGTCTAATGACATCAACACCCTATATCAGGTGTGCATAATTATTAGGCAACGTCCTTTCCTTGGGTCAAATGGGTCAAAAGAAGGACTTGACAGGCTCAGAAAAGTCAAAAATAGTGAGATATCTTGCAGAGGGATGCAGCAGTCTCAAAATTGCAAAGCTTCTGAAACTGCAGGATCTAGGACTGAGCAGCTCCCTCTGCAGCTGGATCCTTAGCTTCCTGTCTGACAGACGCCAAGTGGTCAGACTGGGCAGCATCACCTCATCCCCCGTCACACTGAACACTGGTGCTCCACAGGGGTGTGTACTGAGCCCTCTCCTGTACTCACTCTACACCTACGACTGCACAGCCACTAACAACTCCAACATCATTGTGAAGTTTGCGGACGACACTACAGTGGTGTGTCTTATCACCAACGGTGATGAGACGGCTTACAGGGAGGAGGTCAGCGCCCTGACCCACTGGTGTCAAGACAACCATCTCACCCTCAACGTCGCAAAGACAAAGGAGTTGATAGTGGACTTCCGGAGGTGCAGAGAAGTACACACCCCCATCACCATCAACGGCGCTGCTGTGGAGAGAGTGAGCAGCTTCCGGTTCCTTGGTGTACATCTGGCTGAGGATCTTACGTGGTCAGTACACACAAACAAAACAGTGAAGAAGGCGCAGCAGCGCCTCTTCTTTCTCAGGAGACTGAAAAGATTCGGCATGAGCCCTCGCATCCTCAGGACCTTCTATCACTGTGCCATTGAGAGCATCCTCACTGGATGCATCACCACCTGGTATGGCAACAGCACCGCCTACAACCGCAAAGCTCTCCAGCGAGTAGTGCGGTGCTCTGAACGGATAATTGGAGGTGAGCTTCCCTCCCTCCAAGACATCTATAGGAAGCGGTGCCTGAGGAAAGCGGGGAGGATCATCAAGGACTCCAGTCACCCCAGCCATAAACTGTTCAGACTGCTTCCATCAGGAAGGAGGTTCTGCAGCATCCGGTCCCGTACCAGCAGACTGAGAGACAGCTTTTTCCATCAGGCCATCAGACTGCTGAACACGTCATAGACACCTCAGCTTCACTACTGGAACTTCAACATTATGCACTACACACTGTACAGTAATGCCACTGTTTTGCACATGTCTCAACTCTGTATATTTTTATATATTTTATTTATTGACTCTATTTAATTTGTAAAATATGTGTACACACACACACACACACGTAGAAAAACATTTAGTATACACATCCAGAAATTTTTTATTTTTTTTTTTGCATATACTATTATATATTGTACATATATTTATTAGTTTCAGATTTAGCCATTCGTATATTTTGCCTGTTTATGTTATTGTATTTTGCACAACTCTGTTGCTTGTGAAGCTCGCACACAAGAATTTCACTCGCATGTGCTGTACCAATGTACCTGCACATGTGATGTGACAATAAAAGTGATTTGATCATCGAACAATCAAGCGTTTCATTCAAAATAGTCAACAGGGTCGCAAGAAGCGTGTGGAAAAACCAAGGCACAAAATAACTGCCCATGAACTGAGAAAAGTCAAGCGTGCAGCTGCCAAGATGCCACTTGCCACCAGTTTGGCCATATTTCAGAGCTGCAACATCACTGGAGTGCCCAAAAGCACAAGGTGTGCAATACTCAGAGACATGGCCAAGGTAAGAAAGGCTGAAAGACGACCATCACTGAACAAGACACACAAGCTGAAACGTCAAGACTGGGCCAAGAAATATCTCAAGACTGATTTTTCTAAGGTTTATGGACTGATGAAATGAGAGTGAGTCTTGATGGGCCAGATGGATGGGCCCGTGGCTGGATTGGTAAAGGGCAGAGAGCTCCAGTCCGACTCAGACGCCAGCAAGGTGGAGGTGGAGTACTGGTTTGGGCTGGTATCATCAAAGATGAGCTTGTGGGGCCTTTTCGGGTTGAGGATGGAGTCAAGCTCAACTCCCAGTCCTACTGCCAGTTTCTGGAAGACACCTTCTTCAAGCAGTGGTACAGGAAGAAGTCTGCATCCTTCACGAAAAACATGATTTTCATGCAGGACAATGCTCCATCACACGCGTCCAAGTACTCCACAGCGTGGCTGGCAAGAAAGGGTATAAAAGAAGAAAAACTAATGACATGGCCACCTTGTTCACCTGATCTGAACCCCATTGAGAACCTGTGGTCCATCATCAAATGTGAGATTTACAAGGAGGGAAAACAGTACACTTCTCTGAACAGTGTCTGGGAGGCTGTGGTTGCTGCTGCACGCAATGTTGATGGTGAACAGATCAAAACACTGACAGAATCCATGGATGGCAGGCTTTTGAGTGTCCTTGCAAAGAAAGGTGGCTATATTGGTCGCTGATTTGTTTTTGTTTTGTTTTTGAATGTCAGAAATGTATATTTGTGAATGTGGAGATGTTATATTGGTGTCACTGGTAAAAATAAATAATTGAAATGGGTATATATTTGTTTTTTGTTAAGTTGCCTAATAATTATGCACAGTAATAGTCACCTGCACACACAGATATCCCCCTAAAATAGCTAAAACTAAAAATAAACTAAAAACTACTTCCAAAAACATTCAGCTTTGATATTAATGAGTTTTTTGGGTTCATTGAGAACATGGTTGTTGTTCAATAATAAAATTATTCCTCAAAAATACAACTTGCCTAATAATTCTGCACTCCCTGTATTTCCATGTGAACAGGGTGAAAAAACAGTTTTGATACTTAAATTGTGTCAAAATGACTTTTTGAGGCATTTTTAGTGTAAGATGTACTTGGTAAATGTGTGCGGATTTATTTTTTGTATGTTAGTTGAGTTGTGTTACCAAAATCAAGTCTCTTGGACTCTTGGCATTTTGTTTCCACCCAAACAGGTCAGACCGCTGGGTGGAATATTTCGGTTACATGAATGACAGTATAAATATATATCAGGATGCATGAGTTTGATTAATGCTACAGATAACTCAATAAAACCAAACCATATGCTCACATCCAGTTGTCCTCCAACACTTACCAGTAATAGATGACATCGTTACTACACTTCCTCAGTATAGCTGGAGAAGGGTGTCTGGACAATGTTTCCAAGAGGAAAGGACGAGGAATGTTATTATCATGGCTACCTTTGCCAAATGTGATTTATTGTGTGTCCCCTGCAGGGGCCAGCATACTGTACCCTGTACAGGAACACATCTCAGTTTTTATTCGTTTTCTTTGACATGGTTGCGAGTTGGAGACTAGTGCGTGTTAAACAAAATGAGTGTACGTGGTGATTTCCTTTGACCAGTTCAGTTTAGCTGTAATGCTGACGGCCGCTGTGGAACACAATCAACCAGAATAAACAGCCGGAGTCAAACTTAACAATCTAATCTCTTGTTCTGACATACTAACCAGCTTAAATACTGATGAACAATTTGTGCTGGCAAAATTTTCCCAGCACACTGCGATAGGATGACTAAAACCCAAGATTTATACCCTGATTGCACTTGACTGATTGCACCGACCCATGTTGTGTAACACCAGTGTCAGTGGAAATAACGTACCAAAGTTACAGCACAAACTACCAATGTGGGGAAGGATAGGCCTCATATTTTCCTGATGCATTTACACACAAAACAAACTGCACCCAGTTTATTAATTGTCTGCTTATGACTTCTTTGTCTTTCGGTAACATCTGTACTGCTTTACATCTTAAAGAACCCCAGTTTGCCAGTGTTGTTGTTGTAGTATTTTTACAGAAAGATATGTGAGAATTACAATAGCATTATGCAGATGCAGTCTCCTTCTAAATCCTCTCACAAAATGTAGGCCAAACAGGTGAAGGCCGCTAACTTGCCCTGTCCCGGTCTGCCACACAGGAGGCACAGGATGATGTGATTTAGGATTTTAATCCGGAAAAAAAAGAAAGAAAAAAAAACATGGGTCGCAAGATTACTAACAGAGGAAAGCATTTTCTCTTTTTTTGGACTGTGCTTTTCATTTCACTGCGTGTTTTTAGAGGTACACAGTGCGCACAGCAATGAAAGCGAAGGTAAATAAATAATTAAGTCATGAAAGATTGAAAGCTTGATGAATGATATTGTTTAAAGCTGCATGGTACCAGTGTGCATAGCACGACATCCACGTTTTGGTGTTCTGTCATATTTACAGTGCACAGGACTTCTAAAATGTATAACAGGATTGTTATAGTCAATTCTCGTAATGACCCGCTCCATCTTCCCGAACAAGCCAGGAAATCTTCGTATAAACATGGCATCCATCCACTGCGAACTGAGTCACATCCAGGGCGAGACCGCAGCCTGCAGAATGAACAGCAGAAACACACGGAGGAGGGGAAGAGCCAAAACGTGATGGAGGAATCACCGGAGCGGCAAAAAAAAAAAAAAGGAAAAAGGGGGGATAATTTCTAGTGGGAGGGGAGAGAGAGAGAGACGAGGAGAGGTTGAGGGAAAGGAGAGAGAAAAAACATGTAGAGGAGTTGGGGTAGTGGCCTAGATGTGTGAAACGCCAGGGGTTGCCTTTTTTTCTTTCTTTTTTTGGTTCACTGCTTGACTAACACAGTCAACCCAATAGTGGAACAAATATAACAGGGACGTCCTGAAGCACCAAACTAAATGAAAAGTTGTGTAGACCTCTCAGTTTTGCGCTTTTTAAATAATATGCAAACTTTAGAGTTGGGGTGGTCCTGAGTTTTGGTGCACAGAAATACAATAAAATAAAGAGTTCTTGGTGGTATGTGCAAACTAAAACACCCACACAGGGACTAAATCTATCTCTTTTATGCCGCTTGACTGATAACGATGGCCTTGGAGGCAGACGGAGGTTCATCAAGGAGCGCTCCTGAAAAATATCCCCGGGCGGCGTTGGAGCGCAACGGCTACGTGAAGACATGTGTCACCCCGCTGTTCCAGGACGCAGGGTGCCAGTCGTCGTGGCTCAGACTCGCCGTGACATGGACTTGCCGAGGAGTGTCGTCTGCGGTCTGCGTTGCCTCCATCTCCGTTACTCTCGCTCTGCTGCTCAGATTGGTCGACTGGGATGCAGGCAGCAGGACCAACGGAAATAGCAGCGGCTCCGACC
The DNA here is from genome assembly GCF_965226115.1 of Aulonocara stuartgranti. Lineage (NCBI taxonomy): Eukaryota > Metazoa > Chordata > Actinopteri > Cichliformes > Cichlidae > Aulonocara > Aulonocara stuartgranti. The sequence goes on from NC_138950.1 coordinate 20,550,733, forward strand.
CTCGTCTTCATTTCGCGGCGGGCTGCGCTGTCGAGCTGCTTTTGAGCGTGTGTTACTGCGTCTCCCCCGCTTTTACACTCGTATGTGCCTTCTTCTGGGTAGGGCTGTATCTGATTCGCTGCGGAGTACTCATCCGCACCGCGCTGTTTCTGTTAGCGGTGTGCCACTTGGGCGAAGCCGCGGCGCATTCCCTCCTGTGCGGCGCCGAGGAGCAGCTGCTGTCCTTCTCCGCAACCCTGGTAGTCCTCGGCTGCCTAGGCAGCGGGGCTCTGCTGGTCGTCCGGCTGGGTCAGGGAGTGTCCATCCTCGTCTTCATTAGCGTCATCAGGACCGTCTCACTTGTCTCCCTGAGTCGAGTCCGGGCCAGTTGGAGACCCTACCTGGCCTACCTGCTGGGGCTGCTGGGGGTTTTGCTTGCGAGGTATGCTGACCGGCTCTTGCCGGCCTCAGGGACCAGCGGGACGGGGTGCTGTGGCTCTGTGACCGGGGCGAAGGAGGAGGACATCCCTGTCTTCAAAAGGAGACGGAGGTCCAGCTCCATAGCGGCCTCGGAAATGATGGCTCACAGTCAGAGCAACAGCAAGTCCCACCGCAGGACTTCGCTGCCTTGCATTCCGCGGGACCAGGTAAGATGTAACTTTGGACCGGACCTTACTGGCTGTTTTGTTACTGATTTGCTTAGGAACTTTCAACCACTGGCATGTAATGCTTTCGAGTCCCCCTCTTTCTCTGATGGCATGTGTGAGAGCTTTACATGCATTTTTTTTAAACATTGGGCCAAAACGGAATAGGCCGAAGACACTATAATAACACTTGTTTTGATGACCTGTTTGCTCCATGCAGGGCCACATCTGTGTTTTCCCAAGATGCTTGTTAATGTAGTATTTTGGTGCTTTGGTCTTTTGAATTTCACGATCCTGTACATCCCTTTAAACACCGATGTTTACCTTGAGCCTACTCTGACGTTGTTCATTTGGTCATCATAGTTGTGCTGTGCTCTGTTTGGGGCTGCTGATAAGGAAATGGATGGTGTATTTATCACGCCAAGTTACCGCGTGCCTGTGTGTGTGTGTCTGTATTCGCGTGCATAGGTGTGAAGTCACATGTAAATATTTTTGCAAGCCTCTGCTTCTCCAGCTTGCAGGCCCGTGGTGCCGTGTCAGACTTTTTACACATATTATCTTTATGGCAGCATAAGGGATTGTGAATAATGGCTCACAGCTTGTGATTATATATATATATATATATATATATATATATATATATATATATATATATATATATATATATATACTAAAACCGGGAAATTTAAATAAAACATACATACAAAATAATGTGACTTAATGTGATTAAAACTTAATGTGACTTAAAAAATACTTGTTAAGTAATGTTAAGTTTTTAATATATCACAGATGGTGCCTTCTTCTTAGAACAGTGCTCCAACCTCCAAACATCCATCCCTTCACACTCATGGATGCTACCTTGTTTGAATGTTCTTCGCCCGTCTTTGCCCCCCTCCTTCTTTTTGGTTCTTATGTCCTACACCGGCAAGCTGAGATAAAATGAATGTTATATGAAGCCACTCATTTTCAACTGAAAGTGTCACCACATGGTGCATAGTAATAGGGAGGCATGCTGGTGTTTTCACAGTGGGGATTCGGTGATCATCCCGAGTGGGTGAGCTTGTGTCACAGTCACCCGTGTATGGCTTAGCTACAGAAGCAGCATAATCCTGATTACGCTGCTCTTTTTCTTCAACTTTACCCTGATCTCATTTGTAGATTTTGAGAATAGAGAGAGAAAGGAAACATGGCAGAGAAAGAAAAGCTTAACAGTAGCAGTTAAATGGCTTGGTTTATGGTGTAATCACAGTGGATGATGGTGCTTTCTGTACGTCCACACAAAAACGTTGGTACTTTGTACACACTTTGTAGCTTTCTATTATTTATATTTGTCCTGTGGAAGAGGGAGCGTACCTCATATTGCTTTCTGGAGAAAAATATACAGGTGCTGTTTTCTGTGATTTTACTGAGACTGTTTGATGTTTTTAAGGAGAATCAAAACATTCATTAATGCCCTGTTAAAAAGAACGTTTCCTTCCTGACTTTTGCATTATAAAACATTATTATAATTAGCTATATATCCATGTTAGACTGAATTGCCATAGATACATTTTGTCTCACAGAAGCCTAAAATTTGTGTTTACCTGAGATGAACTCAGTGTGGGTGATGGTGAGCCACCAAGTGCCCCAAAATAGCAAAGGGAATACACCTTTCACAGTTTACTAATCTGGACTCACCCACATTGTCCCAACACACAAGTTTCATTCTCTCACGTCAAGCTGTTCCCACATCAGCTGTCTGACTCGTGATGCTGGGATGTTCACTGCTAATTGGTATCTAGGGAACAGTGAGTTAGTGGACTATCTGTACTATTAGAAGAGCTCCATTACCCATTCTGGTCACCATGTTTGGAACAGGAATAGTGACAAATTGAATTCTGAGAGTTAAAAAAAAAAACAATGAAAATTTTTTTAACTGACCAGATGCTGAGGACAGCGCGTCCTCTTTTAACCTTTTCCCACTGGGTGTAATCTGTAGGACCGACGCACGGACACAGATGTACGCCACAAAAAGAGAAAGAAATTCAAAGCAATTGGATTGCTCTTAAACCTCTTAAACTTCCACCAGGTCACCGGAGGGCCACCTGGGGTTAGCACTGGTTTTTGTTTTAGCCAGACACATTACATAGGTAAATTTCCAGAAGCAAAATGAGGTTATATTAAAAATCAAGCACATTTTTGAGGTTGCGGCCTTTATCTCAGAGCCTCTCTTTGACACAGATGCTCACAGTTTATCCATACTGTAGAAAATGAAGCTCTCCAGAGTGCAGTTGTACCTGAGAGAAGCGGGCGTTTTCATCAAGCGTTGGTTGTGCAGTATTTATGAAGCAGGCTGGTGCAGCCTGCCAAGCCAGAGGCAAGACAGGCACTCTGCTGAACAGGAAGCTGGGAAATAGCATTGGCTCAGCTCCATGGCTTTATTTCAGTATTTTTTTTTTCTCTAAAGTGAATGGGATTAATTCTCCTGCTGATGCACCACTACGTTAAAGCCTGTTGGTTTCTGCTGTCCATACAAAGGAGTTTATAATATTTGATGATTTTAACATCCATTATGATCCTTCTGGATCAGCTCCACACAGAGGCCTTGTGTTTTGACAGGAGTTGTTTGTCTTTTAGCCAGGGTCTCAGTGGGATGGGGGATTTTGGGGAATAGTATTTTGTTTGTTGGGTTGCATGCAGCTGACAAACACTTGCTGTGTGCAACATGACAACAACCATAAGTATGTCGATAAGCAGCGTAATATTTACATTTATTTTATTTATTTTTTTATGGCGGTGTTTGCTTTTTCAGTTGCATAGCAGCAATATGGGTTTACTGAAATATTTGCACATTGTTTCACCCGAGGCTAATTTCACTACTTTATATCACGATTAAGGTTGCTCTCTTGTTCAAATCATTTTCATAATCTCTTCACCATATAAAGTATCTGTGTCAAACAGGAGGGGAAAGGCGGGAGAGAGACAGATTCTAAAGCAGAAACATGTGCTCTGAAATCTATTTGAGGGAAGGCCCACATTCTCTCACTGACGCACATACATTTCCAGGGAGACACAGCCAGCTCCAGTCGCCAGAGCGCTCTTACTCTGAATGGCATCCAGTCTTAACATACAGTATTTTTTCTTTTATAGGATAATGATGGAGAGTTTTTAAAATCATTTAAAATGCATAGATAATACAGCAAGTTTTTATCTTCTCAATAATTGCCAGTAAAAGCACAGATGACTGTACAATATCAGAAACTGTGTTAAAGCTTTGCAGTGCAAATATAATAGGATTATGGTTCAGTGAACCTTGTTATTAGGACAAATAAACCGTATACAAACTGAGACGCTATAAAAAACACGAGTTGTGGGCTTGTTGGTTTGAGTATACCTCATGTTTTGTTATTTATTGTTGTTGCAGATGTCACCTGTAAACAGCAACTGTATTTATAGAAATAGCCACTTCCATAATAATTAGACAATTCCCTGATGTCAGTGTAGCTGTTTAATATGGTTAGCTGAGCTTCCCTGCCATTTTCACGTGTGTTCATTTTCCTATATGTATATTTACTGCAAACTGGAAACAGAGAAGCTTCACCTTCAGTGTAGAATTTGTGCCTTACCACCAAAACCAACATGTTTCAAAAGTTGCAACTTTTACTTTGAAGGGGAACGGATGCTGTTTCCGGGTTGCATCTCACTGGTGCTCTATGATAAGTTAGTGAGTGTTTACAGACGAATTGGAGTCTTCCATGAAAACTGAAGGTGGCCGTGCTAATCTGCTGGTCTCCAAAGAAATCACAAGGAGGTTTTTAATGCAGCGCCCTCTGTGGGACCAGCAAGCTAAGCCGTCGGGGAATGCATGTATTTCTCTAAGGACTGGCAGTTATCAGGGCAACATTGATCGGTCTTTAGGCCTGCATGACCTGAGAGTTGCAATTCTCCAATCAGCCTGGGCCATTAGATAATAAGGCTGTGCAAGGTTGTGTATGTCATTGATTTATCTCACAGTACACCTGAAAAAATGTTGGACTTACTGTGCTGTGTATAGTAGATGAAAAGATTATGAAAACATATAGCACTGTGGAAAAGTCTTGGGCCACTCTCCATTTCTTTATTCTTTGTTAGGAAAATGGGAAAAAGGTGCGGCAGTTTATTGAACATTGTGCAAAAATACATGGAAATACAGTGTATGAGGTAAAAAGAGTTTAAAATTCTAAAATTTGGTATGACCACCTTTATTCTTCAGGACAGCCTGAAATCTCTTAGGCACGGTTTCTTGTAATTTCTTTAAGTGATCTTCAGGAATAATTCTCCAGGTGTCTTGAAGGACATTTAAAGCTCTTCTTTGGATGGTGACTGCCTTTTTGTTCTGTCTTCTGTCAGTCATCCTACACTGCTTCAGTAATGTTGAGGTCTCTGGGGATGCCAGTGCAGGACTGATAATATTCCACTGTGTCTTTTCTATCCAGGTATGGTTTTACTGCACTGACAGTATGTTTGGAATTATTATCATGCTGAAAAATTAAGCTATTGCCATTCCAATACTTCCCAGATGGTACTGGAAAATCTGACCATATGTTTCTATCTCCATAATTTGGAGGGATTCTCAGTTCCAATTTCAAATTTATTGAAATTGAGGTTAAGTGGCTTCATGAAATCCTCTCAACATAATCAGGTACTGACCATGTTGGACTGAAAATGAGTGAAAAGGAAGTCAATCTCCTGGAGAACTATTGCTCGAGACCACTTTAAATTTTACAGAAATGTCTGACTCAGTGCATGCAAACTATAAAATAATGAGGGCTGGCTCAAGACTTTCACACATTACTATATCTATACATAAAAAAAAAAAAAAATTTTTGCTATACCTGAGCAGCTCTACAGTGTTTTCTACTAGATTATAGTAACATTTAAACAGCAGTAATTTAAGTACCTCAAAGAAAAAAACCCCAAAAGGTTATATTTGTGCATAAAGTGAAAAAGTGTGAGCAGGAAACTTAACAGTCTTGATTAGATATTACTGTTTATATATCACTACATTTCAGTTATAAACATATATACTCCTTTACTATTAAAAAGACACACTGAAAAACAGGGAAGGTAGTCATAGTGATAAAACAGTGAAAACAGACTTCCTGAAGAAAAGTGATTGAAAGAGTTGAATCAGGACAGGGTGTATCTATCCATGGGTAGCACCGAGACATGGGTGAATATGTGTGCGTGCGTGCGTGCGTGTGTGTGCGTGACAAAGAGCTTTAAAAAGCTGGGGGTGGGGGGTAGCTGGAGTTAATGTGGGGTATAAGAGGAGTGTTGAAAGATTTGCAATTTACAGCGAGGCAAAACGTGGGAGTGAGAGGAGATTCTCTGCCAAGCTCCGCTTAAGTGTTGATTGTAAAAGGACAACTATCTGATCCTCGTGTTCAACCTCTTTGCTTCTGTTCTAAACACACCTTTGCTCTGAACGCTCACATGGACTCACACACAGCTGAGGCAAGTTCGTACTGACTGCTTATAGTTTGCCTGGCAGTTATTGCGTATGTGTTTTTAATGTGTTTGTGCATATGTAAGGTGAAGATGGCCCAGTGCCACATGCCTCCAGAGAGAGGGAGAGAGAACACAGGGCAGGGGGAAAAGAGCAAGAGCAAAAGAAAGTGTGTGCAATAGAGTGGCCTCCGCAGCTTGCTCTTTAAAAGCAACAGCAAATAATTTTAACCTTTTCTGGTCATTTCTGTATACTGTACACGCGCTTACACACACACGCACATACAGTGGGTTCCCTGCTGGCTGTCCAGATGAGGTTTGGTGGCGCTGGACAAGGATTGCCTTGTTACTCGATTCAATGGTGTGTTTTAGCTCCAAAATATGTTTGGTGAGAGGTGAGGAGGGGTGAGGGGAGGGTGGTTGGCCTGGGCAGGGGGCAACATTGACAAGCAGACTCTAGACCTGTCCATACATCTGTCTGCAGGTATGTCTGCTTCTCTCTTCCCCTACAGTAAACACTCTTACACACTTTACTTTCATGACATTTGTCAGTTTAAGCCTTCACGAAAAACCCAACACGCCACCTCACACATCACACATTTAAGTGTTCTTTGTTGTTCAGCTTTCCCTTTACTCTGTGGACGCAGAGCATGGGCAGTTTGGATCAGCGAGGACATAAGCAGAGGTACATTTTTAAAACTGTATTTATGCAGGAATTGCTGGCATGTGTGCATCTCTTTCATTGCTGTGCCCTGGGTTTACAGACTTAGTTAACACCTACTGACGTACCTGGGAGCTACACAGCAGCACAAGCAGTGTTGGAGTACTGGTGACCCAACTAGCTTAAAGAATGCCCTTCTCCTTAATGTTTTCAGAATTATCAGGAAATACGAGGGATTTACCTTTTCAACAACCGGCATCAGATCATCCTGGCATCTCCAAAACCTGTTAAAAATATACTGTGGGTTCAGGGTGATTCTTGAGCTTGCAAAGTGATGTAAAAAATATTTCTAAAGTTTTGATGAAAAAAAAACAACAACTATTTTTCAGTGGCAACATTTCCTGCAAAAAAATGCATTTACATATTAAAACTGGACCATTAACATCTTAACGGCTAAAGTCAGTCTAATTATTGTTGCATGTATTTAAATTGTTAGCTTTTTTATTTTAGCTAAAAAAATTATGGGAAAATATGTTTCATCATTTAAAGTATTTAAATGTTTAAATAGACTATTATTTAAATAGTATTCACAATATCTATATGTTGTTGAGTGCATGTTCAAATACAGGTGTGTGTGTCTGCGTAAGACTGTATGCGTGTCCTTCGTCGTGGTTTATGCTTGGTCAACAGTCTGCCAACACTGTGTTTATCTTGGACGCCTCCAGCCTGTCTGTGGATTACCCAATCAGATAATCAAGGATATAATTGCATCACATGCATCTGGGAGTGTTTTTCCCTTCCATTATCCCTCATAATGCACACATACACGTCTCGCTCACGCACACATACACGCTGCAGACACACGCGGCAGGTTTCATCTAGGCATAAGAATGCAAAGCTGTCTTTACCTGCTGTATTCTGTTTTGACAGAAGAGCATCACTGACTGCTAAAGTGCTTTGAAGAGAGATACTCTGGCATACCTGCTCTTTCAGAAATGGGTCTGAAGTTATTATAATGATGGGGAAGTGGACATGAAACAATGCATGAGAGACTACCATGATATTTTGCTTCTGATGTTTAAAATAACTCACGGGTTTATTTTAGTTTGTAATGAGTCCTTTTTCCCCCTTCTTTTTTAACCCTAACCCTAACCCCACAAATTATCATCACTCACAGATCAGTGCTGTCGCTCTCTATACACAGTTCGTGCGATTGCAAAGTGAAAGCAAAAAAACAAGCGCAAATTCAAACGCGATTGCAATATGTCACATATTGACAGTGGCTCACCGATGCCAATGACATAATTACCCAGCTACATTTCTGAAAGAATGCAAAAGCATTGACATATATTTTTCCGTCCTACGATAGCCCGACGGGCAGGGCAGAGATAGATTTTGGTAGCCCGACTGAAAAAAATCGCTAGCCCCGGGACGTCGGGCTAGCGATATTGCGAGCCCTTTATCTGATCGAGGAATCACTCATCTTTGGAAAAGAGAGTTTATTACAGAGAAATGTCTCTTTCCAAAATAAAAGCTATACTATCCGCTTCTTCTGGGCTATATTCTCAGCAGCATATTAAACATATAAGGAGAATCATGTGCTAACAGCTGTCTAAATGACTCGGCTAAAGTTAGTAGCATGCTTGTTGTTTTTGTCTTTGCACTAGGATGATGTCGGCGTAAATGTGCAGTCATATTCGTTGTGTTCCCACTAGTGCTTTCAGGTTAATCTCGTTGAAATGACCTTAACGCCACAACACGGCAAATCTCCGTTAACGAGCTACGCCGATCGCCCCGTGCATGGGGCTAGACGGTGTTCCAACATTCGAAAGAAGGGACTGCTCTCACAGCTAGAGATTGACGAGGTACAACACAAATGCTACGGCAAGGAGGAGTCAGGACGCCAGGTCAGGGGGGCGATATCATCACCCCCACCCGAGATTGGGTACATAGCCCCAAGTGCGATAGGAGAAGGATCGTTGAGTGCGAGAGGAACTGACCTGAAAAATAGGATCATGGCCAAGCTTGAAACCTGGATCCCCCATAGCCGGTTACTAAGATTACGTGAAGTACCCTCAGAAGGTCTGCTAGATGATGTTAATGCAGCACTACGGGCAATACCTACAACCACGATTACCAACACTAACAAGCTGATCTACAATACGGCAGTAGTAGCTTGGCTACAAGTTGAACAGCGACAAGGGGCAGTACCCTCCATGGAGAAGGAGGCTAGAGGGCAAGATCAAAGGTTAGCCAACTAACGGAGTTGCAGAAAGGTGCGACAAATAAGGTGCCTAAGAAATACAGCAAGCTGTCCATACCTGAGGCCTTGGAAACTGCCAAGCAAAGACTCACAGCCTTGGCCAGCCGCTTGAGGAGGTACACCAGAGAAATAGAAGGCAGGAGAATAAACCAGCTGTTCTCCACAGAACCAGCAAAGGTGTACTCTCAGTGGCAAGGGAACAATAAGAGAACAGCACCACCAAGGCTGGAGACGGAGCAATACTGGAAGAGCATATGGGAGAAGGATGCAACCCATAACGGCAATGCTCAGTGGCTAGAGGATCTGAGGGCATACCACAGCGACCTCCCTGAACAGGGTCCAGTAACCATCACAGTGGCAGATATCCAAGAAAGGGTCTCCAGTATGAAGAGTTGGACAGCACCAGGGCCCGACATGGTTCACGCCTACTGGCTGAAGAAGCTGACTGCACTCCACGAGCGTCTGGCAGCACAAATGAACCAGCTGCTAGTTAACGAGAGACACCCGGAATGGCTAACTGAAGGCCGGACGGTCCTGATCCCCAAGGACCCCAAGAAGGGACCGGTCCCCTCCAACTACCGACGAATAACCTGCCTCAGTACTACATGGAAGCTCCTGTCAGGCATCATATCGGCTAAGATGAACAGGCACATGGGTCAATACATGAGCAGGACACAGAAAGGAATTGGCAAGAATACCAGAGGCGCAAAACACCAGCTACTGGTAGACAGAACAATCAGCCGAGACTGCAAGACCAGACTGACCAACCTGTGCACTGCCTGGATTGATTACAAGAAGGCCTATGACTCAATGCCCCACAGCTGGATACTGGAATGCCTAGAATTGTACAAGATCAATGGGACCCTAAGAGCCTTCATCAGGAACTCAATGGGGATGTGGCGTACAACACTAGAGGCCAACTCCAAGCCCATAGCACAAGTCACCATCAAGTGCGGGATCTACCAAGGAGATGCTCTGTCCCCACTGCTGTTCTGCATAGGCCTGAACCCCCTCAGTGAGATCATTAACAAGACTGGCTACAGATACCGACTACGGAACGGAGCAGTTGTCAGCCACCTCCTGTACATGGATGACATCAAGCTGTATGCCAAGAGTGAACGAGACATCGATTCACTGATCCACACTACCAGGCTATACAGCAATGACATTGGAATGTCGTTCGGACTGGAGAAGTGTAGTCGGATGGTATCAAAGAGAGGGAAGGTAGTCAGAACTGAGGGGATTGAACTACCAGAATCAAATCAAATCAAATCAAATCACTTTTATTGTCACATCACATGTGCAGGCACACTGGCACAGCACATGCGAGTGAAATTCTTGTGTGCGAGCCCCACAAGCAACAGAGATGTGCAAACACAACAACACAAACGAGCAAAATACAAGAATGGCCAACCTGAAACTAATAAATATATGTACAATATATAATAGTGTATGCATTTCTGGATGTGTATACTAAATATTTTCCTACGTGTGTGTGTGTGTGTGTGTATGTGTGTGTGTATACATTTTTACAAATTAAATAGTAAAAAAATAAAATAATAAAAAAAATAAAATAATAATAATAATAATAATAATAATAATAAAATAATAATAAAATATATAAAATATACAGAGAATATGTGCAAAACAAGTGGCATTTATATACAGTGTGGAGTGCATAATGTTGAAGTTCCAGTAGTGAAGCTGAGGTGTCTATGACGTGTTCAGCAGTCTGATGGCCTGATGGAAAAAGCTGTCTCTCAGTCTGCTGGTTCGGGACCGGATGCTGCAGAACCTCCTTCCTGATGGAAGCAGTCTGAACAGTTTATGGCTGGGGTGACTGGAGTCCTTGATGATCCTCCCCGCTTTCCTCAGGCAGCGCTTCCTGTAGATGTCTTGGAGGGAGGAAAGCTCACCTCCAATTATCCGTTCAGAGCACCGCACTACTCGCTGGAGAGCTTTGCAGTTGTAGTCGGTGCTGTTGCCATACCAGGTGGTGATGCATCATTGCAGAAGGCAACATTGCAGACATAGAGGACAGTTACAAGTACCTGGGGATCCCGCAGGCAAATGGGAACCATGAAGAGGCCGCTAGAAAGGCTGCAACCACCAAGTACCTGCAGAGGGTCAGGCAAGTCCTGAGGAGTCAGCTGAATGGTAAGAACAAGATCCGGGCCATCAACACGTACGCCCTGCCCGTGATCAGGTACCCTGCTGGGGTAATAGGCTGGCCAAAGGAGGAGATAGAAGCCACTGACATAAAGACAAGAAAGCTCCTTACCATGCATGGAGGGTTTCACCCCAAGTCCAGCACCCTGAGGCTGTGCGCTAAGCGGAAGGAAGGGGGCCGGGGACTGGTGAGTGTCAGCACCACAGTCCAGGATGAGACAAGGAACATCCAAGAATACATTGGGAAGATGGCCCCAACTGACCGAGTGCTCAGTGAATACCTCAGGCAGCAGAAACCCAAGAAAGAGGAGGGAAACGAGGAACCATCATGGAAGGACAGGCCCCTGCACGGTATGTACCACCGGCAGATAGAGGAGGTGGCTGATATCCAGAAATCCTACCAGTGGCTGGACAAAGCTGGACTGAAAGACAGCACAGAGGCACTAATCATGGCAGCACAAGAACAAGCTCTTAGTACAAGATCCATAGAGGCTGGGGTCTATCACACCAGGCAAGACCCCAGGTGCAGGCTGTGTAAAGATGCCCCAGAGACAATCCAGCACATAACAGCAGGGTGCAAGATGCTAGCAGGCAAGGCATACATGGAACGCCATAACCAAGTGGCCGGCATAGTGTACAGGAACATCTGTGCCGAGTATAACCTGGAAGTCCCGAGGTCAAAATGGGAGATGCCCCCAAGGGTGGTGGAGAATGACCGAGCTAAGATCCTGTGGGACTTCTAGATACAGACGGACAAAATGGTGGTGGCTAACCAACCGGACATAGTGGTGGTAGACAAACAGAAGAAGACGGCCATAGTGATCGATGTAGCGGTTCCGAATGACAGCAATATCAGGAAGAAGGAACATGAGAAGCTGGAGAAATACCAAGGGCTCAGAGAAGAGCTCGAGAGGATGTGGAGGGTGAAGGTAACGGTGGTCCCCGTGGTAATCGGAGCACTAGGTGCGGTGACTCCCAAGCTAGGCGAGTGGCTCCAGCAGATCCCGGGAACAACATCGGAGATCTCTGTCCAGAAGAGCGCAGTCCTGGGAACAGCTAAGATACTGCGCAGGACCCTCAAGCTCCCAGGCCTCTGGTAGAGGACCCGAGCTTGAAGGATAAACCGCCCGCAGGGGCGTGCTGGGTGTTTTATTTATATATATATATATATATATATATATATATATATATATATATATATATATATATATATATGTGTGTGTGTGTGTGTGTGTGTGTGTGTGTGTGTGTGTGTGTGTGTGTGTATATGTGTGTATATATAGATATATTTATATATATATAGATATATATATATGCAGTCTAAACTAAGGCATATCTTTACTTTACTTTTCTTGGAAGGCTTTCTGACGTTAGGAGGCAAGTTTTTGTGCTGCTGAAAACAGACATTATGATGATATAGACACTAACTAATTAACAATGATTCAGTGTCCAAACTTTAGAAACAATTATGAAAAAAATCTTTTCTTTTTATATTTTTAAATATAAATGCAATTTAATTAATACTATATGTTATATTGTTTCAGTCTGGAAAAATGCTATGAAAGCCTTGAAATACATGTGGTCTAGTACACCCCATGCCCCCCTTTAGACTCACCCCTGCTTGCTGCAGGTAAACTTCCATATAAAATAGGACGGCTGCCTTCAACCTTCAGCAAGCTCTATAATTTAACTAGTCTGGTATCAAACAAAGTTATCAGATCATCTGCTTATTTTAATACATCTGGAGACTTACTGCAGATTTTACGCTGTGTAAAACAAACAGCGGTGGATTGTTCGCTTTTCTTCATGTCGGAGTTTGTTGATTAGGTGCTTTGGTGAAGGATTCCCGCTCGCTTTCTACCAGTGAAGGTTTTAATGGTGATTACAGGAACATCGCTGCTGTTTTGGACGTTAGAAACACGTTTTCTTTCCCTCAACCTGAGGCTCCGCCTCTTTGCTTCTTCGTGGTGTGCAACCAGACTGTGCCATCATCGATGAATCGTTGCAGTCCTACACAATAGACAGCTGAACTACATCACATTACTTACATTTTAGTAATTTCTGTGAGAAAAATAGTCATTTATAGTTAGGTAGAAATGACTATTTTGATTAAAAAAAAGTTTACGCACATGGAAATTTAAGCTAAACCAATTATGCTATGACTTGTTTTGACCAAATATATATGACAAGCCTCTTAATGTTTAACCAAAATACACTTTTTGATGATTTCCCCAATTCATGATCATTAAAAAACAAAAAGCAAAACTATAAATAAATAAATAAAATATCCAAGGCAGGAATGTTTGTTTCTGCTTCTCTGCGTCATACATTCATTGTACCTTTGCTATTGAAATTGGGATAAATGCCACGATATCGATGCTGAAAGTTGGGAAACAAAAAAAAAAAAAGATTCTGCAACTCCATTTCTCAGATTTGACTGAATTTTTTTTTCTCTTTTTACTATATCATGCTGTCGTCACTCATGCCTCTGATATCAGCACACGATCACAATCATATCATCTTACTAGTTATCCTCAGCACTCAGCCCGAACTCCTAAGTTAGATGAGAATTTAAGGAAACGGTTGCATTGATGGTCCATGATTCCCTAGTTAACAGTCTGGTAGTCTGGTTACATCTGTGTTATAGACCAACGTTTCTTTCAATGACTGTGTTAATATTATTATCAACAGTAGTAGTAGTGTATTTATTTATTTTTTGATCTTATTTTACAAAGAACAGCTACACCCTTAAGCTAACACATGTCATTGGCTCACTAATTATGTTACACATGAAACAGTTTAAAAGGCTAATAAAAAGCTGTTGTTGTTGTTTTTTTTTTTTTAAAAAACCCAAAAAATTGGAAAAAGAAATTGAGATTCTTTCTCTCTCACCTATTATTCCCACAGAGGCGGCAAGAAGACCCACCTAAACCCAGGGGTTAAAGTGGGATTTGGCAGGTGGAGGAGCTTAAAAATTGGGTGTAGGGCTGCAACATGTGGAAAAGAATCACTTAGAAATAAGTCACATAATAATGTGCATTGTAAGCTCCATTAGAGTTTAATTTCTATACAGGTTGTGATGAGCTGGCCCGTGATGCTGCTGCTCTAAGATGCTCTGCTCTTTGTGGATTTAGCAAACTGAATTCAACATGATATGAGATTTCATGTTAACCTGATTTTCAACCTCTAGACACTATACAGCTGTTATGAAAGGTCGAAATTGGTGAGAGAATCTAATCAGCATACTTACCTTAAATTTAAATTGATGGCTGCTACCCTTGATGTAACCTCACACCACAGCCTGCTCTGTACCAGTCAAGCATAGTGCATTACTGTAAACTTCACCACAGTGTCAAACATAACTCTTTCCCTCCCCGGGAAATAGACGAACTGTATATTTAGCTGCAAAGACACAATAATATGCCAAGTAGCAGAGAAAGCATTTGTATCTGGTGATTTTTGTGGAGCTGTTTGAACAGTTGCATTTGAAATTTACCTGAAGACATTAGTCCATTTATGCTCAGTCCTCCTCAGTAGTGTTAGATTGATGCAAAAGTAACGAGAACACAGTTTTGACATGCGCGCCATGAACGCACCACAGGGACACGCAGTATAATGTATTAACCTGCCTATTAGATAACTCCTAGCCCAGTTTAACCCCTGCTTAAACCTATACACCAATTCTGTTACTGTCACACATTTAACTTCAGCGAGAGTAGATAGCACTACATTATTCAATTGCATTGTTACACTCTCCCACCTTTCAATGCTGCAGTTGCAATTAGCTTTCTTTACATCTCATTGCTACATGACAGTCATTAGCTCTCTCTCCTACTATACAAGTTTAGAGGCATACTCAGCATGATCATTCATTTATTTAATTTTATGTCCAGAAGCTATTCCCAGCATTGGAAAGCTGCTCTCATGTTTACTCTTGTTTTGCTCCTGTTGTTATTATTTCTTTCCCTTGCACCCCATTACAGTTTCTTTCCGGAAGTTGATGCCGGTGGTGATAAGGGTGGCTTTGACTGGGCTGCAATATTAACATAAAGCCACATTTTCCCTTGGGGTATTGTGCCTCTGGCCATGGGCAGTAGTAGCGAAACAAACAAACAAATATTTTCTTGTTTCTTTCTTTTTTTTTTAAATCTTGTCTTTGTTCACCCCTTTTCTGCCCCATCTTCTCTCTTTCTTTCACTTTCAATTGCTTTTTTAAAAATCTGTCCCTCTGTTTTCTCTCCCACTCACCCGATTTCCTCTGTGTCCAACTTTCACAGGACAAATGCCAAAGGCAGTATTATTGTGTCCTCAGCTGCCATCACTCACTGTGTTATGTAAGACATTGCTTATGTGTGTCTGTATGTGTATGTGTGAGCGCACGTGTGAGGTTTTGCTTGTGTCTTACCTCAGATTCTGGCCTTCTGACAGTTCACAATCATCCCCGTGTATCAAAACAGAGGCCAGACACGTTGTAAATCTAGAGCTGTGTGGTCTGGTTCGACTCTGACCTCTTGCTCTTTGTTGTTGTTTTCTGTTTTAAATCTGTACAGAATTGGCAGCAGAAGATGATCTGCCAACACAGGGCGTCACAGATTTGGTATATGGTATGTTAACCATATACCCAATCTGGATATATATAAACAAACTGAAGTTAAATTAATATATATTGAGGTTGCCTCCACATACATGCTTGGTTCTGGAATCGAAATTTTAGAGATGCCTTGGAATATCCTTTTCCATACAGTAGTTGCTTATAGCAATAGGCCACTCTGGGAATTCTCAAAAATCCCTCACTGAATTCTGCTGAGTTGGCGTTTTCCCCTGAGAACATAAAGGGGAAATGAGAGGAAGGCTCTAAGTATCGGTGTACCTATGAACAGCAGTTAAGTGTATTTGGAGTTCTTGGAGAATTTAGGTCAGATCCTGGAAAGGAAATTGTCTAAGGACTAGTAGAGATTTTACCATTGGGGTACTTCAGCACTCATGTGGGCAACGTTGAAGACATATATTGATAGGTGATTAGGAGGAATTCCATACTTGGCGGTTTTTGGCCACGATGAACATGATATTCAAGCATTGCCATGTCTTCTGTGGAGTAGTTAAAGTTTGAATTCTCAAGGAAAGCTTTACACATATTTCTACCAGAGGAGTTAGGAGCTCATCGGTGGTTAAGTGACAGGTTTTGGATGAGCTGTGTCTTTAGATGCTAAAGGGTTCTGGCTATTTTTGGCCCTTGTTCAGTAGCATGCCTCTTCAGTATCACAAGAGGTTGGGAACAGTGACTATACACTGTCAGAATAGGGTATAGGGAGTAGTCACGATTTTTAAAGGGGAGGTGGTGACACTGAATCCAGAGCACACTCTCTATGTTGATGTGTCATACATCAAACTACATGCTAAAATCACTGTTTAGAAATGCAGTTTCATGCAACGTAACAGAGCCAGCCAATCTTATACAATATCTACAATTTTGTGTGTGCCTTCAGATGCAGGCAGTCGGCAATCTGATGATCTTATATTTTATGTCACGGGTCGGCAACCCTGGGCACGCGTGCCACAGCTGGCACGCAGAGGGTTAACTGATGGCACGACCATAGCTGGACTGGCCATCGGGCATACCCGGCATTTGTCCGGTGGACCGATGTGATTTTTTGTTTTTATGGGTCGATGATTTTTGTTTGTTTGTTTGTTTGTTTGTTGTTTCGTCTTTTGTAACGATATAAACAATGAGAGGTGGTGGATTGGCCAGATGCTGGCCGATGTGTAAAAATAACTCAGTTGTTTGGTGGTGGCTATGGCGGAGCTTCCACAGAGGCCAGAAGGTGGATGAGGGAAGGCAGGAGGAGGAGAGACCCGAGGCGGCTGCCGGTCCGAGTGTCAGGTGAACTGAACTTCAGGTAAGAAGTTATGACCTGCAGTCTATCTGGGTCAGATATAAACCAAGTTTAGGTGCAGTTTATTTTTTGTTGTGCTGATTTTTTACAGTCAGTTACAATAACTCGTACTGCGTGAGCTAGCATGACGGAGTTTCTATACTGCTGGGTGGATGCTATGATGTTACTGATAGTGAACTTTATTGTATTCATAAGGTTATTTAGTAGAGTTGCCAACCGTCCTGTATAAAACGGAATCATCTCGTATTCAGAGAAAATATTACGCGTTCCGTATTGAGCTGAAAAGGAACAGTTTGTCTCGGACTTCAGCTACAATGAAAAAGACACAAAGCTGGAGTTATTCTGCGTCTTTACGCTGCACAGCTGCCTCTTCTTCTCTCATTCTCTCCCCCTGCCTCTCCTGTTGTTACTTCAATCATGAAACTGATCAATAATCAGCTGATCGTCTCTCTTGTTTGTTTATCTTCCACTTTGCGCCAGAAAGAGGAAACCAGCAGAAAAACAACAGCAGCACGTTTAAGCTTGATCAGCTGTTGTTAGAATTTATTTAATATTGATTTCTAGTATCAGCTGATGTTTGCTGGAGCCACAGCTGTAAAAGCTGCTGGTTATGATATCGGTTTGGATATGTGGTGAGAGGGAAACATGAAGATGAAACCAGGAGATGTCCTTACTGAATCATCAGAGCTGAACAGGTGATGGAGAAACAGGTTTACCTTTTAGGTGACATGAATGAGTTGAAGTTATCAACTGTTTCTGAGAGACAAATAACACCAGGATCCTTTTCTAAGCAGCTGACAGCTGGTAACTGTGCAGGTGCGGGTCTAGGAAAGTTTTGCCAGGGGGGCCAGGTAGGGCATTAACAGGGAAAGGGGGCCACAAAGAAATACCTTTCTTTCTTATTCTCATTTAAAATATCTCGCTTTTAATAAATAATTATCTGAATTTTACAACCAAAGTTTTTATCTGATGTAAAATGTATAGAAATCATACATATACCAACAAGACTGTACATCACTGTCGCAACAGTGTTTGTTTTCATTGTTGTGAGGATACCATAAAAAGCATTTGCATTTTCTGTTGTACAGTTCATTTGCTCTTATGGATAAAAAGTGTCTTTCTTTTGTTTCAAGATAGCGGATAATTATTCGCTGACAACTGCCAACATCTGTGAACAAATATAATTCTGTAAAGTTGTTTTATATAGTGTGTAACTGTTCATGTAGAGTGTTATTAAATTTATTGCTAATGCAATCATATGGCACATTGACTTCTGAGGAAATTTTAGACGGCACTCATCATCAAAAAGGTTGCCGACCCCTGTTTTATGTTATTATCTCTGACATAAGCTGCCCTCTTCAGAGTAACGGTAAAGAACTTGTCATCAAAAAGGCACTCTCTGTTTTTTATTCTTAAAGTTCAGTTGCAGCATGCACACTACCCTGTATGACACAGGTGTCGAACTCCAGTACACGAGGGCCGGTGTCCTGCAGGTTTTAGATGTGTCCTTGATCCAAGACAGCTGATTTAAATGGCTAAATTACCTCCTCAACATGTCTTGAAGTTCTCCAGAAGCCTGTTAATGAACTAATCATTTGATTCAGGTGTGTTGACCCTGGGTGAGATCTAAAACCTGCTGTATGAAGTGTAGTTTGCTCTTGTGATGGCCAGTATCTTGTCCAATGAGGCTTTCTTTCCAATAGGAGCTGATGATATGATAAGTCCTGATTCTGCTCTCAAACATTTTAAAATCTTATTGTTTACTTATAAAATCCTAAATAATATGGCACCTGATTACTTAGCTGATCTCCTCTGTCTGTATAGCCCTAAGAGAGCACTAAGATCATCCGGTCAACTGCTCTTAGTGCAACCTAGGTCTCAGCTGAAGACCAGAGGAGACTGTGCCTTTGCCATTGCCACACCCAAATTATGGAATAATCTTCCTCTAGACATTTGGGCATCACATTCTATTCAATCTTTTAAATCATGTCTAAAAACGTACTTGCCATTACCTCCCATTCGAGGTTAACTAGTGGGATTTTCATCTGGCTCTGCATTTATATTATGTAACAATTTTATATCTGTAGTTTATATTTTATATTGTGATTTTATCTGTATCATGGTTTTACTGGAAAGCACTTTGGTGTACTTTGGTCTTTAAATGTGCTAAACAAATACATTTGATATGATATGGTCAACTTAAACCAGCGTTCTGCTACCGGCTGTGGTTGGAGTAAACCTGTAACTTGCACAAGCTTTTGTTGAATAGTGCTCTGCTCTAAGGGAAATCTAAAATCAATAAAATAAAAAATAAAATACTTGCAGATAAAAGCACTATCCAAGCATTTCAGTTACACTTGAACTATTAAAAAGTGATTTTGACACGTGTACACAAAAGAATAGTGGTGAGTGGAAAAACAAGATATCCTTAACGAAGTTTCTGAGATACAAATCTTTGCTTCCAATCATATCTTTCAGATTCAAATTAGAGCAAAAACTGGGCACCGAGACTTGTGAAGACAGTTTTTAGACCTGAGCTGATGTGACAGGTGTTTTATCCAGATAACTATATGCCCAGCTAATCATGGGATTGCTTCACATCATGAATTCAATTTAATCTATGGGTGGAGCTGTGCAGATGGTGGATTGGGATGCTACCAAACACAGATTGTATTGACCAGATTGTACATTCCTTTCATCAGTTAGGTTTAAATATTCATAAATACCTGGATACTATTTATAGACATTTTTTTTTCAGAGAGATGTGGTAAACCATCACAAAGTGAGCCCTTGGTTCTCATTGAAGAGCAGATGAATGGGTCGGGCTAGTGATGTGTTCACAGAACAACACTACATATACAGACACACACTGTCTGCTTTGCTGTTTCTCCCTGATTTGATTGCTCAGTCAGACAAACACACATACATGGAGTACATTTATGGCCTGTTTGGTTTCTGTAAGATTAATCTCGTTTTAATGTTAATGTATTTTATTTTTTCTTCTTTTTCTTTTTTCCTTAATACATGTCTCTTGCTTCCTCTCCCTTTATTCTCCACCCACTTTTTTCCTTCTCTACTACTTTCTCACCAGTCTCATTCAAGAAGCAATTCAGTGACTGAGTCCTGATTGTATGAACTTGCTCTGGTTATCGTCTTTAAAAAGTATCATTGAAGAACAAAACTTCCCAAAGTCGTTATGCATGCAGCGTCAAATGTAAGACCAGTGTCTGAATGCTCATGCTATTCCCATGGGACCCAGCCTGAAATGCTCACGCCCGACAATGTCAGTGTCTATCAGCAAGAGCAGAAAGCTGACAGAGAGAAGTGGGTTGCGCGAGCGTGACGCACTCACCTCTCACAGTAATAGGAGGAGAGAATGACAAGCTGGCGTCAGTAGCCTAACATGGGTACAACAACACAGGGGAAAAGCACTTCACTTAGCCATGGAGCCTTGGAGGGAAGTAGGGAAGGAGGAGGAAGACTAGGATGAAATGGTATTTATGCATGCATGGCGACTTATTTGTGCGTGATGCAGTTTTCTCAGTGAAGTAAAGATGACAGTAAACTGTGCAGTTATATGAATGCACAGGACGACTGTTATTGACTTCTTTATACATTAATTTATCATCCATCTTATATTATTTCTCTTTATTCTTGTTTATGTTTGTTTTTCACTAGTTTACTGGATCTCAAAACTGTTGGAGATGGCTGCCCCACCCTGAGCGTCGCTCTGTCTGAATGTTCTTCCTGTTAAAAAAAGATTTTTCTTCCCACTATCGCCAAGTGCTTTACCTTACAATATAAAGCAGCTTTTGTTGTGATTTGGCACTACATATATATAACATTTAACTGAAGAAAATAAAAAATGGAGTTAAATTGACTTTTGCATATAGGACTTTTCTACTCAGTATGAGCACTCAAAGTGCTTTCGTACTACAACCCACGTTCACACATTCATACGTTTTTCTATACCTGAGCACTTTTAACCTAAGTTAAGTTGCCTAAGGATACTTCAACATACAAGCTTAAGGACACATGGATCAAACCAAATCAAATCAAATCACTTTTATTGTCACATCACATGTGGAGGTACACTGGTACAGTACATGCGAGTGAAATTCTTGTGTGCGAGCTTCACAAGCAACAGAGGTGTGCAAAAATACAATAACATAAGAACAAGCAAAATATAGGAATTGCTAAATCTGAAAGTTATATGAATAAATATATGTACAATATAAGAGTGTATGCATATTACTGAATGTGTATACTAAATATTTATATCTACGTGTGTGTATGTGTGTGTGTGTGTGTGTGTGTGTATACATATTTTACAAATTAAATAGAGTTTCTAATGTAGTTTCTTGAAAACAACACTTAAACTGAAACAGGCTTGTGGCAGGGGTGTGGTCTCTGGCCTGCTGCAGCGGAGGGGCGCTACAGTGAGCGCTCAAGGCGATGCCCAGGTGCGGCAGAGAGGGCAGGTGTGACTGCTCGAGGTGATCATCTTCTTCTTCTCTGTATGTTGAAATAGTGACGGGGGGACTGAGAGGAGGAGGAGGAAGCAGCTGTTCCTGTGCGACTGGTGCCGGAACATCAAAATACAGTTGCTTAAACAAAAATAAAAACTAACCTATAGCGCATGAAATCCAGTGTGTGCGTCGGGTCCTTACCACAAGGCTGTTTTACAGCTGATCAAAAGTTTAGATTAAAGGCCAAATCTGTGCAAAAATGTGGATTCATTTTCATTTTCTGTCAGGTAGTCACACTGTCATGACCTTCTGAAGGCAAAGGCAAAAAACCTTTTTGAACTGTAAAACTACAAAACCACAACAGAAGTTCATGTGTCAAAGATGCAAAGGTGACTAGAAATACAAGCAGTACAAATCTGTACTTGTTGACAGATGCATACATGCATTTACTTGACAGTACATGCAAAGGCTTAGTCATGCAACTCCACTGTGAAACACAGAAGCACTCAAAGACTACCATTCGGCTATATTAGTGGCTGTCATCAGCACAATCCATGCACGGGGACAACAGGATAGACAAGAATGAACTGATAATAAGAACTAATACTTTTGGCTGCGATATAGTTCACAGAAAATTATGGGTCAGAATTTGGCATAAACAGCAAAAAAACCCAAAACAAAACATGGATCCATCTTGCCTTAGATCAGCGGTTTAATTTGTTGTTTGTTGGGGTGTAAGAGTGTGGGAGATATTTTTGGCACACTTTGGGCCCCTTATTACCAAATGAGCTGAAATGTCACAGCCTGCCTGAGCATTGTTGTTGACCGTGTCCATTCCACCACAGTGTACTAATCTTCTGTTGGCTGTTTCTAGCAGGATAACACACTATCTCAAATCATCTCAGTTTCTTGAACATGACAATGAGGTCACTGTATTCAAATGACCTCCACAGTCACCAGATCCCAATCCAACAGAGCACCTTTGAAATGTGATATAAGGGAAAATAAACATGGAGCAGCCGAAAAATCTGCAGTAACTGTGGGATGTTATCAACACGGACGAAAAATCTATCTCAGTGGTCAAATTAGGAGAGAGTGGAGGCATACCCTGGACTGCTTACCAGTACATCAAAGGGCTAAAACCAGTGTTCGTCATAAAAACAAATCATCTTAACAATATCCACAAGTTGTCTTTTGAAATCGTCCCTGTTAGTAATTAGGCTGAACTCATTCATAAAGTGTTGCATTTTAGCTCATTTCTGGGTTTTGGGTGTATTGTGGGACTTAAACCCAACCAGCAACTAACCAGTGAGGGAAAGTAGAAGTAAACAAGTGTTTTTTGTTTTCTGTGAGTTCTATTTGTTAACACCTGCCACCTTCAACACTGCAATCTCACTACTCAAATTTAAAGTTACACAAGTGTTAAATATTACTATGGGAAGCTGCCTGACAATTTTCCCCATGCCACTACCTTTTTTGCAGCTTTTTTGCAACATGCATTGGGCGGATCGGCATCATAATTTTCTGTTAATAAGTATAGCTATACCAAGCTGGTCTCCACTCTTAGTGTTGCTTTTTCAAATTTATTAAAGCGTTTTCACAAATTCCTTTTAATCATTTTAATCTTTTTTTTAACACCTTCAGAGTTGAGCTCCATATTAAGTCCATCAAACATCTGCTTGCTGACACACAAACTCTTGCTTGACAGAATGACGTCAGCCTGTAATAAAATCAATAAGCAATCATTGGCGTGGTCTGGTTTCACAGTGCATTGACAGGACCCCTGATGTGCTGATTGGGAACAATTAGCATCAGTGAGCGCCGCTAACAGGGTTTTGAGTGATGACGGTAAAGAGTGCATGTCTGAATTCACGTGTGTGTGTGTGTGTGTGTGTGTGTGTGTGTGTGTGTGCGGTGTGGGTGGGTGGGTGGATGGATGAGTCATCGTTATCCAGCCCAGGAGCCCCATCTCTCTCCCTCACTCACACACACTGTCATAAACACACACATGCAAACCATGCATGCACATGCAGCTTTGCCAGTTCCATCTGGCAAGCTAGCTGTGTTCAGGGGGTAAAATGGAATTCTCCGGGTCAAAATGAACCAGTTTTTATAGATAATGTAGACTGCTTTCACTGCATGTTGTGAAATATAACAAAATTATGATACTGAGCAACAATATGACAGAGAACTTACCTTAATGAGAGGCCAGTATCAGAAGCCTAACAAACTCAAGTGCTACAACAGGGAATTAGTGACTTTTAAAAGGGTATTCTGCAACGATTTTTTTTTTAGGTAACCCAAAGGATAAATATAAATCTTACCATGCAGTCTCTACATAAGTTATATTTATTTTCTAACTCAGCTCTATTATGTCCATATTTAGGCTGACAGTATCATTTTTACAAACCAAGGTTTTATGTTTTACACAGATTTGCTTTTGATCACCTGCACACCTGCCTGTTTAATTTAAAAATGTTTCCAGTCTAAGGCGAGGTGCAGAGTCACGTGCTTGTGAAATGCTCACAGGTACAAAACCTTTCACCATTAATATTCCCAGTCCCATAAATATACTAAATAATATACTAAATGTATCAATCTAATAGATACAATCCAAACTTACAAAGAAATCAGACCTCATGTTAAGAAATTATTGTTTTTTGAAAATGGAAAAGCATATCATAACTAATCATTCTGCTGCATTATGGTCATATTTTACAGCATATGCTCAAACTGCAGCAGCTATTCTTAAGAAACTTTGCTATAGTGCCATTTCATTTATTATCGGAAAGAAAGGCATCAATTACACTGAAAGTTTGTCTTCAATAATATATAGACACAAGACACAAGCATACTTGTGTAACCAATTGAATTGAATTCAGTTTTATTTATATAGCGCCAAATCACAACAAAAGTCGCCTCAAGGCGCTTCATAGATGCAGAGAAAAACCCAACAATCATATGACCCCCTATGAGCAAGCACTTTGGCGACAGTGGGAAGGAAAAACTCCCTTTTAACAGGAAGAAACCTCCGGCAGAACCAGGCTCAGGGAGGGGCGGCCATCTGCTGCGACCGGTTGGGGTGAGAGAAGGAAGACAGGATAAAGACATGCTGTGGAAGAGAGACAGAGGTTAATAACAGATATGATTCAATGCAGAGAGGTCTATTAATACATAGTGAGTGAGAAAGGTGACTGGAAAGGAAAAACTCAATGCATCATGGGAATCCCCGGCAGCCTACGTCTATTGCAGCATAACTAAGGGAGGATTCAGGGTGACCTGGTCCAGCCCTAACTATATGCTTTAGCAAAAAGGAAAGTTTTAAGCCTAATCTTAAAAGTAGAGATAGTGTCTGTCTCCCGAATCCAAACTGGAAGCTGGTTCCACAGAAGAGGGGCCTGAAAACTGAAGGCTCTCCCTCCCATTCTGCTTTTAAATACTCTAGGAACAACAAGTAGGCCTGCAGTGCGAGAGCGAAGTGCTCTAATAGGGTGATATGGTACTACAAGGTCATTAAGATAAGATGGGGCTGGATTATTTAAGACCTTGTATGTGAGGAGCAGGATTTTGAATTCAATTCTGGATTTAACAGGAAGCCAATGAAACAGGAGACATATGCTCTCTCTTTCTAGTCCCTGTCAGGACTCTTGCTGCAGCATTTTGGAACTCAACTTACTCATGAGTTGAGTTCAGAGACCTAATACACTCAACAAAAATATAAACGCAACACCTTTGTTACTGCTCCCATTCCCCATGGGATGGACGTAGAGACCTAAAATTCATTCCAGATACACAATATAACCATCCCTCCCAAACAGTGGTCACAAATCAGTCCAAATGTGTGGTAGTGGGCACATCTGCTATATTGAGATAATCTATCCCACCTCACAGGTGTGCCACATCAGGATGCTGATCTGACATCATGAGTAGTGCACAGGTGTACCTCAGACTGCCCACAACAAAAGGCCACCCTGGAATGTGCAGTTTTGTCTCACAGCAAAATGCCACAGATGCCACAAGCAATGAGGGAGCGTGCAATTGGCATGCTGACAGCAGGAATGTCAACCAGATCTGTCGCCCGTGCATTGAATGTTCATTTCTCAACCATAAGCCGTCTCCACAGGCGTTTCTGAGAATATGGCAGCACATCCAACCGGCCTCACAACCGCAGACCTCGTGTAACCACACCAGCCCAGGACCTCCACATCCAGCAGGTTCACCTCCAAGATCGTCTGAGACCAGCCACCCAGACAGCTGCTGGAACAATTGGTTTGCACAACCAAACAATTTCTGCACAAACTGTCAGAAACCGTCTCAGGGACGCTCAACTGCATGCCCGTCGTCCTCATCGGGGTCTTGACCTGACTCCAGCTCGTCGCCGTAACAGACTTGTGTGGGCAAATGCTCACATTCGATGGCGTCTGGCTCGTTGGAGAGGTGTGCGCTTCACGGATGAATCATGGTTCACATTGTTCAGGGCAGATGGCAGCTGAGAATGTCCCAGTTCTTGCATGGCCAGCATACTCACCGGACATGTCACCCATTGAGCATGTTCGGGATGTGCTTGACCGGCGTATACGACAGCGTGTACCAGTTCCCACGAATATCCAACAACCTCGCACAGCCATTGAAGTGGAGTGGACCAACATTCCACAGGCCACAATTGACAATCTGATAGACTCCATGCGACGATGTGTTGCACTGCATGAGGCAAATGGTGGTCACACCAGATACTGACCGGTTCTGGGTCCAAAGACACCCAATAGCGCAAAAAACTGCACATTCCAGGGTGGCCTTTTGTTGTGGGCAGTCTGAGGTACACCTGTGCACTACTCATGATGTCAGATCAGCATCCTGATGTGGCACACCTGTGAGGTGGGATGGATTATCTCAATATAGCAGATGTGCCCACTACCACACATTTGGACTGATTTGTGACCACTGTTTGGGAGGGATGGTTATATTTTGTATCTGGAATAAATTTTAGGTCTCTACGTCCATCCCATGGGGAATGGGAACAGTAACAAATGTGTTGCGTTTATATTTTTGTTGAGTGTATAAGCACAACAATAGAAAGTTGGTAACCAGTGCACCATGTTACAACTGAAAACTTGAAAAGATTGCTTGCTAGTACTTCGAAACCAGAGTTGACCACATGTACATTTCTAAGAATAGTTGTTTTAGTGAATTTGTATACTCATTTCCATATCTCTCTTTCTATACATACATACATACAGATAGATAGATAGATAGATAGATATCCTAGGGTGACCAACAGTCCTCTTTTTTTTGCACTTGTTTACTTGTAAAAGCCTATATGAACTTTTTCATCTTACCATTCATTAACTGCACAAGAGAAGACATCATATATATATACATGTGTGTATATATATATATATATAAACACCCAGCACGCCCCTGCGGGCGGTTTATCCTTCAAGCTCGGGTCCTCTACCAGAGGCCTGGGAGCTTGAGGGTCCTGCGCAGTATCTTAGCTGTTCCCAGGACTGCGCTCTTCTCTTCTGAGATTAAGAGTCTCATGCTCTCCCGACTGAGCTAGCTATATATATATATATATATATATATATATATATATATATATATATATATATATATATTACATCAGTTATCTCAGAAGCTTACTGAGATAAAATGAAATAGGAATTATTTCTGTCCTTCAATTCCCACTTTCTCTGTCTCTCTCTTCATGTTGGCTATGTGTAGTGCATTTCCCTCCTCTCTTTTTCTGTCTCAGCTGGGCTCTAGTAAGAACAGTTGCTGGTCAGTAGGGGTTTTGGTCTAGCTTGCTGGGTTGCTGAGGAGTGGAGCGTTTGAGTCGTGACACCGGGCATGTGTGTTTATGTGTTTGTCAGTGCACACGTTAACCCGTCAAGATGAAATCCATGCTCCTTTAGCCTTTAATTGTCATTTGTCATTATGTGACATAACATGCACAGGCTCACACAGACTGCTGCTTAGTGTTTTAGAATAAGATTTTTTAACTCTTGTAGACTAACCTAACTGGTTTCACACTGCCAGCGTGAGCACCAGAAAAAACACAGATGTCGTTTCCATGTTTTTCCTGTGGTTGACTAAACTGTGTTTTATGCAAAACAAGAGAGTGTTTTTTCAACCCTGTGCGACTGCTGTTGTTATTTTTAGCTTTCAGATATTTTTTTCAATAAGAAGTAGGTCATCATGTGAACATAGTTTTTCTTGTCATAATAATTGGATCGATAACACAGAACAGAACTTCAGGAGCGGTTAAGATTAACAAAACCCATTTGTAATATAAATATCAAAGTACAATATCTAGTCTAATCTAAGTTTTAGGCAAAGTTTTAATGTGTGAAAAACAGCTGTTCTTTTCTGGTTTTCCACAGCAGACTTTTACATTTTTTAAAGTAAATTCTATACAAGCAAAGGGAGACTAAAGGTACCAAACTATACCAAACAGATAATAACAGATTATGACTGTGTCTTTGCTGTGATGACAGATGAGACCAAGACTGAGCTACCTGCCATAGACAGGCAGTAGATAAAGATAAGATACTATAGTGTGCAACATATAAAGATTCCAATTATAGTCTATAGTCCAGTTTTTATTTATTTTTGGCTTGAACAAACATTGCAGTTTTTTTTATTTCTTTCCTACCCTGTTTAGTACAAAATTCACAGCAAATTATCAGTGGAAGCTGCCGTCCAAATCTGTTGTGTTTTCAGAGATTCATGCAGTTATAGAACATTTATGTTCTGTAGGTGAGTATTTATCAGTCTGATGGTGTCAAAGACTAGTGTTGTATAGAAGTGCTGCCTTTGTAAGTTTAACAGTTTTTAAATGTGGCCCAGCTTTAGGTGCAGTGAGGTTTGATATCTGTGGTCCTGAAGTCAACCGCAGACAAGTCTGTGATCCTATTGTCTCTATGGGACCTGGTCTGCTTCTTTCCTTCTCTGTGTATTAATGTTTGTTTTTACAGTCATTAAAGTTACACCACAAAAATTATTATGTTATTATATCTATGTTATTGTTAAATATCAAAATGTTGAAAATGGCCCAAACTGTAGAGATCCTTTTTAAATATCTTCTTTGCATCTTCTTTGAAAATCACCGACTTAAAAAAATATGGAATCAATTTTATGTTCTGCGTATATCAGAAAACCTAAAATAGACTGAAATAGAATAGAATAGAACACCTTTATTGTCTGTCACAAAGCAACAGAAATGTATCTTTGATACAGCTCAAGAGAAGCAAACTGCAAACTGCATTAGACATCAAAGCAAACATTATGCTGATAGTAGTAAGTCAGAAAAAAGAGCTCCCCCTGCAGACCACAGTATGATGATGCATGTGCCAGGCGACCCAGCAAAATTAGACTGGTGTGTGTGTGTGTGTGTGTGTGTGTGTGTGCGTGTGTGTGTGTGTGTGTGTGTGTGTAGATGCACCATCCCTTTGTACATATGATGTTGACTTTTCAGTTTGTGTCAGTGAAATAACTAAAAGTTTAATTAAGACTAAATAATGGAGCTGTCAGAGTTTATGAGGCTCAGGAGTACATTAGACCGCTGTGATTTTCCTGGCCTCTTATAGACTTGACAGCACAAGGGACAGCCGACCACATAGGAAGGTTTAATGGCCTGTGGTAAATATGGATGCTGAAATGCTTTGGATTTCTGCTATAATGCGGCTCTATTTTAATGCCTTATCTCTAAAACAAACATTTTCACTAATAAAGAAAGGAATGTAATGCATTTAAATAGCTATATATGCAGTGTATATATGTATAAAGAGTTACATGTAATTCAGCTTTCCTGCTTTTTCATTTTGTGACGTAACCGCCTTCCCATCCTCAGGGGCTCACATTAAACAAATCCACTGTATTAGGCAGATTATCTCATCTGCCATTCAAGATGCAAAGTCATCTCCAGTGGATGACGGTTGCACTGTCAGGACATCACATTTGATGAAATCAGCGTACAAACAGACGTACACTCACAGACACACAAGCATGCATACTAGGCCTGGGACCAGTTATCAGTTAACAGTTATTGTTAATAATAATTAAATGGACCTAATGTTGCACAAGAAGCATGATGCACATTGCCTTTATGCAGGCAAGTCAAACATTTAAATATTAAAAATGTTGTGTAACCTGGGGGTGTATGGTATAGCCCTGAGTATGTAATGATATGATGTCACATTGTAAAACATAAATTGTAAATAGTGTAAATTACTATTTATTTTTCTTATAGCTCTAATTCACATTTGTCTTATGACTTTTCCCCAGTGTGGGGTTAATAACGTTTATGTCTATCTCTATATATATGATGACAGACAAAAAAATATTGAACATTTTAGTAGTGGATGCAGCTTTCAGGCAGCAGCATTCATTAGTCCACACAAAATTAGTGGCATTTTCCATACTTCTTTTCCAGTAAGCTATGTTATTGATGGCGGACCTCTAGTGCCATGAGTTACCAGCAGCAGCAGCAGATTTATAGTGTAATAGTAGGGACACAGTATATACAGTAATACAGAATAAGTCCAGAAGTAGCCTAGGTATTAGTTTTTATGGAAATATTAAGTAAACAGACTGAATAACTGTTTAAAACTTTAGATCAATATCTAATTGAAAAATATGTATTTTTTACCTGGTGTGTTGTAACTTGGGTCAAGCTTTTGAACCATTTCCTTAAGTGGTTACAACCATTGACCCAGATCAATGAGTTCCATCCACTCTTTGCTCTTCTCCTCATATGGAAAACAGTAGTGAGTGCTACAGCCATGTGATGGGTTGCAAATCACTACTAGCATATCCTCCTTCATAGCCTAGTTAAATATGGTGTATTTTTGCCTAAAGTGTTGAAACAATGTGGTTATGGGTTTAGCAGGAACAGTATTCTTGTATATTTTGTAAGGCAATGTGCTTTGTTGGAGGCCTGAACTCTTGTAGTTCCCTTTTTTTGGTACTAAATGAGAATCGAAGGCCAACGAGTTACTTTCGCTCTCAGACATGTCTGGGCTTGCATGGTTGACGTGTGCGTTAGCGAATGTAAACACAGTGGTTGATATTGTTGATGGCGCTTATATGTCATGGAAAATTTATACTGTTATTATCATTGATGGAATGATATAGCACAGGCTTCCCGTAACACTGATGAGCTTTGTTAATGATTTGCTCTTATTTACTCATTTACTGTTAATGTTCATCTTGAACGTTTCTGCTGGTAAGCGCTGCTGTTTTTGCCACTGTTACAGTTTTCAGAGGGAAACTGAGATTTTTAGGAGAGCCTAACATTAGTTGGCACAATGTTGAGGCAGGTGGCCTCCCCTCCCCGAGTCTTGTTCTGCCAGAGGTTTCTTTCTGTTAAAAAGGAGTTTTTCCTTCCCACTGTCACCAAAGCACTTGCTCACAAGGAGTCATATGTTTGTTTGGGTTTTCTCTGTTTTGTCTATCTTATTGTAGAAAATGTACATTTAATAAATGTTAACTGGTCATATATAATTTGAAAGGATTCTTTGTGATCTTTAAATGAAAAGTAATTTATAAAGCGTACTGTGTATGCACCTTGTCTCTAGGCGCATAGGTAAAATACAACATGGCACATTCCACAAACCAGCACTCACTCTTATGTATTTTTAATGAATTCATTAGTTCATGAGATCACATTTTGTTGGAAGACATAATTACACACTAATCAAAATATGTTTATAAGTACAGCATTCTTTTTTACCTATTAAAAAAAAAACTTTAAAAAAATACCTTTAATTTTAGAGGGAGTATCACTGGTATACACAGTGTCACTAGTTTGAATGATTTGACTGTTATAAATAAAGACATACCTAGAACACAAAGGTACAACCTTTACATACATCTAAAGAACTTTATTCAGATGTATTTTAAATTATTTTCAATTCTACATTGTCCTTTTTCAAACGCATGCATCCATCTGTACTACTAATACTACTACTACTGTCCTGAACAGCTGTTCATGAACAAAAACTGATAATAGCTTTGCCCCAAAGTGTGCAAGCCGTTGCTTGTTTTTACATTTATCATTGGCTTGTTTTGTCCTGGTTTCTATGTGCATGTATTTTTCTACCATTACATGAAGTTAAAATTGCAGTGGTTGCAATTTTAAGTTAAACTATTTAGAGAATCACACAGAATTCTTGTGCTTAATTCTTGATGTTAAATCTAAACGTTAAAAACTTCTTTACCAGTTCACCAGCTTTCAGCATCGTGGAATATAGGTCAGAGAAGTATAATTAAAAATACTCACAATGGACAGTTTCTGTTCTTTGTTAAAGTGCCAAACAGTTACCTCTTGCTTCCATCTGGGGCCACTAGTTCTCTAATGTAATTTCAAACTACCTGTACATTTTGAGAAATCCCCCTACTGGTCATCTTTTGAATCAGCATGTCTAGAATGATGAGTAGGCAGCCGTGCTCTGTTAAAGACGCCATCGTTTTAAGCATTAACCTTTTCAAAAATTGTTATCAGTGTGTTTACCTGAATTACTCTTTTTACCTTATTGAAGGAAGTCTTAAAAAATAACTTCATAGAGGGTACAGATACAGGATGGTGGTGGGAGAGAGCTGAAGAGAAGCAAATGTAGATCAGCCCTCCAGCATTAAGGGTGCACGTGTCTTTTTCTTTTTGTTTATCAGCTGTGCCTGCTCTTGTTTATTTTTAGATGGGAAAAAGGAAGAGAGGAGTGGTAAGCAAAGGAGGGACCGTAGAACAAGAGAGATGATGTTATGCGCCCAGATAGCACTCTATAGTTTAAGTAGAATGATCTTTGAGAGCAGCTTCTGTTCGTTAGCTTTTATCTGCAGATTATGTGCCATCCAGATTGGGACCACAAGACAGCTCTGGACGGATTCTGGGTCAATGCAGCCCAGAGGGAAAGGGCAAAAAAGGATGTGTGTCTTTGGCAAAATTTCCTCTTCTAATCTGAAGATTTGCTGAATATCAAAATAGCTTCAAAGCAGATCTTTATTTTCATAACATTTAACTCTTTTTGTTCCTGCTCAGCTGACTGTGAAAGTTGTCCTGTCTTAAATAATCTGTTTTAACACACTCAAGACATTTCGGCACATTCCTATTCATGTTTGACTCACTTCTGTCTCTCCAGCGATATGTTAGTGGGGCACGTTTGCATTGTTGTTATTATTGTCTTAATAATTAATATTTCAGGTTTTGATTGGGAATTGATCTCAGCCAGGTAACAAAACTAATGAAATAAAAGCTAGTTTTTATGCTAGTATGTTTACAAGTTTCAATAAATCATTGCACCAATTTCCCATTTTCCTAGCAAAAGAAAAGAGTGGTGGCTCAAGACTTTTGCACAGCACTGTAACATAGTGGTATTATATCACATTAACTTAGCTCTCAAACATTCCCGTAGGAAGAATTTTGACAGAGCAATGTGCAATTTCATATTTATATACTACTAAATCACAATAACAGTTGCCTCAAGGTGCTTTATATTGTGAGGTAAAGATCCTACGATAATACATAGAAAACCACAAAGTAAAATCTGATGAATGCTAAGAAGCGTCATCCTTGGAAAGGGCTTTTTAAGATTCCCATATTTTGAAGTCAATATGGTCTTTTCGGGAAGTGTGGCTCTCTCCATACTGTGGTGATTTATTTACATTTTTTTATATAGTAGCTAAATCATCTGTTTTTTTCCCACAGTTGACATGTAATTCCAGTTTTAGCCAACATCCAACCATGTTAACAGACTTTTAATGAATCAATATGTACCTCAGTGTCCTGATGCTGAGAGTGCTTTTCTGATAACACACGTTACCCACTGTTTGGTTGTCATGCATCATCTGCTATCACAGGAAACCCTTGACAAGTAGAAGGCGTAGTATAACTGTGGCCGACTGAACCCCAAACAACTATTTTATGGTCCATAGATGAATCACTTTGATCTTTGCCCCAATGTGTCCTAGCAACCAAGTATTTTCAATATAACTGATTTCTATGTGCTGCAGGTTTTGTCGTCCCTGAACCACCAGTGAACCAGTTTTCAATTGGTAGATGTGTGGAAGCAGGGGCGGGTGAGATGATGAGGCGGGGGGGCTTATGAAGCAGCAGCAGCGGAAAGGAGACGAGAGAGTGCGAGGAAGTGTTTGTGGGCTACATTGTTGAAATGTCAGTTGCTTTGGATTGAGACTCTTATGTGTCACTTACTGTGACATTTGAATTAAGGTTTAAGGAAGTGAGGACAGCATAAAGCTGTTGACTTCTCCAGGAATCTTGTTGCAAATATCACGAGTGAGTGGCTCTCTTCGAGCTGAACGTTAATGATGCAGAGGAGGCACTCAGCTAGTACCATGGGGCGCCACCAGGACAATCTTCTTAAACAGGTCCAGTATTGGTTTGATTCACTCTTGGCATAGGCTGCTTGTTCTCTATGCTTTGTGTGTGTGTGTGTGTGTGTGTGTGTGTGTGTGTGTGTGAGCGCTCGTGCATACACATGTGTGCAAGCCATTTTATCAGTAATGATGAGATGGTTTAAATAGGACAACTTGAAGCAATGTCTAAATTAAGCTTCTTGATAGAGCCTAGTTTTTAGGTCACAGAGTCTGGCGTTCACAAGAAGGAGAGTGAAGCCTCTACTGAGAGATTCACTGTCACTGTTGTTCTTAGGTGAAGTAGTGCTGGGGAGAAGCAGTTTTATCCGACTCCAGCACAATGGTTTGTGTAGTTTATCCACCTTTAATCCAAACACTCTTTAATCAATATCTGCTGATCTGTGTTTGCATTTCAGTTCTGCCGAGTATGAGCAGGAGCTAAAGGAGCATTCATTGCAGAGATACAATTTTGCAAAGAAATGTAGCCTCTGGAGCATTAACAATCTTCAACTGCTCCCCTTCCAAAATATATACCATCCATTATTAAACAATCAATTGATTTACTTAAGGATTAACTGTTGGTCCAGCGATGAAATCCTGTAACTGTTTGTAAATCTTTAATAGTCCTCTTGGCGATTACAGAATTCAGAATATGAACTTGGCCGCTGGCAAGCCGTGTTAAATATCACTACTCCTGAATTAGTTCATAAATCTGAGAGGAATGAGTTTTTTTTTTTCATATTTTATTCTTTTATTTACTTCATATACAGGAAAAAAAAAACATTTGTCAGCTCTCCACTGTAGTGCTGTATTTACAGTTGTTGTAGATGAGACTGTGGAGGAGCTCAGCTGGTCTGCTAGGGTGAGCTGTTCTCTTTTTCACTTGATTGGCCATGGCCTGCCTGTGGCCATAGCTTCTCTCTTTCTATGTGCCTATCACTCTCTTTCTCCCGTTCTCTCTTTCCATCCCTCTTTTTTGCTTAACTCTCTCTCTCTCGGCTCTCACCATCTGCCTTTATGCCTGATCTGCCTGCATATTTTCTAACTGTCTCTCAGGAGAGGGCTGGGGGATGGGGGTAGAGAGGAGAGAAAACTGTTATAGTGGGAAGTGGTGGATATGGGAAACCTGAGGAAAAATCCTTTGTGTATCATCTTCATTTGTGTGGAAAGAGTTTGAAACTTGTATTTGACTTGAATGTATATTCCCATGGTTATAAAATCACTTGACATATTATTAGGTACACTTTGGTAGTACCAGTTTGGACTCATTTTGCATTGAGAACTGACCTAATTCTTTATGGCTCAGATTCAACAAGGTGCTGGAAAGAGATTTTGCTCTATATCTGGACACACACACACACACACACACACACACACACACACACACACACACCCTGCTTCAAGGTAAGGGTTATGGGTATGCTCTTCTGCACACCTTGGTTGTAGTGAGCGGATGTTTCAGTTACCGTTGCCTTCCTATCAGTCATTTTCCTCTGACCTCTTGGCATTTTCACCCAGAGAAATGCCTCTCACTGGATATTATTTCTTTTTCTGGCCATTTTCTGTAAACTCTAAACTAAACTAAAGATCGCTGAGCGGTAAAAATCCCAGCAGATCAACAGTTTCTGAAAGATTCAGACCAGCCTACCCAGACCAACAATCACGCCACCATCAAAGTCACTTAAACCACCTTTCTTTTCCTTTCTAATGTTTGGTTTGAACTTAATTGGTCTTTAGTTTTAATTGCTGCCATGTGATTGGCTGCTCAGATATTTGCATGAACCAGCAGTTGAACAGTGTCATAAAGCGGTCCCTGAGTGTATATTTACAGTATATACATAAACTATGAACCCTTTGAGGTCAGGACTTAAAATCACACCAAAAATAAAAGGTAAAAAAAAATTTCTTTGGAATTTTTTGAGCACTGTGGTGTTTTTCCTTTTTGACCACATTCTATGTGTGTCAGTTCAAATGCAATGGAGAGTGGTTTAACCTTTAAACACTGATGATGCAGTTTGACAAGTAAACCAAATGAGGATCTCTGTGGTTTCATAGGAGCCTGGCATACACAGATCTCTTTTTATTTCTCTGTGTACATCACCAGAGTCCAGTCGATTTGTATTCTGTTACAGTGAACTCAGTTTGAGAAAGTTTTATGACCCATGTTTCTATGTGCACTACATGCTGTCTCGGTCTGATCCCAAGGCAGGTTCTTGTACATGCATACCTCTGTGTTTGTGTGTGTGTCTTTATGCACATCTTCATGTGTCCACTGTTGATTTACTCATTGACCATTGCTCCCCCAGTTGTAGCCTGTGGCCCTTCATACTGGGAGAAATCCATAAACTCCTTCCTCACCCTTACACCAACATGTTTCAAAACAGATCTCTGTAGCATCCATCAGCTCAAATTCTTTTGCATGATGTACTGAATGTACTAGCAAATGCACAGACATAAAATTTGATTTTCTAATCTAAATTCATTGCAAGACAATAAATTAATCTAGGAAGTTAAATATCAGAGAATAACATTGCCATAAAACAGCTACATCATGTCTCCGTGTCTGGGTGGGTATCTACAGGTGCACACAAATTGCTGGTTCTACTATGTCACTCCCTCTGTGACATTAGCTCAACAACTCTATTACTGCCAGGTAAGAGGTGAATGTCACAATAGCAGGATGTCATAAAGCTCTGGAGTGGTCTAATGGGTTTTGTTCAGGTTGAGGTAACACATGCACACTACCGCGCACACGCATGTACAGACACATGCTCTTCCAGTAAACTATCACCTACGTCCTTGTTGCATTTACTCATCACAACTCCTGATGTGTTTGAAGAGCTAATAGATTTTGTTTAAAGAAGCAAATTTTGAGAATCAGCTGTCACTTAGTTGGAATATGGAGGGGTGCCTCTCCTGTTGCTGTCTCATCTTGATCTTTTTTTCCTCTGGACCAAAAAATAATTGAATTAATAAAAATCCTCAAGCGGGTCACTCACGAGCCCGAGATATAAAAATAACACTTTAAAGTCCAACCAAAGTGAAAAAGTTTGGCAGGGATACAAGCAAAGTGGCAAAAGCAGAGGTTGCTGCCAGTTGTCAAGCCTCGCAGCCTCAGGGGGCAGGCAGATGGGAAGGCTTATGGATGGAGTGATCATGTGAGCTAAATTAGCTTCATGTGCTGCCATAGTGAGGAAAGAAAGATACAGAAGGAGAGGGGGTGGGGGTATAGTGGAAAATATTGTTCTTTGATTTGTCTACATTAGTAATGATCTAGTTTTTAATAACCATGAGTCACTGTTTTATTTTCAGTATTCTCCTAATTCTAGTAAATTTATTATTATTATTATTATTAGGGCTGAACGATTATGGAAAATAATCTAATTGCGATTTTTTGCCCCAATATTGCGATTGCGATGCGATATGCGATTATTTTTTAAGGTCTTTGTCTTCTGTATTATTAAACAAAGACAAGCAATACATCATATAGTATGGCCAATACTATATTACATTAATTTTAAACTGTTCTTTCCTGGAAGACAGACCTCTGTTATGATGACATGAGGTGATGCATGAATTGATGACTGACATTTTTATTTAACTTCTTCAATCACAACAGTATATTTGAACATACACAATAGTTTATTTTTAGCTTACAAACATCTGAGCATAAAGTGCTGACAAGGAACCCTGGTGTAAACATTAAAATGAAAGTCAGTACAATGTGCAGATTGCAGAAATATACAGAAACAAAATCAGTGGCTTTACCACACTCAGTTTTTCGACATCTGTGAACTACTAGACAGTCATTCAATTAAAAAATAATATTAAATAAATAAAACTAATAAATAAAAAATACACACATCTTACTGATCTCTGCAGTCAGTAACATTACACATAAAGTGCAAACATAATAGCAATTGTATAAACACACACACAAACACACCTTTAAAATTTAAAGGCGTGAAATTGGACGGTCTATACTTTTGCTAGGAGTGTGTTGGAAATTTGGTAATTGAGTGTTGTGCAGTGAATTGTGCCTACAGTTTTGCAAACTCAGTGAGTGGTTTTGCTATAAGTCTGAATAGTTTTAGAGATTGTGCTACAGGAATCACAGTTAGGGTTTAAGCATTCAGAAAAAACTGTAATGTCAGATAAAGTTTGGAACTCTATTACAGTTTTTTCTGAATGCTTAAACCCTAACTGTGATTCCTGTAGCACAATCTCTAAAACTATTCAGACTTATAGCAAAACCACTCACTGAGTTTGCAAAACTAAAAGCACAAAAACTGCTTTGCACTCAGTTTGCAATTTTGTAACACACACTTTGCAAAACTGTAGGCACAATTCACTGCACAACACTCAATTACCAAATTTCCAACACACTCCTAGCAAAAGTATACACATGTATGGCTATCATTAACACTAATTTGCCAACTGTCTGGCACACTTTCACATGTGAAAACTTTCTTAGATAATTAGTTCACTTTGCAATCAGCCTAAGCACTATAATACAGGTAAGCTGTGTGTGCGGAGTACAATGGAGGGAGCAGAAAGAGTGAGAAGTAGAGGAGGCCGAGGAAGAGGACGTGGAGGTGAAGAAGTAGGATGAAGAGGACGACAAGGACAAGGAGGAGCAAGAGGAAGACGAGGAGGGGGGAGAGGAAGATGAGGAGGGGGGAGAGGAAGGGTAGGAAGAGTAAGAAATAGAATTGCTGATGACATCAGAGCTACAATAGTGGACCATGTCATCAACCGTGGAATGACCCTGAGGGTAGCTGGCCAACGGGTCCAGCCTAACTCGAGCCGCTACACTGGAGCAAGTACCATAAGGACATCTTGAAATGAGAATCGGTTAGTACAGTCACTTCGCACAAAGATTTGTAGCACTGCCATATGCCAATGAGAAACACACCAATACCACTGATGTAAAAATACTGAAATTGTTACTTTACAGAATTGCTAGATGACCAGATGCTGGGGCAGAGGAAGCATGTTCACTGCAGACCAAGTAACCCATATAGTCATTATGGCGATTGCAAATAATCCTATACTTGGAAATAAACACTTGTGTTTGTTTTGATGTGTTTCAAGTACACCAGTACTTGAAGTTTGGATCCCTCTATGCTTATGGATCTATGACAGAAGTATGAGCTCACACTGACATAGCCTACCTTGTGCACAGAGAAAGCAAAAGCCAGATGTGTTTTGTATTCATACCATCAGTGTGCAGTTGGCGCATTGTGTGCTTAGTAGATGATGGCTTGTGTGTGCTGTTTGATACGGAAACACCATTTTTACGAAGGTGTGAAGAGTTAATCTAGCTTAGTTAATCTTGCTTTTGCAAGAGAACTACAATGTTTTGATTATTGGGTGACAGGTTTTCTTATTTGTGTGAAGAGTTTTGCAAAATTAGCCAATGGTTACAAAAAATGTGCTTAAGCAATCAGAAAAAACTGTAATACTACTCTGCTACTCTATTACTGCTTTAGCAAAGCACTAGTGACTTTTACTCTCTCTGAGTCTCAGGACTTGC
The DNA here is from genome assembly GCF_965226115.1 of Aulonocara stuartgranti. Taxonomy (NCBI): domain Eukaryota; kingdom Metazoa; phylum Chordata; class Actinopteri; order Cichliformes; family Cichlidae; genus Aulonocara; species Aulonocara stuartgranti. Next base: position 20,590,186 of record NC_138950.1, read on the forward strand.
TAACCCTGCTCTGTTACTTTGTGTGGTCTGCTACTTTTAAATTGCTGTGGTTCCCAAACCCTTGCAATAACACCACTTACAGTTGATAGCTAGGAGGCATGAAACTTAACAAATTGCAGCTCTGGCATCCTATTAAGGACCACAGTTAAATCAGTGAGTTTTTTTGAAATAGCCCATTCCCAGACTGCATGACCAGGTTCTAGTTTATACACGTGTGGCAAACACAATAGCTTAAAAAGTTTGGAATGAATTCTGACAAAACCTTGTAGAGGTTTAACTGGCTAACATCTACAGACATCCACAGATGACAGTATGATGGTAGGTCATTATTATTTGTTTTATATATAATACAAAAACTACCAGGACTGAAATGAATAGCAACAGATTTTGTTCTATAACTTTAACATTATCCTACTGATGTAATTTAATCAACAACAAAAGTTGGGTCCTTGGTATTAAAATATAGCATAAGTGTAAGAAATAAAAGAAAAGGTAGTCTTCCACACTTGACCTGAACTTTCAGGTCTTAGATCAATTTCTAAAAGTGCTCTGGATATCAAAACTCAGTACTACAACACACAGGCTGGTGGTTTAGGGACAAAATATGAGAGAGTTTGAATCAAAAGTAAAAAATATGCAACACTTTGTTACATATTAGTATTTGACAATTTCAAGTATTAAAAGCTGGAAAAGTTTTTCTGTTTTAAATCCTATATAGAGACCCTCTGTTCCCATATCACCAAACCCCAAACCAAAAATCTGCAAAAATAACTTAAGTATTTAAAAAATGACAAAAAAAAGAGTAATATACATCCTCAACCGGACCAAAATATAAAACAGTTATTTGTGAATTATGAAACACTACTAGGTCTATGTCTCTCTGTTCTAATTGCCTTTTAGTAAATGATTTAATAATTGATCCACATATTGATTCATTCTGCCTTACAGAGGCCTGGTTACAACAGGATGATTATGTTAGTTAAATGAATCAACACTCCTGAGTTATACCAATGTCAGAATCCTCGAAGTACAGGCCGAGGAGGAGGAGTAGCAGCAGCAATCTTCCACTCCAGCTTATTAATCAACCATAGACACAGAAAGAGTTTATATTCATTTAAAAGCCAAAGACTTGGCCTTGTACACCATATACCATAATTAGAAAATGGCAAAAAATAGTTTGGTCCCACATTCGCTGTTGTGATTGGTGTGGGGGTAGGGATAGGCTTGGGGCGTCGGGGGATTCCCCAGGAGCGTCTTCCTTGGAGGGCTCAATCCGGGGTTGCGGTCATGGCCTGTTAAGGGCTCTTAGGTGATGGTTTCCTCGTGGCTGCGTGCAGCGGGGATAGGGGAGGGTCTGTGCTGACGGACATGGGTTACTGACCTGGTAGCCTGGCTGCCCCTAGGTGGGTCCGGGGTGGGCATGGGGTTCTGGGGGTGCTCCGTCTCCGGGCCGGGACCCTGGCTGGGCCTTGGGAGCTTGTGTCCTGGTTGGTGTGTCACCGGGGTTGTGGGCGGGTGGGCATATTGGAGCTCAGCCCTGGTGCGGGTTGCCACCGGTGCATCAAGCCACCTGAGGGTCTCTTTAACTGATGGGAGAGGCTGTTACATCTTTGCAGGAGGTCTCCTCTCTCCAGGAACTCACTCTGCAGGTGGGGGAGAGATATAAGAGAGGTGGAGGAAGAACTCAGCCTGGGTGTCTATTGTCTTGTTTATTTATTTATTTAGGACAGTGCATGTTAATGAACATAAATGTAAAAAAATAAAAATTACATGAATGTAAACATACCAGATTATAGCCAAGGGCTAATTTCCATCTGTTGTCCTTAAGCATAAAAATAGACATAATAATTCATAAAAAATTCATCATTCATTCATAATAAAAACTCCATCACCAAACTTACACATACACACCATTGTGTAGTCTGGGAGATGAGTGGATGATGGGGTGGGTGCAGTTTTCTCTGTGGTGGGGTTGGATGGGCTGCCCCTGCTGACCTGGGCTCCAGTCCGGATGGGCCTGGGCCCCCTTGCCCTGGTAGGTTCCAGAGTGTGGGGGTGCCTACTGGGGTCAGCGGGGGAGCTAGCCCCCAGGGAGGGGCCTCTGTCCCCTTCTGGCTGCCTGTGCCACAATTTTATCTCACAACTTAGACATTCACATTACTCACACTCTCATTACACATACATATAGGACCTTGGGGGTGGGCACGCTACACGGCATCCAGAAGACCGCCAGGGTGTACGACCTCACCTCTGGCGCCGTTGCCCACCTCTCAATTTTAAATACACGTAGACATTGAGGGCTATCGGGAGGGGCTATGCGCTTACCTGCTGCTCTCTGGCAGGTAGCTCCATGCCCTCCTGGGTATTAAATGCACCTTAGAACACACATGCATCAACACTACATATGAGCGGGCGGAGGGAGGTTTGGAGTCTTCATACACCCCCATTCTCTGTTGCCTGTTGGGGCGGGGGGCTGGGAGGAGGAGTTGGCCATCCGATTGGGGTCTGGAATGTGGGGCCTCCCTGCTGCTGCGGAGTCCGGGCGGTCTGCTTCTCTCCACCCCAGGGAAGAGGGTAACACTACCTGGGTCTGGGTGCAGTTTCCCCCTCTAGGGGCAAGAGTACCTAGACCTGGGGTATAGAGTGCGCTTGGGGAGTGTGATTGTGTGTACAGTGTCTATTTATGTCTGTCTCCACATTGGATGAGTGCTGAGTATTTGCATATGAGAGCATGAGGGTGGGAATGGATGTTCGTATCTGTGTGTGCCTGTTTGTCTGTGTCCATATGTCAGGTCAGGTATCAGACGCCACCTCTCTAGGGACTATCATCCACTGATCCACTAAATCAGTTTCTATCTGATTTCTGGCACTATATAAATAAAATTGAATTGAAGTGATCTTTTTGAAATCACAATAGAATAACATTTTATTTAGACAGAGACATTAAATAATAATATTTAATATCAAATCTTAGTTTGGGGAACTGATCCCTGCAAGCATCAAAGTTTAACTTTTTCAGCCCAATTATTTAAGATTTTAAATTATAAAAATCTTTAAGATTTTTATCTTTTGCTTTTTTATCGAAAGGAGACATGTCCAAAAAAAAAAAAAAAAAAAAGACCAGTAGCTAAACAGAAAAGGTACTGATCCTTCACAGGTTCAAAAGCATTATTTTATGGCACAGATCATGTAAGCTTCAGTGAAGAGACACAATACTCGATCACTTCTACATCATTTAAAAGTAGAATGGGAGGGAGAGCCTTCAGTTTTCAGGCCCCTCTTCTGTGGAACCAGCTTCCAGTTTGGATTCGGGAGACAGACACTATCTCTACTTTTAAGATTAGGCTTAAAACTTTCCTTTTTGCTAAAGCATATAGTTAGGGCTGGACCAGGTGACCCTGAATCCTCCCTTAGTTATGCTGCAATAGACGTTGGCTGCCGGGGGATTCCCATGATGCATTGAGTTTTTCCTTTCCAGTCACCTTTCTCACTCACTATGTATTAATAGACCTCTCTGCATTGAATCATATCTGTTATTAACCTCTGTCTCTCTTCCACAGCATGTCTTTATCCTGTCTTCCTTCTCTCACCCCAACCGGTCGCAGCAGATGGCCGCCCCTCCCTGAGCCTGGTTCTGCTGGAGGTTTCTTCCTGTTAAAAGGGAGTTTTTCCTTCCCACTGTCGCCAAAGTGCTTGCTCATAGGGGGTCATATGATTGTTGGGTTTTTCTCTGTATCTATGAAGCGCCTTGAGGCGACTTTTGTTGTGATTTGGCGCTATATAAATAAAATTGAATTGAATTGAATCTTTTACACTATACAGTCTATTTCCTTAAGCCATTCACTGACAAAAAATAAGCATCTTCTTTAGGAACTAGTCTTCTTAATCTTTTGATCTTTAATTGTTGCCTTGCATCGTTTAATTATGGCATTAATCAAAAAAGCTATTTATTTTAACTTTTCACTTAATTAAGCACAGCAAGATTGGTGAATTCTCTCAAATGTCAGTTCTTTATCTTTCTCAAGGCTCACTTTATTGCAGACACTGCATTTTGCATGCAGAGAATATGTACATGTAGAAACTGCCTTGTGTGTGTGTGTGTGTGTGTGTGTGTGTGTGTGTGTGTGTGTGTGTGTGTGTGTGTGTGTGTGTGTGTGTGTGTGTGTGTGTGTGGGGTGACATGTTTGGTTGTGTGATGGAAACTGGTATAAACTAAAGAGAAGCTGATTAACCGATGTTGACATTAATGGTGGAATCCATGACTGAAACAACACGTGGCCTACCTTTGACACAGATGAGCCTTTGGGGTTTATCAATCAGTATGTTGAATCAATAATAGCTAAATATAGAACAAAAGGTGGAGGGGTAGGAGGAGTGGGGCTTGTTAGTCAGTTTTCAGGATTTTGACCACTCTCATTACTTATTATTAACCTGCTGTAACCATATAGTACAATCGTAGGCTAAAGGCAATTGTTTCATCTTATTTATTTGCTTTATTTTATTTATGCTTTATGCTCAAAACACACACACATATACACACAGACAATGGTTGCGCTGCTGTGCAACCACAGTATACAGACAAACATTTTTCCATTCTCTTTTAGATAAAAAAACTTTAGTATGCATCAGTGTGTAAAGACTTTTTAAATCCACAACATGACTGTATTACACAAGAAAAAATGAACAATGGATTATTAATTATTCACCTTTTCTCTCATTTTGTCTTCTAGTCATCGGGCACCAGTGTGGTGGTGGACATCGCAGTGATGGGTGAGGCTCATGGTTTGATCTCAGACCTGCTGGCAGACCCATCATTGCCCCCTAACACCTGCAGCTCTCTGAAGGCTGTCAGCAATCTCCTCAGCACCCAGATCAACCTCCAGCCACTCCACCGACCTCGCACCCCTGCAGACACCCACACCTGCTCTGACTCTGAAGATGGGCCAGAAAAAACAGAGAGACTCGCTATTCCAAAGGTTATTGCTTGTCTTTCTAGAAAAGTTGAGTTTGTGTAGTTCTGGCTGTTTTGTGGAATTTTACTTACAGCTAAAAACAAAGTTTTGTCTGGTCTTCCAAAAGGAGAAGAAGAATCACTACTATTCAGTGTAAGATTTACAGTTATTGTAGATACATATGTTTAACTGTTTAGTGTGCTAGGCAAAGCAGATAAACGTGAATAGAAAAGTCAGTGCCAGTGCAAATTGTAGACACAGTTCTAAACCATAAATGTTAAAAGTAGGCTCAGTGGCTCACACAGTTTTTAGGTTACTGTTTTGAACACTTGTGTTTGTCCTGTTGCCGTCTTGTTTTTCTGCTTTTTATTTTAACTGGTTGTGACAATGCTTGGATAAAATATAAAAATATGTATTCCCCAAAGGTTGGTAAAAACTTCCTTTTTTACTTTAGTCGCATATTTATATTTTTTACAGATTTGTCTACAAACACTGCTCTCCAAGCTGTGAAACGTGCAAGCTAGAAATGGAGACATGTTTTTGAAACAGGCTGCAGAGCTGAGCTATAACTGTTTACTTTGAAGGCAAAGCTTGTTCATTTCTAATTTGCGTCACATATTTTCAAGTTTTGCATACCACTTGGTTAGTAATTTGCAGGTTTTTGTAGACAAACATGAATAATGACAGGCAACCATGGCAACCTGCTAGCAACAAAACCAATCAGGGAGCAGTTTGTGGTGCAGCACCTTATTGCAACTAGTTTTACCAAGCAACAGCCAGAAAACTTTGGGAAACACATTTTTCCATAGGAACCAGTGCTGAACCAATAGTCAGCTCAATGTGTGAATAATCTCACACGAGAAACCTCAGTTAGCTAATGCTAGCTAAGTAGCATGCATAGATAAAAGTGTGGGGTTTTCTTTCTTTTTTTTCCTTTTTTATCTTTGTTGTGATCGTAGTTTTGGGTAGAACGGGACTAAAACAAAAGTAATGACAGAAAAAATTAACAGCCTCCAGCTTTGGGTGTGTGTTTTAGTACAACCAAATGCTAAACTATGGCGTTATTTTTGTGCCACTATTCTGAGCGCACGTAAAAAAAAAAAAAAATGGAGCGCATGTAAAAACATTTTGCAGGTGCATGTGTTGCATTTTGAGGAGAAATTTATTTTGAGCAAAGAAAAGCTAAATTTGAGTGAACAAAATTAATTGCTGCGTGCAAAAAATGTATTTTAGTGTTTGCTATTATCCATACACACACACAATAGCAGCCCCTCTTGCTCAGTTTTTGCATTTGCGCTCGCTCGCAATGTGTTGCTTGCGCTCTCAACATTTCTTCCCGTGCGCGTTCAACTGTTTCTGTACACAGTTATATTTGTGCCACACAACCAGCCAGTCACAGACTTGGATGCAAAAAAAAAAATCGGATTGGTCTCAGATTGAAGAAGTCACTTCAGTCACAAAAGTCACTTGGATAAACTTTTGGAGATTTACTTTCCTGGATGATTAAGAATGCATCAAGACATATATATGTATGATTTGTATCACCTTCATGTTTCCCTCTCACCACATATCCAAACCAATATCATGACCAGCAGCTTTTACAGCTGTGACTCCAGCAAACATCAGCTGATACTAGAAAGTAATTAAATAAATTCTAACAACAGCTGATCAAGCTTGAACGTGCTGATGTTGTTTAGCGCAAAATCCGCTGGTTTCCTCTTTCTGTCGCAAAGTGGGCGATAAACAAACAAGAGAGACAGGACTTGTGGCAGAAAAGCCGATCAGCTGATCATTGATCAGTTTCATGATTGAAGTAGCAACAGGAGAGGGAGGGGAGAGGATGAGAGAAGAACAGGCAGGTGTGCAGCAAAACACAGAATAACTCCAGCTTTGTGTCTTTTTTTCATTCTAGCTGAATTGGTTAATCCAACCTTTCGTTGTTTATACCGTTACAAAAACAAGCAAACATAAAAATGAAAAGTCACCATCGGTCCAAATGTATGCCCAATGGCCAGTCCAGCTATGCGGTCAGCTGGTGGGTAACAGGCATCTCCGAAAACGTTTAGAGCACTTTTGCAAATATGCGATGTCTTGATAATTCGAGCAGATATTTGAAGTTTACACAGCACCATTCTTGCATGAAAATATCTTTAAAGTTTATTTGTGACCCAGAAAGAGTAATATTTCAAACTCCGCCACTCTGTGTTCCTCCGCCACTGCCTCGTTTGAGTTTTGGACGAAATGGATTCTGGGATACTGCATTTCGTCATTTTGAACTGATTGGAGACCAAAACAGCCAATCAGGGTTTTTTGCATCCAAGTCTGTGATTGGCTGGTTTTGTGGTACAACTATAACGGTGTACAGAAAGAGCTGAACGCACACGGGAAGAAATGTTGAGAGCGCAAGCAACACATTGCGAGCAAGCGCAAATGCAAAAACTGAGCGAGAGGGGCTGCTGTTTGTGTGTGTGTGTGTGTGCATGGATAATAGCAAACACTGAAATACATTTTTTGCACACAGCGATTACCTTTGTTCACTCAAATTGATCTTTTCTTCGCTCAAAATAAATTTCTCCTCAAAATGCAACACATGCACCTGCAAAATGTTTTTACGTGCGCTCAAATTTTTTTACGTGCGCTCAATTTTTTTTTACGTGTGCTCAGAATAGTGGCACAAAAATAACGCCATACTAAACAAGTAAAGGACGATCTAACAAGGAAAGATACATGCCCAGCATTATATCAATCACAAAACAGCCTCCCCCTATCTAAAAAATGTCTTTATTATCTATATTGTGAATATTCACAAAACTAACACTGAAACATGTGACTGATATCATAAACCTATCCAGAAAATGAGTAGTAAGGGCATGAGGAATAGCTCAAGTTAGAAAGAGAGTATTTTTTTCATATAAATCTTTTTACAAGAGGACTCATCTGCTGTCTGTTAGAAATAATGTAGGTTCAAGGCACTTTGCATTGGCTTTACTGTTCAGATTCGTAGACAGATTCATCCTTTATGTATTCTTTGTTTGTTTTAATTTCAGGGTTTAGAACCCCACTCAAAGTTTATGCAGAAAGATGAAGAAGTAAAAGGTTTTCATTGCTATATACTAGTGATGCTATTGATTGTACCTAAGCAGTGATGATCAGCAGATCACCCTAACCTCAAAGGTTCATGGTTGCCCATGAATAACCAATGAATAGAGGGACATACAAAAAATGAAAACTGGCATTACTATAGTTATGCCAGACTTATTATACTTCCCTCTATTATATTGAGTGAGTAAAGTAAAAAGTATTAATAATGTGCTCATAAAAACACAAAAATATTTAATTATATTTAAGCTATGTTTGTTTAGTTGTATTGTTGTACACACACACACACACACACACACACACACACACACATACAGGTATTTACCAGGTATGTCTCTTTTGGCACATATCAGCGATCTTTTCCATTTCCTCCCTCACTGCTAGCCTGGTGGGGGCCTCTAAGATAACTAACAATGACGCAAATTCTTCCAGGGGGCTTTTTAATGTTTTACAAGGCCAGTGCTTCAAAATGTATGAAGGCACTTAACGTGAGCAAGGAAACTAAATAAAGTGTGTGATGCAATGCAGGACGGCCTACCAGGAAAGTGACTAGCAGCTTTAACAATGCCTGAGTGCACTCAAATGCCTGAGCCATGTAGTGGAACTCAATGAGATGCTGCCTCATTTTGGCTCACTGGGGATTTGTGAGACTGCATGTGGCAGTGGGTAATGTAGGTGATTCAACTCACTTGCACTGGCCTGTTGTATGGCTCTGAACTAAGGACAGACTATTGGTGACTGAGCTACAACTAAGCTTTGACCTTGCACAGCGAGACAGCAAAACCCTGTTTTTTTTCTTAAAAGTATGGGTACAATTTGTAGGTTTTGCTTGTAGTTCTTATTGAAAGTGTATCATTTGGCTGTTTATGTTATCAAGCTGCTACTGTTCAGGATATTTTTCTAATATTTAGCAACTTCCAGCTTCTGAACTAGCTTGTGTTAAACAAATTTTCTCTTTATATTACTCCTAGCAAACTTTGAAAATGGTTAAATTTTTACAAAGTTACTATACGATTTTATAAGATTGGCTCATAACTTATTTTTTATGCAGTGAAACCAATTTTCAAGTTTTTTTGTCACTTTTTCAAGCTACATTATTGTTGCATGAAGATGTTTCAGATATGCCCTTTAAAGTGGAATACCCCATAGTAATAATAAAATTTACAATAGAAAAAGCGCCAACAGCCATTCTCTCTCAGCCCACCCTTTTCTCTTTTACTCGCCTCCTCAGTCATTCGTTCACACTCTGCTTGAGATCTTTGAATAGATTAAGTGCCACAGAGCAGAGTGAGCATGTGTGTATGTGAGGTTATCTGCTTGAGTGGATGCAAGTTTATTTTAGAAGAACATCAAATGTGATCCTCTGCTGCCCTCTATATTCTGCTGTAAATGTGTTTGTGTGCTCCCTTCAGAAAAATATGAGCTCATTAACTGCGTTCAGCTCATGGATTTACAGAGAAATGTCTAACACTGGGTTGATTAACACCATGGGGACGTGGTGCATGTCTCCCTTCTACTCTCTTTCACAACTGTCAAGTGTGCTCAGTGTGACCCTGCTTTCATCTGTATCTGTGGCCTCCACCTACAAAGCCGTTCCCTTTTTTGGGGTTGCCTCTCCGGTGCACCGTTGTCACTTTCATTTGCACCAAAGTGGGTGAAATTGATTCACAGTGGTTTATGCTTCCTAACTGAACGCAGTGATATCTCTGAAGTTTGACTGATTTTGACCACTGTGACGAAGAAGCATTCTCTTCATCATTTTTAAGCTGCGTTTTATTTAAAAAATCCCTTTACTTTTTAGAATTTCATAATGTTGCCTTAGCTACTTACCATTAGGTAACATCTACATGTTCATCTGTATTTCAGCGTCTCAGGCGGAGTCTTCCCCCAGGATTACTTAGGAGAATTTCATCAACTTGGACCACAACCACATCAGCTACAGGGCTGCCTACCATCGAGCCAGGCCCTGTACGCAGAGACCGCTCAGCCAGCAACAAACACACTACAGAAAGGTAACACGTCTTACTCAGAAGGTTTAACATTACTGTCATTTCTTTATCTGACTTTTCTCCTCCAATAAACCAGTGATTTTTGGAACAACTCAGTGATGATGACCATCTCAAAGAGTCGCTCCATGTCTGCCTCCTGTGCTGCCTCTGTCACATCCAACCACCTGTACAGCAAACCACTGGGAAGACCAGGTGTGTGTCTGTGAATCTATTTTACTGCAGAGTGTAGAACATTTCAGTTATTTTGGGTAAAAACAAAACAAACAAACAAAAAAAGCGAGTATTGATTTACAATGCAATCTTTTTCAGGTTTCCCTCCCTCCAACATATCACCTCTGGGCTCTCCTTGCTCATCTCCTCCTGTCCAGGGCACTCCTGCCTCCAGCCCTACGATAAAAATATGTTCAGTGCAGCTTCCTGAGCCGGCTGGGCCACTAACAGAGCTAGTACCTGGCTCTGTGGCCCCCAAAAGCCACCACAGAACCTTAACTCACAGCCAGAGCGCTCCGAGCTCCACCACCACTCACTGGCGGCCTCCATCACTCTGCGGCAGGTAATTTACACGCTATCACATACTAAATCAGTTATTTACTTACAATATATAGAGCGATTCTGACCGCAGAAAATTTGATTGTACAATTTATGTGTCATCTGCGTGTGAGTGGGGGAAATTAGTCACGTCATTAGTTTGCTCTGAGAATAAAGCAACATCCAAATTACCAGATGAGAGAGATCAATTAGGATGGACCGGTGTGTATACTCTGAATGCTTGTGTCTCTCTGCTCTCCGTTAGCTGTGGCAGGCCGTACAACAATCGACTAAACAACGGGGTAGAGTCTGAAGACAAAGGAGACAGAATACCCCACCCAGGTAATCAAGTAAAAAAATACATATTTTTCTGTTTATTCCAGATACAAATTAGAGCACAACTGATATTTCAGCAGATATCAGTTGTTTGTCAATCTACTGGTGTCGGTATTTACAGCAGCCAATAAATGTAAATTGAAAAAGTAAAGAAGAAACAACAGAAACACCCTTCAGTTATATACAGTTGCATAGTTTACGACATTCAAGCAGAATGTAAACAAGAAATCCACCACTCGTTATGGCAATAAAAGAGTTTGTTTTTGACACAAATTTTAGTAAGGATTCATAAATTTGTTTGTTTCATGTGTCTGAAACAAAAACATATCGGCTTACATATCGAGGTCTTTTAAGGTCTCGACCTTAAAATAATCTTATATAAGGCAGGATCTAAATCAAGGGCGCTTCACCTAGGACAGCTGAAGTTTTGGACATTTGGATTTTGATTATGTTTTCATGGAGTCATTATAAAAAAAAGGTCTTATAGTTAACATTAACATAGGATTAACTCCAGTTTTTAGTTAAACAGAAACATCTTTGTGTTCTAGTGATAATGTATTCTCAACAGAAGAAACACGTCTGTGTTCACTTCTAATGTGTTTAGTCCTTTTTAATGTGTCAAATCCAATGTGGCCATAAGTACTAGTGTGATTATTAAAGCTACCTTTCTAAATCGTGTCATGTTTTTCCAGATGAACGCGCAGTAGCGTCATCAGACTATGATAGCACGTACGACAGCACCTATGAGACCAACCACAGTGACAGCAGCGACTTTGCACAGAATGAAGAGGAAGCAGAGGGAGGCAAGAAGCCTCCTGAAGCAAGGGAAGGTTGCAGGGAGTATCCGAATGACGGCATTGTTCTTCACCCTGTCCTGCTCTCTTCAGAGGTAGACAATCAGACCTCACTTAATGTCCTTCCCCCAAAATAATTTCATTAAGAAGGAATAATTGAATCGACAATAAGAGCAGCACTACATCATTTGCGAATTATGTGAAACCATCTTATGATGTCATGAGCTAGCTATCCTCTATTAAGCAGCAACTATCTTTGAAAGTTACTTTAAAAAAGCTGGTTTTGCTTTAACAATATAAGTCAATGAGGCATAACATTACGGTCACCTGTCTAATATTGTGTTGTTCCACCTTTTGCTAGCAAAACAGGCCTGACCGAAGGTGTGCTGTGGTATCTGGCAACAAGATGTTAGCAGCAGATTCTTTAAGTCCTGTAAGTTGCCAGGTGGGGCCTCGCAACATCCTACAAATGTTCGACTGGATTGAGATCTGGGGAATTTGGAGGCCAAGTCAACACTTCAAACTTGTTGTGCTCCTCAAACCATTAATGAACCATTTTTGTTTTGTGGAATGATGCATTATCCTGCTGAAATAGGCCAGAGCCATCAGGGAATACCGTTTCCATGAAATGGTGTACATGGTCTGCAGCAGTGCTTAAGTAGGGAACATGGATTTCAGTATCCTGGTGCCAGGTGTTCCAAAGTAAGCAACAGGCATTGATTTACAAAGAAAACATGACTCATCAGACCTTCTTCCATTGCTCTGTGGTCCAGTTTTGATGTTGTTGGAACTTTCAGCAGTGGACACTCTGACTGGTCTACAGCGATGCAGCCCATACGCAACAAATTGCAGTGAAATGTGTATTTCGAAGCCCTGCGACAGACTGGCGACCTGTCCAGGGTGTACCCCGCCTTTCGCCCTATGACAGCTGGGATAGGCTCCAGCGCCCTCCGCGACCCTGAAAAGGATAAGCGGAAGCGAATGGATGGATGGATGTGTATTTCGAAACCAACATCAGCATTTTGAGTTACAGCAGCTCATCTGTTGGATCAGACCACACTGGCCAGCTTTCACTCCCCACATGCATCAATGAACATTGCCCGCCGATGACCCTGTGGCTTGTTCACAGCTGTTGCTTCCTTGTATCACTTTTAATAGATACTGACCACTGCAGACTGGGAGCACCCCACAAGTGTCATAGGTAGGACCCAAACGTGGGCCTCACGGAGCACAACGTGAAAACTCAAAAACAGGTTTATTGCTTTGAAAACTTAACCAAAACATGAGGCAGGAACAAACCATCTAAACTGGGAAAAACATGAGCAGGAAGAAACACACTTATCTGACTGATGTGATGGGGGAAGCAAAACTGAACATCATACACACGAGAATGAAAAGAACTAAATAAAACAGGAAGTAAAAACACTGAGACCACAACTAAGACATGTGAACTTGACACAGCGATTGGAGAATAAACACACAGAGACATGACTGACTGGGGGGATGAAGAAAGGGAACAAAAACATGATAACTAAACACTGACTTACCCAATAAGGAACACAGACTGGAAACAAAGAGAAACTAACATAATCAAACAAGAAACTATGAACCACAAATAGACATAATGAAACTCAGAGGCACTAGGAAAAAATGAATAAATAGAAGACTATGAAGCTCCAAACCAAAACTCATCTTAACCAGAACGAACCAAAAACCCTATAGAACAGTGAGAACTATAATACAAAGATAACGAAAAACAATGAGAAAAAAGACAAAAGTGTGGGTCGACGAACCAAGGATCATGACATCAAGAGCTGCAGTTTTGGAGATGCCCTGACCCGGTCTTGTAGCCAACACAAGTTCGCCTTTGTCCAACTTGCACTAATCCTTATGCTTTCCCATTTTTCCTGCTTCTTATGTAAAAGGCTCACATGGCCCCTAATATATCCCACCCACTAGGAGGTGCCACGACGAAGAGATAATCAGTGTTATTCTCTTCACCTGTCAGTGGTCATAATGTTATGCCCGATTACTGTATGTCTACAGAGTGCATTAAGTAAACCAATATTCCTACTGTTGTGTCACTGTGATGACTGAAATTTTTAAGTCCTAAAGGTTATTTTACCTTACGTCCAAATATTTCTTTCACCACCCTGAACTTCTCTTTGTTCACTTACCTTTGCCTGACAGGACAAGCCAAACTTGGCCCCAGAAACTCTGTTAATGCCAGGGCTGGAGCCTCTAATGAGTCAGCTTAACAACTGGAACTTTCCCATTTTTAGTCTTGTGGAGAAGACTCACGGCAAGACGGGCTGCATCCTCAGCCAGGTAAATACTTTGTTAGTGAGGAAATGTTGCAACTTTAATGAAAACAAATGGTCATTAATTCAATAAACAGGAACTCATATTGTTGAGATTACATTTGCAGTAGACTTATGTAATTAGCAGCTTAACTGGATAAAGATGTTAGCTTGTTAATGCAGGTGGTGGAAAAATGAATTGATTTCTAATATGCATGATTTGATATCCAGGTGATTCACTGTAGTGTGTGTTTTCCTCATGGTGGCATCTCCCAGGTTTCTTATAGGCTGTTTGAGGACACAGGTCTGTTTGAGACCTTCAGGATTCCTGTGCGAGAGTTCATGAACTACTTCCATTCTTTGGAAAATGGATACAGGGACATCCCTTGTAAGTAGAAGGATCACATATTTAAGAAAAAAACAAAAAATGATCCATCATTACCTTTTGCTGCCACAAGGTGGATGTGTTGCTCATGAAATAAACTTTTAATAGCGTGTCTATTTTTCCTGCCTGCTGTTTACTGTGCAAATATATACTGAAAATGTGATGACACGAGCTTGAATTTATAGTGTGACAGATTAGATTATTTGAAGGAATATATTGTAAAATAGCTCCTAATCAAATACAAATAGATTTTAGCCTTTCTCTCAAAGCCTCCACAGGGTACATCAAGAGGGAATATTTTTACATGTTTGGGAATACTATGGATAAAGCCTACTTAGAGGCATCAATATCCATCTCATACATATGTGACGTTAATCAAACTATATCAGTCTTGTTGTCTATTTGTGACCCAGATTTTAAGCCATTGTTTGAATTGGCAGATTTACTCATAGCACTTCATTCATTATGCGAAAGACTGTGACCCAACATGTTTACAAGTTGTGTTCTTATTAAAAAACCTTCCAGTGAAACTTAATTAATCAAATCAATCAATTAATAAGTGTTTATTTTATATGGATTTTTATGTTACATCTCCATGTCTTCCATGGATTGTAACATTGTTTTTCTGTAAAAACGAGAGAAGTCGCTTCATCAGCCATGCACTGATGCAGTAGTAATCCATAGTATACAGTATACTTATATGTATACCAACTTTACATATTATATCGCCAATATATTTTAAAAGGACACTGCTTGCATTGAGGCCCAATGAGGTGACTACCGTGATTGAGGGTATTTAAAACTAGTCAAGCTGGGACTTTTCCACTACGCTCTTACCACCCACACTGTTGTGAATCAGCACTTCATTTTACTCTCCTCAGATCACAACCGGATCCATGCTACAGACGTGCTGCATGCTGTCTGGTACCTCACCACTCAGCCTGTGCCAGGACTGCCCACCCTGCTGACTGAGAACGGAGTACACACTGGTGCGCTGTCTCCTACGCATACATTAATCTTCCTGATATTTCATGCAAAAAAAAAAATCATAATTTTAATTCCCGTCTGCCAGACTCTAGCAAGCCTGTTTCCACGTTGGTGTAAATCTTAAAGCTTAAGACACTCATAACTGTACCTAGACTGTACAGGACAGATATTCAGTCAGAGGATCAAAGTGCATAGATTGAAAATTAAGCTGACAATTTTGTTATTTATGCATTAATAACTTCTGTCACGAGGGACCAAGCTGAATAATTAGGACATACATTTAGTCGTTCTCATGGGTCCTGAACCAGAGCTAATGCTCCAACTTAACTAGATGTCGTCCTCAATTTTTATTCATGCTTGTTTACAAGTTTTGGACGGCATCACAAGTGCAGTGTGATAGCAAAATTACCCAGATATTCCCATATTTATTTTTATTGAAAGTAATTTTTTAAAATTATTTTTTCCTCCTGTTTGGTCAATGGCAAGATACTAAAAGTTAGTGATAATGCTGGCATGTCCTGCAGAATGAAGTAGACTTGCAGGCAACATTTGAGAGGAGCGATCAGAGGTCAGAGTCACTGATAGTTTGCCTGTGTTGTCTCTTTGGATGTAGACTCACAGAACGGCATTACACCTGGTGCCACAGGATTCCTGGTGTCCAAAATGAACCCTGTGCTGCAGGAAGGCTATGGCTGCCTGGCTGGTCTTATCCCTGCCCTGGAGCTCATGGCCCTTTATGTAGCTGCTGCCATGCATGACTATGACCACCCTGGAAGAACCAATGCCTTTCTAGTAGCTACCAGTGCACCACAGGTAAATAAATACAGGAAAATGTTTGTGACCTGGAAGGCTTGAGGGAGGAGCCGTAGTGATGGCTGGATAGTGATCAATAAGACTGACGGATGGGAAAGTTCATTTACTGGGAAGCTAAAACTGGGAATGGAGTAGTGAAATGTCATCAATAAGGTCGCCCTGAGCGTTGTCCACATCAAGTTGTTGTGTGGATATTCATTAACCAAGTCCCTTCAGCAACTATACTGATCTTAGAATACTAACTGACTGAATTATTAGTTATGTGATAGTAATTAATGTTTTAAGGTAGATAAGCTCACAAAACTGAATGTCAGTAAGACGTCTTTTCATTAAGTTTATGTTTATGAAATGCTCCAGAGAGATGATAGGCAGCATATTACCAGTATTTGTTTATTATGAGCAGTGTAAACCTTTATAACGGTTCAGATGTAATTATGATGAGATAAGGAGTAATGTAAGCTGTCACATTAACTGCGCTTTGAGCTAAAATCTGCTTGTTTTGCTTATAATTAATATGAATGAAGCCGCTTATCCTGTTATCAAATGTTGTTACAAGAGCGTAAATGGTGTGAATATAAACGTACATAATGCTCAGACATGAGTACTGTTGTTAAAGAGCTTTAAATGAACCAAATACAAACATCAACATACAGCCAAAAGCAGATTAAGTTGTTAGTCTAAGCAGTTTACAGTTGAGACTGAGGCAATGCAGATGCTGCAGGTTTTAGGCAACATTATGGTAAAAAAGAAAGCCAGAATTAGCATCAACAAAAAAACGGATTCTTGTCAAAGTTTTGATTCATGTATGAGTTATTTTTATTTTTAGATTTTGGTGTACCAAATCCTACCTTAAAACCTAACATGTAATATTAAACATGGTTTAGTAAGCGACTCATTACTAAACTGGGAAGATTCATTCATTGACAGATATGAAATATTAATTTAAGTTTCTCCTTCTCCATTTTAGGCTCTTCTTTACAACGACAGGTCAGTCTTGGAAAACCATCACGCAGCTGCAGCTTGGAACCTCTTTATGTCTCGATCTGAGTATAACTTCCTGGTTAACCTTGAACACGTCGAGTTCAAGCGCTTCCGCTTCCTAGTCATTGAAGCTATCCTGGCCACTGACCTCAAAAAGCACTTTGACTTCCTCGCAGAGTTTAATGCCAAGGTAAATCAAATAAGCTACATAAACAGTATAAAACATGACCATCCATCATTCGTCTGTAATTACAATGCTGTTACTGACTCGACTTGATATTTGAATGCAAACTATGATGTGATATTTAGAATCCCCATTTAACAGTTCAAATTTCTAAATGTTGCCAATACAAACAAGACGCAGAATTTAAAGCACAGTTTTAACGATAAACATTTTAACGAGACTTTTTATGAAACTTTGACCTTATCTGACCTTGAAGAAGAGCTCAGAGGTCAAACGTGACACATTGTAAATCCTTAAATGGTACTTTCTATATATTGACAATACACGTTTTCCACCAACAACTTATTAAATTTTACCTTGAAGACCTTTATAATCCAAATTCTAATGGATTGTTAACGTCACAATAATCTACACGCCTACAAAGTTTTATTAGAAATCATTCAAAAATTTTGAGCTATCATGTATATGGACAGAAAGAGTGATACACACATGCAAACACTACCAAAATCATAACCTCCTTGAAAGAGATAATAAACATTTACTGCAGGCTCTTTTCATTTTTTTTCTGTAAAGGTCTCTTTCTGAAGTAACAGAGAATGTCTTTTTTTCACATTGTCTTAAATGCAAGGTCTATAAACCTTTCTACAACTAATCTATAAGCTCTGTTTTTGTTTTTGACAAAAACATCTTTCTAATTCCTTAGGTAGGGGATGAAGGAGTGTCTTGTATTGATTGGACCAATGAGAATGATCGATTGCTAGTGTGCCAGATGTGCATCAAGCTCGCTGATGTCAACGGGCCACTGAAGTGTAAGGAGCTGCACCTACAATGGACAGAGGGGATCGTCAATGAGTTCTATGAACAGGTATGTTCATGAAAATGTCTCCAATATATTCAGAGCGCAGTTTTGTTAAGTGTTCCCTTAAAAATAACTGCTTTCTAAATGTTCAGCATTTCACATAAAACTAACAAAACACAAAAAAACACAAGAATTATTTCAAAAAGAATTATACCAAAATATTCTTTCTTTAACTCTACACTTGCCCAAATCTTTAAATTTAAACAAAAAAAAACAACTTAATAAAATCAACCATTTATTACTTATATATCAGTAATGGTTTAACACAATAAAACTCTACCTAAAATCCAGTGTGATCAGACTGGATATTTTGCTAAAGCCTAACTTGTGTGCCAAAGTACAAGCAATTGCCAGATGCCAAAAACCAAATAGTTATACAAAAAACTTTGAAATACAGGAAGTGCTGTGATGCACAGGAGCGCCTCTAGTAGTGTTTTCACTGTCATCATTTGTAAATAAACCAAAGTCCTGTTAGGAGTGGCTGTTGCAGAACGTTTATTAGATCATTAATGAGAGATATGAGGTCATTTTTTTGTAATAGATTACTAACATAGTTTATGTATGATAAATATCTCAGTATTATTTCCATATTTCAGTCACATGAAAAATTATAAAGCTATGACAAGTTAAAACTATTTTACATTCAGGGATTAGGAGTTATTAATTGTAATTCAAGCTAACTTTCTGTACAAAAACAATACTTATTGTGTTTGATGTCACTGTTTTACTAACGAATCCTGTCAATATCAACCAATATCTTGTGAGAGTTAACCAAAAATGTTCTCATCTACAGCCTTATCAGTGATAAACACAATGTGATTTTCAGTGAAGGAAAATCCAAACACAGAACATTCACAGGAGTCAGTCAACATGACAAATAAATCCAGTGGGCAAAAAAGAGTAAAAAAAAAAAAAATCTAAAAACAGAGGTCAGAGTTCACACAGAAGAAAACAAGGCAAGACAGAAAACACAACAAACACTAAGAATTCCCGGAAACCTTCCAGATTCCTAATTTCTTTCTAAGTACATTCTTCATGCCTTTCTTTGAATCCTCTTAACGTCTTAGCCCTTCTGCCAGACATGTGAGTAGAGGAGGCGAGTAAGAGACACGGGGAGTCAGTCAAGGAAACAGGCATTTAACTAAATGAGACATCCTGGCTTTGGAGTCGGATTTTTAAAACAATGTCAAGTAAATATGATGTTTGGCATGGCGGCATCCTAAATTGTTTTGGTGCAGACCAACTACTGCTGTGTTTCATTATTTCAGATGTCATTCAAGCATAACAGTGTGCTTCACAACTTTATTATTGAGGCCATCTTTCAAATAAATTGACATTGTGTCAAGATATCATACCTTTTTCTTTTATCAAACAAATACACAAGTAGTGAACTGAACAGTTCCTAAAATAACTTATTTGTAGATCCCTCCTCCCAATGTGGTTTGTGTATTTCAGCAGTTTAGCACAGAGGTAACAACACTTCCACACAAAGGATACACCTGTTGATCCTTCGTTACATCTGCTCTGGCAAGCTTTCTGTCTCCTCAATCCTCTGTCCTTCAAATTCATTTTAGGAACTGAGACAGTCATGTAATGAGATTGCTGTCCAGGTCACAGGCAGGGGGACGGAAAAGACGAGAAAAGAGGAAAAGTCTCTTGACTACACAAAGTAGCAAGACAATGAGGCAGGGAATAAAGGAAACTGGGAGAGTGACATTACAGAGGTGACAGGAAATTGGAAATTAAAGCTAAGAAACAGACACAATGAACTAAACCTTTAAAAACTTCCAGTATGCATGAAAGGCATTTCATTTCTTGCCCCTAGAACATTTCTCTAAGGTATAAATGTGTAGCCACATGTTCCCTCTGACAATAACTGAATATTGAAAACATTTACTTATTAGCTCATGTATTTATTACAGCCGCTGTAGATGGATGCCTGGCAACAAATCCTGCTATAAACTCACAAGACCATAAAGATAACAAGCAAGGATTTTGTAGACAGCATAGCACTAATTTGAAAACTTTATTTATTTCTCAGCGGTACCCACAATATAAATTCCTCTCAAATCAGGTCTTTATGTTAGACATACAGGCTGGGACAGAAGCTTGTTATCACAAGGTTGCTTTGACAGCCACCAAACTTAGCATCAGAATGTGTATTATCTATTTAATCCTTTTTAATGAAGGGAAAACTCAGAGAAAGGATATCAAACCAGTGTTCAGCAGCGAGAAACCTCTAATCTGAACATTGCTGATTCCCGAGGAAAGCGACATGCCTCTCATGTCTGCTGCTTAGCATTCTGGTGTTCCTCTGGAAGCTTTGGCTCAGTTGTCTTAAAAAACTTTATGGATTATGTAAGTCCTTTGAGTGACAGCATCCCGGGGGGATGGGGGTTGGGGGTGAGAGACAGGGTGGCGAGGGACAGAGCGTATGCGCATGCTTTGCTTTCATAGAGGCGCATGACCTAAATGTGCCATCCTTTGACAGCACTCATTCACAGTCGCACTGAGGAAGATCACAAGTGGAACGAGGCTCTCTGTGACATCAGAGTCAGCGCAGATATAAACGCACACACACACACAAACATGCGTGAATTTTCATCATGCACTGCAATGCACCAATTTAATATTCTACACTTTAAAAATACTCACTTAAAACAAAGTTTCTCTGTTTGATTGTGCCGTGTCTATAAATACACACACACACACACTTTTCACACACAACCACTAGTGCAGTGCACTGACGCCATCCAGGTTTCTGGTTTCCATAGCAATTGGAGCTCTTGGCCCTCTGTCCTCCCGGTGAATAGCTTTGAAAGCTCTAACATCATATAACAAACATAAAAGCACAGTACAGGACTGTCACAATGTATTAAAATACAATACAAGCTGTGTGGTCGTGGGTAATCCAACACAAACCACACGATTTGGGGCAGATATGACTCCGCTTTGGTTTTCTTTATGTGGCCTCCATTTACAGTATACGACTGTTACATAGATAAATACTTAAACAAATCATAATTACAGTTTATCTGATGCGGAGTCGTGCACCCAATCTATACATACACAGCAAAGATAATTAGATTTGTGTCTGCATTTACTGGTGGTGACCATGTGGTTACAAATATAAAGATCACAGTCACCATTACTCTGGAAAATTTCTGCAGGCAGCCTCATTTGGATGACTGATACATACAGATCGGCCATAGTTTGAACTGATGTTTTTCTATTTGTAGTCTTCTTGACCTACTTTCAAGAGACTGTGCCCAGAGGCAGCATATCTGGAAGTTTCTGTGCTTGCCACTTGAGTTATACAGAAGACTAGATGCATAGCTGTGTTTACCTTTGAGTGATATCGTGTTTAATTCATATATTGATTTATTTTAATACAGAAATTAGTTTATGCTGTGTAAAAGCCCTTATTCTCTGCCATCTTTAAAAATGTACAGCTCTTGAAGGAGAGAGTGCAAGACACATCATTTATATTTAATAATTCCTGTTATTCTTACGTTTTCATATTTGTACTCTGCCAGGGCGATGAAGAATCATCCCTGGGCCTTCCCATCAGCCCGTTCATGGACAGGTCTGCTCCACAGTTAGCTAAACTGCAGGAATCATTCATTACTCACATCGTGGGACCACTGTGCTCCTCCTACGACTCAGCTGCTCTTATGCCGGGACACTGGGTTGATGAATCTGAGGGAGACCAGGAAGGACAAGATACAGAAGAGGAGGATGAGGATATGGCAGATGAGGATGCGTCAACAAGTTCTGACACCTCGCGTATGTCAGTCTCTTGATTATTCATGTTGTAGGGAATACCTAACGTATGTCGCTGAATCGTTCCTGTGAGTATTCACTGCATGGGAGGACATGTTCCAGGATAGACTTTCTGTCATTATTTTTGACTCATTTATCGACATTTAATGCAGCTAGTTTCTGCTGCTGTGATAGATGCAAAAAAGACACACAGTATTAATAGTTGAGAACACTATTAATTACTACACATATTCCTAATGGGATAAATAGTTATCATTTGCTTTCTTGCAACAACAAGTGCAACAGTTATCATCAGCATCTATAATTTATTATTTGAAATTCCAGTTCTTTTGATTTTCATATATATGATGCTCATTTCATCATCCCCCTGCAAGTGCAATGTTAGTTTCTCTTTTTACAGTAGTTACGTGCGTCACGCTCCCTTTATTCCTGTAAGTAAAAATAAAAAAAACAAACAAGGAAACCACAGTACTCTTAAATTTTGCTTTTAGCACAAAAATAATATATGTGTGTATATATATATATATATATGTTAATTATCTCACTGTAAAGGTGCAGACTCACTGTTTTCCTGTTTCATGCCTTTCTCGTAACGCATGTGTAAAATGAATATGATTCCTATCTTGTAGCTCTCTGCAAGAGAGCAAATGAGCATGTTTCCCGAAAATCTTCTATTTCTACTCTTTTTCAATCCCAGAATCTTCTCTAACTGTTGGTTTTCTGTCTGACAGAGCGGCAAGAAGCCAAAAAGGTGAGCAGGAGGAAAGTGTTTTGCCAGATCACACAGCATCTTTTGGAAAACCATGAAATGTGGAAAAGAGTGCTTGTTGCAGAAGCCCAGGAGGAGGCTCAGGAAGAGAATCCAAACTGCATTGGCAAGCCCACCGATCCAATAACAGCCATTCACGAGGAAGAGGAGGAGCAGGCAAGCAAAGAGGAGTTGACTGATGGCCTTAATGAAAGGGAAGAGGTGCCAGCTATAGAGGAAGAGGAGATCTTTCCACAATTGGACACTTCAGGAGAAAAAGAGGAAGAACCTGAGTGAAATGATGAACTCTGACCTCCTCTTAAACCAGGAATCTGAACGTTGTCCAAAACGTTTTTGGGTTTTTTTGTTTTTCTTTCCTAACTAAACTCTTTATATGGTAGCCAGCACATCACTTTGACACAACACTGTAGAGGATGTTTTGGGTAAAATGTGCCTAACAAAAACAGGGTTGAGGACAGGGATAAACTCGTACCCAGTGCATCTGACGAGGAGAGAGATGTGAGATGAGCAAGAAGATGAAGCGACAAATGAGGGAAAATAGAGAAAAACTCAGACTGAGTAATCAAGATGGAGTGCATTTGTTTGTTTTGCTGTTTGTTTTAGTTTGGATTTGGCACCCAGACTGCTCATCTTGCACTATGGGCCAACCACGCTGATTCACATCTTCACTCCACCAGTGAGTAATACACTGTCACCCCGCTCCCCCCCTCCCACACACACACTCCTGTCTTTAGTTCCCATGCTATCAGCACACTTTGGAGCCACGCAGCTGCTCGAGGATGTGCACCAGGCCCCTTCTCCGTGAACACAATGGGATGAAAGCCAGCGGAAAAGCCGTGTCCACTGAGCCTCTGCCACGTGAATTTCAGGAGGAGATTGAAAAAAAGAGCCAGTGGTCATGCATTGTGTACACACACTTCACACAGACACACACAGTGCTATAGCAGAAACACACTCCATGCTCAGAACAGATAGGAAGTTTAACAAAGAACTCTGTTGCACCAAAAGCTTTATTCTCATTCAAGGAAAAACATACAAAGCAATGTTTTGTTCTTGTCAAACAATGTTAGTCAGCAATCATTTCTCCCTTTCTTTTGTTATAATTGGTTCAGCGCACCTACACGTTTCCAGTCTGCATAACTCAGGAAGGCAGAAACCCTTAGAGATCGAGAAACAAAAAAAGGACCTCTAGTGTTCTTGTCCTTTTAATTGTCACTGCTTCTGCCTTTTTTGTCACTTCAGTGCGTCCCCAGCAGAGTGTGGTTCTCTTTGTGCAACACCTAATGCACATTAATATTAATCACACTACAGCTAACTCTCAAGAAAGAAACCAGTCGGTAATATAAGGTGTTTTCATATTGCAAGCACATATAATCTGTGCCCACATTTATGGGACCTCTCAACTTGGATCAATCTTTAAGGGATTTGTTAAAGAGAAGAGATTCTGTTTCTCTCCAGTGTAACTTCTAGGCTGGTATGTAGGCCAAATGTTTCAGAAAGTGCAGTAATCCGCCATAGTGGACTAGGCCAGAGCTGAGTCACAGCTCCAAATTACCCAAGAAGATTTACGTTAATAAGACATTTCAACACTGTGAGGCTTATTGCCATGCAGGAGGTGCTGTGCGCCCACAAAAAAACTATACATGGAAGCGTATGACCGGGTCCACACGCATAGGGGTATTCTTTCAAACAGGGGTTTTCTTTTGTTGTTCTAAGTAAATAAATCTGATAAAACACCCTTAAAATGTTTCTGTCCACATGAATGCAAAAGCAGTTAACGAGCCAAGAGTCAGTGATGTACATCTACAGTTGCTTAAAATTGCCTCATGTAAACAAAAGATATGATAGCGTGAACTTTGACCTCTCGAGCCAAAAAACCTTTGGAAAGAGTTTAGAAATATCAGCACCATGAAGCCTATCTGTGTTTTGGAGTGACTTTTAATGATACATAGAAAAAGCTGTTAAAATAACTTTAAAGAACTAGTTGTTTCACTTCCATAAAAAGCCAAAGAAAGTTATAGTGGAAACAGTAAGCCCCTTACATTTCTGAATCCAGCTTAATAATTAACCACATGTACACAAATATATGATATTTACTATCTATTTATTGAATGATGTAGTTTACCTACTATTTTTTGAGAGACTATTTCTCTTCACTCTTTTATTAATGTCACTGTTTGCGCTCGTCTTTGATGTCCTTGGACATTCATATTTGCTGTAATGGAAGAAAATGTGTGAAAAAAAAGAACAGCCTCGGTAATGAGGCTTATTAATGGAAGAATCCTTTCAGCTGGACTTGGAGCTGCTCATGAGAGGTCAGAGGGGTCTCAGATCTTTGTCACAGTTCAGCTGATTCTTTCTGGTGTAAGTCTTTGAAGATGAGCCAGTTCAGTTGGATTCAAAATCATGTGATGATCCACTTCTCCAATTCTCCAAACCGTATTACAGGGATATGCAGTGTAGTGTATTTGATCTGACGTCAGAAAAGCAACAGGGGCTCTTTGTGGATTCAGATCTCAAGAATTTAGGTTACTTAGTTTCTTCATGCAGTGAGTTGTAATGGACAGTTGTTTTTCTTTTATCATATTTGCAAAATAAAAAATGGATGCATTCATTTTGACAAGACTTTTTTTGGGAACCTGCCTGACACTTGAGGTAGGATCAAGGTAGAGATATCGAAGAGGCAGTACAGCATTGTTGACCTGTAGCAATGGATTTTCTGCTTCTGTGGTAAATCTCTGTAGCAGTTTGACAGATTTTATTATTTCATAACGCAACAATTTCAAATCCCTCAAAGAGTGTAA
Source organism: Aulonocara stuartgranti (assembly GCF_965226115.1). Taxonomy (NCBI): domain Eukaryota; kingdom Metazoa; phylum Chordata; class Actinopteri; order Cichliformes; family Cichlidae; genus Aulonocara; species Aulonocara stuartgranti. The sequence continues at coordinate 20,615,769 of NC_138950.1, forward strand.
ACAATTTGAAGCCACAGACGTCACGCGTGACAGGCTAGCTTTGGCTTGGCAATTCTACTTGTACCTGAAGTGATTAGACAGGGATTAGAGGAGAGCATTAACAGGGCGGAAACATTTACAATGAAAACAGCAGCGCTGAAATTAAACCTAAAAAGAAAACTGTGACAGAAATATAAAAAGCAGCATTACACTTTTCAGTAAGTGTACACTTTATGCAGTTAGATGTTAAACACTGGATCTCAGTCACTAAGAAATACATCAAACAGGCTTGTTTGCTTATTTTTACTGGCTACCTTTACTTGTTCTATTGTAACCCAATTTCTTAACTCAATTAGAGTTTTGCTAATACTCTGGTAATACTGTGTAAATCTGCAGCTGTATCCATTGCACTGTTATCAAAATGTCCATTGTGCAAAGGAGGGCTAAACAGTGCAGCATAATTCCCTTTACTGCTTATACCCTGTACTTACAAAGGAGTGCAGTACCACAGCTTCTTTTTTAATACTATGAAAAAAAAGGCCTGCACTAACTAAATCCTGGGCTTTTTGTTCATGTTTCAGTTCAAGTTGAAAGCCCCTTGGTGTTTGAAGTCTTTTTTATTTACAGTTGCTATCACTCAAACTCAAAGAGGGAAAAACTTAATTAGGTTTTCATTAATAAATTATATTTAGCAAAAACACAAATCAAAGCAGAATTACCTTCAGCATTGATGTCAATCACACAAAAGTCCCTGACTAAAATTCTTTTTTTTTTTAAATTTGACAATTAAAAGAAAAAGGAAGAAAAAGTAAAAGCAAATCGATATGTGATTTGTTTGGTAGCAAAAACTGCAGCACTAGTCATATTTGCATATTTGTAGCATGTGCGGCAATCCGCTCTTGGCTTTACGTGTCACTTCCTGGACCAGTCGTCTTCCACTAGCCTTTCTTTGCATTGGCTTGTTCTGATAGGTTCGCTTATAGCAGGTAAAAATGACCTGTACACACCAGCTGATACACAACAGAGCAACACAACTGTAGATCAAGACATTATTTAGGTTTGCAAGCTTTTAAACTTGAGTTTTAAAAAAACATCGACCCACCTCACTGCAAGAAGCTGCAAGCCTCCTGTCGTACACGTGAATGAGCATGAGCGCCATGCGCTGTAAATACCTGATGCACTATAGAGTATATCAGTACCTCACGTATAATCTAATGTGAACTCTACTACATTGGATATTTCATGTTTCACACCTGTATGGTCCCATTCTCCACCTGTGTTTGGGGGTTTTGTAGACTGTTTCAGATCTCTTTACTTTGTTTTCATTTATCAGAAATTTGAAACTTAACAGATCAGTCAAAAGAGAAATTTACCCTTTGGACACTTCAAAGAGACTTAAGTCAAAGCTGTGATATCGTTTCAAGTTGTTATTTAGTTTATTATCATATTCATTTCAATAATCCAAGAACGCTGCAGCGTGTTGCTGTGTAACATTTTAGGGTTTTAACTAGAGATGAATGATGAACCGGTCAAGGTTTCAAGGGTCACGTGTTTTAGCTTCTCACTACAAATCATATTCTTTAATCGTTGCTAACCATATTTCAATAAGGACAGATCACTCGGAAGAACTGAACATAATTTATTGAGAAAGAGGAGTTAATGTGTTTGACTCCGATGAGCCATCATGGCAGAATGGAATCCTAGCAGTGCAAGGATTTAGGACAGGACCCACCGGCGTCTAGATGCTGGTGGTGGCAGTGAAGACTGAGGCTTGAATAGAGCTCTGACTGAAGTGGCTGAGGTGGAGATGGAAAGGTGGTGGTACGCAGGACAGACAGTCTGAAAGGTAGAATGACGGAGAGCACAGATTTAAACCATTCTAAGTGCAGGCTGATTGGCTCAAAGAAGGCAGGCGAGAAGATGATTGGACTATTGTAATGATGTCAGGATTGAGAATGACAGCGTGCGAAAGGGGTAGACGTGTGAAGAGAAAAGCAGCCGAACACCCAGGAAAAGCAGGCAGATGGGTGAATACAGATCTTCCTTATTGAACTAACTTAAGCTTCATTTAAATGTACGCTTTACAGTTTTAGATTTGAGTCTTTCCTGCATTTCAAGGCAGCCGTTGGTTTTGTTTCATATATGCACAATAATTAAAGAAGAAAAATCTGTTAGCACATGCTAGAAATTTACTCGAGGTTGACAACGCATTCAAGTGAGAAAAACAGTTATTTTTGCTAATGTTTTAATATTGTTGAATCCATCATGTAATTTAAATCGAGCTTTGCATTATGTCAAGAAAACTTCATGAAGACCTAATGTTAACTGAGACGTAATAGATAACTTTTAAAACGTTTTGCATAACTAACAGGAAACCAAAGAAAGCCTGTTTTGTGAAACACGGCTGCATTGTGTAATTTAAAGTATACACTATAGCTGATTTGGAGTAAATAGGCCGATACATGGAAAGCTAGCGACATGGTTAGCTGAAGAATCTGAGTAAAAAATTCTTTACTAACACAAAAAATGTCACATCTGTCAGCTTTTTGTTCTTTGTCATCACAGCAGCACTGGTCAGTGATTTGTACCAGGCAATCACATGGCAGTCATAACTCTTATTTTCTCTTAATTGAAAAAAAAAACAATATTAGAAATATTAGTTATAAAAAAAGAGAGAAACAAACAAGAAAACTGCAGGGTCATAAACTACCCAGTTATTTCACTTTATAAGAGCCAGCATGAGCCAGTTTCCTTTAAATGTTGAGGGGGAGATTGCCAAACACTGGATGAGCTTGTGCAAACCAAAGAAACTTTTTGAACGATGCGTTTTTTTGTGATTTGCACAGAAACAAGCCCTAAAAGGAGCATGTTTTTGGTCAGTGTTATTCCAATACTGGTGAGGGTATCTGAATATGCATATATATTTTGTTCTGTGAAGATAAAAATGAATTCAAGAATTATTGGTATCCATCTGGCATCACCACCGCTCACGGTGACGTGCACGTTAACTGCCTGTTATTCTTTCACTGCCATGTCAACAGGCACCAGTAGCAATGTAACCGGCCTACTGTTCTGTTCGTAGACTGAAGCTCTTGTACTTGTTTTTTTCTTTTCTTATTTGAACCAAAAAAAAAAACTTTTCTTTTTGTATTGTTTGTTGTTTTGGCCAATTTCAAAGGGGAACATGCTCCTGTGCCATTTTCACATATATGTATGTAGACATTGTTTGAATGCTATATTCGTTAGTTTTCCTCTTTCGTCAGAAAGGAAACCAAAAGTCTTTTTTTCACAACTTTAAGCACGATAAAGGAGACTGGTATGTTTTTATCTACTATAGCAGGCACTTCACAGATTCAATTCTTTCCTTCTCTTTAGTATCTTGCACTTAAACACATGTAGCAATACCAACAGGATGAAGAAAATGTGTGATTCACCAATATTTAAGTGAAATTTGACATTTTATTTCAAGATATTGTTTGACTTTGTATAAAAAATATATACTGTACAGATTCAAAAGTATATTATGACAAAAAAAAACTTTTAGAAAAATATTTATTTTTACTGTTTTGGAATTTAGACACAATACTGTAGCTCCTCTATTGCCAGACTTACTGGAAGTGCCTCTTGATAATGTATTACAAAATAACTATACAATATATTGGGATTATTAAAACCTGTCACTAGCAGAGCAGTGTTGTTGTTGTAATGTGAATATTGTTGAATAATAACATTTATAAATGCTTCACGTGTGTGTCTTTCTTTGGTCATTTCTCCAAAAACTCACAGGACTCGCTCTTTAAAGAAATACACAGATATGTTTTATTATGGTAATGTGTTTTCTGCATGACAGAAATTTGAATTTATAATTACACTTTAGAATGTACAGTCACCGGCCACTTTATTAAGAATACATGTTCGACTGCTTGTGAGCGCAAAGATCGATTATATGACAGAAACTCAGTGCATTAAGGCATGCAGACATTGTCAAGAAAACTTCCTGATGTTCAAATCGAGCATCAAAATGGGGAAGAAATGTTATTTATCTGAATTTGAATGCGACATGGTTATTGGTGCCAGACAGGCTCTTCTGATTGTTTCAGAAACTGCTGATCTGCTGGGATTTATCCAGTGAGCGGCAGTCCTCTGGGTCAAAATGTCTTGCTGAAGTCAGAGGTCAGACGAAAATAGCCAGAAAAGTTGGAGCTGACAGGAAGGCAACAATAATTCCGATAACCACTTGCTTCAACCAAGGTGTGCAGAAGAGCATCTGTGAATGCACAGCACACTGAACCTTGAGGCAGATAGGCTACAGCAGCAGAAGACCACACCGAATGCCATTCCTGTCAGCTAAGAACAGGAAACTGAGGCTACAATTTGTACAGACCTATGAAGAAATTGGACAACAGATGAGTGGGAAAATGGTGCCTGAGTCTCACTTTCTGCTGAAATATTTGAATGACAGAGTCAGAATTTGCATAAACTACATGAACAGCTGCCTTGTATCGATGGTTCAAGCTAGTGTTGGTGCAGTAGTGTAGAGAATGTTTTCTTGGCACGCTTTGGGCTCCTTAGTACCAACTGAGCATCGTTAGTGCCAGAGTCTACCTGTGTATTGCTGCTGACCATGTCCATCCCTTTATGACTACCCACTACTACTACTCTTCGGATGGATGCTTCCAGCAGTATAAGATATCATGTCATAAAGCTCAAATCATTTCAAACTGGTCTCTTGAACATGACAACCAGTTCATTGTATTGAAATGTCCTCCACGGTCACCAGATTTCAATCCAATAGAGCAACTGTGGGATATGGTGGAACAAAGGATTCACATCGTGGATGTGCAGCCAGCAAGTTTGCACCAACTGTGTGATTTCATCATGCCAATATGGAACAAAATGTCTTCTGCACTGTTCTGGACAGAGATCGCACACGTCAGTCCAGGATCCATCCTGAGTCACTCACCCTGTTCACTACCCTGTGGTCAACGTCTGAGCCAGTATGGCTTCAGTTATACTGTATGACTCTCGCTCATATTCGAGGTAGGCTTGGGTAGCATGGGGGCTAGTCTGGGCCCCCCTACTGGATGCACACACCTTGGATGCTCACAACACATGAAACTGGGTTTAATCTTACTAGTGATGTCATGTTTTTGTTGTTTTAAATGAGTACCAACTCAGTCCTTACGTTCTTAAAAGTCCTTTAGACATATAGCTCTCTGAATAATTCTATAATTCTAAACCTTTTTGTCAAATTAATGGAATTTTTTAAAAGTTATTAGTATTTACTAATTCTGATGTAGACAGTCAAATAAATCAGCTGCATCTCCTCTCTAGTACAGATTGAAATGTGTTTATTAATCTTGTTTTCACTAAAGCTGCCTTTCTCTTGAGGTGGTCTTTGTCAGATTGATTTTATGTCAGCCTTTGGAATTTACTGGTGAGTGTATTAAATATCATGGCACATCTTTTCTACCATTTGCTCTGTGAACTGAAAATATAGGACAAGTTTTGCCCTTGATCTTTATGATGTGCTACGTTTCAGTCAGATGGTTTATGCACAAGCCAGTGCCCTACATTTTTCTCTCAGTTTTCATTCTGTATTCTGCAAGGAATACATGTACACTCTCCAGGGAGACGCTTGCTCTTTTCCCCATCACTTCCTCCCCCCCCCCCCCTTTTCACTCTCAGTCAGTTCTGGTCATTCTGTCCTCTCTCATAATCTCTTCTTCCCTACTTATTCCCTTTCATTTGTTCCTTCTTCCCATAATCCCTGACCTTCTTAAATCCGACTTTGTGACTCCTGTGGATAATGACTATGCCCAGGAATCAAGTGTAGTGAATCAGAAGGAGGGACCATCACTCACACGCCACCATTAGTTCATAGTAAGCCAGTTCAGACCGTTCGAATTCCCTATGTCATCTTTAATTTATCTCACTATGATCACTTCTACACGGACTAAATCTGAAATCTTTTGCTGCATTTTGACCTTTCGGTTCTCATTATAAGTGGGTGTTTACCACAAGCTGATAAATGCAAAAACACCTTAGTTTACAGAGCCTCCAAAGTAATTATAAAGCTCTCGTAAAGACACAGAGACGATAAAGGAACCTCACTCCAGTTACTGTGGGGACTGTGTAAAATTACAACGTTAGATAGTAAAAAAAGAAAACTGGATTGCTGTAGGTGCTTTCCTTTAAATGTCAGTGTTGAAAATGTAACATAAAAGAAAATTTTGGACAAAGCTTGAATTTTGAGCTTAACAGGTGTGCAAAATGTTTAGCACACCTGTTATTATATTTTCTTCTTTGCACAATTAAGTAACGTGGGGACCCTACTGGACACAACACGTGAAACTGGCCTTAATCTTACTAGTGATGCCATTTTTTTATTTTTTTAAATGAGCCCTTAAGTTCTTAAAAGTCCTTTAGACAAAATATCAAAACATAAAGTTCTTTAAATAAAGAGCTTAAGTTTTGCCTTATCTGTTATAACAAAAAGTATTATGTTTCAACAGTAAAAATATTAATTTGATTAAGAGGCTTGTGCATATTGGTGGATTATTACAGACACATAAAACATGATTTTGATCATTTCCAACACTCTTAATTTTAGACATCTGTTAAGCACTGGATAAAAAGAAAATGCCTAAGAATGCAACTCCAGATCCATTTTGTAGATGTGTTTGTGTTGATTTATAACTCAAAATGTCCAAACAGATTGATTGAAGCATTGAAGATAGAAAAACTAAAACAAATCGTAAATGCCCACAGTTTAAGATTTTGACTTTAGTCACTGTGATCAGTGATGTCAAAGGCTGCCGACAAGCAAACAGGAATAAAAAATCTCCCAACAAGATGCTTTGCAAGCCCAACGATTAACCGACCCAAACCTTATACCCAACTGAAATTTCTCTTTTACCTTTTATTTCAACTGTTCTGCTATAGCTTGTCTAGGACCTTGGAAAGAACAATTTTAAGACTGGCCAGAATTATTAAGGATTGAGCACCCTTCTAAGGACAACTTCCATTTGAAAGTAATCAGAAACGGCCTGAAAGGAAAGAGAGGCATAATATTACCAGAAATAATCAGGTTATGAATAGCATCTTCAGAAGGAGGGCATGAGGTAGCGCCAGTGCTCACTGGACTAGAGTATTATCTTACAATCACAGCACCATTAAATGAGAGCATGGACAGAACCAGAAGGAATGATTTTTATTGTACATTCTACATTAACATTCATTTGAAAGTTGGATTGTGAAGGATAAATTGCATTGTCATAGATCAAGATAGGAATAAATAAAAAAGCATTAAATATATACAAATATATACATACAAAAATATATATACAATAAATTGCATCAAAAAAATCAAACTTAAAAAATGTGATCCAAAAATATAATTGTTATGATTCTGAAAAGTTTCATTCCACATAATGGGTACGTATATATATTTTTTGATTTTAAAATCTCTGCACTATTAGCCCAATTTTTATGTGGTTAAAATGGGATTGCTGATATTTAAGCATGTTTTGGGTGTATGACCTGATGTGTAAAAGAAAATCTCTGACTATTTCACAAAGTACTTTAGACCCCTTTAGGCCAACTGGGGGCTGTTTTCTCAAAAAAATGAAGCAGTATCATTTTAGAATAAAATTCCTGATCAGCTGATCAGCTAAAATTGCAAACTCATGTAGATTTAGGACAGGACCCGCCCCCGTATCTAGAGGGAACAGCACAGAAAAGCAGCCTAACACCCAGGAAGGAAAGCAGTTCAGTGATTACAGATATTTCTTATTATGCTTCATAACAATCTGCAGCAAAACTGCAGTGGTTTCTGAGTCATGCTTAGGGATGCTTTTTTTCTGTGTTGCTCAGAAATTGAAGCAATTAACTTCAGTCACAGCCATTTCCATCTCTCATGCACACACTTACACTCCTACACTTTTGTTACCTGCTGATTACACATTTCTTAGGCTCTACGTAGCTAACTTAGCAACATGTGTCTGCATATGTAAAGCCCATAGATTACTTACTGTACATTAGATAACAGCAACTTTTTTAATCAGTTAATTTTAATGCAAATGTTTAAACTTCATAAGTTGATACTGCTCTTATATCAAGAATGTGAGCTGATCTGCCTGCAGTCGAGACCTTTCCCCAACTGAAAACATTTCCTGCATCATGAAATGAAAAAGACCAAAAAGTAGATCCGGGAATATTAAGTAGAGAAGACTGGGACAACAATCCTCTCACAAAAATTCAACCAACTGGTCTCCTCAGTTCCCAAACGTTTACGGACCGTTGTTAGTACTCAGTAACCCTGTCCCAGCTTTTATGGGATGTGCTACTGTCATCAAATTCAAAGTATTTTTGTTAAAATCATAACATTTCTCACTTTAAACAAATAATATGTTGAGTTTATGAAATCTGCAAATCTCTGTATTCTGTTGTTATTTACATTTTACACAGCATCCCAACATTTTTAGAAGTCGTGTTAAACAATCAAAATATACAAGTGTGACTCTTTAACCTGTGAGGGCTTCATTTTTATGCATCAGTGATTAAATGAGAATGAGGATGCCACACAAAACCCTGCAAGTCAATTGTATTAATGCAACAGGTTGAGCCCTCGTCTGCAGTACATTAACCTACTTTAATGAGACAGCTGCAGGTTCTGAAGACAGAGATTGAATGAGACACTGAATGAGAAAATTCAAGGACACTCCACCGTGTCTGTATGCTTTTTGTAATGTGCACCATCTGACAGTTGTGACCGCCAGTGCAATCAGATACAACTTGGCAGGACAGGTGCTACACGAACACTACGGAAATCTGCTACCCGTCACCTCCTGTTCCTACTTACCCACGTAAAACTGAGCTGTCCTCCAGGACGAGGGGGTTAAGGTGTATGCTGCTGTCATGCATAAAGATCTAAACACTTCACACAGGGACAGCAGTGGCACGTTGTTGGGCTCAACATGATGTGGACACTATTCTGCTAATAGAAGAAAAAAGTAAAGTTTGATGACAGCATTTCATATTTGTGTCTAGGTGGATGTATTGGGTTGATTAGAATTTGCTTAACAGTAGCTTCTTCATATATATATATATATATATATATATATATATATATATATATATATATATATATATATATATATATATATATATATATATATATATCTCCTTTCACTAGCCTGTTCTAAATTTGAACAGAGTCGAGATTTCAGCAGTTGAGAAGAACCAAACGGGACTTTTATGAATCTGCACTGGCGTGACAATGGGTACATTTGTTCTTTGTGCACAGCTGCAGAGTAACAGGATCAAATCGGCAAAAACATACTGTCACTTTAATGAAAGGAGCGCACACAAACATACAGTTCATTATAAAAGGCTTACACAGAGACCAAGAGCGGGGATGTACACAGCGGAGGCTCAACTATCAAATTTTGTAAACCAAATCAAAGCTCAGGACAAATATTCTTTGAAAAACATATATTTAAATTGAAGAAGCGTGATGTTCTCACACGAACCCGGTGAATGACCAGCTCACAGCTTGTTGACAAACGCACGACACTGTAGGTTACATGATTCCAATAAAGCTCCGCCGAACTGTGCAGAAATTAGGGAGGAGGGGACAGACTGTCTGAGGAGAGAGGGGGAAAGGAGACAGAATGAAAGAAAGGAGAAAGCGAAGGAGAGAGAGCAGTATATTATGAAAGACACCGAGTAGACTCATCGTACCAACGCCTCTCTGTCTGCAGTCAGTCGAAGACGAAGAAAAAGAGGAAGGGGGGAAACCCGTTGTAGGGCGACCTCTCTGAGCGCATCTTACGCCCTGCATCTCACTAACACACAGCCCACATCACGCAGTGAAGACTTGTGTCACGGGACTAAAACGCCTGTGTAACTTGGAACACTGTGCCCGAGAGTTGCCGTGGGTGGAAATGAACTCTGAAGGTGGGCTTCGTGTCGGCGCATTCACCGTAAGAATCGGCGCTTCTGCTCATCACCAGTCCACATGAGAAGTTTGACAGGAGCAGGTTGAAGGGAGTCTACCAGTGCTTCCGATAGGCTGTTCACTTTGTAGGCTGCAGCTCGCGGTCGGAACTCGACCACTGCTCCACAGGACACTGAGGTGAGTTGGGGTTTTTTAACAGTTGCTGTTGTTTTGTAGGCTGTTGTGGGCTAAGTCAAGTCAGACTTTTAACATGTCTGCATTCGATTAAATTCTCACGCTAAATGCCAGCAATTCATTTTAAAACACATCAACCTAGAGTTTCATCAAAGAAATTGAAGTTTATGTAACCTGTAGTGATCGGGACTAGTTAACAGTAGTGACCTATAAGACGTGCAGGGAATTGTGTATGTGTGTGTGTGTGTGTGTGTGTGTGTGTGTGTGTGTGTCTCACAAAGCACCTGCAGTACCTGCATGGCATCCTGACAAAGGAGCCTTACAGCAGGATCCTGAGTTTTAACTTGCCAGAGGTTTTTCATGCACTAAAAGATGTTCCTTTGATGAAGTTTGACCTGCTTGCGTTATGAAATGCTTTAAAATGCCACCTTAACTAATGTCTCAAAAAGGACGTTCGTAAATTGCAGGAATAGCGCTTGGGGACATTAAGCCCTCCTGTAGGTACTAGAAGCTTTCAATTTGAGTAGATCCTCCTGATTTACTGCCTAAGCAGTTATAAGGATATTGTTGAAACAGATGTGCAGGGTAACTGGTGGGTGCTTTAATTTGTGTTCAAACTATAGCAAATATGATGGAGATATAATCCAAATTTAACCATCATTTCCAAACTTTTCCTAACACCAACACAACATCTAAATCCAAATAATCCAGACATTTAATATTTTCATTACCTGAAATCTTAAGCTGTACACGGTTTAACCTGTACAAAGTGTTATTTTTACATAGGCAGCAAAATGCCGTAAGTGTGGTGATTCATCTATGCACTTTACTGCAATTCTCATCCAGCTGGTGACATGGACATCATAAAGGCATGATCAGATTTGTTATTGTTAATTTCCCAGGATGTTGCCTGCCTTCAAGCTGCACCTTTGATTACTGGAAGGAGTCGTTCGTTTCTGTTTAGATTTCTGCTCTGCGCTGAGATTTTGCATGCAGAATACAAGATGAGGACACATATGTCTATCATGCTAATAAGGAACAGATAAAGAATGAGGCTTGATGAGCGAGAGGGCAGCACATTCAGTCAGTCACAGCTTGTGTCGGGTGTATATGGTACATGGTATATTGTTTTATTTAAAAAGAAAGAAACGTTTGTGTAGACAGGTGTATATTCGGGAATGATACAGGTATGCGAAGTGCAAAAGTCCTCTCAGTGGTCTAGTGGATAGTGGAAGCTCACTAGAAGCTCAGTTTGTTTGTATCAGAATTATATTTGTATGTGATTTGAACATTTCTTTCAATGCTGACTTACAAGCCAGCCTATTAACCCAGAGATTCAGAAGCTGAAGTCATCCTCCTTCAGCAGTGATTCTGTTTAGGTAATTTAATGAAATATGGCACAATAAAGCCAGATTAAATGCTATTTAGCTGAGTACTTACAGCTGACTAACGTATATCTTTTTTGGGACGCTGTTTTATGAACTCAGTCATCTACTGTTGGTCAAATTCCTTGAAAGTAGGTCAGACCTGTTGCAATAAGCCAGCTCATTTTAGTCTGTTCTAAATAAAAGAGCCAATCAGAGAGAAATGTAAATGTGTTACATGTAATAGTAATAACAGCAGTGTCACTGACATAAATGCTAAGAGCAATGAGTTTGTGTTATTTTCTGCAAAGCGATCGTCAGCTCGCTTCCCTGGAGCAATTACATTCACTGTTTCACATGACTGCTGAAATGGACTGAGGAGGGAGGAGAAGGCAAAACGTGAAATAAGCAAGACAAATGCGAGGAGCTAGAGATAAAGAATTCATACACGGGCAGAGAAAAGGGTCAGAGAGGGACCAGTGAAAGAGATTTAAAAGGAAAGGATAAACACAGCATCCGTTATTTTATTTCTCCACCTTTAGAATTGCCTTTTTGTTTTCAGTATACTCACGAAGAACAACCACAGTATTCTAGTTTGCCATGCAAGGCATTGCCTGCAGACGACAGCTTTTTAAAAAACTCTTTTTTGATTCACCAGAATCTAAAAACACCTTTCATTCCTGATTTACACTCACAGCTTCATATAAAAATGTACAAGAATGAACAACATTATAAAATGCTGCTGTCAAAAGTTATAGACTTATTAAGAAAAAAACACCACCACTGTGGGGCTTTTACAGTGAATCAGCTGTTTTCACAAAGTGTTGATTTGTCGTCAGTGAGACAAATGAGACAAATAAAAAGAAAAAAACAGATTTAGACAAAGAGGGCTCTGTCTTTAGATTTATTGTAAAAACTGGGACATAAAAATCTTTGCATAGAGCTATAAAACACCCGAATGGTTAGCACAAGCATGAGTATATTATGGGAAACCGATTCTGTTTTTTGGTTTTACTCACACAGATGATGCTCATATCAGTGTAGTTCTATTCTGCGCGACACTACACGCAATGACCTGGCGCTCCAGCAGTGCCTGGATAGGTTTGTTATGGAAAATCCCTAACAAGACTGGCGATAACGGTACATGTACTGTGTGTATTTTACTATGCTTGCTAAAAATGATGAGGTTAAGTGTGTGGATTGTACTGTGAAGTATTCAACAGCAGCATGTTGACTCTGCTCTGATGTATCTAAAAGGAGATCTCAGGGACGTTTTATTTTTTTCTTTTAAGTTCTGAACTTTTGGATTATGTGGCATTAAATACAAAATAACAACTAACTACTTTAATAAATAACAGTTAGAGCCTGACCACTTTATTCACCAGTATTGGCTATTTGTATTGGTGTTTAGAAATGAAATTTTTAAAGTGAAGAATGGACGAGGCAAACGCCCTTCAACCGTGTTACTTGTGTTGACACAGCATAGTGTGTCCTCTACAGAACTCTGCAATTTCCCTGTTTAAATACATACCTTCAGCAGATGTGAATGCAGTTAGGCAACACGTGAGTAAATACAGAGAATATTGGATTTTTTAAACCAAATATCAGCATCAGTTTTATAAATCCAACATTGGTCAAGCTCTAATATCATCTATCATCTAGTATAAGTACTTTAAAGTCTCAGTGGATAAATTAAGGCAAATACTTACTTTCCTCAGGCCACAGTGTGGCCACTTGATGGGCAGGTTACTGACAGTAGAGGCAAGCCGGAGTAAACCTGGATCAGCAGTTTAGTGGCGGGCACGTGGCGGTTATCATCATCTATCATTAGTCATCATTGTTCTTTCAGCTTATTTCAGACGCATTTTCTCCAAGTTTATAGAAAACCTTCCCACACCGACAGAATGCATTTTTGGCCCCCAGAAGCAACTGTTTATCTTCTAGGAAATCAAATTACCTCTGATATGATATCATTTCAGTGCACTGAAGTTCTTAGACATAAGATTACAGTCTTAACATGCCTCATAGCTGAGTTTATGCTTCATTGTATTCTGTCTTGTGGTCTGTTACTACCCATATAATACAGCAGGGTGTGTAGTTTGATATGTTTGAATGTTTCGTTTAAAGATAAAAACATATTGTGGTTTAATATAGCTAACTGTATTTTTTTCTTCTGAGAATCCAGAAGTCATCACCTTTTATTTGGTATTTCAGTTTTAAGCTTACTAAAACAAAATTCAGAAACCTGTTTGTCTTTAATGTTTTGTTATGTTTCTAGGATTATGAGTTAGTTTCCTCTCTGCCAGCCGCCAAAGACATGTTTCTGTTTTTTTGTGTGCTGAGGATAAGAAGTGGGTCACATGCTTGAATTATCCATTTGCAGGGTTGCATGCCTCAGTGCCAAGAAATTGCAATACGTGGGAGACCTCTGCTAAGAAGAAATACATTTGTGGAGGATGGAGGAGAGAACTGAGGAAGGACACACACAGGAGAACGGAGGCAGTGATTGTGCAGCCAGACAGCCTCGCACCTCTCCCTGCACCAGTCTGAGGGTACACACAAACTGCCATGTCCTCTTTGTAGATGTAGTGAGTGTGTAAGTGTGTCTGCTGTGGAGTCACATGCTCTCTCTGTGTACGCTTTCAGACATGTCTGTGTGTGGAGACCAGAAATAACTAAATAACTAAATTAGAGCAGTCCAATAATCCAGCAAGCCTCTTCCTGCAAGAATGATGTGCATTACAGCACGTACCCTTTCATTTTTTAAATATGGAAACAGAGTATATGAGACAAAAGGCCATTCAAAGCTCTTCTTTGGATGTTGCCTGCCTTTTATTCCATTCTCTGTCGAGATGATCACACACTGATTCAATAATATTAAGGTCTGGGTTCTTGGGAGACCAATCCATGACTGATAGTGTTCCACTGAGTGCTTTTCTCTCCAGGTGTGCTTTTATTGCACTGGCAGTGTGTTTGGGGTCCTTGGCATGCTTAAAAACAAAGCCTTGGTAAATCAGACACTTTCCAGATGTTATTTTATGGTGGATCCAAATCTGATGGTACTTTTATGCGTTCATAATTTTGACAAGATCCCCAGCACTACTGACTGAAATGCAGTTGCAACCATGACAGAGCTTCCACCGTGTTTTATAGCTAGCCTTTCTCTCCCCTGATCTCATCTGCGTATTCTGACAATAATTTGAACCAAAAGTTTCAAATTTGGATTTATTACTCCAGAAAACCTGGTTCCTGTTCTTGTGTAACCTCATCTCAGCATTTCTGATGAAACTTCAATGAAACTTTTCAGGTTCTGTGTCAAGTCTTTGAGTTTTAGGCCTGCCACTTGTCCAGTTTTCTTAATGACACACTGCGCACCAGGCAGACACATGAATACATTTTCAGCTAACTGCCCTTTGGGAATCACCTTGTTAATGCAAAAAAAAAAAAAGCAAAACTTAGCTTTGTATACCTTCAGCTAACGAAAGAAGAACAAATTATGTGTTTTTGCCATTGCCTTCTACTAGATTCAAAATTAGCTCTTTGCTAAGCTATGTAATAGAAACACAACACGGGTTCATGTTTTGCATTAGGTTCCTTTTTTATACTTGAATGATTCACGGGTCAGTGTTAAGTGGCTTAATGAACAAAAGAGAAAAAACATTCCTCTGAAAATGGTCAGGTACAAGGACTGGACTGAAAATGAGTAAAACAAAGCAACAATTTCCAAAGAAAAACTTTGAAAGACCTTCAGGAAGCCTGGAGGATTAATGCTCAAGAGCTTTAAGAATACTAAAACTCTGGGTCCTTGGAAGCAAAATTATACACCGTACTCCATGTGTGCATGACGAATACTGTATTTAATAAATTTTGACCTTTCTTTCTTAATAAAAGAGCACAACCAATTGTCAGAGGGAATGAATGAATCATCTCTGTCTTCTACTGAATATGCTGTCCCTGCAGTTTCACCGTTGATCTGTTCATGGCCATAATCTCTGTCTGTATTAGTTTGAAACTTTTCGTCTCTTGGATTTCACTTGTTGAGGAGTTTCATCATCTCAAAGCACAGAACAACACCTTGTAACCACAAAACAATTTTCCAATCTTTGCAGTGCTTTCTTCTTTCTTTTCCTCACAAAACATGTAAAATCAGCCACCTAATAGCAATTATTCATCTTAACAATATTGTCTACAAACACTAAACACTCCTGATTTTTTGTTGTTGTTGAGCAGTAAAAGTCATCCAAGGATAAAGACGCTCAAATCAAGCATTCTCAGGGTAGTGATTTTTTAAATGATTTTTTTTTTTACAGTAATCTCCCTCCCGTGTCTTGTTGTTGCTACAGTAAAAATGTAATAATGGTTATTCAAATTTTGTTGAGGTGAAATTAACAAAAATAGCACAGAGCAAGATGCAAATCTCATATTGTCGCATAATGACCACCTCAGGCTTTCCATCTCAGTCTTTCCCTTCTCCTGACTTAAGCGTTTATATAACATAAGAAAAACTTCCAATTTGCTCAAAGCATGTCTCTGCCAACAACATGAAAGTTATAAAACCTTAAATTAGATCAGACAGCGTTGTTTCTTTTTCCCCACTTGAAAGTGATGTGAGACAATGGTGTTCAAGCAGCTTATCATAATACAGACTGCAGTGGCAGGACAGACTTACTTCTTCTCAGAATTGTTTGGTTCCCTGACCGGCAGGGTGGGACATGGCACAGCCCGTTTCAACTCCGATCAGGTGCTCAGTGTTATTCTCTGCTTTTTGTTAAATCCACCGGAGTCTCAAACTTTGGTGTCATAACGCCTCAGTTTTTTGTTACTTCTAAATCATTCTTACTTTCTAATCGTGTATAGTTAATTATTTTATTCTTTATTAGGTGGATGATATCAAATGAGCCAAGAACAAAAGCAGGTCACAGGTCACGAGGAAGCTTTTGCTTCAACTTTCACACAGACTTAATGTGAATGTCTTTTTAGTGATTTCTAATCATGTCGAGGCCACTGCTTATTTGCCACTTGGTGGAACACTGGTTTGGAGGTCACAATGCTTGCCATTGTTGAAAAATCCCAAAGCAAGCAGGATGTTATTCAGAAAGAAAAGTAGTCCGTTACCACGTTTATACTTTTGTTAAATTGTTAGGATGTCTTACTCACGAAGGAATAATCAGTTCCTGATGACTAGGTCTTTTGAGTGCCTATTGTACTTTTTATTATACAAGCAATTACCTTCATTGTCAGTATTATCTGTAACAGAATGAGGTGTATTACGGTTCTTTGGCTACTTCTTTTAGAGAGATGTTGTGTCATTGGGTGTTTTCACACATTACATAATTTACTGGTTGTGTAACAATGCAGTTTAACTTGCTGATCAATTTCATTTAAGAACATTTCTTTTACAATCCTACTTTAATTCTGAAAAGCATGCTGAATAACTGTACCAAATAATTCAAAAAAATATGAATTATGCTAAGAGTTGACATGCATCAGACATCTGGCTCAACTTCAATGAGCTCTACGCTGGTACCACATTAAAGAGAATGGGTAAACCCATGAGTTACCTGGAAAAATGCAGAGGTGCATAGAGACTACTTTTTATAAATACATCTCCAGGAGATTTTGCCACTCACCAAAATACAAACACTTTGATTTTTGCTGTTACTGAACATAAATGAAGAACTTTATGACTGCAGTAAAGTCAACTTGTGTCTCAATAAAAGT
The DNA here is from genome assembly GCF_965226115.1 of Aulonocara stuartgranti. NCBI lineage: Eukaryota > Metazoa > Chordata > Actinopteri > Cichliformes > Cichlidae > Aulonocara > Aulonocara stuartgranti. The sequence continues at coordinate 20,632,968 of NC_138950.1, forward strand.
GATATTTGGTGTGAGCTGACTGACTCCAACTGATTTAAATGCGACTTAGATGAGAAACAGTCATGTGTGACACAGAGGCTTAATTCCCTCTAAGTGTCACTGCTGATTGGTGGCAAGGAGCCTTCACTTGGTGGGAAAAAAATGTGTATGCATGCTTGCTTCATCCCCACCATTAAATGTCATGTCATGACCTACTGGTGTTAATGCTCTACAGCTAGCACTGGCCGGCATGATCTCACCTCACATTGATGGGGTCCCTCAGTCTATCCTGCTTCTAAGGATAGGTGCTGACATAAGACATATTATTAGTCACAGTCTTAAACTCATTATTATCTTAACATATCATGTTAAATATACTCAGAGTTACTTCCATCTGTCTAATTTGTTGATGTAGTTTTACAACAACTGTTTCCAATAAAGCGACTACTAAATGGTCAAAAAGGCCAATCTGTGACCTCAAATCAGATTTGTTATAAAACATCAAGTAATAGCAAAGTACACAAGAAAAGGACATATAGGATATTAAATGAATGTGTTGTCTCTAAGCAATAAATCCATAATAGCCCTTCATCAAATTATAATTTAGGTGCTTTCAGAGTGAGTCTGCGAGCTCTGTTTGCAGGATTTAAATCATCTAGCAATCACAAAGTCAATTACAAGTCTTTTCACACATGATTGAGTTAGGCCTCTAAACAGACAAAAAGTCCATACAGGAACTAAGATGTGGCAGCAAGTTCCAAACTTTCATTTGGTAAAGTGGGACTTTCTGCTAAACAACTTCAAGAACGTACTTTCTTTATGTGCACAAGCAACTTTAGGTAGTACTCTTGTGACAGATATTTGCATTTTGTTTGTCCCGTTTCAATTCTCTGCGGCATCTGTGGCATGCAAAGGCTTCTTCTAGTCCTCATTAAATCATGACAAAGTTGATTATACAATATTAACTTAAAAACATTAAGGCATCATAGCATAATTGTTCTCTATTAGCATTACTGACGTCTAGCTGCAGTTTCTTAACTCTGCTAGCTTATTAAGGGCATTAGAAACCGGCACTGATTAACACAATTAAATAACTAGGATTAGCCCTTAACCTTATGATGTTATGCCAGGATTGTTAAGGCGTCCCCTGTGTGTCTCCGTGAGTCGTCAGAGTACTGTGGTGCATAAATAAACATATCAACAAACATTTCTTCAGATGTAATTTTAGATTTACATATTTATACTCACTGGCCACTTGATTGTGTAAATTGCTAGTACTTGATTGGACCCGCTTTTGCCTTCAGAACAGCTTTAATTCTTTGTGGCATAGATTCACCAAGAAACTAAAAACCTTGATTCTCCTCTGAGATTTTAGCCCACTTTAACATAATAACATCACACAGTTGGTTTGTCAGCTGCACATCCATGATGCAGATTCTGCCACATGCCAAAGGTGCTCTGTGATCTGGTGACTGTGGAGGCCATTTGAGCACAGAGCACTCATTGTCACATTTAAGAAACCAGATGATTTGAGCTTGTGACTGGGTGCGCTATCCTGCACTGTGATACACTGGAGCCATGAAGGGATGGAAATGGTCAGGAGCAATAGTCAGGTAGGCTGTGGCATTTAAACAATGCTTAGTTGACACTACCAGGCCAGAAGTGTGTCAAGAAAATGTCCCCAACCCCATTAATCCATCACTACAGTGTCAGCTATTGATACGAGGCAGAATGGATCCATTCTTTCTTGTTGTTTGCACCAAATTATGACCCTATCAATTGAATGTCACAGTAGAAATGGAGACTCATCAGACTCAAGCAAAGATTTTCCAATCTCTTGCCGTTCAGTTTTAGTGACTCTGTGTGAATTGTAGGCTTAGTTTTCTGCTCTTATTGAATAGGAGTGGCAACTGGTGTTATCTTCTGCTGCTGTGTGGTCAGAGATGCTCTTATGTATAACTTGGTTGTAAGAAATGGTTATTTGAATTAGCGTTGCCTCTATTTCTGCTCAAAGGAGTCCGGTCATTCTCTCCTGACCTCTGGCATTAACAAGACAAGTTTGCCCAGAGAACTGTTTTGGGACTCAAGTGAAGCACAGTGACAGCCATTATCCACAAATGGAGAAAACTTCTCAGGAGTAGCGAGCCTACTAAAATTACTCCAAGAGTAAAATGACAATTCATACAGGAGATCACAAAAGACCCCAACCTAAAAAAAAACCTACAGGCCACACTTACCTCGGTTAAAGTTCCCGATCCAACAATAAGAAAGAGACTGGGCAAAAATGGCATCTATGGGAGAGTTCAAGGAGAAAACCCCTGCTGACTAAAAGGAACACAAAGGCTCGTATCACATTCGCCAAAAAAAAACAAACATCTTGATGATACCCAGGACTTTTGGAAAAATATAACGTGCACTGACATGAGAATTATTTGGGAGTGTTACATCCCTTAACATCTGGCATAAAACTTACACAACATTCCAAAAAAGAACATCATACCAAAAGTCAAACATTGTGGTTCTGTGATGGTCTGGGGCTGCTTTGCTGTGTCAGGACCTGTAATTCCTGGAGTTTGGGCCCTGATGCTCAGGCACACTTGGGTTATGGAACAGGACAGCAGGTCCACCTTAATTGGAGATTATGTATTGGAATTTCAGGAGCGGGACCACACGCTCCTTCCGGTTGTCAGGTTCCCACAGTACTGCAAGCTGATCATTCTAGTTTACGTGCCCCACCCTCCCTCCCACCTTATTCTCAATTCTTTAACTTCTTTATTTCTATTTAGTACATGGGGATCTGCCCGGCCCGGGAGCCGTCACCAGTCCCCTCTGAGGCCTTCCTCAAACCGCAGCTCAATTCATGTCCAAGCATTCACCTTTACTTACTAAAACGCTGTCAAACCTAAAATGAGGACGTGGGCCCAGCTAGTGAAATGGCTCATAAAGCACAAAATGAAGGTTGTAAACACAAGGTTTGTGTGCCGGTTTCTGTGAAAGAAACGATCAAGGAGAATTAAAGCAAAAATGATTTGAGCTCTTTTTGCCATTGTTTTATGACAGATAATTATGTTTCTTTTAGACACAATATTATACCTACTGCCTCAAAAGACAATAATAAATCATTAAAATCGGGAACCTCACAGGCAGGATAATTAGTAGCTTTGTTTACAGTACATCGAGTGCAAACACTGTAGAGAGGAGGGAAATAAGTCGTGTGCACAGTGCACATTACATCTCTTTGCGCTTAATTAGAAATGAGATTACAGGAGACAGAGAATAAATACCATAGGGGGATTTGCTCCCATGGATGTGCAGGGAGAAACATTTACCTATAGATTAAACTCCATCATCCATTTCATGTGAATCTTTTAAAACACATCTAGTGACTGGAACAGCTCTACGTTATCCATTCCTTCATTAAATGTACAGGAGACTACATCACAAAGTCACTAGAAAAAGAGTAAAAGACATTTCAAGTATGAAGTTTATTTTGTGTTCTCTTAACAAATGTTTTTTTTTATAATGATGGTTAATTATGTAATCAGCCTATAAAACACTAAATCCCAGAGTTCAAATATTCCACTATATATCCTGAAACATCCAGCTATTATAATGCATAAGGCAGAGGACGTGCAGTTTGATTTTGAATGTTTTTCTTTTTTAATTGAAATCGTTTGAGGTCTTTAGAGGATCACAAGAAAATATCATGTGTCAAGTGTGAGCAGTATAATACACGGGCAGTTATGATGATCTTCAGGAAGCGACACAGCAACTGACACCTTGCTGATATTCAGAAACAGTACAATCTCAGGTTGAAGGTTCTTCATATAGCAGCTCTACCAGCACCACTTATCAGTTAATATATTCAGAATCTCTGATTTGTTCATCTGTTTAATGAATTATTTACCTCCACTTATAGAAAGCCAAAATGTATTAACATTTTCCTGCGCTGTGGTTTACCGGCTCACACATTACCACAGTGTTCCTCCTTTGTATGAACATTATTACCATTAATATTGAGCAGATATTGTATTGAACTTATAGTTTCCCATCCTTCATGAATTGTCACCAATCTAAAGCTGTATGTTGCAGATGCTCCCCTCCTGGCTTTTGTTGTAGAATTTTGGCCAGGTATTGAAGAGGGGATTTCCCTGCTGCTCAAACACAACACTCCTTCGATTTCCTCAATCTTTCTTTTAAGGGTCATTTTGTATTTGTTGACGTCATGGTGAAAGAATCAATTCAAATCACATTTTAGGATGAAAGAAATAAGTTTGAGATTCTGATTTCCTTCATTACACCTGCAGCCACAGTGCAACAGTTTTAGTACTGCAGAATTTAAGATTTGGTCTTTAAGTGAAATTGATGTGGGGTTGATGTGGTGATTTTCTCTTCTCTTATTTCTTTAACACTTTAAAGGTATAGTCAGTCGTTTTTTGAGCTTTAAGGTTCTAAGGGTATTGTTATAAATGTACACCGATTACTGTAATTACATCTTCTAACAAATCGATGGGTTCTCATAAGGTGTTTGTGTGAATGCATGCAAATTTCAGTGATAGTGAGGCACTGTTATAACGTTACAGCTGGGATTCATTTGATGGTGTGACTACGGTGTAACTCAACAAACTGCACAAGCCAATTCATTTTTAGTTATATAGTTTTATTTATATAGCACCAAATTAATTAATTTATTGATTGATTGATATATTAATTAAATTATTTTTATAGTGCCTAATTACACCAAGGAGTGTGTCCTATAGGCTAGACCAGCTAATTTCACAATGTGACTTCCAGCCTTCACAGTTATCGAAGGATGCATCCCCTGAATTGGGACAAGTATGGGATAGACAGGCAGAGGGCTGACTAGAGATTAGAGACAGGTTAGCGAAGGAGCTAAAGGTGCAAACCGAACCAAAAACTAAAGCAAGAGAGAAAAGTGACTATCAAAAAAACAGAAAATGTAAAATAAGCGACATGGAGATGCTGAAAAAATGAGAAATCAAGTGGTAAACGTGAATTAACTAATTCAGGGGGGAGAAAAGACAGGCACTGACATAATGGAGGGAAAGGAAAACAAGGAAACAGAGGAGTCTATTAATAAAGACCAAAAAAAACACTCACTCACACACAGACACAAATGCAAACCCCTAAAGTAACATTGAACAACAATAAAATTTAACAGCAATCCAAACATAAAACCACAAAGGTTAACTGGTCAGATAACAATAAAGTAGAGAATCAGACTCAATAACATCACAAGAAACAAAGCTCAATAGTAGAATAATAAAGAAACTAAAACAGAAATAAAAAAAAACATCAACAGGCAGAAAATCAAAACTCCAAACACTAGAAGAACAATAAAAGAGAAACGGAGCTACAAACAGTTTAACTAGGAATCAGGCACTCCAAAACAACACAAAACCCTAGGGCCATGACACAGGGATGTTTTTACAAACTTTACTGACTGTGTCTCTTTGTCTGAGTGCAATCTACCACTCCAGAATGCTACAGAGCAGCCTGTTAAAGTGTTGGTTTCGACTTAATTCAATGATGCCTAAATGATTAAATTTTTTCATAGACGTCATGGCCCCCCCCCCCCCTTTTTTTTTTCTTGGAGATTGGAGCTGGCTCTACTTAGCACATAACTACTCTGGACTTGTTTTTGGAAGTGCTTGCTGCAGCACTAGAGATAAGTCTATAACAAGTGCTGACCTCAGTGGTGACTCCCTGCGCCTGGTTCTTCCTGTTAAAAGGGAGTTTTTTCTCCCCACGATTGCACAGGGCTTTCTTATAAGGGATTTACAGTAAGTTACAGGTCATGTTCTCCCTTTAGTGTTGCACAGTCTTTACCTTGTAAACTGCTACTATACAAACTGAATTAAAAAATATGTTGAATTTAATTGAATTTAGTATTTTTATAACAGCAAGTGAAACATGTCACGTACTGTATAACAAAGTTGTCCATTCATCTGTCAACACTCAAAGGTTTGTTTCATCTCGCTGTTGTTCACAGTTCATAGAATCTTATTTGCACTTCATTGCTTCGCGCTCTATCCCCTTCCCTCATCAAAATCCTTGTTATTCTTGTGACGCTGGCAAATGTTAATTATTAGTGATTTTTGGATGAGTTGACGAAGTTGAATGTGGCGCGTCCGTGCATTGTAGAAGCCACAGTGGTGACATAAGCATTTCATTTCCGTCTTTTGTGGGTAGACACAAACAGAAGCATTACATAATCAAGTATATTATGGAGGATGATTATGTTAAAACAGTGTGTTTTCTCCTGTTGGAGTTTCATGCATATCAATGCGTTTGTGTGTGTGTTTCTGTTTTTTAGATGTTTCTGGTGGCATTGTCCTTTGCCTACTTCGCAAAGGCTCTGTCGGGGAGCTACATGAAGAGCACAATAACCCAGCTCGAGAGGCGCTTTGACATCCCTAGTTACCTAATAGGTGTCATTGACGGGAGCTTCGAGATAGGTGAGTAGGCCTGCCTGTGACTGCTGTTATTTTGTTGTTCTATTTGTAGCCTCTGTGTCATGGGCTCCCCTCGCTTCTCCCGTTCTGTCTTTGGGGCGAAAATATGAATGGGTCATCAAGATATTCAAGCTTCAGATAAAAGATTCATCAGAGTTCCCAGAAGAGGACAGAGGGGTGTGTTTGCGTGTTTGTGTGTCTGTGTGCGTAGATGATGAGTCATAATGTTGAGCAAGGACATAAGCTGAGGTCCTAGCTGTTTTTAAGCTATGGAAAGCCACATTCTAAAATTTGAAAGATGTTGTTATGCAATATTTGTTTAGTGCACTTGTTAATGGGCTACAAAAACACTGACCCTTCACACAATATAAAATCAGCTGGGATGGAACTCCAACATAAATCATATGCATTCAATTGATTTCCTAAATGCTATTTAACAAGACATGAGAGTCAGGTCACATCAGAGTACTGGCAGGGACTAGAAAGATAGCTCATATTTCTCCCAGAGTAGGATCAAAACTTTCCTTTTTGTTAAAGGATATAGATAGGGCTGGACCCTGAATCTTTCCTTAGTTACACTGTAATAGGCTTATGCTGCTGGGGGCTCCCTCCCTTTTTACTGGAAGAAACTTCTGGAAGGCTCAGGGAGGGGTAGCTCTCTAACATGACTAGTCAGGGGTGAGAGGAAGACAAAGTTCAGTCACTTAAATCACATTTCTTCCATTTGAATTTCAGCTTGACTTGTTTTACAAGCTCAGAGTTACTACTAGGAAAAGTCACAGATGTACTTTGAAACAGTATATCAGCACACAGGCTCATCATTTAGGAACTCCCAAAACAGAAGTGATCATTTACGGCGCTCTTTTTAAAGAGAAACTCAATGAATTTTACAAATCAGAATGTGTGCTGAAGAGGTCATAATACATTTATTGAGAAGTTGTAAACACCCTTTCAAGCCTCAAGAGCAAGAAATGTGTGGATGTGAAAATATGATGTTAGAAAAAAATGAGTTCTTTGTATTTTAATCATATGGTAATAATAGGATCATCTGTAATAAATTTTTCAGTCAAAATTCAGTCCGAGTAGTGTTACAGCATGCATACAATGACCACTGTATATACTGTTATCAGGTTGTTCTCCAATGGTCCACTTACCAATTTCTGGGGCAGTTATATACGTAAGTCTAATCCATTCATCTGAAGCCTCTTGTAGGTTATAAATTATACATGGCTTGCAGTGCAGACTCAGTCCCAAAGAAACATGCTATAGAAACAGGCTACAGAAGATAAAAGTCATTGTGTTACAGTGGGAGACAATAGTAATGAAGAATAATTAGCATCTATGATCTGCAGCATTGCGGGTCGCACATGTGTGTGAACCCTGGTAGTCTGCCGGAGGAGAAGATGGTGATGGCACCTTGGGTGGAGTCGATACGGAGTATCCTGATTCTCTCCATCTCCTGTGAAAGCTGCTGGTCTCATGTGGCCTAGGCAACAGGCTTTTTCTATAGGACTGTTGCCAGGGTAACATAGAGGCAGAGCAGGGCACTGTGAAGAGGAAAGAAAAGGGAAAAAGGACAGTGCAAGGAACAAGAGAGGACAACAGAGGGGGTGTGTGAGGGGGTCGGGGAGGAAATAAAGAATAATAAAAAAGGGAAGCAGAGAGTGATAGTAATAGATGCTGATCTTCAGAGAGATCATGCCTGCAAGATGAGCTCAGGTGACTGACTATACGTACATACACATACTACGCTACATGAACCATTCTTAGTTTGTCATCTTCATGCGTTGAGCAGCCGGCAGCGCTGATATATTCCTCTATAAACTTGTTTAGCTTCAAGCTCACCTCTGTATCCCTCTGTCTCTCACTTTTAACAGGTTTTGGGAAAACAAATCTGTTACTAGATAAAACTTAGATACCCATAATCCATTGATGAATCTACGAGTATAATAAGGACTGCGCTATGAGAGGCATGTGGTTATTTTCTTTACAAGGCACTACTGCAAAAAGTGATAAGTATTGTAGGATACTATGTAAGATGAGATTTCTTCACCACTACACCACCCCATTTAAAATGGAGTTTCCATGTCACTGATCGTGGGCAGAATGCGCTAAAAAAGGTGGCAGCAGGGAGCCTTGTTTAATTTTTCTGTCATGTTTGCTACTGCGTGCTGTAAATTCTTCTCTCAAAGTAAGATCTCACGCCACTTGAGCAACTAGGATTTCCGCATGAAAAATTAATGCATCACCTTACTCTGACTCATTTAAATGTCACGCATGCTATTATAACATCTACTGACTCTATAGTATAGGATAAATATTTTACTTTTACTGCATGGAAAATAATCGCCTCGGCCTTTTCCTTTATGATTTGTATCTGTACAGGTACAGAAAGCAAGTTAAAAAAAAGACCTTGCTAATTTTATTCTCAGCACGCAGAGCCACATATGAACCAAACACTATCAAAAACCCCATAAAAAAACAATCCCAAGCTAGTGCATGGAGGCAATGATGTGGTTTTTCCCCCATGTCTGTGCTTTCTGCTCTAAATCAATGATATTTCTTGCTCAAACTTTCCAGGCAACTTACTGGTGATAGCTTTTGTCAGTTACTTTGGAGCCAAACTCCACAGGCCAAAGATCATTGCAGTGGGCTGTGTATTGATGTCCATCGGCACCTTCATCATAGCTCTGCCTCATTTCATCATTGGTCGGTGAGTAATCCCAACTAACAGGTCTGTTTGCTCTTTGACTTTAACCATAACCCTAATAGCAGATATTAATTATTGTATGAAAGACTCAAATAATCAATTAATGTTATTCATTTTTGTCAGGTGATGACTTGGGATAGTTTTAGTAACTGTGGAAATAAATGTCATGGTTATTTTGGAATTTTAATGATTTTTGTAACTGTTTTTTATTTCTAATAAGAAATGAGTGTACATGTTTGAATTTATTTTGCAGTTTGTCTAATCCACACAGGCTCAAAATTATAAATACGGTAATTTAAATATTTTAATAAGGGATACTGAAGGTTCTGCAGTGTTTTTTAACTTGATGAGGGCAATACCTGTTGACTTCTCGTTAGTGATGATGGTGTACTGTGACTGGCAGTTTGTTTTTTCCCAGCATAGAAAAAGGATTTTCATGACAACAGTCATTGGACTGACTAAAACTCAAAACAATGGGAATGTCAAAGGAACTCAGTGAAGATCCAAGAGGGAGAACTTTCGATTTATACAAGTTGGGAAGGTCTCTTTGAGACATTTCTAAAATAATTGCATATTCCAGATCATCAGGTCAAACAATTGTATGCAAGTACAAGTAATTCAGTGTGTTACCACTTTACCAAGGCCTACAAGAAGACCCAAACTGTCACCCTTAAATAAGAGGAAATTGCTTATGATGTTTAGGAACAACCCAGTGACCACCAAGACTCAAACCTTCCATGAACTGGAAACTGATGGAACACCATCACTGTGCACAGCGAAAAAGCTTTTTACGTCTCTGTGGACTGAGAGAGTGCTGACCACGAAGAAGCCTCGCTTCAAAATTGACACCTCCAAGTTTGACTGGAATTTGTAGCTGCTCACATGTACAAGCCAAATGACTTCTGGAGAAAAATGTTACGAGCTGAAGAGACAAAGATTGAGCTTTTTGACCACTATGACACAAGGCATGCTTGGAAGAGTAAACATGAGGCTTTCAAACCTAAGAACACTGTACTGGCTCTCACGCATGGTGGTGGTCACATCATTCTCTGGGACTGTTTTGCTGCTAGTGGTGTTGATACAAACCACAACCCTATTAAAAATGTGTGGACTGTGCTTAAAAACCAGGTAAATGCCAGAAAACCAGCAAGTATAAACTTGCTAGTCAAGAAGAGTGCTCAAATATCCAGCTAGAATTATCCCAGGAGCTTGTTGACGGCTGCCACAAATATCTGGATGAGGTGCAAATGATATTTAACCAAATATTATTGGAGTGTATGAATATATTTGAGCATATATGTATACTTTTACTCTGTGTGGATTAGAGAAAATCCAAAATAAAGTTCTTGTTTTTTAAAATCATTAAATATGCTGCAAATATTTCCACCGTGGAAAAAGAACAGTTCAAAAATAATTAAAGACCCCATCACATCCATGCCCATGATGAGTGTGTGGAAAATCCGGAGGACAGCTGCGTATGCGCTTGCTATATAGGGAGTGCAGAATTATTAGGCAAGTTGTATTTTTGAGGAATAATTTTATTATTGAACAACAACCATGTTCTCAATGAACCCAAAAAACTCATTAATATCAAAGCTGAATGTTTTTGGAAGTAGTTTTTAGTTTGTTTTTAGTTTTAGCTATTTTAGGGGGATATCTGTGTGTGCAGGTGACTATTACTGTGCATAATTATTAGGCAACTTAACAAAAAACAAATATATACCCATTTCAATTATTTATTTTTACCAGTGAAACCAATATAACATCTCCACGTTCACAAATATACATTTCTGACATTCAAAAACAAAACAAAAACAAATCAGCGACCAATATAGCCACCTTTCTTTGCAAGGACACTCAAAAGCCTGCCATCCATGGATTCTGTCAGTGTTTTGATCTGTTCACCATCAACATTGCGTGCAGCAGCAACCACAGCCTCCCAGACACTGTTCAGAGAGGTGTACTGTTTTCCCTCCTTGTAAATCTCACATTTGATGATGGACCACAGGTTCTCAATGGGGTTCAGATCAGGTGAACAAGGTGGCCATGTCATTAGTTTTTCTTCTTTTATCCCCTTTCTTGCCAGCCACGCTGTGGAGTACTTGGACGCGTGTGATGGAGCATTGTCCTGCATGAAAATCATGTTTTTCTTGAAGGATGCAGACTTCTTCCTGTACCACTGCTTGAAGAAGGTGTCTTCCAGAACTGGCAGTAGGACTGGGAGTTCAGCTTGACCTCAACCCGAAAAGGCCCCACAAGCTCATCTTTGATGATACCAGCCCAAACCAGTACTCCACCTCCACCTTGCTGGCGTCTGAGTCGGACTGGAGCTTTCTGCCTTTTACCAATCCAGCCACAGGCCCATCCATCTGGCCCATCGAGACTCACTCTCATTTCATCAGTCCATAAAACCTTAGAAAAACCAGTCTTGAGATATTTCTTGGCCCAGTCTTGACGTTTCAGCTTGTGTGTCTTGTTCAGTGGTGGTCGTCTTTCAGCCTTTCTTACCTTGGCCATGTCTCTGAGTATTGCACACCTTGTGCTTTTGGGCACTCCAGTGATGTTGCAGCTCTGAAATATGGCCAAACTGGTGGCAAGTGGCATCTTGGCAGCTGCACGCTTGACTTTTCTCAGTTCATGGGCAGTTATTTTGTGCCTTGGTTTTTCCACACGCTTCTTGCGACCCTGTTGACTATTTTGAATGAAACGCTTGATTGTTCGATGATCACGCTTCAGAAGCTTTGCAATTTTCAGACTGCTGCATCCCTCTGCAAGATATCTCACTATTTTTGACTTTTCTGAGCCTGTCAAGTCCTTCTTTTGACCCATTTTGCCAAAGGAAAGGACGTTGCCTAATAATTATGCACACCTGATATAGGGTGTTGATGTCATTAGACCACACCCCTTCTCATTACAGAGATGCACATCACCTAATATGCTTAATTGGTAGTAGGCTTTCGAGCCTATACAGCTTGGAGTAAGACAACATGCATGAAGAGGATGATGTGGACAAAATACTCATTTGCCTAATAATTCTGCACTCCCTGTATTACTAGTACTTAATCTGTTATTTAGAGCATCATGGGTCAGCCTATACCAGCATGTTGCCTTTTCATTAAGCACTTTCCTTTCTTCTTTCACAAATGCACATAGTCACATGTAACTGTACAAACGTCCCTCCCAGCACAAGTTGAAGCTATAACTAGTTTGAATGAGTATTTTTGTCTCTGTCGCTGATCTGAACTGTTTGAATTTTGTGAACAGCTATGAGTTTGAGACATCAGTGCGGTGGGTAGTGAACTCAACTCTTAACCCCTCTCCGTGTCGGCCAGACTCACTAGCAAACCTGACAGAAGACGGTACACTACCTCAAGTGCCAGCCTCGGGTTTGTGCTGACACACACACACACAAACACACACTTGTGTAAATAAGAAATATGTCTAATTGTACTTGTCTTTTGCTCAAGGTTGTGAAGGCGAGTCCAACCTGTCCATGTGGATCTATGTGCTCCTTGGAAATGTTTTGCGCGGGATTGGAGAGACACCTGTTCAGCCTCTGGGAATCTCGTATATAGATGATTTTGCCACTGAGGAGAATGCTGCACTTTATGTTGGTAAGAAAAACATCACCTAGTGGTAGAGATACATTTGCTCTTACCTATTTTGACTGACATACTGCAGATGCACAACCAGAGAGAATCCCACATTGCGATAGATTTGAAAACTGAACGATATGTAGCAGATGTTTTGGTTATTTCTGTGGGAAGAAAGTCATGGGGGAGATAATCTATGGGCTTTATCTGCAAATCACTGATGACTTTCCTGCAGCATTTTATCATAGTTCCTAAGTCAGAGGTAGCAACTATGTGCTCAGACATGTTGTGGTTCAATTCTGGTGCCAACTTTTTGGCATGGGCAACAGTCTGTGCAGGTAGAGAACATGAAACTTGTTCTAGACTGTAAACCTGCACTGCATCAAAGGTAAGTTATGTGCATTGGATGTGCTACCAGGGCTAATGCCAAAGCCAGTGTTCTATTTCTACATTTACAGAAAATGATACTCCTCTGCACCGAAATTAGGTAGGATCTTCTTTTGCCCGTGCTTCACCTTTCCACAAGTTTCAACTTGGTAGTTTTTGCATAAACTTGCTCGAGGACAGAGAGACAGACACACAAACGAGGCAGCTCCTATCATTTAGCCAATAAATGCTCAGCTACAGTTCAGATGTAATAGTTAACACAGCCTTTGTTTGAACACATTATTAGCTCAGAACAATGTGAGGGTAGCAGAAAGTTCTGATTTTCTCTAAAGGAGAAAAAAGGTGATTTAAGTGACTTTGAACTGCTGGTCTGCTGAGATTTTCCTGCACAACCATGTGCAGAAGAGTTCAGAAGAGAATGACCAAACTGTTTTCAGGAAAGGAACAGTAACTCTGATAACCACCCATTACAGTCAAGGTATGCAATGTCACTGGGCAATTTTGCATATGAGCACCTCTGAATGCACAGTGCGTCAAACCTTGAATGAGATGGACCACACTGGTTATCACTTCTGTTTGCTGAGAACAGGAAACTGAGGCTACAGTTTGCCCAGGCTTACCAAAATTGGACAACAAAAGATTGGAAAAAAGCTGCCTGGTCTAATGAGTCTCGATTTCCAGTGCAACATGCAGAGGTTAGAGTCAGAATGTGGTGTAAACAACATGAAAGCAGGGTGGTGGTGTAATGATGAGGGGGATATTTTCTTGGCACACTATGTCTATCCTTTTATGACCACAATGTACTCATCTACTGATATCTGACTGTTTTATATGTCATGTGTCTCTTTTGGCATGACTGTCACATCCTAGGTTGTGTGCAGACCATTTCAGTGGTTGGCCCTGTGTTTGGTTATCTATTGGGCTCCCTTTGTGCCAAAATCTATGTGGACATTGGATTTGTAAAAATGGGTGAGTTTCATACTAACACATTTTTTAAATTGTTATTATGAGGCTAGACTGTCTACACAAATCGCTGCCATTAACACCATGACTCTGATTATTATCTGAGTGACTGTGGAATATTAAAAGTCCCTCGATTCATCTTTTGGTTTAATTATTGTTGCTGATATCATAAAAAAAACAACGGTGCCACAATAGCATAGCTGATAAGAGTTGATAAACATTAAAGGGTGAGCCCCAGCTAACAGTCAGATGTTAAAATAAAATCATAATAATAAGCACCATCACCGTTAGGAAAAAGCTAGAGGTGGATAAAATGTTTTGTACCCATTAAAATAAATCATATTTGACTGTGGTTTAGGGTCCTAAGGCCAGATCCACAAAACTATGCTGACATGGTTGTGTGTACACAAAAAGACAGAATGTTTTCTGTTTTAATAAATTGTAATCATACATAGCCTGATATGCTTTTCCACAGTTAAATGAATATACAAATGCCCCCAGATAAACATCTGCAACTGAAACTGACTTGTGCAACTGCAGAACAGTTGGCTTTGCAGACAATTGGGGTTGTGGCTATTTATTTTACTGATTTATAATGTTTATTTTTAAATGATGAACGTGATAATATTTCTACACATATATCTACATATGAGTGAGCAGAATCTGTAGCAGAGGGATGACATTTCCTGCACTGGAAGCTTTCAGTTCTATGGACCAATACATGTTTGAGCAAACTTTGGCTGCTTTGGTTGTATCCAGGCAAACAATGCAAATAAAAAGCCCACTGTGTAAAATAGGTAATTTAACATGTTAATACCTCAAAACAAACAAGTGATAAAAAAGGGTTTGTAAACAACGAGCAGCAAATGTCAGCAAATCTTTTGATAGTTTCTGGCCCTAGAAATATTGCCAGTCACCCCCAGAGGCTGAGTCAGCAGACTCTTGGTTGGTTTCTTACATTGTGAGACTGATGGCTAATCAGCATTATTGCTCGATTTTAAATGTCAAAAAGATAATCGGTCTCAAATTGCAAGACTGAAAGAAACATTAGGCTAATTTTAGGACTGTGGGGGAAAAAAAGCTAAGGTTAAATTTGAATTTTGTGCTGAAATCTTAATTTAAATAATTATAAAGCTCATTACTCATTAGCATTATAAATGAAGTCTGATTGCTGAAAAGTTGCCAATTTAAAAAAGCCATGGGATTACATTTCTTGGTTTATACTGAATCTTTTTTTTACATTTCACCTGCATGCAGCTCACTCTATAAAACTCTATTTTTACCTGATCTAAAGTATCCACATTGTTACTGTACCATTTTTCGAAAAAGCAGCAATGTCTAAAGCAGCAGTGTCTAAAATTGCATTACCACTTTTTTGTGCACATGCATTGTTTATACGCTTAAACTCTGATACTGTGCACAGAGACTGAGACTTAAATACAACAGGGCCATTGTTAATGTTATTTGTAACACCTGTTGCCTGACTTCCTTTGGAGCTCAAATATCTGCTGTGAAAAAGAGTTTTTCATTCATAAAACTGAGGCCTGATGTTATCGGGAAAAAATGGCTCACATTCGTTGCGTGCACAATTCTAAACAGAGCAGGTGTACAGGATTAGCATCACTTAGGTAATGAGGCCAGCTGAGGAAGAAGAGGGACAAAGCCCTCTGGTCGGCGAGAAAGACTGAGAGAAAGAGACAGAACAGAACAGAACAAAGAAAAGGGGACAGCAGGAAAAAGCTAAAAGGAAAGTAGCCTTTAACAAAAAAAGGAGAAGAAAAATATAGAGTTTCAGATCAATTAAAAACACACAAAGGAGTAAACACGTGTTCGTCGGCACTGGATTTTGTTATTATTATTCTTAATCTAAAAAAATAACATTAGTTTCTATAGTTTTCCTATGCTGCATAATACATGTTCATAACAAAGTAACAAAAAAAAACCCCAACAAAAAATAGCTTGAGTAAAAATATCAATCAGTACCATAAAGTACGTCATTTTCAGACTGGACACACAATCTGAGTGCTTAGAATAGATGAAAATCAGAAAACTAGTAGAATGAATAATACATGTACCTTGTTTTCAGAAAGCATTACTTAACTTTCATCTTCTTCCAAAACATAGAGACCATCACCATTACGCCATCAGATTCCCGCTGGGTGGGGGCCTGGTGGCTGGGTTACCTCATAGCTGGGGTTATCACCCTTCTTTCTGCTATCCCATTCTGGTTTCTGCCCCGCTCACTACCCGTGTCCAGGCCAGAGGTCCCAGAGAAGTGCACACCAGAGCAGACGAATTTCATCAAAGGCTCTCCCCTTCTGAAGCACAAGTACTCAGCAGATGAACACACTAGCTTTATAGAGATGGCCAAAGGTAAGGAAGTCTATAGGTTATTGGGTGTGATGTTTTTATATATGTCATATGTGGAAAACAATGTTTCTCAGAGCACATTGTATTTGGGATTAACACTTCACAAACTTGCAGTAATAACACATTTTCTTTGTGTTAAAGTGAGTACAAGCCGCATTTTAGATGAAGAATTGCTTATACATCATATTGCCAAAAGTATTCACTCACCTGTCCAAATCACTGAATTCAGGTGTTCCAGTTATTTCCATGGCCACAAGTGTATAAAACCAACCTTGACATGCAAACTGCTTCTACAAGTATTTGTGAAAGCATGGGTCGCTCTCAGGAGCTCAGTGAATTCCAGTGTGCTGCCGTGATAAGATGCCACCAGGGAATGACAGCAACTCAGCCACTTAGTGGCACGCCATATAAAATCACAGAATAGGGTCAGTGGATGCTGATGCATGTACTGCGCAGAGGTCACCGAATTTCAGGTCAGAGTGAATCTTTACAGACCTCCAAACTTCATGTGGCCTTCAGCTTAGATCAAGAACAGTGCATAGAGAGCTTCATGTAATCGGTTTGCATGGCCATGGTTACATAACTAAGCGCAATGCAAGTTGTTGGATTCAGTGGTCTAGAGCTTGCTGCCACTGGACTGTAGAGCAGTGGAGACACGTTCTCTGGAAGCACAAATCATGCTTCTCCACCTTACAATGGACAAGTCTGGGTTTGGTGGTTGCCAGGAGAACAGTATTTGTCCGGCTGCATTGTGGCAAGTGTAAAGTTTGTTGGAGGAGGATTATGGTGTTTTTCAGGAGTTTGGCTTACCCCTTTAGTTCCAGTGAAAGGAGCTCTTAATGCTTCAGAATACCAAGCCATTTTGGACAGTTTCATGCTCCCAACTTTGTGGACACAGTATGGGGATCGCCCCTTCCACATGTGCATAAAGATATGCCTGCACAGAGTCCTGACCTCAACTTGACAGAACGCCATTGGGATGAATTAGAGCGGAGACTGCGAGCCAAGCCTTCTCGTCCAATATCAGCGAAAATTGGTCAAAAGTTCCCATAAACACTACCTTACCTTGTGGACAGCCTTCCCAGAAGAGTTGAAGCTGTTATAACTGCAAAGGGTGGGCCAGTATCATAATAACCACATAGCATAACACACACACACACACACACACACACACACACACACACACACACACACACACACACACACACACACACACACACACACACACACACACAAAACACAATAATCACTTAAGTTCATATGTGTATGAAGGTAGATGAGAAAATAGTTGAGGCGATATAGTGTACCTGATGCATCACTGCCTTTGCATATTGCTATGTTTTTTGGCATATTACATCAATATGCCGACAATGTACACTCTGTACAATATAAAAAAAGTGGAGGCTCTTATCAAAACTTCACTTGCACAGCTTTATTATCCCTTTGAAAACTAAATGAATTTATACAGTGCAGCTCACCACTACATCATCAAGACACTGAATCAGCTTTATGTCACGACTTAGAGAGTTATTGCTTATTTTGTGCTGATGTTAATGGCAGAGAAGGTTTGGAGATGTTAACAGTACCACGTTTGAATCCAGCGAGCTCTTTAAAAAGACTGGTTCTTTCAAAAAAGGCTCTAAATGCATCCTGCGCAGCTAGGAATTTGATTTTAAACACCTGTGGTAATGGGACAGAAAACACCTGAATTCAAAGAGGTGCGACCCAAATACTTTTAGCCATATACTGTATGTATTGCATATTTTTGTCTTCCTACCTTCACCTCCAAACAGTCGCAGCAGATGACTGTCCCCCTCCCTAAACCTGGTTCTGCAGGATCTTTCTTCCTGCTTAAAGGGAGTTTTTCCTTCCTGCTGTCACCAACTGCTTGCTCATAGGGGGTCATGTGATTGCTGAGGGTTTCTCTGTATTATTGAAGGGTGCCTGCCTTACAATAAAGCACCTTGAGGTGGCTATTGTTGTGATTTGGTGTTATATAAATAAAATTGAATTAAAATGAATTTTAACTCATCTGTATTTTTGACTCCACAGACTTCATTCCAACCCTGCGAACGCTGCTGGCACACCCAGTCTATCTGGCCTACCTGTGCGTGACAATCATTCAGCTGAACTCTCTCATCGGCATGGTCACTTACAAGCCCAAGTACATTGAGCAGCACTTCAGACAATCAGCTTCAAAGGCCAACTTTCTGATGGGTATGGTACATGTTTCATGAACATTGTGCCGTTATATAAATTATTAGTGTGTTACACTTGAAAATGATCACAGACGACTAGGGAAAGCTTTCCAGCTTGTTTCATATTGTATGGGAGAAAAAGGACTCGGACGTCCCTTGTTTGATCAAATGAATTCTGGCGTCAAGTATGGAAACGGCGTTATAATGCAGGAATCATGTGTTTAACATGGTAATTATTACAGATTTATGGGCTTTCTGTCCATTCAGCGTTACCCTCCTCCTTCTTCGCTTTTACATTTGTTGGATGAAGCAGAAATAGAACTTCAGGGAGTGGATCTTGTTAGAGAAAGGAGAGCTGGGTTAGCTATATTCTAATTCAATCCACTAACAGCCACAGCTGCAGAGACTGGAGCTTTGTGAATATGAGAACTACTTTGCACATGAAATAAAATATCTAATGAAGTTCATAGCGTAAAATGAAAATATCTAGGTTCATGTGGTCTCATCAAGGGAGATGCCTGTGCTGACCAGACTGGCTGCATATGAAAGAGAATGTAATATTAGTGACCAGAGCTAATGACATGGATATAGATAAAAGACCATGTCTCCACATTGATGTTAAATAAAGCTATAAAAAGATAAAAAGCAGGGTTCTTTTTTGATCATGGTAACTTGGAACTAGTGTAGGGTTATTTTACCTCCGGAGCTGCCTCACTTGCAAGGTAGGATAAGCAGGTGTCTGAAAAACAATAGTGAAGCTTTGATGAAAAATTTAAAATGTTACCGTCATTCATTGTTCGAATCCTCATCTAGCCTTTTAAACAGCATCTAATTAATCATGTGCTTTGCTGTTTCCTTTAATCTCAGGTGTGATAAATATCCCAGCTGTGGCACTGGGGATGTTTTCTGGAGGTCTGCTGATGAAGAGGCTGAAGCTGAACATCATGGGAGCAGCCAAGTTCGCCTTTGGCACATCCCTTATAGGTTACATCCTGTCACTGTTCTTCTTCGCAATGAGTTGTGAGAATGCCAAGGTGGCCGGGGTGACACTTTCATATGACAAGTGAGTCAGAGGCGATTATATGATGTGTCGAGGTTAATGGCTACTTGTTTGGAAAATTTATTTTTCCTCCAAACTATTAAACGCAGCAGAGTTAGCCATCTAATATTTGAATGATTCCTCACTATGGTGGCTGAAAGCAACACATTATTTAAATGTTTCATATCATGCATCAGAGTTGATTGCTATGTTTTTTGGCATTTCTCAAAAAAGAGGATTTCTCAAAAAAGAAAATGTATGATAAAAGTCCATTTAATCATGAGGATGTCGACTCATATTTAAGCAGAACTGGCAACATTTCCATGGAGCTGCATATAAAGGAGCACGAGGTACCCTTTTGTTAAGCATATTTGGGAACCAGTAGGTGATTACAAGCTGAAACCAACACAAAATCATCCTCTGGGTTTGCCTAATAATGCATGTCAGTATTCAGACACAGCTGAAGTGACACTGCTGAGATGAAAAGTTAAAAGTAGCCAGAGGGGTGCAGCGTGCTAATTAGTCCATGCAGCGAATGTGCCGAAGCTCGAAAACCAATTTAAAAACCAAACACTGCATGCGGTAAATAAAATATGGAATTTCCTAATGCTCAGCAACTTGCTTATTTAGTTTCATAAATGAATGAGGATTGCTCTGGCGCCAGTCATTTTTGAAGACACTGATGATTGGAAATATGCACGTTTGACTGTGTTTATTTGAAGCAGTAATATTTCATCTTATTACAGATTACATTGTCACCGTATAAAAAGGGGGTTGCTTGTAGTGATGAATCTAGAGAGAACTGTGGGAATTAAATCTGCAGCTTACTTAACAGTCTGAGCTCAAGATATAGTCTGAATCTTACTGTGTAAACTAGGTGGTGACGATTTAGGAAATAAACAGCAGGATATTCCTCTCAGGAGATGATGGACCAAAAAATCCACCAAAAAAACTGACCTACATTTGTCTGTAGGCCAGGAAGAGTGACTGAATATGCTGCACTTTGCTAACAAATTTGCCATATCACCTTGATAACGTATGTCTAATGTATCCCTAGAAACTCAAAATCCATATCAAATATATACAAAATTGTAAATAAGTGTATTTGTTTCTGAGTTGTACTTCTTTCTTATCATCTATCTTCCAGCATCGAAAAGATATCGTATGATAAGCACCCGCTCTTCACAGACTGCAACTCAAAGTGCGTTTGTTCATCGAGCGACTGGGACCCAGTCTGCGGTGAGAACGGCATCACATATGTTTCTCCGTGTCTGGCTGGCTGCACCACCTCTGCTGGCTCAGGAAAAAACACAGTAAGTTTACAAGCGGCTCAGAAAGTAAATACTGTACAACCAGAATCGGTTGGAAATTATGAGGCAAAAAACTTTGTTAGTGTCTCGTCTGTTTTAAAACTTGGAGTAGTCTTATATCCCAACTGCGTAACCTTGGCTGGCTCAGAAAAACATGCATTTTTCTCGGAAGTGGGTTTCTACGTTTCATTTGGATTACACACTGTTTTGCCATAAAAGTCATTTGGCGTGAACTTCAAGGCATAATTCTCTCTCTTTTTTTTAAACTAAATGTTACTGAGAAGAGATCTTCTGTCACTCATTCATGACTGTGCATTCATTTATTCTCCATTGTGAGAATGAATACAGTTTTCATGAGAAAACATCGTAAAACTTGCCCACAGCTGGTTTAAAGAGAAAGATACATGCTTTAATATGAGAAAATAACAAAATGAGTTGTACAATCTTCTATTCCTGTATACTTAACCAATATAAGATAAAAAATAAGAATAAGACACTAATTTCATTGCATCAAATTGAATTGCTGGTAAAATCTCAAACGTGGGCAGCAGATCAGTGATCTGGAACCAGGCTATGTCGGTCTTTACGGCTCATGGCAGGTTTTTAAAAGGGGACTTTTTATGCTAATTCTTGCACTTTATTAAATTAACTTTACATGATTCACATTCATGGATGTTTCTGTCTGAAATAGGCAATTTTAGCTCCTCTCCCCTTAAGGCCACTCTGACCATATTAAGGAAATCCCCTCTCTTTGACGTCATGCTTTCGGCTTTTGGTGATGACTTGCACATGCGCAGACCTTTGGCAGTGTTTAAATGATCCTCCGCCCTTGTGAAACTATATTAATTATGATAAGTCTACTTTAATTGTTATTTATTGATTAGTGCAGATATCAAGAAAGGGTATTCACAGTTTTGATGACTAAGTGCTGTTTTAGGGAGCAAGCATGTGACTGAGGGCCTTTAAGGGAAGCCCACACAGCCAGTGCTTTCAAGCACTGGCTGTGTGGGCTCTCCAAGGTTCATGTGAACCTTGGAGAGTTTCATGAGAATTAGATTTGGATATTTTCCACTGTTCCTTTTTCTAACATGTAGCACACAGCAGGAAATAGTCCACTTAGTTTAGGCCAGAGAGTTCCTTACACAGTGGAGGCAGCCTCTCTAAATCGCTGTACACAATCTTTTACATTAATTTGGTTGCTTACTTCCTGGGTATTATTTGCCTGTATATGATTGTCTTTATTTAAAGAAAGTTTGATTGACTAAAGGCTTGTGCTTTTTTGTACTGGTTTGAAGTTTTCTGTTAATCAGTAAGGGAGTTTTATTTAAACCAGCTAAATTCAAAATGAGGGAGTTTAATGCTAGATTTACTAAACTGCTTAAAACTGTCTTATGGTGTAAAAATGTTGCGACAAGTTAGTTAAGTCAAGTTAATTTATTTATTAGCACATTTTAAAACAACACAGGTTGGCCAAAGTGCTTTACAGCTAAATAGAATAAAACAGCAGGGAAATAGAGAAATAACAAGAAAAGCAAGAACCAAAAAGAAAAGAAACGTGTCAAAACTCAGTCAAAATTAAACACTAGTGAGTAAAGGCGTGTCTTTAAGTGAGTTTTAAACATCTCAAGGGTTGCAGAGGTGCTAATTTGAAGAGGCTAACTGTTGCAAAGTTTAGGTTTGACTACAGCAAAGGCCTGGCCTGCTCTGTGTTTAAAGATCTATTAAGAATAGTTAAAATAGGAATAGTTCAAAGTCCAGAAAGGTAAGAGGATGCTAAAGTCCATTTAGTGACTTAAAAACAAGTAATAAAATGTTAAAATCTGTTCTACTGGAAGTCAGCATAAGGAAGCCAAAAGTCAGCATCTAAAAAACATGGACAGAGTTGTGCAGCATCCCAAATCAATAACTGAATATTGACTTGAACAGTGTCCACTTTTATGCACATAGCACTGTTATTGTCCCAGGGGTTGTATTTGAGAAATAACATGCCGTGTATCACTTTTTCCATTAAACATGACCTGTGCCAGTATGTCTGAATGGTAATTCTCACTATTTATTGTATTTTTATACAGCGACATTGTTTTTGCACCTCGTGTTTTGCAAAATCTTTCTGCACTTTTCCTATAAAAAAGACATGAAAGACTACTATCATCTTTTGATTTGTATATAAATGTAGTTTGCAATTCTATGCATACAGGCTAGTGACAAAATAAAGGAAAACCCTCTCTGAACTCCCTCTATCTCAGTAAGGTGTTGGGCAACAATGCTTTGACACACACACGGTTTTTCCATTAATTTGTCTGTAGTTGTCTGTGTCTAGCTATATGGTCATATGTGTGGAATATGCGTGTCTCTCCAGGTCTTCTCTAACTGTTCCTGTGTCGGTGTGGCTGGTAACTATACGGCCAGTACAGGTCACTGCCCTCAAAAGGACGACTGTGACAGGATGTTCCCGTACTTCCTGGCTCTCTCTGTCATCACTTCCTTTATCATCTCTCTTGGGGGGACACCAGGATACATGCTTCTTATCAGGTCAGATTAAATTTAAGGCATATAATGAGAAAGGATCTTGAAATAACTACATTATCCCTGTATTCGTATTAGCATTTATATCAAGCCTCAATTTCAAACTTTTAGAACTGTCTATTTAAGGTGGTACAAGAAGCATTTCTTGTACTGTTTAGTATTTTCCTTACCTTGAAATCCCCACACACCTGGGTTTGGGATAACAGTGGACAATTGGGAGGTTCACTCAAAGGACAGCCAACATTTCCTTGCCAGTATTTTGCTCGAAAGTGTGGCTTGTTGAGGCTGTGCCCCGCCTGGCATGCAGACAAACAGCGGTCGAAACAGCAAAGACAAAAAAACTTTGGTCATGATGAACATTTTTCCATTGCCGCACACAGAAACACGGAAATACTAACATCTTGAACCAATTCAGATTTAATAAAATGTTGTTATACTAATTAATCAGCATGTACACAGAGTTGTGCCTTGTGACTTTGAGCACAGACTTCCTGCAGCCATCTCTGCAGCATGAGTCTGTAGCCAATATAAATAAATATTAGGGGTGCAACGATATTCGTATCGATATTGAACCGTTCGATACAGTGCTTTCGGTTCGGTACGCATATGTATCGAACAATACAACATTTGTAATTTATTTTATCAATTTTCCTTCTGACATGCTGTCTGTGTTGAGCGCTCAGTGAATCTGTGTTCGACTACTCCGCCTAGGCTGCACTGTCGAGCGCAGATCCACTGAGAGCTCAACACAGACAGCATAGTCAGAAGGAAGAGCGCAGGGCAAGCTAGCGAGACAGAAGTTAAGCTCTCCTTGCAACAGGCAAATTGAACGTCATTCAGATCTGGCATTTGGAATTATTTTGGTTTTCATGTGACGTATGACCCTGAAGGTAAGCGAGTCATGGACTAAAGTAAAACAGTATGTTGAATGTGCCATGCAATGCTCAATTACATTGGTGTGAACTAGTGTGTTAGCGCAGTTAGCTCGTTAACGTGTTGGCCGTCTAGCCCCATGCACGGAGTGATCGGCGGTAGCTCGTTAACGGAGATTTGCCATGTTGTGGCGTTAAGGTCATTTCAACGAGATTAACCTGAAAGCACTAGTGGGAACACAACGAATATGACTGCACATTTATGCCGACATCATCCTAGTGCAAAGACAAAAACAACAAGCATGCTACTAACTTTAGCCGAGTCATTTAGACAGCTGTTAGCACATGATTCTCCTTATGCTGCTGAGAATATAGCCCAGAAGAAGCGGATAGTATCGCTTTTATTTTGGAAAGAGCCATTTCTCTGTAATAAACTCTCTTTTCCAAAGATGAGTGATTCCTCAATCAGATACAGGGCTCGCAATATCGCTAGCCCGACGTCCCGGAGCTAGCGATTTTTTCAGTCTGGCTACCAGGAAAAATATATGTCAATGCTTCTGCATTCTTTCGGAAATGTAGCTGGGTAATTATGTCATTGGCATCGGTGAGCCACTGTCAATATGTGACATATTGAAATCGCGTTTGAATTTGCGCTTGTTTTTTTGCTTTCACTTTGCAATCGTGCAAACTGTGTATAGAGAGCGACAGCACTGATCTGTGAGTGATGATAATTTGTGCACCAATTCCTCTGACATCGTCTTATTAATCGTTAGCTTACTATGCAAACATGACAAGTGAAATCTCCCGCAGCAAGCTTAAACATGTGAGAGGTTGATCGCGCAGAGAATCGCTGAGCTTATGTGAGTGAGTGTGTAAAAGCATTTCAGTTCTGCTGAGCCAAATAAGACAGGTCAGGGTGAAGAAGTGACAGCCAAAGAAAAGCTTACCACAAAACGGAGAAGTTATGACAAATGAGACTATAAGGCAAAAAGAAAGTGCAGCTTTATGGTTTCATGGACAAAAGAATTTCTGTGGCTGCAATATGATGAGCTAAATAACCAGGGCTGCACATAAGTGGTCCGCAGGTGCGCATTCGCTGTCAAAATAAAAAACACGCACAAGGGTTAGGGTTAAATTCAAAAACTGTACTTTTGAGTTAAAATATATATTTATAATTTTAATAAATGACAAATTAAAAATGCATGAACATTTTTTGTATCGAAAAAATATCGAACCGTGACACCAAAGTATCGAACCGAACCGAACCGTGAATTTTGTGTATCGTTGCACCCCTAATAAATATATAAATCAATATTTAAAAAATCTGTTTTCTAATTGATAAAGAAAAATCTGTAGATTTTGGTGATCTCTAATAATTAATATAGGTCATTATTACAGTTTTTGTTTTCTCATATGAGATATGAGATAATAAAAAGAATATGTTGACAAAGCACATTCGTGAGCAAATCACATAGTGACAATGACACGCTTCTGCAAAAACAAAGCCTAAATTACAGAAAGCTAGTATTGAATTACTTTATATTGTGAACATCCATGTGGGAGTGTTTGGACTGATAGAAAAAGTCCAAAATCTATGTCATCATGCACATTTTCCAAATCTATCCGATGGACTGGATTCGAGTCTTTGCCAGGCCGCCTTATGTTTGACATCCCTGAGTTAGACTATAGATGAGGCTTGATACAATAAGCTACACGGAGATGCCCACACAGTCCATCTGAAAAGACCTAATGCTGTACCTGTTGCATGTGCATGTTTTGCATATGAAGGGCATATCATATAATTTGGACTCTTTAGAACAAGCCCTGTACTGTACTACTACTCCTGTAGTAGTTGAGTCAGTCCTAAATGCTTAATGTCATTTGTTGTAGTTACCATTGACTCTTACACAATTTTATACCTGCTTGTTTCACTACTGCAAACTTTGGAGCTTGTTTTCATAAAGCCTTGTATAAACTTCCTGTTATTAGCAGTGGCTGCATACTTGTTTGTGGATTTGTTTGTCTGCCAAACTTATAAAAAAGGGACTTTGTCAAATTAATATTTTAAAAAAACCCAACATTTGTTCTAGTGGTTAGTTGAGAATGACGGTGAGGGCAAATCTTTGCTCTGCTAGTCACAAATGATTTCAGTGACACTGGAAAGTCTAAAACAGATACTGTTACCTTGTTGACATGTCTGATCTCAATGTGTGGAAGCACACGTATCATTGAAAACTATGATATGCTCCTTAGCACACTGGTAATTACCAGTGTCAGTAGACATCAGTTTCCACAATCACATTACTTAGAAAGTGACAGGTGAACATTTTGACCTGCTGATAATAAACTGATTTATTTGATTTATGACAATAACTCTTGAGTGTCAAGTAGACATGTAACAGTAAAATAAATGTAATAATCCAAGACTACGCTTTATAGCAGCTCCCTTGTACCTGTTATATAGTTAATCCTGCCATCTGAAGCCAAAAATGCATTTTAGGCTGTTCTGTGTTCAGTCTTTCCTGAAAGTTGTTCACATGCCTGTGGGATAGCTGTAGGGCCGTTCACTCGGAGAGCCCGCTTGATGATACAAGTAATCTTCTAAGTCTTATCATAGAAGCATTTCCACTCCTGGATCCAATACACTGACACACAACCAGTCTTATTTGTGTACACAAAAACAGCATCAATGTTGTACAGAAACATCTCGCACATCTTCAGGATTTTACCAGAGGTAAAGGTGGTATACAAACCCAAAATCATGTGTCATCAACCAGGCTTCAAATTTTCTGCCACACAGCGGCCTCTGGTGGTTAACTGTGGACTTTACAGTGACATGCTGTGACACATGCATGTGCTAATCATTTATTTTCTGCTTTGTTCTCCCTATAAATCCAACTCGGGTGTGTTTTTCAAGTAAAGAGATTTATGCTAAGGGAATTACACCCTCCTATATGCGAGCACATAAGCACACACTTAACACACAAACGTAGGACCTCTTAAAGCCATGTCAGCTGATCCTGTTGGATTCCAGTGGCCTGGCAGGAATGTAGTGACTTTGCGCTGTGCGTGAATAGTCATCTTATTATTCCTCTGTTCATTTTCAGAGATCAGAAAGACGGTTTAGTTTCCATAGGAATGGTAAAAGTTCTTCTTAACAGGTTTATCAAATGTCATATATTTTGTTGTTTAAGTGGAACAGCTATGGTTTACATTTTGTATTTACATTTACACTCGCTTGAGTAACAGTGGCATTACTTCTGGTGTTACCTAATAGGCTTTTTTTTTTTTTTGTCCAGTAACAATAGAAACTGATTTAAATGATAGTAACCATGTTCTATTTATTTATTTTATTTTATTTATGCAGGTGCATCAAGCCACAGCTGAAATCTTTGGCCCTGGGTTTCCACGCACTGGCAACACGGACCCTTGGTAAGACCTGTTCGGTAGTCGGGAATGTTCTGGGATTTGATCTTGGTTTAACTCTTCCTGAAAACCTTTGCTTTGTTTGTCCAAGTTTAGTCATAAAATGTTTGTTCAGATTTTTCAAAATAGTGTTCGCTGTTACCTGTTGTTTCATTTTTAGGAGACGTGACTGTGAAAAGACTTTGTTTCCTTTGTCTTACAGCAGGGATCCCAGCACCCATTTACTTTGGAGCCATCATTGACACCACATGTCTAAAATGGGGTCAGAAAAGGTGTGGGGGCATAGGAGCCTGTCGAATCTACAACACCACCGCCTACAGGTTGTACTTACACATGTACTATTCAGTCGTTTGTGAATCCCTTTTTTTAATTAGTCCAAACATTCAACATAATGCAGCCTTAAGTGTGACCTTCTGTAGACCAGACTTAATCTCATTTATTTGCTGATGCTTTACTGGAAATACTTTCATTGAGTTTGAACTGAATTAGCAGTAACCTCTTGCCTACCCTACTTCTTTTTTTCTAGTTTTTCTGTAACCCCTGGAAGCGCTACGTGAGACATTATAATTCCTGTTTATAGCTTCCAAATTATGATTATTAAACATTAATAAATATTATCCCATTACCCTAGCTCAATTTTCTGGTACAACTCAACATAGGGAATCTATTGCAGCATTAATAACCAACTCTTGTCTGATGTCTTGCCAAATTTTGCTAATTTTCATCAAATCAATCTTTTTCGTGCCTCTCAGAATAGCATACCTGGGCCTGACTCTGAGCCTACGGACTATCTCCTTTATTATTTGCATCCCGGGCTTCATCCTGCTCAGTCGACAGCTGAAGGAGGAGGAACGAAGCGCCATCCACGGAGCTCTGAGGAACGGTGGAACCGAACTGGAGGTGCTCAGGAAGGAAGAGTTGGTTATTTCTAATTCTGACCAGCCACACCACCCATCAGAGAACAGCACAGATAGGCAGACACGACTTTGACAGAGCCAGCAGAGCTGACGGCCGCATATATACCCACAGTATGTCTCTCACATGAAAACAAGATTTGCAGGGAATCACTTGTTGTCCAGTCATCTCATGTAAAACAGAAATTCTATATTTGTACTGCTGGATGTGTAAAGGCTTTGTAAATCTGACAGAAATTTGATATGACTGAAATATTTCTTGAATGTACATGCTGTTTTTCCTTTTAAGAAAAAAAAAATACAAACACGATATTTTTGAGTTGAAGAAAATATCAGTTAGGAAATGTGACTTGTACAGACTACTGCAAAACAGTACTATTTTAAACACCAGCATTTCAAAAGCTGCCTCTTTAAGATCTTTCTTTCAAAGTTATTCCAGCTGACAGTAGTGTTACAGAACTGAAGAGGTAAAGTGGCCTTATAAACCAGAGGCACAACAGCAAACTGATATGTCCTAAAAAGAAAAATCTGGCCTTTAGAGACCTGAGATATTTTTTTCTCCTTTAAGTGAGTTGTAGAATTGCTCGTTTCAGTAACACTTGGAGGATATTGATATGATGTTTCGGTATGTGCCTCATTCACTCAACTGTTACCTTTTAATGTGTGTTTCAGAGATCTTTAAAAAACAATTTCATTTTACTTTTAAATTTCAGATTATCGGCTCTTTACTCGTTTAGGAAAAAACAATTGATTTTTGCTTTTTACTTAAAAGCCCAAAGTTGTGAGTGTATAGCAGTTTGTTGTTTTTGTGCTTTCTGGATATGAACTTTGGGTCCGTTGATATTCATAATCACTAGAAATGGGAATTGTATTTTAGTGAAATCTGCTTCAGCAAACAGCTCTGCTTTTGTCAAATTCTAGAGCCATGACACTTACCTCTGAGTGGTGCAAATGTTTTAGTTTCACACACACAACTGACTAAAGCTGTTAATAGCTGGTATCAGATCAAATTTGCATCTTACACTTCTCAGTTGGGCTCCCCAGGCTCTGGTATTACAGTTTTTTCTGATTGCTTAAGCACATTTTTTGTAACTATTGGCTAATTTTGCAAAACTCTACACACAAATAAGAAAACCTGTCACCCAATAATCAAAACATTGTAGTTCTCTTGCAAAAGCAAACACAGCTAGATTAACTCTTCACACCTTCATAAAAATGGTGTTTCCGTATCAAACAGTACACACAAGCCATCATCTACTAAGCACACAATGCGCCAACTGCACACTGATGGTATGAATACAAAACACATCTGGCTTTTGCTTTCTCTGTGCACAAGGTAGGCTATGTCAGTTTGAGCTCATACTTCTGTCATAGATCCATAAGCATAGAGGGATCCAAACTTCAAGTACTGGTGTTTATTCAAACACATCAAAACAAACACAAGTGTTTATTTCCAAGTATTATTTGCAATCGCCATAATGACTATATGGGTTACTTGGTCTGCAGTGAACATGCTTCCTCTGCCCCCAGCATCTGGTCATCTAGCAATTCTGTAAAGTAACAATTTCAGTATTTTTACATCAATGGTATTGGTGTGTTTCTCATTGGCATATGGCAGTGCTACAAATCTTTGTGCGAAGTGACTGTGCTAACCGATTCTCATTTCAAGATGTCCTTATGGTACTTGCTCCAGTGTAGCGGCTCGAGTTAGGCTGGACCTGTTGGCCAGCTACCCTCAGGGTCATTCCACGGTTGATGACATGGTCCACTATTGTAGCTCTGATGTCATCAGCAATTCTATTTCTTACTCTTCCTACCCTTCCTCTCCCCCCTCCTCGTCTTCCTCTCCCCCCTCCTCGTCTTCCTCTTGCTCCTCCTTGTCCTTGTCGTCCTCTTCATCCTACTTCTTCACCTCCACGTCCTCTTCCTCGGCCTCCTCTACTTCTCACTCTTCCTGCTCCCTCCATTGTACTCCGCACACACAGCTTACCTGTATTATAGTGCTTAGGCTGATTGCAAAGTGAACTAATTATCTAAAGAAGTTTTCATATGTGAAAGTGTGCCAGACAGTTGGCAAATTAGTGTTAATGATAGCCATACATGTGTATACTTTTGCTAGGAGTGTGTTGGAAATTTGGTAATTGAGTGTTGTGCAGTGAATTGTGCCTACAGTTTTGCAAAGTGTGTGTTACAAAATTGCAAACTGAGTGCAAAGCAGTTTTTGTGCTTTTAGTTTTGCAAACTCAGTGAGTGGTTTTGCTATAAGTCTGAATAGTTTTAGAGATTGTGCTACAGGAATCACAGTTAGGGTTTAAGCATTCAGAAAAAACTGTAAATAACCGTTGTCGTGCCTTGGATAAGGCAGAGATTGTATTGTTGCAACACTGATAAAGTACTTACTGTAAAAAAAAAAAAGGAGAAGAAGAAGAAAACACTGTGTGTGATTGTTGTTGCTGATATGTAAAAGTTCTGTTTCCATCGTCATGCGTTTCACTGGTTGGTGTTTCTACCTTTGTATTCTTTATGTGTGTCTTTATGCCAATGTCACAATTTTATCTCCCCTTTCTTCTCTTAAACATTAACCCCATTTTTGTAAAATCTGACAGTGATTTCTCAGTTGTATGAATCGAGTATGTAGCATTTTTTAAATTTTATACAACTTTTTTTTTAAAGAACTCTTTTTATCCCAGTCTGTCACTGAAATCCTGGACATTTTTTTTTTTTTTTAGCATTTTCTTTCATTGAGAGCAAATGATCAGATATCTGACTGCTTAAACTAGAGCTCTGTTCAGGGATCTGATGAAATTATCTGAGGGTACACTAGCTGCTCTGATGTGATGTTTTGCAATGACTGATGAAGTCGTGATCTCTGGAATGCATTCAAATTCATGCCCAAAGTATTGATATGGTTGAAAGTCGAGTACCGATTATTGAGACTCATCGCAACACTTTTCTTTAGTGCAGCAGTGTACGAGTGTACACTGCTGCCAATCTCTATGATTCAGAAAACAGTTTCCTTCGACCACCCATTTGTGTAATACCAGACGCCCTTAATATGTACATCAGCAGAAAGACTAAATTAGCCCAGTTTAAAATTCAAAACGTGGTAAAGGATTTGACAGACTTTTTAATACAGACACACTTTCCCGGAGTGTTATTTTCTTCGGACAGTTGCAACAGCAGTAAGTGGATCAGACAGTTTCAGTTCAAGCCCATAGAGACTGTTTGATGTGAGATTATTTTCGAGTCTGTAGTTCTCTACTTTCAGCAAATGATAAAGCTTAGGGTGCATCCTACCACTGACACTAAAGTGTATTCAGAAGTATTGATAATGCAAACCCCTCCCCCTGCCCCCCAACACACACACACACAAATAAAATACATAAATACAAATATATATTTATACACATATGTCCCTACATGATTGTATATTTTCATGACAAAAAGCATCATCTGACCTGTTATTACAAGTGACAAAAACTTGCCTCAACATCACATGTTGTGGTATTTGTCACTTTCAACGGGAGCTGTGTGTTTTAAGTAATATGCTGGTTTCATAGTTTATAATATTTATAGATAATATTTATAGTAGCATAAACTCTATTGAAAATGAACACTATTTACCATGTAGCTTTTGTATTGCTGTTCTGCTGTGGGCTATCAGCATCTCATCGCTGATGAGAACCTGTAATCTAAATATGGCTTCTGGTTTGGTAGCTTAGGGGACCTTAACTGAAAGTATTTGCTTGATTTGTGGATGGATGAAATTAGGCAAAATTGGGTTTTAAAAACATGTTAAACTGCGTCCTTTAAAAACAGCGTGTGGATTGAAGGAGGATTTCTTGCATTGCACTGCTGTTAGGAATATTCTGAAGTTTCCTGCAACTTTCCACTCAAGTGCCAAATCAGATTTAGTCAGTCCCATTTTTTTATTTTTAGATATCAGGGTGAAGTGATATTGTTCCAGTAACAGAATGTTCAGTGTGACTCAAAAAAGGCATTCAATATAATTTTGCAGTCACCAGTTTTATTTCAAGGTCATGAATTCACGTTTTTCAAAGGAGCCGTGGACCCACAACACACGTACTATTTGGGTAAGTTGCAGCATGAGGTGACTGTGTCATCTTCAGGTTCAGTTTCAGGCTGACAAACTCAGAACGGTGTAGAGAAAGAAAGTCATTATCTCAATAATGTAAGGTCTTTGCTTGCATTAAAGAAATCAGAATGTAAATAATTTTCTTGGATTATTTTTGTAAAATTTCAAGGAATATCTTAAATGAAATATTAAAATAAAGAATTTTAATACCCAATCACATTATGGGTTTTTTGTGATTTGTTTCATTAGCTGGGAAAATGAAAAAAAAAAAAATGGTTGTAGTGCAGGAGGCACACGGACCAGAAGGGAAGTGTGGTCCTGCTCCTGAAATTCAGATAAATGATTAACAGAGTTTGTGTTAAGAAGTCAAAACAAAGCGCAGGAAAA
This sequence comes from Aulonocara stuartgranti, assembly GCF_965226115.1. Taxonomy (NCBI): domain Eukaryota; kingdom Metazoa; phylum Chordata; class Actinopteri; order Cichliformes; family Cichlidae; genus Aulonocara; species Aulonocara stuartgranti. The sequence goes on from NC_138950.1 coordinate 20,666,214, forward strand.
AATAACCTTTATTAAAGAAAATTCTGCTTTCTACATCCACTGGAAAGGCACTTAAATCTGATTTTTACGTCCAAACAGCAGAGCGCAACATGAACATGTATTTATATTACCGGGAAAATGAACAATGGTAAATCACTAATAAAAAGCAAACATTTAAATATGTGGTGATGACAATCGCAGGTCCTGTTTCACAGTGACATGGATTTGTTTTGTTTGGATAATTAAAAGATACACAAAAAAATATATATAACAAAACAAAGACAATCTTTTTTTGTGACATAAAATATGAATCCCAGCAAACTGTGCACCTTAACACAAAACTGAGCATGTGAAGAACATCCAGGCAAAAACCTAACTAGGACTTAAAAAAAAAAGTTTTACTTTATGTGCCAGATCTTTTTACAACTTCAAATAAAAGGAAATAAAAAACTAAACACAGACACAAAAACAAAAAACAAACAGATACTGGCTAAAACCTCTACCTACTGTTATCCATTACAGCTGTACAGGTAAAAACATCTGGCACATCGGCTGAAACACCGCAAAACAAAAGTGAAGCTCATTTATCTCAGTGCAACTGTACATGCAGTCTGTATTTGCATACTAAAGTTAAGCTGCAAGTGGCTGCACAAAAACAAGAGAAAACCTTTAGCATAAAAATACTTTTGTAACCATTTACCACATTTATAGATCGACTCAACTTTCCCCATATCTTGTGCAAAGTGGCAAAAACAAATGAGACAGAAAACACTCATTTTGTTTGATATTTGATATATTAGGTGCTCTGTGATCAGTCCTGAGTCACTTACTAACTGAACTCCAATTGCTTTGCACAATTAATCTGCCCGATAGCGCACCCTTGAAAAAGAAAATCCTCTTAGTCAGGCTGCACCAGGCAGAAACAGATATTACTCATTCCATTTAAGCCAGTCTCGTGCTCTAATAAAGGTTTAAGACTTTTGAAACCATTGCTGCTACCAGCCGAAAGCATGTTCCTCAGATGAGCCAGTCTTTAATTTGTAATTAAATAGTATGACACACGGTGTTACAGATGGTCAAGCATGTGGTGCAATTGTCTGTGACTGAGCTAAGTAAACACTTTAACCTTTAACTTTTCATCTAATCTTCCTTTTTATTTCCACTGTCTCGCAGATTCTGAAAGGAGAGAAAATGAAAATATCAGTTAAAATATTATACTGTATTATACAATTCCACACTCCATAAAGGTTCAAAGTGTCTGTTAGTTGTTAAAGAAATGGATGAAAACCTGAAAGTGAACAGAATTTGCAGTCTTTCACTAGTGATTTGTGCTTTAAATGTTTCCACAAAACATACTCGAGGCCTAAGCTTAAACGATAAATTGATGGCTTCTTTGATCACGAAATATGGAGGAACCACACTGCTGATCTGAGGCTGCCTGCCTGATGTTAATTGTCTTGAATGTCACTTTGAATTGTTACATCTAGCTAGTGAACGACCCAGCAAATCATCACCCTGCTGTGTTCAGAGCTCAGCATTACCTGGAGCTCCTGGTGTTCTTTCAACAGCCTGTCATACTCCCTGGCGAGGCCCTCCATCTGTTTCTTCATTACATCTGCCTCTGACTGGGACTTCTTCAGACCTGGAGAGGAAAACAATGACACATGAGAACAAGGAATCCCCACCCCCCATGTCTTTGTTTACAGAAACTGACAAGTTATAAAAGCTACATTTGTTTCCAGGGAAGGTGTAGAGGACTGAAATATACACAGATATTAACCATCTCCAGAAGTCTTCAGTTCTTCTTTCAGTTTCTCCACTTCCTTCCTTAGCAGGTCCATGCCCTCAGCAGTAGCCCTATCACCCCGCCCTTCCATCAGAGTCTGATAACATAAAAATACATATATTCAAATCTTCAGTCAAATATAGTTATCCCAGTACCTCCAGTGGAAAACACAAAGCATATTCCAGGCATACAAACTGAACAGTCAAACCATTGAGCAGCCTATAAACATTAAATATGCTCTGGATGTGGATTAAAGGTTAAAGCTGAGTTGGGTAGCTTCCATTTCAATTCATCTTTATATGATTACAATCAACTGGGTACTCTGTTAATATAGCTTTAGATTATGTAAGCAACAAGCTAATATGTGCTATTAAAATCTGGACTTTGAAATTCTGTTTTATCATTCAATAACTGTGTAACTTATTCCCTGACCTATATGAGTTTCCCCACATGCAGTTCAAAGTGGGTTATTGATTACAAATAACAGATCTTTGTGCAATTACCTGTTTCAACAGTTCATTGTCCTTCATGTATTTCTCAGCAGTCTGGTTAGCATTTTCAGCCTGTGCTTGAAGAGCAGCCGTAGTCCCAGACGCTGACGCCAGCTGATTAATCAGAGTGATCAGCCGCTTCATAACGCTGCAAAAACACACAAAGGTTAGAGGAAAGCCAGGTTCAAAGTCCAGGTGTTGTATTAGAGCACAGACTCACAGCCACAGGAAGACGGCAAAACCAGAGATGTACAGATTCCTCTGGGCTCTAAAAAGCTTCATGTGCAAGTGGTCGAACATATTTGGTTGCAGCTTGGCATCGGCGCCGTGCTCTTTAGATGAATACTTTCTCACTTCACGGACAGCATCTTTAGAAACCAAAGAAAAAGAAATCCCCCATAAGTCCAAAAGTAGCCTTAAAAATACAGACAGGGATGATTGTTTGCTTACCGAGGAAGAGAACAATGAGTATTATGATCATGGTGAGAAACACTTTATTCCAGAATCTTGACATCCAACTCCAGATCCTCAGATGGAAAATGCTCTGCCATCTGCACAAACATTTGAAGTCACATCACTATGGTGCACAACATAACATTTCTTACAGGATTACTACAGCTGACAGTATATTTGACGCAGAATCAAACACCACACTTTGCTGCCAGTGGTGAGACAAACCTGACACATATGCACAATGTCGTCATTATTCATTCTTTAGTGTTTAGTTAGTACCTTTTTCAGCAATCCAAAGTACCACAAAGTGCACAATACAGATGAAGAAATGAGTTCAGGCAGGGTGGAGTGGGTGTAAATGAGTTTCTGGGGTAATTTGTAACAGAAGGATGGCAGCAAAAGTGTAAGGAAATGTTCAGAGAGACCTGCTATGATGTGTGAGTTCAAGATGCTGGCAGATTTTAATTTGAGAGTTATCAGAACAGACAAGCTTAGAAATGCATAGATCAGGGGGACATCTTAGGTTGAGATGGTTTGGGCATGTGCACAGGGATAGTGGATATACTGGACAAAAGATGTTGAGCTACTCAACAGGAGAAGGAAAAGAGGAAGACCACAGAAGAGATCCGTGAATGTAGTGAAGGAGGACATGCAGAGGGTTGGTTTGACAGAAGAGATAGAATGATATGGATCCACTGTGGGTACCCCGAAACTGAGCTACCAAAAGAAGAAGAAAGGATCTCCTTTGTCAACAGAGACCTGAGTGCAAAACCATATTCAACTTGAGAACAGAGTGACAGTTATACTTACCTCCTGGCAGAGATAAAGGGTAAACAGAGGATGACAATGACGCCAATTTCCACATAGAGAAAGAGAGCGACAGCTGTCCACTGCAACGTCATCTTTGCTGATGGCTTCTGAAGATAAACCAACCAAAAGACCGGAAACCTAACAGAAAACAAGAAAAGGGAAAGGAATTGGTCTCACCAGCCTCCCTCAACAAACTATCAGGTACAGAGAAGGTAAGCTACCTATCGTACGTGGCCATTTCTCAGTAATAACACTACCGTTGAAAAAGACTGAAATAATCTCGAACCCAGTCTATTTACCTTAACGGAAGCTCGCAGAGGCTTGGAGTGAACTGTCAAACCGCTGTTACTATAACCTGGTTTCACAGCATCACCGCAACAAATACGTGCAAATAGAGTGCTCGTTTATATGTTTAACGGCTAGCTACTTTCAACGATTTCACTCTTCCATCTTTAGCCAGCGTTCAGTATCAAGCTTGCATTAACACATGAGCTAACGCTAACATGCAACTAACGCAGGTGATATAGAAACATACATTTTTTTTTAACTATTTAAGACTATTATAAGGCCTGCTATAACACGTTATGCTAGATTCCAAGTAGACATATATGAAACTTCCAAAATACCGTAAAAGCAGCAACTGAGATACTTACTAGTTAGCTTCTGAAATCAAACAGGGCAAAGTAAGTTTGTCTTCCTGCACCAGCGAGTCCTCCTACCGCCTCTTCCGAAAGAATAGCTTCCGTTGCAGTTTTTCAAAATAAAAGCCGCGGCGCTATTACAATTTTTAATCTAACAATATAAATGCGGTCCGTCCTATGTACAATTATTTTCCACAGTTATTGCTATTCATTTTTAAACTGTAGTGCTGTTTGAACACCCCTTTCATTTCATGATATTGAAGATTTTCGTTATAGGGAAGATTGTGACATTTACGTTGAAGACAAATAATTAATTACTTGAAGCCGTTTTTTCCTTCATGACAAGGAAATAACGAAATAAATTTCTTACACTTCATATTGATTATCCACTCTCAGAACACTGAAATATCTTTTTCTTTTAAACCCCTGAAGCCAATAGAAATATTGCATCTCAGTAATGCTTTACATAAACATGACAAACAAAAACAAACTACGCATGTACAGAGATGCACTCTTCCCACGATTATTCTATATTCTGTTTAATAACCTACTATCGCACACTTGCGGAAAAAGGAAAGCAATAGAGACAGAAATTGCACAGCTATAGATTAAAAAAATTTATTGAGCATAAAAACAGTAACAATAAAAACTAAAGTCACGCCGTTAATTTTCAATGTGGTCATGTCTTGAGATCATGTACTGATCCATATGTATTCTGGAGGTAATCTATTACAGCTGAAGTACTGGACAGAGAATTGAACACTTTTCTCTCCGGCTGCGAGCTAACCCTCTCCAGCATGTAGATAAGATGATGGTGGAAGCATGTGAATGGAGTGCCCTGTTCAACAGATATGTCCACCCAGTCCCATATACACTGCAAAGGAGTGTCCTCATAGCCAGCAAACATAGCAGGGTTAGCAAGTAACCCACGCGCAGCCATGACACCTAATAAAAAAGATAAGAAAAAACCATGAGCCAAATAGAAAGAAAACTGCCAGAGTTAGAAGTATATTTGTTACAATGTTGCTGAAAACGAACATACCATCAACACCTGTGAGCTCGTGGATTGACTCCACATCCCGGAGATACTTTATATCGCCGTTGGCAATGACAGGGACAGAAACACTGTCTTTAATTGTCTTTATAGCATCGTAATGGACTGGTTGGTGGCGTTCTTCTGTTGTACGACCATGGACTGTTATCCATGACACACCGGCTGATTCAGCCTTTTGACATAGATCCACTGTCTGCCTTAGGTCCTTGTGAATTCTGTGAAAGATAACAGTAACGGTATTAATATACCAATAATAAGTAGGATCATAATCATAACTAGTATTGTTTTAAATAATCTTCCTTCGGTTGCTCCCTTTAGGGTTACCAGGGCAGACCATCTTTCTGCATCTCACTCAGTTTCTAGCATCCGCTTCTGTCACACCAACCCTCTGCATATCCTCCTTCACCACATTCATGGTGCTCTTCCTCTTTTCCCCCTAACTGGCAGCTTCATATTCAACATCCTTCCACCAGCCCTTCTCTGCTCATGTCCAAACCATCTCAACTTTGCCCCTCTAACTTTTCCTCCAAACTGCTCAATCAGAGCTGGCCCTCTGAGGTACTTGTTTTTATTCCTGTCCACCCTGGTCACTCCCAATGAAAATCTGAACATCTTTAGCTCAACCAACTTCAGCTCCGGTTACTGCCTTTTTGTTAGTGCCACACTCTCCAAACCATAGCAGGTCTCACTACCATCTTGCAAATCTTCCCTTTCCCTCTTGCTGCTATCCTTCCACAAATCACCCCCTGACACTCGTCTCCACCCTGCCTGCACTCTTTTCTTCACCTCTCTTATGCACTGTCCATTGCTCTAGATGATTGACCCCAGGTATTTAAATTCATCTACCTTCACACCCTCTACATCTTGAATGTTCACCATTCCACCTGTCTCCTTCTCATTCACAAACATCTATTCTGCCTCACTTTTATTCACTTTAATTCCTCTTCTGTCCAGTGCATACCTCCACCTCTCCAGCCGCTCTTCCATTTACTCCATACTGTACCTAAACAGTGTCGTTCACAAACATCACTGACAGGTACAGTTATAAAGTTATATATTATAAAGGGGTCATAATTCTTCAAAAAGAAACAAAGTTTAGTATGTGTGGCTTTTTTTTTTTTTTACCTTATTTTAATTGATGCTGTGTAGTTTGGATTGTCCACTTGATTTCTGACGTGTCTCACCATGTCTTTAACAAGTTCTGGCTTGTTAATGAGGCATGCACCATACCCAGCTGACATAGCCCACCTGAAAACAACACACAAAAAAGATACTGAAGCGTTCTGAGTACACTGAGTTTACTAGATTTGTACCTAACTACTGGTCCCAGTAACTCTTAGTTACTTTCTGGAATAAAATGTAAATATTAAGAATCAACAAAGAAAAAGCTACTCTGTACAATCACATTGTTTAAATAATGAAAAGTGACAGCATTAGTTTAAACTATCAGTAGCTGCACCTCTGGGGGCAGCCGCAGTTGAGGTCAACTCCATCTGAGAAAGGTGCCACTGCACAGGCTGCATCAGCCAGACTCTGAGCATCATGGGCAGCAAACTGCACTATCAGTGGTCGGTCACCTGAGCAGATAAACAAAGAGCTGTAAACTATCATCATATCAGCAATAGCAATACAGACAATACTGGCATTAGTAAATTTTACATTATGTCGCAGGGAAAATCTCTCTGTTTGAAGAAACTAGGTATGAAGTGCAAGAAATCAACCTAGTAGCTCATTCCAGCTCATATTACAATGTTACTCACGTTCATTAGTAGTGAATTCACTGTCTCTGGCTTTGATTGAGCGCAAGAAGTCGGCTGCAACGATCATTGGAGTGAAGCAGATATCGCAGTTGTACTTCCTAACCAAGGACCTGAAAGCAAGCCTGAAGGAAATAAATATTAGCACAGTGAGCATCATTAACTGTACACGTGTTTCACCAAAATTCATCCATAAGCAAAGAAATTTGTAAATTAGTTAAAGAAATGACAGCTTTCACTTACTTTGAGTATCGAACCATTGGGGCACAAATTTTCAGTACTTGTCCCTTTTCAAACATGTCCATGACACTCGTGTTGCCGTTAGCGGTCTTCATTCTTCACATAAGCGGCCAAACGTTAGCCACGTAGCGTAACAAGCTAACTATCTCAATATGCACGTGAAGCCTTTCGCGGTTTAAATGTACTATTGTCCGACGTATTACTTCAAGGCTAAAAGAAGACCCCACCCCACAGTGTAAAACGCCATTCTGCTAAACAGAGATACGCAGGTATGACTACATGGACCTCAAGACGACACTCACGGAAATGTGCCCACTCAGTGGTACAGGGGAGGAAAAAATACGGGCGTGTGTTTGGGACTTATGAACTGTTACGTCATGCAACAAGATGTATGTTTATGTACTTAATCTTTTTTAATTTATTTGTTTTTTTATTATGACCTCCAAACATACGCTATAGCTATTTCGGAGTGTAATGTGTATTTTTTCAAATAAATAATCATGAAAAATAAAGAAAATGTTGTTCGACGCCCCGACCACACCTTTACGTCACGCAATGCGACCTTCAGGTTCTGCGGGGGAAGTTAGCTTTTCAGCCTTCAAAAGACTAAAGCGCGAGACTGAAGAGCAATGCTGGAATAGAAGCTTGCTGATTGATAGGTGAGATTTGAAAAGATGAAGATATTTACGCTAAAGAAATAACAAAAAACACAGTCTGTGAAGATTTATGTTTTAAAAATAAAGTTCCACCCAAATGCTTAGTAAACACCTTTTTCATTATGTTAGGAAAATTGAAAATAAGTGCAAATAGATTTATTGAAAAATGTACATGCGTGGAATTACAGTATAATAAGGCAAAAGCAGAATTTGTATTGTACTAAAGAGCTTGAAAGTCAATTCTTTTGTAGGTATGCATTTATTGCACCAGAAGAGTGTTTAGCATCACTAACATGCTGAAAAATAAAGCTGTTGCCATTAAGATGCTTTCCAGAAGGTACTGCATAGTGGATGAATATATTATGGTATTTTTACATGTTCATAATTCCATCAGTTCTGACAAGATCCCAAACACAAGTGACGGAAATGTAGTTCCTTCTTGACAGTCCTCTCTCAATTGACTCAAACAGCAGATGGATAAACTGTATGGGTAGATGCAACTCTCAGGTCCTGTTTCAGGTCTTTGTTGTGTGTGTGTGTGTGTATATATACAGTGGGGCAAAAAAGTATTTAGTCAGCCACCGATTGTGCAAGTTCCCCCACTTAAAATGATGACAGAGGTCAGTAATTTGCACCAGAGGTACACTTCAACTGTGAGAGACAGAATGTGAAAAAAAAAAAAATCCATGAATCCACATGGTAGGATTTGTAAAGAATTTATTCGTAAATCAGGGTGGAAAATAAGTATTTGGTCAATAACAAAAATACAACTCAATACTTTGTAACCTTTGTTGGCAATAACAGAGGTCAAACGTTTACTATAGGTCTTTACCAGGTTTGCACACACAGTAGCTGGTATTTTGGCCCATTCCTCCATGCAGATCTTCTCGAGAGCAGTGATGTTTTGGGGCTGTCGCCGAGCAACACGAACTTTCAACTCCCGCCACAGATTTTCTATGGGGTTGAGGTCTGGAGACTGGCTAGGCCACTCCAGGACTTTCAAATGCTTCTTACGGAGCCACTCCTTTGTTGCCTGGGCGGTGTGTTTTGGATCATTGTCATGTTGGAAGACCCAGCCTCATTTCATCTTCAAAGTTCTCACTGATGGAAGGAGGTTTTGGCTCAAAATCTCACGATACATGGCCCCATTCATTCTGTCCTTAACACGGATCAGTCGTCCTGTCCCCTTGGCAGAAAAACAGCCCCATAGCATGATGTTTCCACCCCCATGCTTCACAGTAGGTATGGTGTTCTTGGGATGCAACTCAGTATTCTTCTTCCTCCAAACACGACGAGTTGAGTTTATACCAAAAAGTTCTACTTTGGTTTCATCTGACCACATGACATTCTCCCAATCCTCTGCTGTATCATCCATGTGCTCTCTGGCAAACTTCAGACGGGCCTGGACATGCACTGGCTTCAGCAGCGGAACACGTCTGGCACTGCGGGATTTGATTCCCTGCCGTTGTAGTGTGTTACTGATGGTGACCTTTGTTACTTTGGTCCCAGCTCTCTGCAGGTCATTCACCAGGTCGCCCCGTGTGGTTCTGGGATCTTTGCTCACCGTTCTCATGATCATTTTGACCCCACGGGATGAGATCTTGCGTGGAGCCCCAGATCGAGGGAGATTATCAGTGGTCTTGTATGTCTTCCATTTTCTGATGATTGCTCCCACAGTTGATTTTTTCACACCAAGCTGCTTGCCTATTGTAGATTCACTCTTCCCAGTCTGGTGCAGGTCTACAATACTTTTCCTGGTGTCCTTCGAAAGCTCTTTGGTCTTGGCCATGGCGGAGTTTGGAGTCTGACTGTTTGAGGCTGTGGACAGGTGTCTTTTATACAGATGATGAGTTCAAACAGGTGCCATTCATACAGGTAACGAGTGGGGGACAGAAAAGCTTCTTACAGAAGACGTTACAGGTCTGTGAGAGCCAGAGATTTTCCTTGTTTGAGGTGACCAAATACTTATTTTCCACCCTACTTTACGAATAAATTCTTTACAAATCCTACCATGTGAATTCATGGATTTTTTTTTCCACATTCTGTCTCTCACAGTTGAAGTGTACCTCAGGTGCAAATTACTGACCTCTGTCATCATTTTAAGTGGGGGAACTTGCACAATCGGTGGCTGACTAAATACTTTTTTGCCCCACTGTGTGTGTGTGTGTGTGTATATATATATATATATATATATTTTTTTTTTTCCTAAGAACATTATTTTCATCTGCTAGTTTGTTTGTGTTTTAGGACTGCCCGAAGAACTAATTCTCAAGAATAATAATAATAATAAAAAATACAACAGTCTGGTTCCTTACATGCAAAATATATGGAAGAAGTTCTAAGCAGGAGTTCATGGTTCCTTTTCTGATTAAGTCAGATCCATTCTCTTCCATTTATCCTCATCAGGGTCGTAACTCCCGTCTAACAAAGGGCGAGAGGCGGGTACACCCTGTACTGGTCGCCAGTCTGTCTCTGGGTCACATGGTTTATGAATAATGAAAAGTCCAATTATGGTGCAGGAGGCTTCTGCAACATTCATACTCTCCTCTAATCAGGGAAGACTTGCCAAAGGTGAAAGTACTTTCTGAAGAAACTCACCTTGGGCAGCAATGCTTTAGACATATTGAACTAATGCTCACAATGCTAATAAACAGAGCACAAACTTTAAACATGAAGAATTTTGATGAAAGCCAAATTACTGCACTTTGCCTCTGTGGCCACAAGAGGGCATTAAAGTAACACAATTCTACAAAAAAACAAAACCAGAAAAAAGTCTGACTTAAAAGGGTCAATTCACCCCACATCAAAAATATATTTTAATGCTGCCGACTTAAAAAAAAACAAAAACAAAAAATCCTGATGACTTTAGTTAGATCTTCAGATTTAACAAGGCATTGTCTGGACAATAGGTTAGACACTAACTAGCATTTGATCTGTAACCATGAAATAGTTCAAAACAGTTTACAAATGTAAATTAGAGGTCAGTCATTCCCTTTTTCTCACTCCATATAAAACATACATCTTGTTCTTTTAACAAATCTCTTTATTTTAAACTGGCACTGAATATGTGACTGATGTGGGGGGAAAAGAAGAAGAGTCAACCAATACACCAATTAAGATTTTAAAAAGAAGTTACAAAAATACTCCTCAGCACACCACACTTGTGTAGAGACTCATTTAACCATCTGATAATAAAAAAAAAGTCAGATCTAAAATATCAACAAGATAAATACTAACTCCAAACAGGTCACAGGGAAAGTTGTAGCAGGGGAATGCAGCTTGTTACTTTGACTAGTAAGCTAGTAAAGTATACCAACATAGTATCCACTTCAGTAAACTCCACACTCATGATTCATCTAAACTACCTGCTTGTTCAGTTTAAGCTTACACACGATTATGAATAGAGAAGTTTCCTTAATCCATCAATATTTACATCATACAATATTAAGTGCGGCCTTTAACAGTAGCTAGAGGCAAGGCTTGCAAAGAGCTTAAGTTGTTGGCTGTGCACAAAAAAAACAAAAAACAAAACCAGATGTTTTGTACAGTGTGGATAAGTTAGTGATATATTTTTTTAGCATATATATTTAAAAAAAAAAAAAAGAGTGTTTACTGCTCTTCTGCTCGTTTAACATCCTCAGCAGTGTTAAAAGGTGCTCCTCTCTTTAGCTACAGCCTCATCGCTTTAAAGATAATTTTAAAGAAGCCACTCACACGCTTGACCAGCTTAATGCAACACAATTCGCTGAGAGCAAATATGCATTGTCCTAATTTTGGTCCATATTGTTTCTACAGCTAATAAAAACAACACATCATTACACCTCTGGAAACCTTTCAACCAACTACAACCTGAAGCATTCAAAAGTAACACCCATGCTAGTGGAGAGCTTCATTCATTGGCAGGGATATAAACATGTCCTGACATGGTCTGAATATTTAATCTACTCAAACCATGTCTTACCTCCTTTGTTCTCTGTAACATGTTATATAAACACACTTCATAAAATGATAGCAGGCTACACAAGTGTTAAAAAAAAAACAAAAAAAGACAAGACAGCAGGTCAGTGGCAACTAGCCTTAAGGGAGCACCAATTTAGGGGCCGAGGGAATGACAGCATGTCCCCGGCCATCTCCCCCCGCGAGTCCACTCTCACTGAGGTAACTTTCTGTTGGCCACAGCATCCAGCTCTACGCTGGAGAGGAAACGCCTGGACAGCCGGTGACAGTTGTAGCTCAGCTCTGTGGTATAGATGGTGCTGGCTTTCTTGGGGTAGATGATGGTGGTGCTCTTGAACTGCTTGGGACGATGGCGAGGCTGGAACTCTAGCTGTGTCACGTAGTGGCGCCAGGTGCTGTTGGACACAGCCATAATGGTCTGCCTGCAGTGTTCGAGGCTTTGGCCCCACGGCTCCAGGCTGACATTCTGGATGAAGTGGCGGTCTGAGTCATAGTGCACTGAGGAGGTGTATCTATGGATAAGAGAGAATGCAGCGATTTTAGTCAAACAAAATACAGTAAAGCTAACTCGTGAGCCAACAGTGCCACTTTTCTCTTGTACGTGCTTTTTGGGCTGTCACATCAAAGACAACACACCTCATTTCCTTTGGTGGTAATGGATCAAGTGCTATGCCTTCCCCGAAGGACAGCGGGTGTAGCTGTGGGAAAGATCCAGCAGGTAAAGCTGGAACCTGCAAAACATGAAACAGACCCTCAGTGGATACATGGGACCTTTGGCCCAGTTCAGAGCCACAGGCGCTTTAAACAAGACGTTTTGGTTTTTTACGCATATAAACAAATAACTTAAAAAACTAGGCTGTTGCCTAGTAACTTCAATAACCTCTACTTTATGTCTCAAATCAATAGCAACATGCATTCAAAAGTAAAACAGTCATTTTTAAGAGCAAGAAGTCAGATTTCAGGTGCAGTTCACGACCATTTGTTTTGCTCCGACAGGAAACTGATGGGTTAGATCACAGGATGTAGTGAGACACACTGGTGGTACGTACCAGGGAACCCCTTCCTTCGTCTTCGGACACAGAGCTCACTCCACCGGCTTTATCTGCGGACACAGGCAGCAGCCAGGCACTGGGGCTCGGACTAGGGGGTAAGCCAGAGTCCGGGCTATCAAGTCCTCTCTCAGCCCTGCAACTCATATCCAGAGGATCTCCTTCACATAAATTTGGCAAGTTCAAACTGCCAACCATTTCTAGGTAAAAGTTGCAAAATCCCAGCGAGTAAGAGGCAGGTTACGAAAGAGGATTCCTTCCAGCGTGCAGTCCGCCGTATTCTTCTTCTTCTTCTTCTTAATTATTCCGTCACAGAGTCCCGCGGTGTAGCTGCTAACCTCTTCCCGGACAGCATTCACGGCTGCACGCTGGAAAAGTCATCAACCAGGCGGTAAATCAGTTTCCTTCCCTCCACAACGCCAAAGCCAGAAACTCGAGCTTTCGAACTTCTTTATCTTAACATCTCAAAAACGCCGAGCACTTTGTGCCACCTCCACGGTGAAGACATTCAGAGAGACTTGAGCAGGTTTGTCTCTGAGAAACACTGAGCTTGTCCTGCTGCCCGCGGGTCCTCTTCAAACTTCTTCCCCCTTCAAAGGGGGCTTTCAGATCCACGAACACAGGAAAGGAAACGCCTTTCGAATCACTTGAGTGGCTGCTGATTGGTCAGAAGATAATTAGCAACAAGAGACCGGGCCAGGCATGGGAACTTTTCCAGATCCTCATTCACTTGCAACCTGGCGAAATCAGGTTGATGCGTTTTCCTGGTATTGTTCGAAACGCGCAAGTGAGAAAAGAAGTAGTGTACGCCCATGTTATGAAGCATAAGGAAAAACTTTATGCTTTGCACTGTTGCCAAAGCAGTGGCATTTTGCACCTGAAGGAACTAATGCAGGAGTATCAAACATAAGGCCTGGGCACAGGAATGGCAAAGACTTTTTCCTAACACAATTTTCCAAAATGTGAAGGAGTGCATATAGATTTTGATTTTTTTAAAACTGTATTTTCATAGGACTAGCGTTTCCTATTGATAAAGACCACCGCCCCACTGGCATTCATACTACACCAAAGTAATAAAAGTAATGGATACAAAAAAATAAAATAAAATCAGTTAACTTACAGAAAATGTTTTTTTTTTTCTTTTTTAAATTAAGTCCACATTTTTAAAAAACTTTTTCTCCAGTTTTACACGTTTATGTTGTTTTACTGCTCTGGCCAATGTAGCATAACAGAGGGCTGCATGTGGCCCAAGATGTAAAATAATGTGCACACTAAATGCAGCCATCTAGTTTGCCAATGAGGACTTATGGAGTTGGGAGACACCGATGTCAAAATGCATAAACACAGCCAGGGAAAAGGCATCGGATAAGGTTTTGGTGTCTGCAAGCCAAATTTGGAATATATTTGACCTTGAGATCAAAAAACAAACCTATTTGTGCACTTTTATGGACACACATTCACTAAAAGAAAACCTTTACCTTCTATCACTAAAGATGATTTTTAACAGAGGAGTAACCTTTACAGAATATGACTGCACACTTGTGCGATTAAGGTCAAAGACAGCCTAAGTGTTAAAAACCGAAGGGAATCCAAAGATCCCGTTTGCTTAAAGAAGCTACGAGTTCAGTTTGGGTCACGGGACAAACACAGCAAAAACAATCAGAACACCTATGATCACGCCCCCTTTTAATGAATGGCACACAGATTTCAACCCCACACTGAATTAAAACAGATGAGCAAAAAAAGAAAACCCACGGTTATCCTTGAAGTATAGTATTTTCAGCTTTAATTAAGATCAGGCCTCCTGGAATAGATATGTCGAGAGAGAAGCAGCCAGAAGCTCTCTGATTAGAGTTTAGTCAACAACTCCACATTCTGCAAAACAACAAAAAACTGTGCAACAATTAAGTAATGTTACAAAACTCGGGCTTTAGTGTAATAAAACCACAGAGGTACATGACATGTGTAACAACATCAAACAGTTAAGGAAGTTTCCTCATAATCCACTCTCAGCTTGGGTAGGCATCAGTCAGAAAACTCAGTCAACTTCTTCCTCCTTCTCCACGAATACAGAACGCAGCACAATGATGGAGTCTTTGCGATGAATAACCGCAACAAAGTTGAAGGCCATGCCAGCCTACGCTTTTCAAGATGCGATTTCACAGCCTCTTCTTAATGAGCTTCTCTAGTTTGCGGATACGTGAGGATTCCTGCTCAGGGGTGGGGGTACTGAAGGACAGAGAGGGCCCACCGTCTGCCCCCGAGGGCGGAGTGGGTAGCCTTTGCCTGAAGAGCTCCAGCATGCTGCTCTGCTCGCTGCGCTTCAGGCCCTACGCACACAAAATAAAAATAAAGCACACACAAATATATATTTAAAAAAATAATAATAAAGGACGCAGGATAACAACGACAGGTAAATGAACCTATGCAGCACAGCCTTATGGGAGATATCGTTGAAAGCTAGATGAGAAAATCCACACTGGCAGAGACAAGCTAACTGACCTTCATATCCAGAATCTTCTGGAAGGTCTCGGGATTGCCATCAGCCAGGAGCTTGATGTAGTTATCAACAAACACCACCGGAGGTTCATGTGGGGCCATCACCACCTGCAGAAAAGTAGAGTTTAGGATTGTTGATGTCGCCTTACCCTCCCACCACAACCACCAGCACCAACCACCTTCCTGTGAGCCATCACACGATGACCCGAGAGATCTTTAAGTGATCCCATATGGGGGCAGCTATGGGCCAAATGGGAGGAAAAGGAGGGGCTCCAGCTGATGGAGCCATGCAGTTCTAGCTGCAAACAAAGTTTAGATTATACTTCTATATTTAGGCACTTCTCCTTTTACACACCAATTACCTCAAGCACCAGTGGATCACCCATAATTATTTTGGAGGTATAATGAGTCTGGGTGAAAATCAGCTTTACGGAAGAGCAGGCAAAAAAAAAAAAAAGTTTAATGGGGCGCAACTTTTCTGGATTTAATCCTCTTGGTTGTTTTTTTTGTTGTTGTTTTTTGTTTTTTCCCTACAACAGAGACTGGGTGGAAAACGCAGATCAGTTAGCATTTCTTGAAGCCGCTACAAAGAAGGAAGACCAACACATGGCTGACAGACCACCCCTATTCCCATCTCATGCATACGCGTCCACAGAAGGGACCAGCTCACAAAATGTTTCTCCTATCTGTCACTTAACAGAGTCTAAAGTCTTTCAAGCTTTGGTTCCATCTTCACTCGAGGTAAAATAAATGAGAAGACGAGCTGCGGAGGGAGTGAGCGAATGGAGGAATCAGAAGCAAAAGACGGAGCGAGTGAAGAGCAAGCATCAAAGGCTCAGGATCGTGTGGAATTCTCTGCTTTCTTACAAGCTCTGCTGACTGAGTGATTTACTAAGCAACTGTCCTGGAGCCAGGCCAAGAGCAAGGCCTGTAGGGACCCTTGTAAAAAAAAAAAGAAAAAAAAAAGAAACAAAGAAAGATGGAGATGCAGTTTAGAAGTAAAATGGGCATTAAAAGGGAGAGAGAAACCGAGTAAGTGGGGTGGGGAGATTTAGCACAGTGAGAAGGGTAGGGATGAGAGCTACCTTTAAAATACTCTCTAAAAGAGAAGAGAACTTCAAAAGTGGGAAAGAGAGCCGGAGCCATGGCAGGCTGGGCTGGGTGTGGAAAACAGCCACGTCTCAGAGGCTTTGTACCGGCCAGGAGAGGCCGTCTCAGACGGACCAAAAAATTCCTATGCACTTTGAACATAACTAAGTACTGGCTCGCAAAACAGACAGCCCAAATAAAGACAGGTGACAAATTAAAGGAAAAAACCATAAGGAAAAACGAAACACACCCATTTCATCTTTTCCAGGATGACAATACTCCCATCCACACACAGGGAATCACAAAATGGGTTGACGAGTAAGAAAATAACACATGCTATGACTTTGTCGTCAACAGGTCGCAAATGTGATCAGAAAAGGCACTAAATAATAACACACACAGAAAATTGTCCTATCTATAAAGCATGGTGGAGGGATGTTGTTTAGAACTGTTTTGTGTTTTGGAACTGTTAAAAACAAATTAATATTCTGAGCTAGGCAGGCTGGTGACCTAAAAAGCTGCTACAATAAACATCTCATGGAGGTTGCACTTGATAACTGAGGTTCCCTAGGTTACCAAATTCAAGTATACCAGGGAGCAGATGGAGTGATTTCTCAGTAGGTTTCATTTATTTTTGGCACATTATGTATATATTTTATTTTGTATAGATGTTATTTATTTATTGTGATTACTTCTTGGCCTTCTTTTAGCGCCAATGTGCAACAGTACCGCAAGTTTGTTGTACTATTGTACAAATTATGAGTGTGCAGTGACAATAAAGAGGTAAACTAAAAAAAACATGCCTGTGTGTTATCAGTTTTATCTAAAATTCGATTAGAGTTCCAACTGAAATTTTGGTAATTTTAAAAGGTTAAACACAAAAACATGAAAGACTGCATTTATCCTCTGTTTTATGGAGCATTCTAGCAGTTTTCAGGTGATTGTTTTGCTTCATGACACAAAACTTAATATTTTGGTGGTGGCATACTCAATGTGGACTACCTACCTTTATAGGCTAAAGAGGCAGAGTCTGAGATAAAACTGAGCAAAAAAGCAGAGCGAGTGCTGGATGTGTATGAATCACATCACCGTGTCAGAAAAACAACTCCAATAAATCATTATGTTGTTCCACTTGTGCTGTCAGTGAAGTGTTTGATAATCTATTAACCATAACTCTACCTCACACACGCAGCTTGTTATGCTACTCAGGAAGCAAGCATAATCAACGTCTGCTGCTTTAAGTCACAGTAACATCTACTTGCAACAAAACACCATGGTTTTGATCTTCATTTGGTTCACAAATGCTGTTATTCTTATAATTCTAAGATCAGCTGATTTAAATACTAACTATTTTAAACTCTAATTTACCCCCATGGACTTCAAGTTCTCCAGGGTATAAATGAAAACTTGCAAAACAAAGCTGTTTCCGTTCAAAGAACTTAGACTGCACTTAATTAATTGACACGTACAAGGAATCTGCTTTAATCTCAGAGCTTTAAATACTTAAAATTGCTCCTTTAACGCTCCCACTGAATTGCAGTTTCTCAGGAAGACGGATTTTAATTTCAAGCCACAGCATCACAGAGTGTAATTTAAAACTATCGTTGAGGTTAGGCAGAGGAATTCTCGTATTGACCTCCTTTCATTGGGATTGTCTTTCAGAGGCTTCACTCTAAGCTCAAGGTGGAAGCAATTACCTACAAGGAACCTTGATGTTACACAAAGTCAATGCGTAAAATGTTGGATAGTACAAAAAGCTTCTCTTTACCGTCTACAAATAGTTACAGTAATATATCTTCTTTACATATAGTCTATATTATCATTCAGTCTATCATATCATTAGAAATACTCCCTGTTAATGTATTTACAATTTACAGTGAATTTTCCTCAGCAGTTTGTTTGGTATCAAGTTTTTGGTTTTTTGACATGTCTGCTGTATCAGATTTCTAGCCTTCGGAATGATGATTCTGTCTCCAGTTGTCACAGTAATGCATATAAATCAATCAAAGTTAGCAGCTATGTCTGTGAGAGCTTTCCACAAGCCATGCAGATCACATTCCAGCTAAAGGGGCCCACTGGCAGTCGAATTCAGGAAAAAAAAGAATAAAAAGAAGCAGACAGTTGTGGGTTGATGTGAATGAATTAACATAATTCTATAATGTGAAAGCCTTCTTAATGTGTGGCAGATGAGTGGAAATGTACGTACGCACATTCAGGGCATTTATCAGGCAGACAAAGACAGGTTCTACAGAGGCCCCGTGGAACAGAGCGTATCCCTGCAGACAATGGGCTGAACAGACGATCGAATATGAAATGGTTAGGAGGGTTTGCAAAGACAGCAAATGTCTAAGACAAAACAATGTTAGTGCGCCCGAGGGCCAGAATCTAAGCTAGGGTGTAAAAGCGCCATCAATCTAAACTATTTCTTATACAGTCTCACAGAAATCCACTCCCTTACTGGGAAAGCTTGGCCAACATAGCATGATCAGAGCAGGTCACACTTAATCACACATCAAGACTGTCCATCTTTTAGAGGAAACACGGCCTCCTGGGAGCCCAAGAGGAAAATCAGGGACAGGCGGGTGTTTTCTACCCTCGTGGGACAGTTAATTAGGGCGAGATTAATCTATGGCATCCGCATACCAGTGTCCTCAGGAGCCTCATAAGGGCTGATCCCAGTGACTGCACTCCACAGCTGAAAACAACGTCCTGCATACAGCATGCCATTCTGCACGTGTGGCTGTGTATTTTTCCGCGAGTAGACACAAGGTTATAAGCATTTATTTATTTACTCACTCATACCTTTCCACTGGCTCAAAGTCAACCACATACTGAGTTAAGAGTATGAGCGTGAGTATTACGTTGGCCTGTTTAGCATTCATTAAAACAGCAGTGCATTAGATTTGTTCCTATTCTTTCATTACCTCCTGTGAGACGCTTTATTTTGTGGAAACATGCTTATAAAGTGTTAGTGTAAGTGGGGTTAAGGACACAATTAAAGGACTGTTCTGCCCAAAATAAACTCCAAGTAGATAATCTGCTCAAGTGACTCAAGACAAACATTTAAAAGTTGGCTCGCCCGTCCAACCACAAACACTCGCAGGAGAAATGTTTGTTCAGTCTATTGTTGAGATCGGTGGAAAAGCAGTTAGCTGTAGGTCGTGCCAGATTGTTCTTGGTTAAATGTTAGTGTCAGCACAAAAGCTCGTGTTTAACTGGATCTGTCAAGTTTCGACATCAAATCTGTAAAACGGCAAATAAAGGATAAAGGAAAACCCCAAAAACCCTTTACACTGCACCTACGTAAAAGGCTCTATCTTACAGGCGAAGCCTTTAAAGGTCAGAAAAAGGAGCTTCAGTTGTTAAAAAAAAAAAAAGGCCAGCAGGAATTTAGCCACCTAAGTTAGATATAATAAAATCTTAAGTGACCCATAAAAAATGACTATCATTGATACTGTGTTTAAGTTTAACTATATGGTATTTAAAGCTCTCATTTAAATCCATCGGTTTAAGATTCTTGGTTTATGCAAGAAGTGTAAACCAGCGGCCTAAGAAGCAAGGTTAAGTGGTTTTCCAGCATACATTTAAGGACGGTTAACTGGGATTGTTTTCATACTTGCACAAACATTCACTTGAAAGCTGCCAGGAAATACGTGCCTGAATCAAACAGCTGCACCGAAGTCAAGCTCACATTAATGCCACCCCTCCCACTCCTTACCTTAAGTATCATCTCTGCACGAGTCATGCCTTTAACCACTATCTTGGTGTAGCTGGCAGGTGCCTTGCGGAGCACCTGGGAGCCTATGGAGGGCAGATCCAACAGGACCGTCTTCAAGGAGTGAGTGTCGAGGAGAAGCTGGTGGGATAGTTTGCACAAGACTTAAACTCAGCCTTATACAATCAATCGCAAGTAAATGTATCCAAGAGCCATAACTTTTCAGACAATTACAGTAGGGGTTTTCTGTTCACCACAACAGTGGATTTTAAATCAACCTATCGTGATGTGACTAAAGTGCAGACTTTCAGCTTTAATTTAAGGGCTTTAAATGGTATTGCATTAACTGTTTTAGAAATCCAACATGCCCCGCTCATAACGATGCCTCCACCATGTTTGATAGATGATGTGATTTGACTTAGATCAAAGCTATTTTTCTCCTTCTCCATCACTTTATTTTCCTATCAGTCTGATATCAGGTCATTCAATAGATGTTTTCTGGCAAACTCTAATCCTGAGTATAACCATTCATTTGCAACACTTTGTATTTATGTTCATACAGGAGTCTCTTGATTGTAGTCTTTGTTAATGATATGTCTACCTCTTTGACAGTTGTCTTGAGAAGGTAGGTGTATCATTTTCTCAAGTTTTCCAAGTCAAGAAAATGAGGATGTTGTCAAGAGGGTTTTATTAAACAAGGAAAAATGTTGCGATAAGCCATTTTAGTTGTCTTCAGCGGCCTTCCAGGCCGTTGACAGTCATTGTCCTGGCCAGTGCATTTATACAATACTTGAATGAATGTACCAGACTGCTGATTTGGCCACTCTTAAGTTTCTAATAGGTCGATTTTGTTTTTCCAGCCTAATGGTGACCGCCTTCACCTGCATCATCAACTTTTTGGACCTCACATTGAGTTTCAGAAAAGAAAACACCCCACTTAACTCCAGATCTTGTATATGCTTTGTAATGAAATAACAAAGGAACAGGCCCTCTGACTGGGGAGGATGACACATAAAAATGACTCTAAGTCCTACATAGTTACCGTAATGTAATACTTTTGTTAAACCCTTTAAAGTAAAAAGGAAAGTCACATTTTAAT
The DNA here is from genome assembly GCF_965226115.1 of Aulonocara stuartgranti. NCBI lineage: Eukaryota > Metazoa > Chordata > Actinopteri > Cichliformes > Cichlidae > Aulonocara > Aulonocara stuartgranti. The sequence continues at coordinate 20,687,489 of NC_138950.1, forward strand.
TGTTTGGTTTTAAATCCCTTGTGGTGGTGTAAAGAGGCAAAGCTATAAAAACACTGTAAGGCCCTCATTGTATATGCATCACAACAGTAATGCATCTTAATACAGATTGCAATAAATGAAACTTACTTGTTCAGCTCCCACCATGCTGATAGGCTTACATCTAAACAAGTGGTTGATGAATTTGGGAATGAAAGAACTAAGGATAGAAAGAAATGACAAATATATCAACAAACAGGAGCTTTCACACAGGGCTTAAATAAAGAAGTGTAAATGTGTGCTTATGCACTATACTTTGTGAACTTGATGCAGAATTGCGTGAAATATTTGCGTGTGGAGGCGAGATTGTCTCTGATGATTGGCACATTTTGTTTAATGTGCATTATAATGGATGTCACATAAGGACTCTGGTCACCAACATGCTCCACACTCTGCCACGGCATCTAGAGGCGGAGAATTAGAAGTTTAGCATATTTACCATCTGGTTAATACAATAAATCCTTTAAATGCACTGAAATAAAGAGAACTCTACTGTTTTTCTTAATGAAGATTTTTGACAAACAGACATTCCCAAAACAACGATCTTTTGGGGATTTCTAAAAATACACTATAATACCAAAAGTACTCGCTTGTCTGTCTTCACACATATGATCTTCAGTGACGTCCCATTCTTAATCCATAGGGTTTAATATGACGTCAGCTCTTCAGGGAAGCTATTCCACAAGGTTTAGGAGTGCGTTTGTGGGAATTTTTGAGCCACACACTGATGTTGGACCAAAAGGCCTGGCTCTGTTTTAATTCATGCCAAAAGGGTTCTATCAGTTTGAGGTCAGGACTCTGTGCAGGCCAGTCAAGTTGTTCCCCACCAAACTCACTAATCCATGCCATTATGAACCTTGCTTTTTAAACTGGTGTGTAGTAATGTTGGAAGAAGAAGGGGCCATCCCCAAACACCCTGCAGAAAGTCGGTAACCTCTGTGCACTATGTGCCTATGTGACCCTGCTCTGTGATTTTATGTGGCCCACCACTTTCCCAGTCACTTCCATTTGTTATAACACCACTAACAATTGACTCTGAAATATTTAGTAGCGAGGAAAATTCACAACTGGACTTCTTGCACAGGTGACATCTTATCACGATCGCCTGCTGGAACTCACTGAGCTCCTGAGAGCGACCCATTCTTTCACAAATACAGTGGAACCCCGACTTATGAAATTAATTTGTTCCAGAGGGTCTTTCATAAGTCAAAATTATCGTAAGTCGAAGCTCCTTTTTCCATTGCCTTTTAAGTGAGGCGATGCTGGCTGAAGACAGCATACGTATGCATGCATACATACGTACGTGTACATGTACATTACATTATGGAATTTAATTCTAAACTTTAAAACGAAAACTTACATTTACGTTAATTAATTTACGTACGTAAACTGTGCAATGATATTTTTTAAACATTTTTTTTAAACTCGCTCATATTTATGCTTTATGCCGGCCCCATTATGAATGAAAAATAGGCTGATTGCAAACGAAAAGCACACAAAATAGCGCACTGCAACAACAATACATCTTTCACGTGGAACAGTGAAACGCATTTCGCAAACGGATTTCGTTACACGGGCATTTTGTCGTACCACGGGCAAAAATATTGCCGTTAAGTGCCTTCGTAACTTGAATTTTTCGTTAAACGGGGTCTTCGTAAGCCGGGGTTCCACTGTACTTGTAGAAGCTGTCTGCATGCCTAGGTACTTGATTTTATAAGCTGTGGCCATGAAACTGATTGGAACGACTGAATTCAAAGATCTGAGTGGGTGAGTGAATACTTTTGGCAACGTAGCGTATTTACAATACGAGCTGAATGTGTGAGTGCATGATTGTGCTCAACCTTGCTCATAGCAGTTAGTGCAGGATCACAAGCAGCATCAAGATCCTGAACAAGCAGCTGGATACTATTTGAGATCACACTGTGAACACATGAAAAGGGAAATCGTCACACTCTTCACATAATAGCAGCTAGGCTTTTTTTTTTTAGAAGAAATAAAAGCCGGTTTGCAGTTGTCACGTACGTGCTGAATGTGTCCATCTCCCCCGTCAAATTGATTCTCTCTACCAAGACTTTATCTACCTTCTCCTTCAGCTTCTCTTCCAACTGGAACACAAACAGACAAAAACATGAATGTGCACATAAACAGACAAATAAATGGTCTTTACTAAGAAAACATCAAATGTCTTTTTTAAATTGTCTGTGTGAAAGGACAGAATGGATGAAACCTTTAAGGCTTTAATCATGAATGTTTTCCTGATCAAACGTGTCATTCTGTTAACTGTTAACATGATGGACACGTTGCACGCTCCCAAAGGTATTTCTTTTGCTGATGAAGATCTAAGTTACATGTAGGGCTGAACGATATATCGCATTTGCGATAATATCGCGACATGATCAAGTGCAATTTTCTAACCGCAAAGGCTGCGATTATACTCTGGACATGTCCAAATTCATGGGCTGCATCCTCCTGAGGCCGCATTTGTAGACCGATTACGTCACAGCGACGCGCCGAAGGCTGTCCAAATTACTACCATATCCCAGAACTCATAGCGCGGCCCAGCCAAACTCCAGTTTCCAACAATGGCGGCCGCTACTAAGTTTTAAAATTACTCATACTAATCTTTCTGGGTCACAAAATAAACTTTTAACATATTTTCAGGCAAGAAAGTAGTTGTGTAAACATCAAATATCTGCTCGGTTTATCAAGATATCCCATATTTGCAAAAGTGCTTCGACGTTTTCAGAGGCGTCTGCTACCCACCAGCTCGACAGCTAGCCGGGAGCTCGAGGGTTACTGATGCGGCCGAGAACGGCACAACTCCCGGCACATCATTTTCAGATCACCGCGGAGTTTCGCTGCTCGGGTTAAACGTAATATATAAGTCACTTAGACAACCTAAAAATGTTATTGTTGGGCTTTTTTCAGTGTTTTGTTTGTTCGTGAGTAAATCGGTTTGGCTGAGATTAAAGTTATTAGATTAGATAAAATAAAACTTTATTAATCCCCCGGGTGGGTTCCTCCTTGGTTTTCACACAGCTGACTAAACGTCAAACAGAAAACTTATTAAACAGAAGTATGAGACAGTCGAGAATTTACGCCAGTGTCTGGTTATATTTTAGATAGCAAGAAGCAGACGGCCGAGTTTATTAAACTCCACCGAGACAGCGGTGACGCTAATCAGAACTAGCCTTCTGATTCAGAAGGCTAGACCGTCCAATTTCACGCCTTTAAATTTTAAAGGCGTGTTTGTGTGTGTGTTTATACAATTGCTATTATGTTTGCACTTTATGTGTAATGTTACTGACTGCAGAGATCAGTAAGCTGTGTGTATTTTTTATTTATTAGTTTTATTTATTTAATATTATTTTTTAATTGAATGACTGTCTAGTAGTTCACAGATGTCGAAAAACTGAGTGTGGTAAAGCCACTGATTTTGTTTATGTATATTTCTGCAATCTGCACATTGTACTGACTTTCATTTTAATGTTTACACCAGGGTTCCTTGTCAGCACTTTATGCTCAGATGTTTGTAAGCTAAAAATAAACTATTGTGTATGTTCAAATATACTGTTGTGATTGAAGAAGTTAAATAAAAATGTCAGTCATCAATTCATGCATCACCTCATGTCATCATAACAGAGGTCTGTCTTCCAGGAAAGAACAGTTTAAAATTAATGTAATATAGTATTGGCCATACTATATGATGTATTGCTTGTCTTTGTTTAATAATACAGAAGACAAAGACCTTAAAAAAATAATCGCATATCGCATCGCAATCGCAATATTGGGGCAAAAAATTGCAATTAGATTATTTTCCATAATCGTTCAGCCCTAGTTACATGATGCACCATATGTGTACATGCCTGCTGTGTTGTAGCCAGACAGTACTCCGCAGTGCTCAGAATGCTACAGATCAGGCAGAGCTCGTCTACAGTGAACTTTGCTGCTTCAGAGACTTCTTTTTCTTTTAACAGGCTGCTGATGGTAAGACCCCCGCTGTTAGTGCTGGATCTGGACAGAGATTGACAAAATGAGAGGGAGAAAATCAGCAGTGGAAAGAGATAAAACAGAAAGAGACAGAGGGGTCATGGCTGGTCCGAGCAAAATACAAGAGGAGAAAAAACAAGCTTTAAGGCTTTATAACATACTTTACAACCCTATTAAGAAAAAAAAGTGCTCTGTAAAATGTAGATCAATTAACATTATATTATATTTATGATGATATCACGTCACCTCTTCTTTTAACAACACTGTCAGCACTTGGGAACTGAGGAGACAAATAACATTTTCCCATTCTTCCTTGGTACAGAATTTCAGTGTTGTGGTATTTTTATTTTTTCATGTGTGTAATTTATCAAAGGTTTTCAGTGGGTGAAAGGTCAGGCCTGCAGGCAGGTCAATTTAGCACCTGGTCTCTGTTGAAATAAATGCAGAACATAGTGAGGCATCATCTCCCTGAAATCAGCGAGTATGTTGCTACAAAACGGCTAAATAGCTTGGTCAGGATTAATGTGCTGTCATGTTACATACACTAAAGCATTGAACACTATAATGGATGTTGGTTTGTGACAAGAAGAAAGATTTTTTTTACATTTTGATTTGTCAGACAACAAAACAGTTTTCCACATTACTGCAGTGGATATTTCTGTTAATTTATATTTTTTTCTTTGACTGGCTAAAATAATAATAATAATGATAATAATAGTCTACTAACAGGACACTGCAGAGCTCAGATGGAAGAAACACTGGGTGGGTGAAGACTGTATCCCCATAAATATGGAGGTTTGTGCAAGGAACAGAAATCAGATCCATGGCTGAGTATCGCAGGATTTGAGACTATGTGTGTGGGTGAAGGAGATCGAACAGGTACTGAGGGGGCAGGACATTAAGGGATTTATAAGTGAGAAGAAGGATCTTGTAAATGATGCGTGACTTAACCGCGAGCCAGAGGAGATTTATGGGGGTGGGGGCGATTTGTTGTCAGAGCTTGGTGCATGTTAGAAGCCTGGCAGTTGTATTCTGGACATACTGGAGTCTGTCCAGGGCTTTGTCAGATATCCAAAGGCATGGATGAGGGTTTCTACTACATAGTCATTGAGTGATAAAGCTACTGGTCCGGACGGGATTCCCGGCCGCGTCCTCAGGTCATGCGCGGCTCAGCTGGCTGGAGTGTTCACGCACATCTTCAACCTTTCCCTCTCTCTGTCTGTAGTCCCAGCCTGCTTCAAAATGGCCACCATCGTCCCTGTACCCAAATCCTCCACCATCTCCTCATTGAACGACTGGCGACCTGTAGCCCTGACCCCCATCGTAAGCAAATGCTTCGAGAAGCTGGTCAGGGACTTCATCTGCTCTGCACTACCCGACTCACTGGACCCTCTACAGTTTGCATACCGCCACAACAGGTCCACTGATGATGCCATAGCCCTGACACTACACACTGCCCTGTCACACCTGGAGAAGAGAGACACGTATGTGAGGATGCTGTTTGTAGATTACAGCTCAGCATTCAATACCATCGTTCCCTCGAAGCTGGACAGGAAACTGCAGGATCTAGGACTGAGCAGCTCCCTCTGCAGCTGGATCCTTAGCTTCCTGTCTGACAGACGCCAGGTGGTCAGACTGGGCAGCATCACCTCATCCCCCATCACACTGAACACTGGTGCTCCACAGGGGTGTGTACTGAGCCCTCTCCTGTACTCACTCTACACCTACGACTGCACAGCTACTAACAGCTCCAACATCATTGTGAAGTTTGCGGACGACACTACAGTGGTGGGTCTTATCACCAACAGTGATGAGACAGCTTACAGGGAGGAGGTCAGCGCCCTGACCCACTGGTGTCAAGACAACCATCTCACCCTCAACGTCGCAAAGACAAAGGAGTTGATAGTGGACTTCCGGAGGTGCAGAGAAGTACACACCCCCATCACCATCAACGGCGCTGCTGTGGAGAGAGTGAGCAGCTTCCGGTTCCTTGGAGTACATCTGGCTGAGGATCTTACGTGGTCAGTACACACAAACAAAACAGTGAAGAAGGCGCAGCAGCGCCTCTTCTTTCTCAGGAGACTGAAAAGATTCGGCATGAGCCCCCGCATCCTCAGGACCTTCTATCACTGTGCCATTGAGAGCATCCTCACTGGATGCATCACCACCTGGTATGGCAACAGCACCGCCTACAACCGCAAAGCTCTCCAGCGAGTAGTGCGGTGCTCTGAACGGATAATTGGAGGTGAGCTTCCCTCCCTCCAAGACATCTACAGGAAGCGGTGCCTGAGGAAAGCGGGGAGGATCATCAAGGACTCCAGTCACCCCAGCCATAAACTGTTCAGACTGCTTCCATCAGGAAGGAGGTTCTGCAGCATCCGGTCCCGTACCAGCAGACTGAGAGACAGCTTTTTCCATCAGGCCATCAGACTGCTGAATACGTCATAGACACCTCAGCTTCACTACTGGAACTTTAACATTATGCACTCCACACTGTATATAAATGCCACTTGTTTTGCACATATTCAACTCTGTATATTTTATATATTTTATTATTATTATTATTATTATTATTATTATTATTTATTTATTTTTTTAATTTTTTTTTTAACTATTTAATTTGTAAAAATGTGCATACACACACACACACCACACACACACACACACACGTAGGAAAATATTTAATATACACATCCAGAAATGCATACACTATTATATATTGTACATATATTTATTAGTTTCAGGTTGGCCATTCTTGTATTTTGCTCGTTTGTGTTGTTGTGTTTGCACATCTCTGTTGCTTGTGGGGCTCGCACACAAGAATTTCACTCGCATGTGCTGTGCCAGTGTGCCTGCACATGTGATGTGACAATAAAAGTGATTTGATTTGATTTGATTTGATTTGATGACCAAAGTCAAGAGATGTTCATTAGGTGGAAAAAAAATAATCTGGTGACAGATTTGATATGAGCATGGAATGAAACTGTGGAGTCTAGAATGATACCCAGGTTGCAAACTTCAGGGAACTGTTAGATGGTGCAACTGTCAATAACAATGGGTACAACTCCTATCTTCCGGAGTAGGGCCTTGAGGGCGATAACCATTAGCTCTGCCTTGAGGCACACCGTGGTTAACTGGGGAAGAGATAGACCAGGAGCCTCCCGTGATGACAAAATGTGTTCATTTAAGAAGGTACTTATACAGCCCTGAGAGTGCTGTACCAGTTAGGCCAAGAAACTCAAATATGCGTGAGAGAAGGACGGTGTGAGAAAAAAGGAATAAGAATGCTGAAGTGCTGTGGTTGGATATCTTCCAAGGCAAGAGCTGATTTATTATACTTATAAGAGGGCACCGAGCAGGTACGTTCTGCCTTGCAGTTTTGTAATAAGTCCTGGTCATGGATTAAAATGTACTTTATTAAAGCACACACAAACACTCCATTTGACAAAAACTATGAATATACAAAAAACAAAAACAAAAAAAACAAACGGTAAATAAAAAACGAAGACTGTGGTATATTGTTTGTGCTTGCATTGTATTGTAATTGAAATGTTTGTGGTGGGACTTCACATTGTTTACAATTTGAGACAAAGAATTACTCTATGCCATTAAGTTATGCAATATTGACCTCGGGATGTTTTTTTATTCTTCTTCATGAATCTAGCTGATGTGGGTCCTCTTTTCTACTGAGCTTTAAAGAGAACTCCTTTAAAGAATAAAATAAAACACTGGTAAAGAATCCATTATTATTTGTAACTGAGACACAAATGTGGGCCACTGGGCCAGTGAGACTTCACAGACGACCCAGTCATTAATAAATGTCAAAACAAAATATGTGTTTAAAACCACAACACAGCTCAACCTCCATTCTAGGGGCTCTTCCAAAACCAATTCACAGCACACCACACTGGACGGGTGTCTTTAAGTAAACACACTTGCAAAGAGTCTGAGTGCATCTATGACAGTGTATGTATACAAGTCAGAACATGGTATGCATTAGTCGCCATGCTCAAGTGTGTAATTACAGTGCAAAGCATACGCTTGTGTGTGTGTGTGTGTACACACCAAAGCTAGTGATGAGTTCTTAAGTGGCCAGTGAAGCAGAGATGTTTTTGCTGGTAGCATTTTGGGTTTTGCCACAGCTTAACCAACTCCAGATTGCTTACAACACGCTATTCTCATTCATCAAACAGAGCGAGGACTGAGGATGTTAGTTTCAGACTGAACTGCTAAACGGTCCCAGCAACAGTTTATGGGTGTGACACACTTGTTTAGGAAATGGTAATCCCAAATAAATATGTGTCATTGATGGAAATTGTTGAAAATTACTCATATATTTCAAAGTCTGATTTTTGTTTTTGTGTGGATTCAGCATCTTCAACAATGTCATGCTAGTTCTTTTTTTACTTACGTGTAAAGTGTTGCAGAGAACCACTGAAACGGTCATGTTGATAATATAACTTTTACCAATTACATTTTAGACATATCGTTTTTAATTTAGACTGAAAACCTGAAACGGTCTTACTTAGGCAGGTTGCCAGAGAGGATCTTCCAGGCATACTCTCTGAGGAATTTCTGGAAGATGGTTGTGAGGGCTATCATCGGTTCTCCAGTGCTTAGTTGGGAGCACTGCACCATACACTTTTTGTAATAGACAAACAGGTCAGCACAGCTGGGCAGTACTGCTCCACCCTCCTCCGTGCCAGCCTTGGGAGGGCCTTGTGCCCGGAAATCAGCCACAAACCGGTCAATCAGCTCACCCAGATTCCTGCAGAAACAGAAAAGAAAGCAAGCACCCATGCATGAAGTAGGGTCTTGTGAAATTAATTAAATCTATTTAATTAAAACAGGATTGTGTTTTTTCCCCATATATCGATTCATGGACGAACTATCAAGCAGACCGAGTGAGACGGATAAATAGGAGAAACTAGTTTAAGCATCAAAATAATCAGCGCTGCAGTCAACAGGTCCACAGCCAGTTGGTGTGGCCCACTCCTGCTGAATCAAGGAACTAAAGCCAAGGACAAAACAAGCAGGCCACTGTTCTCTTCTGCTATGTCCCACTGGGGACAAGCTGATCTGGCCGTTGCCTGTAAGGCTGTAGCTGCAGAATAGGTCAATCCCATCCCCTTGGACAGACAAACACTATTTAACGCTCCAAAGAGCCAAGAACCAGGGGCTGCATGCAAGCACCACAGTTCCAGAACTGTTACAGGAGCCATCACCAACACTGGGGGAGGGGAGTGACTGACTGAGGACGTAAGGGTGGTGGTAAAAAAGTGAAAGGGGAGGTGAAAAGAAAAGAAAACAGGCAGGAGGAATAAAGAGAAGGAAAATCAGACTTGGAGAAAGAGGGTTATAAAAAAATATAATATGGATCAAGAGAAACAAAACTGAAACATGTATTACATAAAGGGGGCCTGAAGAAAGGCTACCAAAAAAGAAAAAAAACATAAAGAGGTGGGAAAGAAAATAGGCAGATCTGCTGCGGCAGCACTTACTCAACCTCCCTCTCTCTTTCGCTCACTGTCTGTGGTTGTGGAGCTAATGGGAAACATTTATGCCACAGTGGATAGAGGAACAACGGATGGAAAGACAGAAAAAAAGGGAGTGAAGTAGAATAGGAAGGAGGGGAAGGGGGGTCTGATTGATGAGTGGGCAATGGAAAAAGTATGCATGTGCCAGCTTTACACACAACCTGCTCCCAATTCTGGGTTTGTGTACCCTGATCCAATTAGATCTTTCCTGCTTCTATGAGTGTGTGTTGCTCACTTGTCTTGGGACTCTATGTAGACGTATAGATGAGGTTCAAAGCATTTGGAGACAATGCCATGGAAAGGGTTGTCTGGAGCTTTGGGCTTCTTTGGCTAAAAGAATCAGAGAATAAAGGTGACAGGACATTTTTATTTAGCCCCAAGAAAGTTATTCATCAAAAGGAGGAAATATCTGAGAGCGCAATTACTTTGCGAAGAATGTCAATAAGGTCAATCCAGGTTAACTTACCTTAGTCAGATCTTCATCCTTTTCTGTGCCGGCCTCCTCTCCTGGCTCATCCTCCAGAAAGGGGTTAGTTGGGTCTAGTGGGCTGTCTGGCCTCTTCTGCTGTAAAAATAGAATAATAGAGCATGTAATAGCTTGATTCTCACTAAAGAATTTGTGGCATATCTATTACATATTATTATATTAAATATAACAAAAGCTGTTTAATATTAAATTCAGGATTTATCACCTTTTTGTCAGCACAGACCATGCTTTCATAAATCTGCACCTCCAATAATTAAATTCCACTCAACCAAATCCCCGATTGAATAACCAAACCAGCAAGGGTGTTAATTGAACTGAAGACAAGAGGGACTCTGTCTAGCCTAAACATTATCAGTCCTGAACAAGCCTGGCCTACTTGGCCATGGCAAAACTAATCACACCCCTCATAATCCATCCATTTCTGTGTGTATCACTTCCACCTCCACATGGCAGAATGACCTGGATTAAAAGGTTTCTTTAGGCTGTGACACACCAAAAAGCACTCAGTGTGCGTGTGAGCAAAATTAGCTACAAATCAACAGTTTTATGTATATAAACAAGAAATAGAAAAAAAAATGAAGATATGTTTTGACTGACTGGGATTAATCTGTAGCCTTCCAGTTGGCTTAAACTACAACAAAGCCAACTGGAAGTATTTCAGTGAGTGTTAAGTTCCCAACTGGAGAGCACATGTTTTGCATCAGTTTCCCCTGTCAGAGTATTTAGACGGCTTTTTATATAACAAGGAAGGTGTGACTGAAGAGTGCTTTTAATGTTGCAATTATGATCAAATTTGCTACATCTAAACTGTATTTGCATGTGGATATTTTTAGCCTTAAAACGTGTATTGTTAGGTGGGTATTGTTCGTCTCTGTGTGTTTTTCTTACTCCAGGTACGTCCGTCAAAGTGCATCCCGTGAAGCGTTTGGCCAGCAAGCCCTCAAAGTTTGTGGTCCTCTGAATGGCAAACAGAAGCAGTTTCACCTCAATCTCCTTAGCCCGTGTTCGCATCACTTTGGCTAGCTCAGCCCTGGGAGAAACCGAAAACACACACAAAACACGGACATAGTGTCAATTTGAGCGCGTTACCTCTAATTTCTATAATTTGACATCCCAAAATGTTTGACACAGCTGCAATTTTGGCCAGATGTTTTTCATTCCCAGTAGCAACACATGGTGCCCGCTTACTTCGACGTCTTCTCATGTAGTTGAGGGGGGAAAAAAAAGAGACCGAGAAGTGTTTCCCACTAGGTCACTGCTCATGTAGGCCACCTACGTCAACTGCGCAGAAAGTTGTACCGGATCCCGGAGTCAGGCCTGGCACACCATAACAGCGGGGTTCTTTTCATAAAGCCAAAAAGTCCTAACAAGCAATTTCTCGATTTTTGCCTGGATAATTTCATTCAAATTCTTCTCGGCTGGACAGACACACAGTGTTTGCTAATCGGCATAAATTAGACCAGTTATGCACAGTGTAACTCATAACCTAATTTTTGTGTCAACACATGCCCCCAGATGGGTTTTAAATCCCAGGTTTTACTGTACGTCTATACCTGGTGATGTGGCAGAACTCCACGGCGATACGCTCCGTCATGCACCACTCTTCAGGAAACATGCGTCCATATTTTTCTTCATAGTCCAGCAGCTGGCGCTTGATCCAGGCATAGCGGCGATCGATCTTGTCGAGCCAAGCAACCTGATAAACAGGGACAGCCATTTCTTTTAGAATGAGATTTGACCTGGTTCCCCCTCTCTATTATGGAACCATACAGTAAATAAAAACCCATTTTTTCCTCCCCAGTTCTTACGTCTTGATTTTCCTGGAAGAGGACCAGATACTCTGAGAGGTGCTGCCTAATAAACTTCTTGATGATCTCTTGCTTGATGCGTGGGTCGAGTACATTTGCCACCAGACAGGCATCCCTCAGCACGTTACTGGGCCCACCTGGTCTCTATAAGAATAGTTCGGGACATGAAAGATGTGTTTGTTCTAAAATAGAGGTAGATAAGGAAAGTAGGCACATGAAAATGGAGAGTTTGGGTGGAGATATTTACCTTCGAGCCCTGTGAGGGGAAGGCTTCTTCAAAATCTGCCAAGATCTGAGTCCCCAGCTCACTCTGTGCCGCCTTTACTCTAGACAGGTCAAAATGGTCATTGAGCAATTAACTGTTATCTCAGTCCATTTTGCTGAAATTACAGCATTTTAATGTTAGCCTCCAAAAATACTGAACAACAGAGAACAGAGGCAGACATATTTCGGTTCACTAGCTACTGTGACTGAGACCTTTCATGACTAACAGCCAGTTAGCAGATCCCTTATTTAAGTTCTTGTCAAAAAGTCAAACGGGAAAACTTTTTACAGCCGTCAGCCTTTCACTTACACATAATGACCAACTGTGTTTTTGAACTGCTACAAAAAACATAAAGACTCAACAGGGTAAAATACTTTCAAAAAATATTAAATAAATAAATAAAAAGGCCAGTTTGGCTGTTCCTTGAAGATGTTTGTATCCGCCTGCAGACATCCACAGCATCCAATGGCACGACGGTCATTTCAAATAAACAGGAGAGGGTGGAGATGCAACATCGCATTTGGATGTTGTTGTCTGAACATCTACGGCTGTCCTGATTGGCTGCAGAACATAAGACTCTAATTATACGGGGACTCCACAGCTCACAGTGATTTCTGTGGCATCTATCTTACCACGGTTGAGCAGTATGACTCAGATGGGGGAAGAAAAAAAAGAAAAAGAAGAAGAAAAAAAAAAGCATTAAGCGATAAAGTGAGAAAGGCTTATTAAAAAATAATCAAAGTTAAACTTGCTCAAAGGTGACAGCTACACTGGCTCCATTTAGTCATGGTTCAAAGTACTGTCTGAACAAAAAAGGTTAATTTCTCAGTGAATTAAATAGAGGAATGTCAAAGAGAGCCTGTCACATAGCTATAACGTGCATATTAGCCAGTTAAGTTGACATTTTTAGAACATGACTTAATGAAAAAAAAAAAATTGAACCGAAATATCTGGGTTTTTTTTTTTTTTAGATTTGAAGCAGTGTACATGTTTTTTCATTTAACTTCGTTAAACCGCACTGCCTGAAGAAACCTTGACATCTGAAATTATCACCACATTGAAATTCCAGTGTTTTTTGTCACTCATGCCACCTTTGTACTTCGCATGGGATCCCTAATCCCTTCTCATATACCCATTCTTGTTCATGTTTTATCTGTGCAGCATTCTCTTGTCTGCGTCTGCCATCTGTGGCTGTGCGGTTGCAAATGTGTATTCCCCAGAGGCTACAGTCTGTGTAGGCCGTGTTTCTCTAGGAGAGGTCTTGATACTTTCTATTGACTGTCCAGCATCCAGCTGTCAGCCCTGCCTTCATATCTTCCCCATGTCTTTCCTCTCATCCTTCTCTCCAGCAGAGTCACTTCTTCCATGCAGCTGTTATTTGGTATGAACACTGTCTACCACACCTCAATCATAACAGAACAGAAGGTCATCTTATTATGTTTTTTTGTTTTTAGGGATCAGCTTTTGCTTTGAACCTGAATATTAACCAGCTTAATATGTCCCATACTGATTCTGGTGTTCTTGGAAAATATTAGTAAAAATGGAAATTTGGGAAGAGCTTTAAGAAACAACAACAGCACAGCTAAGAACTGTGCCTGCACGTCTTTGTGTGTGTGTGTGTGTGTGTGTGTGTGTGTGTGTGTAAGTAAATCTCTGTGTGAGGCAACCTTCAGATATTGGCATGACTGACTCAAGACTGAACAAACATCCTCAAATGAAGAATTGCGTTAGAGGTACGAGACTGATGAGAGACACCGCAAGAACAATTAATCTCAAGAACATGGTGTGAAAAAATGCTTTTTCCACACACATATGCAAAAGGAGTACATGGAGATAAAAACAGCCTCAGAAATAGTGTGTCCCTTCTCTCTCACAATGGAAGAAATTCTGGCATAATGCAACCCTATTCAGTGAGTTTCCTTCCCGTGTTTCCCTGTATGTGTGCAATATCTGCATAAACAGGATGCAATAAGCAACATACTTCATCTACTAGTGTAACCAGTTTTCAACCGTTTTTCAGCTGTAAGAAGAAATCACCCTGTGGCTACTAAAAATGAGATTCTCACCAGAGATTGCCCATGTGAGCTTGAACTCAAACTCGAACACATATACCTTATAAAGTGGCTGGTGTGCGTGTGTTCATTCGTATAAGTTACCTCTCTGAAAGCTGTCTGATCTGGGGTATGCCCATATACTTGTGGAAATGTTCGAGCACGTTGACCACTCCCTGCAGCAAGTTGGCCACCTCCCCATACTGCCTCTTCCTGGTCATGGCTCTGGAACATAAAATGTGTGCAAGTATAACATTTTTAAAAACTATCAAAACCTGTACTCTGTAACTGCAGGTGTAAAGTAGTTGGGCCAAATTTCTCTATATAATGTGCATCCAAATCAGTCCAGCAGAATTCTAGCAGCATGCTACTCACTGTATATCATGCAGTTATTGCTTCTGTCTATATGAAATGTTCTTGTTTCAGTTTCACGTGCTGCAGTATGCAGTAGAAGGTTAAAAAAAATTTTTCTGCACCACTTATAACACTGTAGTAAACCCAACTGTACCATCGCATCGGTGCAGATCATACACTAAATCACTCGTTATCACGATGGGGAACTTTCTGAGTATTTCTGTTCCTAGATTTAAGTATACCCACTCTAAAGAGTCGACACCCCCCACCAGCATGTGCAGGTGGTTCAGGGTGGTGATGGAAGTAGTGAGGTGGCGCTTGGCATGGTCCAACTGCTTTATGTCCCTCGTTATCTCCTTGACCTGTGCGGGAACAAGTCAGACAGGAAAGGCAAATAACCCACAAGGAGAAAGGGTGGGGAAAACAACATGGAATGAAGGAGGAGGTCAAAGCACACAAAAGGGAAAGGAAGAAGCACAAAAAGGTGAGTGCGCCTTGTGATGCAATATGCCAAAAAGACAGAGCAGGATTAACGGCACACCCACTGCTTTGAGAAACTATTTTTGCCTCCTAAGGGAGAGTCAGCCTGCCACTCCTCCCCCTCACAATCCCATCCCATCTTCTTTGTAAACACTCATTCTACTGGCCTTCCCTGGACTCTTGTAACACAAAGACACACGGACGGCACATTACCTGGACTTTAAATAACTTGCCGCACTGTCTCTCTTGTAACAAGGAGGACACAAATGGTAGCTCCCATCTGCTAGGGTCAAATCCCCAGTGAGCTTCAGAAACCTTTGTGTGTTTGTATACGTGTGTGTTGTTGTGTGTACCATTTGTTCAGACTTCTCAGCTTTGTCCTTGATGTCTTTGATTTTTCCAAAGAGCTGCTGGATAGCTATCTGGGCCTCCTCCAAAGCCTGCACAAAATAAAGAGAGCAACATGATAAGAAGACTTCTACTGCGCAAGAACCACTAAAACAATTAATCTCACACAGTATTTGCATGCCAAGGTTTGACCAAGTGGACAGAGAGTTTTCTGCTTGCTTCCTGGTCAACCATTAGAGCAGAATACATAACAAGAGGGGGAAAAGGCCAACAAATGTTTATGTGCTTCTTCATGAAGTACAATGTTGTCTCCACCATCATGCTATGTGTGAACAACACACAGACGCCCCCCCACAAAAAAACAACAACATACAAACAACTCAAATTCATTAGCAGAGAAGACGGAAAGTCTGTTAGGAGCAGATGGTCAAATTTGATTTATTCTTTTAGCAAACTTTTAATTAAAATATGTCACTTCAAATAAAAACATCAACTTTCTATAAAAAAAATCCAAAATCCAAAAGTGAGATTCACTTCTAATGATGTTTTGTTGTGAGAAGCAGGTGTTGGCTGCAATATTTGTCTGTCATTTGCAGTTGTGGGTCAAACTTTCATGGAATTTGTTTTTAAATTAATTAATCTGGTCACAACACTGGCTTTGGCCCAGGTGACAAACGATCACGCTAATGCCTATTCCCAGCTCTGGAATGAAGCAATGTCAAACATACTAATTGTGTGTTTAACTGACACGCTAACTCAATATCTGACACTGATAGATCCTAAGTTGACACATATGCCATAAGGCTAAGCACTGCATAAATGCTGTCACTATAAAGGCTAAAGACATCATTAGCAGCTTTAACAGCCTATTAAGCCAGGGCAGATTAGATAACATTATACGGTGGAAATTGTCAGATAGCTGAGGTGCCATTCTAATATTTCCCCATCATCTGACATGGCAGCTGTTCTTTGATGGTCCATTTTGCTCTGACATCTGATGCCAAGGTAACGGGCTTCATTTGGCCCGATGCTGTGGCAGCTCTGCAGACGCAGCTTCGACTGGCCTCGGACTCTTTTGCACAGAAGGAATGCTAACAGCCGGCACCAGCTGTGCAAGGAATTTACCACTTTTAAAAGCACCTCTGAGAAACAAGTGGACATCGAGTTAACAAATGCACACAAAACTGTGGCTGTACCACCAACAACCACCGCACAGACATATAAATACAGCTTGCACTGACAGCAGGGGATTAATTTTCCTTCCTGTTTGGTGTCAAAGAGCTGTGATTACTGACAGCCTCCTAGGGAGGCATTCAGCAAAGTAAAGATGACACACTATGACCAGTTCAAGTAGTCACGAAACACTGATTTGGCCTTTAATCCTGCAGAGGGTGTTTTAACATGAAAGTTCTTCTATTAAAACGGCATCTAGCTATCTATCCAGCCTCTCGTGTATCCTTTTCTTCGCTTTTTATGCAAGCTGAGTAATTAATTGGAAAAAATTAGTGATCCCTCTTTGATCTGATGTTTGGGAGAAAGAAGTGCCACTGAATCTTTAAAGAGGATCCCTGGAGCACATCTTAAACAAACAAAGTGCGCGCACAAGAGGCTTAAACTTCCCAAGCTGAAATTTGTCGCTCATGCAGACTCAGCTGAGTCAATCTGGCTCGCTTCCTAGCGCTCATTTCCTGTATTTAGCCTTGAGGAAAGCTGAGAGAGACCACTGCCCAGCAGGCGCCTCTATGCCAGAGATGTTATCTGCACTCACAAAAACACGCACATCCAAACCAGTGTGTCCCTAACATGCAATAAGCTGCACATGTTCCATGGCGCACACAGACTGTATTATGGAGAGCAGACAAGAAGCGGAGAGCTTCGATTCATTGTTTGAACGCAGTTGGGATGCATTTTACCTCTCCCTCTGGCAGACTCTCAGCGTTTAAAAGTAAAGGGCATATTTAATGTTACTTTTGAGTTCTGCGCCAAACACAATAAATCTGATCAACAGCTGAAACGCTGCCTGAGCAGCTTTCGTGTACATTTCACTGAGACAATTTAGACAAAGGAGAAAAGCTCAGGAAATCGCCACTCATGTTAAAAAAGGGTTGCTATAGCCAAATGTAACAGAAAATAATATCAAAGGCAGCATTTTTCAAACGCACTCTTGTGTATTTAAGAGTGGCCAGCTACTATGCTGCTTCTACTGTTTTTCTTCAGAACTTCATCTGCACAAAACTGTAAAACACACATGGTGAGATAGCTTCAGGACTGCAGAAGACTAAAGATGAAAGCATGGAAACTACAATAAAAGCCCAACAGCCAATTTAAAATGAACATTAACTAACAATCTAAGGCAACTCAATAGGAAGATAACCCAAAAGTAACATAGATATAATATGCGCCTAACACCGTGCAGGGAGACTTATTACGGTGATCCAAATCAAAAGACACCAGAATTTCTAAAAACAAGAGTTTTCCTTTGATTACTAATATAAACAAGTTGAAATTTGCAGTTATTGTGCATAACTGCTGCCAGGAAAGCATGACGTGGTCTAAGCAACCCAAGGAAAGCCTTCCTCCACCCTTTATGGGGTTTATACAATCATCATTTAAGCACGCACAACATCCAAAGACTCAACAACGACAGCCGCCACCAACAGATTATTGTTTCAGTGCACCAGCCACTCAACAGCAAATCATTATTTGGTTCTTTACCTCTTCCAGCCACTTTTTTCTTTGTCATTTAACCATTATTTGGATGGTGGCTGGTGCCAATCTGCCATAAACCTAAACAGCAACCAGTTAACAGGATTGTGAATGGTAGGCAGAAAATGATACCAAATATTTGATCTGCAGTTCGAACCCATTCAAAACAAAATTATTTAACGTCCTTAATTTTCATTATAGAAAAACACAAAATAACCTCTTCATTAGTGCTATGGCGTTATAATCAGATGACTGTGGAGCAGGTGTGCGCCCCAAAAAAAACAAAACCCCTCGTTGCCATGACAACGAGCAGGCGAGAGGATGCAAAGACCAAGCTGTATGTGGTGGGAAACTTGCAGGCTGGTAAACAAAAGCTGGTAAATTTAAAATATAGCCAGATTAGCAAAAACATCAAAATTAAACTTTATCATTAGCATGTTAAATAATAGCATCTGTAATACTAAGTCATGCATGTAAACTACATATGAGCACTGCTGCCATTTCTTTAGCTAATGGGAGCAACCATCCTATTATAAACCAAGTTCGTGCTGATAAAAAAGAGAAAAGCATTTGGCTGATTGAGTGTCTTGTGCAAGATCCAGTGTTATTGTTTAAAAAACATAAAGGCAAGTAAATTAAAACAAGCGTTTCATTTTCTTCACAAAGATGCAGATTCTTAATCTTATAGGTGCAATTTCACAAGGTTGCCAGCTGAGGATCTGCGAGGTGTCAAACCAGAAACTCTGATGCTCTTGTCCTCTTACTCACTCTCTCTCTATTCCTGTTAGAGCCAGTTTGCACTGTTTTGGAAGGAGTGGTGCACATGTATGAAAGGTTCACTTTTTGCAGTGTCCTGCAAGGAATAAATTTCATTTTTTTTACACTGAGCAAACCCTGACAAGTTTCAGATTAGCCCTTTTTCTGGGCATTTGGAACTAATTAGAGAAAGAGTTTTCTAGTGATCAGTTAGTCTTTTCACGTAGCAAACAGCCGTTGGAGCACAGATGATGCTGGTGGTTGCAGAAAATGGGTCTTTGAGCACCTGCAGATATTTTGTTAAAAAAGCTAAACGCTTTGTGATTATTAAAAATAATAATAATAAACCCACTCATTAAAAAGAAAAGAGAGAGGAGAGATAACAGATCTCTCCTGGACATTCATGCTACATCCACTCGCACAGTGCTCTCTGTAATTTCACCCTGGTCCTCAAACATGTGCAGAGAGAGAACATTAAGTTGTGTTTCAAATGAACCGAATACTTCGTCAACAATCGTCGCTGCTTATGAGAGCACAGTCTTTGGTTACAATCCAGACACTAAACCAACATTTTCAGTTTAAAGGTTAAGCCTAAAGTTAGTGTGATGAGGGTGAGAACATCTACAGGGTTGTGCACTGTGAATTTGCCCCCAAAAGCTTTTAAAGTCCTAAAAACACAATCTTCAATTATCACCCAATTTATTCACCCATCTGTATTTCACCGGACTCTGACCACTAAGGCAGTCACATATCCATATTCAGTCAGCACATGTGACAGTCTAACTCTATAGAAACTCAAAAAAACCTCAGTTGAAGTCATACCCAGACTGCCTCAACTTTCTCTCTCTTCCTAATGTGCTCACCCCATCCTTCATTGTAAATATAACTATCTTGGGTTTCAACTGGAGGAATGCGCCGAGCTCAGTGAACAAGTTCGGTCAATAGCAGAAATAAGAAAATTGCTGATCTTGTTGTTTTTACTCTATAGCTGTCTGCATGTTTCAGTTGCCCTCTTGAAATGCACACTCCTCCATCTTTCCATCTGCAGAAAGGATTTTCCCCCTGGAAAAGTTGGAATGGCTCTGTGGGGTTGGAAAAACAAAGTAAAATTATTGTGTGAGACTGTTTAATGTTATTGGTCTGGAGGGGATTTAAAGTGTTTCCGCTACCAAACAGTAGCTAACTGGGAAAGACGCGGCCACCGGGCCAGACTACCTGACGACAATGCACACCTAATCGCATGAACTGGTCAGAACACGCAGGGCTCACCCACCAGGTGTCACATTCACTTTAACAACTCTGACTTTGCAAGGACCTGGATTAAATCAGGAGGCGCCGTTTTTTCGTTTTGTTTTGATTTTATTGTTTGTTTTTTTCCCAGCCATGATCTCTAAAGAAAAGGCAAAGATTCCAAACCCTGGGTTGTAAAGAAATCTAAGTATTTACATACGGGAATCTATTTCACAGACGTGTTTTCCGTAAAGAAGGGGCAGTGTGAGCTGCGGGAATGGATCTGAGTCATATTGTCCTTTTCCATGGAAGCAATATGGAGAGACGAAAGAGAAGGAGAGGGGGAGGGGCAGCGTCTTCTGAGTTTGTTACAGCCACTGGCACCCTTTTAACTTCAGGAGAAGGATGTAAGCCTGAACACCACAACTAATGAACAGACATGTTATGTATGGGCATAATTACTTTCCTTCGTCTCCCCCACTGGGGATTACAAGGTCTTCAGTGTGTGTTTTAGCATCGATTTGTGAGAAACAGCGGTGCATAATAAAACACACCTGCTATACATGCCTCGGGGGACAATTATATCAATATTTCCAAAACAAAGTATATTTCAAGGACAGCTTACCTGTCTGCCATCTTGGCCTACATTGGTTTGGCCCCTCACAACTGTCCTGATGTTGTCATCCAGACGCCTGCCAAATGTGAAAGAGCAATTTATTCACACTGAGGGTAAGATACAAACAAGGAGAAAAATTGACAAAAAACAAATTGACTGAAATCTAACTCACCGTATCTTCAATCGAATTTTGTTTACCACATCGTCGATATTAGCCAAGGACTGATGGAAATACAAAGACAGGAAATCAGGGAAGTATACAGTGAATTTTCCCAACACATTTTAAAAATCTGCGTTTTAATGCAAGTTGACTACTGTTTTTTAAGTTCTTCCATTTTCCTAACTATGTATCATTTCATGTGTTACATTTAACACAAAACAACACTGAGCATAAACCCATATGCAGCTGCTTTTCACAGATTTGTGCTTCAACAAGCAGATAGCTTTGTCTCAGATGATACAGTCAGTTCAGTAGATCTACACAGGGCTAGTGTAACTCCTAACCTAACTATTATGCATATAACACAATAGGACGAAAATGCCTCCACAACTGTGCTCACCTCTGCAGTCTAAACACAAACTATAGGGTTACAGTGACCCCTTATGGAACTAGAGTATACACATGTTATGATATAGATGGTTTAGATTTAACTGTTGCAAGAGGAATAAAACAAATTAATATGAAAAAGGATACTTTGCCTAATCTATCAACCAAAGCTGCAAGAAAAGCAACAATAAATTTCAATCTTTTCTTTTTTGTATTCCCTCTATGTCTCACAGTCAGGTTTGAAGCAATCATATGGAGCCAAGTGGCATTACTCACAATCCAGGCCCTCACTGAAGCAGAGGTAGTCAACAATTGTTCCATTCCCTTCACAAACAAGCCATAACTGTACAGTTCTTCTCTCATGACCTTCTTCTTACATTTAATCATATTTAGCAATTTCAGCAGGACACTGACACACTTCAGTTGCATTAGGTCGTCACTTTGGGACCCTTAGTACAGACCAAACCATCAGCAGGACATCATATTGGACATGATAAAAAAAAAAAATGATTGAGTCCTCACCAGGTCTAAATACAACCTGAGATGGACAACAAAAACATGGCTTTTTACACCATGTCATTGTGTTCACTGTTTAGTTAAAAAAAAAAAAAAAAAAACGCAGAAGGACAGTGTCACATTTTCAGTACACCCTATTCAGTAGCTTGTGAAACCAAGTGTTTTCTTGGTCTCTCACATTTTGGTGGAAGACTTTGAGGCCACTCTTCTTTACAACCTTCTTTCGGTTCATCGATGTTTTCAAGCATTTGTTTATGCTCAGCTCTAGTAAAGTTTGCCCCAGAATTCAGTCAAGTTGATGTCTGGACTTTCTTTTTTTGTAAACATTGCACGGTTCGACCTCAGGGGTGAATTTGCTCAAACATCCAGTTCTGGGAAGCCTGGCAGCTGTCTTGAATGTATTAATTTTTTATTTATTTTGTAGAATGATAGACTTCAAATTGCATAGAAAATTGTTGAATCTAATTTGCCCATAGGTGTGAATGTGAGTGTGAATGGTTTCCTGTCTCTCTGTGTTAGCCCTGCGTCGGGTGTCACATGTCCTGCCCCTATGGTAGCTGGGATAGGTTCCAGATGACTATATTCACAATACTACGACAAACATTCCTGGCTGTCTGATTGGCCTGAATATGTAAAGCCTAAATGCAGGAACCTACTTCCAAATGGGTCCTGTTACTCTGCCTGCTAGTTTAAAGCTCCAGAGTAGAATGGGATCATTCATTGTTAATACTACATTATAAGTAACACCGGGACGTTTCCCACTGTGGCAAATGAGAACATGACTTCTAACTTAAAGATTATCACTTGATTATCAATTGTGTCAGTCTGTGTCTGGACCACACCACATCTGTATATATGTGTAAGTGAAAACCTGGCTGCAATCAGTTGTGTAGCACTTCAGTGTACCTGCTCGGTGGGGAAAAGTGTGTTGATGTATTCCACCGCATTGAAGTCGGCTCTATCCAGCGGGTCTTGGCTGGGGAATACCTTGCACACAAAAAAACAAACAACGTTTGGTCGGAAACTCACGTGCTGACCGACAGATACTT
The DNA here is from genome assembly GCF_965226115.1 of Aulonocara stuartgranti. Taxonomy (NCBI): domain Eukaryota; kingdom Metazoa; phylum Chordata; class Actinopteri; order Cichliformes; family Cichlidae; genus Aulonocara; species Aulonocara stuartgranti. The sequence goes on from NC_138950.1 coordinate 20,710,265, forward strand.
TGTATAAACATGTTGTTAAATGAGTTGTGATGTGATGCTAATTATTCATTATATGATATACTAAATTTAACAACAACAAGAGATAAAAGCTAAGGCTAACGTCGTAACGTTAAAGCGATCATATTTTAATTACTTGACATGCCTATTGCAAGCCCAACACTGTTAATATTACGGTCAGCTTGGTGTTTAATAGCTAGTATTCTTAGTCCAGCTTTTTACCCTACAGTAAGCCCGCAAGATGGTTAGCCTACCTGCTGAAAGCTGTCAGCACATTAGCAAAGACCAACAACAACAGGTTACAAAGAAATCCTTCAGTACCGAGGTGAAGCGGTTACCTGTTCAATGGCTAGCTGCACCTCTGGGGTTAGATGCAAAATAGCCTCTAGATCTTCAGCAAATTCAAATTCTTCTTCCTCCATCATTGTCAAAACAAATACAAAGCAAAGATCTCTTCGGCATAACACTTCCTGGACAGGAGGCTTCTGGGATACCGGTGACGGAAGAGGAAATGCTGCATTCCATGACTGTCGGAATTTACAAATTTTGGGAGGGTGGGGGTATTATTGTAGGGTCTCTACCTTACACTATAAAGTGTCTTGGGGTGACTGTTTAGCAAATCGTGATTTGGCAGTACATAAAGAAAAACTAAATTGAATTATTTTTAGATTATGATATAAATGTAAAGTAAAAGTAAATACTCAGGACCACAGAAATGTTATTTAATAATGTTGTGCATGTTTTATGTTTGGTCATGTTGTTTTATGTATGGAAACAGGGCTGCAAATCAGTATTAGTGTTTTCTTAGAAAAAAGTCAAGTATAATAAAGACTATAAAGTAAGGTAGGAAACTTAATTTGTCTTCTTTTGATAATACAGATGACAGTGTTCAATCTATTCAATCTAGTTTGAAAAAAGTTAAAGGATAGAAAATATGTCAAAGAGGATTGACCTTTGTTCTGTGGTGTTAGCACAGGGCTTGACTGTGCACCTTTGTTATGCCACTTATTGTTTTATCTCTTCCTTTTGCAAGCTAAGTAGGTTTTGGTTACAATGTTGCATATGTGCTGTGGGACAACTTGCAGTATATAATTACTATTTTTAAAAATCTATTGATGTTAAAAAAAAATATCATCTAACAATTATAGGAGACAGGTGTAATTAACACAACAAGTGTTTTAGTGTTTTTCTGCATGGATTATTTTCGAACTTGTGGGTAGGACAAAATTGTAGTGGCCCACAAATAACTTAAAATGAGGAATAATGAAAGTCCACGATGAACTGCCAAAACAATACAATTACTGGTAGGTTATATAATCTCATATCTCAAGTTACATGAGTGTTGCAATACCTTGATATGAAACACGATGCTGGTGAATTAAATTAATCAAGAAATCATTGTAGATATTCGGAACATTGTTATTTGGCAGATTACAAGAATATCCTAGATTTTGTGCACAACAACAGGAACTCATGAGAAGCATCATAAGGTCCCATCTTTTCTCCTGACTGCATGAGAGGTCATGTGTAGTTTCAAAACTATTAAATGTAAATATAATAATCAATTAAATACAGTGTGCTTGGAAAATATGCACTTTCTATTTACTCCCACTCCTTAAAGCCTTGTGTGAGATGATGTGATGAAAATCCCTTCCCAGACTATTCTAATTAAATTTTACACAGCCTTACGAGCTCTTCCCACACCGAGTGTCTGCCTTCAACAAGTCTTTAAATCTCCTCATAGCTCTGCTCTAATTTTAATATATCACCATCTGCTCCGACCTGTAAATGATTCCCTGGACAAGGTGCCTGCTCCTTATTGTAAGCACAGTTTTATAAGCTTACCAAAATTACCTGCTATATATATATATATATATATATATATATATATATATATATATATATATATATAAAAACTGACCCACTCCACTAGACTAACATATTTATAACACACCTTGTCATTTAAGGAGCAGCAGTGCCTCCTGCTGTCATGAGAAGCAATACACAAACACACGTGCACATGTAGACATGCCTCATGTGCTCCAGTTTCTGAGTATGTATCTGCATTTCGTAGCAACTGTTATGAATGCCACAGTTAAAACCCTAACATGCAAATGAAAAAGGAAGCAACATAAAATCCAGAAATGTTGCCGTGTTCTTGGACTATGAGTTCGTTCAAGAACAACGGACCAGAATAGGAAAATTATACCTGAGACAAAGTGCTGTAGGTCTGGAAGCAAAATGCTGCTTTTGGGGGGGAAATCTTGGAGCTGCATTGTGCTTCCAGGACTACAACACTTTGTTTCCTCAGTTCACAAACACTCACGGAGTGTTGTTTGCAGAACAGATGATGCAAGACAGTGGTAAACATGTCCATGTTCAGACTGTTGGAATTAAATTCCATCCATCCATCCATCCATCCATCCATCCATTCGCTTCCGCTTATCCTTTTCAGGGTCGCGGGGGGTGCTGGAGCCTATCCCAGCTGTCATAGGGCGAGAGGCGGGGTACACCCTGGACAGGTCGCCAGTCTGTCGCAGGGCCAACACACAGGGACAGACAACCATTCGCACTCACATTCACTCGCACATTCACACAATGGCAATTTGGATTTTCCAATTAACCTATCCCCTCAAGCTGCATGTCTTTGGACGGTGGGAGGGAATTAAATTCAAAATGAGCATATATTTTTCAAAGGACAGTACAAAGATAGCACATCAAATGCTAATGCTATTTCATTCTGTTTATTAACTTTGCACACAGCATCCCAAATTTCTTGGAAACAGAATTGTAAATTTTTATCCTGTTCGGTTTTTGAAATCAGTTCTCCCCAGTGTCGAGACTGGGTTTCCTATAAATGGACTGAGGCAGTTTCAGGATGATTTTTATGGTCGAAACATCTGAAAGTAAAGTTTGGTCACAAGTTATTTGATCATTTGTAATTTTTTTTATGTGACACTTTTTAAAAAATAAAATATTCATATACAGTTTGGTCCATAATATTCTTTTTTTTGTAGTTTTGCTTCAATCACACAGGATTTAAAATGAAACAATCAAGATGTGAGTGGACTGAAGGGTGGAGTGCCCACTCCGGGTCAGGGATGATTTCCTGCCCCAAGTGGAGGAGTTCAAGTATCTCGGGGTCTTGTTTGCGAGTGATGTGAGAAGGGAGCTGGAGATTGACAGACGGGTTGGTGCTGCGGCCGCAGTGATCCGGACACTGCACCAGTCCGTCGTGATGAAGAGAGAACTGAGTGTAAAAGCGAAGCTCTCAATTTACCGGTCTATCTACGTCCAAGCGGCAGAAATGAGCTTCCTCCGAAGGGTGGCCTCTCCCTTAGAGACAGGGTGAGAAGTTCTTCCAACCGGGAGGGGCTCAGAGTAGAGCCGCTGCTCCTCCACATCGAAAGGAGCCAGCTGAGGTGGTTCGGGCATCTGACAAGGATGCCTCCTGGGCGCCTTCTGGGTGAGGTGTTCCACCGGGAGGAGGCCCCGGGGCAGACCCAGGACACGCTGGAGAGATTATATCTCTCGGCTGGCCTGCCGGGGGAACGCCTTGGCTGGGAAAAGGGAGATCTGGGCTTCTCTGCTTAGGCTGCTGGCCTAAGCAGAGCTGTGAAGCACTGTCCTATCAGATCTGCAGCATTTGGCTGAATCTGAGCAGAGAGTATCGCCCTACGCTTCACAATCCACCCTGCTCCTTCTACCAGCATGCACATCATCAGTAAACACTTGTGACCCCTGTTCTGCCGGAGGCCATACCTGTCCATGTGATGTTTTGCCTCCACCACATCTGACAGATAATGTGACATGCTTCAGATCATGAGCTGTTTCTCTCCTTCTCCATATTTTCTCTTCCCATTATTCTGGTACAAGTTCATCTTGACATCTGTCTAAATAATTTTTTTTCTCAAAACTGCACAGGCTCTTTGAGATGTCTGATCTGGCCTTCTTGTTCTTTGAGTGCAACCTGCTCAACACTTGGAATCAATTCACATCTTGTGTCTCCTTAATTTTTAATATATCAAGCCTCATCTGGCTGTGAAAATGTTTGTCAGTTAATAGTGCAATTACTTTTGAGCCTCTGAAAATGAGGGAAATGGGCATAAAAATGGCTGTAATAAACAGTTAATGCAGTCAGTTTCTTACAAAGATAAAACTGAAAAAAAGTGTAAAATGTATGGACCTCAATGTATTTTCCTCATCTTTGCTTCTTAAATGAAATGAACTGAAACCATTTGACGAATTTAGATGACAAATGTCTTTGGTGGAAATGCTGAGAACTGAAGCATTTAATAAGGCAGCCTGTGCTTTTTTATTCGGGGCCACAGGCCAACAAGATTATCAGAGTAAAAAAATATAAAGCAGAAGAAAATGAAACCACGTCAGTCTGAGTGGTTGAGTAAACGTCCTTAGTTACTTTCTGTCACCACTTTAAACACATTCAGTGTGAGATTGGAAAAAGCTGGGTAGACAGAGTGAATAGATAACCACAATCATGATGGCACTTAATTAGCTAGACGGTTTTTGATAGCCAGTGGAGAACCATAAACTCCTAATGCCTGGGCTGAATATGCTGGACTCTTGTCACTAACAGCTATTTTTTCCCCTGCCAGGCCTTAGCTGGGAAGCATTCGAGTGAATAGGGATTCAGGTCAAGCAAAAACAAGTGGTCTAGCAAGTCAACGCATTCCCGAGTCTCTGGAGAGGCAGAGGAGGCAGATGAGATTAGTTCATGTCAGGATAAAGTCATCACAAGGTCTTGGACTTATTTGTGGAGACGGACATGACGTCTTTCAGGTTCATGCAGAGGTCAAGGTTTATAGCGTTTATGAAAATCGTCGATTCAAACTTGTTAAAAATAAACAAGTTAAAGACAGGGTAGGGAACATGTTTTTGGCATCGCTAGAAAAACAAAACCCATTCGAACTTTTCATCATATTATGGTTCAGGGGATCAGAAGGGTAAGAGCTGATCCAAGGTGCATGGTTACAGCCAATCGCAGGTCTGTTTTTAAGACGAGATCAGACAGGTTCGTAATAATAAAGTAGCGTAAAGAGCAACAAAAGTCCATATAAGAAGAAGGGAAATCATGCAGTTGGTTATGATGAAGACTTTCTCTTGACAGAGCTTTCTTTAAATCCTGCTTGAATCTTTAATCACAGCATTAACAGAAGGTGCGGAATATAAACAAGGGGCAAGCATGTGTGCCCAGAAACCAATAAATTTGTATGGGACAAAGAAGCAAACATCAAAAAAGCTGAGAGGTAGTCTGAAATGTTCATACCTAACTTAAAAATAAAAAACACAATACATTGTTCATGTTGCTTTATTAATGTGGTCCGAATATAGTATATTTTCTCTCTTGTTATAGAATAAGGATGAAACGAAGCTTACGTTTATTTTCATGTTCTCATGCCTTTGTATACTTCCATATTCTCTTTAAGTTCACTCTTATTTCAACTGCTCTTCTGTCTGGTATTAGGTTTTGAGTTTTAGTTTGGATGATTGGCACACCTGTTTTGAACCATATCTGACAACGTAAATTTTTATCCATTTATAACACATATATTGTGTCACTTCACACCATGTTGGTGCACTGTGAGAAACTAGGAAGCAAAAAATGCAAAACCTTTTTCGTTGTAGTTCCAGTTGTATTCAACAAAATCTGCAAAGCTTGTGAATTTTTGGTGACTTGAGACAGGGGCAGTGAGAACAGAGGTAACTAGCATCAATTTCTTATTTATTCCAACATCTCTGCACCATCACATCATCATGTGCTGTTATTGTCTTTGTCATGGTACTATTGTCTGTTATTTATTCTGTTATGTAAACATGTACAAAGTTCAATTCTGGTCAATGAAGCTGTTTCTGATGTGTCAGTCCTAAGTAAGCTGTGGTGTGCTTCTTTCTTCCAAAACAAGCTACTTCAGCCATAATTTGCTTCTGGAACTGGACTAAAGCCTTACAAAGTGGATACAACAGGCAGGGATTGGAGTGTGGTCCAGGGATTTAACTCTTGGAAGAAAAGGAAAGAACTGTCAGTGATTCTAGCAGAGCTAAAGTTACTTCCAAGTTCAATACAAGACATTTTGCACTGCTGGTTCTACATTGAATTCTGCACTGAATCAACATTATTGATATATTAAAGCATTGTATAATTAAGATAAAAATCTGAATTATAAACCCAGCAGCCTGTCTAATTATAGATAACACCAGTATCTGACTATTTGACAGCGGGCAAGTCTTTGGGATTTGCAAGAGGAAACGGCTAGTCCCAAATCATTTTATCCTATGACCTTTGACAACCACCTTATAATCAGTTCATCCTTGAGATCAAATCAGCATTTGTGCCTGATAAAATCTAATTTCACCCTAGTGTGCCTGAGGTACATACACATTTTTCTAAATGCAGTATGTGTGGTCAGTGTGCCCCTAACATTTGACATTTTGCCACTAAAATCTGTATAATTTCTGGCCTCACAAAAAATTGAAGAAATTTCTAAAATGCAGTAGTTTTTAATGTATTTTTGTTTTTATTTTCAAAGGGCAAAACTAGAGCTGACCAATGTAAGATTTTTTAAAGACTGATAATCATACAGACAGTTGCTAATTTAAAAATCGAACGTTTCGTTATGTTGGTCAATGCTTATTTCTTTTCGCCTCACAAAAGATAAACAGATTTCCGTCACATGTTTATGTGTAGTTATTTATTTATTTGTATACACTCTACATGACTCTGCTAGTTGTTGTGTTTGTGGTGTTCCAAATGTGTGTTGTCAACAGGAAAGTTGCAGACTGCCCTCTGGTACACAAACTATGCAACATCAGCACTGAAAATGTCCAGGTCTCTCCTATACATTTGAACTTTTCATTCATTTCTTGTTTTAAATTATGATACCGATAGAAATGGCTAATACTGGCAGTGTGCAGTGTGTCCTTAAAAAATCTTAAAGAAATTGAACAAACAGAGGACAACAGAAGAAACAGTAAGTCTAAAACAGCAATAACAGTAGATGGAAAGTTATGAACCTGAGGCTGCATTTGGTTTTTGAATTGGTCAAACCACTCAAGCTTTCTGTGCTTCGTTGCCACCAGGTCAAACTTGACACTACAATAAAAGTTGTATTGAACTATGAAACACGTGGTTTAACTCTGGCATGACTCTCACTATGCTTCTTCTTCAAGACGTCAAACACTATGCGTCAGAGTTCCTTTAGTTTCTAAAAAAAAAAAAAAGAGCAACAAAACAAAAAAATTCTTGGCCTGTATAATCACTTGCTTTTATGAAAAACCTCATGAGGTATCAGCAGCATGCCATTTGCACAAACCTGATAAAGAGTCATGCACAGTGGACACTCTGCAATTGTATTCATAGACCTGCTGATGACAGTCAAACAAGAAAATTTCCACATATTAGTATCTAAACAGTTTGTCTGGCCAAGATCGTCATCATGCATAAATAATAACAGATGAGAGACAAGAAAAAAACAAAAAACATCAAACACCAAACAATCCACACCCAGTACTGTTGTAGACGAAGAGCTGCTGCAGAGGAGGAAAAACTCAAAAGGCAGACATCCAAGGCTGGCAGCGCTACATACTTGGCAATCCAGTCAGTCTTCAAGCTGCAGCCAGACAGCTTTCTGATCAAGCTTGAAAACTGATCAACTGAACATGCAGATCTTGCCATATGAGCACTTTTCTTTCCCTCTTGGTCTCTACCACTTATCTGAGTATAATTTTAAAGCAAATAGTATCAAACCACGGTATGTCCGAGGTGGTGTGTCCCCGCTAACGTGAAATAAAATTTGACAAATGATAAAGGAGGTAATAAAAATTCTATTTGATAACAGCAATTACATGTATCTTGCTCAAGGCTAAGGTTAAAATTACTTCATTGTCTCCCATAGGTGAAAATAACTCTGTCTTTAAATGACATCTTCAAATCTCATTGCACGGTACTCGCCTGCTCTGTGTGACACTAAGCATAATAGAAGCATGTGGTTCCAGCCTCCCCTCTAGCAGTTTAAAAATAACATTCAGATGTAAATGTCAAGGTTAAATTTGATATGAAGATGTAGCAAGCACTGCAATAATTGTGTTTTCTTCCCTTATTTTAACTTTGATGACAGATGTAGAAGTTCACTTGGCTTGAATCTGATGAAATATAATGAATATAATGTAATGAATTTAGCCACGCGGATTTATTTAGTGTTTGTAATTGTCGCAGTGGAAGGTAAATTCAAAATGATTGCATTCATTTACTTGTACTATGACTATGGGGTGCAGGGGATTTAGTTTCTATGATACAAATGATTTAATTACTCATAAACTAAACTGCATGTTTTATTGATGAACTTTTTGCTGACAGAGTTAAATTAGGTTGTTCAAAATGCAATGCTTTCTAAGCAAATGATATCGTCTTGAGATTTTGAATCCAGTTAGCACCGTGCCTAGAAGGGCTTGGGAAGAGGTTAGCATGCTAATTTTGAATGCTATACCGTAAGATGGGTGAACACAGAAATTGAATTTGTGCTATAGTGCTCAAGTCCAGCACTCATTTCCTTTTTAAATTGAAACACCTGATATTGCTTTGCAACAAAGTACCATTGATTTGCTATATTGCTACATTACTAAACTGCATTTCTCCTGCATGCAACTGCATGAAAAATATGTTGTGCATAAATAGTTTTTTGGATGTAAAGTTTAATTCTGCGTGCAAGCTGATGGCTAAGCATTATTATGCATATTAGGCCTATCTTTTACCTGCGCGTGTGTGCGTATCTGTGACAGATGGTCCATTTAATGGTCCATTTAATAAACTTGCTACGATGGTCGCCTTCGGGGTTGGCATGCCCAAGATGTGGGGAGTGACCTTGTTTATTATGACCTGTTACAACTGGGACTGTGTATTGTGTGTGTTTGTGCAACATTAACAATCAAAGTTCTATGCCACTTCTCTTTTCTCAAAGGGCTTTCAAGCAGACACCCTCTTGGATACTTTTGCAAAAGAGAACACAAAAAGAAGAAACATCTTAAAATAGCATTCAGACTCACGGCAGCTCATGTGTCCCTGTTATGAGATTTCATCAAAATGTTCCTGAAACAATGACAAACATTAAAAAGCATTAAAAAAAACAAAACAACTACCTTTCTACTACATTCTACTACATTTTTTTTGTGTGAATTTCACTCATTGCCTTTACTGATAAAGAGTGAAACTGACATGGTCAGTATAGTAAAAATCCAGCTTTGCAGTTTACCCAGTTAACATTATATTGTGGAAGTATTGTAAGGATTACACGAGAAATCCCAATATTTTACTCCAACTTTAATCTTGGCTGCACACCCAACTCAAGGCGCCAAAAACCTAACCCTCTCGCTTTACCTCACACTGGGTGTGAGTGGAGCCACCTGGTGGTCCACCATAATATCTCCTTTTATACATTTAGAAAAATGATCTTATAAAAAAAAACAAGATACTTTTGACCAAGGATGTATAGCTGGGACATATGTAGCCCAGTTTAATTTGAAGTGTGCCGAACCAGTAAAACAGCATGATAAACTGGTAAAAATATAGAAAAAGGTCCATTGCTACAATGTTCTGTAATGTTATGTTATTTAATTACTTTGAAGCAGTATGAATGAAAATCAATCAACAGGAAAAGCTGTAAAACTTTTCAAACAATGCAAAAACAACCAGCAACTATTCAGAATTTCATTAAACTGGGAAACAGCCTAAACAAAACAAAACAAAAGTGTGAATTTAATAATGTTGCATTAAAATTTACATGAGGGACAAGTCAGGAAACAGATTGCACAGTGATCTAAATCACTGGGGAAGACATGCCACTCAGAATATGCTGTTTAAATTGTGAGAGATGGTCCTTCCACAGTCTGGTGAAGCAGTTAAGCAGGACTGAAATCCATTTCCTTTAATAACGCATGGTGCAAAATGAGACAGAGCACCAGAATTAAGAAGGAAATGTAGGCTATATCACATTCAGGATAGCGAATGCTCCTTCTGTACATGAGAAAAAACAATTTCTATTTGATTAAAATAAATCCTTTTAGGATTTTGTTTCTCTCCAATCTCTCTCCAGCCGTCTGTTTTTGATAGCAAATTTGCATTTCTCTCTTTTGTGTTTAATTTCCCCTCATTTTGACTGTCCTCCACCCTAATTGCCTTTTCTCTGCTATATATTATTGAGCTCAAAAGTGCTATGACAAACCAGAGAATTAGAGTGTGTGGGAGGGTTTGGGTGCATCCATTCAGGTGTGGGTGAAAATGACCCTGAAGGGGTACGTGTATGATTGAATATGGGTTGTGTGTTCCCAGGAGCATGTGCATGTGTGTGTGTCTGTGCACCTTTTTGTGCCAGGATGTGTAGGACTAATCAGAGCATGGAGGATCCTGTACTGGCAATAATAGTAGCAGAACACAGGACGGTACAGTAATGTCTTTTTCTATCTCCATCTCTCTCTTTCTTCCTCTTTAAATCTTGATTTCAATGTCTGTCAGAGAAATCAACAGGGTAATTACATGCATGATTATGTTGCCCTCTTTCATGCTGTCTTTCTGGTTTTCTTTCAACTTTTTCTAAAATATTCCTGCTTTCCCCTGCTTTGCTCTCCGGGGATATTTTTGAGTAAAAAGTGAGGCTTTGTGCCAGTGTTCTTTTCATGGCGTCAAGGCGGATAATGTAAAAAATAAGGAGATGATATGGAAGACATTCTGAGACAATACACCATATGTGAGGCAATAAACAAAGGAAACTAAAAAAGTAATCAAGGAAGGAGATTAAGACAAAACAGAGAAATAAAATACGCTCATTTTCCTTTTTTGATGTAATTTGTACATCGTGCTTGAGTATATCTACAGTCTTTTCAAAAATCAAACCATTCACAATGAAATCATGAGATGGATTCTTCAGTTAGTGCCCGGATTACTTGCATCGAGAGGCATTTTTACTATTCAAACATAATTTAAACTTTGGTTACGCTTCATAAACAATTACTTCTTATTTTAAGAGTCCTCAGGGATCACTTTAACATCCCACTCAATGTGCTCCCTCCAGGGGCATTGTGATACTTTACAATGTATAATAATTCCTCTTTGAGTATCTACAAAGGTTTGTTTGAAATATTGGAGCTTTCTCTTCTGTTCCCTTCTCTTCGCTGGTATAATCACTACCTGTTTAGACTATGATTGCCCCTAAATATTGATGAGTACATTACAGCTGTGTAATTAGTTCACTGAACTCATCTATTTTCGTTGCCAGATAAATCTGCCCTCAAGCTGTTGCACTGGAACACCAGCATATGGAAATGCAGGAAAAACACACCCAACTGGGCAGGATTTCTGGGATCTTGGAAGCAAAAAATAAATAAAAAATAAAAAATTACTGAAATTAATGCCAAATGAGATAAAGTAGTGAGTTTGAAATGTTAAGGAACTGTTCAATTTCGATCCTTGGCTACTTCTGCTATTACTTGATTTTCAAATGAAAATGATAAAAATAATAATTAATACCTGAGAGTTTACTGTTTTTCATATGTCATCTACATTAAAGAAGCATCTGCTTAACTAAAGCATTTTATTCTGTCAGCACCTGACATTCTTTATATGTTAGTTATCAATAATTAGTTACATAACTTCAACATGTTTTATTCAGCAGAGCCACAAAATCATAAAATGACTACATGCAATGACTAAAGAAATTAAGAAAACATCTGCTGTGATCACATGAGACTTCACTGGGTTTAAATCTTGCATCATTTGATTTTTAGTTTCACTTTCAGTTGCCGTTCATTGGACATGAAACTGACCTGGTTAGGACAAATAAAAAGTTTATTGTTCAGGTTAAAATACAATCTTTACAAGCTTATACTTACATTTTAAACACTGAATTCAGGTCTTTTAGTCTCATTAACAGAGTTGTATAACATCAAACACCTATCTATGCAGTGTGCTGTAATAGGATATCATCATTGCAATAAGTCAGTCTGGTAAATTTTTTCCCTCGAAGTGTCAGAGAGCGTAAAGTTAGAGAGTTACAGGGTTGCAGAGTGCTAATGATCATAGTTTGTAAAAGCCATCAACACTTTGCTGATTCAGTCATTTCCAGATCTCCTCTGGTATGAACATCAGCACAAAATCTGTGCGCTGGGAGCTTCATGGTATTGGTTTACACGGCTGCAGCTTCTACAGGCAGAGTGTGTAGGTGGCCCAGCACTTTCACACATGTGGTGATTGTCTGCTCATTATCATTTTTTTTTCTTTTTTGCATTAGGTGAAGAGTTGTACTCCATCTATAGATGAATTATAATAATAACTCTTACACTGATCACTAGGGATGGGTACCGGTATTCGGTGCCATGATAGCACCGGTTCTGACATAAACGGTAGTGACCAGACCGAAAAGCAACGCACATTTTGGTGCTTTATTTCGATGCTTTTTTTTTTTCCTGAGATGTCATACACTTTGGATTCCAGTCAATCATTTTACCTTTCCAAGCGTAGTAGGCTTGGAAAGCCCAGGTACGTACGTTCTTTTAGAGCAGGGCTACAGATTAAAAATGCCCAAGGCGAAGTGGTCAAAAGTCTGGCTGTACTTCACAGCAAAAGATGCAAACTCAGCAGCCTGCAACAAGTGCTTTAAGCTGATACTGTGCAAAGGAGGTAACACCGTGAATCTGATGAAACACCTGGTGACGCATAGCGTTTTTTTAAAAGCCGAGAAATGCACCGTATTTGATAGTTTGCTGCGAGACCTCACACCGAGCACATCTACTGCGGGTGGGTTGCCTGTTATCAGACCCGGAGTTTGCAACATCCCCCAAAAACCCGAAGAGTAGAGTCCTGGCCCCTAGCCCTGCCAGTGTAGCAGAAATGATGACGGATGATGATGGCAATGGCAACATTGTTATCTTTTTACAAAAAAACAGCTAAACATGAGAGGTTTTTGTACAAAGTTTGTGTTCTTCATTCTTTAAGCACCGGCACCGTTTCAAAAAGTACCGGTTTGGTACTGGTATCGGATAAAACCTAAACGATACCCATCCCTACTGATCACATGTATAGACAGCCAGGATATCGTTTGAAGCTGTTTTGCGTGTTGGTTTTGTTACCAGACGATACAAGAGACAAACCTTCATAGCAACAGTTGATAAGTAACAAAATTTTTTTGAAATGAAAGTACATGTAACGGTCACCAGGCTGCTCCGTAAAAGCATTCTTGATAGCATTAATAATACATACTGAGTCTTTTATAACCAGAAGAACTGCTTTTCATTTGATGCTCCGTTTATTCTCTGTTATCCTGTATATCAATTGATATTTTGTGGTGTGCCATTTAAATCCTCAGCACTTTCTTTTTAAAAAATTTTATAGCCTGACCTTCATGAACAAAGCCCCGTCAGTGATGTGTCTTGATCACGTGAATTAAAATTTCTCTTGACCCATTTGCAAGCCCAAACATGCACTCATCATGCTTACTTGCGAGTACTGACTTCATCTCTTTGAGTGCAACCATCGATTTGTGAGTCATCACCACTTTATTAGCCTTTTCCTCTTTCTGACCACATCTTCCACCCTAACAGCTCTCTATCTCAGTTGCACAGAGCCAGAAATCCTTCAACATTACGTAAAAGCAAAGAAAGAAAGAAATTGTTTTGTTCTGTCGTGATCTCTTGTTGCAGCATTTGAGGGCATGTATTTCCTGTTAGTTGGTGTTAATCTTGCCTTCATAAAACATGTTAATGCCAGTGTTAATCAGAGCTTCCACTGAATGTGTTTGTGCGAACAACAGGCTGCTAAATGTCAACTGTTACTGGATTATCTGCAGGCTGGAACCCTGTGATAATGATATATGGAGTATGCATCTCTGTGTGGGTGCTTTGGAAACTGCGCATGCGTGTGTGTGGTTGCAAATGTGCATGCAGTGATTAACACAGGCCATTTCTAGTTTCCTGGCACCCTGAATGAATCCCTTTTGAGTATAAATCCTTTATTCTGCCACTTTTATTAATCGGAGAAAGACAGGGAGAAATAGCAACAGAGGAAGAAAGACTGTGCAAAAGGGGGGAAAAAAGATATCAAGGCAGGAAAAAAAACACTAAAAAAAGACAGAAAATAAGTCTGAGAGATGCACAAAGACGCAGAGAGGAAGAGTTTTAGAGGGGTGTATAATCCCTATAGTGTTTTGTTGTTGCTTCTGTCTGCAGGGTAGCAGAATTCTAACTAGGCTTGAACTATCCCAGCTCACACAGCAGCCACTGCAACGGTGTGTCCTGCTGTACTGTTCAAATAACACGATTTACAGTACATATGTAAAAAATACAAGCTTGAAGCGAGTAAGTGATAGCAGGTGAGTAGCTTTTTTTCAGTAGCAGGACAGGACTTCTGCCAGAGGAGAAAGCAGGCTTGTGTTTAGCTAGTGAAAGGACATAGAATTTGAGGTTGAATTTAATGGAAGGCGTTTACTATTTATTTTTGGGGTTTTTTTGCCTTTTTTGATAATTGTGCAGTGTAGAGCATACAGGGAGAGAGAGCAGGGGAGGGCATGCAGCAAAGGGCTAGAGTTCAGACTCAAACCCAGGCAGCTGCATTTCAGCCGCATGCACATGAGCACCTGCTCAACTTGTGAGCTAAACTGACACCCTCATAGGAGGTTTATGAGCTTGTCTGTGATTGGCAGGTGGCAAAAGGGGTGAGCAACACAGACATTTCCAGTAAGCAAAGCAGCGGAGAGTGGGCAGACAGGTAAGTGCAGGTAAGCGGAAAATCCGTTAAATCCTTTTTGCAGGTTTGTCCAGCTCTGAAGTGTTGGGAAAGTTATCGTTAGTTAGGATAACAAGCACATTTCATCTTGCGTGGGATATTTGAGCCAATGAGTGGTTGCACTAGAAGGCAGAGAGAAAACAAAAGTCAGTAACACCTGTTACACAGGAGCACCAAAACTAGAGACAGCCTGATTGCAGCACACAAGCAAGGGCAATCTGGCATGGAATGGAAATGCAAGCTGGTCCGTATATACTGCAAATAAATGACTGATGGAGAACAGGTGTGCCAGCTAATGAATGAGAAACACACAGGCTCCGCCCATGGGGAGAAATGGCAGCAAACCAACTTTGATAGCTGCTATTCTTCTATTATGAGAGTGCATGGAAAAACACAATCACGCGGTATATTTTTTCCTGTAACACCTAATCATTACGCTGCATACAAATTGGGTTCAGGGGAACCCATTCTTAGTTGGTGGGGGACAAGGAGTTAATGGTCTAGATATGCATACTGTAGCTCCAGCGTTACACCGCCACCCATCAAGCTTCAGACATGGAGGCTAATCTGAGGTGCTTACACCTTGCTGGGAGAATCTTTGCTCCACCATTGTAAGCAGAAATCATTCAGCTTATAAGCTAAATGTTTGTGTTTTAATTTGCCAACAAGATGTGTCTGCATGGAGTAATTGTCACTTGTCTTTTACACATGTGAGGTAACAATGTAGAAGCAGCTTACTTAACTGAACTGCCGAGTGTCTCACTGGTCTAGCATGCAGAGATTTATTGATTTAATAACTGACAACCAAAAGTGGCTGAAAGGGACCTTTGTCCTTCTGGAATTAATTTGACTCTTTCACCTTATTTAACTAAAACAAATACAGACAGGTGCTTTTGATAAACACATGCTTTTAAGCTCACAGGTGAGAACCTGGACGGTTTATAGGTAGGAAGGATTTGCAGTCCATTTACTTAATTACATTAAATCTCCACAGAGTAAATTATGTGGCTGATCACACAGTCTACACCACAGAGGTTTTCTCGCTGCTCCCCATATTAATCACAAGTGCTTTTCCCCCAGAAAGTCTCAGCGTTACAATTCATTATACAATTCATTATATTGTCACCTTTGAATTGATGCGTTTGAAAAGCTTAAATGGGACTGTCTTGGTGAAATTGCACAAAAACAGGATGTCTATGTTAATCACAAAATATTCCACTTATTAGGGAAACTCCCCTCCTGGCAACTCTAACCTAACCTGATAATAATTGTTTCTATCAATATCACATTAGCATTATCACTAGGGCCCAACTATATGGTATAATTGGAACTTCTCTACCTCACTTTTGAGATTAGAATCTTGTTGGAGATAAAAGGTAATGAACTTTTTTGTTTATCATTTTTCTCATAAAACTTCCATGTCTCATTGACACACACCTGCATACACACACTTTAAAAGTTTGTAGATAAAATCACACCACTCTAACCTAGAGATGAGCAACCTGTGAGTGAAAGAAGGCAATACAGACTTATTTGAGAGCCTCAAATCATTCATTTAGATCAGCAAACTGTAGAGCACAGTCAGTGCATAAAAGCTCATGTTTCTGCCCTGCAGTACAGTATACTGCAAAATGTGGCTAAATCCAAGACTGCTTTGGTGTAACACCAACTGCTGACTTCATCACTACAGGAAGTGTTTATTGATCCGGCATCTGATTTGTCGATGAGGCTGCAGTTTTAGTCAAAGACCTTGGCTGCATTTTTGATTGAAACATTGAAAAGGTGTACCCACTGCAATGTCAACGTCTTGCCACATCCTAACTGTGTGAAATAGATTTTTTTTGTTGCCTCAATCAAGACAAAATGGTGGTCAAAGCTCAGCATTGAAGAATGAGCTAAGAATAGCAGTCTCACAGCTGCTGCCCAGCTTTCAGAGGATCTCCAGCACAAAGGAAGCCCACACCATCCACTGAAAGACTGCAGAACAAGAGATGTAGTTGTTATGGAGAAACAATTAGATGAAAGTTTTCATAACTTTAAAACATTAATATGTTCAGGAATATGCAATTAAAGACAGAGAATTTCAATTATTACTAAGCATTTTTTAATTAAAAATAATAAATAAAAGACTGAGCGACGGGACACAGACACTTTGGCCCTTTTACTAACACAACACCCATCTTCTGACTCAATCTCTAATTTGATCTCGACATCCATGTAAAGTTCTGCAGCTGTATCTTACACAGCTGATGAAATCTATCTATAGAACGAGCACAGGCAGACTGACCGTTCTCTGCTAAATTCTAAGCCACTGTTAAGCCACTTAACACTGACCTATGAATCATTCAAGCATTCAAGTACCTAACTCAAGGGATGTTGTCCGTACATGTAACAGACAACTTAGCTAAGAACTGAAGAAGAAGTTTTAAATTGTATCTAGTAATTTTGTTACTTGCAAAAACACATAATTTGCTCCCATTTCCTGCCTTGAATCTACAAAAATGGCAAAAATAACACAGTTTGACAGGGAAAAAAATAACATTTTTGCACCAACAAGGTGATTCTCAAAAGGCTGTTAGCTGAAAACCTGGCATATGCAGGCATGGTGCACGGAGTGTCCTTAAAAGTTCAGAGCAAACTGGATAAATGGAGAACAGTAGAAGTGGTCTAAGTGGAAGTGCGTCTGTCAAGAAAGAAAGGGAAAAAGTGTGTGCGTGCCTGTGTCAACAGGTGTAATGGGAAAGTTTAGGTTCAATTTGTCATCAATTTGTAAGGAGGAGTTCCGGTAAGTGGTAGAAAAGTGTGTGTCTACAGTCATCTATAAAACAGATGGAGGCTCTGTCATTGCTTAGAACTTGTCAAAAAAGATGTAATTTTGAATACAGAAAAGTACCATTTGATCCACCATGCAATACCATCTGGAAAGTGTCTGATTGGTAAGAGCGTCACTTTTCAGCATGACAAGTCCAAATACACTGCCAATTCAGTAAAGCATACCTGGATAAAAACACAAAAGAGCTCTATAAGTTATGGATTGGTCTCCTCAAAGGCCAGACCTCAACATTATTGAAGCAGTGTGTGATGATGTTGACAGCATACAGAACCGAAAATCTAGAAAGGAGCTTTGTAAATGTCCTTCAAGACTTTAGTGCAATGCTGTACATAAAACTAAACCATTTTCCAATTTTTTAAAAAGCAGTTTTAAAAGAAAAGAAGAAAAGAAGGTTAAATAACAATCACATTACTAATGTATTACAGATCAAATTCTTTTCAGATTTCTTGGAAAACAACATTTTTTGGCCTATGAAATATAACATATACTCAATTTATCACTAATAACAACCCACAGTTGAAAGAAGTTGACCTTTGAATTGCCATTCTGCAGAAACAGCTACAGAAAGCACCAAAAGAAGAATGACTCAACCTGGATTCAGTCATCTTCAAGACAGCTGAAAGGAAAAAGGATAGAATGTTATAGAGATATGATTTGATCATTCTTTTATTCACCCTCAGCTGTTCATCCATATTTGCCACCCAGTGTGGTGCCTACAGTCAGTGTGAAAGGGTTTACCTTTCCTTGAAACATTCAGCTCAGTGCAGCGCAGCCACTGGAAAACTATCTACATATTTTGTACTTATTGCTATACCATTTTAAACTAGGTAAGTATGCTTTACATTTTTTTTTTTACAGAGTGCAAAGGCATTTGCTTCTTGCGGATGTTGAAAAGAAATAGAATGTTTAAGTCTCCTCAGCTTTAGACGAAAAAAGTGGTACAGGTGTAGTTATCAGAAATAATAGCCCAGCAGGAACTGACTGTAGATGATGATGAAGTCAGGTGAAGTTAGGTTTTAGAGGTCCTTCATTAGTCACTTTGGACTGACCTCTCAGAAACTACCTTATTAAAATGTTTCTTTCTGTGTGAATTTATGGTCAAAAAGTTTTGACAATGAGACGTAAGTGGCAAAAATGATTGTGTTTCTTAAACTTGCTGATTTTTTTTCTCTCTTTTTTTTTTTACATGTTTCTATGATAAAGTAAAGATCAATCAAAAGGATATGGACACAAATTAACACATTTCATCAAATGAGGACTATATAAATTCTAGATTTTTTTGTCATAGATTTAATATAGTGTTACTTGAATTCCTGCCTTGCTATGCCCACCTATTGTAAGTACAAAGTCCCATACACACCACTTCCAGATGCCCATATCTAGCGAATCAACTTAAAATAAATAAATAAAACTGATGGATCGACTAGTGAATACTGAACTTTAAATGCCATTGCTGAATCTGTCATTCTGTCTTTCAGGTTGAGTGCTACATAACCTACCTCATCACTGATCACCACCATGATAAGGTCTCTGTATTATCCCACGGGAGAGTCACAAAAGAAGGTATGTTTCCATCAAAGGTTGCACAGTCCATTCAACTCCAGATTTTAAGGGCATAGATTTTAAACAAGTTTAATCATAATTATGAGTCCACAGTAAACATTGTTAGACTTACGGTTGACCTCTCTTTATTAAAATACGTGTTTTTTTAAATGCACGATTATCTTAATTTACATTCTCTAAGAAATGCTTGAAATTTCATCATTGACCAGTTCCAACAATAATCACAAGCTTGTCTCCCTTTTTTGCCAGGTTGGCTATTGGAGCTCTGCAGTTACCACCTACTGTTATTGTTAAATGTGAATGTGAACCTGTGTTTAAAGATTCTGCAAAGCAATTCGGTAATATCAAGGTACTGCACAAATGAGGCCTAAGAAGATCTCAGTGCAGGATTAATGCAGTGTTCTTACAGGCAGCAGAGTTCTACTTTGAACTGCAGTGTGATTACGTGATTCATAAAGATCTATAAAACTGACAATAATTCCATTTTAAACAGTATGTTACAGTGGAAATGAAACGCTACATATATTAAAACTAATTTACACCATGGCGCTTTACTGTAAATTTAACACTGTCTGTGGAACTCGATTTAAAATATAAGCGTTTTAAGTTACAGTTTTTAGAGCATGTTTAATGGCATCTTGTCCAAGTGAAGAACATGAAGTCACTAGTTCGGTAGTGCTACATTCAATGTTAGCTAACTACTGATAGAACCAATAACTAAATAATATTGAAAACAAGGAAATTAAAATGAAAAAGACTTATGAAAAGACTGTCCACTTTCACTCTTTGTCTCTTAGTCCACTGAAGCAGGTGAATCCACCCGTTGGGCATGATGCTTGGGTTTGTAGAGCACTTTATGAATGAAGGCTGGTGAGGATGGTGTTTGTGTCAAGTACCCCAGTAGTGTGCTGGCTACTGTCCCCTCTGTGTTTTCCTTGTCGTGTCAGATGTACGGAAAAAGTGGCAGAGCATATGTCTACAAGATGTGTCAATCACTATTTCATGCAATTTGTCATTTAACCCCCTGTTATATCAGGATTAAGTCTTTCTTTCCCCAAGCACACCCAACCAGTTAAAAACATAATATTATATAACATATAATATTGTTGGGTATGACATTTTATAGTAACGCGTTACTGTGATCACATGACATTTGTCAGCAACATATTACTGTACTAAATTTAGTAGTTACATTACAGTTACACTTATGTTGTTACTGCAAAGGTTCTTCGGTTGTCTTCCTGCATATTTGCGTTACAATCAGCTAATTTTAGTTCATGTGTGTGAGGAGTGAAATGGTGGACAGCAATACAGCTACTGAGGATTGAAGATGAGGACAAGAGCACAAAGCTTAATTGGAAGCTGCGTCCAGGACAGAAATGCTAACAGCTCTTTGTTTCTTTGCAAGCATGTGCACAGACAGCATGCTAATGCTAAGCTAGTCAAGAACCCAGAGTGATATTAAAGCTGAGTGCATGCAGATGCAAACTCAGCGGTCAAAGACTCATTCTTCTGCACTTCACTTCTTCCACACTTCACTTCTGCAGGTAACAAAAGCAGCGATGAGCAGTCAGGCTTGTAGCCTCCATTTCTACCTCTTAATGTTTGTAGCGTAGAATCACTGTGACGATCACTTTGAAGTCTCTGGTCTAGTTTTTGTCTTTGTGTTGTCAGCTTTGTGTTCATACATAAATACTAGAGAAACATCATACTGCATGTGTGTCCTGATTAGGATATGGATTTGTGTTGGTGTGTGGGACTTTAGCCTCAGGTTTATATTGTTAACTGGTAACTACTGCATGACGATGTGTTTACTTTAATGCCTTGTTTGTTGAACTTAGTTGGACAAGCAGAAGAAAATAGATGGCTGGATTGATGGAAATTGTTGGAAAAATTTCTACTTTTTAAATTTCTTAGTTCAAAGTGAGAAAAAATGAAGCCCAAAGGTACATTGAAAGTATGACACCTAGTCAGTCTGGATTTAATCCAACTGAGATGCTTTGGCCAGACCTTAAACAGGCAATCCATGCTCAAAACCCCTTCAGTGTAGCTGAATCAAAATTCTGCAAGGAAAAGTGGGAAGAAATTCCTCCACAGTGATGTGAAACACTCATTGAAAGTTATCACATGACTGCAGTTCTTGCCACCAAGGGTAGAACAACCAGTTATTAGGTTTGGGGGGGGGGGGGGTTATTAGGGCCAGGTAGATTTGGGTAGCTTTTTTACCTCGATAAATGAAATCATTGCATTTTGTGTTTACTCAGGTTATTTTTGTCCAATATTAAAATTCGATGATCTCAAACACTTGTGCAAGAAAATAAGTAATGGAGAATGGTGCAAATACTTTTCCACTGTACTGTATAATAATAGTCATATTATATGTAGCCATATAAAAGCCATCTTTCTGATTTCATTTTTTAATATGACACCATCTCAGAATGGGCTTAAAACCAGATCAAATTTTTCAGAAAGTCTGCTTCATGAACTGGATGAATGGAGTTTGAAAAACAGAAAAAAAAAGTGTTTAAAAAACATAATCAGTATTACATTTGACCGTTTGTCCATTTTTAAAAAAATGTTTTTGTAAATGGCTTTGATGGGGTGTTGTTATTACAAGAAAAAAAAAATCTTTTGGGTATTTTCAGCTCCCTGATCAGCATGACCAGGTTTACAATGACAGTTTCCTACTGGGAAAAGTGATTACATGAGGGTAGAGGTGACATTCAGATTAATCAGTTATTAACATGCATTATTCAGACTTTACAAACATACTTAAAAAAATAAAACGAATATGTGAATATCTGTTATGGTTGATTGTATGTGTTAAAACTGCATTTTGAATAAATATAAAAACAAATTTGAGTTGCAGAAACCGCACTGTCTCCTCCTCGTCTCCATCCCTATCTTCTGCCATTTTTCATTGTTCTTCCTTTTCCTTGCCCCTGCTTTCCCCACGTCTTCCTTGCAGTTAATGTGGATTTCTCTATCCTCTTCTGCTGTCAGCTGTCTCCTTCACCTCCTGCTGTCTACCTCCCTGGCTGTCAGTCATGTCATTTCCCTTGAGGCACAGTTGATTTATATAGAGACAATTCAAGACAACAGACAATAAAACAATAATGTCATAAAATCAGGCCTGGAGATCAACACAGGGTTTCTCTTGGGAATGAAAAAGAAAGAAAGGGATAAATAAAGATCAGCATATGCTGACAAAAAGAGGGGTAAGTGAGGGGAAAGACTCAGAGGGTGGAGGAAAAATGAGATACAGAGGTGAATGAGGTAGAAAAATAAGGAAAGAGGAAACAATAATATAAAGATGAGTTTAAATCGGTTTAGAAAATTGATTATTTTACACACATTGTTGAAACTCTGACACTCACATTTGTGTTATAGGCTGTCAAAGTCAAATGATCTGATCTGCTGTGATCATATCAAACCTATTTGTTCTTTTCAGTCATTTGGAGGGTACAAAGATCAAATATTTATTCCAAACTAGAAATAGAAGGCAAAATAGTTCACAGTCAAAAAGACTTGTTTTCCCCCATCAATATGTAAATTTACATAAACCCAGCAGAAAGTGTGACTAATGTTTCAGGAGTCAGAAGTCAGTTTTCATAAATATGTGACAGCTGTTCCTTTCCAAACTGTTTGAAATGATCCTACATATATTGAATACAGAGAAATATATAATGTAGTAATTTTATGCTGTAGCTCAGTAGTTCAGCTGAGATGTTTCATTGTAATGATGAATTATTTTGTGTGATTTTGAAGTTAAAGCTGTAGTTAGAACTTCCAACGGTTGGCAAATTTCTGCTGTCAGTTTAGTTTCAGTTCAATTTTTATTTATTTCGTTTTTGCAAAAGCTTTTACTCCGAGACATTTGCCGTACACTTTATGTCTTTCAGTAGATTTCATCCAAAGTTAGCAAGAAGAAGAAGAAAAATACTTAAAAGACTCAAATAAATCCGTAGACATGATCACTATTGACATTGCAGTAACTAACAAGTTTGTCTACATTTTTCTTCTGTAAATTAAGTAAATGAAAAAAACATTTTCAGGAAGCTGATGTGGGTATGTGTGTTTGAGGATGCACACCAATGACTCAGCAGCAGTCCTTCTAATGAACACCACTGAGTGGTCTGCGACTTGTAGGCAGAGACTTGTCACATCAGCCTAGAGAGCTGGAAGGTTTTGGTCAGTTTGACGTGGGAGCTGATATTTTGTTTCACAGTGAAATTGTTGATGCGCACATGCTGTGGGTCACAGTGAGCCTTCTAGGGAGCGATCTGAAAGTGACAGCAGCAGTGGAAGTGGTACACACGCGTGAAAATAGATGGAATTATGGACAAGGGATTTGTTTTTTATGAATGGAGTTGCAGAACTTTGGAATTGTTGTAATTGTCACTGTAACTGTTTAGCATGAGTATGTGTTGAATATTTCAGGTAGGTTCCTTGTACTTTTATTGCAACACAGCTCTCGTCAGTAAGCCTCACCAGGCGCACATATTATCCATCAGCTATATTATACCCTTGTTTGCACATTTCTTGTCCACCGAAGTTAAACAACTAACTTGAATTCTTATTTGGTTAATGTGTGGTTTCCAACTTTATATCTGCAGTGTTTTTCCCATAAGTCCAAAACTTCAGCAATAGAGGAAATACATTTTAGGGGAATAGCAGAAGTGAACTAGAGTCATCTGTTAACACTATTTTGGTGCTGACAGAGCAGGAATGCAGTGCTTTTATTTTGTGTTTTTAACCACCAGACACTAATTTTTCAACATAAATTGGATCATAAGGTTTTGCAGGCTTTTGTTGGCTAATATTCGGACTATTAGTGTCAATCATCTGTGCTCAAACCTTGTACATCATGATGTAAATTTGCTGAACAGCCTGCTTGCTAACTCAAGCAAAGCTCATAAATCAGGTCTCATAAATCTAATCTTGTGCACCACGAAAACAGGCCATTTATCAGTGGAAAAGCTGCAAGACTTACATAACATGTATTATTACCATGATTACAAAGAGCAAAGGAAAGAGAAAGAAAAGGCAAGAAAGGAAGCAGGATGACAAATAATCATCCATCATCTGTATTTTCCAGCAGACAGTGCTGATTAAATATTAACAAAATAAAATGTTGTTAGACACCCTAATTGTGGCAGGCATGATTAACACCTGACAGTTTAAGGATTGTGAGTTCTTGTCTCTGTGTGTGTCCAGGTTGGTTGTGTGCGTGTGAAATAGAAACTGTGTGTGCCCTGCGGAAAATATGTGAGTGCAAGCTGTGCAGCTGAAGGTCACTGTGAATAGAACCAGATAAATGAACTGGAGACACCAACAAGCTTATTACTGTAGAAAGCGTACCCACACAGCACATACACAGATACAGCACACACTTGCAGACTCTGCAGACTTATTACAGCTACTGTAGTGACATGATTGCTCCTCCTCTGATTTCCTCTCCCTGCCGCTTTATAAATCTTACTTTAGCAACTGGGAAAAAGGTTTACAAATTCTAGCTGTAGCTAGAAGTCCCATAAACATTATATCAGTTACAGTTCCTCTCTAAAAAAATGTATAAAATAAAATAGCCTCAATTGTTGCTGACGCTTACATCCACTGGTGCAGAGGTGCTAGAAATAAAGATACTATTTATGACGTAGCACGGGAAAAGCAAAAGATGCAGACTGAGAACAAGCAGACTTTCCAATATTTCCAATGTTTGTTATCTTATCTTCACTGTTGGCAAATATCTCTCAAAACTATGTTGTCTATAGTGAAGTTTATTGAACAATTTTGATGCTTAAACTGCAAATAAACAGTGCAGTATTTTTTCAGCTACGAGGACATTGCCACACATGCTAAGAGGTGCAACCTCGCCAGTCAGCCAGTGAAATTTGTCCCCAGGGAGATGCTGGTGACTTTTCCTTCTTTAGCCTTTGGCGATAACGTTGAGAGGATTGTGATCTACTGACAGTTTCTTGTGAACCTGGTGGACTTTTTAGAAGAAGGTTAATCACTTACAAATGTGTAGTGAGCATTTATCTGTTTGTGTTGTTACTAAACCACAGTAATTCAAGGAACATTTTCACATCTTTAAGCTACAAGTTCATGGAAAATAGGTAGAGATTCTGCACGTTAATGTAGAATTTTTCAACTCTTAGGAAACATTAAAAAAAGTAAAAAAACGAAATCTGCCTTTTTGCATGTTTAAGATTCAGCATCTCCATTGATTAGGGACTGTGACAAAAAGTAAGATTTTTTTCCATTAACTTTTGGTAAACTGTACCAAATCTGAGGATGTACTTCACATCAAGCAGCTGACTTTGACCTGTGCAATCCTGTAGATGTTGTCCGTTCGCACAGAGAAAATGTGTCGGGTCTTTGAGATATATTCCTTGCACCTGCCTAAAACTGTCAAGCTGACAGCAGTAAGTTTGTGAATTCTGTAGAGCAGAAACGCAGTGAGGGACCTAACAGAAAGTGGCTGTCTGGATTTAGAGTGCGAAACGTCTGGTTCAGCTGAACTTTTTCTCATTGGTATTCACACTTGTAATTGACAGATTGTTGGCCGAGCTAGAAAGAAACATCGCTCATGTCAGAATGTTCAGGAGGGGGTTGTTTTAACAAACATTCACTCCACACGTGGGTACTGAGGTTACACTTCAAGGACACGAAAAAGAAGCAAAGATGTACTTCTACAGATGTAACGCAATTCTACTTCTTGACTTGTTTCAAAAGTGATACTACTTCACTGAAAACGGTACTGTTTGCGTGAGTATGACTGCATGGAGAATATCCAATATTGTCATGATGCTAATTAGAAAAATATCCCCTGCTTACGCAATATATTACTTGAGCCCCTCTGATGAATAGTCCAGAGTAAATGATAGCAGCATACAGTATACTGGATGTGATGTCTCTTGACTGTACGTCACCGTTCACTTATTCCATGAGCTTACTCCATCCATGACAGGCCCATTTCAGAGAACTGAAATAGCTCTCAGCATGGAAGCAAGGGGACATGGCAAGCTGACATCAGTGAAAATTAGAGTCATGAGCTGCCCTTTTTATAGGGTGTAATACATGTGAATTTAATACAGTGGCCTAGATCTCACTGCCCTTCTTAGGAAGCCACATAAAAAAAAGCAGTGATACAAACAGAAGCCCATACTGGCTTCTCACCCTTAAAAAGGGTAATTATAGTAATTATGAAACACTGTATTGTAATAATAAATATTTTTCAGCCTCCAGCAATAGACACAACTCTATGTGCTCTGCTTATTTACTTAGATATGGGTTTGGCTTGTTCTAAGTTCCCTTTGAGGAAACAAAAAACTCTTTGAACTTTACTTTACTTGTCATGTCTGAAAGATAATCTTGTTAAGGGAAAGAAAAAATCACTCACTTTATAATTCTAAATCTAGTTCACTGAATGCAAAGGAGGCCACCGTTTCTGGGAACACGACGATCTGGATTCTCCTGTCTTTTCATTCAGTCTCATTGTGCCATATCTTGGCTTTCACACAACCCTTCATGGCCACGTCCCAACAACCAGATTATGGAAAAGATTAAACAACATTTCTCACAGATCTGATAAGTGGATATGTCATGCTTATTTCCTGTTCTGTGTTGTTTTGGGAAACAGGAACAGAAACATCCTATTTTGTAATGAAATTCAGATATGATAATTTAAAGCAACAGAACACGAAACATTAAAATCTCGTATTTAATTCTGAATCTAGAGTCAGTTTTCTGGGACGACAAAACTTGTTTGTGTGTGTTTCCATGTGTGTGAGACAGCAAGTAAATCCTGGGTAGCCAGTCATGCGTCACTCAATACTGAGAGCCTGGAGGAAATAGTGTTAGGGTGTAGGAGGGTTATCTTGCTTTTACTTTCTTCTCCCCTCACACATAATTTTCTTTCTTACTTCCTCTGTCTTTTTTCTGACCACAGGCCCTCCTCTCATTTCCTCCCACTTGTATTTAAGAAAGAAAGCATCTTAAGAGAAGCCATCTTCCTTTTCAGACTCCTAATCCCCTGTCAATTCATCTTCTTTTCTCCCATATTCTCTCATTCACCAGAAACTGAAATGTCAAACACATGATTATCTGAACTGCTCTCCTTTATCGCCCCCACCGGTTGCCCTTCCCCTCCATCTTTTTCTTCCCTCCATCCTAGTTTCCAGTTTCTGGTTAGGACGATTTCTTGCAGTTTTTGTCAGTCTCCGTGCCAGTTTCCTCATATGAATAAGTGTTTACACTTATTTGTTAATTGGAATCAGTCCATTAATAAAGCAGATATAGTTTTGAAGTGGGTGTTGAAAACGAGGTCATACAAATTTAAACACAGCATTAAACTGATGCAATTTTTGCGCCCTTCGAGTTGAACTAGATTGATTTTGTGTGCGTGTGTTTGTGTGTGCATGTTGCCGAGGGACATTTAACCAAATATTATTGGAGGTGTATGCATATATTTATGTCTATGTGTATATATGTATATATTTGTATATATGTGTGAAGTAGTCAGACTCGAATGTCAAGGAAGGTGGTAGGGAATAGGCCTGCACAATAAATCGAAAATTTATTGTCAATGTCATCCTGCGCGATGAGCCCATCGCAAAAGACGACATAAACTGCGATAATTGGGTACCTTAAAATGTTTACACACGTGCTTTAAAGAATTTACCAATCAAAGAAACCCCTTTACACATTTGACCAGTCGAATAGAGCCCTTCACGGCATTAACCAATCAAATGGATTAGAGGCCCGCCTCCTACGCAGGTGGGGAGCGAACAACGCTGCAGCAACGAGTCAGAGTTGTAAAGGCTGAGAGGGAGACGCATGGCGAGAATGCTACTGACTATGAACTCGTGGCTAAAAAAAAAAAATAGTACCTCGCTTATTTGGAGGTATTTTGGATTTGATAAAGACGACATTCTCCAAACACAGGTACTCTGCAAAACTTGCCAAACACGTGTGGCAATCACCAGAGGAAACTCGACTAATCTCCACCATCATGGTAAAAGGCCTGTATTTATATAGAGCTTTACTAGTCCCTAAGGACCCCAAAGCGCTTTACATATCCAATCATCCACCCATTCACACACACACATCTTCAATACAACCACAGAGAACTGTTTGAAGAGTTCCAGAATGACAGGGCTAGACAAACAAAGGTTGCTAATGTTAAGACAAAGAGCACAGCAGTCCAACAGCCATCTCTGTATCAGAGTTTTCAAGTGGAACTCCTTATGAGAAAACGTCAGTATAAAGAAATAACAGAGGCCATTACACATTTTTGACAAAGACATGATGCCTATAAATACACTTAGCAGAGAGGGCTTCACCAGTCTGATACATAAAGTGGACCGGAGATACCGCATCCCCTCACGAAACTACATTTCCCATGTCGCCATTCCACAAATGTTCAAAACATGCTGCAAGACCGTCATGTTTGAACTGAGCTAAGCTGAAAACTACGCAAGCACTACAGTAAAGTTTCCTCAACAGTTTTGACTTACATCATAACTACTTGGTAAGTGGTAAAACGATGAACAACTGCATTGAGATAATTTGCAGTATAATTTAAGTTATGTTTATTTAAAACTAATTCTAGAGACCGGGAAGGATGTCTTTCAGGATTCAAGCCTCAGAAATTTTTTTATGGGGGTAATGTTTCAATGTTAAAGTGCACTTTGTTGTTGCACTGCTAATATAGCAGCTTTCAATAAATAAAACAGTTGCAGTAAAACGGAAATTATATATTCGTTTTTTTTTTTTTGCTATTTATTTTATCGCAAGTCATATCGTTATCGCAGTATTGATCACAGTTATCGCACATCGCAGGTTTTCCTAATATCGTGCAGCCCTAGTAGGGAAGCAGACTCATTAGACATTCCGGTTTCCAGAGAAGTTACAGTGAAACTTAATAAAACTTCCCCCCAAAGTAACTTAATTCAGCGGTCCCCAACCCCCGGGCCTCGGACCGGTACCGGTCCGTGAGTCGTTTGGTACCGGGCCGCGAGAGTTGAGGCTCAGGTGTGAAATGTATAGTTTTCAGGGTTTTTATTGGTTTTCAGTGTTATTTTGTTATCGTTTTTATCGTTAACTCGGTTTTCCTGGGTCTTTTCACGTGTGTTATGAATAAATCTTATTTTTTTTCGGTACCGGTACTAGTTTTATTTTGTTGTATTTATCCGCGACACCTTAAAGGCCGGTCCGTGAAAATATTGTCGGGCATAAACCGGTCCGTGGCGCAAAAAAGGTTGGGGACTGCTGACTTAATTAACAAAACTCCAAAGTACATGGATTTGGTAACACAGCTCACCTCTCCTCTCTCATCTGAGTCTTCTTCTTTCTTCTTTCTTACATTTGTATTGGCAGTTGGCAAACAACTGAAAGGTGCATTACCGCCACCAACTGGTAGGGAGTATGGTCTGGAACAACGCTAAAAACAAAAACAATAAATAAATGAATGAATGAATGAATGAATGAATAAATAAATAAATAAATAAATAAAAATTCCTCAAATCCTTCCAAACAGGTTCCCTTTCATCTGAGTCTGGCAGAGACTGACCATATATAGGTCAATCTCCCTTCAATCTCCCTTCAATTAGTCCAGCCAGTAGTGATCTAAAACTCTACATAGTTGACTAAAAATGACAAAAACCTCCATACACTTCTGATTAGCACATTTACACAACTAAATGGCTGTATTAACAAAAAAAAAAGATTCAACAAATCCCTTCTGACCTGGAAACAAACAAAAGGAAGCATTTCTATGGTAAAAGAAACCCCTTCTCGTGGTTCAGCCTGCCGATGTCATGTGTGACATCATCAGCACTTTAAAATGAGGAAATGATAGGTGGGCCTGAACTACATGAAGACTGAATGAAAGAACAAAGTAAGTATGAACAAATGACTTAATCTGTAACATAATAAAATATAAAGTAACATGTAACTGAGAATTTGCCTTAATTTGCAGAATGTTTGATTTGCCGGCAACAGAATGCTTACACAAACAAACCCGGGATAGTTAGTGCAGCAATGTTACTTTGTCAAATAGCAAATCACAGCAAATAAATACAGAGACGGAATAATGTGCAAAAAAAAAGGTCAACACATCTGGGACAAATGGACAGTGTTACAACTGCTCATCCATTTTGTCACAATATGTATTTGTATTTGTTTGACTCTGTGTCGATTAAAGAAAAAAATGTATGCAGTACAATCATTCCATCCTTGAATAGTTCAAAAAGTAATTAAAAGCCCAAAATTACCATGATGTTCCTGCCCATGACAAGTATATGGAAATATCTGTATATATTACCATAGAGATTACAATGAAAGTAAATACAATCTAACAAAAAATGTGTAAATTTATCTTTTGATATTTAGATCAACAGTGGTCTGAACTTAGAATATTGAAGCAACTTTATTTTTCCCTTTTGTCAATAATCAACAGGAGATCACTGCTTTGAATAAGACTGTTTTTTAGTGTTTCTGTGGAAACCGTTAAGTAATAGTGGAGATGACTTTGATGTGGGTTATCAGAGACATTATAGGGAAAAACATGCAAAAAAGAAAAATCTGCTAGAGAAGTCTGGAACTCCAGACATGGCAGCTGCTGGCCACACTTGCAGCTTTGAGGTTCGCAACAGTTTCAGCTGTTTTTTTTTGGTGATCACATCTGCTCATTATGGCTTACTGTAAACATAAGATGAATTAGAACTGTTGCAGTGCTGTGATGGAATCAGCCAGAGGTATAGATGATGTTGGCACACATCACTGTGCAACTGTACATGAAAATGTAATGTGAAACTGCAGTCGTGAATGTACAAGCATTTTAAATCTTTTTAGAATTCATTTATTAAGAACATTTTTGGTCTTTGGTCAATCTCAATTTCTTTACTTATATACTTATTATTCATTGTTTTTCTTTGTTAAAAGATGTCCTAACCATAAAATAAAATAAAACAAAACTACAGAAAAACGTATAAGCTGATAAAGGAGAGGGTATAAGCTAGCAAAACAATCAAAACCACCCAGAAAACCAGAAGCACAAAGCTCAAACAGTGCTACAGCAAAATCTCTTTGGACCTGGGCCCTATTTCAGGAAGCCGGTTTAGAAAACTCAGAGTGAAAAACGATACTTAGGGTTGAGTAACCCCGAACTGTCCAACTCGGAATATTCGGTTTCAGAAAGGCTGATAACAATTAGTTCAATCAACGCGGAGTTGCTTTAACCCCAAGTTAAGCGCGAGCACGAGGATACATAAAGCCCTGATTAGTGGACCACAGATTAAGCGAGTCACCATGGAGACGGAGGGAAAGAAGGCGCGGTCAATGTATTTTACAGCGCTTGAGGCCGAAATTCCGATGGCAGCATATGCCGATAACGTGCAAATTTTGCAGAAAAAAAGTAACACAGCCTCAGCTGCAAAACAAAGGGAGCATGCATGGCAAAACATAGCCGACAGAGTCAATGCGTGAGTGTTCATTTAAACATTGATCTAGGGATTTCCACCCATTTAACACGTTATTTTATTATATTTTATTTTATTTTTTATTTTATACATTTTATTTTGTGATGTGATGTGAGCGCAGGTGCAACCCAACAGGCCCCAAACGTTCCTGGCAGCAAGTAAAAATGAAATATAAAAATATAGTCCAAACAGGTAAGGTGTAATTGTATTATGAGCCATAGTGCTTGGTCTGTTTGTCCGATGTAAATCAATTGCAGTTAGAGGCTACATTAATTTCCCCTCTGTAAGCACTTATTGAAATTATCTGAGCACATTACAAGTACATATTTGCTTACTCTGTATGCTCAAATGTGACCCGTTATAGCCAACAGAAAAAAAGGGGAGGCCCGAAAAACAGGTGGAGGTCCTCCACCACCACCACTCACAGAGGCTGAGCAGTTGGCTTCCACATTTGTGATAATGTTGGCAGCATCACATATGATCTTCACAGTGCAGAGAACACAAATTAGCATCCATTACTATAATGAAATAATTTGTTAGTTTGAAATGCTACAGGGAACTATGTACCTGTACATTAATGCTGTGGAAAGACTTCCTGTTCACATAGTCTCCTTCATTTACTGAAGGAGCAATGATTGGAATGTGAGTGCCATCTATACAGCCAATCACGCCTGGGAACCGTGAGAATAAATGTAAAATTTAAGTAGTAGTTCAAGTATCACCACATCATGAATTAAGTTTCGTTCATCCTGATACCTGCAATTTTGTGGCATCCCTCTTTGATAAATCTTGTGGGTCTATGACCGGGGAACACCACAAACGAGTACAGGAGACGTTTCAGTGCAACTGTAACATTCCTGACTGCCCGACAGACGGTAGCCTTGGAAACGTGCTCAGCGTCACCAATATTATACAGAAAGCTCCCGTTTGCAAAAAACCGAAGTGCGATACAAATAATATGTACAGAACTGAGAGGATGTCCACGATGTGTCACATGAGCAATATTAGGCCTGAGGATGTTATTCAAATAAATTATAGATTGTGCTGAAAAACGGTAACGTTCACACAGAAAACCATCAGGAAATGATAAAATGTCCAAACGCGCTCTAATCACTCTCTCCCGGCGAAGAGCTCTGCGGAGAATTTGGGCTTCAACATCTACTGGCTCTTCAAGGAAGGGGCACGCCATGTCTGACACTTCCTACAGTCAGGTTTCCGACAAAGAGGCGGAGAATGTCAGGGTTAGTTGAAGTAAACCTGCTAGGGGGCAGGTTAGCTTCACGGAGTGTGTCGTCATAGTAACTCACTCAGAATTAATCTAAACTCGCTTTGTGAAACCGAAAACCCAGAGTTTTCGTTAACTCAGCGTATACTTGTCACGGTCGGACGGCCCTTTCCGGACGACCCTGCTTGTGTTTATGTTTTCTGTATATGTGTTTGCTTCTCCCTCCCTGGCCCTCGGGGTTGTTTACGGAAGTGCGCGCCGTGGGAGAGGCGTGTCCTGGCGACTGTCGTCATTGGGAGTCCCTCTTCGCTGTTGCCGGCCCACCTGCAGCTGATTACCTGACCAGTGGTTGGTAATCATTCCTCCAGGCTAGAAAGGGGTATTTAACCTGGACTCACGGCGACAGTCGACGTGGGATTATTACTCCGAACTGGTATAGTCTGTGCGAGCAGTGTGAGTGTGTTATTCGGCTAGCGTGTGGCTAACGCTGGATTTTCCTTCTTCCTCCAGGAGGGGCGAGCGGAGAAGCGAGTTGGGGAGCACACACACACTAAGGGAGTTACTACACGGAACGCACTGGGAGCAAGGGACGAGCACGATTGGAAAATTGCACTTTTGAATGGATTGTTGGACTTGTCTGTTTCACTGTAAATAAACGCACTGTGTTTCTGTGAGCAAGAACCGCGCCTGGGTCCCTCTTTTCCGTGACAGAATAATCCCACCACCATGGACCCAGCGGATTCTGCTTCACGCCAGCTGTCTATCCAAGCAGAGGTTTTGGAGCGACACGAGGAAATGCTGAAGCACGTTTCAAAGGAACAAACCGCGCTTCTGCAAGCCATGACAGAGCTTAAAGGTATGTTGATTTCCTCACCTAATACGGCTCCAACGCAGCCCGCCCCTTCGCTGGAAGCCGCGGCAGCCTGTCCGCTTCCTCCTTCACCTCCACCGCGGCAGCGGGAGTACTCACTCCCCGCACCCGAAAAATTTGATGGCGAGTTGGGGAGGAGCCGGGGTTTTTTGACGCAATGCTCTCTTGTGTTTAGACAGCAACCTTGTGCCTTTGCCTCTGATTCTACTAAAATCGCTTATTTGGTGCAACTTATGACTGGGCGGGCGCTTCAATGGGCTCAGGCAGTTTTAAATACCCAGCCCTCTGTGTCATATGACGTCTTTCTCAGCAAGTTTCGCTGTGTGTTTGATAAAGGCGCTAGCTCGGATGCTGCAGGTCATCGCATGTTTTCTCTGAAGCAAGGTAGGAGGAGTGTTGCTGACTTTTCCGTGGAGTTCTGGATCCTGGCGGAGGAGTCGGGCTGGGAGGAGAAAGCACTGCGTGGAGCCTTCCTCAACAGCCTTAATGAGAATATTAAGCGTGAGTTAGCAACCAAGGAACTGCCTAAAGCTTTGTCTGCTCTAATCAATATGTGTATTAACTTAGACGACCACATGCGGGAGTTCGGCAGAAGAGCCGGGGATGGTCGGCGGCCTGCTGGGGGCACGGGTACATCTAGGGACCTTCCTACTCTGATGTGGAGAAGTGAGGAGGAGGAGCAACACGGGGATGAAGAGCAACCATTGCAGCTCGGCGGAGCCAAGTTTTCCTCCTCTAGACTGGGGCGCAAACAACGGACTGGTGAGTGCTTTCTTTGTGGAAAAAGAGGACATTTTGTTGACTCCTGCCCAGACCGAGTAAAAGAGTCGGCCCGTCAGTAATTGTGGGGATACTGGCGGGCGCCACAACAAAAGTGTTCCCTCACCTCAGCTGCCCTGCTAAATTAATGTCTCACTCCCTCACTCACTCCTGCTGCGCACTCATTGACTCTGGTTCTGAACAAAATTTCCTAGACGAGGAGTTAGCCAACATCTTAGGCCTGCCCCTACTTCCCCTTCCAGAGGTCCTGAAGGTCTCAGCCTTAAATGGCGGCCATCTAGCCTCCGTCACACATCGCACTCAGGAGGTTACACTCATTATTTCGGGAAATCACTCTGAGAAAATCAGTTTGTTGGTATTCAAAGCCCCCCACACCCCACTGGTACTGGGATTTCCTTGGCTGCAACATCACAACCCCCAAATCGACTGGGCCAAAGGGTGTGTAACTGGCTGGAGCACGCGGTGTCATGAACAATGTTTACTTGCCGCTGTCCCGGACAATCCTGGGACCGCCTCTGCGAAAAGCTCCTCACCCCCCGACCTTTCCTTGGTGCCCGCCGACTACCACGACCTCGGCCAGGTATTCAGCAAAAGTAAGGCGTTGTCTTTGCCTCCACATCGGCCTTACGACTGTGGAATCGACCTACTCCCAGGCGCTCCCCTGCCAGCAAGTCGGCTCTACAGTCTGTCTAAACCGGAACGCGAGGCCATGGAATGCTACATAACGGAGTCTCTGGTCGCAGGTATTATTCGCCCATCTACTTCGCCTTTAGCAGCAGGATTCTTCTTTGTAAAGAAGAAAGATAAGAGCCTGCGTCCCTGCATTGACTTTCGAGGGCTGAACAAGATCACTGTTAGGAATAAATATCCACTCCCCCTGCTGGCCTCGGCATTCGAACTATTACAGGGGGCAGTCCTGTTCACCAAACTGGATCTTCGGAGTGCCTATCATCTGGTTCGCATCCGCAAGGGTGACGAGTGGAAGACGGCTTTCAACACCCACCTGGGGCACTTCGAATACTTAGTGATGCCCTTCGGTCTCACTAACGCCCCCGCGGTCTTCCAGGCCCTGATTAATGATGTGCTCAGGGA
This sequence comes from Aulonocara stuartgranti, assembly GCF_965226115.1. Classification (NCBI taxonomy): domain Eukaryota; kingdom Metazoa; phylum Chordata; class Actinopteri; order Cichliformes; family Cichlidae; genus Aulonocara; species Aulonocara stuartgranti. Next base: position 20,745,896 of record NC_138950.1, read on the forward strand.
CTTTATTAACCATTTTGTCTTCGTGTATCTGGATGACATTCTGATTTTTTCCAGGTCGCAGACTGAGCACGTCAACCATGTACGTCTGGTTCTACGGCGCCTATTGGAGAACCGCCTTTTTGTGAAAGCGGAGAAATGTGAGTTCCATGTGGAAACTGTTTCTTTTCTGGGTTTCATTGTGGAACAGGGGCGTTTGCGAGCTGACCCGGCCAAAGTCAAAGCCGTAGTGGAATGGCCTATTCCCAAGACCCGCAAGGAGGTGCAGAGGTTCCTGGGCTTCGCCAATTTCTACCGCCGCTTTATCAGGGATTTCAGCAAGGTAGCCCTTCCTCTAACCAACCTAACTTCTCCTAAGTTGTCTTTCCAGTGGGCCTCCGCAGCCCAGCAAGCGTTTGATCGGCTCAAGCACCTGTTTTCCTCGGCCCCGGTCCTCGTCCAGGCGGACCTCGGCCGGCCTTTCGTCGTCGAGGTGGACGCGTCCGATTCGGGCGTGGGGGCGGTTCTCTCCCAACGGATCGACGGCAAGTTGCATCCCTGTGCGTTCTTGTCCCGCAGGTTGTCTCAGGCCGAGAGAAATTACGACGTGGGCGACCGGGAGTTGCTCGCCATCAAGTGGGCCCTTGAGGAATGGCGACGTTGGCTGGAGGGCACTGAGCAGCCTTTCGTGGTGTGGACGGACCACAAAAATCTGGCGTATCTCCAGGCAGCCAAGCGCCTCAACGCCCGACAAGCCAGGTGGGCCTTATTTTTTACTCGTTTTCACTTCTCCATTACTTACAGGCCCGGTTCTAGGAACACTAAGCCAGACGCGTTGTCGCGCCAGTTCGCACCCGTGACAGATGAGGACGAGAAGGAAAAACCCATCCTGCCCCCCACCTGCATTGTGGGTGCACTAACATGGGAGATTGAAAAGGTGGTCAGGGACGCCCAGCGACAGGAGCCCGACCCTGGCACGGGCCCGAAAGGGAGACTATATGTTCCGGCCACAGCGCGTAGTCAGGTCATTCACTGGGCACATACTGCCAAGTTTTCGTGCCACCCAGGTAAAAATCGCACTGTCTCCTTTCTACGACGTTTGTTTTGGTGGCCCTCTCTTGTTCTCGATGTCCAGAACTATGTTGCGGCATGCCCGGTGTGCGCACGGAACAAAACCACCAACTCGCCTGCTTCTGGCCTCCTGCGACCGTTACCCACTCCAAAACGCCCATGGTCGCACATCGCCCTGGACTTCGTCACCGGCTTGCCTCCCTCTGCAGGTAACACCTCCATTCTAACCATTATTGACCGTTTTTCCAAGGCTGCCCACTTCATTGCTCTGCCCAAGCTCCCTTCTGCCTTGGAGACGGCCCGGTTACTGACGCAGCATGTGTTTCGGCTCCACGGCATACCCCAGGACATCGTTTCCGACCGTGGCCCTCAGTTCACCTCGCGGGTTTGGAAGGAGTTCTGTGCAGAATTGGGAGCTCAGGTCAGTTTGTCCTCCGGGTTCCACCCCCAAACTAATGGTCAGACCGAAAGGGCCAATCAGGAGCTGGAGGCCATGTTGCGTTGCGTCGCATCATCAAACCAAGCGACCTGGAGCGAGCATTTGGCCTGGGTGGAGTATGCCCACAACGCCAGCACGTCATCAGCGACTGGACTCTCGCCCTTCGAGGCGTCGCTGGGGTATCAACCCCCTCTCCTCTCCATCTCTGAGGGAGAGCTGGCGGTTCCCTCGGTCCAGCACCACCTTAGGCGCTGTCGTCGGGTCTGGCGGGCCACGCGCGCAGCACTCCTGAGAACGGCCGAGCGGAACAAGGCATGGGCGGATCGCCGTCGCACTCCTGCTCCGGATTATCAGGTCAGCCAGCGGGTGTGGCTCTCCAGCAAGCACATCCCTCTTCGGACTGAGTCCAAGAAACTGGCCCCTCGGTCTCTTGGCCCCTTTGCCATCCAGGAGGTCCTGAACCCGGTGACGGTCCGGCTGGCCCTTCCGCCTGCTATGAAGGTACATAACGTCTTCCATGTTTCTCAGGTTAGGCCCGTCCGGACCAGCCCTTTGTGCCCGCCCCCTGGGCCCCCGCCACCCGCCCGGATTATCGACGGCGCCCCGGCGTATTCCATTACTCGCATAATGGATGCCCGGCGCCGCGGTAGGGGCTTTCAGTTTTTGGTGGATTGGGAGGGGTACGGTCCGGAAGAACGTTCTTGGGTGCCGCGGTCTGCCATTCTCGATCATCGCATGGTGAGAGAATTCCGCCGCCGGCATCCGGACAAGTTTGCCAGGTCGCCCGGAGGCTCCCATTAGAGGGGGGGTACTGTCACGGTCGGACGGCCCTTTCCGGACGACCCTGCTTGTGTTTATGTTTTCTGTATATGTGTTTGCTTCTCCCTTCCTGGCCCTCGGGGTTGTTTACGGAAGTGCGCGCCGTGGGAGAGGCGTGTCCTGGCGACTGTCGTCATTGGGAGTCCCTCTTCGCTGTTGCCGGCCCACCTGCAGCTGATTACCTGACCAGTGGTTGGTAATCATTCCTCCAGGCTAGAAAGGGGTATTTAACCTGGACTCACGGCGACAGTCGACGTGGGATTATTACTCCGAACTGGTATAGTCTGTGCGAGCAGTGTGAGTGTGTTATTCGGCTAGCGTGTGGCTAACGCTGGATTTTCCTTCTTCCTCCAGGAGGGGCGAGCGGAGAAGCGAGTTGGGGAGCACACACACACTAAGGGAGTTACTACACGGAACGCACTGGGAGCAAGGGACGAGCACGATTGGAAAATTGCACTTTTGAATGGATTGTTGGACTTGTCTGTTTCACTGTAAATAAACGCACTGTGTTTCTGTGAGCAAGAACCGCGCCTGGGTCCCTCTTTTCCGTGACAATACTTACTCAGAGTTTGAACTAAACCGGCTTTCTGAAATAGGGCCCTGGTCATCCCCTTTTGCTCAGCTTATTTACTCCTATTGCTAATTGCTGACTGGAGACTGCTGTGTGGAACTCACTGACTTTATTATATAAGAAGAATAGTAGTAACTAAATTAGGGGATAGAGAGTGAATAAAAAACACAGAGCAGTCCACAGTAGGGTTACGGCAACTTTAACATCTTGACTTTCGCTTCATCTGCGTCAATGATTTGGGTGAGAGAATGTAAGTAGTGAAAGCTGACTACTCTCTTTTCTTTTAGTCTTCACAGCCATAATAATTCAGATGCTGAGCCACTGTACCGAAGATATAACCACTGAGAGCACAGTTGAAAACGTTGGTATTAAATTAAATCTGTCTTGGCTTTGTAGACTTGTAGTAAATGTACATTGAGAAATCTAATGCTTTTACTAGATGCAGAGCAATAAAGTCATTTCTTTAACTCAAACCAGAATGCTTCTGTCCTTTTCTGATAATCTGTGGAAGACCAATGAAAGAATAAGGTAGCAATACATTTCTTCTAAATTCAGAATCATGTTCTGAATGGTTAGTAACACCCACCCTGATCCAGCTATATTATGATCATAACCAGAGTCTCAAGAAATCCAAACACAGACAGAAAACAAAAGATAATGATACAAAGTCAACTAAAGCCTCAGTGGTCACTGGTAGTCACCGGGTTCAATCAGTTGCAGAGCGGGTGCTGCAATAACAACCTCCTTGTGGTTGCTAGCAGAATGGAAAACACCCACTTACCTGCAAACACTCTCTAACTACATGCCAAACAATAGTGAAACTTGAATTAAAAAAAAAAAAAAAGAACGTTCACCTTCTGAGAGAAAGTTGTGCCTTACACCTGAAACCATTGAGCATATGGATGGATATGTCCTCTTCTTTGTTGCAAATTTTGATTCTGAGTGTGTTCTTGATCTTTCATGACTGTTGGCACAGTTGTCTGGTAATTTAGTACAACACAATACTCACTGAATATTACCTGTTCTAACGTGATGACATTTAATGGACTGCTCACTATCATTTCATTGATACCAACATATTTACAAAGGCACAACTTTTACTTTGAAGGCAAACATTACCCATTTCTACTTTGGGTTGCACTCACAGTTTCACTGCCACTTAGTTGATGACTGTTTGAGGAAAATGTACATAGAGTTACCTGCCAGCGCAACAGGCCATCTGATAGGAAAAATGACTCCTCAGGAACACATAGAACATCTTCTCACCACAGTTCAACCATCTTCCAAACATGTGATGCAGGGAGCACAACAGTATAAAAAACCTGCTTTAAAGACTTGCTGCACATGTAGCAAAAGATAGGAGTTGCACGTTTGAGAATGCGGTTAGGACAGTGGGGTAGTACAGCGTGATTAGCACAGATGAGACGTGCACAGGAGGAAGCAAACAAAATGACAGCCTGTGCATACAGAAATGTACTGCTCTCTCATTCTAAATGAGATACATGAAAGAAATGGGTCACTTGAGCACAGAAAGGCTATTAAAGTTGATTAGGCACTATTGCTTTTGGCCCAGAATTAAAGAAAAAAACCCCACATAAACCATTTAGTCACAAAAGCAATGAACAGAGGGTTAGCTGAAAGGCACCTGTGGTAAGAATTTAAAAATTTCCAGTCACCCCAATATCTGTTAATCGCAATCACTCGTATCATTCTTAATGTGACAAGGTTTAATGGACTTGCTCTGTTAGTAATAGGAATATGTATGATCACAAGTGACATTTGAAAATTCACCCCGCCCATTTAAGGCCATTGGTGACCATAATTGCACAGCTAATGAAGCCACTGGCTATTCTCCAGGCTTACATTGGCAGGCCACCCACAGTCCCTATATAACTTCTATTCAGGATTGATTTGGAAGACTGCCCAAGGTCATGTAGCAGGGCAAGAAAGAAGCTAAAGGAGGATTATGTGCCACAGTTTTGGTTTTCTGTCTTCCCTAAATCCAGTGATTAATTTGGTCTTGATTCATTCTCCTTCCACTTGGGACCATCAAATCCTGCTTTCCATCCATCGTTGTGACACAGTTATGGTGCTAAACATTATGTTTTTTCCCAAATCACTCTCTCATTTGGTCGGTGTGCTATAGGTGACACCCAGTCAACAGTAATCCCAATCAACAGCAATGCCAAAAGAGCATTGTGGACATGTCACTGTGTAACACAACTGGGTGCTCAACATGCCACTATTTGCATTTGTGTTGAAAATGAAACATTTTAGTTTGTTTTGTCGTCGGTGAAGATTCTGATCGCAGCTATTAAATTCTCTGCTGAGCCAGTTTCTATTCAGCTCATACCCATATGAATACATATGAATTGAATACGACTCATGTTCTTTCAAGAAGTATCCCTTCACAGAAGGTTTTAGATGACAGCTTTATATTTCTCAGTTTCACTCTGAGCTCCACTTGTATATTTAGAAGTCTATAAACATCTCTCCATACAGAGCTTGAATGACTAAGATACATTCCCTGTGGGGCTCGAAGTAAACATCAACCATCAAAGGCGTCATGCAGTCCCTGTTTTGAGGTTGAATGTCTAAAGAGCCATGATTTATTTATTATCCATTTATTTATTATTAAATCCTGAAAACTGGATAAAAAAAAAGGTAAGAAGGATACACAGATCCATACTTTTTGTGTTTGTGTGGTTGTTTAAAAAACAAGCCAATGCATTCAGTGGTATTTAGTGCCTTAGGTAAGCACACAATTTTTCGAAGCTCCTGTTTTTGAGTAGCTCAAAAATGGATAGTAGCCACTGAAAAATGGTTTAAAGAATACATATGCCAATAGAATTAGAAAAAAATCCTTCATTTCATAATAAGTAAATTGAGATGCATTTATGCAGCAGCATGTGTTGCTTTTTAAAGAATACATAGCTGTAGGTAATCTACATGAAATACAGAGAAATTGAGCATTTATATGAAAGTGAAAAAAGATTAAAACTGAAGTTTGACGGCATTTATTTTAACAGTGCAACACCAGTGAACCTGAATCTGAAATATGCGCACAATATCTCTTTGCTTAACAGAGACCAGAGACCACAAAGGCTTTTTTTTTTTTGCTTAGAATCTTTTTTTCTATCACAGTAGACAAAAATAACAAAATTAAGGTTTCTGCAAACTGCGGCTTCTGGTACCGATGTGAATATAACCTTCTCTATTGTAATGACATTTAATGGACTGGTCTGGAAGAAGTGCTTCAAGTAGATTAAATAAAATGCAGTTTGTCTTTATTTTGTGTCTTTACAGACTTGACAAAATCCTGCATTTGGACTTATGAGAATGAATATCCATCCATCCATCCATCCATCCATCCATCCATCTCCTTGAAACCAGCATATTTAAAATTTAAAAATGCTCCGTTTTTACTTGGAAGGCGAATAGTCTCCATTTGTACTTTGCATTGCATGGTTCACAGTTTTACTCCCACGGAGAGAAGGTCATAAGCATTTGCAGACAAGTCTCACAAACTATAGGCAACCACGGCAGTGTATTAGCAACCAAAGCAATCGCAAGGAGGTTTTTGGTGCAGCACCATATTTATCTCTGCAATCACTTTTCACCTAGTGATCTCCAGCATCTATTTGGGGAATACATATTTTTCCTTGACGTCCAGTGGTTACTAGGCACTCACCATCTGGTCACTATGCCTGTGTGACTGGGTCCAATATACATTATACAGGCAGAGAAGACGTTGTATGAGGGTAACCAAATGTTCAAATGCTGTCGCTCACAGACGCTCTGCAGAGCACAAAACTCTGCATTAGATCTGCATTGCATTAGATCATTTGCACATGTTTGGCTTAAAACTGTTTATTAAAAATAACTACATGTTTCTTAATCAATTAACCAGTTAATTCAGTGGTTCATTAACTTACTGTTGCCTTCCTATCAGCTTAAAGCAGTCTGGCAATTCCCTTCTGACCTCTGGCATCAACAAAGCATGTTTAACCAGAAAACCATCGCTCATTGGATATTTTCTGTTTTTCAGACCATTTTTTAAAATCATTGACATCGTTCTGTGGAAAGCCCCAGCTTATCAGTGATTTTTAATATACTCAAAGTTCGAAGTCACTTAACCTTTCTTTCCCATTCTGATACCAGGCCATCTTCATGATCTATTAATGCATTAACTTGCCGCCATGTGATTGGCTGATTAGATATTTGTTTTAATGAGCAGTTGAACAGGTAATAATGTACACTTACCTGCCTGGCTGATGAGTGTAGTTTTGCATTCATTTACTTACCAAAGCAGTTTCGCCCCATAAAGAATGATTTAAATATCTATTTTTCAGTTTATCTAAATGTGGAGTCTTTTATTTCTTTGTGAAGGTTAATCATACCTACAGAGAGAATATGCTTTTTCTTCACTTCCTCTTTATGTAACCTTTAATTTACCTCTTGCACATAGAGGTTCAGGATTTTTTTGCCCTAAAAGTGTGCAATTTACATATTCCCCCTTCTTATGTGCCTATTTTTAACCCATATTATGAAAGTATTCACTTAGTCTTTCTTCACTTTCTTCACATTCTTTCCCTCTCTAATCAGTCACTTTCCCATTTTTTCCTGCCCCCGTCACCCTCTCCCTCTCCTGCTTCTTCTGTTTGCTCTTGCTTGTGCTTATTTAAATGTCACACTTTCATTTTAAGTTGGATCATTTTTTCTGCCAGAGGGGAAGAAGGAGGAGAGGAAGAAGAAGGAGACGGGCATAAAGGAAAAAGGCGAGGCAGAACATAGCAGCTTTAAATGTAGGAGTTCACACCTAAATTACAGGGGAAGGAGGAGAGGAGAAACCAGAGAGGGAGAGATTTTATTCTGTAAGTGAGCAATATTAGAGAAGAAGGCATGACTCAAGTCGGAAATCTTGCAGTCCTCCCTTATCTCTTCTCAGACAATGCTGGAGCCGAACCTGAAAAACACTGCAAAGTAGAATGGTGGTTTAAGCACATAAATACATAGTCCAGGAAATTAGTAAGTAAGTTTGACAACTTTTATAATATAAAAAATATGCATAAGGAGCACACTGACAACTGCAGCTTAAGCAGGTGTTTTTTCTTTCTTTCTGATTTTTAAAGTATTTCAGTATCCCTAAATTTAACTCGACATTCTAAGATGAAACTTTAATGATCTGTGTATTGAAATTGGGTCATTGCAGCAGCAGAAAAATAGCATACACACCACTTTCTGTGGAAGTACTAGAAATACAACATCTACTTGGATCATGTTGAGGATAAAGCTCAAAATAAATGCAGGGCTGGATGCAATAAGAAATCTTTCATGAGAAAAAGAGAGGAGAAATTCATGTCCTCTCTTTAGATTAATTTATGCTCTAATACATTAAGATCATCAGTCAAAGAGACAGTTCAGTGTTTAATTATATTTATTAATAGTCAAACGACAGCTTATCTGTGCATTAATCCTGAATTTACTGATTACCAGGCTGCACATTATTTTAGCTCTGAAGGCCTTTAGAGGTCCAAAGTTTAAATGTGCCGCCTGATCCAGCAGCAACGGTCAACCCATTTTGATCTATCTTGTGACAGAATTTCTATCTTCTGCAATCTTGACTGTTTGGGTCAAGATTTATGTGCTATTGGCATACTGACATGTGTGAGGGGCTACTAGCCCTGCTATGTAGGGGTAGAAGGGCGCACTGGCTGCCTTGAACGACTAGCGGGTGGTGGGATCTAAGTCCGTACCCCCCCTCTAGCGCGATTGACCCGGACACTTACTTCAGTAAGAATGGGGTTAGTTACCTGGCAACAGTAGGCACAAAAGGAGGACTCCAGGCCCGGACCTGCAATGATAGCAGCGCCTGCACACGGAATACTAGCACGGTCCCACTTAACTCCGTCGTCCTGTGCCTAACCAAATAACTCGGGTGCCCCTACTCCAAGGCAACCTGGGTCGGACAAAAGCATTCAACAACGACTTTTTAAACCACGTGGCTCTTTTTATTTAACTGGAGAGCCCTCAAAAAAACCAAACTTGGTTAACAATGTCCACAGGGCCCTGGAGAGCAAAGGGAAAACAGCAAGGAGCCTCCCCAGGACCAAAGAAATGAAAGAAATAAAATGAGGTAAAATAAATCAAAACAGACTGGTGAGACCCAGAGTTGGGAGTCCTCGACTCCACACAACCCACCCTAGTCACAGGAAAAACACTCACAACACAGCAGAACAGTAAAAGTTAACACAGCAAATATTCTGTCTAAAATGGTTGACACAGTCTCATCACATCATTTACAATGTCCGACACACCAAAGGAACATTTTCAGTCTTTACAGTTCATCCAGTAAATTGTCTCTGGGGTGGGACGGACAGATAGTTCTAGGGGTATGTGTCATTAACCGGAGTTGCAGTCTGTTAGGCTGTCCAGAACTTCCACAGCCGGAATAGAATGTTCATTCTCTGGTCCACATCAAAGCAAGGAAATAAAACACAGAAACTGTACCTTTGCCCCTCCTGAAATGGAGCGTAATGAACCCACGGGTAGGTGAAACTTTTACACACAGCCAGCTGAAGCAGGGTGAACAACCGGAGCGTCGTCTGGGTGGCAGGGTACTCCAAACACCGCCGACATCGGGGCCCAAGATGGCGGTCCCGCGGGCTAACGGAGCTACGGCAGTCCCCAGGCCGTGCGAAGTGAGGCCGCCCAATTCCTCTCCCGGAAACTCGCTGATCCTTCGCCAGACAGCCAGCCGCGCTGTCTCGCTTTCTAAACGTTCTTGTCGCCAAACTCTACTGGCAACGCCGGGAAACTGAGGCCGATTGGAGGGGAGCGGCCGCTAGCCTTAGCTCTCGATTAGCCCCTCTGCTAGCGCTATCTCCGCCGACACTTCGCCCCGACGTTACACCCGTAAGGCCGCTGTAGCCGGGGTCAGAGTGCATACACGGACGGAAACCCAGCCTAGACTCGCTGCGGTACCGTATACTGTCTCGCTAACCTCCCGTTTATACTTTGTTCGGGTCTCTTCCTGACCGCGGCCCTTTCCTAGCGTCTCTTCTCATCCGGACACGTGTGTTTTTTTTCCTCCGCTCGTCTCCTCTCCCACTGCGCATGTCCGTCTTCTTCACGCTACGTCACTCCCTCTTGGCTGCTTCAGGCTGTAAACAACCCCGTGACCGTTTTCTAAGGGTTGTAAATATGTGCCCTCACATTTCCCCCCAGCTAAACCCTGCCACACCAGCGACGACTCAAGCAGTTCATCCCTGTAACAAACACAGAATAACACATATTAACTCACATGTTCAGTAACACTCTATACCATTCACATATGACTCGCATTACATTGCAAATGAGCATAACAGTAATCCATGGCTTCATTTCGTAACATAATCTCTATACCTCGCAGGCGGTACCCCTCGGGTTCGCCTCAAAGGGCGTTCAGACTGCAAAACCTCCCCTCGCTCCTCGTGCACCTCATCACTCGCCTCTGAGGCCCCATCGCTGTCCTCTGGCTCACTTAGGGCCATAACTGGTTGTACCTCCCCCGCTAAATCCGGCTTTAACCCCTGGGCGACATAGTCGCCGATCTCGTCCGCCCCTGGGGCAACGAGAGCGCTCGGGTCCGACTCACATGGGAGTGGTAGAACACAAACCCCCTCCATGAAGTCGGCATCGGACTCCACTTCGGCTGGCAGCCTATTGGCCTGCTTCGGCTGCCATGTCGGCGCTTGAAAGGTGCACAATTTGAGCTGATCCCTATGCACGACCCTCGTCGAGCCACCCTTCTCTGGCTTGACCGTGAACACAGGAATGTCGGGGTGGTTTTGTTTCACCACCAAATAAGGGTTGGGTTCCCACTTGTCCTGGATCTTATTCCTGCCTCTGGGCTTGTGGTTGCGCAACAGCACCCGATCACCAGACTGAAGCAGGGCGCCGCGGGACTTCCGGTCGTAGATCCTCTTCCTCCTCCTAGAGGCCTCCTGAGTAGCCGAGCTTGCTACCTCCACCGCGGTCCTAAGCCTCTCATGGTGGTCCCGGACCCAGTCGTCCAGATTGTCCGCCTCTGGTTCCCTCATGTCTTTCCCTCCCAGGAGGTCCAAGGGCATTCTGGCATCCCTCCCGAACAGGAGGTAGAAGGGCGCATAACCCGTGGAGGAGTGCTCACGAGAGTTATAAGCCATAACCAACTCTGGCAAGTATGTTTTCCAATCCCGTTTCTTCTCTGGTGGCAGTGTCCTGAGCATGTCGTGCATGGTCCTATTAAACCTCTCACACTGCGCGTTCCCCTGCGGATGGTAAGGGCTGGTGCGACTCTTGGCAATCCCGTAGGCCCTGCACAGCTCTTTTATCACACTAGCCTCGAAGCTCCTCCCCTGATCGGAGTGCAACCGGGCCGGGCACCCGTAATAGGTAAACCAATGTTTCAGCAAAGCATTTGCTGTCGTCTCAGCAGTTTGGTTTCTGGTGGGGACGGCAACGGTGAACCTGGTGAACATGTCTGTAAGGACAAGGACATTTTCGTAACCCCCACAAGACTTTTCCAGCACCGTATAGTCCATAGCGAGGACCTCCAGGGGTGCGGTGACATTGCTGCAGGTCATGGGGGCCCTGTGGTTGGGGAAGACATCCTTTGCCAATGCGCACCTCCTGCATTGCTGAACCCAATCTTGAACATCTCTACTCATGGTAGGCCAGTAATAGCTCCTTCTCATCACCGCGAGGGTGCTCTTTGCACTGAAATGCCCCCCATGCTCATGCTGGTTCTCGTATACCTTACGTTGTAAGGTCTCTGGGACAATGAGCTGCCTGATCTCCTCCCCATCACGAGGGTCACTGACATGCCTATACAGCACACCCTTATAAAGCCTAAGGCGGTCGAGCTGTTGGTGAAGCCGCCTCGCGTCCGGTGTTAACGCGTGGAGCTCGGCATGGCTCATCTCCGTGCCCCTCTCAACCACCCGATACACGGGCCCGACAACCGGGTCGCTTTTCTGAGCCCCTTCGACCTCCTCCCAGCTGTGCCCACCGAGAGCTTTCCCAGCAGTCGCTTGTACTCTGGCTTTCAGATCAGCCCTACCATCCTTCTCCAACCTAGCGGGCCACAGACACGCACGCACTTCTTCCGGGCCCACTTTGATAAAGTCCTTGCCTGTGTCCTCCTGCTCGGGTTCCTCTTGGTCGGGGATTCTGGAGAGGACGTCTGCATTCGTGTTTTGTCGCCCAGGCTTGTAACACACCTCAAAGTCATACTCAGCGAGTTGTGCTACCCACCGCTGTTCGACAGCCCCCAGGTTAGCCGTTGCCAGGTAGCGCAGCGGGTTATGGTCCGTGACTACTGTGAATCTGGCGTACATCAGGTAGTCCCTGAATTTCTCTGTGACAGCCCATTTAAGCGCCAGAAGTTCCAGTTTAAATGCGCTGTAATTCTTGTCATTCTTCTCGGAGCCTCTCAGCCCCCGACTCGCGTAGGCTACCACACGCTCTACGCCCTCCTGTTTTTGACTGAGCACAGCCCCGAGTCCGTGCAGACTCCCATCTGTGGTCAATATAAAGGGTAGGCCAAAGTTGGGATATGCCAGGATTGGAGGGGACACCAGGCATCGTTTCAGCTCGTCCAGGGCCTCCTGGCACTCGCCGGTCCAAACAAACGCCTGGGTGCCCCTCGACGTGTTTTTCAACCCTTTCCCAACCAGGGCATGCAGAGGCTTGGCCAACTGTGCAAACCTTGGCACAAACCGCCTGTAGTAGCTCATGAATCCAAGCACCTGCCTCACCTCTCGCACGCTCCTTGGAGCCGGCCATGCCTCCAGGGCCTTGACCTTTTCTAGATCTACCTGGACGCCTTTAGCAGAAATCACGTGGCCAAGGAATTTAACCTCCGGCCGCAGAAGGAAGCATTTGGTCGGCTTCAACTTCAACCCGTGCTGCTTCAAACGTTCGAACACCGTCTCAAGCCTCTCGCAGTGACTATCAAAGTCCCGGGAGAAGACTATAATGTCATCCAGGTAGACAAGGAGTATATCAAAACTGAGGTCCCCCAGTACCATACCCATCAGCCGCTGAAAAGTGGCTGGGGCGTTGCACAAGCCGAATGGCATCCGAGTCCATTCAAACAGGCCAAATGGCGTTGTAACCGCCGTTTTTCCCCTGTCCGTTTCGCTCATGGCCACTTGGAAGTAGCCTGCGGTCAGGTCCAGGGTCGAGAATAACAGCGCATTGCCGAGCGCATCCAACGACTCTTCGATGCGGGGAAGTGGGTAGGCATCTTTGCACGTCACTTCGTTCAGCCGCCTGTAATCGCAGCAGAATCGAACACTTCCATCTTTCTTAATAACCACCACCGCAGGTGAGGCCCAAGGACTGGAGCTCTCTTTAAGGATCCCCTGGCTAACGAGCTCCTGAACGTGCCTCTTAAACTCTTGAAAGACATGGGGTGGGACCCTTCGGTGCCTCTGTTTGATTGGGGGTGCCTCGGTGGGGATACTGTGTGTCACCGTGGTGGTGTAGCCGTAATCAACTTCGCTTGCCGAGAATACGTCTTGGTGTTGGGCTAACAGCCGACAAAGCTTTTGACGCTGTAGCTCAGTGAGGTCCCGGGTGTTAGCCTGTACAGGGACCGGCAACTGCCCAACCTCGCCCCCTGTCGCTATACTCTCACCCTGACCCAGCGGCTTAACCACGAGTGCCCCCTCTCTCTCCTCTACCCATACAACCTCTTTGGGGAGCACAGCTCGTGGTTTGCTTACAACGGCAAGCCTGGCTCTTGGCATCAGCTTGACAGCCCTCTCGCTTGTGTTCATCACTCTGAGAGGGATTCTTCCACCACTGGTTGTCGCAATAGTGTTGGCAACTAACAGTCCCCGCGGCAGCTCTATCTCTTTTGCCGCCTCTGCCAGCACTTGGCACTCAACCCTAGGTGAGACCCCGCAACGACCCTCCACCACTTTCTCGCTCCTCGGGGGGATGATGACGGGTTCCCTGCCAGCCACCTTGACGAACCCGATTTTGCCACCCGGACCCGTGCGCGGGAACTCCTTCCTCGCTCGGGCTATCAACCGACGGATGGTGGCCTCTGTCTCGTCTGGAGCGTGGGGGTCCATGTGGACGCGACCCCCATCTGCGATAAAGAGCGCTTCGAGGTCTTCTATAACATTCATCCCCACAATCCCTGGGAGCCCATTAGCTTTGTCTACCTGGGGGTGAGTATCGGTGAGTACAAAAATGCACTTCTTACCAACCACTCTCCCGGCGCATTCAACCTCGGCCTCCAAGCAGCCCAAGACAGGAATATCGAGCCCGTTTGCGGCTGTGAGCTCAATCCAGTCTGCTGACTTCAACTCCTGTGGCCCAAAACACCTACGGAAATGGGACTCCGTAATAGCTGTCACATTTGACCCCGTGTCCCAGAGGCAGGTGGTGTCTACCCCCCCTATCTTAAGGTGGACGGTGCGACACCTCCCAAGAGCACTCCTTTGGAGGCTCTCCTCCACCTCTGTCAGAAGACACTCGGCTGCTTGGCGGCCTATGGCCGGTGTGGTGGGGTGTTTCTTGGCCCCACCCTTGGCGTTTGGATTGCCAGAAAATGCCACCTGCGCCAGGTCTATGGGGATAGGGGCCCCTGCGTCTAGCTTTTTGGTACAATGCCGGCTAGTGTGGCCAGGCTCTCCACAGCTGTAGCAAATATATCGCCCTTCGCTGTCCCTCAGGGGTGTTCGCCTGCGCTGTGCACTCTGCTGGCTGCTCCCTCTTTCCCTGCTCTGTAGTGCTAAGTACAGCTCTTCTTGACGAGCAGCTAGTTTCCTAACCTCCTCGTGGAGCATCTCCAGGGTGAGGGGGGATGGTTTATCTTCGGCCGGTACTGCAGCGTTAACCGCACCTCTAGTTCTGAGCCTACTTTGGGAGGCGAGAGAGGACTGGGCTTCTTCTTCCTCGGACCAGTCAACTGCGGCTTGCAGCAGCCCGATGAAGGTTAGGCCTTTCTCCTCTTTGACCCTCCTTTTCATCTCTCGCCTCAAAAGGTCATCTCGCAAACCCAGCACTAGCTGTTCTTTCAACACCGTCTCTGAGTCGGGAACGCGGTTGGGTTCTCGCCTCTTAATCAAAGCCAGCTTCCCCTGTAGGTCATAGGCATAAGTTCTGACCGTCTCGCTGGACATCTGCCTTCTCTCATAGAACTCCTTCAACCTAGTACCTATGGGGACCTTGTCTCCATAGGTTTGAAGGAGAACCTCAAATATGCCCTCGACAGACTCTACTGCCCCATCCAACATGAACTTAACAGTTGCCCTGGCTTCATCTTTTATGTGTTGCTTGACCAGCTCTACACGGTCCGCCTCTGGCACCTTCATGACTTGGAACGCAGACCGCATCGCCGCGATCCACTCTTCCACACAATCATCTCCACTCTTTCCAGGGCAACCACTAAAATCTGCCAGTTTGCGGTCTCGGTGGACATAGATTGCCGCCGGGGCTTTTAAAGCTTGGGCCTGTTGATCAATCACTGCCCTTGCGAGAGAAAGAGCTTCTCTCTGTTCTTCTCGTGCCTGCTGTAAGGCACCCGCCTGCTCCGCAAGCCTCCCTTGTAGTTCATCAAAGCTCCTTTTCAAATCTTCTAGTTCAGACATGTTTGCCTTAACTCTATTCCTCCTCTATAACGACCCCGAGCCAATGGGTGAATCCTGTTCGTGACGCCAATTGTGAGGGGCTACTAGCCCTGCTATGTAGGGGTAGAAGGGCGCACTGGCTGCCTTGAACGACTAGCGGGTGGTGGGATCTAAGTCCGTACCCCCCCTCTAGCGCGATTGACCCGGACACTTACTTCAGTAAGAATGGGGTTAGTTACCTGGCAACAGTAGGCACAAAAGGAGGACTCCAGGCCCGGACCTGCAATGATAGCAGCGCCTGCACACGGAATACTAGCACGGTCCCACTTAACTCCGTCGTCCTGTGCCTA
The DNA here is from genome assembly GCF_965226115.1 of Aulonocara stuartgranti. Classification (NCBI taxonomy): domain Eukaryota; kingdom Metazoa; phylum Chordata; class Actinopteri; order Cichliformes; family Cichlidae; genus Aulonocara; species Aulonocara stuartgranti. The sequence continues at coordinate 20,761,730 of NC_138950.1, forward strand.
ACCAAATAACTCGGGTGCCCCTACTCCAAGGCAACCTGGGTCGGACAAAAGCATTCAACAACGACTTTTTAAACCACGTGGCTCTTTTTATTTAACTGGAGAGCCCTCAAAAAAACCAAACTTGGTTAACAATGTCCACAGGGCCCTGGAGAGCAAAGGGAAAACAGCAAGGAGCCTCCCCAGGACCAAAGAAATGAAAGAAATAAAATGAGGTAAAATAAATCAAAACAGACTGGTGAGACCCAGAGTTGGGAGTCCTCGACTCCACACAACCCACCCTAGTCACAGGAAAAACACTCACAACACAGCAGAACAGTAAAAGTTAACACAGCAAATATTCTGTCTAAAATGGTTGACACAGTCTCATCACATCATTTACAATGTCCGACACACCAAAGGAACATTTTCAGTCTTTACAGTTCATCCAGTAAATTGTCTCTGGGGTGGGACGGACAGATAGTTCTAGGGGTATGTGTCATTAACCGGAGTTGCAGTCTGTTAGGCTGTCCAGAACTTCCACAGCCGGAATAGAATGTTCATTCTCTGGTCCACATCAAAGCAAGGAAATAAAACACAGAAACTGTACCTTTGCCCCTCCTGAAATGGAGCGTAATGAACCCACGGGTAGGTGAAACTTTTACACACAGCCAGCTGAAGCAGGGTGAACAACCGGAGCGTCGTCTGGGTGGCAGGGTACTCCAAACACCGCCGACATCGGGGCCCAAGATGGCGGTCCCGCGGGCTAACGGAGCTACGGCAGTCCCCAGGCCGTGCGAAGTGAGGCCGCCCAATTCCTCTCCCGGAAACTCGCTGATCCTTCGCCAGACAGCCAGCCGCGCTGTCTCGCTTTCTAAACGTTCTTGTCGCCAAACTCTACTGGCAACGCCGGGAAACTGAGGCCGATTGGAGGGGAGCGGCCGCTAGCCTTAGCTCTCGATTAGCCCCTCTGCTAGCGCTATCTCCGCCGACACTTCGCCCCGACGTTACACCCGTAAGGCCGCTGTAGCCGGGGTCAGAGTGCATACACGGACGGAAACCCAGCCTAGACTCGCTGCGGTACCGTATACTGTCTCGCTAACCTCCCGTTTATACTTTGTTCGGGTCTCTTCCTGACCGCGGCCCTTTCCTAGCGTCTCTTCTCATCCGGACACGTGTGTTTTTTTTCCTCCGCTCGTCTCCTCTCCCACTGCGCATGTCCGTCTTCTTCACGCTACGTCACTCCCTCTTGGCTGCTTCAGGCTGTAAACAACCCCGTGACCGTTTTCTAAGGGTTGTAAATATGTGCCCTCACACATGGACAGCCAGCAGGTATTATTACACAGAATTTTGTGCATTCTTCAAGGTACGAAGACCAAAGAGCCTCTTCTTCTTCTTTCAGTCTCTCCCTTTATCACCAGAGTGGATCATATGCCTCCATCGCACCCTAACCCTAGTATCCTGGTATACCAACCTTCTGGCATGTTCTCCTTTCTGAAACTCCTCTGTGATCTTCCTCTTTTCCTCCTCTTGGCAGCTCAATCTTCAGCATCATTTGTCCAATATAGGCACCATCCCTCCTCTGCACATATCCAAACCATCTTAGCCTTGCCTCTCTAACTTTGTCTCCAAACTGCCCAACCTGAGCTGTTCCTCTGATATATGCACTTCTAATCTTGACATCCTGGGCACTGCCAATAAAAATCTTAGCATCTTCAATTCTGCAACCTCCAGCTCCCCCTCCATGCCATCATTTCCAAATCATACATCACAGCAGGTCTCATTACCATCTTGTAAACCTTCCCTTTCGCTCTCGCTTTTATCCTTCTCTCACAAATCACCCCGACACTCGGCTCCACCCTGCCTGCACTCTCTCACTCGCCTAACTTGACCACTCTCTGTTGCTTTGCATAGCCAGAGACCAGCAAGTAACAAACATGTTCAAATTTTTAAAATAGCAAATTGCTATGATTATATTCACATTGCTTTTTATTCAAGTCTTAAGTATTTGCTGTTGTTAAGAAATAGCAAAGAACAATTTGACATAGGAATAACATATGTGAACTCTGTTGTAGCACAAGTGGATTTCCCTGAAGTAGAGCCAGTAACAGATGTGAAGGCTCTCACTCACTTATTCTTTTTCTGTGTGTGTGTGAGTGTAAGCACTCAAAAGCTACATGATACTTCTCCCAGGCTTCTGATGGCACTCAACGTAGCATGCCTGGGTAATCACTGGATTGCTTGGCTGCATGTCTGTGTCTGTAAGCACAAGTGTGTGCATAACACTATGTCTGATGACAGTAAGAAACATAAAGTAGAGCATGAGATGCTGAGTGATTGTTTCCCCCAGTCTACATTCCTCTTCCTACCTAAATGTGTCTTGTCTGCATGCCGTGGCTTTTCCTTTTAAAGCTTGCTTGCCTGTTTGCTTGCGTGTTTGCCCGCCCAGAAGTCTGCATATTCGTCTGCCAAACCTTTCTAAGCCCTTTCTGCATTCTTGTCTCTCTTCTCACACATTGCACAATATCCTGTCTTGAAAATCTGCTTATTTGTATACAGTATGGTACCTTGCTTGTCTGTTTGCCTACTTTTCTTTGACCTTTTCATCTCTCTGTCTATTTGCATGCTCTCCTGCTGTCTTTGACTCTGAAAAAAGTATTGTGCAGTCATTTTGTATCTCTCAGCTATGTCTAAAATGCAGATTTATGAAGTAAAAAAAAAAAAAAGAATCTTTGCCACGTCCATGTTTCTGTGCCCTTTCACTTTTTGTCCATTTCTATTGTGTTCTTATAGCTGCCTGTAGCTGTCTTCCTCTCCATCTTTCTGTCAATCTGCCTGTTTGTCTGCAATTAACCTAGCTAATTCTGGTTATTTTCTCAGTCTCATTGTCTTGACAGTTTGATTTTTCTGTCTCCTCTACTGTTTTCATTTTCTTCATACATCAGTAAGTTTCTTCTTCTTCCTCTGCACTCTTGCCTCCAATCTTTCCTCTGTCTTTCCCACTTATTCTTTCAGCTCAACTGTTTTTTTTTCTTTTGTTTTTTTTGTTTTTAAATATTATGCTTCCTTCTCAGTCAGGATAGTTTTCACAGGATTGCAGCAAGAGGGTGGGGGTGTAGGGAGGGACAAAGGTGGAGAGGAGCAGCTGCTAATCAGCAAGAATGGGAGGGAAGGATGATAGGGAGACAGGAGCAGAGATGAGCGGCTTCTTAACTTGGGAAGTTTCACCTGAATTTTTACAGGCAGGAAAGGATTGGAGAGAGACATGGTGGCCAGGGAGAAAAGGGAGACACAGAAAGGGGAGACTAAATGGATTAGAATAAAGGACAGAAGGGAAGGGTGGAAGAGAGAAACATCAAAGCTGTTGAGGGAAAATTGTGTCTGGCATAGAAGCGGGAAGAGAAAAAGAGACACAGAAGGAAGCTAAAAAAGGACTATTACTTATCATAAAGCTGACAGCAAGCTTAAGTTAGCTGTCAGACAGCCCTACCAGGAGACCTGAACCTACCATCAGTCTCTGTGGTCTATCATCAAATCCATTCCCATGAAGTCCTGCATTCACTTGGATCCTTTAAATGAGAATGTGTTTGAATTTCATTATTAATTTGATTTAAAGAAACTTTGTGCACAGTTTGGTACCTTGGATGCATGTGTGTATCTTTAAATACCTTCTACTAGTCATCGCTAAAGACTGGACTCCCATAGTCCACTGTGGCATATACAAAAGGCTTCTTTCACTGTCCGAGCAATATTATTTAACACATTTCTCTAAAGCTGACAATTTGGCATGCTGTCTTGCAAACGCATCTTCAGAAGCCAACTAGACAAGAAATCATAGTTAAAATTCATCACGAGGCATTGTGATGTTACGCAAACTATGCATGCTGCATCACTAGCATCAGTGGGCTCTTACATGATATTTTGTTTGTTTGGTGGCTTTGTAGCACTGTTGCCATCTTGCTTCCGCAAAACTGTATGTGACAAGGAAGTGATAAAAGCACATGCTCATTAGCAAATGACTTGTGTCTGATAACTCATTAGCCACTGAGCATGCAGTTTTATACAGCAGACAATACACTAATTTGATCAAATTTTATATTTTCTAAAAACTTTTATACAATGTTATGGCTAAAATTTAATTTCTTATTCAGCATCAACAATAAGAGACTGACACCATAAACCCAACAGTGTTTACAGATGTCAAGCACAAAACTTGACGTGTCAGAAAACTCCAACTGCCCATGACCCTGAAATCCATAAGGAGTTGAGAAAATGGATAAATAGATAGATGGCTGGTTGTATTTTATGTGATAAAAGCTGTTGCACAGACTGCAGTTTTTGCTACAACTTTTTAATTCAGTTCAGTTTATATATAGCAAATCACAACTACAGTTGCCCTAAGCTGATTTATATTGGAAGGTACAGAGCCTACTATGAGAACTACTACTATTGTATACAGTACAGGTCCACAGTACTCACAGTGAGTAATATTTCAACACTGCAGCAAAAGATGTATTCACATTCAATTAAATCAACTGAATGTTTATGTTGTGTAGTAAACTTCAAGCTTTTCTCCCATGTTGCTGTTCAGACCCATCTATTAAAGGTCTTTAAATCAGAGGAGAGGACAGAATTATGGCATAAACTTACTAAGCCTAAGTGAAACACAACTAATGTTGTGTGTTTTTAAAGTCTTTGCTCTTGCAATTAATTTAGGATATATAATTTAAACATGATTTTGAAAATTAAGCATAAATGATCCCAATGACCTTTTGCTTGACCCATTTTGTATGTTTCACAACTTAACAAGGTTATCTTAAGATAAAAAAAACCCCAGTCTAATCTTAATTTCGTGGCGATCGTGGCTCAAGAGTTGGGAGTTCGCCTTGTAATCGGAAGGTTGCCGGTTCGAGCCCCGGCTTGGACAGTCTTGGTCGTTGTGTCCTTGGGCAAGACACTTCACCCGTTGCCTACTGGTGGTGGTCAGAGGGCCCGGTGGCGCCAGTGTCCGGCAGCCTCGCCTCTGTCAGTGTGCCCCAGGGTGGCTGTGGCTACAATGTAGCTTGCCATCACCAGTGTGTGAATGGGTGGATGACTGATATGTAAAGCGCTTTGGGGTCCTTAGGGACTAGTAAAGTGCTATATAAATACAGGCCATTTACCATTTAATTTATTATACTTGATATCTCCAAAAGTTGATTCTGTTCATCTGGACGTAGTGTTTTGTGGGAGAATTATATTTGATACATAACCTGAACTCAATGCCTTGCATAACAATCCAAGGACAATGCTGTTTTTATTTCTTGGACTAACTGCAGCAATCATTGACTTTTGCATGAAATATTACAGCCTTCACTGATTCTGTAGCTGCAGGGTAAAAGTGTTCATTGCATACAACACACAAATTGATATAGATTGTGTGTGATTTGGTAGTGAGTGGGATAATTTGGCAAGAGCACAAGAGGAAATCTTTTGGCTTGAAGACTTTTAACAGCATAATCCAGGTTTTTTTAATGTTTCTTTTTCTGATTTGAGGATGCCTTCTACTGTGTCTGACACATAGATGTCTTATTTCTTTTTCTCATGTTGACTGGCTCAGTATTTAATAGCTTTTAATGTGAATATCCCCTTTCTAATCCCAGAGCAGGCATTGAAAATGATATAAAAATGAAAAAGCAAACAACAATATACTGACCTTTGAAAAAGATTAAAAAAGATTTGGGTGTTTAAATAATTCTGAGGCAAACAAAGTAGCACCATATCACCATAGCTAAACATCAAGTTAGCTGGTTGCCAGTGACATATAACATATTTTCTGTTTGTGACAGAAAGTCTTTTTTTCTATGGCAACTAGACATCATCTTCTTGGAGGCAGTCTTGATTTAATGCGGATGAGGGCGTGCCCTGAAGTAATGTCAAACAAAATAGAAATAAAAGTAAGTGTTTTGTGATGAGAAGTAACCCGAACATTGTGACTCAGATAGTTAATCCCAACTCTCATGCATGGTTGCGAATTTCTTTTGTTTTCAAGGACAAATCCTGCAGGAATCACGTTTGGAGAGGCATTTTAAGTGTTTCATAATAGAGAGCAGAGTCATTTGAACATGAACAGATGATAACAAATTTAGCAGTGCTACTTAGCTTTGCATATGTTCTGCACATGTGGAACCCTGTGAGAGCAACCAGTGAGGAACAAATTATGTCTGTAAGGTGGAACCCAAGCACTAAAAGTGTCTAATTTATTACTAACTACAAGACACGTTCCAGATTTCAAAGCACTGCCCTTATGGAGGATGTGCCTTTTTAGTGCTTTTCTACTTCTCAAGGTGACAATCAGCTTTGCAAACCTCAGATGGTTCTCAACAGAGGAAGTAGCTGAAAGCATGGACAGTCAAATCAACAGTTAATCAGTGGTTAAGGCAAAAAACAAACAAAAAAACAGCAACTAAAAAATAAATCTATTCTTTAAAATCTAACCGCCTGCATGGAAACAGTTACACTATTTCATGATTTTATCACAGGCAAACTCAACAGAACTTTCTGAGACGGTGGTTCAGTGGTTTACAAGGAGGTTTCTTGAGTTGGCTTGAGCCACTTTTACACTGAGTTAGCATGTTTATACTCAGGTATTCAGGTACATCCTCCCACAGTCCCAAGACATGTGCACGTTTAGTTAATTGGTGATTCTAAATTAACCATAAGTGTGAATGATTGTTTGTCTGACTGTATTTGCCGTGCGACACACTGTCTAATGGCAGCTGCAACCCTGAATTGCATCAGCTGTTAAGAAATGGGATGAATGGCTCAACATACTGTAAATTAAATTAAATTAATTTTTATTTATATAGCGCCAAATCACAACAACAGTCGCCTGTTTGAACACTTTTGTCATCACGACAGTTTAGATTTTATGACTGACAGCATCTTGTATATTATCTATCATATATATATATATATATATATATATATAAAATGAACCAGCTGCTAGTTAACGAGAGACACCCGGAATGGCTAACCGAAGGTCGAACGGTCCTGATCCCCAAGGACCCCAAGAAGGGACCGGTCCCATCCAACTACCGACCAATAACCTGCCTCAGTACTACATGGAAGCTCCTGTCAATGGGGATGTGGCGTACAACACTAGAGGCCAACTCCAAGCCCATAGCACAAGTCACCATCAAGTGCGGGATCTACCAAGGAGATGCTCTGTCCCCACTGCTGTTCTGCATAGGCCTGAACCCCCTCAGTGAGATCATTAACAAGACTGGCTACGGATACCGACTACGGAACGGAGCAGTTGTCAGCCACCTCCTGTACATGGATGACATCAAGCTGTATGCCAAGAGTGAACGAGACATCGATTCACTGATCCACACCACCAGGCTATACAGCAATGACATTGGAATGTTGTTCGGACTGGAGAAGTGTAGTCGAATGGTAACAAAGAGAGGGAAGGTAGTCAGAACTGAGGGGATTGAACTACCAGAAGGCAACATTGCAGACACAGAGGACAGTTACAAGTACTTGGGGATCCCGCAGGTGAATGGGAACCATGAAGAGGCCGCTAGAAAGGCTGCAACCACCAAGTACCTGCAGAGGGTCAGGCAAGTCCTGAGGAGTCAGCTGAACGGTAAGAACAAGATCCGGGCCATCAACACCTACGCCCTGCCCGTGATCAGGTACCCTGCTGGGGTAATAGGCTGGCCAAAGGAGGAGATAGAAGCCACTGACATAAAGACAAGAAAGCTCCCTACCATGCATGGAGGGTTTCACCCCAAGTCCAGCACCCTGAGGCTGTACGCTAAGCGGAAGGAAGGGGGCCGGGGACTGGTGAGTGTCTGCATCACAGTCCAGGATGAGACAACGAACATCCAAGAATACATTGATACGATGGCATCAACTGACCAAGTGCTCAGTGAATACCTCAGGCAGCAGAAACCCAAGAAAGAGGAGGGAGACGAGGAACCATCATGGAAGGACAGGCCCCTGCACGGTATGTACCACCGGCAGATAGAGGAGGTGGCTGATATCCAGAAATCCTACCAGTGGCTGGACAAAGCTGGACTGAAAGACAGCACAGAGGCACTAATCATGGCAGCACAAGAACAAGCTCTGAGCACAAGATCCATAGAGGCTGGGGTCTATCACACCAGGCAAGACCCCAGGTGCAGGCTGTGTAAAGATGCCCCAGAGACAATCCAGCACGTAACAGCAGGGTGCAAGATGCTAGCAGGCAAGGCATACATGGAACACCATAACCAAGTGGCCGGCATAGTGTACAGGAACATCTGTGCCGAGTATAACCTGGAAGTCCCGAGGTCAAAATGGGAGATGCCCCCAAGGGTGGTGGAGAATGACCGAGCTAAGATCCTGTGGGACTTCCAGATACAGACGGACAAAATGGTGGTGGCTAACCAACCGGACATACTGGTGGTAGACAAACAGAAGAAGACGGCCGTAGTGATCGATGTAGCGGTTCCAAATGACAGCAATATCAGGAAGAAGGAACACGAGAAGCTGGAGAAATACCAAGGGCTCAGAGAAGAGCTCGAGAGGATGTGGAGGATGAAGGTAACAGTGGTCCCCGTGGTAATCGGAGCACTAGGTGCGGTGACTCCCAAGTTAGGTGAGTGGCTCCAGCAGATCCCGGGAACAACATCGGAGATCTCTGTCCAGAAGAGCGCAGTCCTGGGAACAGCTAAGATACTGCGCAGGACCCTCAAGCTCCCAGGCCTCTGGTAGAGGACCCGAGCTTGAAGGATAAACCGCCCGCAGGGGCGTGCTGGGTGTTGTGTTTATATATATATATATATATATATATATATATATATATATATATATATATATATATATATATATTCTCGTCAGTGACAACACTAAAAACAAGAAAAAAACAAGAAAAAAAAAGAGAATCTCATAAAGGTTACCATTGTAGCACTATGCCTGTGAGAGTGACTTTTGAGTCAGTTCCTTGAAATATTCTTTGATTTGTACCAGGTGAACTTGTACAAATCAATATTTTGCATATTGTGCGTCCCCAATGGTACCTTTCTTGGTTTTTCTCCTTCATCATTTGACATCCTAGGATCAGCGCAGGCACTGAGCATTATTCAGCAATATCCCCTTGTCACAACAGGTGGGTGTCATCAGACACGGAGGCATCATATTTTCAATCAGATCACTGGTACCCTCTGATCCTACCACAGCCTTCCTTGAAATTGCATTCAGAACATAAAGCAGTGACAAATGTCAAGTTGTTCTGCTCTTCCATTATTCAAATCTTGATCTTATAGCCTTTATCATTTTTACATGTTTGTCAGTCATATGGACACTATCCTGCACCAGACGCTGACCCCACATACCTTTGCTGTAACAAGTTATTCTTTGAATAACTATTGCTTTCAAAGAAGTCTAGCCATTCCCCTCTGACCTCTGACAGAACTGCCACTGGCTTATTAGATATTTGGATTAAGAAGGAGATGCACAGGTGTGCCTAATGAAGTGTGTGTGCACATTATGTATATATGATAAGCTAATATGGCAATATGGTCAGTGTGATATGGCAAATCTCAAATCACTCAAGTTCCAGTCCCATTCTGATTCAGCATTAAAAAATAAATGAAGAAATAAAGAAAAAAAAAGCACCTTGTTATTAAACCTCTATTATGATATTTCTCAATTAGGAAGGTGACAGTGTTACCATATGGTACAAAGCAGCTGTTAATAAATGCTGGTTAACGAAGCAGTGGTCCGGATGATCAATTCTCCTCAAAAGACTTATTTCTCTGGCAGAGATACTGATAGCACTCTCCGCGTAGTCATCCAGAGCCACAGATTCAGCTCCCAAGCCCAGCACATTTGAAATTATTCGCTTTTTAAAAAGGAGCCTATCGGCAGCAGCCCACCGAGGAAAACCAAGGCACTCTTCTTGCATGTTTTTATCTTCTCTCCTTTCCGCTTTATTTCCCTGTAATTGTCTTAATAATGTGTTTCATTTATATCTGTGTTATCTCCTCATTTTAACATGTCTCCAGGCAGTGCACTCTGCTCCACCAACACAGTCTCTCAACTCTTTAACTATTTAGTCAGGTTTCCCAGATCAATGAAGAGAGGGAACTTAGGAGCTGTTATTCAACATTTTAGCACTCTTCCCTTCTGCAATATTGTGCTTGTACTAATACATGGATACACTGAGAGAAGACACCCACAGCTGCCTATACCTGCACTCATAAAAAGCCTTCAGGCTGATGGTAGGGTAAATGTAAATTCCTTGCTCTCTGCTGACTTTTCTGGCATTTTAATAAACAATGCTGCTCCACGAAATGTATGGTTTATGTTGCAATAATGTCTAACTGTGTTACACAATGCAGAAGACAGTAATAGTTGTCCTGCCTGTTTTAATTAAATTCAGAGGCTATTATCTAGATGTACATACCTGTAGCCTTGCACTGCCAATAACATACTCATGAGAAAACAGCCATGAAATTTAAATCTTACACAGCAGAGAAAGCAATCATTTCTGTGCTGGTGAATCTGTTTAAGCATACTGTAAATGTGAAGGTTGAGCATCAGAGTTGGGCACAGTAGATTGCAGAAGAAGCAGAAGAAAATACAGGAGAGAAACTTTTTCTAATTTGTTTTGTGCAGGTTATAATGTGTTGATGCATGTTCAGTTATCCAAGTAAGGAAATCCCCAAAAGTTGATTCTGTTCATGTGGATGTAGCGTTTTCAGTGGGAGAAACATTTCGTTACTCACCCAAGTGACTTCTTCACTCTCAGCTGACTGCAGGTTTGCCCAAGCTTATTAACAGCACATTAGCACAAAGACTGTAATTAGCACTACCGATGAACAATGGGCTGTGAGGTCAGTTTCTTGTTCATTATATGCAAATTGTCATGACCACTGATCAACCACTGATCAATGACCACTGATGAGCTGAGACTGAAGAAGACACTTGGATGAGTGACGCCACATCCAGATGAACAGAATCAACTTTTTGGGATGTACAGGTTACAGTTTTCCATCATCATTATCAAATAATGTTCACAGATACAATTGGTGCCCAGGTTTGATTTACATCAGCATGCCATTGCAGTGACCAGTCCAACTAGCAACTTCTTCTCCTTTCAGCTGCTTCATCTTCTGTCACATCAACCCCCTGCACATCCTGCTTCATTACATCCATAAAACGTATGGATTTCAACCCAAGTTGAAAATCAGCAGCCAGCATCAGCAAATGCTACCCGTTGCCACAAATTGCAGCCCTTGGTTTGCTATCAGTGCCCTTCAGCATCACATCGTGGACCAGGAAGCATGATTTGACTTTTAAGTTGTCGTTGAGGGGAGTTTTTGCAGACAGCTGCTTGGATAGCCTGTTGTTATCCACTGGAGCCAAGCAGTTGGTAGACAGATTAAGAGATTAGATGTCCTTGTTACTTCCAGGTTTTAAATCTGCCAGTAGTCTTGTGATGTGCACAGTACAGTAGAAGAATTGCCAAAAAGACCCACTCCCATAGCATCAGGCCTTAGCAGTGACAAAAGGGCCAAAATAGATGAGCCCCCCCGATGTAAGCTTGAAATAGATGTGCATGCAAACAGCATTCATTCCCATAGGGAAAACCTACTGTGTGGCACATCCATAATGCACCGGCATTTCCATATAATCCCAAGGAAATATTTAGCCACTGTCAGCCATTCCTCCTCAGAAAAGTACTTTTTTTTCTTGAATGATGCATAAGGACTGTGCCACAGATGTGTTTCTAAATTATTATACTGATACAGCTGTATGTTTCAATATTTCAGGAAGCCTTGCTGCTGAAAAGACAGACACAGAAATACATTACAGTTTAAGATTCCTGTTGCTACCATTCCAGCTCTTCCAAGTTCCCTTCGGTATTAGAAGCATATGAAAAGATTTGACCTTATTTAGCTGCAATGAATTTGACTTAAATTAGCCAAAAAATTAGGTTGAAAATCATCTGAAAGAACCCTCAATATGCTTTTTCTTATCTTAAAAATGTGCTTGGACAGCCAGTTAACTGCTTTAGGCTTGTCAAAGCTTTAAGCACACAGTAATGGCATGTTTAATAGTCTACTATACACCAGGTTGTTGGAATATGCTTAGACTTGTTTTGTGCCCCCATCTCTCTCTCTCTAAATCAATGACAATTAGTGATTATTTACTTGAATTGCTAAAAAGAAAAAAAATTGTTTTAGTGGTTGAACGTTACTGTATCCTTTCACTGATTTCTGTCTAAAAACATCAGTGTACAGAATAAAATTTATGCACAGGAACAACCCTCCACACCCCCCGGGGGGTGACTTGCGGTTTGAGAGTTTTGTATCTTAGGCCTGCACTCTTCTGGATGGAGACCTCTGATGTTGCCTGGCACCTTCTGGACCCACTATTCTAGTTTTGGGGTTATAGTTCTTAATGTTCCTATTACCACTGGGGCCACTTTGGACTTTACCTTCCACACATGCACCATTTGTTCCCTCAGACCCTGGTACTTTTCTATTTTCTTGTGTTCCTTCTTTCTGATGCCGCTGTCCGCTGGGATGGGCACATCTACCACAACTGCGGCCTTCTGTTTCTTGTCAACCACCACTATGTCTGATTGGTTGGCCAGCAGCTGCTTGTCTGTCTGGAACTCAGTCCCACAGGACCTTAGCCCTGTCATTCTCAACAACCTTTGGTGGTGTCTCCCATTGGGACTTGGGGGCTTCTAATCCATATGCAGCACAGATGTTCCAGTATACTATCCCAGTGACTCGGTTTTGCCCCTCAGTGTACACTGTTCAAGTTGGCAGCTTTTCTTATGTATGTCTTGCTGGTATATGCTGGATAGTCTTTGGGGCACCTTCACATAGTCTGCAACTATGGCTACGTTCACACTGCAGGTCTTAATGCTCAATTCTGATTTTTTGATCAAATCCAATTTTTTTGTCTACTTGTTCACACTACAGATAAAATGTGACGGCAAACGAGCTCTAGTGTGAACCTTCAAAGTGGCCCGCATGCACAAAAGAAGACATCACACAGAACGCACTCTGCTTAGACCCAGACCAAACAGTATTGTTTGACTGATGGCCCTTAATATAAAGACTTGTTTCGGACGTTTCCCAATTTTGCTATAAGTTATAAAGTTATTTTGTTATTTACATATGGCCTAATAATTATCCTTATTGCTGTTTTAGAGTTGAGCGGTGCTTCAAAGGATCGTTGCAGATTTATGTCAGAATCTGCAGATTATACAGTACAAACATAACGTTTCTCCAACGTTGTCTTCCCAACAGTTTCACTAATATCTACACTGGACAGCCAGGAAGCGTTCACGATGTCTTCTTGGGCACTTCTCCAGTGCTGATAATTGGCGTCTGTCTTGTGTCAGTGATGTAGAAGACGGATTTAATGCGACGTGTACATCCAAACAGCAGTCGCATACAGTCTAATGAAGGTTAAAAGCATTTTTCAGCGTTATGTCTGAACTGATATATTGATGAAATGACTTGTATGCTGTGAATGAATGCCTAACATGCTTACATATACATAGACATGAAGTATAATTTCTAGGGTAAAGGTGAAAGACATCTTGCTTTATCTCTGCTTGGCAACTAGTGATCCGGGGTCTACAGGAAACATCTGGAGGGGCCAGACAACCGTATAGGGAAAAATGCTGTTGAACACAGAAACTTGTTGAACTGTCATTAATTATAACCTATGCATGTGATGTTTTGTCTGACGCGAGAAGGGGCATTAATCCTGACATAATAAAACCATGCTAAAAGTATGTTTTGACGGGAGATTGGTATTGACAATATAGAGCTGTATCTTTCCACACACGTGTTTAATAAAATCATTGTTTTGACGCACTTGGACCAGTAGTCGTTTGTCTCACACCTCAATCACAAATCGGGACACTTTCTAAAACATCAGATATGTATCGGATTCAGCACCACATACGAAAGTGACCCAGATCGGATTTGAAAATATCGGATTTGTGCTGTTCACACTGTCATACCATGATCGGATATGGGTCGCACAGGGTTAAAAAAGTTGGATTTGATGCGCTTTTGCCTGCAGTGTGAACGTAGCCTTAGTGTGCTCTCAACTGTGGTAGATTCATGCACTATGAATCTCGTGCTTAGAGCTGGTCCTTGTGCTGCCATAATCACAGTCTCTGTGCTGTTCTTTAAACTGTCTTGTTGTAGCCACTTTTGGCATTTCTTTTCAGACTCTTCCTGTGTCTGTTGATGAATCATTCCATTGGAGGGGCTTTGTCTTCCATGATAGCTCCCCCTACTGTTCCTATAGCAGGTGGATAGTGTAGTGGCAACATTACCTATTTAGAACTATGGGTTGAGGTTAAATCCCAGTCTGGAGTATGAAGTGCATATGAAGTTTAAGTAAAGAGATATATATATATATATATATATATATATATATATATATATATATATATATATATATATATATATTGTTACGGATTCAAATATTGGGGATGGATACAAGAGGAAAAACCACAATAGCAACACTGGTCTGGCCGGGTTGAGTCAAACGATGATTTTAATGATCACACGCATGGGAGATGGACACCGTACGCAGACAGCATCAGCTCTCAAAATGGTGGAGCATTGATCAAACTCTTATAGCCTCTAATCATAAAAGCCTAAACATTCACATGCTTTCTCTCACCCAGCGCCTAAGCTATGACCTTGGCTCCCTGTTTATCTGCTCCTGCTGAGATGGGGCAGAAAACTCCAGTATATTCTGTTCTCTTTTAATCAGACAATTAAGGCGATGACTTTCTGCGAACAGTATTTCTTATAACTCAGCAGTATAATGCATCATAAAACAATATCATTCATTCACAATAAATCAGCAGTCTAATGTAATGCAAATCAGTTTAACAAATGCAATAGATATCACCTTCTTCTAATTCAGGAGAATAATGCAAACTAAAACTACATAATAATTCACAATCTTTAATTAGGGGTATAAGATGGCATAAAATAATATTATAATCTCACTATATATATATATATATATATATATGTTTGTCTATATATTGTCTATATGTTGGTAGACAAACAGAAGAAGACGGCCGTAGTGATCGATGTAGCGGTTCCGAATGACAGCAATATCAGGAAGAAGGAACACGAGAAGCTGGAGAAATACCAAGGGCTCAGAGAAGAGCTCGAGAGGATGTGGAGGGTGAAGGTAACGGGGGTCCCCGTGGTAATCGGAGCACTAGGTGCGGTGACTCCCAAGTTAGATGAGTGGCTCCAGCAGATCCCGGGAACAACATCGGAGATCTCTGTCCAGAAGAGCGCAGTCCTGGGAACAGCTAAGATACTGCGCAGGACCCTCAAGCTCCCAGGCCTCTGGTAGAGGACCCGAGCTTGAAGGATAAACCGCCCGCAGGGGCGTGCTGGGTGTTTTTATATATATATATATATATATATAGTGCATTTCAGTGTACAATAAAATAGAGTTAAATTAAAAAACCCTATTCACTCTGTGGAGTGTGAATACACCAACAATCTTCATACAGTTATGTGACCCTCGTCAGGTGCTGTAGCAGACGAAGCTGGATTTACCGAACCTGCACAGTGTGCTGTACTGTACGACTTTGGCCGTCTAAACCCAAGCAAATTACAGATCGAAATCAATATATTTATTGTCTTCTGTTCAGCAATTGTCAGCAGCTTCCTTCAGGTTTGATTTTATATTCATACTTTTTCACGGATTTGTGCCTGCAGGAGAGTCCATTTAAATGCATTGTGAATTACTTATGCTGCCAACCTCAAGGAAGTGCCTATCATGCATCAGAATTGAGTAGTGAATATGATGGATGTACAGCAAGAACCCTTACAAAGCAAAACGACTGCAGCCCTGGTGAAAGTTTAGATAAATCCCTAAAAGTCAGAGAGTACTGGGGGACTTTTGTTTAGGACAGTGATGTAAAAACGGTCACATTGTGGAGCCCTGATTGCAATTTTCAAAGAAGAAACTTTTATTTTTCTGATCCTTCTTATCCGGCTGATGGAAGACTGAGACCTATCAGTCACCAGAGGCCCAAATTATAAATCGTGTTAAATTAAAGGTTTGTTTTCACAATTAAAGGCTGTAAAGTAATTAGTTTGTTATAATGTAAACAGCTCTTTTTCCCCTTAAATTAACACTATTTTTATTATATAGATTCTATATGTATTAAACTGCTAGTCTTTATATATGGTCAAATAAATCCCTATGGTGTAGGGATTTCTCAAACACAAAATAGTGTTTGAGAATAATCATTCCTCCAGTCAAGCTAAGGTGCCACACAAGGGTGGTCATCAACTTGACAACCTATGGTTTCCTAACCGAACTGTTAGCAGTTTTGCTTTAATGGGGTTGGACTGGCGATATATGACCAATCAGAAAAATGGACAGGTCTACTGGCAGCAGAAAGACTGATTTTAAAAGAAATGTAAAGATGTATTAATAGAAAGATATGGAGAAGGAAACACAATAGAGACTAAAAGAAATACAGCTACTGCAGACAAAGCATCAGACTGTGAAGGTGTGTGAGAAAAAAAGGGGTGCAGTAATGTTTTTGGACTTCAAGCACTGTGTATGTGTTGGTATCACAATACTATCATTACAAGTCAGGAGGATCTGACAGATTACAACTGTTATTCTAAACTGTTAGTTTAATTCATATTTAGATAGATGTGAACCAGTATCAGTTTTTATTCCTACAGCTGCAGTCTCAGTGGTTTTAACTGGTCAGAAAAAAGAAAATATAAAAGAAAAAAATTATTAAATAAATATAAAAACACAATTCAAACATGCTGTCTTTTTTGCAAATCTGATATACTTAAAGTAAGTAAATGTTCATTGGTGTAAGAAGGTATTTGGCCAGTTCTGGTTTCTTATTACTCTTTCACATAAGGCCAGGTAGGTTTGTTTGGCCCTTTCCCCTTCCATAATGAATAAAATCATCATTTAAAAACTACAATTTGTATTTACTCAATTTCTCTTTGTCTGTTATTAAAATCTGTCTGATTATGTGAAACATTTAAGTGCGACAAATATGCAAGAAAAAAAAGTTTTCACAGCACTGTTTCCCTGCTACAGAAAAATGTATGAATTCTTATAGAACAATACAATTGCTTTAAAATGGTTTGCAGTCAGCAGGAAAAGAGTCAAGGATTAAAGTTGCAGATAAAAATCTCTAAACCTTTACTGATGATTATGTGTGAAAAAAAAAAGTTAAACCTTCATGCTCTTGAACTATTTTTGCCTATATATCCAAGGGTTCTTCCAGGAAATATAACACTATTTCCAGAGAACTGATTGGTCAGTAGATGGTAGTTTTGTACGTGCTGATTACTTATCAAAACAGAAACTGCTCTAGAGCAGGTTACAGTAGACCTGCCATAGCAATGGAGTGAATCACCTTTGTAATACTACAAACTCAGCGTTACCCCTGAAGTTACCCTTGACAACTCTTGCTTTGAAACGCATACCTCTGATCTCTCAATGTATGCCTTAACCCTTGCTAAACATACTTAATACCAACATTTCCTGACATTTGAGGAATTTCCTCTTCAATCCATCCTTGTTAGGAACATATGGCATTAGAACACTCAAACACACAGAAAGAACGCCGCTTTCATGGTTTGAGAAGCGTTGATAATTGGAGATGAAATGAGCTTGTCTTCATTAATGACAGTCACTGCTAAACCGTTTATCTGCACATACCCAGGTTACTGTGCTAAAATGATCCCCTCAACCAAATCCCTACTAATAGCTCTCTTTAATGTCAATAGGAGAGCATTGCCTTGGAGGGAAGCGCTTTTTTTCCTTGGTATAAATTTAAAGTGGATGTGTTGAATTTGGCAAAATGTTCTCATAAGACAACATTAAAACACAACGATGGACCGGTTTCTCACAAGGTCTTGACTTGTCCCTCCAAATCATGTAAGATAAAGACAGGTGTGAGATAACTAATGTAATTTAATTGGCTCAAATGTTAAACTGCTTCTACTGGTGGGGGCAGGTATCAAAGCTAGAAATGATGAGTGCAAAATAAGTTCAGTGTAGCCAATGCTTTATACCTTATCTGTGCTAAGCTAAGAAACAGCTACAGTGATTAATCTTTCACAGACAATACTACCAATAATAATAATAATAATAATAATAATAATAAAACAAAAAACAATATTTACAACAGTTTGTTCCATCAGGTATGACATTAATGATGCTAGGACTTCCCTGTCATTTGAATAGTTGCTAAGAAAATCAAAAATCCACCTTTCTGAGTCAGAGTGCATGCAACTTTCCATTACTACAGTCTTGCATTTACAAGTAGATGAAGCATGTGAAAAAGACCCCAAAGCCTTTCAAATTGCAGTATCCATGCTATATTTACATATCACATTACCAGGAGCATAGAGAGGAGAAAGAGGACGTGTTAAATATGAAATAGGCAACCATTAGTGAAGGGTCATTTAATCTCTATGGTGCAGAGAATATTAACAAGTGTATGGACAGTATGTTCAACAAAGAACCTCCAGCAAAAAAGCCTAATCCTGGAAAGGGCAAAACACTGTGAAGCTGGATATTACCAGTGGGAGGTTTAAAACTCTCTGCACTCCTGGATTTTAAGTGTTGGGCTTTGTTCTTACTTATCCTTGTTTCTCAATGTACAGTTTGGGATGAATATATTGTGTTTGTGCTGTGGTAATGCTCATATTGAGAACTTTAACATTTTGTGTTGCTGACAAATCCAGCAATGTCCACAAGGCTTACAATTATGAAAACAGAAGCTTTCATAGCCTCGTGAAAAACTAAGTACACCATAATTGCTTCCATAGGAATTAAGGACCTGGATCCAGTAGCATCCAGGTGCTGCTAATCAAATCAGTTGATTAACTGATCATTATTAAATGTCAGCATGCTAACCTTAGCCTAGTTGTTACTGTCCTCTTCTGTAGTGTTTCAGTAAAATCTACTATATATTACTGGGTGCATGGTAATAGTGCAACTGAAAAAGGTGGAAAAACTACATATTTATTTTGCCTTTATCTCATATTTCAGTTAACTTTAAATAAAAAGCTAACAGTATTAATGTCAAACTCTATCTTAAGAGGAGATTGAAAAAAAATTACACTGCCCTAGACTGTAGCATCTACTGGTAGGGTCCAGGTCACTAAAAGCTTGAAAGCGAAGGACCAGGCATTATAGACCTGCAGCCTTTCTCTGCATTTCTTTTATTTTTGCAAGAAAAATCAGATATCCAGCCTGCAGTTCAAACAAACAACTAGTTGTGTTATTCTTGGAAAGGTCTCAGGAGTAGGTCCTATAAAAATCGAGTATTTTCAGCATTTTGTCACAAGGCAATAAACCAATTTTAAGACACCATATCACAGCTAAGAGGGCTGCTGTGTGCCTCTGGTGAGTTTGTAGCATACTCTGTGAAGGTCTCTTTCAGGGGTTCTGAACTCTGGTTCTGAAGGAGACTTAGCACTTTTTTTCAGTCAAATAATCAAGTAAGGAAATTAGTTACACCTGGAACACAAGAGAAAATGGATGCTGCCCAACAGGACTGAAGAGCAGCTCTATAATAAGGCTTAGGATTCAATAGAAGGTGGAGGGAAGCATGTTGTTGTCATTTTTCTGTTATGTTATCTACATTTATGAGTTTAGTTAACTATGCATGTATAAGATTAAATAAAAAACTAAAACACACAAAATGTATAAAATTTAAAAACCACCAGTATTCACCCAAAATACACTGGTGCCCTCTGACATGCACCAAAGCAGCCACTCCATAATAGCTTTGCTTTTTTGAGACTTGCTTTCTTGCTTGGCACATCCCAGTTATTGAACCATGACATCTGCCCCTGTCAGTGCATAGTGTAGAGCTCTGGTAGCTGGGACGATTAGAAGTGAGAGAAAGTGGTTGTTGGAAAGGTGGAAAAAATAATCTGAGCCTTAATCAGATATGTAAAAAAAAAGTAGAAGGTATTTCATGGCCGGATAGGCTCTTCGAGGGAACAATTAAATGATATGATGCTAGCTCTATTCCTGAACCTATGGCAGTACTCCATATTTGATAGATTGATCGTGTGTCTGCTGAAAGGTTGAGGTGATGTATACTGGTGAAACAGCTTGCATGACAAAAGCTTCTACACTGAAGAGGAGCGCAAATCTTTAGAGCGTGAAGATGAGCTGAGTAAAATAAATAAAAAGGTAATTTGAAAACAAAATCATGTCATAATGCAGGGGTGCCAAACATACAACATGATGCTGTAAACGTTATTTCATAAGAGTGGCTGTAAAGATGTGATGATATTGAAGTCTATATTTAACAACCACCTTGTTTAATCCCAGGTTTTAGTGAACCTGTTAATAATGATTTGTTGCCAGTGTTGGGGTTGTTACTCAGAAAATCTAATGAGCCATAAGATTTTTGATTTAGTGTTTAAGTTTGAAAATAAAGTAGACGATGCAAAAAAGACCTTGTAAACCTATGAAAGAGATTTCATAGTGATCAACACTACATGTCTAATGTAAATGCTTCAATGCTGCAAGCATGACTGATCATCACTGCTTTTGTTATCTGTTTAAGATCAGGCTCCAGCTGCTGGGTTAGGGTGAGCATACACTCACCTTTAACATCATACTGGGTTCTTTGCTAGATTTGCTGTCTGTGCAGATGCTTGCAAAGAACTGATGTTGCGTTAGCGGTATAATAAAATTGTTTCTGTCCTGAGTGCAGTTTGCACTTAACCATCATGCTCTTGTCTTTTTATGCAATACAAATAAAAATAATGTCCATTTTTCCATAATTTAGTAGATGGATTGAAGATCCCTCCACGATTTTCCTCCTTCCTGCCTGCAACCTAATTTTAGCTGGTTATAGTAATCTACCTGTCATTATCTATTATGCTGACAGCTGAAAAACATTTGTAACACAAGAAACAACATAATTGTAACTACATTTTGAGTACTGAATTTAGTGACATGTTGTATATATGAAATATAACTATTACTGAAAAATACGTTATGTTACGGCACATTTTGTACCCACAATAGGTTGTAGCGCACATTAACTCAGACCTTTTCAGCTCTACCATGAATATATAGTGGGTTAAAATGTTTGTTTTTTAGTATTGACAGTACATCTGTGTGAGAGGTAAGTTTCCTTGATCTTTCTACATAGATAGTTTGTTGTGAAAATTCCAATTTTTTCTGATCTGAACATGCTGTGAACGTGTACGAATCATCCATCCTCAAAAATGAATGATGTCAGCATTAAGCGATGGTGAGCTGGTCCTGATGTTTTTAAACAAGAAAAGGAAGAAATGGAGATTCTGGGTTCGTTCAGTTATTGCAAGAAGGCAGAAGCAGGGAGAATTTCATAGCTTAAGCCAAGAGTTGAAGATGTATGATGACTGCTTTCGTACATATTTCAGGATGTCAGTGGGGTAGTTTGAGCTCTTTTTGCCAGAGTTGGAACCATTTCTGAGGAGGCAGAGAAACAATTTCAGAGAGCCGATTGACCCCGAGCAGTGTCTAGCTGTGTGTCTGAAGTAAAACTTTTTTTTTTCCTTTCCATATCATTATATAGCCAGAACTAGTCCGCATGTAGAGTTATAAGCATGCTTGTTGCCAAATGCAGTGGTTTGTTTGGTCAGATCCATTTATTTCTATGCGAAAAATTGAATTTGGTTTGAAAAAAAAAAACTATTGAAATTTGTCTGGCAAAATTAAAATTAGTTGGTGAGTCTGGAAAATATTTTTAACACGCTAAATATTCACATGGATTTTATACAATATGTCTGGTGTTTAAAGGCCTTATGTTGTAACTCATAAGACACATAATTCATGCTGTAGAAAGTTATTTGGATTAGCTTTGCAATGAATGAAAGAAGGAGTAAATTCATGGATATACAGTGTGGTACATTTCAAAATGTCATGATACTGTACTTTTATATCTTATGTAACAGATTGGACTGGAGAAAGTCACAAAAAATGTAAAAAACTAAGTTATTGTGTGTGACAGTGAGAGGGAGAGCGATAGACTTCTCAGTAGTTTCTTTATGTTTTCCATGCAGAAATGTAGCGCAAAACCTGAAATACAGCAAAACCATTGCCACTCTGTAATAATTAACTTGGCTGGGATGCTCTCCTTTCTCTGTTGCTCCACATTAGGTTCAGTCAGTTAAGTTCTGTTTTGTTTCATCAAAATCAGTATTACTTAGAGCCAAAAATATCCATGGCCAAAGGTTTGGCACTGTGCTTACAGCTTCGAGCCATCCATCAGCTCAAATTAGGCTGCACGCTTGTTCTGACAACATCTACCCCCGCCATTTCAAATAAATCAGCACCTAGCAGCAACTGTCACAGCTACAAGTGGCGCAAAAATAAAACAAGCTTTGTTTTTCCCCAGTTAAATTTAGCGCAGTTTGCAACAAAATTGCCTACTGCTATTTAAATTTATAAAGATTTCAAATTGCCGCACTCTGAAAACTCAAACACCAGCTGCATAAACAGCTTTGCCTACATTTTTCCATCACAAATATTTTCCTTTTTATTACCAAAAGAGGGTTTTGCACTGACATAGTAAATCTGGTTTTAAGTTTTGAAGTTTTTAGGTTTTTACAAAAAAAAAAGAGAATGATCTAGGAAAATTAAAAGCATTTATCTATTATTCTATGATCTATCATTCTATTTGATACAATAGATAAATTAAATAGTCAGGTTTAACATAATGCCTGTAAACATTGTAGGTTGCACTTGGTTACACAGAAAGTGTGCAGAGGAAAACTGTGGTTGTGGTCTAAATTCCCGAGCAGCAGCACTTCAGGACAATTCCACAGAATTTGATAAATATTTTAAAGGGGACCAGAAGCACATCCATTGTATAACACTAGGAGGAAACCTACCTTCAACTAGTAAAGTGAAATATAGTCATTTTGATTGCCACTGAAACTACTGTATGCTACATTTGCAGGAACAGGAACAGTATTTGTTGAGTTTAAAGCAAATCTTTCTTTCTTTGGATCATTGCCATGTTAAACACCTGCTGGCTGGAAGAAAGCCCGCAGGTTAAGGTTTAGGACCACCCCGAATGACACATTCGACAGAAGCATCCATCAAATCTTGTAAATTATTCATAGTTTCAACTTGATCATGGAGTCCTCCAGCAGCAGAATGCCCTCAGGAAAAAAAAAAATCACTCCCTGTTTTCTTCTTGCTGTTTGGATCTTGTCAGTCACTTTGTATGGAAATGGAAATGCATAAGCAGTAAGCCTGAAAATAAGCAATTAGCAGCATCAACTACCTCAATCTTTTAACTACTCTGTTTTCTCAAAGGGATTCGTAGAATTGATGATGAAATTGTCCTTGGTGGTGTTCCCTGTCTGTCATCCCCAGAGTATCTCCACTGTTCCCCCTGAGCCTGAGTTTCTGCCCCCTTTTCCGAAATTGTCTTCACGTCTTACACACTCCCCTCCCATCTTTTTTACTTGGTTTTCCATCATGTTTCTTTCCCCATATTTTAATTTACTTTCTTCTTTTTCTCCTGTCCTGTTTTCAGTTGCTGGTGTAACCAGTTGTTTAGTAGTCTGTGCACATCCCAACTTTCCATTACCTTGTCAGTACCAGCAGACAAGCACCTGCCTACAGATGAGGAAACGAGAGACTGTGAGAGAGGAATGGACAGCTATGGATTATAGATATAGGTCGGGAAGGGGGCATTACGAGACATAAGGAGGTACATAGCTACATTAGCATAATAGCATAAAGTCAGAGGCACACACACGTGTATACACACTCATTGTTGGATGGCTATATATAATTACATGATCTGGATTGTTCTGCCCTGTATTAGTCTGGTTAAGTCAAGTCCTGGTGCTGTTTTTGTACAGGACACTCATTGTTGGATGGCTTTGTGATGTTGACCGGCTCTTTCTCTGGGAGGATGCTGTGATCTACTCTTTGGTCCACTAGCTGCTTGGCATTGCTGTTGTGTAACACCTCTTTCTCCCAGATGTTCTAGTTTTGTTCCATTTCAGCTCTGGGTTTGTCTGCCTTTATGCCATTTGCCTTTGTAGCTGACAGTACATCCTTAATGGATCTTTTAAGAGCAGACCCTTTATACTCTTTGGATTGGAGTTACCAGAATGTAGAATGGCAGATACAGTATACAGGACAGCTACAATCTGGGTATCCCAAAGGCTAAACCATAATAATAATCCATGAAGGTCAGCCACTGCCAAATACCTCCAGAAGGTAAGCCAGCTGAATGGTAGGAATAAGATCCAAGCCGTCAACATATACCATACTGGTCATCAGAAGAATCAGGGCCTGAAGGCACAACTGGTGCAGAAGCAAAAGGTAAACTCCTTGCATTTCTGTGCTTTGTCATTTTCCTTTCTTCTTTACTAGAGCACTTGTACTGTCTCACTGGGATCACTGAGTTTTCTTTGCTTTTCCTTTTGCTGTACTGCCGCATCACTGTTAAATATATTTTTCCCGTTGCTTTTTATTTATTTATTTATTTTAACGATTTCATTCTTTTGGCCTCTCCACTCATTAACACTCATGCTCACTCTTTTCTCCACACACTGGTTTTCAGATGTAATCTAAGGTTCTTAACCCTTAACCCTAGATTGCCTAGCAGCTAGTTGCTGCATCAATAATGATTGCTCTGTAGTGCACTTCAGGGTCAATGGACCTATTAGCTGTGCTGAACAATTCAACTGACAATAGACCATCAAAATAATGGTACTTGACAATGAAGAATTACTGTACTTCACCAATAACTCAGTGTGAGTGGATTTCTGCAGACTCCATTTGTGGCATGTTGACCAAATAAAATAGACAAAAAACACCAACTAGCTTTGAATTGAAATATTCACAGTAAATAAATGTTTAACACCATGGAGTGTATAAAAAAATAACACAGACATATACTTCAAACATGCATCCTACAAGCATCCAAGCACATTTTGGCTGGCCAGAGGGGCCGATGGTGCGATATGGCAGCCTCGCTTCTGTCAGTCTGCCCCAGGGCAGCTGTGGCTACAACTGTAGCTGCCTCCACCAGTGTGTGAATGTGAGAGCGAATGAATACTGGAATTGTAAAGCGCTTTGAGGGCCCCGAAAAGCACTATATAAATGCAATCCATTATTATTATTATTATCATTTTATAAAAGGGCAGGGATGGCTCAGTAGGTAGAGTGGTGGCCCCATGATCGGAAAGTCGGGGGTTCGATTCCCCTGAACAGTTACCCTGAGGTACCCCTGAGCAAGGTACTGTCCCTGCTCCCTGGGCGCCCAATGGCTGCCCACTGCTTCACTGAATGAATGGGTTAAATGCAGAGAGGAATTTCCCCACGGGGATCAATAAAGTACGCTTTCTTTCTAAAATAGTCATCTAATTGGTTGCCAATGTATTCATAATTTAGCAATTTACATTTACCAGTTGCCTGTCTTTATATTACCTTTTTGTTATATGCTAGGGTTGTTTTTGTGATATAGTATATATAGTATATAATTGTACTGCACTGTAATTGCCTACCTGCTCTGAGCATTATAGGCGGACAAGAAAACAAAGTAGAATGCATTCAGCACATTTCTTTTCTGTTATCATATTGAACAACCTTCTTGTTTACTTTACACTCTCTTTGCTATGTGCCCGAGCTGCATTAATGCCCAGCTTCAATACTGAAAATATGGGTTTTGTTATGAAAACCTGTGTTTTTGTATGTTATATAACTTGTCTGTTATTACAGCTGGCACTTATAATACAAAATGTGTCTACTAAACAAAAAATAATAATTTTTGGGGCACTTTTGTCAGCAGATAATTTTTCATTTAAGTGACAGAAAGAACAAGTACAATCAGTGAACACAATTATATGGGAGTTTTTGAGGTGGGTTTGTCTGACACATGCTGTAAACAGGTAAACTTTTTTCCTCTTGTGTTGTATTTCTCACAATCTACTATAGCAGTACAATGAAGGTTTACTGTAATAATTCAAAGTTCATATATTTGTGAATATGCAAATATTTTTGTAATATATTCAGGAATTCTGGGCTAATTCAAAACTAGCCGATAAATAAACTAGTGTTGACTGTGTAATATAAATCTAACAAGTGTTGGAATAATAAGAACAAAGACACATGACCTATATGGAGGGTTATAATGTTCATTTCTTTCCCCTGACAATAAGCCAATTTAATTTTTTTATTCTTAAAACATTTTTTCAGCCCCTCTGTCCACCTTATTGATCAATCATCTCCTGTCTTTTGGCAGCTCTCTTCATAGGTCAGCACAGTGGATCATCTACCTCTATCTAACCCTATCTCTACCATCCTCTGTTACACCAACCCTCTGCATGTTCTACTTCACTACATCCATTAATCTTCTCTGTTCTTGTCTTGTTTTCGTCCTGCCACTATCCCTCCTCTGGACATGTACATACCATCTCAGCTTTGCTCCTTTAACTTTGTCTGCAAACTGCTCATCCTCAGCTGTATATACTAATGTCTAATCCTGTATATTCTATTCATTCCCAGTAAAAACCTTAAAATCTTCAACTCGGCCACCTCCAGCTCCACCTCGTGTCTTTTTGTCAGTGCCACTATTTCTAAACCATACATCATATCAGATCTCTCTACCATCTTGTAAACCTTCCTTTTCACTCTTTCACTTGTCTGCACCAACTTCACCCTTCCTGAACTCTCTCCTTTCTCTCTTGTGCACATAGGAATGACCCCAGGTATCTCATCCACATCCCTTCACTACCTCCAGTCCTGGCAGCTTCACTGCTAAACCTGTCTCCTTCTCATCCACACACATGTATTCTGTCTCACCTCTACTGACTTTTCCAGGGCATACTTCCACCTCTTCCACCTGCTTTCTCCTCCACAATAGATCCTCTGTTCCTCTGAGAACAACACAGAAACGCCTCTCTGACCTCATCCATCAGCCTGCCCATCACTACTGTGAAGATGAAGGGCCTTGGTGCCAATCCCTCATGTAATCCCACTCCCATACTGGGGTGCTGCACATTTAACTACCAACCTGTCACTCTTACCACACATCTCACCACTGTCTCATGGAACTTTATGAATTCATATGAACATTATTCCTGAATTAATGTGAAAAACTAGATTCTGTTGGGTAGTCTAATACGTAAAACTCCATTATGATTGTATAGAATCATCATGTGTGTATAGGTTGGTTGTTCTATGAGGACTACATATAAAAAAATTCAGCTTTTTATAAAGTTGGACAGGCGTACAAGTATAATGAGCTTTATAAATGAAAACTATAATTTTGAACAGAATTGAAAGACTTGACTCGGCACAGCTGAGATCTTCGAAAATGTCTGGTGAATATATGTTCCATATGTCCAAGTTGTACCAAATAGTGATGTGTTGGTCGCGAACGAAATGGCTCTCAGAGCCGGATCTTTGACGTGAACGACGTGAGCTGGCTCCTTATCGCGAGCCGTGGGTGTTTTTTTTTTTCTCTCACCCTCTCTCTCACCCTTTTTTCACTTCACTCTGCATGCGAGCCTTGTGCTTTGCGCTGCGAAGAGGGGGAACGGGTGGTAGTTACACTGGCAGTAGCACAGGAACAGAGCCAGAGGGAGAGACAGAGAAAGAGAGCCAGGGACAACAACGTCACATTAGAAAGGTATAGTAATCATCCACAACTATTTTCAGTTGCAGATGATAAAGGATTCAGAAAGTTTATTCATGCAGGTCCATATGACAGAGAATATGCATCTTCGTTTTCATATTATAATTTATATTTAATTGTGTTGTGGTTTGCAGTGTTTTGTGTTGTTTCACTTTAAATTTGTAAAAGGAAAAAGCTGGAAAGTTAAATAGTTAAAAGTTGAAATGTGAATAGTTGATTTTTGTATTATATGATTTATTACATTTTATGTGGAGTGAATAAATAAAAGTATATTTACGGTGGCCCCTACAGACAAAGCACATACAAACTTCAAATCACGTACGAACCCTGAAGCACGTACAAACTCCAAAACACATTTCTAGCATGAACTGAACTTCCAAAACAGAACTACCTAGATCACTTAAATTACACAATTGAAAGTATATGTGTATTGTTTGTGTATAAATACACATTGAAAGCATATGTGTATTGTTTGTGTATAAATACACATTGAAAGCATATGTGTATTGTTTGTGTATAAATACACATTGAAAGCATATGTGTATTGTTTGTGTATAAATACACATTGAAAGCATATGTGTATTGTTTGTGTATAAATACACATTGAAAGCATATGTGTATTGTTTGTGTATAAATACACAAACAATACACATATGCTTTCAATTGTGTAATTTAAGTGATCTAGGTAGTTCTGTTTTGGAAGTTCAGTTCATGCTAGAAATGTGTTTTGGAGTTTGTACGTGCTTTGTGGAGTTTGTACTAGAGATGGCACGATACCACTTTTTTATGTCCGATACGATATCATAAATTTGAATATCTGCCGATACCAATATGAATCCGATATAGTGTTTTAATCAACAAAACTGGTTTTTTTAAATATCTTGCTGCATTTTGTATAAGTTCATACTCAAGTTTAAAACAACAACTACACTAAAGCTATTCTGTTATACCTGTATGCAAAAAAAAAATTTCATAGTTCAGCAATACTGATCAATCTAATAAACTTAAACCTACACCATCCT
Organism: Aulonocara stuartgranti; assembly: GCF_965226115.1. Taxonomy (NCBI): domain Eukaryota; kingdom Metazoa; phylum Chordata; class Actinopteri; order Cichliformes; family Cichlidae; genus Aulonocara; species Aulonocara stuartgranti. The sequence continues at coordinate 20,790,443 of NC_138950.1, forward strand.
CCCTATTCTGGTTTTTTAAAGAGTACTTAGCATAAATATTAAGCAACCTAACTAATAGGGTTCCAACTCCTAGCAACAACAAAAATAAATAAATAAAAAATAGGGAACCACCCCTCACGCTCCACCTCATGATGCTTAATCGACGTAATCAACCTTAATTTGATGCAGTGTGAAAAAAAAAAGCACAGAAATCAATTATTTTTCAATATATTAAAATATTAAATAGATTCAACATCTTTCTTCAACAAAATTGCACACTGCACAGATGGTACCTTCCCAAAGGAAAAAGTACTATAGCTTACTAGGGTATATATATTAGACTTAATAGTCACTATATACAGTAATTGACTTCTATTCATTTTACATCAAATTAAAACTTTGGGTGTCAGATAATTATTTATTAAAAGCTAGACATTTTAAATGAGAATAAGAAAGAAAAGTATGTCTTTGTGCCCCCTTTTCTCTGTTGATGCCCTATCGGCCCCCCTGGCTAAACTTTGCTAGATCCGCCCCTGCACAGTTACCAGCGTCAGCTACGTAGAAAAAGATCCTGGAGTAGAAAGTAATAATAAATAAATTCTAACAACAGCTGATCAAGCTTAAACGTGCTGCTGTTGTTTATCCGCTGGTTTCCTCTTTCTGGTGCAAAGTGGGCCAAAAGCAAACAAGAGACACGGACTCGAGACAGAAAAGCCGATCAGCTGATCGTTAAGCAGTTTCATGATTGAAGTAGCAGCAAGAAGAGGCAGTCGCTCCATATATCGTTTGTTAAGCTTAACGCAGGAATGCTTTACAAACATTCAGAGATGGACTTACACACTTTTTTTACTTCTCTCGGGGATAACTTTGTTGGAGATGAAATGCCGGGTTGCTAGCGAAGCTCCACATGCTATCCAGACCACCGACAGGTCCCGCATGCCACAGCCGCTCTATCACGTGATGCATACTGCTCCGACGTGCTAACGTTCTGAGGCGAGTTACGGCGTGTTGCAAGTTTTGTGAGGTGCTTTCGTGATATTTAATGGATCGGATTACATTTTTTATTTTTCTCCAATATCCGATCCAGTAATTTAGGTCAGTATCGGACCGATACCGATACGTAATATCGGATCGGTCCATCTCTAGTTTGTACGTGTTGTGTCTCTAAGGGCCACCGCATATATTTATATATATAAACATATACAAATAAAACCACTTTTTTTACATTAGTAATTCCTTTTGTGCATAATTTTTATTATTGTTAATAATAAATTAATTAAAGCAACAAAACAACCTGAAGAGCCGGTTTGGAGCCGAAAAAGCCGGCTCTTTTTAGAGAACCGGCTCTTTCGGCTCGGCTCTCTAAAAAGAGACGGAAATCCCATCACTAGTACCAAACCCTGTCAAAGTGTTCAGAGGACTGAAATCCAGGAAGCAGGGTTAGAACTAAAAGAAAGGTTCAAAAACATCTGAGGAAACACTACATGGAAAAGTGAAGTACATGGAGCGTCAAAGGCAAAACATTTAGAAGAATGGAGAGATAATTGTGGAACACAGAATTATGGATATGTATGGATACGTGTGGGGACCATGGGGATCAAAAATAAGGAGTGAAACATAAAACAAGTTTTTATTGCTGACTGGAAAAATATGAAGTCCAAAAGGGGAATAAGGAATAAGTCAGAGATAATGAGACAAGGGAAGTCAATACAAGGTACACAAGACAACAGAGACTTCCAAAATAAAATAGGAACTAACCAACAAAGGAGCAACTTATGCAGAGACAAACTTAACATACAGTACAAACCAGAAACAACGATACACCGGGGGAAAATTCAGAAAATAACAGGAGACTAACAGAATACACTCTATGGGGGATACTAACTGCAAAAAATAACTGCAACCAAGAACTAAGGCTCAAGATACTAAAGTGCAATAGGTATAAAGAATAAACTAGAGCCACATTAGAACAATAAACACATTCAAAGCAAAATCTCTGAGTTCAAGAATGAGGAACCATGACAAGAAGAGTAAACATGATAGCAGAAACAGGGTAACAGACACTAACTGATCAATAAGTCGGACACGGAAACGCTGACTGAACCAGAAAGGCAAGAAGTAAGAACTTAAAGACTAGAGCAGTAAACCCTGTAAATATAAATAAAGATATAGGCACTAGAATGGAACATTACTAGAATGATGATGACATCAAAACAGTAATCCAACTCACGCAACAAAGTCATAGGAACAACAAACCCAGTCTGAAGGAAGCGGACTTTTCCCTTTCCATTATCCGAATCTTCTCTGTGAAGGCTCTCTTGTTTTGTGTGAAGTTTTCATTGAGTTATTAAAAGCTGCTTCACTCTTCCCTCTAACTCAAGGTGATTAGCAACGTATCTGTTGAGAAACTAAAACATAGAGAATCAGATTAACCATTGTGATTTGACACTGTGATTTCTCAGAGACCAGACACCTGACTTGGAGGAGTCAGTGTGCCAACCTTCAGGATTTCTCAGTGGGGCATGGACATTCCCACAAAAACAAGAATCCAGATTCAACAACTGGTAGCTGAACATGCTTCAAGACAGAAGACAGCAGTAATTTACAGGATTAGCTTCTTTATGGAACGAAACACATCGACCAAATTTGTTCAAAAGGTGGAATTGGAACTCAGATCACAGGGACTGTAGAAATGCATCAGTTATCTGGAATTTCCCAAATGGGCTTGTTTATTGTCTTTCATAAATGTATGATATTGAAAAGGAAATGTGAGGCAAAAGGCAACAGACCGAAATGCTCCATAGTATCGAGGTGATTGACCAGTGGTGAGAATGCTGACAACACTGAAAAATGTAAAATGATTAAAAGTGAAAATAAATATAAATAAACTGAAAAAGGAAAAAAAAAAGAAAAAAAATATCTACTTTTAAAAGTGACACAAGCTCTCATATTTTCTCTATGTCTTACTTCCTTATCACATATTGATTATTACAGGTTTATCATGGAGGAACATTGTGTGTAAGAAAAAAAATGAGTCTGGTTAGATGGAAAATCAGGTAAACTGTGTGAAAAACATTTGTGCATTGACAAACCTCATCTTTGCTTCTGACACACCATCATTGAAGTTAATAGAGCTTGAAATGGACCACTCAACCAGGTACTCACTCTGCTGATCACATTTATTGATCACTTTACAACCTTCTTGTCCAGTTCTTCCACTGCTGGGGTCTTAATCGTGTTGGAACTTTAGCATTGTGACTGATCTTGTAATAGAAACACAAAATGAATTTGAACACATGAAAATGTGTTGAGTAAATTATTTTACCTAAACTAAAACTTTTAATTGATTAAATTAGATAATTTTTCATAATACTGAAACTTTGGAAAATAAGCACTTTAGTTTATTAGGCTTTACTTGATGCTAAACTTGAATTTACAGCACATTAATTCATCACAGAGCATTAAACCATTTATGGTAACTCTGAAAGTCAAGTGCATTGGGAATGTTTGAAATATATTGTGTTTGATCCACAAGAAACTACCTGATTTAATAAAACATGAATAAAAACAGCTAATAAAACCTATAATGATTAACCTCTGCCTGCAGCATGTGTGATATGTGTCCTGTTGTTGACCAGTGCTGCATTATTAATATCTATATTGCTGCACAGTGCTCTGCATTATTAATGTTATGGGGCTTGAAATGGTTTCAGGTAAAACCATTAGTAGTGACTAATCAAATTAATTTGTGATTTTGCCGAGTGATTGTCTTCATATTCTCTCAGCTGCATGCAAATTCACGGTAAGCCAATCCATCTTAAAACATGAAAGGACTGAGGCCGTTTAAAGTAGGACTTATCTCATAATATGTGAGGCAGGAGACGTAAGCCCACAATCAGCTCTACAATGGTTAAAGGAGAGAAAATAGGTGTATATCAGATTTGTATGAATGTCTGTGAATCAAACAATGATCATAAAATGCTGCTCTGATTTTGTAAACAAATTCAATATGATGCCCTCAATTTATTTATAGACAGCTGATAAATAAATCAGACAGCCTTGTAGCGTTCCTCTGAACTTATGGGCGATCTGAGTATTTCGGAGGATAAATGTTTGCTTACATTTTTTAGCAAACTATATTTCGCTGTAAACGTCTTCACTCCACTAGGTTCAACAGTTTATGATTCAGCAGTGTGAGCAAAGAAATGCCAGCAACTGAATGATTCAATCCTGTTCTGGGTCAGGCAGTGATTATCATTATAAACAACCTTGTAAATGTAAAGCCACGCAGACAACAGCATAGCTGCTGAGGGCATTAAATAAGAGCCCAGGGGCTTCGCCAGCTTATCTATGTGAAAGCAATCTAATGCTTTGTGGACACTGGGGATCAGGGTACTTGTCTCTTGTGCACCATACACAGTCCTTGGCATTACAGCTCTCTCTGCTTTCTCATTCTTCCGTGCTGACCAAATATGAATTGGCAGTAGCACAGATCCATAACTGTAGAAGTCTGTAAGTCAGAAAGGGTATAGTGGTGGTGTGCAACATACAGCAACCCATTATTGTGAATGTGTAAGGGTTTGTGCTAGTTTTTGTTGACAAAAACAGAAATCTGCATTGAACCTTTTCTATTAATTTCTTTTGCAATTTTGACTGTAGTCTACTACACCTATATTGTGCCTTGCACATACAATGTAGAAGCTTCATGAATGGCAGTACAAATATGATTATTTGCCTGTTATCTGATCCCCTTGAAGCAATTATCTAACTGCTCTAGTTACACTTAGCTGAGCTTAAGTTATATACAGTATTAGCAAGGTAGGATAGATATGAATGCTAGAGGAAAAGCCCTTAGGGTCCCTGATACTCAATGCAGTATTTGCTCAATACATTTATGTCTACTGGAAGCACACCACTCATTGTGCAAGAATTCAAGGGATAATGTAAATTAGAAATGCAAAAGTTGTCATGATTGTGGTGCTAGACAAAAATGCCTTAGGGTTAACTAAATCAATACACAAATACACTACATTTCATAATCATCATCCATTTTTGTTCACTTACCAAATATATAAAATCAGACACCAGATCAACTATTTTATTCTTACTTTGTGTTGTCTTTATGTTTTTTGTTTCTCCATAAATTGATCTAAAAGCTGAGCACAGCCTGCTTCTGGACTCCTGAGGGTTTGTACCAGTGATGTATGGCCTGACTTCAGGTCAAAACAAGAAAGATAGTCTTTCAATTTCCTGTTGTCTCTACATTGTTGACACCTTTCCTTGAGCTAGAAGAAAAGAAGTGCTTAGCAGGCTTAATCTACACTACAAAAGATTGTTTAAAATAAAGATGTTGTCCCTGAACTCACTCATACTTATGATGAGAGTCTGTGCAGCATATTGTAATCCAATGCAAAGACTTGGAATGAATACTGACTGTGAAACAATTAAAAAAAAAAGTGGAGTTTATCAGAAAAGCACCACTACTGAAATTTAAGTAATCAGTTTTTATATATTACATAAAACTTACTAGATCAAATGCACAGCATAATCATTATTATTAACCCTTTTATTTACCAATCTGGCAGCGGGTCCATTTTACAAGCGCTCTTTAAATGACTGTAACTTTGCTACCATTTGTGCTATAGACAAAATTCTAACGACAAGCTTTACAGGGATATTTATTGTATCATGGTAGCACAAAGCATTCACAAGGCCCCACTTTCTGAACACATGGAAAAATCAGCTGCGCCTAGAGTTTACCATGTGTCCTCCTCAGTCATTTTGGGCTCAAGAGAAAATTTGAATGGTTTCTAAAAGATGAGAATTATTCAAAATTACGAAAACAGTCCAGGTGGCCTGTATGATACTTATGTGTTCAAGGGTTAAATGTAATTAATTAGGCATACATGCATTTTTTGGCATTGTTATCAAAACCAGAATTAAATATTACAATAATTTTCTCCATCTCCTCCCTGAGCTGTCACATCTGGGATTTTGCTGCCTGGCATCACACAGTCCATCTGCCCTCCAGCGTCTGCCTGCTGCTTCAAATATACAGACTTGGCCGCCACAACAATCGATAATGACTTCTTGAGCCATAACCCACTCACGCCCCATGCCCCTGACGTCCATCAGGGCTGCATAAGCAATGCATGAAGATGCACTTTAGGTTGGACTTAGGGAAATTCTGCCAAGCTGTCAGATAATGGCTTTGCTCAAGCAGGGGAATACTTGAATGATGATACAGTTGAGCTCTGAAAAGAGCACTTGGAGGCACACCTGAACAAGGCCAACGTGTCTTTTACGGAGGGGGCAGACTCGGGGGACTCAGGACACTCCTCCCTGGGATGCTCAAGGCTTTGGACATTGTTGTGCTCTCTTGGCTGACACATTTCATTAGTATCACATGCCTAATGCCACATTCAACAACTAAATTTATTTTAATACTAGTAGTTTTCAGGACTACTACATATAATAGTAGTCCTGCCATTTGCAGTGACCATGACTGCACTACACGTAAAGTACACCAGATATGCTAGCTTTGTCAGTAGTATAACAAGTACTCTAGAGGTCAAGCAACTTAAACAGTGGCCTGTGGGCTCCTCCAGAGCTGTCCTAAACTTTCTATGATTTTCATGAATTTGAAGGGAAAGCAGAATTACTTTCGTGCTTTTTGTAGTTGAAGTGCTTCTCCTCGCTTAATCAGACGGCAACTTTCAACAGGCACTGCAGTGTTCTGTATCCAACTATAAATTGACCTGGAATGACAGTTTAGCATCTCTGTGCTGGATGTGATGATTACCTGCCAGAAAACAGTTGATGGTTCATAAATAAGCTACTACTTTAACTGGCAGGCATTACTAAAGTGGTTTGCTCCATATAAATCATTGTTTTAGCACCACTAGAACGCCTCACAAAATGCACAATAATGTGGTTTAATGACAGCTGCTGTTGTGAGATTGGCAGTATACATTTAACATGAGTGATAAGAGATACAGAAGGACAAAAATGGTGTTAAACACTAAGTACTGACAGACCAATTCTGAATTATGTGAGAAATGTGTCTGCTGAAAAACCGACACAAAACCAAAACCTTTCCTGTGAGGGATTGAAGATGAAGCTGCATCAGAGTCAGAGTGGCAAACCTAGTGCTGGAGCCCAAATACACTGGAAAGGTTACATATCTGATCTGACTTAGGAATGCTTTGGATCTGACAGGAAAAGATGAAATGAATTTGTGCCATTACCTCGGTTGGCCCGCTGCCACAGTGACCAGGCCCTGAACAAGTGGCAGAAAAGACGCTGAGATGGAGATACTTTTTTATACAGTGTGTAATAAAGCTAAAGATGCAAAATTACAAAAATAAGTTTGTACCTCTCAAGGGAAGAGGCTTTAAATACCAGTTTTTATGACAAATGATATGATGACTATATTGAGGGTCCAGGATTATACTTTCCTGTAAATGTAGAATATTATTAGCCAGCACAGGTATGTTACTATTTTTAATACACAGATTTCTAGTTTGGATTCCATAATGGTACCTTAGATTGGTGTCTACAGCAATATCATCAGGGAGGTTTCCTCAACAGATTTTTTTTTTTTTTTTTGCATAGCTGATTGTATTATTTTAAAAGATGAAATAGGGCCCTCCCACAAATAATGAGCCCATTTTGGTCTTTAGTACTGCTACACTTGCAATAGTATACTAGCGTGACACACACGCACCCAACTAAGTGGAAGGTATAAAGACGTTTGGATAGAGGCTTGCATATATCCTCTTGTTTCACAGTTAGTATTAATCTCAAGTCTTTGCATTGGATTACAATCTACCACACAACCTCTCATCTTATCTGACACGTAATTGTCTGGATGAGGAAATTTAATTTAATTTAGTTTTTATTAACGGTTCCACTTTATAAGTGGGGTAAAAAGCTCACTGTCACAAATAGCTACTGAATGTACAAACTGTGAGAAGAGGTCATACTTTTGGAGTTTAGTTTTACATGCTTGACAGAAAATGACAAGTGCAAAAAAAGCCCCTTTAAGGTACTTATAAAGTGCAAACTATGTTGTTTGAGCAGATTAACAGGAAAAAGGTGGTTAAAAAAAAACGTGGACAATTGCCACATGAAAATAGCATTGTACTTGTGGATTGCCAGTTGTGCTCCTCTTTTCTGTTGACTTATCAAAATCTTAGCACTTTGAACATGCCAAAATTTAGTATGGGTCTATTTCAGAACGGTAAGGACAATGACATTTAATATCGTGTCCCAGCTTAGCTGGAAACCAGAGAAAAAGGTATTGCCCTGTTCCCAAGGACCAGGGCTTCAAGAGAACTTGCATTCCAAGAAGTTAAGTTTTATTCGTTCTTTTAAGCTCGATATCATCATTCATGTTCTTCAGAGCGCAAATGGGCTGCCATTTGCCATCCATCACAGAGACAACACAGAGACAGACAACCATTCGCTTTCATACTCACTCCTACTGCGACTTTGGAACCACCAATTAACCTAAAATGTCCTAAAGCCATAACATCTGGAGTGAACACAGGCACAGAGAGAACATGACAAAGTCCACAAAGAAAGCACAGAGCTGAACCCAGAACTTTTGCTGTTTAGTGACAGTGTTGGCATTCATATTTTTTTAATCTAAGTGAATGATGTAGATATAATTAAGTGAACTGCAACTTATTGAGATGAGCAGATTATGAAAAGATTATGGCTTTTAATTGTAGGAAATCCATTTAGGATCTTAGGCTAACTAGCAAGTTATGACCTTGACCAAGACAAAAAAAAAAAAAAAAAAAGAAAGAAAGAAAATCTATAGTCTGTTGTTTCTTGCTTGGGCTATGCAGATTTTCAAAGCACCCTTTCTCATCTTTTCCTATCTGTTCCTTACAGAGTTCATCTGCTGCTTTTGTTGGATGCAGCAGGAGAGGAATTTGGATAAATCTGTTCTTGATAGTCCAATGGCTCTCTACCCCTAGTCATAGGTTTGATGTTCTATCAGCCTTCATTTTAGTGGGGCATGTTTTGATCTATACACACATTGCATGCAGTAACAAACAGTTTTTGTTTCACTATTATAGACTTTCTTTGACAATAAGCTTTATCTGACTTGGTGTGGGAATTCTCGATACAATCATTCTAGGTAAACCACCTTTATGTCATGTCTCGTGTTTAAATGTCAGCCTGTCTCACCGTGTCTGCCTTTCTGCTCCAGCTTCATAGTGTCAGGTCCCACTCTGTGCCCCTTCACTTTGTGCCCCTCATGGCAGTTGTCATTTACTCTGGTTCCTGATACATTTCCTCAAGTATGTAATGAATCTACTCAGCATTCAAGGATGTTTTCCTCTGGTTAGTTTAAAAACTGGGCTGGAAAAGGAAGTTAAGTTGGCCTAAAATATGGGAAACTGAAAGATGTTTTTGGTCTCTTTCCCAAATGCAACTGGTGTTTTCAAGCTTAGCCAATTAAGAGGGGATTTTGTCTGAGCTTATCATCTTCATTCCTTCCCTTCCCTCATATCTGGGTCTGTTCCCTTGTCCTTTTAGCTAGTTTTGTTCCCCTGTGTCCTCATCTCCTTCTCTTTCCTCCCCTTCTAATCGCTTGTTACCCCATCTCCTCTCTTTGCACTCCAATTCTTCTCTACTACTCCCTCCTCTAATCAGATATTTATTACTGGTAGATAGATTTCACTTTTTCATTTTCAGGTTCGGATGAGTGTTTGCCCTGTTTATAATGTATTCCCTGCTTATGTTTTATTTGTCAGTCATTCAGGGATCTGGTAAATATTTGCACAGAGAGGCCTGGCGATAACCAGCCAATTGGCGTATCATCACTCTATGTCAACAGGAGCTGGCTTGCGTGTTTTTTGTGTTTGTGTGTGTATTTATACATATGCAAGGCAGAAAGAGATTGCATTGTGATGTGTGTATGAGAGGGCTAGTGTGTGTGTGTGTGTGGGGGGGTTATTGCGGTGGCTTTGGCTGTGGGTCAGGAATGAATTCCAGCTTCCAGAGGGAAAGAGAGGAGGATCCAGCAGTGCTTTCAGGCTGTTATTGATCAGATGTTGTTTTATGGAGCTTTCCAGATAGAAAATAAACCGTATGAAGGGAGTAAAAAAATAATTGAATCACACAAATAAGCTAACTTGCTATAGTAAAAATCTTTTAAGCTGACTGCACTCTGACGATCTCTGCCCATTCGTGTCAATTGTTTCTTTATCTTCATGTGTTTCAGATACCTGGTGGGTGGTGAAGGGATTGTCGGTGCTAACTGGAGGCACCTGGGCCCGGTGTTCTCAGTCTACAAGCCTTAGGATGTTGCTGGCACCCTTCTTCTCTGGCTTGGCAGGGAGTCCTGTGGTTATGTCATCTTAATTTCTCTTCAGTTTTCTTTTGTTTGTTTTGTTGTCGTGCACCTTACCACGCTCACACACAATCATGCACAGCTAGAGATCCTACTGATCTGCAGGAATAACTTCTTATGTAATTTTGTTATATATATTTAATATCAGTAACTTCAGTTCATGAAAATATTTTGGCAGCTAAAAACAATGTGTTGTCCTTTTTTTATCACTGAGATATGAGCTGTTGTGACAATAGAGATGAAAAAAAAGGGGAGGGGGGATAGGATAAGCCAAGTAATTTAAAATAAGTCAAGGGAGAGAAAAAATAAATAAATAAAAGCTAGTTTGAAATGTTCTTGTAATAAACTGGTTTAACTTGTTTGTGTTAAAATGTAATGTTATATTATGTCTGTCTTTACAAAATTTACACATACCTTACTAAAATTTTTTGTGACTGACAGCTGTGACTCATCAGGGGATTTACATTTGGTTCTTTAGCCATCAGAATTGTTGTCTGAAGACCAACAAGGATACCGAATGGACTTACTTTGCCAAATGGATCATCGTGGCATTGCCGTATTGGTCCATTTGATCGACCTTTGTTTTTATTATTTATTATATTTTATTTTCAGATGTTACAGACGGGACAGACATGAGTGAGGGATAGGAAAGGGAGAAAGAAAGAGGAAGGAAAAGAAAAACAGAAGGGGAGAGGGACAGTGAGAAAGGGGGGGGAGAAAAAAAATCTCCTGGGTCACCTGTTGAGAGAAGAAGAATAGAAAACAAGCAAAAAAAAAAAAAAAAACCAAAGCAACATACTAAACACAACACCATCGCATTAATCTAGCTAAGTGTAAACAGCAGTAAATACTAAATATTCAATGTTGTTGTGCAGCACGCAGGACAAACAGCGCACAATGTGCTTTGAAGTAGCAGCCAGGAAAGGTGTGATTTAAGTCTACGAACAGTGAACACCCATGTGCACACCTGTGTGGATCAGCGCGCTTGTATTCAAATGGTTTCCACATGTAATGGTCTGCAAGAGGATGTAGCGAGCCATAGCCCCGTCCCCCAGGGCATGAAGCAGGCATGGAGGAGATCCAGGCCCCAGACATCCAGAGGCCTCAGAGTGCGAGAGCCCAAGGAGGACCACTGGAGGGGCATCCGTGCCACCCATATTTATTTATCAATACATCAAAACATTCACATTTTTCACAATCTAAAACTCTAAGACATTTCCTAGTCTCAGTATGTGTTGGTGGTCAATATTTCATGCTCCGACTTCTGTCCAAATCTATACCTAAATATTTTCAGTGGCCATCGTTTTGATGGGGAGTTTTATTTGCTGTGCACCAGGGAAAAGTGTTGGACCAGAGTTTGCACTCCACCAGATGGCAACATTACCAGTGACTGTTTATTTCAATACAAACCGGATTCCAGCATATGGGCAGAAAATTTAGAAACTTTAGATGAATGACCACTATGTACTTGTGCATCTGTGTGTGTTTGTGTCTGCAGTATTGCTTCAGCAGCCTGGCTATTGCTCTCACTATGCATTATTTCATGCATTCTGAAGGATTTATACTGCAAATAAATAGGTTCACATCCTTTATGATGGACCGGGCAGGTAAAGACTCCAATCCGGCCCACTGGAGCGCTTTGGTAAATGTGAAGAAGGGCATAAATTGTGTATTTTTAACTTTTACTTTCATAAATTTTATGGCATTACCCAACAATAAAGGCCACTCATACTACACTGAAACAATAGATAAACAATTAACTTTTTTCATTGTCTACAATTTTTTTTTAATGGGTCCACAGAAAATGAAATAAAACTGGGCATTTTCTGTGAGGTAATTATATCTCTCTCTCTCATATATATATATATATATATACATATACATACACACACATACATATATATACATATACATATACACACACACATATATATATATACATATATACATATACATATACACACACACATATACATATATATATATATATATATATATACATACATATATATATATATACATATATATATATATACATACATATACATATATATACATATACATATACATATATATACACATATATATACATATATATATACATATATATATATACATATATACATATACATATATATATATATATATATATATATATATATATATATATATATATATATATATATATATATATATATATATATATTTATTTATTTTTTTTAAATTGTGTTTTTTAATTACAGACCAGTCAATGAGCTACCAGTCTAGGGAGCTTGAAAATAGATCAATTGGACTTCTTTAAGTTGCTTTCTTTACAAAGTCCTATATGCATTCATTATTGTATTAGCCCTAGTCACCATGTACTTATTATATTAAACTCAACAATTGCATAGAAACACTCTTCCTCATCAGACTGAAGCAATATTATATCACCATGACCTAGGACAGCTCAAAACAGAATAGTGGCAGAAAATATTATAAAAATAGTGCAGTGGGTATAAACAAGTTTATATACCTAGAGGTAATATAGAGGGATTCAAATAAAGGCTTCAGGTTTTATAAAATTAAAAGAGACTTTAGTACCCATTTCAGTTCATTCAGTTTTCAGAATTGCAGTGGCACATTGTTACTCATCTGGATCTGATCCTCCAGAAAGCTCCAAAATGTATTATTCAATACACCAATTTTAGAATCCCCACACCCAATTACGTTGTCTTAAATAGGTGATCAGATTGATACTCCTGCAAAGCTATAGTAAAAATGGCTCAGAATTAGTTATGTAACATTGTTACATATGAACTTTGGTATACTTCCATAACAGTAGTTGATAAAAAAATACATAAACTCATACTTATCAATATTTTACATACAAAACATTCCAGTTTACAAGCAAAAACATGACATAAAACTAAAAGCAAGTCCAAGGGGCAACAAATAAACAAAGGCAACAAATTTACTCAGGGAGCACAGGAGGAACAGCAACAGACAATCTGACAAAGGCTACAAGGAGAACAGGTCTATTTATACACAGAGGGTGATTAGGGGAGTAGAGACAGCTGGAGAAAGCGAGATACAGGTGCAGACAATCACAGGAGGGAAGTAAAACTCAAAGCAAGTCACAGGAGACAGTTATCAAAGCAAAACAGGAAATAACCCAAAAGATAACTACCAAAGACTCACCCTAATACACAGGAGGTTGAAATAATAAACTCAAGATAGAAACCAAAGCACAACGAAATAACAAGAACTAAAACTGTTCATTTGACCTGGAGTAAGGTGAAGACAGAAAGAGGAAGGGAGAAACAATGAGGGAACTAAACACAAATAACAAACTCCATAACTGCCAAACAGTAACTACAAACTAAATGCAAAAAGAACTAAAGATTTAATATATTAGAGGTAATAAAAGCAAAATGACAAACTAATAATAATCAAAAAGTACGAGCATTTAAACTAATATGATACCAAACAACTGGGCCCAGAACATGGGACTAAAACAATGACAGACTGCTAAAATATACAATAGCACTATTAGCTAGCAGGCAAAATCTGCCATTTAGTCAAAAGATGACCCTATAATTTGAGTTGACTAATCCATGAGTGCCAAAGGCTGAGAGGATGAAATCTGAATAACAACTGTGCTTCCTGAATGAATGTTTTGTGTCTATCATTAACATCTGGTTTTCATAATAGATAATAATTACAGGAGGATGCAGAGTGCAGGCGCTATTTACCATGTTTTTTTTTCATGCGTGCACAAGGTTGTATCAGGGCTTTTATGCCTGAATATCTGACATTACTTTTAGAATACATAGTTTCACAGCTTTAAGCAGAATTATCCTTGTCAAGGTCTAGTTTATCTCTTTATCCCTCATTTCTCACTTTGCTTATGCACCCACACTTCCATCAAATATGCTTTTTTCCCTTTTGTATCTAATTAGAGTTATTCAGTGTAAATGGGTTCAGACCTTGAACAGTATACTGAAAGCTGAGGGCCAAAGCTTGCAAAGTGCAATGTAGCGTATACTGTGTGCTTACATGTGTGTTGGTGTTTACACCTTGAAATAATGTGAGAAATAGTTTTTCTTTAAGCTCGGTATAATTTGACATGATTTTGTGTTTAAATCTTTAATGTAAAGGATATACTGTCTTTTCTTATTTCGACTTCAACATTGATTTTCAGTGTAAATCCATAAGCATTCGGACAGTGACGATTTTCTTTTTCTCATTTGGCCTCTGTACACCATGATATTCATTTAAAATGGGATTGAAGTGCAGACATTCAGCTTTAATTTAATAAAAATATCAAATTAACTGTTTAGAAATTGGAAACATTTTCATACGTCCTCCATTTTCAAAGGCTCAAACTAAAAAAAAAAACCCCATAGACATCACCAAATCCTGTGATTGTTCCCTTGAGATGCTCTGCCAGGTCTTTATAGCAGCCACCTTCAGTTGCTGCTTGTCTGTGCGTCTCTCTTCATTGCTATATTGTGTTGAGATCAGGTGACAGACTCAGGTATCAAACAATATCCCATTTTGCCTTGGGAAACTCATGGGCTGCTTTTGAAGTGTGCTTTGGGTCTTTATCCATTTTCACTGTGAAGTGCTGTACAATCAGTTTTGAGGCAACTGGCTGACTGAGCAGAGTAAAGCCCTTATAAACTTCAGAATTCATCCTGCTACTTCTGTTAGCTGTCACATCATCAATAACATTACCTAGACCAAAGATGATATGGTATGCTTCGCACCGTGAGCTGTTCCTTTTTTCTCCTCCCATCTTTCTGGTACAAGTTCATCTTGTTGTCACTTGTGTGGACTCTTGAAATGAGAGTCTAATCTGGTCTTCATGTTTCAAACAGTGGGTGTAACCTTGTTGCAAACTCCCCATATTTATGTGTATATAGCTCTGCATTGTACACTTTGACAATGATACATCTACAAATTCTGACAGCACATCAGAGGCAAAAAACAAAAGATTGATCAGATTCAATACACAGGATGATTTCTTTTAACTACAGTGTTGTTGTTAGTAGATATGACTTTATTTTTCAGCTACATTAGTGGTGGGGTGAGTCAACACACAGTCTGTTGTGCTGTACTGATTGCCTTATTGTCTCCACAGCCACAGCTGTCCCGCTGTATTCTAGAGCTGTCTAGTTTTCATTTAGAGAGAGAGAGAGAGAGAGAGAGAGAGAGAGAGAGAGAGATGTTCATCCACATCCTCTAATCTAATGCTCACGCTCCCCCTTTTTCCTTTTTTTTTTTTTTTTTTTTTTTATATTACAGATATATGGTGTAATTTACTCGCAAAAGTTCGACTGGTGAGGATTAAATTCTGTCTGAAGACTTTGAGCTGTGGAAGCTGACATAGTAGTAAGACCTTTAGGAATGAGGAGTATTTACAGTACCATCTGGTTTCATTGTTTACAGGCTGTTCGCAGCTGTGTGAAAATGTTTGTCCCTTTCCTGATTTCCTATTTTGCTGGAGCTTGTCATACTTAAATGTTTCAGATCATCAAACAACTGTAATTATTAGAAAAAGATAACACAAAATACAGTTTCTAAATGAAGGTGTTTATTATTAATTGGGAAAAAATTCATGGCCCTGTGTGAAAAAAGGATTGCCACCTAAACATAACTGGTTGTGCCACCCTTAGTAGCAACAACTGCAATCAAGTATTTACAGTAACTGGCAATGAGTCTTTTACAGCATTGTGGAGGAATTTTGACCCACTCATCTTTGCAGAATTGTTCTAATTCAGCCACATTGGAGGGTTTTTGAGCATTAACCACCCTTTTAAAGTCATGCCACAGCATTTCAATCGGACTAAGTTCAGGACTTTGACTATGCCACTCCAAAGTTTCCATTTTTTTCAAGTCTTTCATAGTGTTGGTATGTTTTGGATTTTTGACCTGCTGCAAAACTCAAGTGAACTTCAGCTTGAGGTCACGAACACTTGGCCAGACATTTGCCTGTTAAAGGAGAAACTTAGAAAAAGAAAGGAAACTTACCTATCATATAAAGATGTTATCCTGTTTACTGTTTGTTGGGTCTGTGTTTCCACAAGCCCCGCTAGTATAGAGACTTATTCATCATGAAGAAAACAAGACATAACAGAACATCTTCAACCTGCTAGCGAGGGAAGCTTTTGGTCAAGAACCAGCTCTTGGAGCTCACGCTCCTAACCTGTCTCCAGCCCAAAATCTTTCAAAGAACAGCTTCCCTCGCAGCTATTTATTGACAAACTGTTACAGTTCACACAATACACATCACAGCACAGAGTGGCTGGAGAGGTGCTCAGGATCAAAGGAATGTCTTGATCCTACTACTTGAACCAAGACTGTACAAATTTAAGAACATAATGACAACATTCAACAATTAGACTTAACACTGTTGATATGCTGTTCCTTTTCTAAAATCAGTCCCAGACCGTCACACTACCACCACCATATTTTACTGTTAGTATGATGTTTCTTTTCTGAAATGCTGTGTTACTTTTAAACCAGAAGTAATGGGAAACACACACTCCAAACAGTTCATCAGCTAACTGATCATCTGCAGAGGAATGGCTTATTTGAAGAGTTTCAGTCAGGTTCCGGGTTACAAATGATCTTCTTATGGCCTCTGACAGTGGACTCATCTCTGTGCTTGTCCTGCTTGACCTTAGTGCTGCGTTCGATACTGTCGACCATAATATCCTATTAGAGCGATTAGAGCATGCTGTAGGTATTACAGGTACAGTGCTGCAGTGGTTTGTATCATATCTATCTAATAGACTCCAATTTGTACATGTAAATGGAGAGTCCTCTTCACACACTGAGGTTAATTATGGAGTTCCACAGGGTTCAGTGCTAGGACCAAATCTGTTTACATTATACATGCTTCCCTTAGGCAGCATCATTAGAAGACAGCATAAATTTTCACTGCTAAGCAGATGACACCCAGCTCTATCTATCTATGAAGCCAGATAACACACACTAATTAGTTAAACTGCAGGAATGTCTTAAAGACATAAAGACCTGGATGGCCGCTAACTTTCTGCTTTTTAATTCAGATAAAACTGAGGTTATTGTACTCGGCCCTGAAAAGCTTAGAAATATTGTATCTAACCAGATTCTTACTCTGGATGGCATTACCTTGGCCTCCAGTAACGCTGTGAGGAACCTTGGAGTCATTTTTGACCAGGACATGTCCTTCAACGCACATATTAAACAAATATGTAAGACTGCTTTCTTCCATTTGCGCAACATCTCTAAAGTTAGAAATATCCTGTCTCAGAGTGACGCTGAAAAACTAGTTCATGCATTTATTACTTCCAGGCTGGACTACTGTAATTCATTATTATCAGGATGTCCAAAAAACTCACTGAAAAGCCTTCAGTTAATCCAAAATGCTGCAGCAATAATCCTGACAGGGACTAGAAAGAGAGAGCAAATTTCTCCTGTTTTGGCTTCCTGTTAAATCCAGAATTGAATTCAAAATCCTGCTCCTCACATACAAGGTCTTAAATAATCCAGCCCCATCTTATCTTAATGACCTTGTAGTACCATATCACCCTATTAGAGCACTTCGCTCTCGCTCTGCAGGCCTACTTGTTGTTCCTAGAGTATTTAAAAGCAGAATGGGAGGGAGAGCCTTCAGTTTTCAGGCCCCTCTTCTGTGGAACCAGCTTCCAGTTTGGATTCGGGAGACAGACACTATCTCTACTTTTAAGATTAGGCTTAAAACTTTCCTTTTTGCTAAAGCATATAGTTAGGGCTGGACCAGGTGATCCTGAATCCTCCCTTAGTTATGCTAACATTACACGTAGGCTGCCGGGGATTCCCATGATGCATTGAGTTTTTCCTTTCCAATCACCTTTCTCACTCACTATGTGTTGATAGACCTCTTTGCTATGAATCATATCTGTTATTAACCTCTGTCTCTCTTCCACAGCATGTCTTTTATCCTGTCTTCCTTCTCTCACCCTAAGCAGCAGCAGATGGCCGCCCCTCCCTGAGCCTGGTTCTGCTGGAGGTTTCTTCCTGTTAAAAGGGAGTTTTTCCTTCCCACTGTCGCCAAAGTGCTTGGTCATAAGGGGTCATATGATTGTTGGGTTTTTCTCTGCATCTATGAAGCGCCTTGAGGCGACTTTTGTTGTGATTTGGCGCTATATAAGTAAAATTGAATTGAATTGAATGGACATCAGTCCACAGAGTATTCAATAAGATGTTTTCTGGCAAAACTGAGACAAGTCCTTATCTTCCTTTTGCTCAGTAGTGATTTCCATGCCCACTCCTGGGGAGGTTAACCACTGTTCCATGTTTTCGCCATTTGTAGATACAGTTTCCACAGCTTTAGAAATGGCTTTATAACCTTTTCCAGACTGAGAGATGTCAATTACTTTGTTTCTCATTTGTTCCTAATTGTCCTTGGATAGCAGGATGATGTCTGGCTTTTGAAGATCTTTTGGACTACTCCACTTCGTCAGGCAGGTCCTATTTAAGTAATTTCTTAATTGAGAACCGATGTGGCAGTAATCAGTCCAGGGTGTGGCTAGAGAAATTGACCTCAGCTTTCCAAAGATGTGATACACCACATGTTATAATGAGGCTGTGTAGGGGTGGCAATCACTTTTCCACACAGAGCCATGTTAGTTTGGATTTTTTCCCCATTAGAAACTGCATGTTGTTTACTTGTGTTATCTTTGTCTAATATTTATATTTTGCTTGATGATCTGAGACATTTAAGAGTGACAAATGTACAAAAAAGTATGAAATCAAAAAGGGAAAAAACACCTTTTCACATAACTGTATATTCAAAATAACAGCAGAGTCCTGTGTAGAGTCTCATAGAGGAATCGCAGATTCAGAAAGACAGACTCTGCTTATAATTTATTCAACCTTGAAATCAACTTCACAGCTAAATTCAAACTGATTTGATATGTGTTGCGTTATGTGCTTGTTCTGCTAATCCGCAGGGAAAACCAGCAAACATTTCTGAAAGAAAAAAACACAGGCACAGTAATGGACTGCTGGCTTTAAATGATAGCTCTGCACAAATGACATCAATGCTAATGTTGTGTGTGTCACTGTAGCACCTGATGACTGGAGGATTGAACGGGGGCACACCTTCTGTCAAGAAAGAAAGGCAGGAGAGTCACAGGGCCAGTAAGACGAGGTGCAGCACAGGAAAACGTAGTAACAGAACGGTGACATGGGTTAAGCAGACAGGGCATTGTGAGGCTGGGATGCAACAGTAATTATGCAAATTAACGTCAACTACAAACTTTTTGTCACACATTCTTTCTATAAGGGATCAAAATGACCGTCTGCCACCTATGAGTTCAACACCTGCAGCTGACTGATTGACTGAAATGCTGCTGTGTCACCATGCAGTGATGTTTGTCACTGCTACTTCTTTGATTTTTATGGCATATGGTTTTGTTTCCATTCCATGTGGCGACCGTGGCTCAGGGGGTTGGGAAGCGTATCTGTAACTGGAAGGTCCCGGGGATTGCTGGTTCGATCCCCGGGCTCTCTGTCCTGGTCGTTGTGTCCCTGGGCAAGACACTTTACCCTACTGGTGTTGGCCAGAGGGGCCGATGGCGCGTTATGGCAGCCTCGCTTCTGTCAGTCTGCCCCAGGGCAGCTGTGGCTGCAACTGTAGCTTGCCTCCACCAGTGTGTGAATGTGAGAGTGAATGAATAGTGGCATTGTAAAGCGCTTTGGGTGCCTTGAAAAGCGCTATATAAATCCAATCCATTATTAAATTTCACCTTAGTATTTTTTTGTCTTGCATAATTGCAATGTTTTTGTTTTTCTGGTGCTACCTGCAGCATTTTCAAAAGTTTGTGTACCCGCCAAAGCTGAAACAGAGCATGTGTTGTATTGGTTGTATTGTCCGTATGGCTGGAACCAGTACCTGGCAATCACATGTACTCCTTTCTTCCTTAAAAAAAAAAGAAAAAAAAAAGCACCAAATACTGACAGTTTGATGTTGGTAATGGAGTCCAGGCTGACTTTTTTTTAGAAGTACTTTCCAGACCTGTTAGAAAGGAGATAATGCTTGCAGCTGTTCCAGTCCGTTAACTCGATGCTTTCAGATGTGCTAGGACACGGAGAGGATTTGTAAGATTTGGCAGTCCTGAGGACACTTAACAATGTAGAGAAGAGAGAGAACATTTTATTGCCTCAGTAGTTTTCATGTATCCACTGACTGTGTCCAGTGATTCCCTGGTGTGAAATGTCTTCATAATCAGCCCTGCATAAACTGTGAAAAAATACTAAGCCATAACCATCAATTCATCTATTTTCTCAACAGCTTGTTCGAGGTGGTTCGTTGAGAGGTTAGAGCTTGTTCCTGCTGAGGAACATTTGTTGTATGTAAATTATTGCATGCAACATAAATATTAGTCTACATACCTTTTAATAAATATTTAGACAGCGGAAAGAAGGTTGAGTGATATTTCACCTTCCTGTGTTCATGCCTCACTGGTCTCGCCAGGTGGGAACAAATAGGGTAAAAAGCAGTTGTGCTGAGTGCTGTTAAAGTGCCAATGATACATTTGGGAGGGAGAGAAGTAGTGTTTTAACAAGAGGGGAATCTTATCTCTTTCTTAGGCCCTGTCACACAAACCTAGAGGCCAATCAGTGACTATCTGGAAGTCTTAGGTTGCCATGGAAAAATAAGCATACCTTGGGCGCTTGGCGAGTAGTTTCTTGGATGTTGCTGGCAGTGACTATGTGAAATCTTTTGGCTGCCAAAGAAATCCTTGTGATAGCTTTGTCGATAGCAGTGATTGCTTTGGATATACAAACTCTGTAGCAACTCTGGCAATGTGCTGGCAAGCAAAGCAATCACAAGGAGGTTTTTAGTGCAGCACTATACACTTGTTTGCAAACTAATTAATCTTGTAAATGCTAGAAACCTTCAGCAACCACTTGCCAACTGGTTGGGGAATACACATTTTTCCCTAATTACCCCTGGCTGTCATTGGGTTGTTAACCCCGCCTCTAGGTCTTTGAGAGTAGGGCTTAGGAATTTACAAATATCACCTCATCAGCAGAAAGTTGAACATGAATATGGTAAATGGCCTGTATTTGTATAGCGCTTTACTAGTCCCTTTACACATCCAGTTGGCCCACCCATTCACACATTGGTGATAGCAAGCTACATTGTAGCCTGTTAAGATTCAAAAATTGAGAAAGGGCACAAGAGGTGATCGAAAAATAACCACACTGGTCCGGCCGGGTGAAGTCAAACGAAGATTTTAATTCACACGTGGGAAGATCACTGGAAACAGCAATTGATCTTCGACTTACTAAAGCACAAACAATTATTTTATAACATCAGGGTTTGTTTACTGACGCCCCTTCATGCGTCACCGGTACATTTTATACATAGATCAGATCAACATCACCATGACTTTTCACCCAGAAAATCATCTTCTATTTTCATGGCTGGTACTTTCCGTTCTTTGTCTCAAAGTGAATTGTTCCTCTTTCTTGTCGAGACATAACTAATCTCTCCTCTAAATAAGTCTAACTAATATGTGTGTATGTGTTGACCTCACATGCTCTTTGTGTCACCTCTTCACCTCCTACTGTCTGTGTCTCGTCCTCAAATGCTCTTTCTCAATTCACCTGTTGCCCTTCTGACCTTTCACTAGACCAGACGCTCACTGAGACTATGTGTATGTCTTCTACTAAATAAATGTTTTAACCAAGAACCTCTACTAAAACCTTAATATAAAATGACCTGATATAAGTGTTTTGTAAGCATGTATTGCAATTCCTTCTATGTTCTAGTTTTCCCTCAACATGTATCACCTGAACAGTCACGTCAGTGAAGCTTAAGACCTTTAAAGAACCTGAACATCAACTCAAATAAGCACAGATATGCAATATGTATAAAATAGTTATAACTGCACCTGGAATACAAAATTAACATCATCATAAACATCTTAAGGCCATCTTAAAGCTATCTGTTACATTGTTAAAGCAATGATCATACTGCAGATTATATTATGCTGGTCAAATACTTTTCTGTTCATCCCCACAAGCCACAGCCACCCTGACAGAGGCGAGGCTGCTGGACACTGGCGCCACCGGGCCCTCTGACCACCACCAGTAGGCAACGGGTGAAGTGTCTTGCCCAAGGACACAACGACCGAGACTGTCCAAGCCGGGGCTCGAACTGGCAATCTTCCAACTACAAGGCGAACTCCCAACTCTTGAGCCACAATCGCCCAAAATATGTTCCTTTTAACATTTTCAGATCAAGCTTGAAGTCTCCACCTGCCATGTGCAGATCATTGTATCAGAGAACAGTACTTTCACTATAAGAAAACATTAACATAAAGGTGACATTTTAAATACTTAGCAATAACCTTTTCATAGAATAGTGATGGGCACATGCAGACCTAAGCATTCGTTGCTATAAAAAAAAAAAGCGACTGAGGTTTTAATATTTTAATATCTACCTGGAAACCTTTGAGAAATGAATAATTTGATGGTGTGGATTTTATTGTTGTACATTTATCACTAATCTAAGCACAATATAGTAACTTTGATGTTTTATCAAATTGAGTCCTTACCTGTTTTAGACATACAGAACTTCATTCATGAAAAAGTGTATCATACATTTCCTTATTTTCATAGAAGCACACCAAGGATAGTAACAGAACCTGGACAGCCCCTCTACATGTCAAAACAACTTGCTGTTATCATTGCAGTGATGGAAGCCTCCCACTCTTTCTTTGCCAGCAAATCATATTCTCCTCTGAAACAAAATGTGCCATCAGAATAAATGACTAAAATATTTTTTTAATTAGTGTAAGTCTCAAACTTGGACAGAAGAAGAAAGGCTACAGGGAAACTTTCCTTTGTGTGTGAAAGTCTGTCTAGCTGTGAAAGCCAGAGCAAGGGAGAAAGAGATGAGTGTGTCTGGTGTGTTTGTGCTGTTAGCCTGCAGTGCTGCAGACAGGAGCAATCAGCTTGAAACATTCTGCTATAAGAGGTCATAACCAACAACTTTTTATGAAAACAGCTGCGTCTGTGAGTTGGTGTGTGGATACATCAGTATGAATTTTCCAGTTTTTAATACGCACTTGTGTGCATTTCTGTCTGTATCATTGTGAAGGATCTGCCAGTAGCTAGAGTGTTAGGGGATATTCAGACAGAAAATAACTCTGTGATGAGAAAAAGTTTGAGGGACTGCGTGACTGGTGTGTTACCCTCTACTGGTAAAACATCCCTGAATTTCAAGCCTGTTCAGCCCCAAAATTCTGAGCCTTAGTTTATTAATTAGTACTATTACTAGCAGCTCATTGTTTGCTAGGCTACCAATAAGGCTGATCTACTTCAAAATATCCTTGCCCAAAAATAAAACAAAACAACACTACATTTAAGAGTCTTTCAATAGTATTCATATATATGTTCAAATTTCATTATGGTTAAGAAGGAATGCTATCTTTATGAAATATGAGATGAAATATGAATAAGAAAAATATTTATGGGTATAGTTCATCATTGCACACACACACATGTAAAAACCCTACCATACACCCTGTTTTTCATTTATGTGGACCAGCAGTTCTCTACACATAACATTAACCTGAAACTGTAGGCTTAGTAGTAGGATGCAATGCAAATCTTAAATTATTGATCAAAGAAACCAATATGTATAATATATCCCTTAAATCCCTCTTTTAAAATTAAAGGTTAAATGCATAATTTTTGGTGATTACTAGCAGGTATACCAACATCAAAGAAAAGGTTTGTGTAATACACAACGTTTTTATATATGTGTATATAGGAAGATAAGATATGATTAAGAATAACAAGATTAATAACCATATAAATCGGTGCCATGTGTGACTGAACCGAAAAAGTGTGCAGGCCTGGCAAAACCCTGACTTCTGATGGCTTAAGTGAAGTGACGTACACAGTGTTTCTTTCTTTGGAAGATATAGCATACAGTGGGGCAAAAAAGTATTTAGTCAGCCACCGATTGTGCAAGTTCCCCCACCTAAAATGATGACAGAGGTCAGTAATTTGCACCAGAGGTACACTTCAACTGTGAGAGACAGAATGTGAAAAAAAAATCCATGAATCCACATGGTAGGATTTGTAAAGAATTTATTCGTAAATCAGGGTGGAAAATAAGTATTTGGTCAATAACAAAAATACAACTCAATACTTTGTAACATAACCTTTGTTGGCAATAACAGAGGTCAAACGTTTACTATAGGTCTTTACCAGGTTTGCACACACAGTAGCTGGTATTTTGGCCCATTCCTCCATGCAGATCTTCTCGAGAGCAGTGATGTTTTGGGGCTGTCGCCGAGCAACACGGACTTTCAACTCCCGCCACAGATTTTCTATGGGGTTGAGGTCTGGAGACTGGCTAGGCCACTCCAGGACTTTCAAATGCTTCTTACGGAGCCACTCCTTTGTTGCCCAGGCGGTGTGTTTTGGATCATTGTCATGTTGGAAGACCCAGCCTCGTTTCATCTTCAAAGTTCTCACTGATGGAAGGAGGTTTTGGCTCAAAATCTCACGATACATGGCCCCATTCATTCTGTCCTTAACACGGATCAGTCACCCTGTCCCCTTGGCAGAAAAACAGCCCCATAGCATGATGTTTCCACCCCCATGCTTCACAGTAGGTATGGTGTTCTTGGGATGCAACTCAGTATTCTTCTTCCTCCAAACACGACGAGTTGAGTTTATACCAAAAAGTTCTACTTTGGTTTCATCTGACCACATGGCATTCTCCCAATCCTCTGCTGTATCATCCATGTGCTCTCTGGCAAACTTCAGACGGGCCTGGACATGCACTGGCTTCAGCAGCGGAACACGTCTGGCACTGCGGGATTTGATTCCCTGCCGTTGTAGTGTGTTACTGATGGTGACCTTTGTTACTTTGGTCCCAGCTCTCTGCAGGTCATTCACCAGGTCCCCCCGTGTGGTTCTGGGATCTTTGCTCACCGTTCTCATGATCATTTTGACCCCACGGGATGAGATCTTGCGTGGAGCCCCAGATCGAGGGAGATTATCAGTGGTCTTGTATGTCTTCCATTTTCTGATGATTGCTCCCACAGTTGATTTTTTCACACCAAGCTGCTTGCCTATTGTAGATTCACTCTTCCCAGTCTGGTGCAGGTCTACAATACTTTTCCTGGTGTCCTTCGAAAGCTCTTTGGTCTTGGCCATGGCGGAGTTTGGAGTCTGACTGTTTGAGGCTGTGGACAGGTGTCTTTTATACAGATGATGAGTTCAAACAGGTGCCATTCATACAGGTAACGAGTGGGGGACAGAAAAGCTTCTTACAGAAGGCGTTACAGGTCTGTGAGAGCCAGAGATTTTCCTTGTTTGAGGTGACCAAATACTTATTTTCCACCCTAATTTACGAATAAATTCTTTACAAATCCTACCATGTGAATTCATGGATTTTTTTTCACATTCTGTCTCTCACAGTTGAAGTGTACCTCTGGTGCAAATTACTGACCTCTGTCATCATTTTAAGTGGGGGAACTTGCACAATCGGTGGCTGACTAAATACTTTTTTGCCCCACTGTATGTGGTTGGGATCTAAACTGTCTGCTTGTTCTGACAAACCAACACACAAGGCATCACAGTCCAAGTATTCACTTTTCATAGGTGGCTGTCAGCTGCGGTAGACTTCTGTCTTTACAGATCTGATGCTTAGGGCCTGCTCTTGTACTGAGACTGAAATTCATTTTCATTACTCGTGATCCTGTGGCAATATAGAGATGACTCTATATAGGGGATATAATCCAATCTGTTCCCTCCAACTTTTCATTAAGCCACTAAAAACAGCTTTTCCAGAGTGAAAACTACTGTTGACAAAATAAAAGAGAAATACACCACATTCAGAACAACGGGAGATAAAAGGAGGCAAGATACTGAACCCTGAGTTGCCCCTGTTAGATTCACGGGAGTGAGTGTGTGCATGAATGTTAGACACAGAGCTTGGGTATAGAATATGAGGGCTATATAAAGGTGTTTGTGGTTGGATGAATGAGGTTTTAGGTAAAAAGCATTTTGAGGGCTGAATCATAAGAAATGCCATGTAAATACCAGACAATGTGTTTTTCCCAACAAGATATTCTGTAACACAAACCATCGTCCTGTCAACAAAGACACAATAGAAACACTAAATGTTGTTGTGTCTGTGTCAATCATATGTTGGCAGACACCCTGTCGAACACTAGGTGGCCAGGTCCGCTCAGAGCAGGAGTTAACAAAATGCTATCATCCTTTACTGTGTATGGCTCTGTGGAAATTGATATGTGGCAGCTGCTTGTGCTTTATGGTGGGTTCATTACAGTGTCCGTGTGGGCGTTTGGGTTAGAGTCATTGATCCCTGCTTCCTGTTGAGCTTATTTTTTGAGT
Source organism: Aulonocara stuartgranti (assembly GCF_965226115.1). Taxonomy (NCBI): domain Eukaryota; kingdom Metazoa; phylum Chordata; class Actinopteri; order Cichliformes; family Cichlidae; genus Aulonocara; species Aulonocara stuartgranti. The sequence goes on from NC_138950.1 coordinate 20,817,195, forward strand.
TGAGTTTATTTTATATATCTTGTTTGAACTGAGAGTTGATGATGGGTGGCTACCATTTTATGTTTATGTACTTGATTTGCCAATGCTGCATGTGTTGCAAAGCTTGCTGGGATACCATGCATTATTTTTTGTCCTTATTCATGCTCATTTATCAACATCAACATAGATGAGGGCACTCTTGATCTTTGCTTTGCTTGTAAAGCAAGGTAGAATGAAGAAAAAGAGAAGGTTTCTGAGAGAAATTTCAGAGTAAGATTACGACAGAGAAGCAAAACTGGCAGAGAACTGCGAAAAAAATGTAAGTAGAGGGGGGGATACACAGAAGCCACTGGAAAGCTTCAAAACACTTAAAGCCTGCAAGCATGCAGCTCCCTTTTCTCGCATATTCAGTGCCCGAGGAGACAATTTTCATATCCAGACTGAGTAGACCAAATGTTCCTACTCTACTTTATATCACTTTTCCTCATATCACACACAATACACTAAAGTCATTGCAAGTACTACTTCCTGTCATTTTTTTGTGTTTAAAATGTAATATCTGCCAGTCAGCGGAGCCCCGAAGCAAATTATTTAAAGACCAGCTGTCTGTATCTGTAGTTATTCTGAAAAAGAGAAGCTCATAAATATGCTTTATGAGTGAAGTAATACATTTATACTAATTTACTAAAACTTATGTATGAATTTATCTTTATTTTCCTTTTGTTGATCTTTGTTCTTCCTCTTTGTATTGTCATGGTTTTAGTCTAAACTTACTGAAAGATGAGGCCAAAGAGACGAGCAACCTATTCAGGTTTTGTTCATTTATTTAAAAACAGATAAAATCAGAAAAGCCAGCTATGGTATCTCACTAACATGTAGGAATCAAAAGCAAAAGGCCTGAGTCTCCATTCTCTTTAAAGTGTGAACATAAAATATACATTATATGTGAACTGGGGTTTATAGTGTGGGTGCAGCTCTTGATATGGGTATGGCTGTTTAGGCTTACTCTGTTTTTCCTTTTTTCCTTAACAATTAGGGGAGACCGGGGATAGTTGTAACATTTTTCACATTTCTGTCTGTAAATTGGAGCTCTTTTAAGGTAGTGGATTCAAAATGTAATGCAAAGTATTTACATGTCTCTGCTATTAAATAGTGCAGCTATTTTCTCTGCAGCACAATTACCCATTGCATGGTATGGTCTCAAACACAAAGAGTGAAATGTTACAATTAACCCCATAGTCTGGGTTAGTTGTAACATATCCTGGGGTGAAATGTAACACAATGAAATAAGGGTACTAACAAAACATTAACATGTAATCTTTGTTTATTCAACACATGAATGCACTTAGAGCCATTTATGTAGTTATGTGTGTGTGTGACAGAATGCAGAAATCTAGCTTTTGAACATATTCCAACCCCCCAAAAAAGACAAATTATGGAATTTTCTGCAACTGAATATTTCATTAATTTTGGCTGGTCTTCCTTGAGTTTGGCCTCATTGGCTCAGTGGGCATTATAACCTACAACTCTTGCACCAATTTTGAACATAACAATGAAGCTGAAAAAATGTAGTTGTTCACCAGCATCGCAATTCCATTACTTTTTATCATGGCTTACCTTGGTGTGGTTTGCAAAGTGCTTCAGAAAGATGAGGAAATCTGTTTCTTGCATCCATCCTGATTTATTTCCACTACCAGTACTTCCTACTGGTCCATCTCTGACACAGTGGTCTGCATAATGTATGTGTGGGAACACAAACAGTGGAGGAATTAACCGCATATACATAAGCGACCAGTGAACCTCTCTCTGCTGATGTCGTTCACAAACTTGTTTAATATAAGTTAAAGTAATAGTGTGGTAAGTTGTAACATCTGCATTATTGTTACAACTAACCCAGACTGTTGCTGTTACAACTGACCCAGACTCCTATAGCCATGAACTAGCTAATATTACAGCCAACGGCTAAAACATTAGCACTAAAGACCTACACAGAATATATCCCCATAGACATACAAATAACATAATTTAAGTTTGATGAGTTTAACTGCAAAGCAGATAATGCTATTAGAAATTGAAATAAAGTAGAAAAACTTACTTTTTGTCATACAAATTACTTTTTTTCGTGTTAAATTGTCTGTGTTTGACAAAATGTGCTGATTTTTCACATGTGATAGCAGAACTGAATTGGGCATGCACAGGATGAGTCACATCATTTGAAACTTAGCCCTGATTGGAGAAATTGGAAGTGTTACAACTGACCCACGTTACAACTATCCCCGGTCTCCCCTACATGGAGAAAATATACTGCAAAAAATAGAATGTCAAAGGTTTTTGTATGCTTAAACTCTTTGAAACAGAGGTTGGAGAAACCCCTCACTCCTTTACTCCCGTCTTGTAGCTGGGACTTTTCCACCCTAATGAAAACGAATAAGATAACATTGGCTTAGACCTAAATTTCAAGCTCCATTAACCAATTCATTTTAAGCATGGATAATAGCAAAAGGACCAGCTATCCTTTTATTTTATTTATTTTTTCAAGGAGCATTAATGACTTCCACTGGTGTTTTCTGTTCTTTTCATGATTTTCTTAGCTATTCAAGATGGCCCCTGACAGGAAACTATTTTAATTTAGCTATTGTCCTATTTTCAATTTAGAAACATATAACACACATAACAACATGTGTCTGTGCCTTCACAATAAACAGGCATCAAGTCTACTTCATATAGGCTTTGTCCAGCTAGTGGGTGCCTTTTGTTTCCTCTCCCCAGCTATTATCATATGAGAGTACAAATGCAACAGTCACATATTCATATTCCTACTTCATTGTCTCTTCAGTAGAGTTTGGGATTGAGATCCCAGTTTGGAGCTTTTAGTCTAAGTTCCCTCACAGGTGCCTATGGAGGACACTCCAAAACAGTCAATGGCTGTAGCAGCTCTGGCTTTTCTTGTTTCCATAGCAAACAAATATTTGCATGAATCATTTTTTTTTGTTTTTTTGGTGTTCAGGTTCATAAAGAGAGGTCAACTCACTCCTGTCAAAGTTCAGCAGAATTGTTTCACTGTTCAACAGATTGATAGTGGAGAGACCATCCACATGTTGTCAGCAGCCAGCATCTCTAACATGTTCCTATTTGGAACTTTAGCAAAAAATAACATATGGTCACCAATTTCACAGCACGATGCTTTTAAGAATTTAAAATTAATTGTTGATGTTCTTAAACAAACAGCAGTTTCCCTGTGAAAAGCAAATTGTGTTTTTATACACATTTCATGTACAAATCTGACCCATGTTTGTATGAAGCATTTTGTTCACGTGCTAATACATTGTGTACTGTATATCTAGTACTTGCTGCCACTTGAATTGGACCTCAGACACTGGACTCATTTAAGAGGAGTGGCATCTGGTATCTTTCGGCCCTTTCCTTTTATGAACAGGTATTGAATCATGTAAGAGAAATTTCTCTGTTCTCTGTTTCTGATACCTGGCATAGTTTTAAACTATAATGAGCTACAGATTTAAAAAAAGAAAGAAAGAAAGAAAGAAAGAAAGAAAGACAGAAAAACAACACAAAATTTTCAGAGGACTAAAGGGAGTGAAGCACATTGATTTATGCAGTCACTAAATTGTGCAAAAAAGTGTATGGATACTACTGTTTCTTCATTAAAAAGCAGAGAAAAACATTAGGCAAGCATTTGTAGACCACACTCCATTATACAGTACATCGTGTCAGAAAGAGGATAAAAGAATGCTGACCTTTTTTAAAATAATGACAAAAGTACGACAAAGTAATATCAAGTATAAGCATCTGTCAAGTGTGACAAATCACAAGAAAAAAATAAAATAAAATAAAGATCTGTTATTCAGTTTATGCCAGAGGGCTTCTCTGTGTTCAGAGTGTAAATCCAATATGCCCCTCTGTAGAGCAATGTTATTTATGTCACCACCTCTAAGACAGGCTGTTTTTTTTTTCAAATTCAACATAACTTTAACCAAGCTCTGGAGCCATAAATAGCCTGTGGAGAATATCATAATCCACACTTAAGTACATGTTGCAATCTGAAGTTAAGGCTTGTATGTCTTTTTAATTGTCTGGCACAAACGAGGCAGGAAAAGTGCAATATAAACGCAACAAGTGTGCTGTTTCAGTGCAGTAAAATTTGTTATTTCTTGCTAGCACAAAGGTTGATGTCTAAGTTCGAGCGCTGTGCACAGTGGAAACAACAGGAAAATTTTGGATTTAGTTAGGGGAGACACAGAGCTGATGTTAATGAGTGATGGGTCATTTTTAAGACTACTGCTGCCTCTCCAGATGGCCTTATTTTATTATTATTACCTTTTTTCGGCAAGACTGGACAAAAACGGCCATAAATTAAATTCTCTTTGACAAGACTCATAACCAGACCAGCATAATGTGGTGCAATAATACTGCCCATAATAGTAGGAAAAACTGTTCGTGATGAGATTAATTTGTGAAAATGTTATTAAAAATGCGTCTGGAGGCTAGAAGTTACCAGACTATCAGCTTGTTCATAGTGATATTCTTTCAAGAAAGAAAGATAGCTTGAAGAAGGAAGTCTTTGGCAATAAATGTCTTGCCAAAGACAAACAAATTAGACAGGCACTGCAAGACTACTAATATGTGCCACAGTGATTGATAGTAGATTTATATCCTTTGGCTGAGTCATAAAAAAGCACAAAGAGGGTACTCAAAAAGCAGAAACTCGTTTACTTCTTTTATTCAACCTCTCTTGAATTCAGAATTATTATAGTGAGACATCTTTAAATTGTCAGTATGGTTTAACTTTAAAAGTTAATTTTAAGTAATTCCCTGCTGACAACATGGCATGACAACACTTGACTGATCAGGTAGAGCCAAATGTTTCAGTTGCAGCGATTCGCATAAGATACATGAGACACTTTATCTTCCTGTTGCACTGAGATGATGGAATCTGTGGTGATTTCTCAGGCCCTGCCTCAATGGAATACTCTTGTGTGGTGAACCGTATAAAAGCTTTGGTTTGAAGCAGCCTAAGAAATGAAATACTGATGTTTGCATTGTATATATTTTTAAAGGTGACATTACAAAAACTAATTAGTTTTTTACACTGAAAATAAGCAGGTTTCTTAGTATTCAAGTAATAGTATGAGATGTTGAGGTTACAAAATATTCCAGATTCAAATTAACATAACCGCCTCGCTTCCGAAGCACTAAGTGAGATAAGCACAGTCTCGCACATGCGGAGTACTACAGAGACAACAAGCAGGGACTGTCCATCACTCAAATTCACACTCAATGTGCCTCGAACAACAAAGCAATAGCCATCCTTCAAGTTTTTTGTAAAGTATCAACCTATATATGTATATATATATATATATATATATATATATATATATATATATATATATATATATATATATATATATATAAATAATACTGCAAAATGGCTTATTTGTAGCTGGAGATGATGAAGAAGCATTTTATCAGTTGTTATGTGCTTCTTCGTATACTTTGATGGAGTTTAAAAACGGGTTATTGCTAGCCTAACTCACACGGTTTCAAGCAATCATGTTTCTGCTGGTAGGATTCAAATGCAATATCAGAGAAAAACCATTAAGTGTCACTGATGTAAGTTTAGATTTATTGAGCATTTATTGGTATAATAAATAGAAACCAGCAGACTTTTTTTCATTGTATTTAAAGTAGCAGAGTGGTAGTATAACAATAAATGGCTTGAACTTTTGGAGTAAGCTACAGCTAAAAGCCTCACTGATATTTTACTTAGGCAGACAACCTTTCTAGTTATTTGAAACACGTACTGCTTGTGTTGCAGGTTCTTGCCAGTTGTGCTTGTTTGAAGGATTCAGTTTGGGATTCAGCTGTAGCTCCGGAGGTAGAGTGGGTCATCTACTAATCTACACATCTGGTCTAAGAATCCATGAGAAACCAAATATGCAGATCAGTCTTCTGTGGGGAATGAGGGAGCAAGCGAAAGCTTTATGTTTGTGATGCTAGAATATTTTCATTCCAAGATCCTCCTGTTTGTCTACAAAGCCTTTCATCATCTGTCTCCTTGCATCTCTGACACCTCACACCCCTTACTCCAGCCCCCTCCAGCCAGCTAGCCAGATGCTTATGACTGTCCCGCACTCAAGGGAATGTTAAATAAGACTTGCAGTATATATAAATTGTTTTATACTGCAAGTCTCATTCACACATCACTTTTATCTGTGCCAGAATGCTTTCTAACAGTTGCGCACATACACTGGATGGATGCGTCAGGAGGAAGCCAGGGTTCAGTATCTTGCCCAGGCAAGGAAGCTTCAGCATACGGCTGGGCGAGTCAGCGATTGATCCCCTGACCTTTCAATTGGTAGATGACCCACTCTGCCACCTTTGCCATAGCCATCTCTAGAAGCAGTGGTGTGTTGTCTGGCTGGCTGCCTCACCAACCAGCAGTTTCTTTTATTTTCTGCTGTGGTTACTGTGCACAATGTTCTAACTCATCAGACACCAACTACTGGCAAGAAATAGCCCATTAAGTTCTTCATTAACTGCAACAGCACACATGTTGTTTATGCTGAAATGTCTCTGTGGTCTGGTTTATGATGGACAAACAAAAAGAGCTTGCATATGTGGATTTAACATTGCAGTACTCAGTACATGGACTGTGTGATTGTTAGACATTTTGCACAGGCTGATTATGGCTTCACACCATCATTAAAGTTCTGGGAATCAGTAAAAATATTATCCTCTCCTCGCAGTGGTGATATTATCTTACTGCATCGAGGCACACTTTGTATACACTCTCAAGACAATAGAGCCCTTTGACATAAATGAACTGAATTTGTCCCATTTTCTGTAATTTGTCACAGGTTGACAGGTTGCACTTGGGTTTACCTCTTGTACTTTTAATCTTGTAACTTTAAAAGATGCCTGTTCTTTTTCCTTGTTTCTAACATGATGTGAGCCCTCTTCAAACAAATAATTTAACTGTTAGTCACACTGACACATGATTGAACATATACTTATTTTCGTCTTTGTAACTTGAAAATAAGTTTGTGGCACGGTGTTGTGGAGGTGGCCCTGACTGGGACAACTCCTACCACTGAACTGATTATGTCATCAGTTCAAGGGACTGCTCAGAGTGACCATGTACACATAACACAGACCATGCCATGCTGCTGAATAATTATAGCCTTTTCTTTGAGCTTTTTTGGTTGCTTGTTTGTTTTAATGCACATTTCTTAAAAGGCAGGCCAACAGCATGGGCACTCAGGGAGGAAAACTACAAGGCAAGAACTCCAAGTACAGAAAAATTGTCAGGTTTTCAGAAATAGATCTCCAGCTCTGTATTAATGAAGACCCATTACTGCTGAGTATAAAAATTACAGTGATTGGTCATTTAAACGAGTTAAGAACTGGCAAATTGATGAAGATTAATATCATAGGTTATGACATGTGACATGCCTACATAAGCTACCTTTATACGATAAAAGTATTGGCATTGGTATCGGCAATACTGCCCCTGTATTTACTTGGTATCGAATCCATGCCAAAAATTCCAGTATCACACAGCACTAGTTTCATCCACATCTTCTTTTTTTGAGCAAGACAGTGAGTTAGTGCTTTGAATGGAAGCTCACACAGTGTATAAGTGTGTATAAGTGTGGTGGAGTAAACTGTAAAGCACTTTGGATAAAAGCACTCAATACATTCAGTTCTTTTACCCATTATAGTGCTTATATGCAGGGTTAAAGTGGGCTGGAACGATCCAGCACAGTGTTCTGGAAACTTCAGTGAACGCATGATTAAATCTGATAAGCTGGTTAATGCATGTTGCTACTGAATTAGTCAATTTTTCATGTGCTGTGTCCTGGCATTGCTTGCAGTGACAGCATGAAGATACTTGCTTAGTAATATGACGATAATTACATCCCACAACCCACTTACACCTTATACCACATCCTTTTTAATTCCCATGCCTGTGATGCATTTATGTTGCAAACCCAAAACTGTGGACGCAATACTTTAGCATCTACAGATGAAAGAAGGAGCTTAAATGGAGTAATGTTTCTTAAGTTTCAAACAACTCCAGAAACACTCGTAGATACATAAACTATTTTTGTGCAGTTTGTCACAACATGTGTCTGAGAGCTGAATGTACAGTTGCTGTATTTCCCAGGGAGATCATTTATATGCCGCACTGATAGATGCAGAAAGATGTAAGGAAGAGACGAAGGGAGAGGAGGATGAGAAATAATTTTGAGCGAATGAAATTTTATGAACTGAAAATTGAAATCTTTCATTTCATTTCCTAATTTATTTCATACTTTAGATAAAATCAAATGTTTTGGTGATTTATGTTTTTATGAAATGTCTTGCAAAACAACATGAAGTGCACTACTTTCGTTCTATTCAAAGGTTGCATGAAAATACTAAGCAGTTTAGTGAAGCTCAATCGGTTAGTAATGTGATAAATTCAGTGATGCACTATGTTGGACTGATTAAATCTAGAGCACAGTTTCTAGGTTACATCAAGGACATCAGACATCAATTTATATTTGAAGCGATGATGCTGATTAGATTCACTCACTCACAGTCGTATAGCTTGGCTAATATGCTTGTTGAATTCAGTTGGCTAAATCCACAAATACCAGTAAATACTGGAAATGCAGCACAGGTCAGCTCATCACAGTCTGCACACGGAGAAAAATCCAGTGGAGCTCATAAAATAAATTAATATGTGGCTTATTTCTAAGTAATTCTTTTTTTCCATGCTGCACTGCCTGATTCCCTGCCTGCCAAATCCCACTTTAACCCTTGGCTATATTCTGTCAGGTAGGACAGCTTGTGTACTTACTCTGCTCCCAAATGGCAAAAAGTCAGTCAATGCATAATAAATAAATAAATGAATGAATAAATAAATACATAAATAGACAGATAAATAAATGCAGGCGTTAAAAATAACACAGATGACACTGACAAAAGTTTAACCATATTCTGGGAATTCTCACTAAGTTTGTTTAATTTCACAAAGGAAAAATAAAATAAAGGCAAAATATCCACAAAATTCTGAAACTGAATCAGTTAAATCCTACTGTTGATTTATTAAAGAAAAATATTAAATATACTAAAGGTGTGAATTTACAGATTCTATACACCAATATCCTTTACAGTGACCGACTTTGGAAATCCAATAACTAGGCTTTAGCAAATAAAAAGATAGCATGTAAATCATCTTTTACATCACCTACACCAATATTTATTCCTTAGGTACAGTAGTGCAAACTATGGAGGCGATTGTTCAAAAGAAACAGAGGACAGGGAGGTAAGATACACTGTTATAATAAGGTAGCAAGGAAACTGATAGTGGGTGGGGCAGGGAGAGGGTTTTATTTTATATTTTTGGGAAACATCAAATACAAGGGAGAGTAAGTTGGACAATCGGGGAGTTGCTTGTAATGACAGCTATTCGATTATACAGATTATGCTGCTGAGGTAGAGGCAAGGTGTAGAATTATGTTTGACAACTGCGGGTGTAAAGCATGCCAAAGGAGCAGTGACAGCTGTATGGAGGAGTCTAAGACAGCACTGGAAGTAGAGTAAGACATGAAGTAGAATTTCAAGCCAGCTTGGTGCAAAAAAGAACTTATGGTGTGCACCTGCCGTCTCCATCTCCTGTCCTCCTACTCTGCCTTTAAATGTACCAACTCCCCCTTCTTCAGCCTCCCTGGACTCTTCCATGGTGTCCCTCTCTCCAAGTCCTCTCTTCTTTCTTTCTCCCCCATCTTTGCCTTGTTCCTTCTTTTCAAGCTCGTTTGTCTGATAGACGAGGTAATTACCAGGAAATGTATAAGGATCCCACCTGAGAGACGTGAAGTGCAAGTGTGTGTATGAGTGTGTGATCCGATGTAATTATAAGGGATTAGGATGTTTATCACAGTGCTGTTGCAAGACCACATCACACAGTCACCGACACATCCACAGTGATTCACAAATTCTCATGTAGATATGTTGTAATAGTTTTGTAGTAGCCTTTTCAACAGTTCTAGCCAAATTTTAAAAAGCTATAAACAGATTAGATTAAATGCATAAATGATAATAGAGAAAAGATTAACAAAAACAATGGAACCTATTGCTAATTCTGGTATTTCATATCTTATGTTTTAAAGGTGTCTTTTTTATATCAAACATTTTTCATGTACATTTCATACACTTTCACAATTAAAGTGCACATTTCTCCCATTTGTTGGGAGTCGCTCTCCTGTTTCTAGTATGCAGATTAATAACAGAGACATGGGGAGATGTGTCGGAGAGGGGATGCAGTTCAGAACGCTGCAGTCTGATACTGACACGTTTGGAAGTGTCAGATTTTTGTAAAGATTGTTGTCTGGATGTGAAATTGAGTACTTTTCCTGGCTCTATTTTTTAAAGGTTGTTGCAATAAAAGTATAAATAATATGTGAGGAGAAGTACAGCATTTTCTTGTGCATGGCTAATATTCAGTTTGTCACTTTTATCATGTAGTAGTTTGCGTAAATGCAATTACACTGTGTAAATTGTATTAATGAATTTAATGGTGTAACGTAAGTACTTTCTCAAGAGATAATACTGCTGCAAAATGAATTTGCTATCTTCCAGAATTTGCACATCCTTCCTATTATTTTTAATTTCCTCATCGGTCAACATTGACCCGGTGGAGCTGAAAAAAGCAGAAATTTTAAAAATGATTTTGACTCTGATGAAAATTAGAGGATATCTTGCTGGGTAACAACAGAGTGGTATTTGTGAAAGCTCAGTCAGTCAGGATATTATTTTGAAGCAGTTTAATTTGTTTAATGGCAAGGCATAATAACATCTATTGCCTTGGCAGTTAATTACTTCATTACATGAAATTTTACCAATAATTTCTGAGTAAATGATCTTTTATCAGTGTTGTTTGATTATCACAGTGTGTAAATGCCAAACATTCCCCAATATATATCCAAGTAAAAATTATGGCATGCATCGAGTCATTTTCTTCTGCTTATTCAATTCAGGGCTAACACATAGTGTCAGACAACCATTCATATCCAAAGTCAACACATAATCACTCTGTGTGTGTGTGTGTGTGTGTGTGTGTGTGTGTATGTGTGTGTGTGTGTGTGTGTGCGTGAGAGAGAGAGAGAGAGAGAGAGTGTGTGTGTGTATGTGTGTGTGTGTGTGTGTGTGTGTGTGTGTGTGAGAGAGAGAGAGAGAGAGAGAGAAAATTCAACTCCAATTACTCTAGAGATGATATGAAACAGCCTGAGTTGCACTGAGGCGTGAAAAATTGGCCCATCAGAGAATTCAGACTGGACATGTCATAAACTATCTTCTTTAAGATTTTAGAAGATTTCATCAAACAGTTCTAGGAATGAAATACATGGAAATAAAAATCCTACCTGATTTAAGTTAGGACAACCTTCCTCTAATCTTCATATTCCTGTGCAGTTGTTTTTATCCATGTCCCAGTTTTTAGGGACATGGATGTAGTTGCATGGAGCCAAATATCAGTGTTGAGTGAAGACTGTGTTTGCGTGGCCAAAAAAGTTTATTTTATTATTATTTTTTTTTAATTTTCTACACATGATGGGATACAGTAGAGATAAACTAATTTCATTAGACACCTCAGAAAGTTACAGATGAATGCTGCGTTAACAATTGGACGCTAAATGTTGACAAAAAACATAGACCATACTCGCAGTTTTGATCTGAGTGCAAGAGAAGTAAGAACAAAGTTTGAACAGAGCAATCTAAAAATAGCAATACTGCTGGAGACTATCCCAATATGACAGACAAAATTATCTTGAGCAAGATGAGCAAGACATCAGCTATGTTTAAATCATTTTCTTTTCTTCCTTTTTTTTTTTTTTAAAGCAACCTGTTAATGAAACTTATATTTTTGTGCAAAAATCAGCCTGAACTATGCCTTTAGGGCTCTTTGGTCCATTTCCCTCCACTTGTTCATGTTTGTCATGTTTGTGTAGCATATCTCAGTTGACTCTGGTCAATACAAATCCTTCTAAGTCCCTGTCACGGCCAGGCGGATCAGCTGCACGCTGATCAGCCCTCTCTGTTTCTCTCTCTCTCTCTTCCTCTTCTCTCTCGCCGGGGCGGAACTCACTGTGGGTTCACGCCCTCGGCCCACGCCCTCGGCCCACGCCCTCGGGAGATGAGACACCTGGGTCTCATTAAGGGGAGCAGCATTTAAGCCAGGAGGTGACTGCTGTTCGTCGCTGGATCGTTGTCTACCACACGTTAGTGAAGTCAAGCTGCAGCAAGTTTAGTTAAGAGTGTTTTCCTCTGTGCGTCGTTCTTAACCCTGTCTCCCTGTCTACAGAGCTTCCTGGATTTTTCCCCGTGTGATTCCCGTGTGGCAGTGTTGGAGTGTGAGCCTGTGATCGTGTGAGTGGATATTCTGAAGAACGCGTGCTTTCCCTTGGACTTCCCTGGAGACCCCTTTTCCCCCCACTCAGCTGTATATAACACCCCCCCGCACATTCTTGTATATACACCTGGTGACTTGTAAATAAACCCTTCTTGTGAGCATCAGAACCGGAGTCCTGCGCTTGAGTCCTCCTCCAAACCGTAACAGTCCCAGCCCTCTTCCTACTTGGCTGACTCCTTGTCACCATCATTTAACCCTCTATAACCCACCAGAGGTCTAGCAGAAAGAAAGGGGGAAGTGTCAGTTATTACTTTTAATTTAAAAGCCACAAACAGCTCTTTCAAACTATATATGACTAAATATTTAAGATTTTTACAGTTATAGTTACATCATCTCTTTTTCATCATCACCTTCTTCTCCTCTTTTTCATCTGCTTCTTCCACCACTGCCCTCTGCTCTTTCATCTCCACCTCATCCTCTTCCTACTCTCCTGAAGCCTCATCTCCTGAACTCCAGTCAGGTCTCTGTCATAACATAAACATTCTTATTTAATAACAATTTTCAGATTTTCACAGTCACACATCGTATAAGGACTGGGCTGATAATGAGTGAAAAAGTAACCAAAGTCCAAAGAAAAACTTTGAGGACTTTGAGAAAGTGATCAAGACTCCTTTAAAAAACATTACAAGAACATCTTTCTCCTTTACAGGGGAAGCTCAAGACCTTTGCACAGTGCTGTATTTTGTGTCATGCTGCAGTCATATAGAAAGATGTGTGTGGCCTTAACTGACATCACTACAGACATGAATATCCATAAAAATGCTCACAAGGGATGCTGAGTACTCAAGGTTGTTTCATTCATGATGGACACAAATCTGACAATAAAGGAGGTAAAATGTCATCGACTATTGTGGACCTTACAAACTTTATTTTGAAAAGGTCCAGTTGATTCCAATTTTTTTGTACACTTCAGCAGCCTACTTTGACTCAAAAACAGACCTTAGAAATCACTTTATTGCATCCTTTTGATCTCATAGTCTATTAAACTGCTCAACATACAGTGGTGCAGCATGCATACAGAGACATGTAGAAAGAAGAAAATGTGCAAAAAGACTTAGAGGAAACACCAAGGTATAAGAGTCAGAAAAAAGCTAGAAATCCTTGGGAGATACATTTAATAGTTACCTGCCACTAAAGCATTTCGAAGACAGAAAAGCTAACAAAAGACTGAATAGCATAAAAGACCTTGTGCTGTTAAAAAGCTACTTTTTCACATTCAAGTTTCCCATGTTACTTGCACTTTACCTCACATTTTACTTTCACCAAAAACCTTAACAAAAAATTAAATGTAGCATACTAAAGGAAGACCGCGGCTTTATACAAACCAGGAAGGATTTAAAAGGACCAAGAAAGAAAAAAATGTAAATGATTCTGTTAAAAAATGTAAATAACAACACAAACTCCCATTTATTTATTGTCATTAAGACCACAGGATGGAGGAGGGTGAGAAAGCTATTAATCTGGACACATAATTAAATCTAAATTATCATTATTTTCAGTTTCACTACACACTTCCATATTAATGGAAATAATGTAACAGTTGGCATTTGCCCTTATTCATTCAATTAAAAATTAAATACCATCTGTTACAGAAACCCATTACCCTTCATTGTTTGCTGAACATGATTTCATTTTTTGTAGCTGCAGAAGTGTGACCTCTGTCAATGGATCTGTCTTTTGTCATTATAATTTTTTTTTCTCATTTTATTTCTATTTGTTAATGAAAACATCAGTGCATGGCCCCCAGAGTACCCAACTTGTATGGTTGGTGAACCATCGTGACACACAATCATTTGTGAAGTCATCTTTGGAAAGGTGGGGAAACTGTCATTGTCTACAATGTGCACTCTTAAAATGGATGGATTCCCAGTGGCTGGAATGAAGTGTGATTCAGTGCATAACTTGATGCTTGGCAAGATGAATTGTCTTTTTACATTTTTACATTTGAGTTTTACTGAATGTCAAAAAACAGAACAATCATTCATGTATGCTACTACATGCAGCCTGTTGTATAGGGGTGTACTAAAAAGTGGCATTTAATGGGCTAGTGAACTGTTGATTACAGTTTTCTGTGTCACGAAAGTGGCTCTTTTTTACTTGGCGATCACCATGGTAACTTGGTTTGGACCATGTTGTGTTCAAAATTTCAGAAGAGGGGCTTGAAAGGTGAAAGGTGCTTTCCATTTTACTGTTAAATACTCTAGGAGTAAACTAGCAGTCTGACATCAAAGTGCTATACAGGGGTGATATGGTATTATTAGGTCTTTTTTTAAGATAAGATGGATTTTAAGGTAAATTCTGGACTTAACAGGGACTGAGGAAAAACCAAAATGGCAGAGACATAATCTCACTTTCTACTCCCTGTGAGTACCGACTGCAACATTTTGGATCATCTAATGATTTTTAGGGAGCTTGTTGAGCAACCTGATAATAATGAATTACAATAGTTGAGCCTAGAAGAAATAAAAGCATGAATTTATCCTGTCTCAGAGCATCACTCTGAGATGTTTCTAATAGCAGAGGTATTGCACAATGCAACATGCTACGCATTTGTTTAATATGCACACTGAAGGACACATCCTGGTCAAATAAGATTCCTGTCATTCCAAGGTTAGACAACAAGTTTCTAAGATTTTTAGGGATGGGCACAATAACCTCAATATTATCAGAATTTAGAGAGTAATTAGAACTCATCAAAGTCTTTAACACATTCTTGCACTTGAGAGCGCACTCAGCGTTAAAATGATTAACTTCTAAGACAATATTTATTTTGTGCTAAATCCCTGCCAAGTCCCTCACTCCAAGCATATTCTGGATCCTCTCTGGACACTCCTCACCCGGAACCCCCTGGACACCCCCTCCTCGCATGACACTTTAAACCTGCAACGCGTAAGCCCTAACCTCCATAGCCTAATCCTTCAGCTGTGATTAGGCTATGGAGGTTAGGGCTTACGCGTTGCAGGTTTAAAGTGCCACTGCCACTGACTACTTGTCTCCTCTCATTACAGTGACTGCGTACCTCCATCCAAGCCGCTGCCCCTTTTTTCCATTCCCCGGATCCATCCGTGAAATCTAGCACCTAGCCATAGCACTCAGAGTTTCATGTTCACAGTTTGGCCTCACAGTTCACAGTTCATAGCATTCATAGTTCATAGCATTCATAGTTTCCTGTTTTGTAAGTTCACTAGGCACTTGTAAATAAAGCACTGTGTTCACGCCCGTTTTGCCTCCCTCTGTGTCTGCATTTGAGTCCACACCCACAGCCTGGCCCTCTCGGCCGTAACAATATTATTGTTCTTTGTTGATTTTTATCACCATTTAATCATAATAATTGTTGTATACGTACAATGACAATAAAAGGCTCTTCCGCTATTTTCTGTTCTACTGTTATTGGAGTGGGCAGCACTGATAGGGATCACTCTAAGTGGAAAAAACCTATAGTGTGTGAAATGCCCCCTTTTTTAACATTGAAAGGTGATAACCATCATTGTGATACCCATTATTTCCCAAAGGTGATGAAGTGCAAAAAAGAGAGATTATGTTGAGCATCCTTTTTGATTGTGATTGAGCAGCAGTGTAGATCCAACTATTTTCAAGGTTGTTGTGGTCGTGATAATTTTGTGAGGCCACATCGAAAAGGCTCGGATGAGCTTTCCAAAGTTCTACAAGTTGTGCCTCCATCGCTTGTGTCCAGATCACACGCTGCACAGCTGTGCTGCTCCGTCTTTTTCGCTGACATTTGTGTTTGCGCGTGCGCAGTGTGACAAACTGCGGTGACACCCTCGCGACCAAGCGATTGATGATCGGGAGCTCGTCGTGAGGTGTTAATCGCGTCTCGTTACCCCACGTATACTACACGATGCACGACGAACGATGAAGGCCAAAATCGGGCCGATCGCCAAAACGGTCGCACGACTCAAAAATCGGCTCAAAATGGGCCAAAAATCGCACAGTGTAAGCCCAGCATTAGAGTGATCAGAGCTCCAAACACACAGGCAGTGTGTCTCAGAGAGCATACAGTTAACTTTGAACAAAGAGTAAAGCGGTCTTACTGCTGTTAAAACCCCCCAAAACACCTCAAATATACACATATGTATGCACACAGCTAGACCTCAGTTTTTAACCTATTTGCATCTTTTCTGACTGGCTGGATTTTTTCCTTAGATATGTGCTTTGGTGTCAAATTCGTATTTATAATTTTCTTGTGTACTTCTGTGGAAGGACTGCATTGAATGAGCAGCCGAGCAAGATGAAAATAAACTCCATATGTGCACTTTCATTGGTGGATTGACTATCCATAGCATTGGGAAATTTCCTTGTGGCCTCAGGGTTATATTGGCCTGCTGTGAGTTTGACTGAGTTGACAGACCTCTCAAAATCCACACATCAGGAGTGACTCTACAACCCTCTCCAGCCATAGCGCCCCTCAAATATACTCATATACATGCATACAGCTTGCCCTTTCCCCCATCGCTCTAAGGTACACAGTGAATACCTCCTTTTCACTCATGACTTAAGACAAGTTGCCTAGTGTAAAGGACTATCAAAGGAAAGAAGAAGGAGAAGATTAAAAAAGCAGCAGCAGACTAACATTTGAGTTACTGTAGCTCATGTTTAGTCAATGTGTATCATTTATTTTTTATAATTTAGTTTAACGCTTAACCATAAAGAGTCATTTGAAAGTGTGAGCTCACTGTATCTCATTCCCTGTTTGAAAGGAGGAGATGAACTGTTTTGTATATCAGTGCCTCTCTCTGTATTAGTATGTGCTCTGATTCCTAATGGGTTTATGAGATGGACCTATGGTCTTATCAAACCTTGAAAATAAAATTCAGTTTGAGACAGGCTTGTGTCTTCATCTCAGACTTTTGCATTTGTTTTTTTTGTTTTTTGGATAACTTTCAGACAAACATTGGAGACGTTTCAGCCTTAGGGAAGTCACTATATACCTATAAGTATCGACACTAACCATGATGTTTAAAAATAAGGAATCCCTTTAAATAAAATATGAAGTGTGTATTTTATTCTACATCCTTTGCGCAGTTATAGATACAGAGTCTCTCACTCCACCTTGTGTCAAATTGACAATGCTCTTTACTTAAATTTATGGCAGTATTTTTAATGTATGTTACCAGACATTAAAAATAACTGGACATGACACTGTGCATATTAATTTAACAAACCCTAACATAAGACATGAATCTAACACACTAACACTGTCAGATAAAGAGCTGGATTTTGTAATAGTGCCTATCAGTGGAAATAAAAGGAATGAAGAAACCAGAATGTTTTGCTTGTGTGTGTGTGCACTGCTGAGAAAAATGAATTGGTTTCATTGTGTAGCGATCTTTATGTAAAATGTGACTAAAAGCCTATAACACTGGAACCTGCTCTCTCACTGTAAAAAGGAAATGCATACAAGGATGTATGCTTGTGTGTATCTTGCACTTGGAGTCTCTTACCTCCCTCTGATGCTCTGTTAAGTTCACTTCAGTTCTGCTCTGCTTCAATAAAATATCAGTATTACCGCAAAGCACAAATATGCGGGGCTCGGCTCTATGGACTCTGAGTGAGGACTGAGTAAACCGCAACAGGACAGAGCCAAGGTTTTGGCACCGTCCTTACAGCCATGCCAATTATGCACTTATTATAAGAACACCTGCCCTTGCTGCTATTATCACACACATAGTGGATGCAAAGTAAGATTGCTTTTCTGTGTTAAATTTTATATAATTTACAGTAAATTGTCTGCCAAAAACCTTAATAACTTAAGTGTGTGCATTTCAGTATTTGATGGTGTACATGCCTTGACAGGCTCTAACTAATTACAGTGTGTTAGTAATCCACGGGTTGAGGGTGTTGCACGCTCAGCCTCTGGGTGACCGGTTGGTTGCTGCAACTACTTGCAATCAGTCCAAACAACAAAAAGCTTTCAATTCAATCTTATCTTCAACCTATGGAAGCCCGTTTCCGCCACTAGAAAAAAAAAAGTATTCATAACTCGAAAGTTTGAGTTATTTTAACGCCATGTGATTCAGCTAATAACACAAGGATTTCTTCATATGTGAAGCCACACTGAAAATACTCAGCAATTTGTGCATTCATGACTGGCTGTAATACTGGTAGCTTAACTGTAGGATTTGTAGCTGAGGGCTTCAGCTTCCAGATAACAAGGAAATTATGTAATTTACACAGATTACTGATTAGCAGCGCTAACTCGAAATTTCGAGAAAATAACATGAAATTTTGAGAAAGGTAACTCAAAATGTCGAGTTATGGATACTTTTTTTTTTTTTAGTGGCGGAAACGGGCTTCCATGCTAACCAGCAGTATTTCCTGGTTGCTTGAAGGTTGCGATCCTATTTTTACTCTAGTGTGACTGAAGGCTTATAGAGAATAAATGTGTAGATGTTGATACCTGCAGTGAGTGTACTTCCTTTACCAGTAGAATCCATCCTCTTGTTAAGTCTGACATTATTAGCCATTTTAGGTGCAAAGCCTCTTTCAGTTTCCAAAAACCAAACAAATACCAAAGCATCACTAGGAGTTAAAAACAGTCCAGATTCTTTCAGCTCCGATGAAATGATCAGTGTGGCTGTTTGCTCAGGTGTGTGGAATAGAAAAGGGAGATTTAACAGAGTTAGATGTTAGCAAGAAGTTAACTAGCTAGTTTCCATTTAAAGATGATATACCATGTTTGTGAGCAGAATAAAAAACAAAACAAATAGAAAAAAACAAAGATGGAGATGACTTCAACTCCATGGTGACTTCAACTCTCAGATGGTTCATCTGAGATAAGCCCATCAACAATATGAGGTTCATAATTCATAATTCTAAATCATAATTATTAGCTTGTGGCTTAACAAGCAGATATGCAAGCAGATCTACCCATGAAGTGGAACTAATACGTGTTTTTGATCTTAGCTTGGCTGAGTTGTTGATGATGCTTGTTTATCCTGCTTAAAAACAGTCACCACAACATCAGTATCTGAATATGGACTCAAACCAGAAACCGCTTGTCGACTGCTCTAACCTTTAATCCCTGACATCTTTGTCTCACCAAAGTTGCCCACCTAGAATTTTTAGCTCCCTACCCAAGCATAGCAGGTTAGTCTAGCCCTCAGTGTCTAATGTATGAGCCTTCTCTTGTAATGTTAAGTGTTTCCATGTTCTACTGTGATGGATGAACTGATATCCTTCTGTAATGAAAACACAAACATATCCCTTTAATCACGTCTATGAACACAAGTAAAAATCTATGAAAAATAGAGTATTTTACTATAAATAGCTCACAGACATCAGCTAGCATTAGGTGGGAGGCATTTAAGGCATGTTTAAGGGGAGTTATGATAGCATATACTTCATCGAAATCTAAAGAAAAATGCAAAACAAGACAGCACCAAGGGGCGCCAAGGTCTACATAATGTGAGAAGAGTCTTTAATATTATAGTTGGACTAAACAATTCTTCAGAGAGGGCCTTTCTCTCACTGGATGCTGAAAAAGCATTCGATAGGGTCGAGTGGCCTTATCTTTTTGATGTTCTGACTAGATTTGGTTATGGAGATGTGTTTCGAAGATGGATACAATTATTACACTCAAATCCAACTGCTGAAATCTTGACAAACAAAAATATCTCTAAACCAATAAGGGTGAAACGGGGATGTCCACAAGGCTCACCGATAAGCCCACTGCTGTTTATATTAGCTATGGAACCCTTTGCTATAGCTGTACGTTCGAGTTTATTATTGACAGGAATTATGGTAAATGAAGTAGAACATAGGATTTCGTTGTACGCAGATGATGTAATAGTATATCTCTCTAAAATAACAGAATCTATACCTGCTCTGCTTAGATTGATAGGGGAGTTTGGTCAAATATCAGGGTATGTCATTAACAAATCTAAATCATCAATTTTATTACTAAATGAAGAAGAAAGGAAAAACCCACCCATAGTAACATCTCATTTTAAGACAGTAAAGGACTTTATGTACTTAGGAATAATGATTTCGCCCAAATTAAGTGAGATCGTGGAAAATAACTATGAAAGACTTTCTAAAGAAATAACAGAGATAGTGGACAGATGCATGTCTCTACCAATTTCTTTAATTGGTCGGATTAATATATACAAAATGAGTATACTGCCAAAGGTGCTTTATGCGTATCAGAACATCCCCCTGCCGCCTCCTGTTGATTGGTTTAGCAGGATCAAAAAGCTTGTTCTCGGTTTTCTATGGAAAAATGGGAGACCAAGGATAAGATTATCATTGTTGCATCTACCATATAACGAGGGTGGTGTCATGTGTCCAAATATTGAGTGGTATTACTGGGCATGTCAAATCAGGTCTATAAGATACTATTTTGACTTAAATAATGCCCCGCAATGGTCAGAGATGGAAAGTATTAATTTGCATCCACCTTTACCTTTATATTTTTTCTCAGACACAGCAATAAACTTGATTAAAAAGGCGAAAAATCCAATGGTAAAGAACATGGTCAAAGTGTTGTATGATGTAAAAAGATATATGAAGGAACCTGTTGTATTGTCACAGTTTACACCAATGTGGGGAAACCAGGATTTCAGACCAGGAAGAGAGGATGAAGTTTTTAGACAATGGTCAATTAAAGGACTCCAAAAAATCCAAGATTTGTATGCAACAGATTCTCAAGATATGATGTCCTTTGATATGCTTAGACATAAATATAATATAGATAGAAAGCAATTTTTCAAATATCTCCAAATTAGAAGTTACATTAGAGCGAATCAAAATAATACCTCCACCAAACCACCAAAATCAGAATTGGAAGACATAATTAGCAAAAGCAGTTCAAAAAAAGGGGCAATATCAGAAATATATAAATTGATTAGGTCCAAAACATCTGACAATTCTTTGGGAAGGTTGAATGCCTGGAAAAATGATTTAAAGAAGGACATATCCGTGGAACAATGGGCATTGGTTTGTGCAAAAGCTCATAAACAAACTATTAATTCTAGACTAAGGTTGTTGCAATACAAATGGTTAATGCGAATATATGTTACTCCGGAAAAATTGAATAAGTACAACTCTAATATTCCAGACACTTGTAATAAATGTAATGAAGATAAAGGTAACTTTTGGCATTGTATTTGGGATTGCAGGAAGATAGGCTCTTTTTGGGTTGCAGTAACACAAACTATGAAACAAATATTATCCAAAGAGGTTGTTTTGGATCCTGGCTTCCTTATTCTGGGATTGTACCCAGAAAACATGAGGTACACAAAAAGTGACAGAATGTTTATTGATATGGGTTTGTTACAAGCAAAAAGATTAATCGCACTAAAATGTAAAAGAACAAGGGAACCGAGTATCACACAGTGGATAAAACAAATGATGGTGGCTTTGCCATTGGAGCGGATAACATGTATACTGAAAAGGAAATTGGATGTTTTTGAGAAGGTGTGGAGACCATTTGTGAATTTTGTAGAAGGATTTGTATTATCTGAGGAGGACGAGGACTGAGGGCAATGACATTTGTTTTGGGATAATGATAAATGTAGGCCTTTAACGGAGTGATAAATCTGATGACTTTTTTGTTTTCTTTTTGCTGTCTGAGAGGAGTGTATGTTCATGTAGTATTTAGAATGTTGGACTGTTTGTAAGTCATTAAAATGTAAAAAATAATAAAGATATTGTTGGAAAAAAAAAATCTATGAAAAATGACAAAAAATATTCAGAAAAAAGCAACTAGCAAAGTAACAGGAGAGGACCTCGGTAAAAGAATGAATAAAGAAGAAAGAAGATGCTACTGTTAAGAAAAGGCAGACATGAACATATAATCATAAAAGAAGAATCTGCAAAGGCTCTGTGAAAAAACAAGTACAGTAGGTAAGAACAACAGAAATACAAAGACAATAAGGAGAGAAAATATCACACCTGCAAGTAAAGAAAAGGGAGTAAGGAGCATTTTAAAAGGTCAGGATCTTATTAATTTTTGGTTTGCTTTTCAAAGTTTTCCATATATTACAGAGGGACAAACTCAGACCATTTTGATATAATTCGAAGTGCCTTGGCTTCTGCTTGACATCCTTACACTGAAAGCACAATACAATACAATCTTTGAACAACTGGAGATTCTTTAGAGAAACTAACCTCAACAAAATCTGGGCTCCAAAGATTAAAATTAGTCGCACAATGAGGTAAACACTTCTGCAACGCATCACCATTTGGCAAGTTGTACGTGATCACCAAATGCTTTCATGCCATCATCACCATGATAGTAGAGAAGGGTAATTGATGGGAACTCAAAATTTACACACGCGTAGGTGGGGCTAATTCAACAATGAGACACTAAAAAAGATGCTAACATGAATAACTTTTCTGTGATCACATCATCATCACCACAAGCTGTAGGCGAACAGAACAACAACCATGATAAGGATCTTACTCAAAACCCTGAAGTCATGCCCTCATTGGTATGACACGTTTCTTGTGACTGTGAGATCATTTTTGTGTGGGCGCCTTTCTGTGTCTGTGTGCATTTATGATAAAATGTTCAAATCACGCTAAGAAGCAACAGAGGCACTGACAGAGGCCAAAAATGCACACCACTGGCAGTCACACGTGTACACACACAAGATATGCTTAACTATTAGGAGTTAATATAGCATAACTATCTGTCCAGTTGCATTACTGACCTGATGACAGACACTTTGTTACTCTCACTCTCTCTATTTTCCTCCACTGTAGCATTTCATATCTCTATTTCAAGAGCAGCACCTCTAAACAATGCATCCACATTTCAATTGAAAAAGATGTATTATTTCCTAATAAAACTGCATTCATGTCCGTGCCATATTGAACTGCCATGCATGAAAAGCGCATGCATGTAATACTAACAGTATTAAGACAAGCTGTTGGAGCCAAGTCCAGGCCAATATTTTACTCAGTTACATCATGCCATATTTAAGTATTTGTCATGACCCATATGGAAAAGTTATATATAAATCTTATAAAGTTTTTATCTGTCTTGTATGAAACTTGTATGAAAAGCATACAAGAGTGAAAACACATATAAGATCCCTTGAAAAATTATATAATGAAACTTGTATGTTCTGTATACTTACTAAAAATATATATGAAAGTAATGAGAAAGTGGCCACTTTCTTGAGTAAATCATATATGTTTTTACTATTTCTTTTCCATATGGGGATCTTTAAGTTTCTATTATAATCTTGCTCATTTTATGTTATAATGTAATATGCTGTGCTCCATAAATGAATCCTGCTTTGTTAGTCTGTTGTTGTAAAGTGTTGATAGATGTCGTAAAGGGGGTGTGTATTTGGCCCGCATGCGGAGGGGTGTGGGTAAAAGGTTAGGTAAGCAAGCAGGACGTGGAGCAACAGTTTTCTGACCGTCGCCGTTTTAATGTTATTTTCTGTTGTAACATAAAGGGAATGTAAACGGAGCTCCCACCAGAGGCATTTTTTTTGTACCTTTCAATTTGTATGGAAAATAAATGTTTTGCCCCTTTTTTCCTTCACCTCGTTTTTTGCTACCGGAAGGCATCCAAGCGACTTAACAAGAGCACGAGTCAGAAACTTTACGTCCTGCAGGACTGAAGGTTGCCGCTATACAAGCACTTTCCCATTTGCAAGAAGGAAGGAAACGTGCAATGACAGGCTTCCCAAAAAAGGAACATTAGACAACATACAGCCATTATTTATGTTACCCAAAGCAATGGACGGTGCACAAGAGAGGCAAAGAAGAGAGCGCAGGCAGTGTGGAGTAGGTGGAGATGAGTATCAGCGGTAATTTGTGACAGAAGGATAGCAGACTGAAGGGGAAGGTTTACAAGATGGTAGTGAAACTTGCTATGATGCATGGTTTGGAGACAGTAGCACTGACAAAACGACAGGAGGCCAAGCTGGAGGTGACAGATCTGAAGATGTTAAGATTTTCACTGGGAGTGACCAGGACAGGATTAGAAATGAGTACGTAAGGAGGACAGCTCAGGCTGAGTGGATTAGAGACAAAGTTCGAGAGGTAAAGGGGAAAACGTGCAAAATTTTTAAGTTGATTGTAATGCTTTAAGCACAAACTCAGGGCTTGCCTATAGAGAGTTCTACAGATAATTTAAATGATCATACAATTTGGGAGATCAAGAGAATGACCTTATCTGACACCTTCCTAGAACCCCCCCCCCCCCCCCCCCCCCCCAAAAAAAAAACAAAACAAAACCAAAAAACAGTCTGAGTGTGCAGAGCAACGAGGTCTATTTAAGATCCACAGTGGTGCAGTTCTTAACAGGTTTAAGTGTATTATGTGCTCACACTGGAAAGGAGCAGCATGCATTTTTTAGGTGTGCTCATGATGGACACCAGTGCAAATTAGCATATATGAAAGACTACAAAAACAAACCAAGAATGCAGAATTTCTCATGCGTTTTTAATCTTTAAATAAAATGTCCCTACACACATATAGCATTGAGGAGTTTTCTTAAGGTGCTATTACTAATGTTACCAAAGGGAAAAGATCAGATTGCCTCTGGTCATTGTCAGCCAATGGTAAAGTACATGAAAGAAAAACAAACAAACATACAAGCAGCACTAAATCATGCAATGATATGATCGCATTAATTTTATCCTGTTCGTGTGTTAATCACTGTATTTTTTTAATTTCCTATTTTTAAGCTGAGGAAAATTGTAATGCTGCTGTAGACACACATCGGAGCTTGCACTTCTAAAAATACAAATTTTTCTCTGAATGTGCTCGGTATATAGACAGCTGTTTGCTAACAGGTTCACTCTATAGACTTGATATGCTTTGCGAAGTGTATATTTGGTAAATTGATTTCCTTTTCTGCCTGCATAATCCGCATAGAGACATTTTTGTATATTTGTCACACTTAAATCATCAGATCATTCAGCTCATTAAACATATTTAAATATTAAACAAAGATAACAGAAGTAAACACAAAATGCACTTTCTAAATGAAGGTGTTTATTATTTAGGGGGAAAAAATCCAAACCTACATGGTCCTGTGTGGAAAAAGTGATCCCTCACTCCTGTCATAACATAAATTAAATGTGATATATCACATCTTTGGAAAGCCACACCCAGGACTGATTGCTGCCACACATGTTCTCAATAAGGAAATCAGTTAAATAAGACCTGCCTGACAAAGTGGAGTAGACTAAAAAAATCCTCAAAAGACGATCCAAGGACATTCTGGGCAAAAATGTACTGCATGGTTCTTGAACGAAAACCACTGCTGAGCAAAAGGAACATAAAGGTTCGTCTCAGTTTTGCCAGAAAACATCTTCATGTTTTTCAAGACAATGCTCTGTAGACAAACTTTTTGGAAGGTCTGTGTCCCATTATATCTAGCATAAAAGTAACACAACATTTCAGAAAAGAAAGATCATACCAATAGTAAAATATGGTGGTGGTAGTGTGATGGTCTGTTTTACTGCCTCAGGAATACTTGCTGTGGCAAATGCAACCATGGATTTTTCCGTCTACCAAAACGTCCTGAAGGAGAATTTTCGGCCATGTGTTCGTGAATTCAAAATGAAGCGCACTTGGGTTCTGCAGCAGGACAATGATCAAAACACACCAACAAGTCCACCTCTGAATGGCTTAAGAAAAACAAAATGAAGACTTTGGAGTGGCCTAGTCAAATTCCTGACCTGATTCTGATTGAGATGCTGTGACACGACCTTAAAAAGGCAGTTTATGCTCGAAACCCTCCAATGTGGCTGAATTGCAACAATTCTGCAAAGATGAGTGGGCAAAAAATTCCTGAACAGCACTGTAAAAGACTCATTGCCAGTTATCGCAAACACTTGATTGCAGTTGTTGCTGCTAAGGGTGGGCCAACCAGTTATTGGGTTAAGTTGGTAATCATCTTTTCACACAGAGCCATGAAGGTTTGGATTTTTTTACCCTTAATAAAAAAACCCACCTTTGTTTAGAAACTGCATTTTGTGTTTACTTTTGTTAAATTTGTCTAATATTTACATTTGTTTGATGATCTAAAAACATTTAGGTGGGACAAATATATTTAAAAATATGAAGTCAGGAAAGGGGCAAAACTTTTTACACCAAATCTTTAGAACACAGATTTTGAGTAAAAGCATTGCTGACATCTTTTAAACACTTTTTATTAAAGTAATTTTAGTGGTTTCAAGAAAAGTGAGATGAATGAGAACAATAAAATGAATGAATGAATGAATGAATGAGTAACTCCTGTTACTTAGTGTGTACAGTGTCAGGGGTTAATGGGAAACTTGGATAAAAGAAAAGTACAATTATTTTGCTTGATTATACCTTTGTGCTGTAAAATCTTCTGTTCACCAGCATTAAAGACAAAATGGTCAAACAATGTCCCCTTCCTTTAGATAAATCAAAATGTCAAATTCTAACAGCATTCTTCTTCTTATTATTATTATTATTATCATCATCATTATTATGATGCTGTATATCTGAGACAATATATTATAGATTTTTGC
This sequence comes from Aulonocara stuartgranti, assembly GCF_965226115.1. Lineage (NCBI taxonomy): Eukaryota > Metazoa > Chordata > Actinopteri > Cichliformes > Cichlidae > Aulonocara > Aulonocara stuartgranti. Next base: position 20,844,135 of record NC_138950.1, read on the forward strand.
CACACTAATCTTCTGTGTGTAGCTGTGAGTTTCAGTATCCATTTTAAAGTGTTTTCTTGAATGTTTTCTCTCCCTCTCCTTCCGTCTCTGTTATGTCAGTCAGTCTTCACCAAGGGACCTTGCTGCTCTGTAAATGGTGCCTGGCCCACAGCAGGCCTTGGCACTGGATGCAGAGAGACAGAGAAGGTTCGGGTGGAGGTGCAAGGACAAAGAGAAAGATAAATGTTTCTGGCATTAAGTAAGAGACGGAAAGTGATATTGCTGTTGTGCTTTGATTTGATTCCGGTTGTTTAACGTGGCACTTTGTGTGGGCCTTGGCACGCTGACACTGAGAGAAAGAGTGAGAACAGATGGATAAGGAAATGGGATATCAGGAATAAACTGAAGAAATAAAACATAATGACAATGAAATGGAAATGGATAGAAAATGGCTGGCTTTCAGAAGCTTATCCTATCAGTGGCGCTGCAGGGAAGACTGTTTCCTCCCGTCTTTAAACTGTCCATTCTGCATAAACACGCAGCAAGCCTTAAGGTCATCAGATCTTGTAAGTTGACTGCTGTTCAGCAAAATGTTTTTGCTATTTATACAGTGAACCAGTGAACTTTGGTGGGATCGTGGCTGTTTTAATAGTTTAGGGAAGCTCTCAGTGCTGTTGTTTTTCTGGTCTAGAACGTAGTGGTCTCAGATTGGTCTGAGCTGCTAGCTCCTTGCTCGATGGCTCCTCCTTAGATGGAGGGAGATAGGCTAGAGAAACTTGAGTGGTACATTAACTCTGGTCATTAAGCGAGTAACACGCTACTGTTTTTGCTTTATAAAACATAATAGTGCTACAACAGGAAAGTAGCTAGAAGGAGCGTTGGCAAGTTTTTAACTATCGAATATCGCCACAGTGCACATCGAGCAGCCAGCTTGGCATAGTGCAAAAATGTACTGTATGTTCATATTCTTATAATAAAAATGCTGTAAAATGTTGATATTCAGTTTAATCAATCCTCATCTAAAACATGAAAAAAAAATACAGTCAGTGATACCAGAAATCACATAGGCATTTAAAAATAAATAAATAATAAATTAGATAAAATTCCGTATATAGGGGCCTCAATTACCCAGTTTATTATGATACGTAGACCAAACGGCACCTTCATTTCACGAATCACATTTTACGCCTCACCTCTTGTGTGTGTGATGGGCCATCACTGACGGATGTGACTGGACACAAACACTCTGATGCAATTGCAGTAAAATCAGATTTGATATTTGTAAGAGTGCCATCTGTTGGTCAGAAAGTTGCATTGCAGGTCATGGTCACTATATGGGACATTTAAGGTAGAACAAGGGACAAACCAATTGTGTTCATTATACAGGATGTCCCGGCTAAAAGGGGACAGTTGGTTACCCTGTCCTAGATGGATATGACTTTGCTCCTTTGATGAGCGGAGCATGGTTCCAGGGGATACTATTAGATCTCACTATTAAAAAAAGAGTATTCCACTGTATTTGCTTGTGTGTGTAACAAGTGTGTACAGTAATCAACCTTATAAAAAATGACTTTAATATTAAGGAACACATGCATATCATATCAAGATGCAAGCAAAGATAAATAGCATGTTTGTTGTTCCTGTGCTTTTGCTTAGGACTAAGCCTAAGCCTGACAAGAAATTGCACTGACAGCATAGACCAGATGTTGGCTTGTCAAAAGCCCCATTGGTGAAGCCAAAAAAATGAGGTGATGGCCACTGTTAACTGACTTGCATGTAAATCTCTTTGTCGGGAGCAACGGCTGATATCTTAGCTATGCCAAGAGCCACAGTTGGCAGGATGCTGGAGGAAGTGACGACAATCCCTCGAGAATAGATTTAGTTATCAGGCAAGGGGGGATGTGGGATAGGCTTTGCTCACATTGCTGGCCACCGGGCATTGTGTTCCTTTGCTAGTTCCACAGACTAAAGTCACAACAGATTCTTCCTAGCGCAAGAAATACTATGTGACCCTTCTGTACTACTGAAATATGATGCCAGAGGTGCTTTTTGTGAATTTTATTTCCCAATTTAGGCTTGTTGTTTGCAGGTCTCCTTTTGGAAAAAAGGGCTGGTATCCACCGGATGCTTATTTTTTCTGGGGAATGAGTAGGCATCCTTTTTTCTGTCACTACCTCTACTGTCAGCCTGTGGGAGGTAAGAAATCTCTCTGTTAACAAAAAAGAAAAAAGATATACACATCCCCAGGACTCATGGTAAGCTGTAAATGGGTCGCCTTTAAAACATAAAATGAATGATCTCATAGCATTTTTGCAGGCCAAGCTGAAGAATGCTGCAACGAACACCATGCCAAGATGAAGAGCGTCAATAAACACATCTTTGGCATCTCTGCCGGCAATCATCATCCTGACAGCGTCTGAGATTCAGGCTCTCTTTGCCCCTAAAGTGGTCCAAGCGTGGTGCGTCCTCCACAATGTCTGTGCAGCAGAAGGTGAAATCCTAGAGGACGCGGAGGAGGGGAAGGCTCTCGGCAAGATGACAAAGAACACAATTCAGATGAAGATGAGAGGGAGCTGTTACAGAATGGTTGCTGAGCAATAGGGTTTCACAGATGTCCACCTATTTCTGATCCTGTTGCAGATAGTAACTCCCCACCCACACCCATCATACATGATATCAACATGAGATCACCAAGCTAAGGGAAGCACTGATTACATAAAAAGCAGCATGACCACACTCTGGCTTTATTTCAACTTCATCTATCCTTGGATGGTTGTCATACATGGCCTCATCTGTGTAGTGGAATAATCAATGTCTATTGAAGAAGAAAAGTCTCCTCTTCTTTGAAGAGGAAAGGAGAGGAAATCAGCTTTTCACTGTGCAGTCCAGAACATCCCATTAAAATTTAACAGTGTTTTGCTCTGGTTATTTGAGCAGTCATGGCAAATAAAATAGCCCATTTCAACCAGTCTTTTTTGAGTTATGAATCAAAGAGTGCTTTTTTTTCTTCTGAATTTCCACGGTTGGTCAGATCTTACAATAGAATAAAATGCATCTTTCCACGCCTTTCTTGTTGTGTTTGATCGTCACAAAAGAGTCAATTTTGGTAGTATTCTTTAACATCTTGGGGAGCCAGTAACTTTTATCTGAGATGAAATAACACCGGGAAGGGAATTCCCTTTTCTGCATCACTTTTGTAATTATCATTCAACAAACATGAAATCCAATTATTGTTAAGTTTAATTCAGAATGAACCTCAGAATGACTCAGCCCCTCTCCAGTCAGCACCAGATCCCCTCAGGGCTGCGTTCTCAGCCCCCTACTGTATGCCCTGCACACCTCTTGCTGTACACCAACCCACCCAGGCAACGTTTTTGTCAAATACGCCGATCACACCACCATGGTTGTGTCTGATGGAGATGAGACAGTGTACAGGGCGGAGGTAGAGACTTTGTCCCGCTGGTGCTCAGAAAATAACCTTAAGCTGAACATCCTTAAAACAAAACAACTCACAATGGACTTCAGGAGGCACAGACAGGTCCACTCCCCACTCATTATAAATGGAGAATGGATGGAATATGTCTCCACCTTCAGGTTTCTGGGCACAAAAATCTCTGCTGATCTCCCCTGGACCCACAACACCCTTTTAAAGAAGGCCCAGCAGCGGCTGCACTTCCTCCTTGTACTCAGGAAGAATAACCTGGACCAGAAGCTGTTGCTGGCCTTCTACCACTCCTCAGTGGAGAATGTGCTCTAGTACTCTCTGTGTATTTGGTACTCAGGGGCCACAACTGAGGACAGGAAGGCTGAGGGTAATTATCACCGCCAAAAAAATCATTGGCTGCCAGCCCGGAGGCCATCCCCAGATCCTCTTGTCTAAGGAAAACCAGGGGTGTCACAGGTAACCCCTTGCATCCCACCCATTACCTGTTTGACCCGCAGCCCTCTGGTCAGTGCCTCAGGTCGATCAGGTCCTACACCTCCAGACCCAGAAACAGCTTCTTCCCCTGGGCTATTTGGACCATCCCTGCCCACCCACCTCACCAATCTAAGGCCACTCACATATGTACTCTATTCAGACCTTTGCACTACTTTCAAGCACCTTGTTCTCCAGTGTGTGCCTTTCTCTTGTTTTCATATATATTCATCTAGTTTGTATTTATTTCTCCTGTTTGTTATTTATTCCTGCTATCTTACCATTTATATTTTATTCCTGCACAGTTGGTTTCGAGCACCCATAATTTCATTGTATATGTACAATGACCATAAAGTGCTATTCTATTCTATTCTATTCTATTCTATTCTATTCTATTCTATTCTATTCTATTCTAATTTATTCTATTCTATTCTATTGAATAGCCCCCTTTTCGTGCTTGAAATGCAGTTTCCATATTTCATTGCACTTTGTATATGAAGCAGACTCATATTCAAGACAAATATTTAAGTGTTTGTTCTTACAGTATATTCTGCAGCATCCACAATACTCTAACGTATGAAGGACAAATGTGTGTACCTGTCTGTGATTTTGTGTGTGTGCTCTGGCCAGCAAAGGCAGTCATGTAAACAGAGTGTTTGGCTGGTCTTCAAAAGCTAGCAGATTTGGCTGAAGAATAGAGACCCCCTCTATATCTCACTGTGCCTACCTGTCTGTCTCATTCTTTGTTTTTCTGTCCTTACCTTTATCACCACTCCCCCTTTTTTCCTGCTGATCGGCTAATCTTTTGTACTCAGTAGCATCTGCTTCTCTGAAATATGATATCTTCCACTTACTGTGCTCCATCAAAGATAATTCAAGTCTGCATTTAAAGCAAGCAATTACATAACACAGTTTACATTAAATTTGAAATTGAATTGCAAGACTATGTTTTTTTCAAGAAAGTACAATTCCTTTCCGACACATCTGGCAGTAGTTTATTTTAAAAGCTCCCCTCCCCGTTTAAAAAAAAAAAACCTAAAACAATGTGTTTTAATATGATTTATTTTGCCTCCAGTCACTTTGCAGCAAACAGGTTCACACTCATTTCTAACACAGCAGCATTCATACATGTGCAGCTTATGTGCATATTTCAAAGCACTCAAGTGTGTAATTAGTGAGGCTGCTTCATTAGGAGATCACTACACTGAAAAACTTTTTTTTATTGTTGTTTCTTTTCCTTTCATCTTTCTTTCTTTTTTCTGCTCAAATGCCTGCTTGCTTTCTGCCTCATGTCACTGGGAATTGAAACTGTTTTTGCCCTCTTTAGGTGTCGCTTAGCTCTCAAAGATTCCACACGAATTTTGATACAGGTAACATCAAGTTAGAAAACACATCTGCAACTTCACACACAGGACTGGAAAGCAGGGAACATCTTTACTGCCACATCAGTATTGCCTCTGGTAACCTCTGGTAACCACCAATCGTTATTGACTAGTTGCCAAGTAGTTGCTGGCAATTGCTGGAATTATTTGATTCTTCACTGAAAAACTCCTTGTGATTGCTTTGCTCACTGGCAGGTAGCTATGGTCACCTATAGTTTACGTGGAAGGCACTGACTTGTCTGTAAACTTTCTCAAACTACTAACAAGCGACAGAAAAATTGCAAAAATCTTTAACTTGTGACAAATGTATGTCCTTTTGCTTCCCTTTTAGCATATTTACAGAATTTGGACTTCTGATCAGATTCCTGAATATCTTAATCAGCAGCAGTTACTGGTCTTATTAGAAACAAAACCACAGCATCAAATCAATGGTGCATAGAACTACTCTAAGACTAAGCAGACTAACAAGAAATGCTTAGACAACAGAAAACCCTACAAGACAAAGTGCCCCAAACATGCATGCTAGCATGATTGGCATGGTTAACACAACAAATGATAACCTTACTCATGAGCTCAAATTGGGGCTGTGCGATATGATGAAATATATCGGATGATGAAATGAAAACATCTATCATTTCAAATTGTATCCTGTCGGTTGTTTGTGGTTTTCCCTAATACACTGTTTACGGCAATATTTTTTTATCGGGTCACAGAGAATACCAGCATAGCCAGTGAAGATGAGGCAGAACCAGGTAGCTCCAAACAGAAGGTCCAGTCAAAAAAAATTGAGGACCTTATCCCTAAACGAGGGGCTACCTCTGTAGCATGGACATGGTTTGGTTATGAAAAGTCTGACAAGGACCAGAAAACTGTAATAATTATGCCGCAAATCGGTGCCCACCATGGATTTAAACACGGCAAACCTCTTCAACCACCTACGCAAGAATCACGTGAAACAGTATTGAGAGAGTTTACAGATGTTTACAGAGTTTACAGCAAAAAAGAGCCGCCCAGTGCTCAAAATAAACCTTAGACTATGTAATTAATACTCACAAAGAAAATGGCGGCTGTTACAACTTATATCTAAAAAAATATAGTTTCATGCATTGGTCAAAACACTCGATTCCAGGTACACAACGCCTAGGAAAAAACTATTCACATAAGTTGAGTTGCCCAAGATTCACAGAATTTACAGAAAACGCACTATTTTGGGATATATATCGTTATCAGAATGAGTAATGTCTTATATAGGGATATGAGATTTTGGTCATATCGAACAGCCCTAGCTCAAATGACCATCAGGTGTGGGGTGATGCATCGTCCTGCAGCTTTTCTGCAAAGGCCCGAATCCCCACCGCCAGATCACCACAAGATTTTACACCCTGAGACTTTATAAACAACAAAAGGTTTAGGGGACCAGAATTTGTGTCATAGTCTATATCTAGAATAAAAACAAAGAGCATCCATAAGTTAGGAAGATGCCAGAGCTACAGCCACCCCAAAATAACAGGGTTTTGTGCATCTCACCCTATCCCTAGTAGCTTCCTCTATCACGTCATCTCGATACATGCCCTTAAATCATTTAATCTGTTGTAGTAAATATAAATTCGTTCTTCGCTCTAAACTCTGTTATATTTAGCTAAAGTGGTCGTTCATTGGGCATCTGCCACAATGACTGAGCCCAGCTTCACACCACCGCAGCTGCGCCCAGCATGTCCATCTTTTTGTTCCATAACCACCTGCTCTACTCAGAGAGCTCAACTCAGCACTAATTTTTTCACCTGACCTCCACTTCCCACTTCTGCAACATTTAACAAACAATAAACATTAAAAATCCCTGCTTCTTCTGTCTGGCTTTGAATTTGCTTTCACATTTATTCAGTTCTTAACAGAAAAAGCATATTCATGCCACCCCCCTTCAAATGTATAACAAACCACAACCCAGTAAATAAACAGATTCAGCATGTACAATAATAGGAGTCAAATTTTTACAGCAAAATAAACAGTAATTTCTTTTGTAAGTATAGTATTTTATCAGTATCCTTCTTTTGCTGTTGCTGCCAGAACACTTCATGGTTTTATTTGTAAAACAGTCTTTTTTTTTTTCGCAGCAGTTTCCTGATTTCAACTGATCTAGTGAACTAGCCTACTGTAAATTAAGTTTTTCATTAAACTGACCTCCAAGTGACCCATGCAGCTTGAGATTCCTCCACAAGCTGTGTTCTCATGCTTTGAATCTCTGTATCAAAAAATATCTTTATAATTAGGAAGGATTTAAAATCTTGTGATAAGGGAATCAAACTAATTACACTCCCTGTATTGTTCTCGCCATATCTATGTGTTTTATTTCTGTCTCTGTTAGCAGAAGTAAAGATTTTCCTCAGAGCTGCTCTCTCTCTCTCTGGCTCTTTGTGCCAGTGTGCCACAGGATGTGAATTAAAACACTTTGTGGTATCTGATTATTGTTTCACTTTCTGATGGCTCTACAACTGCTACTCTTTTTCTATTAGTTTTTTAATCCTCCCTGCTGCATTCATAGACTGTCTGCTGTCTTAGCAGGGGTCCAATGTTGAGGGTGAATTGATGTTTGTTTTTTTAGATGTGTTTTGGTATAATAACATGGCATGTTAAATGTTCTGTGTTTTAAACATATTTTTCTGACGTGATGCAACTGCAGTGTCACTGAGAACAAATTCAGTAACATCTAGCATTACTTCTTATTTCCTCAGGGGTCTGCTTTTTAGTGAAATCTTGTAAATATTTTAATGGGTTTTAATTGATGTCATAGCTGCCAGGCTCATTACAAATGGTATGCTCATACAGTTTAGATGTTTTTATTGCCTTTACTCTCTCTCTACTTTAGGATTTGTTGCAGCAAGATTGCCAACTAAACAGCTGCTACAGGAAGATGTTGGGTTTGTCACTATGAAACAACAGATTAAGGCATTACTAAGAAAGAGCTGTAACTTCCAATCCTTGTAAGTGCCTGAATCTTACCGAAGGTTTAAAGGCTAAACTAATTTTCTAAAAGCTCCAAACAGGATACAAATCATGTTTGTTGCCTGATCCAATCTCAGTGGATTGTTAACATGAAGGTTTTATCAAAATTCATTCAAAACTTTTTAAGCTATATACTTTATCTTTATAGATACAATGACTAACATGCACGTCCACAAATGTTTCCAAAAATATAACTTAGAGTTAACCAAGCAATACAATCTATAACTAGGACAGAAACAATTGCATAAAACTGTTAACACAACTTAAGCTCTTGGCAAGCATCTGCACAGACAGCAAATTCAACAGGTAACAACTCCACAGATGAGCAGTCCGGTTTACAGCGCTGTAGCCTCTATTTCCACCTGAATATGTTTCTACAGTAGAATCACTGTGCTGTGACGATCGCTTACATTTTTATTGGGCTGCTTTGTGTTGTCAGATTTGTGTGATTGAGTAATGCACTGAATTACGTTTAATACAGTGGTTCTTAACCTGGGTTCGATCGAACCCTAGGGGTTCGGTGAATCGGTCTCAGGGGTTCGGCAGAGCCTCCACCGTGACATGCACCGCTCATTTTGTGCACCAATAAAAAACATATCTTTGTCTTGAATTTGAAAAAAATCATATTTTATTTTTCACTAAAGAGGGGTTCAGTGAATGCGCATATGAAACTGGTGGGGTTCGGTACCGCCAACAAGGTTAAGAACCACTGGTTTAATAAAAGCTACTGGGAATGTTTTTCATATATATACGTATATATATATATATATATATATATATATATATATATATATATATATATATATATATATATATATATATATATAAAACACCCAGCACGCCCCTGCAGGCGGTTTATCCTTCAAGCTCGGGTCCTCTACCAGAGGCCTGGGAGCTTGAGGGTCCTGCGCAGTATCTTAGCTGTTCCCAGGACTGCGCTCTTCTGGACAGAGATCTCCGATGTTGTTCCCGGGATCTGCTGGAGCCACTCGCCTAGCTTGGGAGTCACCGCACCTAGTGCTCCGATTACCACGGGGACCACCGTTACCTTCATCCTCCACATCCTCTCGAGCTCTTCTCTGAGCCCTTGGTATTTCTCCAGCTTCTCATGTTCCTTCTTCCTGATATTGCTGTCATTCGGAACCGCTACATCGATCACTACGGCCGTCTTCTTCTGTTTGTCTACCACCACTATGTCCGGTTGGTTAGCCACCACCATTTTGTCCGTCTGTATCTAGAAGTCCCACAGGATCTTAGCTCGGTCATTCTCCACCACCCTTGGGGGCATCTCCCATTTTGACCTCGGGACTTCCAGGTTATACTCGGCACAGATGTTCCTGTACACTATGCCGGCCACTTGGTTATGGCGTTCCATGTATGCCTTGCCTGCTAGCATCTTGCACCCTGCTGTTATGTGCTGGATTGTCTCTGGGGCATCTTTACACAGCCTGCACCTGGGGTCTTGCCTGGTGTGATAGACCCCAGCCTCTATGGATCTTGTGCTCAGAGCTTGTTCTTGTGCTGCCATGATTAGTGCCTCTGTGCTGTCTTTCAGTCCAGCTTTGTCCAGCCACTGGTAGGATTTCTGGATATCAGCCACCTCCTCTATCTGCCGGTGGTACATACCGTGCAGGGGCCTGTCCTTCCATGATGGTTCCTCGTCTCCCTCCTCTTTCTTGGGTTTCTGCTGCCTGAGGTATTCACTGAGCACTCGGTCAGTTGGGGCCATCTTCCCAATGTATTCTTGGATGTTCGTTGTCTCATCCTGGACTGTGGTGCTGACACTCACCAGTCCCCGGCCCCCTTCCTTCCGCTTAGCATACAGCCTCAGGGTGCTGGACTTGGGGTGAAACCCTCCATGCATGGTAAGGAGCTTTCTTGTCTTTATGTCAGTGGCTTCTATCTCCTCTTTTGGCCAGCCTATTACCCCAGCAGGGTACCTGATCACGGGCAGGGCGTACGTGTTGATGGCCCGGATCTTGTTCTTACCATTCAGCTGACTCCTCAGGACTTGCCTGACCCTCTGCAGGTACTTGGTGGTTGCAGCTTTTCTAGCGGCCTCTTCATGGTTCCCATTCGCCTGCGGGATCCCCAAGTACTTGTAACTGTCCTCTATGTCTGCAATGTTGCCTTCTGGTAGTTCAATCCCCTCAGTTCTGACTACCTTCCCTCTCTTTGTTACCATCCGGCTACACTTCTCCAGTCCGAACGACATTCCAATGTCATTGCTGTATAGCCTGGTAGTGTGGATCAGTGAATCGATGTCTCGTTCACTCTTGGCATACAGCTTGATGTCATCCATGTACAGGAGGTGGCTGACAACTTCTCCGTTCCGTAGTCGGTATCCGTAGCCAGTCTTGTTAATGATCTCACTGAGGGGGTTCAGGCCTATGCAGAACAGCAGTGGGGACAGAGCATCTCCTTGGTAGATCCCGCACTTGATGGTGACTTGTGCTATGGGCTTGGAGTTGGCCTCTAGTGTTGTACGCCACATCCCCATTGAGTTCCTGATGAAGGCTCTTAGGGTCCCATTGATCTTGTACAATTCTAGGCATTCCAGTATCCAGCTGTGGGGCATTGAGTCATAGGCCTTCTTGTAATCAATCCAGGCAGTGCACAGGTTGGTCAGTCTGGTCTTGCAGTCTCGGCTGATTGTTCTGTCTACCAGTAGCTGGTGTTTTGCGCCTCTGGTATTCTTGCCAATTCCTTTCTGTGTCCCGCTCATGTATTGACCCATGTGCCTGTTCGTGTCTCTCGTTAACTAGCAGCTGGTTCATTTGTGCTGCCAGACGCTCGTGGAGTGCAGTCAGCTTCTTCAGCCAGTAGGCGTGAACCATGTCGGGCCCTGGTGCTGTCCAACTCTTCATACTGGAGACCCTTTCTTGGATATCTGCCACTGTGATGGTTACTGGACCCTGTTCAGGGAGGTCGCTGTGGTCTGCCCTCAGATCCTCTAGCCACTGAGCATTGCATCCTTCTCCCATATGCTCTTCCAGTATTGCTCCATCTCCAGCCTTGGTGGTGCTGTTCTCTTATTGTTCCCTTGCCACTGAGAGTACACCTTTGCTGGTTCTGTGGAGAACAGCTGGTTTATTCTCCTGCCTTCTATCTCTCTGGTGTACCTCCTCAAGCGGCTGGCCAAGGCTGTGAGTCTTTGCTTGGCAGTTTCCAATGATCGCCTTATGTCCGCGGAAACTCAGCTGCGTTTTCTTGACCTGCCGGAGCTTGTTTTCCAGCTTCCTCCACTTGCGAACCATCGATTCATTAATCTTAAATTCTCTCGCCGCTGCTCGATTTCCATGTTCCTCCGCGTAGCTGATGGCCTTCAGTTTAAACTGTGCTTCGTAAGCGTGTCTCTTTGCCATTTTCAGGGTTGTTAAAACAACGATGTCCTGCATAACGCACATACCTGTTCTTTTATACAGGTATGTGCAATAAAGTCAACGCACACACTTCACCCTTTAGCGTTCTCATGGTGTTCTCTACTACGTCCTCCTTACAACACACAGGGCGCACTGCGCTATAGGGCGCGCCGCACTTTTTGAAGAAAATCTAAGACTTTTAAGTGCGCCTTATGGTTGTGAAAATACGGTACAAAAGCACTATATAAATGCCATGCCATTTATTTCCTTTACATTCTAAAGAAACACTGTAATGGCCAACAATAGTTACTACCTTTTGTGGCAGATGGTTTCCCCTCTCTGAGCCTGGTTCTGCTGGAGTTTTCCTTTTTATTGTTACCAAAGAACTTGCTCAGAGGGGAATTATTTGATTGTTGGCGTCTCTCTGTTTTGTGTGCATTAGTGTAGGGTCATTAGATCACTGACCCATGGTAAGCAGAGTGAAAACTGGATACCCTGATAGACAGAAATCCTTATTCGATGGTTGTCACAGCCGTTGATGAAAATGAGGTTTTTGAAATTGTCAAAAAAAAAATTTAAAAATCAGAAATCTTTGAATTGTAATGATATTGATATGATAGTGGTTAGAAAAGTCATTGAGGCTATTTTAAAACCATTTGCATACATCTGTAATTTATCATTTCAAACTGGTCAATTTCCAGACAGAAAGAAAAAAGCCAAAATTATACCTCCATACATATCTGGCAACAAACACCATTTCACAAACTACAGGTCTGTCTCTTTACTACCTCAATTCTCAAAAATTCTTGAAAAATTGTTTATAGATAAACATAAACTACTCACTGAGAGTCAATATGGGTTCAGATCAATCAGATCAACATCATTGGTACTATTAGATTCAATAGAATACATCACAAATTCCATACACAAATATCAAAATGTGGCTGGGTTATTGATAGACTTGAGAAAGGCATTTGACACTATAGATCATGATATATTAATAAGAAAACTGGAATGTTATGTGTCAGAGGGGTGGTTTTAAATTGAATTCCGAGTTATTTAAGTGACAGGAAGCAGTTTGTGAAATTAAATGGTTGTTGCCCCTTATGTATGGACATTGCTTGTGGTATATCCCAGGGATCATTTTTGTCCCCAGAATTCTTTAACTTATACATCAAAGACATTTGTAAAGTGTCCACAGTATTAAAAATGGTACTCTTTGCTGATGATACAAACATCTTCTGCTCTGGTGATGATCTGCAGCATTTATTGGATGAGATGACTAATGAAACAAGTAAAGTGAAGTTCTGGCTTGATAAAAGCAAAATATCATTAAATTTGAATAAAACTGAAATTATGGTTTAAGAACAAACGCAAAGATTCAAATAAATGGTGTTGATATTGAAAGAGTCAGTAAAAATCAATTTCTTGGGGTAATAATAGATGAGAAACTTAGGAAGAAAGAAGTTATAATTTAAGGGGTTTTTGTAACTTCAAAGCTGTGAATGTATGTATGACCAGAAAAAGCTTTTGTGTTTTTGTGCGTGGAGTGAAGCTGTGGAACCGTTTGAGTATGGAGTTGAAGCCATGTCCAAACATAAAGCAGGTCAAAAAGAGTTATAAAGATATGATCTTCATGAGTTATAAAAAAAGGGAAATTTTTAGGACATTTTATGATGTGATGTATATATTATATCAGAAATATGTTTGTCATTATTACTGCAGATTATATCAGTACGGAGGATGATTAAATACTGACTGATAACTTATTGCAAAGAGGTGGGATTAAATAAGTGTGTACTTCTTCCCACTCTCTTTTAATACGTAACGGAATCAGAACAGTTGAAGCAATATTGAAATGTATTAGCTTTATTCTGTATAGCAGCGGTCCCCAACCCCCGGGCCTCGGACCGGTCCGTGAGTCGTTTGGTACCGGGCAGCAAGAGTTGAGGCTCAGGTGTGAAATGTATAGTTTTCAGGGTTTTTATCGCTTTTCAGCGTTATTTTGTTATCGTTTTTATCGTTTACTTGGTTTTCCTGGGTCGTTTCACATGTGTTATGAATAAATTTTCTTTTTTTCGGTACCAGTACTAGTTTTATTTTGTTGTATTTATCCACGACACCTTAAAGGCCGGTCCATGAAAATATTGTCGGGCATAAACCGGTTTGTGGTGCAAAAAAAGGTTGGGGACCGCTGATGTATAGCATTTTTTCTCTTCTTTTTTTGCTAAATGAACTTTGTATATTATTTACATGATCAAAATAAATTAACAAACTGTTGTTGTGATTCAATTGAAATTGGTGTGAGTGGCAAATAAATTTGTCAGATGAAGAAGTGTGTCTTTCTTCATATACAACACAACACAGAATTAGAAATCCTACAAAAATTAGGCCCTGAAATCTCTGTACAGGTCTACCCAGAGAAGCAAGTCTTGGTTGCTACTGCTATAGCACTATGGGTGTTTGACTATATAATGTTCAGTTTCCTTATACTTTTAAAGAGACCATTCACCGACTGAATTATTGATCGGTAGGTACTGATTGAGGGAGTTACGGTGAGTTGTTTTTTCTCTGTGTTTCTTGTAAAAACAAGTTAACTGTAATGTTGGAGTATTATATTCATTTCTGGAAGCATTATACAGCAAATATGATGTTCTGGTTCAAATCTGAATATGGGAAGAGAAAAGCTGAGCTAAGCCACAACAGTTCCATTCTTCTGCTGAAGGAGGTAGACATGAAAGGTTTGATGATGATGGGGCCAGACTCCTGCTATTAAATGCAGGGATATTGCCAATGTGTTTCATCCAGAATATGTTGCAAACTGAGCTTGACATAGTCCTTGTATCGGATGGCAGATAGCATGACTAATGCTAGTGCAGGGTCATCAGTCAATCAGTTGGCTGAATTTGCCCAGTTGATGAATCTATCAGAGCTTCTGGCCTATGACCAAACATCTTTTGTCACAGCTGACCAACCTCAGCATGCCTTCTACCTGATCAGTGTGGTACCCCTGTCTTTGATTGAAATTGAACCAAATGTATTCTAAAATCAATGTTCCATTCTGTTTTAGCTGAAATAAGTACTCTATCTCTGAGTTTGAGGAGTTGCAGAGTTAAAGAAAAAAAAGCCTGTAGTGCATCTCTTTACACAGTGCAACTTCAAATGTTTCCATTGTAGTTTTCCAGCATATGGGGCCCTTGTAGCCTAGTGATTTTGTTGTCACAACGTGGACATCTGCACAGATCCTTGTGTACACCCTCTGATGACAAAAGTGACATCACTGAAATTTCTAGGCAAGTCTCTCATACTCACATATGCAAAAAGTACAACATCAACATGATGTGGGGAAATCGAGGTATGGGAATGTGGCACAACCCCCATATGCTGACTTTGCCTAAACTAAAGATGCAATGTTCGCTATCTACAAGTACAATATGCAATTATCAATCTGCATCAACCTATCCAGTACAACATGTTTAGGAAAGCCATGCTGAGCATGACAATGAATGACACAGATAGAAACAAAGAATTTACACAACCTCCAGGTCCTCATTTGCATAGCATACCTTCATTTTACAGTGTACCCCAAACCCTACAGTCATTCCAAGCTGAACACAGCATCTGTCATAATGGAAACTGAGTAGTGTGCATGTTGTGCAACCTAAGTATGATTTATAAGGTTTTTCAAGTCTTTTTTCTTTTTTGTTGTTGAGCTCATGAATGTGGCTATATGGAAATGGTCTTGAAGCAGAAATGTAATTTATCAAAGTTATGTAGAGTCAGCTTTATATTAGACTGTTTTCTTTAAACCAAGTTAATAAACGAACAACACTGGTGTTTAATTTTTAATATTTTATAAAAACACAGAAAATTAATAGCTACTTAATATCAAGCCTGGATCTAAGGTTATTAGCTGGGATTATCAGAAGGAACAAAGTCTGTCTGTCTGTTCATCCGTTAGTCAATTCATTTTCTGCCTCTTATCTGAGGCCAGGTTGCAGTCTAGGCAAATCTCCCTCTCCCACCTCCCACTTCCTCCAGTTCATCCAGAGGGATACCAAAGCATTCCCAAGCCAGCTGAGAGATAATCTATCAAGCATATCCTGGGTTTGTCCTGGGGCCTCCTCCTAGTAGATATGATATACCCACAACAGTTCATCCAAGAGCTGCCTAAGTGGCATCCTAGTCAGATACATAAACCACCTCGCCTGGCTCATTTTCGTATGGAGAACTAGCAGCTCTATCCTGATTCCTTTCCGAATGACTGAACTCCTATCTCAGAGGAAGCTTATTTCTACTGCTTGTATCCGCAATCTGATTCATTCAGTCACTACCCTCAGTTTGTCACTATAGGTGAGGGTAGGAATGATTGGTAAGTTGACACCCAATTCTCTCTTGAAGTACACACCGGTGGAGTATCTGCATCACTGAAGATCTCAACTCTTCCCAAAGTGCTGAACAAGACCCTGAGATACTTAATCTCCTTCATATCCTCAGACTATCTTCAGAAGTGCTGATTCTCATTCCGACTCACACTCAGTTGTGAACCAGTCCTGTCCAAGATGAACGCCAAAATTTCAATCACTTGGCTACACCTAAATTATGTCCATGAACTAATGAACATCAGTGACAAAGGGCAGCCCTGGTGAAGTCTAACACCCATGGGGAAAGAGTGTGATGGAATTTAGGCCAATGTGATGATTTAATGTCAATTACATATTGACACTTTCAATTGTCTTTTGCGGTTCTTACTAATCATTAGTCCCCCTGTGACAGTCAGTGAACTGATTCCCTTTTTAGTCAAGAAACAAATCGATGACGGTAATGGAATGAACAGGGTTCGTTGGATTGTTGGTGTTTTCTCTCTAATATTGTAGAATCTTTACGTTACCATATAAAGCACCTGGAGGCAAGTGTAGCTGTGCTTTGGTGCAATATAAATAAACAGAATTGATTCAACAGATTTCAAGATCTGAACCTAACCAATGTGTAATGAATGTTATATACAGAGTACTTTACACAGTGCAAAAATCCTTGTAGAAGTACTCCCACTCTGCCTGCATTTAAATAGTAACGAATGAGATCATCCCAGTCTGGTTTAACCCATGGTTGCATCTCTTTAGTCTTCTGGAGGCACTTAAAGATTAGAGCTGGATTAAAATTTATAGCCTGAGAGACTGAGCGGTTTTTGCATTGCTTAGTAACCAAAGAGCGTGAACCCCTTGGTTTAGTCATGGGGGAATTCTAAAAATATATCTTGACTCCCTGACTGAATTACTTGATTTCTTTCTCAGTAAAAGATGACGATTTTGTAAGAAGAGCTGCCATGTTTAGGCCATTATGCTCAAGCAGCTCTTTGTTCTTCTTGTTCAGCAGTGAGGAGTTTGCTACTTTGCTGAGATATACAGGGAGTCCCCAGATACCCACTACTGCACACATACTATGCATTATGCAGGGCTCACTCTCTGGTTGCCCAAATTCAACTTGGAGACATCAAGCTCAAAGTTAATTCAGTGGTACATGCATACACATACTATCCTCATAGTTGCCGTTTGACAACAAGTTACTGAAAACCAATCTATCATTATTATTTCTTATTTTTTCCCCACTTTCAGAATATGTTCTTGTTTGTCTGAGCATGATGGTAAAGCCTAATTCTCAGATTGCTGACAGAAAACATTTACCATAACATCCTGTAGACTTTAGAGACCTTAAGTTGTGTTTTGCTTTTGTTAGTTTGTAAAATTGTCCTTTAACTTGTAGCCCAGCCTACACTTGTGTATACATCCTGTAAAACATATGTGCATCATACATTGGAGACAAATGTCTGTGGTTGAATTATACTTTTATAAATTGAATATAACTGTTCAACACAGACAAACAATGTCTTTGAATTATTTGTTAAAGAGGAAATCCCACCTCCCCCATACATGTTGGCACAATGAGAGAGTGCTATGGGTTTTAAAGTGCAGCTTCATCTACTTTGTAGCTTGAAGTTGCTGTTTTTTCTGCCGACTCATCTAATTTTTAATTGACATCATGAGATAAATATGAGGGTAAAAAGTTTAGCGAGACAGAGGTGAAAGAGGGAATGTGATAAAGCGTGCGAGAGAGAAAGGTTTCTTAGCAGCTGGTTTTGTGTGAGCGGTGCAGCATTTGTGGGGCACATTCACCCAAGTTCACCCATATTTCAGATCCCTGTGCCTAATGTTTCACTCCCTCTGTTCTTTTCTGCATTTTTTTTTTTTTGTCGCATCACTTTTGTCACTTTGTCTTTTTTTTCTTCATTTCTCATGTCTCTTTGCCTCACCCGTCTTCTCCTTACTAGAACTTTCTTTTGGTAAATCTTTCATCCCTAATGTCAGCTACACAAAGTTCTTTGAGGCCAGAGAGACTCAGCTACACTTAGAATGTGCTTGCACAGAGTTCCACAAATGGTACAGTATGTAGCAACTACAATGTTAGCGTTCACTAGATGTAGTAGAAAGACATATGTTATACATACTGTAAGGCAGTGCCTTCAAATGCACAGTACCACCAAAGCAGCATTTCAGGTACTTTTCCAAATCCAAGTATTAAAAAAAGTCCTCAAATAGACTGAAAGTAGTCTGCATTCTTACAAAGCACATTTTTGGAATGATTTCACTTTCTTTGCACAGTGGTTTCTCTGCCAGCCTATTTAGTGAGGAGTTGTAAAACTTTGTCTGCTTGTCAGAGAAACAATGGCTATGCCTGTTTCTACTGAAGGTTGCATCAACTGATATAAATACATTCAAGTTCAATTCAATGCCATACTTTATAGGAGACAGAATGAGAACCTGAAGCTATTATCCAAATTATTAGCTTAAAAAAAAAAATCTGCAACAGAAATTCTGAGAACAGACTGTTCTGATAAAAATGTGCAGATTTTAACCTTCTAACCTTCATTTTTAATTTCTCTTTGATATTTGGGCTGATTGGGACCTGATGAATGTAAAAACAAAGAATTACCAGATTTATTTATTTTTTTACCTAATTTTTGTTTCTAAGAAAAATTAGATCCACATATGAGGATATTCGTTTAAAATTTCGATAGAACAGTAGCAGTATAATGTCCTCGTAAGTGGATATCAGGCCCTTGTACAACAAAAGTGAGTATTTTGGGCTAAATAACCCAAAATGTGATGTCCACATATGTGGACGCCAGGTCCTAGGAGGTTAAAAAAGTACTGTGCCAAAGCAAGTAAAGAAGGCGACAGATAAGGATGGAGGATTTTAATGGCAGGCAAAAAACTGTAGTGGAGAGGGAAATAGAGAGGACACAGCCTTACTTAAGAACAATTTAGTTTGCAGTGGTGTACCAGCTGGGTTATTATCAAATAATTTGCAAGCTACCTCCTTTTGCACAGCCATTTAAAATTTGTATGAAGGCTGAATAAATTACATTTCTTATAGTTTAGTTAGATAATGTCTCAATATGTAACAGCTTTACTCTTTTGAAGGCTGCAAAAGATAATGCGCATGCCTTTCTCCTATACATATTACATAAATACAATAATACATTTTTATTAGTTGTATTTTGCCTCAGAATATACTGGTTCTGGACAGAATTTTACATTTAAATCTTCTCGCAATGTTGGCACAGTCTCCTCAGTATTGTCAGTTTCCAGGCTGCATGGACAGGGGGAGGAGCAAATCGATATCAGTTTCAGCTTAGTCAAACATACAGGTTTGTAATGCTGAATATAGAATGTAGGAGTTGCATTAAGCTGGTGAAGAAAAAAATAAAATGGGGTATCATTTACTATCTCTACAAAAGGTAAATGGTCTACAGTTACAGAGTTTGGATTGGGTTTCTCATACACCATGAACATGCACATATACTAACACAACATCAGCACACCAGATCTAAGCCTGGACTATTGGGCATAACTTAGTGTTCAGTTATTTACCCCAAAAACAGGCTATGAAGGCAAATTTAATGTTTAAAGTTTGGAGATTTTAAATTAAATTCTTTTGATCTGAAACATCTGTTTTGGTCTGAGTGCATAAACATTTTCTAATAAGTATGTGTCAGTTAGATATCCACAATACTGCTGAAGCCAAAGCTATACAGTATCAGGGCAACGTGAAGGCTAAAACAATAGTTTATCAACTCAAGGTCTACAGAATGGCATTTTGTTTACTCTGTCTTGAAACTGATGGGACTCTACGTGGAGACTGTGTGCCACTCACAATAACAAACCTGCCAGAACCCTACTTTCTAAATCATTTATTTCCACGAGTCTTCAAAACAAGTCTTCGTAGAAATCAAAACAACTCTGGCTTAATAGGATGTGTGGAAACTGTTCTGGGAGAGACTCTGAATAGTAAGGCAAAAAGCACAAATGACAGAGGTGACTTTTTTTGAGAACAATTAAGTCATAAAAATTTACTTTGTTTTTCGTGGGATTTTGTAAAAATGCAGACTGACAGACATAGTAACAAAGTTATGTTTCTGACATTTATTGAAAGCTTAGTTTGTACTGGATCAACATTAATTGACCTTAATCTCAAAATCCTGTTAGGAAATTATACTTTTGACATTATAAGTGGATTAAACTCATACTTAAGCAGTTTGATCAGTTTTAAACACCCATCCTATAAAAGTTTGCTTTTGAAGTTTCATATTGTCATCAATAATCTACAAAAATGGCAATAACCTGAAATTGTTATGACTGGTAAGTTATATGTTGTAATAGTGTCTTTGGCAACAGAAAAGAAGTCACGCACACTTTCAGACAATACCCCAGCTGGTTAGTCCTCATCATTAAAAGCATTTAATGCACAAAATGCAAAGATGCAAAAAACAAAAACAAAACAAAAAACAACAACTTTACTTTTGAAAGACTAATCTTTTTTGCTTGAGGCATAATGTGTAAGCCTCAGCTTGCACATTGTGGTAAGGCATATATTTAAGACTCACTGGACAAGATCCTTTTAAAAAACAAAAAACAAAAAACAAGTCAGCTCAAAGTACTACATTTTGCAGAGAAAGCATATTGCCACATGGCATAAATCATCAACTAGACAATTTTACATGGCAAAACTGCTAATCAATAATTGTCAAGTGCCATGCTACAATGAAAACTTTGACAAGCTTTGCAACAGTCAAGTGTAGTGTGGCTTAGGACCACAAATTACAGGGGTTACTTGGCTTGTTCCTCTTCTTTTTTCAGCAGCAACCTATAGGGGTCGCAACAGCAGATTAGCTGCCTTCTGACACACCAACCCTCTGCATGTCCTCCTTCACTACATCCATGAATCTTATCTGTGGTCTTATCCTTTTCGTTTTGACTGGCAGCTCCACCTTCAACATCCATCCATCCATCCAACCATTTCTACTTTTCCAGGGCCAGGTCGCGAGGGCAGCCTAAGAAAAGAAGCCCAGACCTCCCTCTCTCTGACCATCTCCTCCAGCCTTTCCGGGGGAATACCAAGGCTTTCCATGGCCAGCCGAGAGATATAATCGCTCCAGCCTATCCTTGGTCTGCCCGGAACACCTGACCAAGGAGATGCCCAGGAAGCATCTTAGTCAAAATCCTGAACCACCTCATCTGGCTCCTTTCGATGTAGAAGAGAAGCAGCTCTACTCTGAGCCCCTCACGGATGGCCGAACTCCTCACTTTATCTCTAAGGGAGAGGCAAGCCACCCTTTGGAGGAAGCTCATTTCTACCACTTGTATCTGCGATTTCATTGTTTCAGTCAATCCCCAAAGCTCATGACCATAGGTGAGAGTAGGGATGTAGACCAACGTAGAACATAAATTGACAGCTTTGTTTTTACGCTCAGCTCTCTCTTCACCACAATGGACCGGTACAGCATCCGCATCACTGCAGTCATGGGACCAATCCATCTGTCTCCAGCTCCCTTCTCCCCTCACTTGACAAGACCCCGAGATACAACGGGCCAGACACCCCATATTCCCAAAGCATCTCCCACAGGGCATCCCTAGAGACACGGTTGAATGCCTTCTCCAGTTTCACAAAACGCATGTAGACTGGTTGGGCAAACTCCCATTCCTCCTCAAGTATCCTCAAGAGGGTAAAGAGCTGGTCCAGTGTTCCACGACCAGAACGAAAACCACATTGTTCCTCCTTTATCCGAGGTTTGACTAAAGGATGGACTCTTCTTTCCAGCACCCTGGAATAGACTTTCTTGGGGAAGCTGAGAAGTGTGATCCCCCTATAGCTGGAACATACTCTCCGGTTCCCTTTCTTGAAGATGGGAACCGCCACTCCAGTCTGCCAGTCCAGAGGTACCACCCCTGATCTCCACGCAACATTGTAGAGGAGTGTCAACCAAGACAACCCATGCAACATCCAGAACCTTCTGGAACTTAGGGCAAACCTCATCCACCCCAGGGGCCCTGCCACCAAGGAGTTTTTAAGCTGCAGTTACCTCACGCCCGGTGAAAGACAAATTGTCCCCAGACTTTTCTTCTTATACAGAGGACCTGAACCCAGCTTTATTTGTCTTTGAAGTCCATCCATCCATCCATTCGCTTCTGCTTATCCTTTTCAGGGTCGCGGGGGGTGCTGGAGCCTATAGAGATTGACAGACCACGTGACTTTCGCGCATTGCATGCCGGTAACTCGTGGCAAAACAATCCAAATACCGCATCAAACGCAAGCATTTGCAGCACCGCAAAACGTTCGTTCTTCGGTTCCAATAAATTCTTGCTTTTTCTTTGCCCCCCAAAAAGGTTCTGTACAAAACGAAGGAGAACAATGCCGGTCCATACAAAGACAGACTTGATGAAAAGTCAAAGAAAAGATACGAGGAAAAAAATCAAACCAGTGAAAGTGTTAGATCCTTACGAGCACACAGAGGGACAAAATACGTTAGCGTGCTGCCCAACGTTCACCACACTCAGATTTATAATTATACGGTTCTTGGAGTGAGTGCATACACTCGTGAAGTTTAGTAACTTCAGGTCACTGCAACAAGCCCAGGTACAGTTTACTGACGGATGGGTACAGGACCTTGAAATGCACCGTGTAGAACGAAAGACCATCGTATGTATCATAAGTTTACCAGTCTCACAAATCGTCGTCATAAATACACATTCGCTAACAGTTTATTAATAGGACCTTTGAGCTCAACGGTAATTAATTAGTAGTGGAAATAATTTCTGGTAGCATCACAGAAATGTAGCAGTGACAATAATATTGTATGCTGTAATCGTACTGGACAATTAGTGATACAAAACAACTGTTTTATCCTGTGAATAAAAGTATATGTTTTTGTCAATGTACCATGGTAATAACAGAAGTGAAACGCAATATTGTGTCAGGACAATTCACTGTTTATGCACAATAAACAAAGGAGCATAGCGCGACAATTTCTGTTCAGCACCAGACTTGCTTGTAACCTATATCACCAATTATGTTAAGAAAAATGACGCATTAACTACTACAGCAGACTGACCTGTGTGGAAATGCTTGGAGCAGACTAACCTGTGAGCTGGAGTGTTCTGGGATGTTATATTTTGTCTTTGAATGGCTGCAATCCAGGCCACCCATTGCTTCTTTGTTACTTCGGAAACATGGCTCGAACAATTTCTCTTCAACGACGTAATCCGATAACAACCGATCTCTTTACCCGTGGGCTTCCCGTGGCTGTCATGCGACCGGCTATTGCAGTTAATAATACAACGGCTTCTTGCCATTTTTTGTGTTTCTTTTTATCGCTGTATAACTGATTTCAATTGAAAGCCTACGTGCCCTAGTACCTCTTGCCACGAGTTCCCAGAATTCTTTGCGGTTTTACCCCTGAGTGACGTCACATTTTCAATCTCTATACCAGCTGTCAAATCAATTATTTGAACTACAGGCATGTCATTAAGGCTTAGATGTTGAAAACCTGGATGTCCCACAGTTTTCTTCTCCAAATTTCAGATAAAATTGGGTTAACGTACTTGCCCTTAAAAATCCTAGAAAAATGGTGTAGAGGCAGATACTCAGGATGGCATTATTTTGGTCTCCAGCAACATTGTTAAGAACCTGTACATTTTAGGTCAGGATATGTCTTTCAATGTACACATTAAATAAATATAAAGGACTGCCTTATTTCATCTGCTCAGTGTCTCTAAAATTAGACATTCTGCCTCTGAGTGATGCTCAGTTCATGCAGTCATTATGTCTAGGCTGGAAAACTGAAATTCATTATTATCAGTTTATTCTAAAGGTTAAGATGATCAGGAAGAGCAGATAAAGTACTAACAAGTACCAGAAAGAGAGATCATATCTCTCCCATACTGGCTTATTTTCACTAGGTTCTAGAATTTCATTTAAAATTCTTCTTCTTATGTTCAGTCTTCAAGATCTCATAGTGCTGTATTATCCCAACAGAGCCAAGTGTCGGTCTGTGGAGCCAGTGAGCAGACTTACCCTGTTCTGGCTCCCTCTTACCCTCAGGCATCTACCCCGCCTCCTCTGACAAAAGCCGGGGCCCTGAGTAGCCTTGCTGGCCTTGCATTCATCAGCCACACCTGTTTATGGCAGTGCAAGTCAAGTCAAATAGGAAACAATGGAAATACACATTCTCTTGAATTTATACTCTAACACAGTAAAAATGAGCAGAGAAACAGAGAAAAAATACAAAACCAAATTGTAAGTCCACAATTTGGGCAGGAATTTATCGCTGTAGTGTCTCTACTGAAATGTCCAACTTTTAGATTCAATTTTCTGATCTGCTAGTCTCTTAGAAGACAAAAGGAAGAGTTATCAGAATCAGAATCAGAATATTTTATCAATGAGCCCATTTTGAGAAACTCACCCCTCGTCCCATCATTTCAATCCCAGAGGGCAGCCTTGTGGGGGTTTGAACAGCCGGTTCCGCTTCCTTAATTCTTCGATAAGCCAGGGCCAAGCCAGCTCCGATCAGCAAGAACCCTGTTATCATGGTTCCGAATAGGTAGATATCCTCAGCAGTCAGGCTCACCCGAGCCCAGACTTCTCGTTGAGAAGGGGTGTCAATTGCATTCAGAGACCAGTTGATCAAATCCATAATTCCTTTATGAGAGGAAGAGCTGTCAGACAGCAAGCTAACTTGTGGATCCTAGAATTTCTAAGTTCCTAGTTTGGATTTAGACTTTTATGATATGCACTGAGCATTGATTCTCCACCAACTCTTTTCAACCCCTTTATACCATTGCTGCTGCTACTCATTAAATTTAGTAATTTCTCTCCCATAGTATGTGTTCTGTCCCTATGCTCTCTTTTTCCTTTTGTCTTTCAGGCAGTAACACGCTACAAGTAATGAGTTACTGTAATCCAATTACTTTTTTACAAGTAACGAGTAAAGTAAGGGATTACTATTGCAAAAAAGTAATTAGATTACAGTTACTTTCCCATAAGCGTGCTGCGTTATTCCATTACTAAACCGTGATTTTGTTTCTGAGAGTGTCTCATGACAATGACGTACGAGAGTGCGACATCCATGACAGCAGCAGACATGTGTAGATCAACAATGGATAATATGGAGTGCGGGAGAGAGTACGACCATGCAGCGTTCAAAGCTTGGAAGTACTGACATTACTTTGAGTTTGATAAAAAGTGACAAAAACATTTGTGTCCGCTGTACACTCTGCGTGGGAAGAAAACATTTTTCCACAGCGAAAAATTAAACTTCAAAGTTTGAGCAAGCACCTAGCACGCTGCCACAGGAAAGTCAAAGAGAAACCCACGGATCCCCCCCACTGACATGACAGCAGCGAAATCACTTCATACAGTGAGTGAAGTGTTTTGAATCCTCAACAGTTTATAACAGAAAGGTTCACATTAATATAAAAAAATCTGTTTCTCTTTTAATGCTTCCCATTGATCTGAATTGCCATGCTCTTTCTAGAGAGAAACACACACATATAATCTGTGCTTGTATTGCATTATTTTAGTTAAAAGATTACTCATTCTCTCATCAGGTCTGTTTGCTCATAAGTGAAGTGAACTGAGTGGCTCCATGGTGTAGTGATTTACACATTCACCTAAAAAAATCCCCAGCTTGATCCTGGGAGGAGGCACAAATCTCTATATGGTTGGCATCTGGTGTTGAAAAAATGAGTTTCCAAACTGAACATGTAACCTCTTCGAAATAAAGAAGTAGCTGAAAGTAGCTTTAGTAGTGAAATGAACTGGCTTAGTCTTTGTTTACAAACGAAAGCACTGTTAGTAGATCACCAGCAGAACTTTCCACTCTCATTGGTGGATTTTTGCGACTGCCACCTCAGGCTAATTTTCCCCTAATTTGCAGGTGTTGTGTTTGTTAAGAAAATCCCTGGAGCAGCTAATGATTAAAGGCATTTTGTATAAGCACACTGTGACACATTACTGAAGACTGTTTCATGTTGATTATAGTAGAATAATTCCCAAGAGAAGTAATCTGACTTTGAGAGTGTGTCAAGATATATACTAAAGCTTGCTGTTGCTATGTGCACTGGCCTTTGTGTGAGCATATTTATCTGACTCCCATACATGTTTATTCACATGTATGGGATTGTAGATGCACCATTCAGATGACTAATTTGCCAGCTGGCTGCGCTGTCCTTCAGCCAATTCACCAATCATGACTGACATTTAACACTAGTGTGACTGCATCATTGGTCACTTCACAGCTTGGTGATTGGCTATTGTCCACATAAAACCAATGATGATTGGATTTTTGTGTGTGTGTCTGTTTGTGTTTGTGTGTAACCACGGGAAATGTATTCAACCCTATCTAGCAAGAGGAAAATAATTCATGTGATCAAGCAAAAACCAACAGATGAAAGTGATCAAGCATTTATTGAGCTTTGGGAAACTACTGACACACATGTTACATGATAAAAGTTTTGACTGTGACTTTAGTGTTACTGAATTTGATTGGCTGACTTTCTTCTTATCCAGTATTTCCAATTTACAAATCTCTCAGCACCATTGCAGATGTAATTTCTGCACCCTAAAACATTTTTTGTAACTTGCGGCCTGGCTGAGTGTTGGTAGATTACTTAGATATAGGACGTAGTTATAAGAAAAGTCACTGATGGTCAGCACTGAAGTAAAATGTTTATCTTTGTTCTCCTGGACATCCAGTAGATATAAAACAACTATATAACTATGTAATTATAACTTAATTAATCAGCAAATTGTAAAAGGGCTCTGTAAATGAAGAAACATGTCAAAATAACTTGCAAAGAAAAGCGTCTGGACTTCTTTAAGTTGCTTGAAGGCGTTTCACCTTCCATCCGAGAAGCTTCTTCAGTTCTAAGGTCAAATGGTGGGGAGTCCCAGATTTAAACCTAGTGGGAGTAACCCCCCACAGAGGGACAAAAGGACCCCCTGATGATCCTCTAATCGCCTGAGCCAAGGTGTGAAAACGGGTGTGGGTCCCAATCAGCCAGAGTTTTGGGTGAGCTCATTGTGAAACCTGGCCCCACCTTATCATGCGAATTCCTGAGGTCAGATGGCCCAGGATGTGAGTGGGCGTTAAGGCATCTGGGGAGGGAACTCAAAACTGGATTATAGATGGCAGACAGTTGGTGTCGTAAACCACCGCCTCTGTTCAAAGATGGTCGCTCACAGTGTAAATAGATGGCCTCTTTCACTCCTCTTTCAAACCATCTGTCCTCTCTGTCCAAAATGTGAACATTGGCATCCTCGAAAGAGTGTCCTTTATCCTTAAGATGCAGATGGACTGCTGAGTCTTATCCTGTGGAGGTGGCTCTTCTGTGTTGTGCCATGCACTTTTGAAGTGGCTGTTTGGTCTCTCCAATGTAGAGGTCTGGGCATTCCTCGCTGCACTGTACAGCATACACCACATTGTTAAGTCTGTGTTTTGGCGTTTTGTCTTTCGGGTGAACCAGTTTTTGTCTAAGCGTGTTGCTGGGTCTGAAATACACCGGGATGTCATGCTTGGAGAAAACTCCTGAGTTTTTCTGATACACCGACTACATAGGGGATGACAATGTTGTTGTGTCTGTCCTTCTTATCCTCCCTCGCTGGTGTCTGATCTTCTTTTCTGTGCCTCTTTGCTGACTTTAAGAACGCCCAATTAGGATAACCGCATGTTGCTTCCTTTACATGTGTCTGTTCCTTCTTTTTTCCTTCAAGCTTAGAGGGAACATGTTCTGCCCGGTGGTGTAGGGTCCTAATTACTCCACGTTTGTGTTCCAGAGGGTGATGGGAGTCAAAGAGGAGGTACTGGTCCGTGTGTGTGGGCTTCCAGTAAAGCCCACACACATGGACTGTATGCAGTGTAGCGAGGAATGCCCAGACCTCTACATTGGAGACACCAAACAGCCACTTCACAAGCGCATGGCACAACATAGAAGAGCCACCTCCACAGGACAAGACTCAGCAGTCCATCTGCATCTGAAGGATAAAGGACACTCTTTCGAGGATGCCAATGTTCACATTTTGGACAGAGAGGACAGATGGTTTGAAAGAGGAGTGAAAGAAGCCATCTATGTTCACTGTGAGCGACCATCTTTGAACAGAGGCGGTGGTTTACGACACCAACTCTCTTCCATCTAATATCCAGTTTTGAGATCCCTTCCCAGACGCCTTAACGCCCACTCACATCCTGGGCCATCTGATCTCAGGAATTCACATGATAAGGTGGGGCCAGGTTTCACAATGAACTCACCCGAAACCCTGGCTGATTGGGACCCACACCCAGTTTCACACCTTGGCTCAGGTGATTAGAGGATCATCAGGGGGTCCTTTTGTCCCTCTGTGGGGGGATACTCCCACTAGGTTTATATCTGGGACTCTCCACCATTTGACCTTAGAACTGAAGAAGCTTCTCGGATGAGAGGTGAAACGTCTTCAAGTAACTTAAAGAAGTCCAGACGCTTTTCTTTGCAAGCTCCTTTGACTACGATGACCTGGATGACTGAGAACCTTCACAGACAATAATTATTTTCCTGTTTAATACTTTGCAGCAGCACAACTGCACATACTATTTATTCTGTGTATTGTAAAAGTTGTAAATCACACGACTTTCACAAGAGACTAACGCAGAAGATTGTCTGGTACCGTCTCTTTAGTTTCAAAATATTTTTTGAATTATAAATTTTGTTTTCACTGAGTTTTTTAGTACTTTTGTCACATGTTGTTGTGTTAAGTTAAAAGTATTTAGACGTCAGTTTAGAACTAACGCCCTCACAGTGTTAAGGGTTTTACAAGCTTCTCTTTAATTTTCTGAGTAACCAGGTTGACTAGTCCTACCCCATTTATGACATGATTAGTTGTTTAAAATAGGCTCAAAGTAAGAAAGTAGCAAAAATATGGCAACGCAAATTTATTGTGATACATCACAAGCACATGTAATTCAGGAGAAAATATGTTTGTCTTGAAAAGTAATTGAGAATTTAATTTTATGTGAGCATATTTTTTTGGAGACAGAGCAAGAATATGACATGTCTGAGAGATATTTCAATCTATTACCTCTTCTTATTCTGGAGAGCACATGAGTCTGGTAATATTCATCCACATCTATCCATCTAACATATTTTCTCACTCTCTGTCCCTCTCCCATCTGTGCATGAGGATCTAAATCTGTTTACAGCCACTGTTCTTTTTTCAGTCATCTCTCCCTCTATCCCTCGTTTCCCTATGCAATCTGTCCAGGGCTTCAAATTTGTTTACATTCTTCTGTCTTTTCATCTTTGCATGCATGGAGGAATATACCTAATGAGTATCCCTTTCTTAGTTTGATTTCTTTCTGTGTCCTACTAAAACAAAGAGAGAGAGAGAGAGACCCAAGCTCATACCTGGTTTATGTCTAAGGGACACAAGCAATGTCTTTCACATACTACTATGTGCTCATGGCGTGCAGAATACGGACACATGCACATGCAGATAGAACAACACCAGACTGCATGTGGACAAGTGGCTGAATCTTCCTGACAGGCCTGTGTGTGGGGGAAATAAAAGAGAGAGTGGCAGCAGAGATGGAATGGATTCAGTGAGAGAGAAAGAGAGGGGAGTAGACATGATAGAGTGAAAGATGGAATAAAAGAGATGGGCGGTGAGAGTGACAAAAAGAGGCAAAGGGGAAGGGAGAAAGAAAGGCAGAGACACATTAGGGAAAGAGAGTTGCTGTTGGCAGACAGCAGCTGGAGGGATGATAAACTCAGCTGACACTTCATTTCATTTCACCACAGAGTGGCAGGACAGAGGGAGGAAGGGTGGGATAGAAAAGGAAAGAAAAGGACATGTGGTCAAGAAAGAGAAACATCAGGGCAACATAAGGGGACAGCAAGGTGGAATAGAAGAAGACGGGATGACTTGTGGATGGAGGCACTGTGATGCAATGGATAGTGTAACTCAAAAAACAGATTGTTTCTTCTTCCTCCTCATCGTCCAAAGACATGCAAACTAGGTTAACTAATGACTTTAAATTCAACTGTGTGCTAGATACAGTGATTAAAGTGCAAAATACAGAATAAAAGTACTGCATTAATGTTTGGACCACTGTGGATTGTCTAGCCTGCTTTGAGTGGTCAGTAAGACTTGAAAAGTGTTAAAAAAATGTCCATATCCACAGGATGAAGAGATTGTGGTAGATCAGAGGCGAAGGAAAAGTTTGGTGAAAGCTGATGGCAAAATGAAGTAGAGAAAGGGGCATGATGGGAAACTGCATGTTGGAAGAAGTTGGTTAATAGAAAGGCAGAAAGAGGGCCACAAAAATAAATATTTTATATCTGCCAATAGTTATAAAAGAGAGTGTTTTTGTGTCTGTCCGTCTGTCTGTCCGTCTGTCTGTCTGTCTGTCTGTCTGTCTGTCTATCTCTCTAGATACCACTTAGACCTAGAGCAATAACATTGGAATGCCATTTGAAATGGAGAAGTGTAGTCAGGTGGTAAGAAAGAGAGGGAAGGCAGTCAGAACTGATTGCACTAAAAGAAGGCACCATTGCAGGCATAGAGAACAGCTACAATATCTTGGCATCCAACAGGCAAGTGGGAACCCTGAGGACCACAAATACCCCAAATACCTCCAAAGTAAGGCAAGTCCTGAAGAGTCAGCTGAATCCGGGCAATCAACAGCTGGAGAAGAAAAGCAGGATTTGAAGTTTCTGTTATTTCTATCTTTCCTAACTTCTCTTTGTTTGAGACGTGGCTGACTGAATGCAGCGTTATCATGGAATGTCAAGTTGTAACAAACTCAATAACAGCAGTCTGCAAAAAGAGTTTACAAAAAAGATACAGATTGTAAACAGTCTTTCATTTGCAGCAAGTCCTTTGCTAAGCAACAGAATATACTTATTTTTAAAGCTGGTGTCAAACCAGCAGAGTGCATGATTTGAAATGAATCACTACAGAACACCATTGAGAACAGATAACCCCACAATGTTCTGTGTTATGTATTTAATTAATATAAATTAATTAAATGCCATACAGCAACAATGAGTCTATGCCCAGAAACGTTATTGCAAAACCCAGCTAGACCAAGCATGGTCCAGACCAAATCTGAAGCCAATATTTTATTGACACTCCACATTGCTGAAACTTACACAAATATACACTCACTGAACAACTTGCTACTGTTTTTGGCTGAAGAACCTCCTTAAGTTTATGTGACATAGACTTGACACGCTGGTAAAAACATTCCTCAGAGACTGTGATCCATGTTGACATGACAGCATCACACCGTTACTGCAGATGTGTGCTGCAGATGTGTCAACTGCAGTAAATTTCCTGAACCACCACAGTACAGTTGTGGAATAGGAGCATGAACATGAACTCGCATTCAAGATACCTAATGAAGATGATCTGAACTTTGTGACGTGTTTTATCTTTATGACATAAGGCTAATGCTAGCATTCTAAGTTAGCCTGGCTGCTAGAAGCGAGTAACAGAAATCTAAGTAATAGAAGTAACAGCCTAATAGACACTAAAACACGAAGCTCAGTGTTTTCTATACTTCTATAATTAACTTATGGTGATTGTTTAATGCAATTTGTAGTGTCTGTTAATATAAAATTTTTATTTTGCCGTTTAAAGCACCATAATCAAATTGTTTGAGTTTATGTATGATTTTATGTTATTTTTCTAAGTTGTTTTTTCAGTGATATATTTATGCTTCTTGTCAACTTTTAAGAGCTGGAGCTGACATTTAAAGAACCAGTTTCTTGGTTTTTATTTAATATATTAAAATGTTCGCTATAAAATTAGAGGTTATAGTGGTTTCTAACATGTTCAGAGGGGAGTCAGGCCGAGCAGACGCACGACACACAGAGCTCAGGATTTTTTGTAGTTCTATATAGTACTAAAAACCCGGAACTATCACATGGGGGCCATCTTGGCTCAAGAGTTGGCAGTTCGTCTTGTAATCGGAAGGTTGCCAGATCGAGCCCCTGCTCCAACAGTCTTGGTTGTTGTGCTCTTGGGCAAGACACTTCACCCGTTGCCTACTGGTGGTGGTCAGAGGGCCCTGTGGCGCCAGTGTCTGGCAGGCTCGCCTCTGTCAGTGCGGCCGGGCAGCTGTGGCTACAATGTAGCTTGCCATCACCAGTGTGTGAATGGGTAGATGACTGAATGTAGTGTGAAGCGCTTTGGGGTCCATAGGGACTAAGTAAAGCGCTATACAAATACAGGCCATTTACCTGTCTCATCATTTCATGCCAGTACCCATGCTAGTCCTTAACAGGCATAACACATACAGGTGTTACGCTTTACTGACACCAAGTATGGGCTTCTGCTGCTTTAGTCTATTTGCCTTAAGTACCTACCTGTCGTGTTGTGTGTTCAGAGATGATCTCCTGCAAACCTTTGTTGTGATGAAAGGTTCTTTGAGTTACTGTTGCCTTGCTCCAATATCAACAACCAATTTTTGCCTGGAGAACTGTTGCCGACTGGGTGTTTTTTTTTGAAAAACCAGGAACAAGGTCATGGGTGGCTGTGACTAACTGAGAAGTGGAGGGAAAGACTGTCTTCATGGTAATTTATGAAAAAAAAATCCTCCAACATTCAGAGACATTTTTGCAGAATGTTTTTTTATAGCCCTGACATTCCTTCTAGTCTAAACTTCTCCCTCCTCTCCTTCTTGAATTTGACTTCATTCACTACCTGCTCACATTCAGAAACTCCTCATTCACATGTGTTTCTCATTCAGCCCTCAAAACGTCCTCTAAATTAAAACATCTTCAGTGGTTCAGGCTCAGGCTCTCCCACAGTGTGTTCAGCCAGAATGTGATTCAGTTGCAGAGTCGAACACTGTGCCAGAACTTCTCTCGATAAATAATTTTGCAGTTCACTGGGGATGAAATCTGGCAGTAAAGATGCAAGCAGAGGAGAATCAGAGAAAGAAGATACAATCTTTATCTAATAAATGTCGTTGTCATTATTGATAACTTTATAAAGTTGCCGTTTTGCTTAAAAGTGTTTTTTAATATTAAGTCCAAATACACTGTATTTGGTTGCCGGGTTGATTTTGCTTAGTTTGATAATTATTCGTGCCTATTTAAGGCTGAACCCAAGTTATTTCTTTAAAGTGTTTGCAGTTTTTACAGCCAAAACTTCCTCTTCAACA
The DNA here is from genome assembly GCF_965226115.1 of Aulonocara stuartgranti. Taxonomy (NCBI): domain Eukaryota; kingdom Metazoa; phylum Chordata; class Actinopteri; order Cichliformes; family Cichlidae; genus Aulonocara; species Aulonocara stuartgranti. Next base: position 20,877,309 of record NC_138950.1, read on the forward strand.
GAGTGGGACAGGTTTGTTATAACCACCTTAACTCTTAAGACATTATCCATCTTTAAACAACAATGGTATAGATTCAATTTTCCTATATGGCAAACTAACTGGCTACGATTCCAATGTCAAGGTACATTGCTTGAACTCTGTTGAATATGACATAATTCATAGAACTGTCTTTTTTCATGCATTTAATATTGTCACTGCTTATATTTTGTTACTTTTATTTTGTAATTTTCTCTTGTTAATCATTTTGTTTTTGTCATTTACATGGGAATGATCTGCACTTTTATTGAAACAAAAGTTGTTCAATGACTAAAGCAGGGAATCTCTCAATCATAAGTCAGCAGCACGTTTTGCATGGGGTAGGGTGGAATGGATGAGTAAACAGTGAAACAAAGATGAGTAAGTGACTGTTTTCTCACTACAAAGGCCAAAATTTAAAAAAGAAAAAAACAGTGAACACTCACAATGAGCTTCATCATTTGCTGGTCAGGTCCTCATTTGGTAAACGCTGGTTACGTTTTCTGAAAACCAGAAGAGCTGAGGAGAATCTCAGTGGAAATTAACTTATGGTATCTGAAAGTAGAATACAGGATATTTTCTCTTTTTTTATCCTGTAGGTGTTGCTGTAATCAGTGTGTCTTTCCACTATTAAAGTTTTTGTATTGTATTGACACGAAGAAAGACAGAAAGTTTGATGTAACAGGAAACCTGATGGTATGTGAGTGCATTTACATTTTCTATGAGGGCCTCTCTGTAAAGACGCCTATTCAAGGACATTATATTTGTCTCCATGTGAGTGTGTTTGTGTGTCTATCCTTTTTAGTTCTGCTTTGTTTTAATGCAATTCTTACATAACTCTTTCTCCACTATGGGGCTGTGAGCAAACACGCATTTCACACACCAGTGCATTGTCTCCCCTCTCTCTTTCTTCTCGGACCCGTTCTGTTCTTGTTGATGGCGTCCCTCTCACACTCAGAAACGTGCACTTACCCAGGGACATGTACACACACATACACACACACCCAGACACACGCACACAAACAGTAGATGGAATTCTTGTATTTCCTGTTACCTGCAGGTTATTCAAGTGCTATGACTGTGTGCCTTCCAACAGGCTATGCAATTCAACCCTCTGGTGTCTGATTCAGGGTATTTTATTGTGAGCCTAGACCCATCTGGGTGAGTGCATTGACCTGGGTGGTTAGTAAGGGTGATGAGGCCGGCATCCAAAAGCAAAAGCTTTTATGGAAAAAAAAGGAAAAGAAACCCACACAAAATAGACATAGGAAATAAAAACATAGACTGACGTGAAATTTTCCTGTGAATTGCACATTTTCTTTGTATTTTCTGGACTGACTTAAACCAGTTTTAGTTGAATTTGGTGTGATCAAGGCTCAGTGATTTCACACTTACATCAAAACACGTAAATCAGCCACTTTAATAAACATTATTAGTGAAGAAACAGTGAAGCTAGGTGTTTAGTTACTATAGATACGTGGAAAATCACTTTGTAGCACCTCTGACTGCTGTGAGTGTTGTGAACAGCTGGATCTGTTAACTTATTTACTGTACAGCACTTTGGTCCTGTGCTGAGTATTTTAAAGTGCTTTATAAATAAATTGGATTGGATCTGTGTATAACAAGATGGATTTAATAACAGCGTGTTTCTGTGTGTTGCATATGTATAGTCAAATAGATGAATGTGTTATATTTGCTTACAGCATTTTTTCTAAATGATAACATTCTCAAATGAAAATAAAAAAAAATCATCAACAACTTTCAGCATGTTCCGTTTAATTTAATGTCAAAGTCTGGAATTAGCTTTTCTGAGCAAGCACAAAATAAGCATGCAAGCTGAAAGGATGATGCTATTAGTTAATGTTATGAAATTATTGCATCAGAGTTAGCTTGAGTCATGAACACCAAAAAAACAAAAACAAAATCAAAGTACAAGGGAAACTGCTATTCTATGAACTAAATGAAGAAACATTATTGGCACAATATTGTAATACACAGAGCTAAGGACAAGCGGGAAACAGCAACTTATGAAAGGGATTTTAACGTGCTGTAGGATGAAGTACGCTGGCTGAGCCCAGATTTTGAAATATTAAAGGAAATTCTTTCTTGTCATTATAAAACAGAACACTATATGTTCCTTGTTTTACTCTTGGATGAACCCTATAACTACGGGTCTGCTGGCCACACTGAGGTAAATAACACCATGCTAAACCAATTCCACTACACAGTGATGACCTGTAACTTTCTATTAAAACTGCCATATTTCAAAGGTATATTGAATATAATCTATTATTAATTTGTGGGAAAATTAAATTACAGTGCTTTATTGGACAAGGCTGGGTACGAGCAGAATATTAAGTTATGATTAAACGCTGGGGCTGAAGGTGATTGTTCATGCACCCAAATCACATAGTCTGTTATATAGATATAAATAGATATATTTTTTAATCACAATTGTTCTTCATCTGGTCTCTGACACTCAATCAAAGCAGTAGCAGTAGCAAAGCAAAGACCATAAACACACAATTCAGTGCATGTGAACAGAATTGATCCTTTCATTTACTATTTGCTCATCATTGAAAACTCAGTAATTAGTTATTATGTAGCAAGCTGGATAATAAACCAGCATGTACCTGTAATTTAGTTTCCATAGCATTTGTTGCTGCTGGAAACTTCGCTTTGCAGACTGCAGTTATTAACTTATTTTTAAATACTTGCTGATCGTGACTGATGGCATGGGGAAATCAAAATGTGTCTTGAAGTCTGCCTTCCCCAGCACTGCCTGAAAGACTTTTAATAGATTATTTGTTCAAAAATGAGCTCCTCAGTAGCATCAAAATCCCCCGGGAAGCCTGAGTTTTCACCACAAGTCGCTGCACAAATGCACATAGAGAGAGTGTCGCTGTTTAAAGGGGCTTTACGAAGGTCATGATTCTGGAATCTTGTGCTGACAGTAACCTCATATAGTGATAACGTACAACTAATTCAATTTACTGGTGTCCTGAGTTACTTTTGGTCCACACATAAACCAATTTCAAAGTTGCATTCTACATCGTTTGGTCCCTGTTATACTGTGTTGAGTAATGTTGACCCTTGGGGCTTGCTGTACGCAGTTGAGGATATAGCACATTACCAGACACAGAATGAAAGGGAACTAACATTGTTTACTCCTATTTAGAGCCATCACCATCTGTGTGGCAGCAGGAAGGGGAATGTGATCTCAAGAGCCGGCATCTCTATAGGATGGGTGTCACAGCTGAAGGACAGGGACAACCTCTTTTAAACTAATATAAACTTTGATTACTCATCAAAATTTCCTTTATACTTTAATAATTATTAACATTAGAGCTATTGTGAGTGTATTCTTTCATCTGGGTGTATTTATTGCTGCCAGCTGGATAAAACAACATAGTTTTGCAGTTTTAATCCAGCTTCACAGGCATCACAGCCTGTATGTACTGCCTGGCCTTGCTGTCTTTGGTGACTGCCCTTTTCAAATGTAAATACTAGTCAGGCGATTAGAGGATCATCAGGGGTCCTTTTGTCCCTCTGTGGGGGGATACTCCCACTAGGTTTATATCTGGGACTCTCCACCATTTGACCTTAGAACTGAAGAAGCTTCTCGGATGAGAGGTGAAACGCCTTCAAGTAACTTAAAGAAGTCCAGACACTTTTCTTTGCAAGCTCCTTTGACTACGATGACCTGGATGACTGAGAACCTTCACAGATGTAAATACTAGTCTTTTTCCTTCTCGTGAGCCCTGTTTTTATCTTTTGGCTAAAAATGTACAAGTCTAAATTTTATTATTTAGGCTAAATGACAACAGAACATAGCATTGTGCCTTTTCCCTCAGTTAGCCTCAAAGCAAGATGGGTTATGGGTTTGAAACTGGGCAGAGCATTTCTGTGAGGATTTTACACACGCTGAGATTTTGTGGATTTATTTAACTAAAGCATCAACTGTTGCTATATAGTTTTCATTTCTGAATACTGCAGCCAATAACTAAGAAATGTTTGCACAGACATCCGCCTCAAGAAGTTGCCCTAAATATGATCCAGTGAGTGAATATAAAAAAAAATACAATGCAATGCAGCAAAATGAAGCTATGAAAAAGTCTATTTACACTGTTTCTTGGATCCATATTGTAATTTGCAGTGTATTTTAGCCATTTCCTAATTTTAAAAAATGTATTCAAATACTTGTGAGTGCATTGGTTTATTTAGTGTCTCTCTATCAAATTGTAGCACTGAATGGCAATTTGTTAGAACTGAAGCCAAAAAACATTTGCCTCTGTGACTTGGGCCCGTTGTCAAAGTGTTAAGCTTCCGATCAGTTTGTAAATAATGCGTTTTTCCGCTTGACATCTGTCTAAATATTAAAAATAAAAATCACAAATGATCCCATTCAATATGTCTATTGGAAAAAGAGAATGAATACTTTTCCATTCCTGCTTTTTATAAATAATAATGATAATATAATAATGTACACTTTTTATTGATCCCCGTGGGGAAATTCTTCTCTGCATTTAACCCATTCACTCAGTGAAGCAGTGGGCAGCCACCAGTGCAGCGCCCGGGGATGGTACCTTGCTCAAGGGTACCTCAGGGTAGCCATTCAAGGGATTTGAACCCCTGACCTTCCAATCATGGGGCAACCGCTTTACCTACTGAGCTATCCCTGCCCCAAATGTATTTCATTTCTGGGAGTCGTTATTTAGACATATGAATAAATCATAAAAGCACACCATAGAGCAGCCCTTACAGACAGAGGATTACAATAGTAGCCCGTGCACTCATCATGCTGCAGCCCTTAAACAGAAATGAGCGTTAATAATATGCACTTTAGCAGTTCTGACAGAGAAAATAAAGTGAATTGGTGCTTTTTAGCATGCCTCTCCTTGAATAAAATCTTTGAATGGCTTTAAATAATTCTCTCCCTTCAGTTTCAATGTGTTGCTGTTTATCTATACAATAGTTAATTGCATTATTATTCTGCTCTCATAATTTTTGTGTCAGCCAGACAAAGAATTAATATTAAAAGAGTTTTACTCACAATGGGAATGTAATTGAATTAGTCCCCAAATTATGCTATTCCTAATGAAATTTAGCATCACATCACAATGCTAGTCATCCAGACCCACTCATCGGCCTGCCAATTATTTGGTCGGTGAACTGATTCATTTCTTTACTGTAGCTATCAGTGACTCTAAAGTTCTATAACTGACATCATAATTAAGCTTTTGGTTCACTGATTTGGTGCAAAAAGCAACTTTTATGCCTTAATTGAAAGTTAAGTTGATTCAGACCCAATAACCTTTTGCATATTTAATTGGATTGTGTATTTAAACTTAAATAAAGATAAAACTGCCTTTTCATTCAAGCTACGCCATCACTAAGCAATTATGGCAAAGTAAATGCATGTTTTTATGCATTTCTTTGTAAACCACCTGCATGGCTACCCCTGCACAAGTGGTTCTGGACTGACTCTCTGTTTAAAGGGTCTAAGTCTCTGTTCCTAAATGCTATTCCTCAAATAGGGATCCCCAGAAAGTAGTTTAAGTGTGTGGCAGCGACACATGCTGAGCTCTAACTGTCCACATCCTTCTTCTCTTGGTAATGCACCTAATCGAGCCCTATTTGTCAGGTACAGTTAAAGCACACACATGTTGAAAGCAGGCCTCCCTTTAATGATCACTGCACTTAGTGAACTGCCATGTTATTACAGTACTGGCGAGGAAATAAGGTGCCAAAGATCTGCGACTTTCATTCGCTACAGCAACCTGTTAGAGCCATTGAATACAATGGCTGTACAATACAACAGATACACAAGTCTTTACCTTTCCTGAAAACTCAAAGTCATCATCCACAATGTATTATTTAACTATGAATTAAATATTTATTTTAGCATTTAGGCAAGGGTAAACCATCCAGCTCAATCAGATTATAAAAGTAAATTCATATAAATCACTTCTTGGTTTTTTTAAAAAATCAAGGAGAGTGTTGCATAGATGACGCAACCTTCTTTTCCCAAACTGGTCAGGATGTCACACAGTTCCCAGAATAGCTTAACAGAGTGAGCAAAAAGTTTCTACACCTCTAATTTACAGATTACAGCTTTTTGGCGATAGATTAAAATGGCCTTTTAGACAGGAACGGGTGGATGACGATCTCAACTTTTATGAAAAAAATGGATTAGAATCACCACATTAAATCTAATTTACAAAATTGTTCATAACTTTACCTCAGTGCTTGGTAGAAACCTCTTTGTCAGTTTTTAAAATTTTTTATGTAAGTCTGTTTTTTCACACCCCTGAATTTTGGCAATTTATTCTGTTTGACATAAACTCGCAGGCACGATCAGGGAAACAAACAATCAAGATGCAAACGGCAATCTGCAGGGTCTCTACAGATGTTCTTTGGCTTTAAGGCTTGAACTTCGGCCACACAAGGGCTGCCAGAGGCTTGTCCTGGAGCTAGTTCAGCATTAATCATGGCTTTAGACTTTGGTTCACTGCAATGATGATGAGGTTAACTATTACCTTCATTTCAGAGTGTGTGCAGCCCGGAGCAGGTTCCCTTTGCTTCTCTGTGTTTGGTTGCATTAAATGCTCCCTAGTCTCCCTACTGTATTAAACTATGTTGCAATCACCATGCCTCATCAGGCTTGGTTCCTTCGGAAGGATATTAGGTGAGAAGCTTGCCAAACATACTCTGCAGGTTACTTACATGATTTGTTTGTGCTTTCAGAGTCCTTTAAACAAAGTTTGGACAATTCCAAGCAGGCTCCATGTGCCTTTTACTCTAATTGGTTTCCCTCTAGCTGCTTCCATAAAGGCCAGACTAATGAAGTGCTGCTGAAATGAGTGTTCTTCTGCACAATGTCCTATCTTTGCAGAAGACTTCTAAAGCTCTGTTTGAGTGACTATTTCGTCCCCGATAGAATTCTTGATCTTCTTGCTTGATTACTCAGTTTGACAGGAAGTCCAAATTTAAAAGTAGCCTTGGCTTCAAAACTTCTTTCATTCACAGATAATTAAGGAAACTTTGCCCGTGGGACCCCTCAAGACTGCAGAAACATTTTTTTTACCCTTACAGTTTTATCACAGTGAAGTTTTTATACTGACATGCATTATAAATTTATACACAGATGGCTTTCTAAAATGCTCAGTCTACTCAGCTTATTTGTACCAGGTTCACAACAATTACATCCTAGTCACATTTCATGGATTTTTTTTAAACTAACAGAATGACCTGCACAGTATGGAGTCCCACAACAAAGGATCTACATATTTTTTGTAACGAGAGCTTTCAGCTTTCCAAGAAAAATAACAAAATAGAAAAAGTGCAGATTGATGGATAATTGCAGTTTTGTTCTTTTGAAATTTAATTTACAATTCAATAGTGTGCAAAAGAGAATAGCTCTGAATACTCTCCGAAATAATTAGTGAACTGACTTGTTGGCTCATACGCCAACTGACTGACTCATGGTGTAGCGATCTGACTAAAGCAATGACTTTTTGCACAAACTGTAGTCTCCTATTATTTCTTTTACTTCTCGTCTGCGTCCTTGTGTTTCACTGACCCATTCTCATTTATATTATCTTCTGCAATTACCTCTCTGTTGCTAGGAGACATCAGAGACATTTTCTGCTGGGTTGTTGTGGTCCTCAAGGTCTCCAGTGGGCAGAAAAGTCTGTACTGCTTGTGTGTGTATGTAGGTGATTACTGTACACACAGTACTGTACACACACACAGTGAAAGTCGTGACTTTTTAAAATGCTAAACAAAAGCAGAATTCAACGTGAGCTCGTAGATCTTATCTCAGAACCTTTCTTCTCTTTATAACTCCTCCCCTCCCAACATCTCTTCCCTCTTGTCCCCCCATTTACTAACAAATCTATCTTTTCTCTTCTTGATCCATTGTCCACACCCATCCTACTTTCAACCATGATCATCATCCTTTTTAGTGCTACTTGGTAGAGATTTATGTCTTCCAAGTTATGTTACCGATTTCTCACATTTTTTGTGTGTGATTGTGATAAAATATAAGCCGACTTTAAACCCTGTCCACCTCTGAACTGGTTAACTGCTAGTGATGTTGTGCCCAGGGGCATGTAAATTTTTAAAGCGCTGTATAATTCAAAGACATTTGAAAAACTGAATATATGCAGGCACACCCAGCGAGCATTTAGGAAGCCTTTATAACAGAAAATAAATAGTCAAACACTTTGTGAAAGCTTGATAGAGTAGAAGCCTTTTGCTTTTTTGTGTCTGTTACTTTGTAACACTGCTGCTTTTTGATGTTTTCAGTTCATTCCCCTCCCCCCTTTTTCAGTTATTCTATTTTTCTTTTTTACATTCTTTTCATTTGAAAACATTTGAAAACTCGTATAAATTACATTAAAAACAATCTATCGTTTGCATGCCTATAGCTAATTTGACAGGTTGTTGTTTGTAAAGGGTGTAACAAAAACAGCACAGCACAAAAATATTGTCACATTATCAAAAAGTAGCATATCACAGTTTTATAACCGCTGATGGATGTTTGTACTCCCAATGTGAGAGCAGCCTCAGCTTCTTTCACAATGCAGCACACGTTATTAAATTCTTTTGCAACTTCTTCCTGTTCAGCCCTGCCGTACTCTCAGTGCATTTCATCATCTTGCTTTGATTACTCTGCACAACCATTCTCTCTACTCTCTGTCCGTCCCTCTCAATACTATTGTCAACCTTTTACCTCTCTGCTCTCTCATTCTCCTCCTATTGCGTACCCCTGTTGATATATTGAGAGTACTTAATTAAGATAATTACAGACTGTAATGTATTTAGTGGCGGAACACATCCTCATTATTTGTGCTTGTAATTGAGATGTTTAAGAGTGGTGTTAGCAACACAGTGGCAAGGGTTTTCAACAGCAATCTGATATTATGCCATATTTTTCACATTTAATACTGTGCAAAATGCCACTGTTTTGGTGAAACATGCCTCTTAAATTGAATATTTTGAAGGGAATAGTTTACTGGATGATGCTGATTCTTAAATACATCCAAATACAATTAAATACAGAATTGATAAGTTCTGGTATGAAACCCTTAATTAGATGTTTCATGGCTCAATCAGTACTGAGATTGAACACAGTTTGACAAAAGCTGTTCAGTAAAATAACTTGTTTCTTACTACATTTGTGTCTATTCATGTTTTTCTTTGTACATGAAATCTAATTTAATAACATGTCCCACAGGAGGGAGACTACTCATTTAGATTGTAGATCAAAAAGCAGCACTTATCTTTTTATTTGTCAGCTGAAGTATCTGAGTCTCTATTTTACAGCACGTACACCCACTGGCCACTTCACTAGATACATTATTATTATGGGATGAAAGGGTTTTTAGGGGATTTTGAACGCAGCAGTCGTTGCTACCAGATCGCCTGGTCTGGTTATTTCAGAAACTGCTGATCTACTGGGATATTCCTAAACAACCATCTCTAGGGTTTACAAAAAATGGTTCTAAAAAAGAAGAAAAATATCCGGTGAGTGGCAGGTGAAAATGCTTTGCTCATGCCAGCCAACAACACTCACTAAAATAACCAACCAGCACATGTGGAAAAGCACCTATGAATCCACAGCATGTCAAACCTTGAAGCGGATGGGCTACAGTAGCAGAAGATCGCACTGGCTGCCACTCATGTCAGATAAAAACAAGAAGCTGAGGCTACAATTCACACAGACTCCAAAATTGGACAATAGAAGAAAACGCTGATTGGTCTGGTGAGTCTTCTGCTGTGACTCTCAGATGGTAGGCATAATTGAGCCTAGCTGATGATTGTTGCTGACTATCCCTTTATGACCACCTTGTATCCATCTTCTGATGGCAGCTTTCAGCAGGACAAAACAGAATGTGTCAAAGCTCATATGATCTAAGACTGGTTTCTCGAACATGACAGTGTGTTCACAGTATTAAATGGCCTCCCTCAACTATATGTTGATGTCCTATCAATATGAACCAAAATCTCTGAGGATTGTTTCCAACACCTTGTTGAAGTTGTGCCATGAAGAATTACAACAATTCTAGAGGCAAAAGGGTTAGTATCAAAGTGTACCTAATAATGTGGTGGATGTGTACTGAATAAGCTCAGCAGTTTCATAGATGTATCTGTTGTGATTACTTGTAACAACACCATTGTTTCCATCCAAAATAACTCAGTAAACAGTTGTTTTCATATTATCAGACATGTGAAAGTCATATTACTCACTAGGAATAAGACTTGCAACTTTTTCCACAATGTAAAATCAGTAATGGAGAATATAATAATACAGTCAGATGTTTAGCATAATCCACTTGGTACTTTTTTGAGCATTATCACAGATCTAGACAGTCACAAGGGTAACACATGGTAGTATTCACTTGTATTGCAGTGGCTGTGACTGAAGTAGTACATTTTTATATGTGTACTTGTTTTAAAAGTAAGGGTGAAAATGAAGAAAGCAAAAAGAAAATAGAAACGTGTCACAAACCTGCTAACAAAACAACTTTTCCCCCCTCTGACTTTTCAGAATAATAATAACAAAAAAAATGCAGGAGTAGACATTATGTGGCACAAAGGAAAATAATGTCATCAAAACTCTCTGTTTGAAAACATTCCCTAAATATTTCTAGATGGGTGTCTAAATCAAAATGGGAAAATTGTGTAATTCTTTTAATACTGTGCTATAATCAGAGTAGACTTATCAAAACTTGAAATAAGAACAAAAAAAGTTCAAAGAGAATGGTATATTTGAGGTCTTTTGAAAAGCAGAAAATAATCAATAACATCACAAAAATCAGGCCTACAGACAGGTTTTCTTTACACAGACGTTTGTCTGTCTGATTCTGTTGTTCTCTCTGCCTCAGTGTTTCTTAATCTATTTCTCTGCGCTCTCATTTTGTCTTTCCTCGTCTCTCCTCTGTCTCTTTCTGACTGTCCCTCCTGCAGAGACATATCCTCTATGCTTGATTGCTCTCTTCTGATTTCTTCTCCCTGGGTGGTGTTTGTCAGAGATCGGGGGCTGAGGGTGGGCAGGGGTGTACTGGTTATGTGTGAGTGGGAGTCAAAACAAGAATAACTGTCTTCCAGTGAGTCTGACACATCACAGGCTTCCTGATTGCATTTGTGTGCGCGCATGCCTGAAGATTAACACACGCTGTGTCTAGACACTTTTGATCCAGGAGTTTGCTGCGTTCGCCCACATAACCATAAAGTGTGGTTTTCTCAACACCTCACTAGATTTGAGTAATGCACTTTATTACAGTTTGCAGGCAATGTGGTAATTATGGGGCCATAAACTATTAGTAAAGCTGAAAATGTAGAAATTCCTATGTATTCCCGGGTAATTTATCTACTTTTTTCCTCCTTCATAGCTGTTATGGCATGCTCCTGGTGCGATCAGAGCTCAGGGTATTTGCTCTTCAAATAAAAATTTTCTGAACTATCAATGTAAGAGTTACATCATCATTCAGCCTGTAACCCTATATATAAGATAACACGAATGGATACAAGTCTTGCTACCTTGTGGTGTAAAGTAAAACATACAAATTTACTAAATACAGGTATGGCTCTCTTGTCCTTAGCTTTCAGTGTTAAACAGGGTATTTATCAAATGAAGTAGAAAGAAATGGTGTAGAGTAGTCCTGATTCATGGTTATGATACAGAAATTGCTGTAATTGTTTGCAGATGATAATTATAACTCGTTTGGTTACCATAGGTTACATTCAAGCCATGTCACATGCCACATCACATTTTTGTCACTATAGAAAGCCTCACGCTATATTTGCTGTCAGGAATAATTTCGGGGCCATGTAAAGAGGGAGGAAGCATAATGACAAGCACACAAAGTTTCTTGATCCACTGAAACTTTTTCACTCCTGGGATTTTGACGGCTGCAAGTAACACCTTTTCTAGGTGACTGTTATTGTACATGCCTGCTGACCAACATGGATTAATGGAATTCTTAATGGAACTTAGTCACTGTTACGGCTTATTTATTACACCTGTGCTTTTCCTGCTGTGATGATTAAAAATGTCAGCTCTGAAAGAAAGTTCTATGGAGTGAAAGTTAGCTTAATTATGTAGTTTGATACGGCTGAGAAATTGTGCAGGAAAGAGTTGTCATTTCAGAAGGCTAAAGAACTGTTTCCCTTTGTCAGATATCAAGGAGCTAAAACTTTTTTCATTAAGTTACACAATATTAACAGGATCCTAATGCCAATGTTAGGTAGTTACAGGATGTGTGTATAGGAGGCTCAGCATTAAGACAGCCATCAGTTGAGCATTTTAGTAACCATGGATGTAAAGTGCTTTCATGTAAACAGTATGTACGCAATCCAGGCTTCTTAGGCAACAGGTTTTGATACTGCTTCTTCGGTAAACTTAATTATCTTAGTAGGGCTCAGTTAATTTAAACAGAGCAATGGTTGTTATGGTGATCACTATCAAACAAGTTACTGAAGACAGCAGTTAGACAACATGCACACACATACATGTAACTGCAATGAATATTAAATGCAAGTTCATTTAATATGACAAGCCATTTACTATACGAATACACCTCTGATACACACTATCCACTGATCAATATTGTCTCCAAGTCTGTTGCCATGGATCCAGCGTTGGGCCTCCACAGTGTTATGCCCCTGATTATTTTCAGTATTTCACAAGTGATTAATAACTGCTTTACCTCTGGCTGTCTGAGAGGAGAAGTGGTAGTTTCTCTTTTTTTTCTTGAGAGAAGTTGATGGATCTAATGTTTTTGCTCTCAGAAGAAGAACACACACATAGACACATAAAAAATAAAAATAGAAATAAAAATAAAGCAAGATAGAAAACTCCAGGAGATGGAGAACCGCTGGCATAGTGTTGTTTAATAGGACTCACTGGAGAATTATTGCATCACCTAAGTCGTTACTGCATTAATATGATTTGCAAAAATGTTGCTAATCTACTCTTCTTTCTCATTCTTCTACTTCTGCTCTACTTGCATAACAAAAGTTTTAAAAATAGTCTTAAAAAAGAGAAATGACACATGTACAGTGATGAGAGGAGACTGGAAAGGTGGCGGGCAGTAAGGAGAGAGAGATGGAGGGAGTTGTGGTCTCATTATAAAGTAATCACCAAGAAGAAAGGTCAGGTGGCTGTTACAACAGCTATAAAATACTGAAGAGATGGAAAGGGAGAGAAAGACGGAGTGAAAGAGACATCATTTATGAAATACCAATAGAAAGGGGAACAGAGAGAAAGATAGAGAGTCAGAGAGAGAGAGGGAGAGAGAGAGAGAGAGAGAGAGAGAGAGAGAGAGAGAGAGAGAGAGAGAGAGAGAGTGTAGGTGAGATCAACTTTCAATACAGCCATAAAATACTGGCAGAAGGTTGCTGTCAGGGAGGAAGGATTCTGTGGCACACGTTGGGGGCAGGAATTAAATGGTCCTGCTGCCATGGAATTATATCATGGCTCTTTGTGCTATTCAGGTGAACAACTCATTTCTGACATTCAATACAAATAAATGGCTTATCTACAGAAAGTGTAGACATTCCAATTTTACAGAGTGAAGTAGAATTTTTCCTTGACCTGCCGGGACGATTTGCAGTACTGCCAGGAGTATGCAAAATAACAAAAGCAGAAGTGACTCTGATACAACCATATGCACTGATTAAGCAATGAAATCTGAAATCACAGATTGGAGTCGTGCTCAGCTGTGCCACTTTTGCCTCAGAACTGTGTTGCTACACTCTCCTACATCTGTATACTGTGTGCAGTCTCTGATTTGAGGAATGTGCTGTGCATCTCCAAAAACACAGTGCAATTATGCATGCTTCAGTGTGGGTGCCTTAATTAAATCTTCCTGCATGGCACGAGGCGCCAGCAAAATAAGTACACAACTCTGTTCTTCTTCTGCACACCAGACTGGAAAAGGATTTTAAACAGATCTCAGTAGAATTGATTTGGGAACATAAGGTGTCTTCAATGCGTGTATTGGGCACCACATTATCAGTCTGGTGCCAGATTTTCAAATTCTTGCACACCTTTAAGAATATTTAAGGAGCACTCACAGTTTTTAATACTGTGTGCATCATCCACCTTACTAGAATTTGTTTTTTGAGCACTGTTGCCAGATTTCTTACTTTTAAACTATATGTTCATGCGTCTTTGGGGAACAATAACCCAACTACAAAGGCTTTTACTGGGCTGTGGGTGGGTCAGGAGAGTGATTATTTTTAACAATGTTCATGTTATCTCATTGTTTTCCTGGTTTCCTCCTTTTTCAAATAAGAACAAGAGCTTGGATTGTTAAGCAGGTAGATTATTTTTAATTATAAAAATACACAAGAACCTCCACAGAGTCTGTAGAGCTTGAAGGCAGAATAAAAACATACTCTCTCAATTTAGTCTCTACAAGCATGTGACAAAGAAGAAAAGAAAAACTTATCTATAAAAGTCCCATCGCAGAGCAAGAGCTGATAATCAGTTTGATGATTATTGGAGTTCTATAACAACCAACAAATGTAAAGATGGTTCTTATTCAGCAAAGCTGTTCTGCCGTCTGGCATTTGATTGCCTCCCTTAGTGCAGAAATAAAGACTTCAGTCATCTTATTGCAATGAATTCACTACATGGGTGAAAATGACCCATGATTAAGTGTACGAGACACTTTATGTGAGACTGTTTTCAGCAGTAAAAATCTGACATTTGTTCTTGTTTTTTACACATAAAACAACCCACTTCCTACTGACAACAGACTTGCCTCCCGCTTCTAAAAACAATGAAGACCTAACCTCAACCATGTCATTTTCTAGTCACTGAGGTGTGACAGCTTGCTGCTGCTTTATGTTGCACTCTGCCATTGCCGCATTTCTTAAACGTGATTGAAGCAAACAAGTCTAGAATATTCCTTCAGAACACAGAAACTGTTCAGGGAGTGACGTTTCATGCCACCTTCCCTTCTAGATGTTAAAATTCTCTTCCTTTCCTGCAAATGAGTTAAGTTGATGCAAAACCGATAACGAAAAACAAATTCTGTTTTTACTCAGTGAATTATATTTACAGTCAAATTAATCACAGAGCAAGCAAAGGCCAACTTTTAGGACACATTAATCCGTCATTTATACAATTATTAGCGGCTCAGAATTTCAGCTCTGCTAGGATTAGCAACTTATTAAACTCTTAAGCCTTTATTGAGAAAGAAAACCTAAATGGCAACATGATTTGTGTCACTGAAGTTACTATGGCATGTGCCAAAGGTCTTGTGGCCATTTGCAATGAGCTTGTGATCTTGTTGTCTTTTGGAATGGCTGCTTCTGTGACAGGGAGCAGGTTTGGCTTTGACTTTTAAAATAACACTGATTCAGGCTGCTATCAGTCATTTTGTGATTAAATGGGGAAAATTTTGCAATTTAGTTCATTCTGTTTGTGATAATACGGCAAACTGTTTAACTGTGATATATTGCTGAAAATTGCAAATCTGTTGCCAGAACCCCAAAGATATGGAACAGAAAAACAGGAATTCTTCCACAAACAGAAATGTGGTTACTGCAGGATGGTGACTTAACTTTAATATGGCTTAGATGCCAGGACACCTTGGTGTTATATAGGAATATAATCAGTTGAGACAAGTTGATTGATTGTCACATGCCACAATTCCCTTAAAAACTGGACACTGACAAGTTAAGGTTATTTTTAGTCACTGTTGAACCCTCAGTCTCTGGGCAACTAGTTGCTCACTACAATTACTAACAACTGATCACCGAGTGCCAAAGATTTTACCTTATATACCACGCAAAGATCTAGAGGAACGTATCCATGCATTCATCACTTCAGGACTAGAATATTGTAACTCTCTTTACTTGGGCCTCCAATCTTCCCTCCTTCAGCGATTGCAGTTGGTCCAAAATGCCGCAGCACGTCTATTAACCAGCACTAGAAGGTATGATTCCATCACCCCTGTTCTAGCCAACTTACATTGGCTTCCTATCAAATATCGAATTGATTTTAAAATCGTATTGTTTACTTAAACAATCTAAATAATATGGCACCTGATTACTTAGCTGATCTCCTCTGTCTGTATAGCCCTAAGAGAGCATTAAGATCATCGGGTCAACTGCTATTAGTGCAACCTAGGTCTTGGCTGAAGACCAGAGGAGACTGTGCCTTTGCCATTGCCGCACCCAAATTATGAAATAATCTTCCTCTAGACATTTGGGCATCAGATTCTATTTTATCTTTTAAATCACATCAAAACGTGCTTGTTTAACCTGCCATTCGAGGCTAATTAGTGTGATTTTCATCTGGCTCTGCATTTATATTATGTAGTTATTTTTTATCTGTAATTTATATTTTATATTGTGATTTTATCTGTATCATGAAAGGGGAAAGCATGATATGTTGCCGACATTTTTAATGTAGTGTGACTGAGTGATACAGTGTGTCCTCTTGGGGTAAGTTGAATACCTCTACGGAGCTATGTGTTTATTGGCTGTGTGAGTTTGCATTCTACTCCAAACTTTAAGAAAAATCATCATTGGAACAACTTTAAAAATGCTTTGCTGTCTCTGCAGGTCAAAGGGACCATAGTTAGCTGACTAGCTAACTATGGTCCCTTGATTCAAAGACTGTCAAGTCAATTCAAAGACTGCTCCGAACGACATACAAGTACACACAGCACTTTCCATCAGCCAACTTGGTTAATTCAGAACTTACAAATGGCTTCTAGAAATCCATCAATAAGTCATGAAGGGAAAGGAGATCATTTAAGGGCACATTTTACCACAATAAGCACACAAAATTATAAAGATGTCACTTGAACTTCAATATATTCCCCATTTTGATTATTTCTTGCACAATGTGATTCATTTGTATTTTTGTTAATGTATTAATAATCTGTCAAAACACAAAGTGCCAGCAGAAAACCAGCATTTCAAGAAGAAGATTGAAGTACACTACACTTGCTACTTAGCTAGAGACACAATTACAAAATCAAACCTCCCTGGATCATAATTTGCTAAATATAATAAAAATCTCTTTTGAAAGTTGGACAACAAGTTAATTTTCAAGAAAATGATCCAACATTTTACAGATGTTTGCATTAACCTTCCTGTTCCGCGCAGGTCAGGTGGATTCAGGTAAAGTTAATAGAAAACATCATAGATTTGGCAGGTTAGGGCAAAAGTGACACAGAGTATAATAGTCAGAAAAATGTTGCCTGCAATAGGGCAGCCTGTGATTACTGGACTACTTTCTCTCTCCCTGTTCCTGTCACTGCCTTTAGGATACACACACACACACACACACGCACACACACACACACGTACAGGTCCTTTTATGCCCTGCTGGTTAGTAATTTGATACAGTCAGGTATCGCAGTCAGTGCCTTGCCTTGATGTTTTCATGGCACTGTCCGTGGTGCTGAAGTCGCACTGCTGCCTGTATTCGATCGCAATAATATTTCTAAACTATAATATTTCAACTGCATATAATTTTTTTTCTGTGACTACACCCTGTAAGAAGTGAACTGGACCAGCTCACTTCTTTGGCAAAAAATATTTAAGGGAAAACATGACTGAAGATACAATTTATTGCACAGACAATGCAGGGAACATTTAAGAAGGCTACAACTCACTCTATGAACTCACTCTAACAATATTTCACATCACATGTTAACTACATCTTGTTGTCTAAAGTCAAGCTAATGAAATTTATTTCTTTTGTTTCTCTTTGTCCATTTACCATGTTTTGATTATTTTCTTTTTTTTTTTAAATTAGTAGAAGTAGTAAAACTGATGTAATAAATTTCATCTTGTGCACATACAAAAGTGTTCAACATTGTTAAAGTAGCAAAAACTGGTATGGTTTCTCATGGGCATCATAGGATTTTTTTTTTATTACATAAAAATGACGTTTTTCGCTTTTACCAGCCTTCAATCACAGCTAGTTATAATTAGTTTATAGAAAGTTGTTGCATATTTTCACCGGCAAGCTGCTATTCAGCATTAGAACAAAAAAATTCCTAGCCTGTTTTGCAGTTTGTAATTTCAGCTGATTTAGGCATCTAGTTTCATTTGCTTTTTGAGTTCCATTTAATTCCTTCCTAATTTATTGTGGGTGTTGGAGAGGTTATTAGCATTACTTGTGCCAAATCTGAGATTTTCTCACTGAATGAATAGTGGAAGTGTTTTTTCACAGTAATGTTGACTCCTCAGATTCAGGAAAATTGCTCTACCTAATAAACATAGTTTTGATCATTTGAAATGAATCAAATATACTTTGATATTAAAGATGCATAAAATTGCCATGCCCTAGAGCTCAATATGACATTTTTGTATTGTGAGGATGGACATTTTACAGTATACCAGTGTTATAATGTAAATGATGCATATGCAAATGTTGCAGGGAGTTACTCAGGTTAATTACACAGATCTGAACGATTCTAATCGCAGGTTTAAAAGCCATTACACACACTACGAGGGAACATTACCTACAAACAAGGTAAAAATATGCCACACTATAGAAGCATAATCAGATTTAATGGTACAGTGGAGGAGAGAGTAATCAGGTGCAACTTTCAAAGGTTTAGTTTTGCTTACAGGCAAATTTAAACAAGCCAAGCACTTGGGGGAAACACAATGAAACCCTAACTTTTGCAGCATCTGGTTTAAAGAGACACAGCTGTGTGTACTTTTTCTTTTTTGGTGTAGCATTTCAGGACATGGTTCCTTTGCACTACAGTGACAGGCTCCGCACACCCATCGTTAAATCGCACAGGTGATTTGGCTGACTTTTGGCTGATTAGTCCTTTTCTCAGTACTGTGTGTGAAGTACTTTATCCAATTCACAGAATAGCTTTACCCAACTTCAACCTGAGCAGAGGTGTAATCAGTCAAAAAATCTGAAACCACCTGCGGGACTGTGTAGTGTCTCTATTGAGGACGAAGAGAACAAAGAAACCTTAGCAGAGTTAAAATGAAATCTTGGTGAAGCTACCTCTAAAGCATGGCTTCACATCAACATGGAAACTAAATACTTCATTACAGTTATAGTATTTTACAGAGCCATCGCTGGGTGCTAAGTTTTATCCAGAATTTATGTTTGAAATGAAGAAAAAATAAAGCACCATGTTTTTTCATTTGAAGTTTTTTATGCAAATTATACAGAGCCAGGGAATATGCTGCCATCATATTTGAATCACAAACTGTGCTGTGCAAAAAGTCACCTCTCATTTTTTTTAAAAAATTTTGCTAGAAAAAGAGGAAATGGATGCAAAAAATTGTTGAAACGTGCAAATACACATGGGAAAAAAGGATATAAGGCAAACATGTATAAATTGATTTACTTCAAATATGTTTCGTAATATTTCCCGTGCCACTCTGAAGTCATTGTTTGCATAAATCCCTCCACAGTATTTATGAAGCCAAAGAAGAAAACCCAAACTGGCCACAAAAGCCCTGTTTTTACTCAGTGAAATTGCCTGTCCATGCATACGACTTATTTTATCTGTTGCTTTTGTTATTTCAAGAATGTGTCTGAGGAAGAAATCGCAGATTATGTGCACTGATGAATGTCGAAAGATGGAGGAAAGGAACAGAATAAAGGTTTTTTGTTGGGATAGGATGTGGGTTGGTGTGCATTTTCTGCTATTCTTAGTTATGTTCTAACATCTCAAGTTTTACTTTGTTATTTATGTTCTTTAACATACTTAATAGATATGCTTCTTGCAGACATGATTGCAAGAATTAGATTTAAGATTTAGTTTTCCATTAACTGGACCAGAACTGGGAATTTTTCAGGTCCAAAACCCAAGAAGTGCTGTGATCATGTAAATGTTACAAAATGTTGTATCAGCTGTCGGTACTTCACAGCTGTCGGTACTTTCAGACTCTTTCTAACCTGACAGAATGGTCTGTATCGCATACTTCACTGAGCATATAGCCCATCCATGAACCATGTAATTCACTGGCATGATCGACGATGAGTGAAGATACAAAAATACAATTTTCGTGGACAAATAAAACCGAACAAAAGATGCAATTTAATGTTTAAAAGGTAATTGAAAACACAACAGTTCAGTTCAGGGAACAAGCAAACAAAGCTCCTACTGTACCGTTTTCATCAGTCTGACAGAGAACACGTTGTATGAAATGAAATGAGAACGCTACACTCCATGAATCAAACACATCGGGGAAAAAAATTTGCGTTATGAACCTTACAAAAAACAAAACAAAACAAAACAGAAGTTTCAAAGTATGCAAACAACATTATGAAGAAAATGATCATTTGTAATTTGACATAGAAATCTTTTAACTTGTCAAAAAGGAGATATGGTGCTGTGAAAAGTATTTGCTCTCTCTGCTTTCCAAATATTTCAGATCATCAAAAAACATTGGACAAAGACAAACACAGTAAATACAAATGGCAATTATGAAAAAAGGACTCCAAACCAACCTGACCCCATGTGAAAAAAGTATTTACCCCCTAAACCTTATAACTGGTTGTGCCACCAGCAAGAACTGCAATCAAGCACTGGCAGTCTTTATAAACCTGAAGCACAATGCAGCCATACAGACACATGAATGCTATTATTAGATTTCATTCACAATGTCCAAAGTAACTAACTTTAACTCATTCAGTTTCTGTCAGACCTTGATGTCATTTCATCATCATTTTCTGTCTTTCTCTTATTTTTGCTCTTGTCTCTACCCACGCTCTCCTGTGTCCTTTTGATCCTCGCCGTTCTTTTTCTCTTTCCCTTTGTCCTCTTCTGTCTTTCTCTTCTTCCCTCTCTCCAGTCCTCTCTCTCAGGGTAATGAGATATAAATGTTTCAGGACTGTGATCGCCTCCGGCACTAAACCTGTCTGTGTCTTTCACAGAAAAACACGTGTGCGTTCCTGAACACGCACAAAGACACACGAAAATACATGCAAAGCAGAAAAACGCAGCTACTGTTGCACATGTTGTGTGTTTCAGCAGCAGTGTTCCTCCTAAATCTAGTGGAACTAATTAGCAATTAAAGGACAGTGGGCTGTGGGCAGAATGACTGAGGAGTGTGTAGCTGTGTGGGCTTTTGTGGGTACTGGAGTGAAAAAAACACAATTGTTTATTAGTCTGTGTAGGTGGTTACAGGGCAAGCTGAAGGTTACACAGGGGTTGTTTAACCAAATATAAACTTGGTGTTTCTGAGCCAAAGTCAGCAGTCTCAGCTGGTTTCTACATGCACACGTGCATGCGTGCGCACACACACACACTAATAAATATAACAATAAGAATTAAGCAGGATAAAGTTAACATGCTATTTTATGACGAAAAATGTGAGAAGGACCTATATCATGAGACACGCTGTATAAGACATTTATCCAACACCTTAGTCAGAAGTCAGTAAGTTGTTTTTTTTTTCTCTATTGATCACCAAAAATTTCCCATCGCTGATAAACGAATGAAAAGCGTTGTAGCTGAGGATGACATAAAGTGCATGTAAGGTGACAAAAGTTTTTTTTTTAAAAGCCACTTTATAGCCTTCAGACTGTTTGACAGGTTGACACCAGTAGACTGATCGAGTTAGACTTTGGGAGACACGGTAGCATAAATGAGGAGTGATAAAACAGGAGAGTAAAATATGACCCTTATACTGGCCTGTAAGGAGCAGCCTACTTAAGATTTAACAGTATTTGCAAATGCAGAAATGAAGCTCTTTGACAGACATGAGGGCAAAAACCATTAAAGCAATATCGGTGCCTCAGCCTGCCTTAAAAAAAACACAAAACGTGTCGTGTCAAAGGCTGAAGCACTAAAAGAACAAAGTACATATCTGCATCAGCTTTAAAAGCTTGTTAGTGACAATGGAAGTCAAACGCAGCTACATAGAAACTTTTTACTATGCTGGATAGAAAAAAGAGAACACCGTTTACCAGCCAATAGCTGTCTCTCAGTGTGTGTATGTGTGTGTGTGTCACAACAAATATAGTCCTGGAGAAAGCCACTGTGCAGGGTTGTCTCCCATTCACCAGTGTTTCGAATTTATACACTATTAGCGCAGCAATGGCAGTGTACCCAGAACATGTTAAAGTTGAAATTTTGCCGGGCATATGTTCCTCAAAGTAGAAAGTAATGTACGGTTTATGATGGTGGATTTAAGGCATTTAAGGATTTAATTGGTCCTGTTTAAATGACCAATTAGCTCCACTGACTTGACTGGATCAAACATGAAAATTTCAAAGGACAACAAGGGACCTTCACACCCTGCATGTGGCTTCATAATTGACTAAAAGGAGCAGATTTTCGTGTTATGCGCCCAAACACAGAATACAAAATCCTATAATCACCAGTCCATTTCCATTTTTGAGTCAGTATCAAAGATTTTCTAGTGCATTAAAACTCACATTACAAGTCTTATGCAGTTAAATATATATATACACAGACAAACATATGTGCGAGCTCATTGGAAACACAACTACAGATTACCTGACTGAAGCTTTGAAACCCAACACGAGAGAAACTGCACTGCAGCATATCAATAATTCATAGAATTATACATTGTTCCAAATTGTAGATCAGTGGAATTATCAAGAAGTGCAAATTGTATTTTTCATGGGAATTAATGATTTAGCTCAAGTTATTAAAATATGCTAATATGTCAAGGAATATTTTAAAAACGATTCCATCGTGGGAAACGTTGCTGTATGTGCTCAGAACAGATCGTGCCTTCAGTTCTGTTGTCAGGGTTCAAATCCTGCTAGGTGCAGCCAGTTTAACAATGTCATTTAAATAGAATATGAATCGTGTTAACGGCTAATTATAAACAGCTAGACTTCAGGGAAAGAGAGGGGTGCTTAGTGCTGGAAAAAGAACAGAGGCTTGCGGCATGAAATCATACAAATTTACATAGTCAACATGCACACGCCCTGCCCCTGCTTCTGTTTGTGTCCTGCCTTTTTTCCTCTTCCACTCCTTCTCCCTGATTTGCTCTTACACAAACAGATTGGAACTGAAAGGCAGGCCCATTCACATTCAATTTGCTATTGTGCCATTACTAACCAACAGTAATCTGAAAACACATCTAGTAGATGCAATCAAATAATTACATCATGGATTAAGATGTTAAGCAAACAAACAATAACTTGGAAACAATTAAACAGCTCCAGCTCTCTACGGCCTCCTGGTCCCCTCCATTTAATCAACTCCTCTTTCCTCTCGTCACCTTTCTATGTGCCCCTCTCTGTCTCGGTCTTTCTTTCCACCCTATCCCTGCATCTCTGCAATCTGTTCATCCTTCCCACCTCATCCTCATCTACTTTCCCTTCTTGGTCTCTGCTGTGTCTTTAATTTCTCTTGCTTCAGCTGAAGGCCAAAGCAGCAGAACAGTGACAAAGAGAGAAGGCTCGTGTGTGGCTGAGCTCTGAGTACATCCATTTAGTTTTTATATAACTCCATCTCTTCTTGGGTTCCTTTCATGCAAGTCATTTACCTCTTTCATGTCACTTTTCATACATTTTCTCTTAATGATATTCAGCATTGTCTATTGGATCACATTAGTGAGGTTTTTGACTGGCACACATTCTCATTAAGAGGCTTTACTCTGTCTAGCTACCCAAACACACTTGACAAGGATGCTGTCTAGTTGTCCTGATATCCCAGTGTTAGTATCTGACGTTCTGTTCTCAGAGAAATGAGCCAAATGCTGCAGCTATAGTTGCCGGGGCGGGCAAATTGTCACTGATATAATAATGCATTTTATCTCAGCTGTAACTTAGCATAATGCGTGGCATCCACTTAACATTAGGTTGTTTTATTGTTTTTGTGCAATGTGCTGTTAATAACACATGATGAAGAGGAGCATGAAGAAAGTTCAGCTTCTTGTTTATGTCCTTCCTCAACCCAAAATGCAATGTGTTCTGACTTATTTGTTTCTCTTAGGCTCTTATGTGCTATGCCCATGTTAGTCTGTTTTAATAAGGTATACTCCCTGTTCTTTCTGTGATAGACATTTTACTGGTAATATTTATTTTGTTATGCTTTTAAAGTCACTTTTCATGTGTTTTTTTCTTTGTGGCATATTAGCAGTAGCCCAACTTTTCCATTTTAATTTCTCCTTGGAGGCTTATTCATAAGTTATTATTAGTTATTATCTATTATAACTATAAGTTATATATTATAATATAAGTTATTATATAAGTTATTATATATAATATTATAATATATAATATATAATTTTATATAATTTAATATATAATTAATAATATTATATATTATATATATTATATATAAGTTATTATTCATATGTTAGCATTCGGCCTTTGTTGTTTAAAATGTGATCCCGTATATCCCCATTATGTTTTTTCAATACTATGATGTTGCATTACTATGTGGCTCTGTGTTGTATGCATGCACTTCAATTACGTTTTATTCTTTTCTTTCTAGTCCTTCGTGCACTACCCATATCAGTCTTTTTTCAGTCTGTGATGTTTTCTTACCACTTGGCACTTTTTTCTTCATGAGTAATATGGCATTTATATTTGGTCTATACCTTCTGAAATGTGATGTTTTGTTAGCGTTTGGCGCATTCGCTGTGCGTAATATTTTCTCGACATTTGGCTTAGTACTTTTATAATGAGTGGCAGTGCATTAGCAGTTGCCTATATTCTTTCTAATGGGCAGTGGTGTGCTGTGAGACATGGTATGAAATGTTGTTTACTATGTGGTGTTTGTGTGGGCTGATGTGTGACATGTCCTGTTGGCTTAGCAATCTGATAATAGCAGTCATAATATTCTGAACTCCAGTTTTGAGTGACTGTCAGGGAGGCTACACATGTCTTCATAATCCCTTAAAAGGGCTCTGTGGGTTGAACAATGTCATCTCACTTTCTAACACATACACACACACAAACACACACATTTAATAACACTCAAGCACACACACTCAGACACATCTGACACCCAGTCACAGAGATGAGCGTACCAAGTGTGCTATACATAAATGACTTATGTCCTTTCCTTAAGATCTAAAATAAAGTTGAACCATGACTGAAACTGCCAGAAAACAATACTCCCTGAATATTAAAGTTGTAACACACATTCAGAATGAATGATCAGTAAAAATGCTGTAAAATGTAAAAGCAATTATTCATAAGACAAAAAAGACACATTTAAGAGGTTTTAAACCCATTGCTTTAACATTATATCAACAACAACAACAATCTTTATTTATAGAGCACATTTAAAAACCAGCGGTATACCAAAGTGCTTAACATAAGAGACAGAGAAGTAACACGAGTATTATAAGGCCTTAGCAAAGTATCAAATATACTCACAGGTCTATGCCACTAATACACAGGGGTAATATAAAATGCATATCAAATAAAAACATAATAAAAGCACAAGCCATAAAAAATATGTATAAGGAAAAATAGAGTAAGTCTAAGAGTCAGGTACGAGCATTAACAAGCAGGAAAGGCGAGATTAAACAAATAGGTTTTTAACCATGATTTAGAAGATTGGATAGAATCGGACGCCCGGATCACAATCGGAAGGTTATTCCACAACTCTGGTGCAGCCAGGGCAAACGCCCGGTCACCTCTAGACTTCAGCCGAGATCTAGGCTGCACCAAGAGTAACTGAGTAGATGATCTTAATGCTCTGGCAGAAACATACGATTTAAGGAGTTCCTTAACGTAGCTCGGTGCTGTGTTGTTGGTAATTTTAAACATAAGCAGCAGTATTTTAAATTGGACGCGGTATTTTATGGGTAGCCAATGCAGGTCAGCTAGAATAGGAGTGATACAGGCAAACTTCCCAGTTCTGGTCAGAATGTGTGCCGCAGCATTTTGGACTGTCTGCAGTCTATGAAGGAGGGCAGAATGAAGACCAAAGTAAAGTGAGTTGCAGTAATCCAGCCTTGAGGTCACAAAGGCGTGGATGAGCTTTTCCAGATCCTTATGCAGAACATACTGCCTAGCCTTAGAGATGAGAAGGAGTTGGTAGAAACTAGATCTAACTACAGCAGACACTTGTTTATCGAGTTTGAACGAGCTGTCAAGCAACACGCCCAGATTGCTAACAGTGTCAGAAAGGGAGCTGGTAAGGGAACCAAAGGCATCACGAAGTTGGCCACGAGGAACGTTGCTGCCAAATACCACGATTCCAGTTTTCTTATCATTTAGGATAAGAGAGTTTGCTAGATGTTATATGTTACACATCATCTTATTATAATTATTATCTTTCCTTTTGTAAACAGGTTTATTGCGGACCCTATCCGTACCATCCTCCTCATTCACACCAACCCTCTGCATGTCCTCCTTAATTACATCCAACAAACAACCTTTATTTGTCACATACACAATTATACAGAGTACAACATGTAGTGAAATTCTTGTGTCCGAGACATAGCCGCACCATTCCAGGGCTTGGTTTTTTGCATGGGGCTGGATAGTGTAGTCTTACCACTACACTGCGCAGCTGCACTACACTATCCAGCTGCACAGAACCAACTCTGCGGTCTTTCTCTTTTGCTCCCACCTGGCAACTCCATTTTCAACATCCTTTGTCCAATATATCCACCATGCCTTCTCTGCGCACCTCCAAACCATCTCAGCCTTGCCTCTTTACCTTCATCTCAGAACAACTCAACCTGAGCTGTCCTTCTGATAGACTTGTTTCTAATGCTGTTCTTCTGAATACTCCCAATAATTATTTTCAACTCTGCCACCTCCAGCTTTTTTTTGCCACTGTCTCTAGACCATTTATCATAGAAGGTCTCACTATCATCTTCTAAACTTTCCCTTTTACTCTTGCTCCTATCCTTCTGTCACAAATCACCCGTGACACTCACCTCCACCCACTCCACCCTGACTGCACTCTCTCCTTCACCTCTCTCGTGCACTGTCTGTATGTAACAACACAGGTATTAAACATATCCGTCTTTACTACTTCTGCTCCTTGCATCTTCTCCGTTACACCTCCCTCACTCTCAGTCACGCACACATATTCAGTCGTGCTCCTACTGACTTTCATTCTTTGTCTCTCCAGTACATAACTCCACCCCTCTAGGCTTTCTTCCAACTGCTGCCTGCTCTCACTACTGAGACCACTGGTCTCATATCAAAGCAAACTCAAGCAACATTTTGAACCCCACGTCCTTCTCTGGATAATTTAATTTTAAATCACATTTAAATAATTATTTTTTGGAGTCTGTTTTTCTGTAATAGAATATAAGCTGTGGTTTAGAGCATTGCTTATAATAGCACTGAGGTTAAGTGCATTTTGGTCAGATGTAACAAGCATGAACATAAATGGCAGAGGAAATGCTGAAGAAATAGTGAAAACGAATTTGTGTAAAGTGGATTAAATATCTGGGAAGAGTTTCCAATGACAAGTGAAAGCACTGTTTAATATTTCAACCTTTTAAAATGCAGGAAGACGGCAAAAATAATGTCGTCTATTAATTAGAAATTATAAGCCATCTTTCTTTCTTTCTTTGATTCAAAATATAAAAGGTGTTACAGGTGGAAATTAGTCATTAGGGAACTGTACTGCAGGAAGCTAGCCTTAAGAATGGATTTCCATGCAAGTTTCAAGAATCCTGAATTACAAAGAGAAAAAACAAAGTTTTGGAAAGTTTTTCAGCAATGACAAATATTCAACTGCTGATACCCAACTGCCCAAAAAGTATTTTTTTCTTATAATTTGCATGAATATTATTGTTGCTCCATTGACCCGTGTTACAGACTGTGCTTTATGCTCTGTTTTAAACTACAAAACAAAGCTTTAAGGCCTGACAAAATGAACAGAAATGGCCTTGACTTGACTGGCTGATAACTCCCACTCGTCTAATTCAAACGAAGTTAACTTTATTCTGAGTAATTCAGTTATTCAGTTATTCAATTTGAAAAAATAATACTTAATGATCTTTTAAAAGAGATGCATTTATAGGGTTTTACACTTGCCTTGAACTGCATAGATGTAGAGCAGTGTTATCATGCTGGTGATTGTGCTTCTGTGTGGTCTGTAACAGCGGCCTGATGGATTGTTAGGTAATATTGTAATATTTAGTTATATTCAAAATCCTCCAAAGAAAAAAAATCTACTGAAAAGATCAAGTCATACAAAAGAAAGTTAACGTAAATCAACATCAGAGTATAAATATGAAGATGACACAAATCCAAAACAAGATAATTATCACACATAATCAGTTTTGACCACTGTAAGCCATTCGTCTTCTACTCATAACAAATGATTGGATTTCATGTGATGTTAGGAAAAGTGAATTTATTTAGAACAGTTATAAACAGTTTTCTTATGCACACTAAAAACAATATAAATCCAGTTTTACAAACTGCAAAAATAACTACGGCAAAAAGAAAGTGATTTTAATGCTCTTGCTTTACTCTAGATGCTCCCTAATTAAAGATAGTTTAATTATAGTGTATGGCTGTCACGTTTGTGCACATTGGTCCACCTTCATTATCACTGTGCTCTGGGATTGTGGATTTGTGACCAGTGACCTTCAGACACTTTTTGCCAATGAGGCAGATAACATGTATTTAGATTTTAGTCAGTTTCTTGCCATTGTCTTATCATACTGCCTTACCTTCCTTTAAAATAAAATCAGCAACCTTACTGGTAATGAAAAGCAAGAATGCAGAGTAAGCAGATATGCACACTCCTCCATTACTGATACTTCTTCTCCCCCCAACGACATAAAGAAGTGGCAATAATTTAAATCAGTGTTATTCAGTATACATCACACTTTCAGGACAGTGTCTCTTGTGATTAATAATTAAAATTTGCAGATGTATTGTCTGGCAACAATGCTTGGGAGAATCCTGCACCTAACAGTCTCAAGTGAGGTGATCCTAAAATGGGGATTTAACATTCCTTTGAAAAATCTTGGTTGCTCCCTTGAACAGCTAAAAGCCCCTGAAGTATTGCAGTGTACACTCAGCCTAAAATATAGATCGAGACTCACTGATGCACGAACTCCAGTCTCACAGGAACTGGTGTTATCCAGCATCGCAGTAATCAAAACAAGAGTCGAGACAGACCTCACTATAAGCTTTCTCACTTTTGAATCCCTGATCCCCATTGGCAATACCACCATATCAGTCCACACTTGTGGTCAGAAGTTTACATACACATGGATGTCCTGGTAATTTGGGGATTGTAATGATTTCTTTGAACTGTTCTTTTTCTATGGTGGGTTGAATTTACAGCAAACAAGACTTTAAAAACAAGAAATGGGTGAAGTAGTGTGAATTTATTTTGGATTTTCTCTAATCCAGGCTCAAATATATATATCCACACCCACTAATATTTAGTTAAAAATCTCTAAACAAGTTTGCAACCAGATGGTTTTGCTAGCAATCTACAAGCTTAAATGTTTAAATTGGTTGGATTCCTATTGGGTGGACAATATCAGTTCCAAAACCAGAATATGATGTGTGTTTGGGATCATTTTCCCCATCTATGTCCAAGTTTAAACCATTTAGCTGTTTATTTGAGGCGAAGTTAAGAATATTTAGAGGTAGTTCTCCTTCTTCATTATTCTATCCACTTTACACAATGTATTTACACAATTAGTACTGACTCCAAAACCTGCCACAGAGCATGATGCTACCACCACCAAGCAGTTTTTAGGTTTAAAAACTTCACTTTTTCTAGATGTTCAAATTCCAACGAGGTAATGTGTAAGTTAAGTGTAATGGGTTTGTCTTATTCTTCTGCTGTTTTTTTCAAAATATGAAACTGTACCTGGAGAAATACCAAATAAGTTTGACAGTAAAAGCAGTGTATTGTGTTGATTTCCATGCTTTTTCTCAATTTCTCCTGCTTAGTTCACATATATAATGTACAATCAAGAAATACAATCAAATTTTGATGTTTTTCACATGCTATATAAAAAAAGGGTAATGAAGGAAATGAAATGCCATGAATTGACATAAATCTTGTCAGTTGATTGGTGTCCATAGCAACACACATCAGGCTGCTGAAGCTTCTTCTATGTACTAATTCACATGTATAGTCATCTTTTCTGATCCACTCTGTCCTGTTGTTTAGAATTGTGCCCTAGCTTTTACTTTTCTGTCCAGTCACTCAGATCAGTCAGTTCCACAGATCAAAGGGTTTTTACATAATGGTCTAAAATATCACACAAAAATGCATCCTTGCCATCAGGATGTCTTCTGTCAGCGGGCCGGAAATGTCGGGGTAGAGATAGATGACAAGCAGCACTCAGCTCAGCTGCGTGCCTCGCTCTCAGTGTCACCAGCCTCTCTTTTTCTCTGTCGGTCTTCCCTTCTTTGTTGAGTCTCTCCAAGTCACTGATGTTTTTGCTGGCTGATAGGAGTGTGTGACGTAGTGCCTGGTGGGACTTGCTCAGTAAATGAGTGAGAGCTGACTGGCAAGGGAGTTGAAGGTTGCAGTCCTGATAATTGTGCCTCTAACATAGACAGCACAGCGTGTGTGAGTGTGTGGACAAGAGAGACAGCCAGCAGTAATGCAGCCATATCTGTAGACTAATATAAATAAATGGCTGATGTTACTAACAATAACTAAATATTAGAATATCACTAAAAATCCATAGCTGCTATGAGTCTAAGAGTCCAAACACTCATCTCCCCACCTACCAGGGAAACACAAAGAAATCCTCAAGCCAGCTGAGAGCTTGCTGAGTCTGCACCAACCTGTCCAAAATACTGCATTTGAGTCATATACCTGAACTGTTGCTTCCTTTTAGCAGGACAAAGCAGTGGTTGTACTCTAATCCCTCCCAAATGACCCAGCTCCTCAACCTATCACTATCCCGAGGAGCCCAGAGATCGTTAAGCAGGTGGACAATTCTTTATAGACCTAATTGTGAAGCCCTCCAAACGGTCCCAGTTTCTTATTCTGCCGCTTGGAAAAACTCTTTGTCCACCCATACTTTAGAGCAAAATAATGCCTGTTATTTATTCAGCCGCTAACCCAAAGCACATGGCAAACTACCAGTAAATCGACAAATTTGCCTTTATGCCCAGCTCTCTTCACCAATACATCTGTCAATTTCCTGAAGATTCTTCAACTCCTCCTTATGGGGAAGCACCAAAACTGAAGTGAGCACTCCACTTTTACACCTTTGCTAAGAAGGATAGCGTCAGACAAGGCATTTCTCTCAGTTGCTTCATAGTCAGCTACAAACAACCCAAATATGAGCTGGAGGCCATCACTCAATGAAGCCAGAGAGACCACAAGAGTCGAAAAGAAGCAAAGATGTGATCCCAAGGCCACTTAACCTTATGTATCCTGGGTAAGCCTGAAAAATGTTCGTATAACAGCCCAAGGACTGAATGTAGACCATGCTCTTACTATAGTTGTATTGAATGAGGCCCAATATCCTTTTTCTGAACTATTGCTCATGAAAAATTCGATCACTCCATACGTGCCTTCCTATTTTAAAACTATACCAAGTGGAGAATACTACATATATAGTATTTTTGCCGTTAATGGAGCATGGCATTTATGCAGTTAGTTTAAGCAGAGCACTGGAGTCACATTCAAATTACAGTACTTACTGTTACTGTTTCTGTTTTTTAGGTACTGATCTGCTCTTCTCTCTCATACTAGTTGCAGCTTCAGCTCTGAGACCTAACCACCCCATCTTCCTTCTGAATGCATGTTTTAGGTTACTGCTGCTTTCAATATTATTGTTTTTGTTTTAAGAAAAATGATTTTTCTTTCTCTTCTAGCATTCATTCTTTTCAAATGCAACAGTATAGCATAAATCTACCTCTTCACTACCTTTGCCTCTGCCATCGGCAGTGGTGTTACATATCTTGTAAGAAACATTATGTCTTTTGCTTTCCTAGAATTATTTGGTAAATGAAAGTAACAGTTTGACACAGAAGATAAACATCTGAAAATAAAATTGCATATCTGACATCATAAGTTAAAAAAAATACATTTATTTTTAATTAAACCTTACATTTTGTTTAAACACTGACTTAAAACAGAAATTAACCTGGGAAATGAGCCTTAGACTCTTAGAATAAAGTCCAAAGTCTGTGGGATAGATCTGTAGTGCATTCTTTAGTGGGAAATCTCCCTGTTAATAATAGGTGGCAATGGTCTACTGAACCAACAAGAAGATAAAGGAGAGCCCTTATTGGCAAAATTAACTAGAGTAATAATAATTGACGATGGCCATTTAATAGGCTGATGACACTGGAGGCAGGTGCAGCTTGAGCCCCAGCAGTGGTTTTAGTTTCAAAACATCCTTCAGTGAGTCTTCTACATAATGTTATTTGGTGTGTAATTGCAAATGTAAGAACTTGAAACCAACCTCACTCTCAGAAACATCACTGACAAACAATTACATTCCTCAGCAGTAACTAAAGCCCCTGTAGATTAAATCAGTTTAAAGGAAAATACATAATACAGTTGCATGAAAACCGTAAACTTGACCTTTCTATAAGTACTAATATCTGTGGTTTATAAATGATAGATGGCAGTATGACATTGCTTATTAACTGACAAGTTTGGTATGTTTTCATCTAATTTTAAATTGTAATGCACCAATATTAACTATTTCAGTCACATCCCATCAGTCATCTTTGTACCAGGAATTATCCCAGCATGAAGTAGGAGACAGGAACAAATAGTTTGATTGGCTGATTAGCAACAAGTGAGAAGCTGATTGGTTTATTAGCATGTTGATCACAGCTACAGATCCTCTCATGAAGACTTCAGAAATGAACATATTGACTTAGTCTTATCACTACTTCATGACTGAATACATATTAGATTTTTTTTTTAAATTTATGACCCATTGTTTCTATTAAACCAGCATTCTGTAAAACAATAATAGAAAGAATCAGCGGACACTGTATACGTGTGAGCTGTAAGTATTAATAACCATGACAAATTATGTAGACGCCTTTTTTTGTCATTTGTAATTCACTGCTACCAGCTGAGCAGAGGAAACAGCAAACATCCTCACCCTTCAACAACCTCCTTTATCAGAACTTGTGATACACTGGCTACTGGTCACAATCACTGATCTATATCAGTTCATCATCAGCCATGAGCAGATGCAGTAGGAACTGCAGACATGCTGGAGTGTGCTTGCTGGCAGGCATCATCAGTCGGGAGACAACACTGATGGAAGTTTGTCCAGTACTCTCTGAAGACAGAGTTGTGATGTGATGACAAGACTGAGTGTGGTGCGAACTCATTTGCCAAAGACCCTAATTGTACATTAATGTTCAACGGTTTTATAAACTAAAATAAGATAAAGTAATTCGCAGACTTGTGACAGATGGTAGGGCAATCATAGAGCTTTGATTTCCAAATTACTATGTCAGTCTAGAATTACAGAGCAATCGAAAGCAACTTCCCCCAGAGATGGAGAAAGATAAGACAGCCAGAACAGGAAGAAGAAGCAGAGAAGAGGTGAGGTAAGGAGTACACTGTGGTATTTGATAAAATGGACATTTAAATCTTACATGTAAGTCCTTATGTTTTTATATCAGATATTGGGTCTGTACACGTGACAGTATCTTTTTTCATGATGTGAAATGTGTGGCAAAAACAAAACTAAGGTAGACTAACTGTGTTATTTAAAGGTTGTATAAAAATAATCTGCAGGTTACTGCAGGATTAACCCGTTGACCTGCAGTAATTAATAATTTACTAACTTTTGGGTTCATACAGTTTAGTAGAAAAACAGCATAAACACTGTACTGTTGAGGACGTAGAGGATGGAACAGGACATCTCATAAACCACACTGAAAAAAATGTTTTTTTGGCCCTGTAATTATTATTTCAATTAGCTATATAAATTTTACAAAAAATTACAAATTCAGTGCTATTACTTTAAAATAGCAGTTTTTCTTGTAGTGCATTACTTGAGGATTGTTTGTAATTATGTGTCCTCAGTTTTGTATGTAAATTGAATCATTCGATCCAAGTAATATTCACTAAACCAATTCATTGGCTTAATTAGTTGATATTTCCAAGTAAAATGTAATGGAGTGACATCAGTGAATATGGCCACCTTCTCTGCATTCGGAGCATGACGTCAAAGCCCCTCCCCACATTTGAGCGGTCTTTCTTCAGACATACCATGGTCCACATTTCGACGGTTGGCAGACTTGACGGAAACGGGAAGAAGTAGAACCATGAATGTAAGTTTTAAGCGGAACAAACTTTGTACGTTCCTGTTGGCTCACCTACTTAAGTCAGTTTCTCCGCACTGAAAGAAGCTGCGCTAGCAAATAGTGTATTTTCCTGCTAGACTTGCTGACTAACTTTCCTGGCAGGAGGTATGTCCAGAATTTCCCACAGCACTTTACAGCTTAGATGGCCACCTAAACAACACACGCCTGCTGCCTTAACTAACGTCTTTGTGAATAAAACGACCACGGTCCAGTTTAAAATAATTGCTGCACAGCTGCCATGAGGTGTATTTTGAAAAATAACAAAACAAAAAACGATATACGCACTCGATTTCACTCAAGTCTTCATATTGACCTGTTTTAAATTTGCCACCGAACTAACATATGTAAAAAAAAAAAAAATAATATCAGTGTGCATCCTTGAGTTAGTAGAAATTAGTTGAAAAGCATATAGATAACCTTTTTTCTTTTTTCTTTTTTTTTTACAGAACATAGGACCTTCTGACTGCTAATTTGAACTCCACAAGGTAAGATCAAATTAGTAACGATTAGGTTTAACTTGTCACATAATTTGTCTGTTTAAGGTGCCACAACATGAGATGGATGTGTAAGATATGTAGCTTTGAGTCAGAGAAGAGGTTGGGATTGTTAAAACACTACAGACTAAAGCATGGAAATGGTGGTCGCAGCCAGTCAGTCCCTTGTCTTCACACTGATTGCCCTTGCTCGTTTAAAACATTTAATGCCCTTAAGACCCATTTGTCTCGACACCATGTGAAGATGGTCACACAAAGTGGACCTCTTTCATTTACTTGTCTACTTTGCTGCTCTGTTTTTTTTAATTCAGAGAAGCAGTATTTTGAGCATCTTAACAACCACTTAAGGAAGTTTGAAGTAGTTGCATGTGTCTTCAAAGACTGCAACTTCAGTACAAATATTTATTCCACCTTTGCTACACATAGACACAGAAAACACCAGTCACACACCCTTGAGAATTTTAAAACTGAAGTATTAAAAAGCAAACCTAATGAACCCATGTTTGCTCAGGATGAGACCTATGTGGAAGAGAGCTTAGAGCTTTGGGATGGGGAACCACAGGAGTTGTCTCAAGATATAAAAGAGAAATTTGGCCATCTATTTTTAAAGTTAGAAAGCATGTTCAATGTCCCAAACAAATGCATTGATGAAATAGTAGATGAGCTTCAGTTTATATCCACCTCTGCATCTGGTCCACTTTTAAGAGATGTGGTGGTGTCCACCTTGAAAAGCCATAACTGTGATCTGGATCCAGCCATTATCTCAGATTTAGTGAAAAATCTTTGTGAGACACACCCTATAAGTACTGCCTTGGGGACAGGTGGCCCTTTCACAACTTATTACAAGAGAAGAGAATTTATGAAGAAGCATTTTTCAGTTGTTGAACCAGAAGAACACATACTTGATAAAAAAAAGGGCAAAACCTTCCAGTATGTCCCAATATTGCCCTCCTTGGTGCAGGTCCTAAGTAAGTCTTTTCAAGAAAACACATTTGAAGGTGAAAAAAAAACTGAAAATGACTTTAAGTACCAGACATTTCGTGATGGATCTCACTATCAAAACAACAAGTTTTTCTCTGTAGAGGAGAACAGAGTGAGTCTCATCCTGTACATTGATGACTTTGAGGTATGTAATCCTCTTGGGACATCTCGAAAAAAGCACAAAGTCACAGCTGTCTATTGGGTGTTGGGAAACATTCCGGTGCAATTACGTTCCACATTGACATCAATCTACCTTGCAATTCTGTGTAAGGCTGAAGACACCAAGCAGTTTGGATTCCAGCGAGTTTTAGAGCCACTGTTAACAGATATCCAAAGCTTGGAGAAAGATGGTCTTTTTGTTCCAGCGTTAGGGAAAGCCATTAAAGGGACTGTGGTCAGTGTGGTGGCAGATAATTTGGGGGCACACTCTGTGGCAGGATTTGTCGAAAGCTTTGCAGGGTCATACATCTGCCGGTTTTGTGTTGGGGAGCGATCCAAGTTTCAGTCCAATGAAGTGAGATCTGGGTCTTTTCATCAAAGAACCAAAGATCAACATACACTGCATGTACAGACAGCTGTGTCTAGTCCAGATCACCCTCATTGTTATGGTGTAAAAAAACAGTGTGCATTGTCAGAAAAACTTGAGCATTTTCATGTTACATCTGGTTACCCTCCAGATGTTTTACATGATCTGCTGGAGGGTATTGTTCCAGTGGAACTGGCTTTGGCATTTGATAACTTGATCAAGAAAAAATATTTTTCTCTCATGGAACTGAATGATGCCATTTCCAATTTCCCATACAAGTGGAGTGATAAAACAAATCGCCCTCATCTCATTCCTGCTAACTTTTCGACTCGAAAATCAGTAGGGGGCAACGCACATGAAAATTGGTGCTTATTACGTCTTTTGCCTCTGATTATAGGTTTAAAAGTACCCCAACAAGAGCCTGTATGGCAGATGCTGATGACACTGAAAGACATTGTGGACCTTGTCATGTCTCGAGTCCATACTGAAGAAAGCATTTGCTATCTTGACAGCATCATTTCAGAACACCGAAGCAGATTCCTTGATGTTTTCCCCCAACATAAGCTCATTCCCAAGCACCATTTCCTTGAGCACTATCCTCAGCTCATTCGGGAATTTGGCCCCCTAGCTGCCCTCTGGACAATGAGATTCGAGGCCAAACACAGCTTTTTCAAGAAGGTGGTAAGACACACTGGTTGTTTCAGGAATATTTTGCTGTCTCTTGCAAATAAGCACCAGCTCATGGTTGCATATCATCAATCACATTCTGTCAAACCATCACTTGCGGTCACAAAAACAACAGAGGTCTCTTTAGATGTGCTTAAGGATGATCTAAAAGACCTGGTGAAATGCAGATTCCCTGCTGTTACAGCTGTGCATGTTGCCAATAATGTGTGCAGTTTAGGCACCAACTATGCAGTGGGAATGTTGTTGTGTTGTGGTTCCACTGCAGGACTGCCTGACTTTTCTGAAGTGTTACAGATAATGGTGATTTGTAACAAACTGACTTTTTTCGTGAGACAACAAAATACATGGTACAATGAACACCTGAGGAGTTATGAGCTGGAGAACACAGGGAGTGTGCAGTTACTTGAGCAAAGAGAGCTTAAAGATTTTTATCCTTTGGCTTCATACACCCTTGCAGGAAGACGCCTGACAACTTTAAAGCACCACATTTGCCTATCTTTTTGAAATGTGAGGAGAGAAGCTTGTGAATAAATGTCTGTATTTCTCTTCTGTTGTTGC
This sequence comes from Aulonocara stuartgranti, assembly GCF_965226115.1. Classification (NCBI taxonomy): domain Eukaryota; kingdom Metazoa; phylum Chordata; class Actinopteri; order Cichliformes; family Cichlidae; genus Aulonocara; species Aulonocara stuartgranti. The sequence continues at coordinate 20,914,774 of NC_138950.1, forward strand.
AGCTTCTTCCTGTTGATATGGCACCCTCAGCGAAACTGCGGATAATTTTTGGGGAGGATGATGTCCACAAACTACTTTTACCTGCAGGCATCCCAAGCACACTTCAGGACCTCAATGATGTTCTTCGAGAGACATTTGATATTACAGGACCATTCACTGTTATGTACCAGGACATGGATTTCGATGGTCAGTTCTTCACTTTGACCTCGATTGAGGAAGTACAAGATAAAGCTAACCTCAAAGTAGTAAAAACTGAACCAGTAATCTTAAGTCTCACTACTGTGGACATGTCAGAAGTCGAATCTCCAGTTCCACTATCTACAGAAGCAAGCTCCTCCTCATCTGTATGCGACACAATCCTGTTGTCCTCCCCAGATGAGAGTGGACCATCCTACAGGTCTAAGCCATGGCCATTTAAGTTTGAAATACCAGACTTCTCTTATGATATAGACCTTGCACTGGAAGCAGGAAAGCAAGCTTATGAAAATGATGGCACACTTTTGAACAACCCAAGCGTAACTAGTAGCATTCTTGAGAAGCTTGCAGAGACTATATTTGGCTTCACAGCATATCCAACTGGTGTCCAGATTTTAGCTGTTGCTGAAGCCTTGGTAGCAAAATACCCATGCCTCAAAGAGCCAGGTTCTTTTAATGGCCTATATGGTTGGCAACAGAGGATAAAGTATAAAATGGGCAACTACAGGGCAAAGTTAAGAGGTCGCCAATTAGCCATTCCAGAGCTCGAGGTGAACACACTGAAGAGACGATGCTCCAGTGAAGAGGGTTCACTTAAAGGCTTTAAAAGGGCCAAAAAAGCTGAAGTCAACTATCTGCCACCACTGCCATTCGGTGAGACTGAGGAAACCTTAGAGATGGATAGACTAGATTTGCTGAAGGAAATGAAGAAGAAGAACAATGAGAGGGCAATTAATGAGAAAATGGAGAAGTCTTTCGCTATGAGAAGAAAAGAGGTTGTCAAGGATTGCCCCGCAATCCAAGACCTCTTAGAGAGGTGGCCTTCTCTGTTCTGTGAAAATCAGGTAAATCCAGTTCTTGTTCATGCAGCAACTAAGTGTATGTGAGATCTCATGAGTCATCTTTGACATGATTTTGTGTTTTATCTCTCATTTCAGATTAAAGAGGAGTTTAAGCGAATAACCACAATTCATCTGGAGCGAACGTTTTTGTCCAGATTGGACAGGTACACCACCAAACTCCTGGAGATATTTCGAAGGAAGGGCGGGACTGCAGGGACCAAAATAAAACCAATGTTGGACTCACTCAATAAGGTAAAATTTTTAATTATTTTAATTACATAATCTAATGGAAAAGATGAGGTCATACACACTGAGAATGTATCACTCTTATTTAAAGGACAAGTTGACAAGTTTGTTATTTTAAACTTAAAGCTTTGTTTTCAGATTGTTTATGATGAAATCGAACGATTTTGATTGAAATTTGGACACATGCTGCTGGCCGGAGCTTTTTTGGTTTCTGTGGTAGCACACCCCCACCTCCACAATGGCTTCATACAAAGACGTGAAACTCACCGAGTGGTCAGGGGTGTTCACTGATATGTTCACACACAAATCGTTGCAAAAATGCTTTCCAACAGGTGTTTTACCATTTGTTGTAAAACTGGACCTATTTTTTCAAACGCCTTACACCTGTACATTCTTCCGCCGAGAGCTTGAATAATAGAATGGAATAGCGGCGGACTAATACCGTACATCACAGCACATCTAATACAAGTCAATGGAGTTGGACAAAAACTACAATAAAAACCAGTTGGAAAGTATCTTTTGCAGCGATTTTTGTGTGAACATATCAGTGAACACTTCTGACCACTCGGTGAGTTTCACGTCTTTGTAAACGACAGTTTTATGCATTTTAGGAAGGATTGTTCCAGTGCACCTATGAAGCCATTGTGGAGGTGGGGATGTGCTACCACAGAAACCAAAAAAGCTCGGGCCAGCAGCATGTGTCCAAATTTCAATCAAAATCGTTCGATTTCATCATAAACTGAAAACAGGGCTTTAAGTGTAAAATACTGAACTTGTCCTTTATTCTGATCAGTGTCTGTGTTGGCTGAAACTGTTCTCCTGATCCTGACACTGTGGCCACAATTAACAATTTATGCACATGATTGTCTCTACAAGTGTATACAAACCTGTCATCTCTCCCTTAATATGCGCTCAAAAGCAGAGAAATTTACAGAATTTTCAAAGTGACCCTCTGAGTGCAGCGAGATCCCTTCCTGCTGCCCATAGACTCCAATACAATTATTTCCCAAAATATTACTCTTGTGTGTGGGAATTCCTGTCCTTGACTGGTTAATATTGTGATAGGAGGTACTGATATGTTGCAAAAAATTCATTTGCATGTCCAGTGATGAGGCAGAAAACTTTCCTCACTGGGCAGAGACAGTTTCTGGACCCACAGATTATGACATGCACTGGACTCTTGTCTTAACACACATCGTTGAGAAATTCATGTTAAGTTGTACACTTCACAACGTTAGAATGTAGCTGCAGGCTTACATTCTCCATGGGTAACTTTCTGTTTACATCTGTATGTGCTGTTATGTATGTATGTTACATATGTTATGTTGTGTATTTTCTGCAATAAATTTTCTTTTTGGGTTTAATAGCATCATGTCGATGGCAGAAGGGACATTATCATTCGTTGCTTAGTTGAGTATCTTGGAGAGAGTGGAGAGGAGCTGATCAAAGACCATCAGGTATCTGATGATCATAATGACTGTATTAAAATTGTCTAACCTTATAATCTGGTCTTCACTTGTGATGATATATTGAAGGTCAAAGATTCTCTACCTCTTTTTTATTTTTACATTTTTTTTTCTCTTAACCTTTTCTTTTACTTGGAATCTATTCTAGTTATTTCTAATTGTGGTTTGTTTGTTTTCACAGGAGGACGTCAGCCAAGAAGCATTGAAAGAGGACTGCAGTAATCACATGATGAAGATCATCGTAATCCATCCCAATGTGGCACAGGAAAACCAAGATCCTGTGAACGTGTCGGTCATCATTGAGGGGACAGAAATTCTGGAGGACTGCGGAAGTGTGACAAACGCTTGCCTCCTGCTCATGGGTGTCATCTATGCTGTCAACTTAAGTTACCCACTGAAACTGAAATATACGTTTGAGGTATTTCAGAAGCTGTTTCTTGAGCTTGACATCCTTAAAATGTCACCAAAGGTCCAGTCTCTCCACAAGAAACTTTTAGTGTGAGTGTTCCAGTGTTATTTGTGCTTTTGTCCAGCACAATTAATTTGTTTGCATTTTGTCTGTTTTCTGACAGTAATTTCAAATGTTGCTCAGTTTTATACAAGTTCTTTCTGTCCTGAACGTTCTGAGAATGTCTGCAAAGGTAGTGATTGCAACTGTTAATGGACAGAGTTGATGTATGTGTTCTGAAAGTTGATTAGAAGAAAGGGGACAGTGCACACTGAGTTTTTGAATAGCATGTTGTTGTTTTTTTGTATATGTGTATATGCTCTGTTTTGAAATTTGCGATCAAGAAGTTCTATGGCCATGTTTTTTGTGGTTATAATGTTATGTAGATATTTTAAATATATCTATGCCATTTCAACTGTGAAATAAAAGTGTCTCTTAAGCTGCAAATATTTGTTTTTAGAAAATATTGATTTATTATTTAATAGAATAATAAGAATATTTATTCAATTCGATTAATATTAACTAGTACATTCATAATAAATATTACTTAATAATTACATAGAATATAACAAAGAAAAGATGAGTAAGAAACACAAAGAAATATCAGCAATGTTCACTTGGGTTTTGTAATTGGATGCAATGGTATTCTGAGTAAAAGTTACAACCTGTAGATGAGTATTGCCAGTGCAATTTACTTGTGTATTTCACATAAAAAATAGATGGTTCTAGTAAGTAAATATTACTTAGAAATAGCCCGAGTAAAGATTACAAGCACTTTCTGTGTGGAAAAAGTTGCCTAGCTTTTTTTAAGTAAATGTCACTCCAAATTTTTTTCAGTGCACCCCACTCTTGTTAAATTCAGTTGTGTAAATCCACAAAGAGCAGTAAACCTTAGAGCAGAAGGAGCCCACATCAGCTGATCACAGCCTGTACACACAAAAAAAATCTACTAGAGCCTACAATAGACTGTGATTCTCTTCCCCACACTGAGCCACTACAGCTGATTTTTGGGAGCTGTAGCCACCTGCTGAGTCCACTTTAACCCTTGACTGTACTCATTTTCTGTTTAGAGGCAACAGAAAATAGAGCTTTTTTTCTCCGTCATTTTCTCTGCTAATACCTGCTTAAGTGAGTCAAGCTGAGTACATTTATTAGAATTAAAATTTAAGTTGAAGTCAAGTTTGTATTCTCATTTTTTAATATTATTTTAATTATTGCATTAATGAAAGACAAGGTTCTGTTAGCTTTGCATAAAAATAGCTAATAGAAATGTCCTCCAAAGAGCTACTTTTCATTTTCTAACTTTGAATACATTTCTGACCGCGTACTTTTTCACTTTTACTTGAGTAATGAAGTTGAATCAGCACTTTAACTTTTACTGGAGTATTTTTCACCACTAGTATCTGTACTTCTACTAAAGTACAAAAAGTCTGTAATTTTGTCACCCTGAAGATGATGAAAATATACATACACAAATGTTAAATGGTCATAAATGGTTTGATCTGCAAGCTAATAACTGATAAGGTGTATATGTGTGGCCGGTCTCTAGCCAGCAGGTCGGGCAATTTGGTGCATAGAATCCACAAATTGGTGTCCACTCTGAAGGACATAATTAGATACAGTTAATGTATATTTATCAGTACAACATTCCTTTTTCTATTGAAGAACCTTTAAGCAAGGCACTTGACTACAGAGGCTTTTACAACTGAAAGCCATTATTTGGTGGAGCCTTGTGTGAAAGCACAAATATCTCAATCAGTCAAATTGGACATGAAGCTATTATTACCCTGCCAGTTCTTTATAACAAAGTCAGTCCAGTAAAGCAAGCAAGCAAGCACCGTGCATTAATTCTCCTGTCCTCCACCCGAGAACCATCCCGATTAGAAGTGACAACCGAAACCTTATTCACATAAGTATTCTTACAGCGATCAATGAATATATTGTGGGGCGATCGTGGCTCAAGAGTTGGAAGTTTGCCTTGTAATCAGAAGGTTGCCGGTTTGAGCCCCGGCTTGGACCGTCGTTGTGTCCCTGGGCAAGACATTTCACCCGTTGCCTACTGGTGGTGGTCAGAGGGCCCAGTGGCGCCAGTGTCCAGCAGCCTCGCCTCTGTCAGTGCGCCCCAGGGTGGCTGTGGCTACAATGTAGCTGCCATCACCAGTGCAGTGTGTGAATGGGTGGATGACTGGATGTGTAAAGCGCTTTGGGGTCCTTAGGGACTAAGGGAAGCGCTATACAAATACAGGCCATTTACCATATTAGTTTCCAATTTATTACTGCATTCTTGTTACTGCAGATAGTGCAGATGAGCTATACATAACATTCTGGATGAAGACACTAGCTTGTTTTTAGAGTCTGCTCCCCTCGGAGGGTATGATGAAACTGACATATTACAATATTTTTTTCTTGAAAAGAGTGCCGTGCTGGTGGCGTACTGGTGCTGCTGTGCTTACAACCACCACCCATCACCACTATTTTTTTTTTTTTACATTAAGAAGCCAGCGGCTCTTCTCTGCTGGATTGCCTCTTGAGAACATAAAAACAAATGTGCTCCTTCTTCCATCTATAGACTGATCTACTTGGATTCAAAGCCACACTTCTCCACAGCTAAAAGCGTAGCACTCTGTTTAAAAATCTTTTTTCATGTATGAGTGGTAGCTATCCCTGCACATTAAAGACAAAAATCCATTATTAGTAACGCAATGTGTTAATTTTAAATAGGTCCCTTGGTTTTCTGAGGAATAAGTTTTGCATTTCACAGCAAGACCTTCCAAAAGTACTGGCTGAGTTCAAAGTGGGTAGCTGGTAAAAAGCTGGAACTACACGAGATTTAATATGCTTCATATAAGACAAGTCAAAGTCTTCAGCAAGCTGGCTCATGTAGTCTTCTTAATTTATTTTATTGTTTTTGCTCTAAAACGATGAATACTGATGCCATTTTTATCTTTTTTTTTTAGTTTGAGTGTTTATGAATCTTATGGCAAGCTTTAGTATTTTTTAAATGGGATTTTTATGTCCATTTGCAAAACTTAAATAAATACACATATTTAGTATTAGTATTAAAAGTATTTATTTTATCATAAGTATCTATTTTATGTAAACTTTGACATCAGCATTCTTTGTATAGCTGGTCAGTATGTTATTACCTTTTAATAGCCTGTGTTTGTACACGCTCCACAATGTTGGTGTAGAAAACTACATTACTACTACTAATAGCCTACTTTAGGCTTTTAATGAATTTCAAGAATGTCCACAAGAGCATTAAAAAAGGCTATGGTACTTTCAGAGTACCTGTCAAAGGTCCATTCAGTTTGGGGTTTTTAATGGGGTTACCCATTTCACCTATTCACATTCTGAACCTGTAACTATGTATTTATAAGTGAGGGACAGTAGCCAGGATAAGATGGATCTGAAATAAGGATGGATGAATTTCACATAATACGGCTGAGAATTCAGACTGTTCCTGACGTGTTTGTGAGATTAATCTCTATGAGGTGGAAGTAGAATGATTGGATGTTTGATGGGAATAAACATGTCTAACAACTTTTATTCTAATCGCTACCGCTTTTGCTTTGCTCTCTTCCCTTTCATTCATTCTCTAATTTCCTGTCACTTCTCCCTTTGTCATGTTAATTTCATATTGAAGCCATGAAAGGCATCCATGCAATCAAGGAATATAGTCATAGCGTATTTTATAAAAGGAGGCTGACAACTGTATTACATGCTTAAATCATGTTTCTGTCACTGGCAGAATAAATGCATGCTAATTTTGCATTAACACAGTTGTCACTGAAGGGCCACAAGCAGTTAGACTTACACACACTGAATGTACAAAAGTACTGGACCACCTACACATTATACCGTCAAGAGCCGCACAATCATGAAAAACCACACTATGAAGCTCCTGGTGCACAGTATTTGTGCTGATGTTAATCCCGGATGACATTTGTAATTACAGGTATTCAGTCAGCAGATCGTTGGGGACTCTAAACCACTTGCATTTGGTGACACTGCTCTGTTACTTTACATGATCTGCCAAACTGTGGATGGGTTGCTGTGATTCCTAAAACTTCTCTAATGTAACTTACAGTTGATTGAATTCATTGAGCTCTTTTGAATGACCGATTTTTTCACAAACCTTTGTAAAGGCAGACTGCTTGGCTAAGTGCTTATTTTATGTACCTGAGGCAATGGAACTGAAAACACCTGAATTCAAAGAGTCGTGCCCAATATTTTTGTCTGTTTAATTAATACGACCTGTGACCCAGTTCTGGATTTAGATGGTATTTTGACTGTTTGGAATTATAAACAGGAGAACATAAACAAGACATTCATAGAAAAAAACATAGCAATCAAGGAATGAAACAAGAAATAACAGGCTTTTAAAGTAAAACAGGAACTAACCCCAAAGACAACCACTAAACTCAGATATAAGAAGTTCACACTACACTGAACAGACTTTCCCAACACTGACCAGTTGTACTGATATAGATCATTTACTCCAAATAATCTTTGTGTGTCTATATGTCTATCTGTGATCTTCTTTTGTCTCATTGCCTTCAGTCAAACAACATACTCCAACCATTTTAATCTGTCTTTACAGTTTACAAAAAGAATTTTGAACTAGACGGCGCCAGAAACCATTCAATCACGGGGTGACAAAGAACTAGCTTTTGTGTTTGTATAATAGTTTATATTTACTGTGATTATAAATTATGGCAATATTTTCTAGTTAATTTCAGTTAAGGAGTAAACAGAAAATCCAATGGAGAAATATGATCACAGAAAATGCACATTTATATACTTAAAACAGAGCATATGTGCACATATACATGGAAATGGCCATTTTTTTATTTATCATATGCACTGTGCATATTATGCATATTTTTCATGTGTGTTTGTGCACACACAAATAGCTGATCTGGAGAATGAATACGTGCCACACAGAACTCACAAATTAATTCCACACAAGGAGCAGAATGCCATCAAAGATGCAATTTCCACATGTTACAATACAGAACAATAACAAAAGCAACAAGAAGATGATAGCTGTGTATATCAGTTAAGATCTGTAACTTGAGCCTAACCTCCCGATGCAGGTGATGATTGGTAAATGATGACCGAGAGTAGTGTCGGGGCTCGTGTTGCTGGAGATACTGAAAAGTCAAAGCGCAGAGGTAAGATTTAATTTGTGCAAAAAATTATCACTAGGGAATTAATCTAGTGTGCATCTGTTAATTCAAGTGAGGTTTTACATTTAAATTAAAGTGTTGCATCTTCTTGTTTTACAAAATACAGTTATATGTTCAGATTCCCTCTCAAATTGTAATGAAGCTTTGCTTAACAGCCATTTCCACATACCCACTGAGCTCAGCACCTGTTTCAAAAGCTAATGTCTAGTTTTACAATTGCTCCTGCACCTGTATTTTTCTGCCAATGTTATTAATGTTGTCTTGCAGTGTAATTAGCTTTTTTTTTTTTAAACAATCTACTCTCTTGTTGCTGATTCAGTATGAGATACAGTTAGTTTCACTGTCACACGTGTAGTACCCACCACTGAATGCAAGCAATCAACTGACTAAAAAGTTGTGACTTTTCCCTAAAGCCCTTGTACACTGATTTCTATTCAAAAATACTTAATCTTGTTATGAGGGTTTCATTTTTGACTTATTTATGTTAGAACCATTAGTTAACTTTTATTAACTAGTTTAGTACTAACAGGTAGCTGGAAAAAAATATACTGATTTAAAACTGAACTAATTCCTGATTCTTTTGAATAAAAACTTATACACAAACAAGTGTTTCCTGTCAAGATTATTAACTTTCCCTGTCACTCTGTGTGCACACAGTTGTGCAATGAGTCAGACTTTTTTCTTCCAGCCTCCTGGAGGTCTGGATTCTCCTCTCTGTCTGTCTGAAAAGCCCACATCCCTTTCCTGACCCTTAACAGAGCAGTGTGATACAGAAAAGGATTTCAGCAGTGTCTGGCAGGCCAGAGCCCTGTTAAGCTTCAGCTTCTGTTCCACTTTAGAGAATTTATTCAATGTTTCATTGCTGCTGGTCATAATTTTGCATTCTATGTGGGAAAGACAAAACCTCTTCATCCCTGCTTTTCTAGATGTTTGTGTTCTGATTACTTGTGTACTCCAGCAATACTAATAAAGACCCCTTGACCTTGACCTGCTAATGCGCCAACAAGTACCTGATGGAAAAGCAGCTCTTCAGAGATTACTTTGATGTTCACCGAGGCAATTTAAAGAGTAATTAAACACTCCATTTTAGTATGTCTCTATCTCCAGTATGCATTAAAAGTCAACCAACGTGTGCTGGTAACAATCTGTTCACTTATTCTCTCCCACAAAAAAGCTATTCCTTATGACTAAATCTAAAACTAAAAAAGAAAGTGACAGAGAATTGTGTTCAACTTCAACTGAATGCTTTTTGCACAGTTAATATATAGATATCATGTGTTTTTATAAGCAGATTTAAACTGAATAGTATATGGCAGTGCATATATTTTATGGATAAATGCATGAGATTTCTGGAATACATATTACATATTAACATATTGACCAAAAACCATCTTCCAATGGTTTTTATATCATCCCTTAGCAATAAGCAAAATATGTTAGCTTTGGTCTTTGAATCACAAAAAGACAAAACAAAAACAAACAAACAAACAAAAAAACCTCTCAAAACAAATGAGATGAAGCATAAAAAAATTCATTCCATGAAGAATTAAATGGGTGCTGTGGCCCCAAAATCCCACAGAATAAATCACATCATTGTTTTTATAATTGTTTTCTTGGAAACTACCTCAGTGTATTCTTCCTCTGTTCTGTGAACACGCTGTTTATTTGGACTTCATATCTCACTGCTGAGTCTCTTTACCATGAAAAATGAACCATATGAACAGTTGCTCTTTTTCTTTAAGCTAGGACAGAGCAGTCTGTATGTACCATAGCTATATGTCATGATGATTAATTTACTATAGGTTTCTTTATACATTTATTTTTGTGTGCAGTGCATGTCTGTGTGTTTCTGTGCGTGGGAAATGGGCCAGCATGAACACTCTATGGTTAGTTTGCTACATTGTTCAACTGTTTGTTAATGCAAATACCTAATCAAACATCTAATTATATGACAGTACTGTAATGCATGTAGAGATGTAGAGACAGTCAGACCGATCTACTGCCATTCAAACTGAATTGGGAAAAAAGATGATTTAAGTTGCTTTGACCAAAGCATGGTTGGTGAAAAACCACTGATCTAAGGTTTAAAGAGAATTTTTTTGAAAAAGAGTAAATATCCAACGAGCTACAGTTCTCAGGGTGAAAATGCCTTTTTGATGTTGCACAGGCAAACTGCTCTAAACTGATAGGAAGGTAACAGCAACTCACGTATCCACTCATTACTACCAACCTATTCAGAAGAGCATCTCTGAATTCAGATGGGCCACAGCAGCAGAAGACTACACTGGGTGTAGTAAAATAAGGCTACAGTTTGCTCACCACAACTGGACAAAAGACTGGAAAAATGTCACCGGGTCTGATGCATCTTGATTTCTGCTGTAATATTCAGATAGTAGGGTCAGAATTAGATGGCCTTCACACACCAGACTTAACAAAGTTGCTGATTAGTTTATAAGTTATGTCAGTATATATGTTTACATCCTTCTATAAGTCCCTTTAAATCATATAGAGTGTTTGGGGAGGAAACTAGCAGGTATGACAAGTCAAATAAATCAAAATGCCATGTTAATGCTCATAAGGAAGCCAGCAAACATAGTGGTACACATTTATAGAACTATGTTCCTCTTCGAGGAAAAGTTTCAGTAGCTAAAATTGTTGTGGAAAGGATACAAAATCTATCTGTCCCTTCTTGTTGTTTTCTTTTTGTTTCATATTGCATGCTCCCTTTCTTCTTCTGGCACACACACATTTGAACGCTTCAGGCAAAAAAAACTCTATCTGTCACCCAGTGTCATGTGTCACATCTGTTTATTATGTATGAAACAAGACTACAGATCTTGTCTCAAAGCCCGTCCTTGACATAAGAAACCACATGTAACAGTTTTAGTCAAACCCCGAAGCTTCCCGAGTGCAAGGACGCATTTTGTCATTCATTTATGGTACTGTTTGCATAAACATGAATAATTTCAACATAAACATATTCACATACTCTCTACATGCATAGCTGTTTTAGCTTTTCTTTTTTTAAGATTTGTCTTTCACCGAATCAGCATTTGAGCCTGCAGTCGACATTTCTATATGTGTGAGCGTGTCTGCATGATGGGCGCATGCGCAGCAGGAAACCAGTTTGTGGGTTTTCTAATTTATTAACACAACAATGACATCATCACCAAACACAACAATGTGTAGCCCAAGCATAGATTAATAGCAAAGCAGCTGAAATTAAAGAAAAGAAATAAAAATTGTTAAAACATAAAAAAACAACTTTAAAACTGTTTTAAAAATGTATAACTCTAAAAATCTGTCTGTCTGTCTGTAAAACTAACTGACCAGACTCACCATCTATAACCATCAGTAAACTTCTCTGTTAATTGTTTCTCCAATTATTGACTTGAAAGTTGCCAATAAAAAAGTTGGTAGAATTCATTTTTGTGCCTTTTTTCGTCTGCAAGTTCACAGTGTTCTCTTCGCATTTTGACTCATTTTGTGAACACACATGGAACTGTGGGGTTACAAGAAGACTTATTATTCCATCTGTAATATTAATGTGATCTGCAAATTCTGGTCAAGATGTGATTATAAATAAATCATTCTTGTGAAATTGATGAAGTGTGTATGTGTGTGTGTGTGTGTGTTTCTCATTTTTCTCTGTGCGCCTGATCTTTTGAATGCTGTTCATACCTCAGAATATTTTGAACAGATGAAAAGTTTATACATGCATCTAAACATAGCTATCTCCAATACTGGGCAACAATTTTTCAGAAACCCTGGTTTCCTTATATTTTGCTTGTAACATGAAATAGATACAGCAGTTTACTGAAATTTGCATAAATAGAGTATATACAGGGCAAATAGAGTTTGTAAGTTCTAACAAACCTGAAAGTCAATATCTGGTAAAACCACAATTTTTGTCAAGACAAGCATGAAATCTCTTCATAAATGCTCTTCTTCTGATGTTGGCTGTCATTTGTTTTATCTTCTTATAATGATAATGAAAAATGATCCTAACCGGATGTTAAGATCCAGGCCAATCCATGATTGATAGTGTTCCACTGTTTTTTGTAGGGTTTTTGTGTGTGCGTGTGTGTGTGTGTGTGTGTGTGTGTGTGTGTGTGTGTGTGTGTGTGTGTGTGTGTGTGTGTGTGCGTGTGTTTTTCTACATAGGCAGTTTGGTAGTACTTGACACTGACTTGACTGACCACCATGTTTTACAGATGGCTGTAAACACAGTTGTACCTCTCTGCTGACTTCCTCCATTCACTCTATAACTCATAATGTCACTGATTTTTAGTCCAGTTCTTCTGTACTTTGGCATACCTCAGCCTTTTCTCCCTGTTTCCTTTCCTCAGGAATGTATTCTAGACAGCCACCCTTCAAATGAGACCATTTCTGATGAGGCTCGAGTGAACAGCAGATAGATCAATTATAAATTAAAGGGCCAGATATATCTGTCAGGTCCTGAGTCAGGTCTTTCCTGGATTTTTTCTATTTCTTAAGGATATGACATCCAGATACAGATACTCAACTTTTTTTTGCACACCACACCAATGTGATGCCAAGTTTTACGCTAACAGCTCTTTGGGAATGATGAAAAAATGCTATTTATTTCTTTATTAAAACTGTGTTATTGTTGGTAGTTTTTCTAGATTCAGCTAAAAAAAATGGGAACAAATGATGCGTTTCTTGTTAATAACAAAGTATTTGAAGATAAGATAAGACAAGTGAGTGAGTGGCATCTAAAGCCACAAATCACTGTATCTTTCTGTGTGCATTTTAGTGCTTTCTTGTGCCTTTCAGCTCCTTGGCTTTGTTTTCAAACATCCATTCTTACTTTTTCTTAACCTTTGTGTTCATTATCATTAATTTTACTGTATAGTGTCTGTCCTCTGGAAAATTATGAACAAAGAGAAAATAAATACCTACAAAAATATTTGAGTATTAAACAGCTCAGGGTGGAATGTTGTTGGTCAAAAAATACAGTAAATAAAACAAAACAGAAAAACACTGGTAACCACGGAATACGGCAAAATATCATTCTAAATATGAATCGACCCACCCCGGGCCGGAGCCACAGGCTAGTATACTTCAAAGCTCAGATAAGTGGATATTTTAACCCGTTTAGTTTTCATGTTTATAATTAATAAAAGTAAGAAAACTGTAGGTGTAGACAAACATTTTCAAACAATCTTGATCCAGACTGGATAGATGACTCTCTCATGAGAGGTTGGGCAAAGCTTTGATGAGATTTCAAATTCAGACAGAAAAAATATATTCCAAAGACCTGAGGCCATCGTGAGGGAGGGTTCAGGAGGTTCTTCGCTTGATATCTGGCTACAGCCGAGTCACTGACTATATAGTATCAACATTAGTGTATTTTTCTCTCTCTTGTTGGTGTGCTACAATACATAAAGTACAGTACTGGGCTATACATCTTAATCTTATGAATTCAAATCTTTTCAGTCCCACTGAATATAAATTCAAGCCATGCAGTCTGGCTTTACAAATATTTGTGGGAGAATGGACTAAAGATTCTTAAGATTTTACAGAATTTGAGCATGGCATTGTAATGTGTCACCCATGAAATTTCTTCCCTTCTAGATATTAATTGTAGTATTGCAGTATTGCAATCTGACAATGATCTAACATCTCTTAGATATGAACAATGTTTTTCCAATGTTCTGAACTTCGATCCAAGGAAGTGCCTTTCTCTTTTTTCGTATTTTCACTAGTCCTTTGAACTCTCTTTATCTGTACAGTTTTGGGGGATTATTCTTCTCTGGATGAAAAAGAAACTCGTTTTTTCCTCTTTCCCCTCCCTCATGGCTCTCTCTTTCCTCTTCTCTTTCCAGCCCTCCTCTAATCCCATCTTCTCCCCCTCTCTTCTCCTCTGAATTTCCCTCTTTTCTCTTCTTCTCCTATCCATTACTGTCCCATCTCATCCTCTATTTTCTCCAGTCCTCACCTCCCCCTTATCCCCATTTCTCCTTGACTCTCTCCCCTCTTTCAATACCCTCCTTCTTCATCTCCTCCTCATTGCTTCCCTCATCCATTTTTGCTTTGATCCTCTGACAGTCTCTCCTATTATTTCCTCTGCAGTCTTCACTCCTCCTTTACTCCTCTCCCAAACTCATCACTCACTCTCCTTACATTTCTTATCGCGCTCTGCTGTATTCTGCTCTATCCTCTACTTCCGTTTGCCTGTTAATATTTTCTGGTTTTCACCCTCTTGCCATGCCTCCTTTCGCACTTCCTCTTCTTTCTCATTCCCCTTCACTTCCTCCCCCTCGACCTTTTACTTCTCAGCTTCTCATCCAACTCAGTTTCCTATCCCAGAGCGACATGTCTCTAAATGGAGCAGTGGAAAACAAAATCTTGACAAAGCCCAGAGATCTGCCTGCCAGTCCCTTCCGTCTGTTCATTTATTCGTTTGTTTGTGTTCCCCTCGCTCCCTCCCCGTCCCCTCCATCCCTCCAACTTTAGTGTCGGGCTAACTGTCCCCCGTTCCAGCCTGCTTGCCAACACACAGACTCGCACACACTTGCATGCACACACAGGCTCTGATTGCGACCTGGCGGAGCGTTAAATTACAGCCTCAACAACACTGCTGTGAGGGAATCACTGTGTGCTCTGCTTGCTGTCTCTTATCCCCTGACCCTCCCTCATTTTCCCTGTCCTTCTTCTCTATCTTTACTGATCTTCCACTTCACTCTGAGAGCTCTTCTCTGCTCACCTGTTGTTTTCCACTTTTCTGGTCTCCTTTGTTTGTGTTTTCATCATTTGATGTCTTGTCTCGTTTAATTCCTCTATTCACCTGTTTTGTTCTCTTGGGTCAATCATCATCTACCTTCATCCGTTCATCTTGCATCACATCTTTTTAAATCTTCTCCTTTTCTGGTCTCCTTTGCTGACATTTTCTTTGTTAATTTCACAGACATGCTGCAATAGGCATTCCCCGCAGTTCAGATCAGCTCCTTTCATTCCCCCACCACTCTCTCTCTCTCCTCCTTAGAGCTAACACATGTTCTGTTGCAGCTTTCTTCCTTTATTTTCCCAAGTCCATCTCCTTTATTTCCCTAATTCCCCTATTAGTCTCTTGCTTGCATTTCCCATCAGCCTCCTCTCTAACTCCCCTCCTATATGCCCTCCCATCTCTTTCCCTTCTCCCTCCCAGCCCTCATTACCATGTGTGTGTCTGTGTCAGGTTTCATCCTGTCAGTGAAAGGTCAGCAGCAGGGATTTCCCTGGGCATCACAGCTAGCAGCTTTAGCACTCTGCATCACCAGCCTTATGCTGCATATTAACAATAGCGCCAGCAGCCATACCCCTTAATGCCACCAGCCTGCATATTAAACAGCTAACACCTAGCCCCAAGCTCAAGTAACAAGAGCGTTCTACAGTGTAGGTTATTTAAAAGACTAGAAGCTTTGACACTTATTGTCATCACCTAACAGTTACAGCACAGCTTCATAGCAACAGCCGTTTGCATGTATAAAAGGCTAGCACCTATGGCAAGGAGGCTAAGCACAGAGCCACCATTGAGGCAGGGCTCAGGGAGATTGGACAGCACTTTGGACTTACCAATCATCCAGACATGAAAGCTATGAAATATAGCATATCAATACATATATATATTCAATATAGATAGATAGATAGATAGATAGATAGATAGATAGATAGATAGATAGATAGATAGATAGATAGATATATTAGGGGTGCAACGATACTCGTATCGATATTGACCGTTCGATACAGTGCTTTCGGTTCGGTACGCATATGTATCAAACAATACAACATTTTTTATTTGTTTTATCAACTTTTCTTCTGACGATGCTGTCTGCGTTGAGCGCTCATTGGATCTGCGTTCGACTACTCCGCCAAGGCTGCACTGTCGAGTGCAGATCCACTGAGCACAGCGCAAGTTAGCAAGACAGAAGCTAAGCTCGTTGCAACATGGCAACTACCTCAACGCTACCCGAAATTGAACCTCCCCCACCCTCATTCAGATCTGGTGTTTGGAACTGTCTTGGTTTTCATGTGAAGTATGACCCTGATGGTAAGCGCGTGTAAAATTATGATATTATTTTATGCCATGTTATACCCCTAATTAAAGATTGTGAATTATTATGTAGTTTTAGTTTGCATTATTCTCCTGAATTAGAAGAAGCTGATAACTATTGCATTAGTTAAACTGATTTGCATTACATTAAATTGCTGACTTGTTGTGAATGAATGATATTGTTTTATGATGCATTATATTGCTGAGTTATAAGAAATACTGTTCGCAGAAGGTTATTGTCTAATTTGTCTGAGTAGAAGAGAACAGAGTGTGCTGGAGTTTTCTGCCCCATTTCAGCAGGAGCAGATAAACAGGGAGCCAAGGTCGTAGCTCAGGCGCTGTGTGAGAGAGAGCATGTGAATGTTTAGGCTTTTTATGATAAGGTGGAGGCACCAGAGGCTATAAAAGTTTGAGCAGTGCTCCACCATTTTGAGATTTTGAGGCTGTCTGCATCAGTGTCCATCTCCCACGTGTGTGATCATTAAATCATCGTTTGACTCAACCCGGCCGGACCAGTGTTGTTATTGTGGTTTTTTCTCTTGTCTCCATCCCCAATATTTTGAACCTTAACAGCTTGGGGGCTCGTCCGGGATCCCTGCTTGCACTCTCAAGCCCACGGCTGAGGTCGTAGTCGTGGTCCCATTCCAGGGGAATGGAGTCCATGGTTGTTTGGGTGTCTCGGCCCGAGCGTTCAGTCCAGAGCTGGGCAGCCCAGGACGCTGAGCGATCGGAGGACGGCAGAGGTGACAGGAAGCCATCCCCCTAACGTTCGCTCCATAGCAGACCGGACAAATCACACTGCTCATCTAGCTCCAGGATGCTCCGGCCTGATTTCAAGTCCGGTGTCTTGGACTCCAAGCCTGATGGGTTCGATTTTCAGCTAGCTCCTCCTGGGCCATGCTCAGTTTCTGCTCTGATGCCTCGAGGTCTTATTGAGGGCAGAAACCTCAGAGTCTTTTCCGTAAAAATCAGATTTAAGTCCATTGATGTTTTCCTTGCTTTGCTCCACGGCCTTTTGCGGCTCTGCTGTTCGGCTCTTCTCAGAGGTCAGCTCCTGGCCGAGCCCCGACACCTGTGCCTTCAGCTTATTTTCTCCTGGTGTTTTGTCCATTCTGAGGTGCCTCCTGACCTCAGTTACTCCTCCTGTCTCTGGCACGCCCTTTTTGCTGCCCGATGGTCATTGTTGGTCCGTCACTGTCCTGCACAGTTTTAATGCAGAGTGGTTAAGGTCAGCATGGTTTTGCTCGGCCTCACTTTTCATCTGGGCTTAATGGGCGTCTCGTCACAGCTCTGTCAGCTGAAGCTGTCTTTTTCCATATGGCAAGAATGTAAAGAGTGTGTGAGAGGGGTGTGTCCAATCAGGCACAATGCTGGTGGCTTTGCGAGTGCCTCGTTTTCCAAATCCAGATGTTTATTTGTCACGTACACAGCAACAGAGAGAACAGTCTGTTGTTGGGATGGCTGAGGTCCTTCACGATCTTCCTGGTCTTGGTCCAGCACCGCCTGCTGTAGATTGAGTGCAGGTCAGGGTGCTCGGAGCGGATGGTGCGCTCAGCTGATTGCACAACCCTCTGTAGTGCTTGTCTGTCCGGCATGGTGCTGTTCCCGAACCAGACAGTGATATAGCTGCTCAGGATGCTCTCAATAATTCCTTTATATAAGGTGGTCAGAATCGGTGGTGGGAGCCGGGCCTTTCTCAGTCTTCTCAGAAAGAAAAGACGCTGACAGAAATCTCCCCGTGTAGTGAAACGGGCCTTGGATTACCGCTCTCCGTCTCTGCTGCATGAGATCATTTTCCTGCAGCACTGTTGACATTTTCAAGTTGTTGTTGCGGGTTCAGCTGCTTTAGCATTTGGTCAGGGTCACATCAAAGATGGTAGAGGAGAGAGCAAAGATGGTAGAGGGGAGAGCAGGAGTCCAGGGTCAGCCTCGGCTTTTCCGGGCCGACAAAGCAGCCTGTAATCAAGCATAAAGAGAAAAAACAAAACAAAACAAAAACAAAAACAAACGAACAGGAAAATCATGTTGTATTGGCTGTGTTACTCAGAGAGGGGAAAAACAACGGGACCAGGCCCTGTGTCAGCCTTCTCTCCCCCTTTTTTTTTTTGTTCTTTCTCACCATATAATCCTCTCATAACCCACCAAGCTGACAGGACAACACAGGTACATGTTAAAATTCTTAAGATCATGTTTAAAGCACAAAAATGGAATTTTCTTTCATTCAGTAATCACTTGTATTAATCAATCAGAAGAAAACATGTCACAATTTGACTTTTATTAACCACTAAATTTGTCGTGTTATCACTGGTTGTGATTTTTTTTTTTTTTTTTGAAGTTAAGTTGTTGTCCTGCAACCCAGAGGGTTTATTTGTTAGTAGTGGATAAACTTTATTGTGTAACGGCGGGTGTATGTTAAGCTTCACTGCTTTAAACTTGCTGGAAAATCTTCACGTGTTCATGGGTGTAAGCTGTTTCTTCATTGCGTGTATGTGCGTTTGTAAATGGGCTAATTTAACGTTTTTTTCTCAAACGAGGCATTTCTCTAGCACGTGCCTCTCTCTCACATTTCTCTGCTTGTGTGTGTTTTTGTTTCACCTTCTTGTTGTGATGCTCCAGGCGCCTTCCCAACCTCCACAAGTCTGTTGGCCGCAATTTTATGTGTAAAACTTCTCTTAATTTCTCCTTTAATTCTCTGCTAGCTGCTGTCTTTTCCACAGCTGCTGATTCTTGCTGAGTTTGGTTTCCATTACTATAATTTTGCTTCGGCCGCCGTGCTTGTGGGGGCAGTTGGTCCAGCCCCATAGTCACCTGTATCAACACACTGAGAGATTTATTTAATATCATTTTCATCACTGTTAAATAGACTAGCAGGCAAGACGCCCACCTTTGCACTGCAGACTACGTGCCAGTCTCCCAACACACTCCTCTCTGAGTTTCCGCTTTAAACTCCAACATCATTCACACCCTAGTCATTCAACACCTTATTTGTAGTATCATAATCAGCAAAATCAGCGTTTTACTTACAGGCATGTATCATTGTTTGCAAATCAAAATTATAAAACTCAAAAACACGCTAAACAGGAAGCAAAGTCCTCTGTGCGTGTCACAGCTCATTTGCATGTTCACACACCGTCTAAAAATAGCTCGCAGCGCTGCAGTGCGCTGTCGTCACACACAGGGTCACACAAAGCTCAGACAAAACTCTTCTATTTTATATTACAAAGACGTCTTATATTTACAATCACTGACAGGCCTGACAGATTCAGCACCTAACAAATTTCGACAAATTTAAGTTAACGGGTCCAACCGAAGAAAGTTAACTTTTTTGTAATCAATTAACCAGTATCTGTTTCCTCCAGAACAGCCTATGGCCTGATTTCTAAAGTCCCTAACTCAATTTAACTTTGTCCAAACAAGCACATGACACCGTTTTAAACGGTGAGGAGACTCGGTAACTCCTAGCTTATTTCAGGATGCCCTGTACCCCACAGTTAAGCCAAACTGAACTAACCCTGTTCGCCGACAGGTCAAGACCGCGCGTCCACGGCCAGGAGGGAGCGTAACCTCCGGGCTATGTGCTTCTTAGCATCTTCCAGTGCCGTCCTATAACAATTTTCACCTAAACAATTTTGACAAATTTTAACATATCAATTAAACAGTATCTGTTACCTCCAGAACAGTTTCTGACCTAATCTGTAAAACTATTAACCAGTCTCTGTTTCCTCCAGAACAGTTTCTGTCCTAATTTCCCTACCAAACTACCTGAGCCTTCAGCTCAATATCCAGGGACTCAAACCCAACATTATATCTGTTACCTCCAGAACAGTTTCATATTTCTTCAACTTCATTAAACATTCTTAAGCAACTTTAACTGCATAACACACGGTGATTCTCATCAAAATCAAAACAGACACTCTACCAGTAATTTCAGTGAGTAGACTTTAATTTAGTCATATCCAATTTGGCACATTTTGGAAATAATTCAACAGGTAGTGCCTTACCTTTAGATAAGCCGGCTTTTGTCCACTCACATCAGACCACTGGCTCGTGCCTGTCCGTTCGACAACCTCGGACCGTCCAAACTTTTAAATTCCACCCCAATACCACAGGACGAGCCCCCAAGCTGTTAAGGTTCAAAATATTGGGGATGGAGACAAGAGAAAAAACCACAATAACAACACTGGTCCGGCCGGGTTGAGTCAAACGATGATTTAATGATCACACACGTGGGAGATGGACACTGATGCAGACAGCCTCAAAATCTCAAAATCTTTTTATGATAAGGTGGAGGCACCAGAGGCTATAAAAGTTTGAGCAATGCTCCACCATTTTGAGATTTTGAGGCTGTCTGCATCAGTGTCCATCTCCCACGTGTGTGATCATTAAATCATCGTTTGACTCAACCCGGCCGGACCAGTGTTGTTATTGTGGTTTTTTCTCTTGTCTCCATCCCCAATATTTTGAACCTTAACACGCGTCATTGACAAAAGTAAAACAGTATGTCGGATGTGCCACGCAATGCTCAATTTGTGGGAACTAGTGCGTTAGCGCAGTTAGCTTGTTAACGTGTTGATGCCGTCCAGCCCCACGCACGGGGCGATCCGCGGTAACTTGTTAACGGAGATTAACGAGATTAACGCTGACAGCACTAGTGGGAAGAAAACAAATATGACTGCACATTTACGCCGACATCATCCTAGTGCAAAGATAAGTGGAAGCAGACAAAAACAACAAGCACGCATGCTACAAACTTTACCCGAGTCATTTAGACAGCCGTTAGCACATGATTCTCCTTATGGGGACCTGATATGTTTAATATGCTGGTGAGAATATAGCCCAGAAGAAGCGTATAGCGTATAGTATAGCGAACCGATCCAAACCGAACCGAACTGTGAATTTTGTGTATCGTTGCACCCCTAATATATACATACACACACACACACACACACACACGCATATATATATATATATATATATATATATATATATATATACACACACACAAGATGATCTGTTTAAAAGAAAAATGCTAATTGAAATTTACAAAATATAAAGAGTAGTAGTAGAGAAAGTCATGCTTATTTATGATCATTTTAAAAACACATGCCATTCATGTGACAATCAATATGACATTTTGCAGAAAATTCATATTCTTATATTTTATATATAATCAATTCAAAGTGTTCATATGCAAAATCTAGTTGGCAGTGGTGGCAGTGTTCTAAAATGAGGCAAAATAAACTTGCAAATTTATTGGTTCACCTTCTTCAGCTAATTAAGGATATTCCAGGGTGACAGAAAACATAATAATAATAATAATAATAATAATAATAATAATAATAATAACAAACAATGACTGAATAAATTACAATTTAAACAGATAAAATAAATACAACAACAAACACAAAACAGACCATAATGGATAATAACAAAACACACAAAAGGCAAAAGATAAAGTTTAACATGACATTAAGGGAAACTTGCCAGTTATTTTTACCTTCTAATAAATGTCATCAGTTCAATCCAATTTAAGACCCTGTATTATTATTTCAGTCTAATATTAGTCTTTGCAATGAACCAGCGACCTTAATGAGATTTGTCAAGATGCAGATTCCTGAACGTGCAGAAGATTTCGGGGTTAGATTGAAGGGCTCTGGACACCAAAGGAACAGTCATTGCTTTGATCTTCTCTTCACTACATTGGTTTGGGATAAGAAGCTGATATGTCCTCAAGTGTCCTCCGTCTTGTTAGCTGAGATTCTGCTTAGTACTTCACATCCAAAGAGCCTCACACAGCTCAGGCGCAGCAGTAATAGGTTATGAAACAAATCAAAATGCCATGCACAAAAAAGCCATTTTGTTAGAAATGGCAAATAACTATTTGTGATAACACCATTACTGTATTACTTTATGGACTGCGGAGGATACAGTTTGTAGTAAAATGAATCTAAATGAGATAATAGCCTAATATCTTATGCAGGTAACTTCAGGGTTAGCCATGTGTTTTCGCTGTTATGAAGGTGGTTCCTTTCCTACCTGGGTACATTGCCATGGTAACCTATGCTGCAGACCAAATTTGGCTCGAGTGGGTTTATATTCAATAAAAAAGATCAGCAGGTATGAAATCACTGCCTACTGGCCATTCATTTCTCTGGAAAATAGCATCACCATTTCTAGAAGATCCCTCTGACCTCTTTGGATGAACAGCAGGAGAGTCTACAGTTTTGTTTTGTTTTTGTTTTTTTTATAAGGAAATCCCAAAAAGTTTTGTTGATCTGGATGCAGTGTTTTCAGTGGGAGAAACGTTTCGTCACTCATCCAACCGACTTCCTCTGTCTGACGAGACTGACCACAAGAAGAATACAATCAACTTTTTTATTATACAACTTTATTATATTTTATTTATAAATGCCTTACTATATGATCTTAAAACAGGGGTGCCAGTTTGTACTTGTGGAAATTATGTCAAGTTTGTACATAATCTAAGTGTGCATTTGAATTCTATTTTCATATTCTATTTACTGTTTACTGTATTTGCTCTCAGTCCATCAAACACCACCAGGACTGAAGCTGAAATAACAAAAACTAAAACTGTCTTTACGCATGTCTTTTTAATAATTTGATGGAATAGCAAATGTTAACTTACACAGTCAAGTTTTCTTCCTGGTTTCAAAAAGTCAAGACTATATGAATGTAGCAGGCCAATTTTACTGACCAATGTGTTTAAAGCATGCACACATCCATATAGTGCTTATAAACTGTTTTTCCAAATACTAGTGCCCATACTTAATAATTTGCCTGCAGCTGCAGTGTTGCTTTCAGCCTCTATTGTGTGCTTAACCTCTACATTTATATATATATGTATTTTTAAATGTTTGTAACATTGTGTATTAAAAATCAGAGATCCTGCTGCTAGTATTTCTGTCCATCTCTGATCAATCACATGCACCTAATGCCATGCGTGTCACATGAACACGCTCACAGCTAGATTGAGAAACCCCGGATTAACTTATTGGGTTAGTAACCACCTTGGAGTGACTGTTTGGCCCCATTGCCAGTGTTGGGGTGAGTCACGTAAATATTTATTATTTAAGGACCTGTTCCAGTTTGGCAGCTGAAGCCCTCCGTCCTCCGAGAGCAGACTTCTGAGCAGAGTGATGAGTGATCCAGGCTCCAGTATTGAATAAGGAGCATTAACATCAACTAACTTTCTACTTATATTTCACGCAACCAACATGCCTAATGTATTAAAACCTGATAGTTTGTAAGGATATATTGTTATTTCAGAGAATTATGACCAGTTTAAGATGAATATAGGCATTAACAATTCAACTGATAATTAAGCATTAGGGCTACAGTGCATGTATGCTTTCTAATTATTTGGAGAATTGTAATGATAAAGGGTCAAGGTGACAGAGCTAAATACAGAAAACAAATGATGTGTGAAGCACTGTTACAGCTTTTTTTGTTGTTGGCGTTTTTTTTAGGTTAGTTATGCAATTGTTGTGTCATCCCCTGAAGAAAGTATTTGTGCTTCACTATTTAGGCTGAACACATCAGCTCAGTGGCCTCAGAGGGAGTGCTTTCTTACTTGAATGTCATCCTGAAATATCCTGTCATACAGTTGTAAAGCTTAGTCAGGTTTTGTTGTTTGTTGTTTCTTTGTTTTATTTATGATCTTGTCTACAAATGCTAGTTAAAGAGTCTGTTCAGAAAATCTTGGGAGAAAACAAAATATTAACCACCTACCCCTTTGTTTAAAGTTGGATACTGCCCCTAAGCAAGTCTATTCTATTATGCTTTGATTTCTTCTTCTTTCTTTTTTTTATGAAAGCTGCTGTGTTTTAATGATGAAATACTTTTCAGACCGAAGTGAATTCAAATGTGTTTCCATAGCTTCAGAAATAACCTTGGTTTATGTTTGAGAATTGACAAAATCCAATTTAAATGTGATACCCAGTGACATTACCCAAAGGAATATTTTGCTGCTCACAATAGTTGCTTCTTTGTCTCACCATAAATAAATCATCTTCCTACTTGGAGAATCCCCCCCTCTAGCAGAAAAAAGAAGTAAAAGAATAAATCATTCTTAGACAAATTATCCTGTCCAGTCTGAGAATAACCAGAGAATCACAGAAAGTGCAGGAGATAAAATGCACAGAGATCAGACTTGAATTTGATCACAGACAAAATATTGCACAGGCTTATTTACAGTACAAACCAATCAAGTTTGTAAATTTGGGAGGGGTTTCTGGGGAGCTGAAACTACAAAGTACGAAAAGAGTAGACTCATTTATACCGAGGAGAAGCGGGCTGGAAAAAGAAGAGATCTTATTTTGAATTTCCCTCTCCTCTGGCCATTTGCCATTAGCTTTAAAAAGCATTTCTTTGCACACACGTCTAAATTCAAACTGAGGAGTAAAATGTAATGAAGCTATGATACTGTGGATATACTGTTTATACAAAATGAAGTTGTCCACCTACTTGTGGTGCTATAATTAAACCAGATATCATGTTTGTTTTGCCAGCAGCTGGTTTGCTGCAACCGCCAGCAATTTGCATACTGCCTGTTTACATTGAACTTATTGTTTAGTGCCTTTATTTAGCATGCATGCACTATACGTCCACACACGCCAGCAATGCAGAAACAAACACCTACCCTTGCAGAGCTCTCTGTGCTGCAGCATTTTTCAGTCAATCCAATTAATTATTTCCTTAAGAGATATTACATGATTAACACGATTCAGCCACCCATTCAGTATGTAGGTTTGTGCTCAGGTGTGGATCTTAGTTTAAGAGTGTTTAGGTAATGTGGGGGTGGGCATGAGAGGATGAATGTCTGGGCATGCAAAAAAAGGTCTCTGAATGCTTGTGTGCGCTTGTGCATGGGTATGACTATGCATGTGTGTATCAGCTCTGTGTCCTTGAAGCAGTGCTTCTTTATCTGGCGAACTGCGATCCACTGAACTAGTTATTGGTGGTGAGGGACTACAGGTTCTCTTTTCCAAGTGAACAAATCCCAAACCTGAAAAAAGAGGCCTGTGTGTGTTGAAAAATTTAGAATAAACAAAAATATTATACCGACATTTTATTTCATTTGTGTTTGTGTCAAGGTTCACCTTTCGACCTGTTCCCCGTAGAGAGCTGTTCCTGGTGGAGAGAGGCCTGCTATATCTGTTATGGATGGCTGAGGATGCACGAGGCATTTATGTAAATGTGAATGCAAAGCAATGTTCCTGATGTAAACGTTGAGTTTAAAGGTGAATGGTTTCATAAATTAACTCAGAAATTAGTGTCACATCTTGAAGCTGGAATTGCAGTTCAAGGCACAGAGGAGCTTTCATTTTCACTTGATCTGACATTAGCGTCAGTGCTGAGATGCGTCATTTTATTCCGAGCTAAAATACAGTTATTATTCAAGGTATCGCGTCACTAAGGATGGAAAATTGGACACTGAAGGGAATCAAACTCATGATTTTGAACCGAGCTCATTCACCATTCACCATCTGAATTTCAAGAAAACATGAAATCTTTCAGTGATAAGAATTTACGTGTACAATTTTAGTATGACGTAAAGAGGTGCTCAGAGCAATGTTTATGGACAGAGGAAATCAAGGAATTGAGCAGACATAGTTACCATATTTTTCGGACCATAAAGCGCACCGGACTATAAGACGCACTGTTAGGGTTGCCAACTCCTTGAAAAAAAATAAGGGACACTTCGTGGCCAGGGCCGGGCAACCCAGTTCACCCTTCCCAGTGTGGTGAATTTTGTAGCTCTTTTTTTTTGTGTGTGAAATTATTTTTTAACCATTTAACTTGAATTTGATTTAAGCAGATGCATATTCTTTGTGATATGACCATATGGGAAACAAATGATCATTTAGCCATTTATTTTTAGCTCAAAATGACAACATTAACACAGTAAAACAGGTCTCTTTCTTAAACAGAAGCCTGTCATGCTTAACTTTTGAGAAAATAAGTAAATCTTTCTTTAAAAGAACTCTGTCCTGCTTAACTTAAAATTATATAAATTAATAGAAAACAATAGAATGAAAAATATTCTTGTAACAGTGCACATTTAGTGCATTTAGTACAATTGGCTTCAGTTGAGGTATTATTTCAGCTTTTCTAATGCTAATCAGCTGCTCCCGTTTGTAAACCCACTTGTTCCCATGATTACGCATCATAACTCATCATCATTATTAATCTATGTACTGTATTACTTTTATGTATTAGTCATCTATTTGTTGTAATCATCTATCCTTGCAGCTGTTTATTACACAAAATAAATTATATTATCACACTTCTGGCCACATAGCGCTGATATTCACTGCACATGCCCATATTAACCTTAACCAGAGGGTTTAAAAAAAACAAACCAGTGTTTACATACCATATCTGCTTCTGCCGTGGCCTGGTGGACAAAAAATTGGTTAAGGGTTCCCCGAGCTTTCACGCCCCTCATGTTCTTCATGTGCCCACCATTAGAAGCATGCCTATGGAAAAAGTGCGCCAGCACACAGTGCAGTGAGCTTTAAAGGTGTTATCGTGCACTTTTCCAGCCAGGTGTTTTCCTTTTCCCATTCCTCCCTGTACTTTTGCAGCCTTTTTTTCTTTCTCTGAGGGGATCAAACATTGCTGGTCTAATGCTGGGCTTACACTGTGCGATTTTTGGCCCATTTTGAGACGATTTTTGAGTCGTGCGACCGATTTGGTGATCGGCCCGATTTTGGCCTTCATCGTGCATCGTGTAGTATACATGGGGTAACGAGAAGCGATTAACACCTCACGACCAGCTCCCGATCATCAATCGCTCGTGAGGGTGTCACCACAGCCGCTCACACTGCTCACACGCAAACACACGTAAACGTCGGTGAAAAAGATGGAGCAGCACGGCTGTGCAGCGTGTGATCTGGACACAAGCGATGGAGGCACAACTTGTAGAACTTTGGAAAGCTCATCCGAGCCTTTTCGATGTGGCCTCACAAAATTATCACGACCACAACAACCGTGAAAATAGTTGGATTTACATTGCTGCTCAATCACAGCTGCCTGATCAATGTTTTTCATTAGCAATTTAGCAAAGTTGATGGTGGTGGTGTGCGTGTCTGTGTGAGTGAAAGACAGAGAGAGAGAGAGCGACAGATTTTCTGTTATAACCTTCATTTTATGGAGGCACAGTGTGAGCACTCAGGTCGCATCAGAGCATCGGGCCGTATAGTGTGAGACCCTGCATCATGACCTATGAACTTCTAACCCCTGCGAGTCAATCGTGCAGTTTGAGCAGAAGCTGAATAACGTGACTGAAAATATCGCACAGTGTTTGCCCAGCTTTAGGTGTACTGACGTCCGAGACTTGCACCGATAAGATAAGCCAAACTTTACTCGACTAATTCCTCTTGCTTCCTCCACTTCCGTACCATTGATTCATTAATGTTGAATTCTCTGGTAGCCGCTCTATAAACACTAGAACAACAGTATATGTTGTTCCAGTGTTTTTCTAATTTTTGCTATGTAACTTTGCACTGTCCACTTTCTGCTGTAACAAAACAAATTTCCCATGTGTGGGACTAATAAAGGTTATCTTATCTTACATTAATGACTAACCTCATATTGTGGCTGGATTATCTCAGTTGTTCTCCCCTACTGAAGGTCTGTTTACAGCAATTTTCCATGCGATTGCATTTGTAAAAAAAAAACCATCGGGAACTTTTATCAAGTGGAAAAAAGTTAGCGTTCATTCTCCAGGTTCACTGTGTTATGCTAACATAGCTGTGTCACTAGCACAGCATTATATACCAGCTAGCCCAACTTCAGTAACCCTACAAACGTTACTGCTGTTTAGTTTCGTGCCTTCATTTATGTTGGAAGTGATAGCAGAGCTGTACGTTTTATTTTTGCCCAGAAATCTCTCAGTCAGAACTTGGTATATCATGTTTAGGTAACTAGCAAAACTAGCGAGCTAACTTTCTGCTAACTTCCTGCTAACTTCTAACTCTGTTAAATTTAATAAATTCTGTTTCCATGCATTCCTGGATGTTAAACTGGGATCCCACTGGGATCATACATTGGATTGCTTTTAAATGAACAACACATGCAGAGTGGGAATTCAAAGCTCTGGCTTCACACGTTCTTTTGCTCTGTCCTAACATGCATGCTCATGCCATGCAGGCATGAGCATGCATGGCATGACTCAATGTGCACACTTACTCACACTTACAAACACACATTCCCTCTCTAACTTTCTTGCACACAACCCGTTGTCATGTGTAGGTTAGTAAATATATTACATGTGTAGTGTTTCACTTTTACAACCCTTTGCACAAATGCTTTCTGCTTTTTAGGACTCTGAAATCCTTCAACCATTATTAGTTTTTGTCCTTATAATTACTGTTGTTATTGATAATTGTTAATTTGATTATTAATAAAAGTTGAACAGAGTTTTCAAGACTAATTCACAAGAGCAATTCATTTCCTTTATCATTTTGTTCTCTAATTAAATTGAAGGTGGCATCCATATTTTAATAACTAGAGTTCGTGTTTGTTTCAGTTTAAAATTAAAATGTAAAAAATGTGTTTAATCATTTATGAAACCAATTTTATTGAAGTGATCAGCATATCCCTAGTTGCATACTATTTACAGATGCAGCTGACACAGACCAACATTAGCATTAATTAACATTAGGTCCAATAATCACCTTCCCTTTAGCAGTGGTCTCATCTCTGTCTGGTTCCTTAGGGAAATTCTTGGCTTTTTAGCTGCTAAATGTTCCTTAATCTCTAAAAAGCCACAAGCTAGCATGCCTTGTGCAACTGGAAACAAGCCTGCAGGAAACCAAAACACTGAGCTGAAAAATGCTAAAGTGATTTGGAGGACTGAGGGGACTGCAGAGGCAGGGGATTTTTTTTTTCTATTAGGAAATCCTTCCACACCACACATAATATAAAACCACCTATTATTGTTATTATAGATATTAAATTGTTAGGCTTTAATTTAGTTATTTTTTTCTGGCTTTTTTGCTCTCGCATCTTTCTTTAGTCTCATCTGTTTTTCTTTTTCCATCCTTTTCCTCTCCAAGTTGCTGTGTTGCTGTAAAATATTATATTAGAAGAAACCTGCAATGCTCTTGATAAATATTCTGCCAGGAGGCTTTAGATAGCTGTTTGGAGAGCCCATAAAAACAACGCCATGGGCAGGAGTCAACACACCCCGGTATGACTGCACTGTGGTTCACCTCACCTGACTCCAGTTCAAAGCATTATTAGTAACAGACTCACAACACTTATGTTTTTACGTACATGCGAAATCTCCTTTCTCAAAGTAATTGCCATTGTCCGCAAGGTATCTTGTTTGTTTTTTTCCCACCAGTGGGTAACTATGAGATTTCAAAAATTACCCATTAGACTCTATTCTTTGTTTTTGTCTTTTTGTTATGTGCTGGATTTAAGTTGAGAAAAAAACCCTCAGGAACAACAGTGCAGGTTTGAATTGAGCTCATATTAGAGTCAGGAGACACAACAGCAATAGTCTTGAAGTGTTTGAGAGCCAAACAAGACAAAATTGCCAAAAGGAACCAAACTCATACTAATTTACAATATATATATATATATATATATATATATATATATATATATATATATATATATATATAGTATTGTAAGCAGCAACAGATAACACAGAGACCTCAGTGATGCAGATATCGTAACAGAAATGTGAAAATTTTCTCCAACCTCACTGTGCCAAATCACACTGTTACAGATTCACCCAGTAAAAAAAATACATAAATAAATAAAGCAGATTGGAACGAATAGTTTGTGCAGTGAACTGATCTCTCAGCATTTGCCTCATTTCTTCGTCTTCTTTCTCACCAAACTTGTTTTGTTTTTCCTCACCATGCAGACTTTTACACTTTCCTTATGGTTCATACTTCCTTATTGTTTTTACCCCTCTCAGCTTCCTTTCGGCCTCTTTGTTGCTCATTTTATCCTCATACTTATTCATCCTCTCTCATACACAAACAGGCTAGTGTAGCAGATGCAGTTGACGTTCTGCACCACCGAAGCATAACAGTGTAGTTAGCCTGCTTGGCATGAAACAGAATGCCTCAGCACAGAACACAACAAAGCACAGCAGGGCTGAGCGCTTTGTGGAGCAGAGGGGGCATCTCACGTACTTGACATGTTGTGAGTTCAAGTCCAGAGCATAACCTATTGCTTTACATTGCTACCACTCTCTTACACACACACACCTGTTTTGTTTTCGGTTCTTGCACGAAATTATCCAGACAGCTGCAGCATATGCAAGAGGACATGCACTATAAAACCTGCAAATATCTTAACAGCTATAGGAGGGATTTTTCTTGAAACTGCATACAGTACCTGCAGCATAAAGCCACCTGACAGTAACGACTGACTTTTCATCTACTTGATTTAGCATTTGGTGTTTTAGAGGAAGCATTTCAGCAGTTTTTGGGTGTCTTGAAATTTCTGCCTTGATAAACTAATGAGGAACTGAAATCATTTCATCCTTTAACTGACCATATAGTGCTGTGTTTAGCAAATGTTAACGTCTTAACTAAGACAATAACCCTTTCTGTTCTTTATCAGCATTTTTGCACGCTGATGCTAGCATTTAGCACAAAGTAATCCTAAATGCACCCTCACAGAGCAGTTAACACAGCGCTGACTCGGAGTATTAAGTAAGTATTAAAACAGGTGTTAATAATTAATAAAGTTTCTGCTCATTTGATCAGGGTCTCAGTGAACCTGGAGACTACCGTAACATGTACAAGGTCAGCTTGTGGTAGTCTGTTGTAAGGCTAAGTCTAATAAAGGGCATTACTATGCATGGGGAGAGTTTTGGTCTTGCTTAAAAGGCTTGCCTTTGGTGGGAGAAACAGAACACCTGGGGAAACCCACATTTAACCCTTTTTCATTTCTTTCTTTCTCCATCTTCTCTGAAATATTGTGCTTTCATCTGGCATGCTAAGGTGTAACATGCAGCGTTTTCTCTCTTAATCTAGTCAAGCACACCTACTGTATATTCTATGCTATAGCTCGCTGTTCTTTGCTTTGCTATGGTTTTTCACTCTCTGCTGTGCTGAAATGTCATCTAAATGTAATTTTTCTTTGCTGTTCCATACTAGGCTGGTCTGCTAGGCTGTGCCACGCCATTCTCTTCTGGAGTCCTGATGATGGTAGCATTGCTGCAGTGCTCAGCTCAGCACGCTTGGGTGATTGTAACTATAAAATTATTTAATGAGCAGTTTGGAGCCATGCCACAACCATTTCAGAACAATAAAAAGTGTTTAACACCAACTCAGATTTAGTGAACCAGTGACAGTTTTGGAAATGTGCAGTCAGTGACAAAAGGGTTCAGAAGCTGATAATTGCATTTGTTCTGGTAGGGCAGGAGATACACCCAACTTTGACATCTTCCCAACAGAAAATGTGTATTAATAGCAATAAATTACTGTCTTCATCTCAAATGCAGGTCTGCGAAGAAACAGAAAAAGGTGGTTGTTGAGAAAAACATTACAATTATATCTTTTTAACTCTGCTTTTAGTACCGGATCTTAAGTATTTACAAGTAAATGTAGTACAATGAGCACCAGAGCTTCCAGATGTGTATCTTGGCTTGACACCTATCACTACCATTACTGCTCCTTCCAGCTTTCTTCTCATAATAAACACTAGGAAACCACAAAACTACATACCTCATATTTGCATATGTTAGAGTAGGCTAAATTATTTGAAAATGCACTGAGCGCTTTCCTTTCAATGTATATTTAAAAAACAAATCAATATCTTTCCATTGATTTTTTTTCACCAAATGTATTTGAGAAAGACAGCAGAGTGCTGGTGTGCTTTCACTGAATCATCACTTTCTAATTTGGGAAGCAACACATCTGCTGCTAATTAACTAGACTGATTGAATCTGGGTTTTCACAGGCACACGCATGCGTGCTCGGACGGACGCACAAACGCATACACACTGACTAATGATCTTTTCAGAAGGCAAATATTCACTCTGGCTAGTGACTATTACGGTGTCTGTGGTGGTGATTTTATCAAAGGAATGAATACAATATACAACATAAAGGCACAATAATGTACTAAGCCGCAATAATCCACAAGACTGGGGATGAGAAGAGTCACATGGAACCTGAAATCACTGAATGAGTCACAGATTACACTTGACCTTCAAGTATTTAACTCAGGGAGCAACACTTCACTGGCACATATTGACTTATTCGTCTTTCTGCTGTTCTTTTTAGGGGTCGCCACAGCAAATCTCTGGCTTCCATCTCAACCTGTCCCTTCTGCATGTCCTCCTTCACTACATCCATGAATCTTTCAGAGGTGTTTCTCCAGCCTGGCAGTTGAACATCCTTTGTACAATATATATCCACTATCCCTGCACATGTCCAACCATCTCACCCCTGTTTCTCCAGCTTAGTCTCCATAAATGTCCCCCCAATATACTCATTTCTAATTCTTAACCATCTTGTCTAAAAACGCTAAAACCCTTTTCCCATCCATACTCATATGTTTTTGTCTCTGTGTGACGTTAAAGATTTTGGTATTCAACCTTTCTCTTCCAAAGACTTGCTGTTTACTTAATGCATTTAATAAAACTTTCAATTTTAAGGATTTTGAGTCACTGCCATCTTTATCTCTGTTTGGGGTATGCTCCTGTCCATGTTAAATATTTTTCTTATCTGACACACACACACACACACACACTTACTCAGTTTATTTACCTGCTGAGTGTCTAATCTTGGCGCAAACACTCTGGAAAGAGCATCTTCATCAACACTTTATAGTCTGAGTGCTTTAACAAAGCACTCAGACTATAAAGTGTTGATGAACCCCATATACATACAATTTTACATTGTAAATGCATAATAATTACCTGCAAATGCAGGCACACGTTAGTGTTCTGCATACTTACTAGTGCATTTACAAGGATCATGTTAATATCATCAAATATGTAGTGAACTGGAACGGATGCAGAAATAATGCTTCAGGTGAGTTAAATATAAGTTTTAGAATTTACTATGTTTTCTCGTTACCCAGTAGGATCAGGGCAATTAAAGATCTTTATAGGTCCTATTATCACTGTAATTCTCTGTTCTTTGACTTTTTGTAATAATAATAATGTGTATGTGTTAGTCCCCATAGGGAAATAGTTCCTCTGCATTTAGCCCATTCACCCAGTGAAGCAGTGGGCAGCCACCAATGCAGCGCCCGGGGAAAATTTACTTTAAACTAAATTTCTAGAGTTCAAATTTCGGTTTTTTACATGGCTGGAAACACCGATAAACAGACAGTTGCCAAGAAAACAAGTCTTTAAAAACACCTAGATGTACCAAGATCCAAGAAAGGCAGGGACCCAAGAGGGGATTCTAGACCACAAAGAGACCACCACCACTTATCAAGTTACAGAGATGATTCCCTGGGCTTGACTGTGAGATCCTAAAAATCTGTATCAGGAATAATCTTCTGCCACTCTTCAAGTGTGGAAAGAATATATCTACATGAAGCACATAACACACATCCCAAAAAGTTGATTCTGTTCATCTGGATGTAGCATTTAAGTATACTTATTGCCTGCTGAAAACACTACATCCAGATGAACAGAATCAACTTTTTGGCATTTTCTTATTTGGATGATTGAGCATAACGCATACAGTTTTCAAACCACTAGAAGACACTGTTGGCCTATCTCATGCAGAAGAGCTAAAACCAAACAAAATCAGTAAATATTTCATATCAGAATTTTAAATACACTGCTTGATTCAAATCTTGACAACAGATCATTTAGAAACCTCATATCTTTATTAGTTTTGAAGCTGTCAAAACCACATCTCAGCCCTTTGTGTTTTTCTCAGAACCAATTTGAAACAAGGACTTTCACTCAAGAGGTAAGTAAAACTGAACTTTTATATTGAATAACACGATGTTTTAAATAAAGCTTTATGCAAATAGGTCAATAATGCTGTGGCTGCCGTCAGGGTGGAGAGGGCTGTTTGGGTTCATTTATGAAGTCTGTATTAATGGTTTCCTTAGAATTTACAAAAATGCATTTGAACAATCCACCAGACTTTCAGAACAATTTTTGTTGGACAGACAAGACCAAAGACGAATGACCGTGAAGTCCTCTGTGTATCAAAGTATTCAAGAGTCAAATGTGAGGACGTCTGTCTGAAAGCTAAAGTTTGTTTGAAAGTGGATCATGCAGATCCAAAGCACGTCAGCAAATCTACAACAGAATGACAAAGTGTACTAGTAGCCCAGCCAAAGTCCACACCTCAGCCCCATTGGGCTGCAATGGCGGCACCTGAAACTTAAATGCACTAAGGCAAAAGTGTAAAGAATGATGGGCCCAAATTCCTGCACAATGATGTGTGAGATTATTAATATCATACAGAACGCAATAACTTCAAGTTATTGCTGCTAAAGTCAGTTTTATAAGCTTTTGAATGGTGGGCTATACTTTGTTTTTCACAGACTACATAGTGATGTGAAAACTATCTCTTTCAGTGTGGAGACCATGTCCCGTCAAAGTAAACAGCTCCTTTTCAAGATCACAGTAATAAGACCCTGTGTGATGTTCCGTTTACTGGCATTTTCTGATGAAAGCCACGCTCCAAACATCCTGCACAGCAGACTTTCCCCATGGTTACACATGCAACCACTGCAGGGACATGCATATTCAACCCAGAAAGAAAGTGCTACTGCCACATTATTTATAAATGTGATTTCTTTATTTTATTATTTACAAGAGCAGTCTGTTCTAATTACGTTGTTTTTCATTTGTTTTTCTGACTAGTGAGTAAAAGTGTGCTATGTCTTTTACATCGTGCATGATTGATTACAGTCATTCTTTCTTTTATTTTTCAGTGAGCGCTAGTCTCATTGCACATTGTGTTTCCTTTTTGCATGACATGCTCAAACCATATACTCAGAATAAGACAACAACCTGGAAGCTAATAAAGCAATTTCTGTTCTTACCTTCATCTTGTGACCAAAGTGCTGCTGGTCAGTGACTGTGGTGATTTTAATCTAGTGGACTAAGAGTCCCAGCTTCATTCACCAGTGGGTTATATGAGAAAATATGGGTTTGGATCATCTCCAAATTTGAAGCTGTCCTGATTTAAGAGAAGCAAAAAATAGAGCAAATTCTAAAGAAGGAACTCTTTACAGGTTCAGGACATAGAGGGTAATGGAATAAGATTACAAATACATAGAGAACTGCAGATCTTCCTCAAACATGTGCCAGATGTTTCACTTACATGCAGTGTTAAGTGTTCATAATATTTATGCATCATAATTCAGATCTGAAACACAATGAGAACCTGCAAGTCTTTATATTCGTCCTCATGCATTCCACTAATCTCCCTGTTAAAAGTATTTCAGAAGACTATGGTAACATACCTGAAGTTGGCAAACTTTCTAAAATCCTTAAGCCAACATGTCGAGTACAACCACTGCTTAGTGTGCAGCAGAACCCATGTGAAATAAAGAAAAATAATGTAGAAATAAATATTGTTAGAGTATAGTAGTAGCTACACATTTGTCATGTTTTTATGTACATCTACCTGTCGCACCAGGAAATCTAAAGGTGTTCAAAATGATGTCACACTTTACACAACTCATCACAGGCCCTTTCATTCAGTCAGTTGTATTTAACCTTAGCAACCAGTTACAGTTCAATCATGCACATGGGTGTAATCAGTGAGCTCCAGTACCTATGAAGCACCACGACCATGACTGCCACAAAATTAAATTGTAGCTGCTTTTATTTTTGCTTTTCTCCATTTCATTTTTTGGGGGGTCTTTTTTCTTTCATGGTTTATTTTCAGTGTGTTTTGGTATTTATTTACTACACACATGATATACACTTTTAGAGCACGTTCCTGAAGAGCAGCTCAATCACACTAATACATTTATACATAAATTGTATTTTAGTGAGATGGAACTGCCGCATAACTTCTGAATTTTACTTTAACCTCATTTCAAAAAACTACAAATACTAAAGACAACATGTAAAATGTTGTAACAAGCAAATTTTGTTCTTTATGAAATCATAATTGCTCTAAATTAAATTCATTTTTGCTTTTTTATTTTAATGTCAGAAACAGGTTTCAACATCTTGCAAATGGGGCTGTAAAAATTCATACATGTAAAATAACTTCAAAAGCAAGACAAATCTGTGAAGATCTCTTAATCTCTAGTCACAGAAATTTCCATGTCATGTGACATATAAATGAAAAACAGAATATAATAGCAAGCGTTATAGTAATTCAGAGTCTAGAGTTCAAGATGTTGAGTGGGGGAGGATCTCTCCTCCTTACTGATCCTCCTTACTTACTTACCGTCTTTCACTGTGCACTCTCATTTGTTCTTGCTCGGACACAACATCTGAGCAAGAGCAAATGAGCTTAAGGTGCGGTTGCAGTACTTCAGCTAGCCCTACAGAAGACAAGCAAAATAACAGGTCATTTCAAAGGCAGTCTCTATTAGTTCTCTTCACTCTGAGATGGAGAAAGATAAGAAAGAAAAGGGCAAGAGAGGAACAAGAGAGGTTAGATTTGAAGGTAAGAACTGCTCAATGGTATATGATAAACCGAAAATGAAAAGTTTACAAGTAAGTCCTCATGTTTTTTAAATCATGTCATGGGTCTCTACATGTGACATTATGTTTTTTATACTATGAAATGTGCTGCACATCAAACTGAGTCAGACTGTGTTATTTGAAAGGTTGCATAAAATACTCTGCAGGTTAGTGAAGGATAAACAGGTTAGTTTGATGTAATGTGATGGATTTAAAGTAAAGAACAGTGTCTGACTGGTGCACCGTGGCTGTGGTTTCATGCTCAGGGTCAGGCAACATCAAGTGTAGCACAGATTAATATGAGTTTTAGCTGATGATGCTTAAATTCATTGACTGACTTCCATCTTCATACCAACCTCATACCGTCTAGAAAAAAGACAGCATAGATAGTGTACTGAAATGAAACACCTGCTGACATCTGGTTCAACCGCAGAGCAGCAGCGGCACAGGTCAGCTGATTGCAGCCTGTACATTAACAAAATCTGCTGGAGCACACAATAGAAATAATTATGACGCCCCACCTGCTGAATCCACTTTAACCCCTGACTGTACTCATTTCCCTGTTTAGAGGTAAAGAGACCCTCTATTATGTAGGCAACAGAAAACAGAGCTTTTTAAAAAATTTCCTTCCTTTTCTCTATTCATGTTCTACTTAACTGAGTCGAGCTGAGTAAATTTACTAGAATTAAATTGTGGATTAAAACAAAGTTTGTATTGCCATCTACTAATATTATTTTATTATAACATTAATGTAGCAGGTTCAGCCAGCTTTGCACAAAAATAGCTGGTACAAACGTTCTCCAAAGAGTTGTTTTTACTTTCTAACTTTGAGTATTTTTTTTTCACTTTTATTTGAGTAATGACGTGGAATCAGTACTTCAACTTTTACTGGAGTTTAACACTATGTGTACGTATGCGTAAGTACAGAATGTCTGTACTATTGCCACTGCATATTTCTCTAAATCCCTTTGTCCTTAATTTGCTGATCTGCTCAAGTCAAGTCCAACTTACAACAAGCTATTTACAAAACACCCCTCTCATCTTTCTCTTAAAAACAAAAAATACCAAAAAGCAATACAGCTTTGAAGTGTCAAGTCATATTCAGAATTTAAGTAAACATTTCCAGTGTAACACATATGTTACTATGTTAAACACACCCCTCTTTCTCTCTTCTCCTGTCTCTGCTTCATCACTCTGTCTTCATGGCCATATAATGAATGGCCATGTTATGGTAGTGTCAGGGCCCCTATCCCTCTCTCCGTCTGCACTCTCTCCATCAGTACATCAGGCCATGACCTGGCAGTCTCTCTCTCTCTACCTACCTAGCTATCTGTCGATCTATCTATGATGCTCAGTATGGCTCTGTCCTTATTCTTCTCTCTCTCTTTCTGTGGCCACTGGTCTGTTTCTGTCTGACGGTCATGGTGGGGTGGATGTGTCAGGAGAGGCATTCGTGCTGGCTCCATTAAACTGCAACCTTGCTAGTCTGAAGGACAGCACTATAACATCTCTTTCTCCCCATCCCCTTTCTCCAATTCTCTGGAAATAAACAGGCTGCTTAAGAAATTATTTTATTCTCCTGATTTTACACTAGAGATTTTTTTTTAAAGTTTCCCTTTCTACTAAAATGCAATTACTTAATATCTTTATCACTATACAATAACTTAAATAACTACCCACATCACAATTAATTGGAATTTCTTTTTTAAATAACTCATACAGCAATAAGGTGAGCAGGGCACAGTTGCCATAGCAACATGCTCTGATCATGTTAAAAGCATAGCCTTAAGCATTGATAGGGAAAGCATGTTTTTTGCAAATTGCAATGCCCTCCCCCCTGTGGTCAAATGACGCTTTTTTTGTTTGTTTGTTTGTTTTTGGCAATGCCACAAAGGTACCATCGTCTCCTCTATGTGTTTCTGTTTCGGTTCTTCTCTGTCCCTGTGTGCACCATGAGCATGGTACCTCCTTCAGATCCTTCACTGAAGACAACTGGTACATCTGCTTATCATTATGGTATTGGCAGTGTGTCCGCACTGGTGCTTCAGCCAGTCACCTCTCCTTCAGCTATGAGGTATCAGACACTTTAATGTGTTAGTTTCTTATAAATCTATTCAAGTAACTGTCAATGTAACTGTCTCTTTCTGTGCTTTAAGGCAACTCTTTTGCTCATCAACCCGCTTACAAGCTCTATGTAACCTTCAACCTGCTTGTCCACTTTCTGCCAGTCGCTGGCACGCCTCACTGCTCCCTCACGCCATTATCACCTGTATCACTCCCCTTCAGCCAGTCCGGCCAGGACACTCAAAAACTGCCAAACTTTCAGTTTGTCCTGCCTTTTTTGTGTTTTGCTTCTGAGTTCCAACCTATTGAAGCCTAAAAGAGTGCAATTCATTGCACTAAGTTGGACTCTCCATACATGAAACAGATGCTAAGGTAAGGTTTCTATTTTCCATTTTTATTTATTTTTGTCATTATAGCAAATAGCAAATGCTTTTCAAAATCAAAAGAACATTTTGAGCTCTGAAGATAATATGTGGCAGGTTTGGTGAAACATTCTTATTGTTCATAAATTGATAAAAACAAACAAAACAAAATCAAATATAAACATATCTGGTTCTTTGACCAAATAAAACCAATTATGCAACATTTTCTTAAAGGGTTTAAAGTTCAAAACCTTCACCCATTAACAGTCCTCAATCCAAAATCAGTGTTCCACAAAAAGTTCATAGGACTGCCATGAGGTCTAATGGCAGAAGAAGAAAGATTGAAGTAAATGTATAAGCAAAGTTAGATCTACTTTAAACACTTTCCTGCATTGGCACCAAAGCGCACAAGTGACGTGATGAAGCTAAGGGCCACAGAAGTAAAGTCCACACAGTAAAAGATTGCCCACCATCTGAACAAAGCACTTGCTTTTCCATAGAGACAAGTGACCAGCTAGTCACCCAAAAAGACGCTGCATTGAAATAAACTTCTGAGTTTATTTATCAGCATATTTCTCCTCTTTTGACATAAGCTGGATATCTCCCTGGATCACAAAAACAGTTTCTTTTCCATTGGAGAACAGTTCAATGTAATGTTGACAAAGTCAGATGGAGAGGCCAACATTCTAAAGTCTGGACTCAAAAGTCTGGAAGGCATAACTAAAAAGAGGCCAAAGTGTAAAGAATTTCAAACTGCATAGACTCAGTTTCTTTTTTCTTTACAGCATATGATTTAAGCAATACATTTTCTCCTGCCACCCAGAATGGCACTGAGCTGAAGCTTTTTCCAGTTCCTCTGAGGCATGTGTTTCTTTAATTTGCAGGTTTGAGGTGAAGAAGTTCCCCTTTGTGGTGCCAGTTGTCTGTTTCTTTGGAACAGATCCTTTCTTCCAATTTCATTATACTTTAATTTATCAGTGTGACACTGCTGGATAAAGGCCTGCATGAACTGGTTTCTCAGCCCAGTGTATTTTAGTTTCTTTACATATCTACCATGGGTTAGTTGTATGTTCAGAATGAGGACACATACTTTGCAAAAAACAAATCTCATCCCAATGTTTGAGCTTACCTGCAGTCTGTGAAAATTGACTATTTTAGGGATACAAAGAAGTGACATATTGAACTTTAGCACTGAGAAATGTATTACTCTTTAAGTGCCACTAAACTCCTGTTTTTTATATTTGTCTATCATTGGTTTGAATTTATGGAGTAACCCCAATTTCAAGTCCATTCATTATTTTTATTTTCATTATTATAGTATATTCAAAAAACACATCTTGATATTATAGCATGTACTTCACAAGTCAGTGAACAGCAATATTCACACCCAGTCATTGTTGTGAAACAGACTTGTAGGTAACTTGCTTGTCAGAGCTAAACAGAGAGACCATAGGAAAGAGACAGGATGTTGATTGATGCTTGATCATTGTACAGGGACCTACAGAGATAAGGGGATTAAAAAATGTGTGACTACCCAGCGGACATGGCAGTAAGGCTAAATCCAAATTTAGTCTGTTACTGTATGATTATTGGAAAGTACCACGAGGCTCCTCTCCGATAAGCTGTTTCTAAAAGCAGGCCATAGCAAAAGACATGACTGGGAGACCAGTCAGAGGGAAGTCTCACTCCCAGGTTGACACACAGTGACTCTTGTCAGTATCTCTTTGCCGTCAGTTTCTAGCATGGAGGGTTGTTGAACAGAATTCAGTGGAAATCGCTGAATTCTGTTCAACATGCTTTGGCATCTATTTATCCATAGCTAAGTGTTCTCAGCTGGTGCCATTAATGTCTCCAAACACTTGTACAAAATGAAGAAGAAGTTTTTCTTCTGATGTCTTGCAAATAGTGCAACAGGCTATATTTTAACCTAAATCAGTCAAGCAGTTTATGCCACCCACTCCACCTCCACTTTCATAATGCTAAGTTGAAATTTTCCAGACTCTCCTATTTCAGATTTCACTGTGTATATCAAAAACTGATGCAAGGGGAGTAAATAGAGGCAAAGGGTGCTGTTCAAGTACCAGTATGGGAAGAGCTGGGGGTAATGACATATGCACCGTACACCAATAATAATGTACAAAGGAGTCGCATACCCTGTTGTTATCTTCTTTGCTACCCCAGATCTATTTAGCTCACACTAACTTTCTTTATTTCCACACTTCTTCCTTTCCCTACTGCCACTAAGTCCAAATGCACTTGTGTCCTTTTGAACCCGTCTCATACTTGTGCCTCGTTTCTAAATTTGGTGACTAAGGATGGAGGAAAAAAAGTGCTTACCACGCTGAGCATCGAATTTTACATAAACACACACACACATGTGCTTGACATATTGTCGACTACTTCGGGATGTTGATCCACAAAGAGTAAAAACACACTGTACAGTATGTGTGTGTGTTTGCAAGTGCATGCGCATCAGTATGCGTCTAAGAGAGGACAGAGCAAGAGAAATACAAGGATAAGTGTGTGTGTAAGAGAGCGGAAGAGTTGGAGTGAGAGAGATCAGACCGTGTTGAGTAGAGCTTTTGGCTTTTCTCTATGAGGATAAAGCTTGTTCCGGCCTTGTGCAGCTGAATCCCGCTGCAGCACTGTCCGTGGTGCTGAATTGGTTGGAGGCTTTATCTCCTTCCCTCCCTTCCTCCTTCCTCTATTACACTGTCTCTACTTCTTCTTGTGTTTATCTCAACTCTATCTCAGTTTCACAGGCTTTACTGTTGTGAAACACAGCAAGTTGCCACAGTGGTGTAAAAACACAGTAAAAATTTCCCACAAAGCAGCAAGGGATAGTATAACTATGTAAAACATTGATTTACAATAACGTGGTGGCATTTAAAAATAAATAAATAAATAAAAGTTAAAATTAGCAATCAATAATCATAATATAAGTAGTAATTGTGGGCCTCTTTGTCACAACACATAGGCTAAACATAAACTTAGCAAACTCAAAACATTTGTCATTTTTGTTTTAGTACATTAAGCCTTGGTGAATGCTCAATAATCCAGGTAAGAAAATTCCAGAAAGTTGATTTGTTGAAAGTTGATTCTGTTCATTCTAATGATTCCTACTTCCAGATGAATAAGGTCAACTTTCTGGGATTTAGTAAATGAACTTTTGCACCTCTGCCCATAAAAAGCAAAAACCTCACCTGGTTCAGCTTTGGGCGATCTCCCCCTCAGGCTTGTCTCTCGGCGCACTTCTGAACTTTTAGCAGATCTGCTGCTATTTTCAGATAGCACCCTGCCTGCACTCTCTTCTCCATTTACCTTCTGCACTGTTCATTGCTTTGGATGGTTGACCTCAGGTTGACCTTCACTACCTCTGCTCCCTGCATCTTCACTGCTACACATGTCCCCTTTTCAGTCACACATCTGTATTCGGTCTCGCTTCTTTTGACTTTCATTCCTCATCTCTCCAGTGCATTCCTCCACCTTTCCAGACTCTCTTCCACCTTCTCCCTACTTTTACTACAGATCACAATGCCCGTGCAAACATCATAGTTCACGGATATACCTGCCCAACCTTATCTTTCAACCTGTCCATCACCACTGCAAACAAAAAGGGGCTCAGAGCTAATCCCTGATGTAATCCCACCCTCACCTTTAATCCATCTGTTACTACTAAGGACACTTCGACACTGTCTTGCTGTCCTCATATATGTCATCACATACTTATACTCATACAGTACCACAGTTAAACTTTGTCCTGTATCTCAAAGTAAAATTCAAGTTGGTGGGTTGTTTTGATAAAGTGGAGGAGATCCTGTTTTATTGGAGATACACACATGGAAGTTATCAGAACAGGACTTCCAGGGGGCTAATCTCAAATTAGCAAAGGTGCACAAGGAGATTACTTTAAAGAGGAGATTGGCTACATTTAAATCGGGTATGCCTTTTCATGCTTTTTATAGTTGGAGCTGCAAAACCTTTTTCATATCATAAAACATGCCTACCTCAATTTCCCAGAGA
Organism: Aulonocara stuartgranti; assembly: GCF_965226115.1. Lineage (NCBI taxonomy): Eukaryota > Metazoa > Chordata > Actinopteri > Cichliformes > Cichlidae > Aulonocara > Aulonocara stuartgranti. The sequence continues at coordinate 20,958,291 of NC_138950.1, forward strand.
CGCTTGGTGTTAAATGACTGGTTCTGTCCATACAGCCACATCCCCAAAGCTATGTCGCTTTACAATAATGTTAAAAAAGAGAAAAGACTAAAAATTGAACTTGTTAAATTGGTTTATCCTCAGTTTTGCTCAGCTAACAAAACTGTGCACTGTAGATATGTTTAATTTGTGGCAACAGAGCAGGAGGGAGTGTAACTCTTGGAATGTTTTGTTCATATTTTTGAGAAAAACAAGTGTAATGATTAGAATTAGAGGAAGTAAACATCTGTGATTTTCAAACTGCGTTGGAAATAAAAGTTAATTATGCATTTTCTTGAGAGAAGTCTGGCCATGGCTTGCCCTCCAGTTCTTTGTTCTTTGAGTCTGAATTTTTCCAACAATTTCCTTCCTTAGGGTTTGTTAGTCACACTCCTCTGGTGGCTTGCCATCGTGTAGGCCTACTCTCTATTTAAGGATGAACATGTTGCCAGAGTTTGCGTCAGGATTGTGTTACTCTCTCCATATTTGTCCTTTCCTTTGTTAAAATCTGGTCCGTGCAGATGCTTTTGTAACAGTTTGGTTTGACTCAATGAGTGTCTACAACCAGCTGCTTTGACATTTCGGGGCTTTGTGCAGTCGTGACAACTAAAGGTTATTTTAGTCTAACTTTGTGAAAAATTTGATAAAATAATTGGAGGTTTGTTATTGGAGGACACTGACCAAGTGATGCCCTGCATGTGCAATCCTTGTGGCTTTTCTGAAGGCAGCGACGATTCACAGAATTCTACAATGAGCACTCCTCTGTCTCTTGTATCTCTTTCACCCTCTGCCCACTCTTTCTTTCTTTCGTTCTTTCTCGCTTTTTGTTCACTCTCACTCAGCATCACGGCTCGATCTGTATGTGAAAAGTTGTTTGGTTTACTAGTTTATTCACCAGTATTTATACAACTCACTAATGCAACTTGACAGGATCCTTTAGGTCAGTGATAATTCTTCATTTGAGGATTCCAAAATTTGCTAATGCTGTTTAAACCCTGGGGACACCCGGTCTAATTAAAACATTGCTAAAGAAAGAAGCATCTGGAAAAAAAAGAGTCTCTAACCAGTAGCCAAAGCAATACTGCTGTAGGCTTATTAAATTCTCATCACATTTTGCTTTTAAATGCCACCAGGAGTTACTTTTACTACTGTATATAGTTCCCTTATATACACTTACAAAGCCTCTACACCTCCCCTTTTACTTCCTTTTAGCCAATCTCTCTCAAAAATGCACATATTTATTTGATTTTATAACACTAGCCTTTAGCTTATATTGCTCAGTACTTCAGCAGAGGTTAAAGATGAAACAAACTGTTAAGAGTTTTCATTTTTCCTGACCCCTGTCTGATCTCTGCCCATTCTCTAAATCTGTTTATTTCTGCCTTCCTCTGTTATTCTCTTTATCTCTTTATTATCCCCTGTCCTCCCGGCCCCACCACCACTAGCAACCGCAACCTTGAACTGTTTGGTGTACTGCCAATAACGCACCATATAATTTATCCCTCTTGCTAATCAGATAATTGTAGAACACTCACATTTTTAATCTATGAAATCCTGCAGAATCTGGAAAGTGAGCACACTAATCTGCCGCTGCGCTTGCTGTTTCAGCCATCTCTAATGGTAACATTCATCACCACAGCTCTTAATCCGCAGTATCCGGGACACCTAACGGAAAGACTTTGATGAATGTGATATTTAATTTTATTAACATAACCCGTTTAATATTATTTATGTTTCATAATTCAGTGTCTGCTCCTCTCTTCCTCCTAGTGGTAATTACAAGTATTTATCAGGCATAAAGCCTTTGACATCACATATGATGAAAGTAAAGCCAGTCATTCCCATCACATGGAGGTTCCTGACTAAAGACAAGAGCTGTGCATCTCATCTCTCTTGCCTCCACTGGCAACCTAGAGCAGCTGCACCTGAGCTATGCTTAGGGTCAAACAGCGATATGCAGATATAAGTGAGCAGTGTTTGTGCATATGTACTGGCTTGAACCAAGACTACTGGCAGTGATTTTTATTGTCAACAGTAGTGCATTCCAGAACATGAGCAGATAGCCTACCTTTAATAACAACTGATAAAATGTAAGCTTTTTCCTGCTTTGCAGCTGGAACTGCATTCACGTGGTCCTCTTCAAGTCCCTGCTCCACACGTTGAGAACCTATTGACAGTGTGGCTGTCTACTGTGTGTCCTGACAGACCCTAAACTTCAGCTACTGCAGGCTGAGGTCCAGGCGATGGCATCACCCACCGTCGTCATAAGGCATCCATCTGTTATCACCAGCTTGTAATCCCGGAGCAGCGACTTGTCAGTAGACAGAGCAGGACACAGATACGGAGGGAAGGAGACAGACAGGAGCGGGGCTGGTGGGCGTATCGCCTCCCGGGAAAAACCGCCGCACAGTGTGAAAGTAACTGCAGGAGGGACTGCTCATCGTAGCGGATCAGAGCGGGTTTTTAAAATGAGCTAAAGGACGTTAAATGTGGGATTTTCTTTCGCTGCGAAATTTGTTTCTCCTTCCATCTGAAGCTCGCCTTATTCTTTGACCTATAACGCCTCGTCCACCATCCTCCGGCTGCCCGCGGTGTGGTCCTGTGTTTTTCCTCACAGACAACAACGCCGAGAGCAGAGAGAGGTCAAGACAAAGTCACTTGTGTAGAGGAAAAAGGGGAGCAGCGGTTTCACTGAGCTATGTGATTTTATAGTTTCTGTTTTTTGGGGGTGGAGAGAAGAGTTACAAATTCGTGCACCTATTTTGTTTATTTATTTATTTTTTTACCTGTGGAAGACCTTGGGACGGATAACACCTACCCATCATTACCCTGACAGGATTTTTGTTTCAGGCGTCTACAGATGAAACACGAAGAGCTGCGAAGGAGTAAGATTGGACCTTAGGACAGCAGAGGCAGCTGCTGAATGGGGAAGCGGAGATCACCCATAGGGGAGACCGGCAAATGAGTCCAGCGTGGTTTCCTTTACTACACATCGCTTTTCCTCCACTCTTTAGACACGGGAACCCAGCGATACTAACCTCCAGCGTTTGTGTATTTTCCTTCAAATGACCGATTAACAGAGTCTAAACAGAAACAGGGGGGGAGCTCGTATGGAGTCCAAATGAGCGCTCAACGCAGCGGTGCGCCGGTTTAACGGCGTTTCCCCCCTCTCTCTTACAGTCCTGTCCCAGCGGATCACTAGCGGACAGTGGATAGCTGTAGGTTATAGACTGCGACCGGCCTTGCACCCGTAAAGGGCTTTTGATGCAAACTCAACAGGAACTAAATTGAAACGCTTGCCTTGCCCCGTCTCCCCTCCAGCAGCCCCGCAGCGCGGTTAGCCTTGCGCGGTGTCAGACAACAACATAAAAAAGTGGATATATTTTCTTATTGGGCTTGAAAATTATTCCGATCAGAAAGGGGATTATTTAGTATTTTCTTTCGAGTTCTTCACCTGGCTTGAAAAGGGAGCAAATAACCAGAGGAGACATAGCCTCAACAACAGGAGGAGAGGCAGACGCGCAGGTATGATAGTGTCTATCTACTTTTCCCCTCTGTCCGATTATCGCACCATTTTCTCTCCCCGTTCCCTCAACCACCTTCCCCCGTCTGCATGTTCTCGTTTTTTTTTTTTTTTTGTTTGTTTGTTTTTTTAAATGCCGCATCGCTTTTTAGAGGTTGGTTTGTAATTTTAGAAGAGCCGAGTTGAGTACATAGACAGAGAGACAGAAGAGATGGCAGATGGGAAGATAATGGCGCTGGTGGGTTTTTTTCTCCCCTACGATTCAGAGATGGTGATATCCTCTCTCCAGATTAAACACAGGAGGAAAAGAGAGACGGTGAGACGAGAAGGGATGATGTTGCTGAGGGGTAAAGTGTGAAGTAACATGTGTCAAACAGATAAGGAGATATGTTAAGAGACCGTGGCAGGACATGGGGTGAAAAGAGAAGTCTGAGAGTTTAAAGAGGGAAAGGGTGACTTGGTTGTGAAAGAAAGGCAGAACTGAATAACCAAACCGTTGTGGAGACGAGAACAAACAGGGAGAGAAGTGAGACAGGAGGGGCTTAAAGGGATCTGATAGGGGAAGAGGGCAGAAGAGAGGGTGCTGAGGTGGAATACAGAGAAGCAGCAGGAAGAGGAGATGGGCTCTGTGATAGGGAGGGGGAGAAGGCAGGGCATAATGGCCAGAGAGAGGGTTCTGCTGGAAAGGTGAGTAGAGAGAATATAAGGGGAAGGGTGAAAGTAATGGAATCAAATAGAATGAGGGGGGAGTTGGTGAGGTGAGGAGGGGTTAGCTTACTGGTGCAGGTGGGGAGAAGGATCAAGACGCTGTGCAAGAGGAGTGAGGAAAGCTAGAGCTCAAGAAAGCTCTAAAAAGATGGAGGCCAAGTGTAGAACACTCCACCAATCTATGCTGGAGACACTATGTGGTATTATCCAATGGATTGCTGCGCAACTGCCATTGCTGCACCATGGAGACAGAAAGATATAAAGACAGGAGGAGAAACCATTAAAAAAAAAGGCAGGAAGGATAGATTTACGAAGCCAATAATTTAAGTTGCTGTGTCAGCTCATCAGCTCCTCTTTACCTGGTAAATTCTTCCTATCCCTAACTGCTTCATTTGCATTTTGATTGGGTTTTGCAATGGCTCTAAGCCACCTTAAAACACATGTAAACACACATGCAAGAATATACAACGTTTGCAGGGAGGGCTTTTCTGGTTTTCCTGTCTTCATTGGAATGTGTATACCTGTGGCTTAGCTGAAGCCTTTTTTTGTTCTGATAATTCAATCTTTCCTGCCTATGTTGTGTCATTCTTCCTGGCTCGTGTTAGTGCAGCGTGTTTGAATGTAGCTCAAATTGCTGTCTAGGCAGAATATTTTGAAAGATTCAATTGATGATGATATTTTAATGCCTTTCAGATCACAGTGAAGTTCTTTATGCATATGATCAGTATTACACAGTTGGAAGTTAATGGAATCATGAAGAGCACTTGCTGTCAGCATACTGTACCACTGATCATGACCCACTTTAGACTGCAGCAGTAAAATTCTAGTAGAGAACAAAGATTTTGTTGAGATTAAACTTTTAAGCCTTAAACATGGCAAGTATAAACCAAAAAAATTTAAAGCTGACTTTTTTCCACAAACTAACACAAACATACTCTTCATTCATCCTTTTGTATAATAGGAGTTAAAACTCGTGTACAGTGAGGGGACTTAGCTGATCCCCTGGTGAATTTGTAAGTTTGCTTACTTAGAAAGAAATGAAGAGTTTCTAGTTTTTATGGCAGTTTCATTTGAATGGAGAGAGACAGGATGTCAACTAAAACCCCAGAAAAAACAACAACACATTGCATAAAAGTTATAAATTGATCTGCATGCCATTAAGAGAAGTAATATTTGAATCCCTACAACCTAGCCAGAATTCTGGCTTGCATAGTTAGTCAACTGCACATAGTCATGAGCTCAATTCATTATACAAAAAGTGCATGTGTCCACAGAATCAATTTCTTTAAATCCAACCTCTCCACCATCACGTGCAAGACCAAAGAGCCATCAAAGGACATCAGGGACAAAATTGTAGATCTGCACAAAACTGGAACGGGCTACAAGTCCATCAGCAAGAAGCCTGGTGAGAAGGTTACGACTGCTGGTGCGCTTATTCAGAAATGAAAGAAATATAGAATGAACCGTACTTTCCCTAGGTGTAGAGCCCCATGCAAGATCTTGCTTCATGGGATGAGGATGATAATGAGAAAGGTGATGGACCAGACCAAAACTACACAGGTTGTTTGTGATTTGAATACAGTTGGGACAACAGTCACTGAGAACACCACTGGTAGCACACCACAGCGTAATCAATTGAAATCTTGCAGTGTCCACAAGAGCACCCTGCTGAGAAGGCACATGTACAGGCTTGTCTTAAGTTTTTTTTATTTATTTTTTTGTCTTAAGTTTGCCAGTGAACATCTAAATGATTTGGGAGAAAGTACTGCAGTCAGATCAAACCAAAATCAAGCTGGCTTTGGCTTCAACTTGAGTCACTGTGTTTGGAGGACAAGAAATGCTGAGTATGATCCAAAGAACACTGTTCCAACAGTTATAGAATAGAATAGAATAGAATAGAATAGAATTTAATTCAACTTTATTGTCATTGCACATGCACAGGTACAGGACAACGAAATGCAGTTTGCATCCATCCAGAAGTGCTTAGTGATATAGATATATTACAATATATATTAGCAATAATATAGATATGTAAGTATATTACAGAAATGGGTCTATTATGGTATGTTATAATGTACACGGTATGAAGTATGTTATGAATATTCTATAACTATAAATATGTACAGGCTGTAGTGAGTACAAGCTATGTACAGGCTATGAACAGGATATAAATATGAAATAAAAAACTATACAGAAATCTGAGATATACAGTTATACAGAAATGTGAACTATGCAGGTTATAAACAGTTGTAGGATTAAAAATTATCGTATGTACAGAATGATTATTTACACAGAACTATACAGTAGTGCAGTTAAGACAAGTGAGATATGTGGATAATTTCTACAGAGGCTATATAAAGTGCTAGTGGTTGTGAGTGGTGGTTCAGTCCATGTTATTATTGTGTGTTTGAGGGTACAGTTGTCCATTGTGTGTGTGTGTGTGTAGGTGGTTGTGGGTGTGTGTATGTTCAGTCCATGAGTTTAACGTGGGTCAGATGTCAGGAGGCAGAGTTCAGGAGTCTGACAGCTGTGGGGAAGAAGCTGTTCCGGTACCTGGTGGTCTTAGTCCGGAGGCTCCTGTAGCGCCTCCCAGAGGGCAGGAGGGTGAAGAGTCCATGTGATGGGTGACTGGGGTCTTTGATGATTTTCCCAGCCCTTTTCAGACACCGCTTCCTGTAGATGTCCTTTATGGCAGGAAGTGGTGCTCCGGCGATGCGCTGGGCAGTTTTCACGACCCTCTGCAACGCCTTCCGGTCCGAGGCAGAGCAGTTCCCGTATACAGTTGGTCAGGATGCTCTCGATGGTGCAGCGATAGAAGTTCACCAGGATGTCTGAGGACAGGTGGTTCTTCCTCAGAGTCCTCAAGAAGAAGAGGCGCTGGTGAGCCTTCTTGACCAGCTTGGAGCAGTTGGTCGTCCAGATGAGATCCTCGGAGATGTGGACTCCCAGGAACTTGAAGCTGCTCACACGCTCCACAGCCGTCCCCTTAATGTGGATGAGTGGATGTGGGTCAGCATTCCTCCTGTAGTCCACAATGAGCTCCTTGGTCTTCTCGGTGTTAAGCAGCAGGTTGTTTGTGTCGCACCACTCAGCCAGACGATCTACCTCCTCCCTGTAGGCGGCCTCATCATTGTCACTGATGAGGACAATCACTGTGGTGTCATCTGCAAACTTAATGATGGTGTTGGAACCATCAGCAGGTCTGCAGTCGTGGGTGAAGAGGGAGTAGAGGAAAGGGCTCATCACACAGCCTTGTGGTACACCCGTGTTCATTGTGATGGTAGATGAGCAGCTGTTATCCAGCCGGACATGTTGGGGGTGGTTGGTCAGGGAGTCCAGTAACCATTTGCAGATGAGAGAACTGATGCCCAGGTCTGTCAGTTTCCTGATGAGTTGTGAGGGGTGGATTGTATTGAATGCTGAACTGAAGTCTATAAACAGCATTCTGGCATAGGTGTTGTTGTTGTCCAGGTGTGAGAGGACAGAGTGCAGTGCGATGGAGACTGCCTCCTCTGTGCTCCTGCAGTATGCGAATTGGTGGGGGTCCAGGGTGGGGGGGAGACAGGATTTGAAGTGTGCTAGGACCAGCTGCTCTAAGCACTTAATGATGATGGGGGTGAGTGCTACTGGGCGGTAGTCATTGAGGCTAGATGGGTTGGAGTTTTTGGGTATCGGGACGATGGAGGTGGATTTGAAGCAGGCCGGTACCACAGTGTGGGCCAAGGACAGATTGAATACTCCTGCAAGCTCCCCAGAACACGCTCTGAGAACATGCCATCAGGACCTGCAGCCTTGTGGACATTGATCCTGCTCATCACCGCTCCTACATCGGTGGGGGAGAGAGTCAGAGGTTGGTGGTCTGGCGTCATGTCTGTTGTGGTTGTGGGGTTCCCTCGCTCAAAACAAGCATAAAAGTTGTTGAGCTCGTTGAGGAAGGAGACATCAGAGGATGCGGGGGAGGGTTTGGTGGTCCTATAGTCTGTAATGGTCTGGAGTCCTTGCCACATGCGTCGGGGGTTGGAGTTGGAGAAGTGTTCTTCTACCTTCTTTTTGTAATGGTGTTTGGCTTTTTTGATGCCCTTCTTTAGATTAGCCCTGGCTGTGCTGTAGGCGTGTGCATCTCCTGACCTAAAGGCAGTGTTGCGGGCCTTCAGGAGGAGACGAACATCAAGGTTCATCCAAGGCTTCTGGTTGGGGTACATGGTGATGCATGGAGGTGGGAACATTATGCTTTGGGGCTATTTTTCTGCTGAACATAAAAGACGACTTCACTAGAGTGAGTGGCCAACATCTTAGATGGGAACCTCCTTCCCTCAGCCAGAATAATAATAATAATAATAAATTTTATTTATGAGCGCCTTTCAAGTCACCCAAGGACACTTTACAATAGGATAAAACACTTAGTAAAACAATGGCAGAATAAGAACAATAAAATAACACTGAAACAAACTGCAAAGGCAATAAAGGAGTGGCTAAAGAAAATGCACATTCACATCATGGAGTGGCCTAATCAGCCTCTAGATCTCAATCATATAGAAAATCTGAAGCTTCAAGTTGCCAAGCAGCAGCCAAGAGTTTCTGTAAAGAGGAGTGAGCCAAAATCCCTCCCGTCATATGTGTAAAACGGGTGACTAACTACAGGAAACATCTAAATTCTGTGCTTGCCAACAACAGGAGAGTTCATTCGGGCGGTTAAGAAAAACTAAAATTGGATGAAAGCCATGTTTTATTTTCATTTCTTAATGGCAAGAAGCACAGTTTTATGAAAATATGACATGAAATATAAATATGAAATATTTTCACCTGAAGCAGTTAAAAATATAAACTATTGTGTCCTGGAATTACTGGAGGATGTGGATGAATGTATATTTATTACTATAGGTTATCTTCCCAAAAGCAGATGCTCTGAGTCCATGAATGATGTTGTTGGTTGGTTAAAAAAATGGACGGTTTAATGATCATAAACAGACCAATTTGCACTCTGAAGTCAGAGAATCCATGACACTGCTCTGAATATTAATATATTTATTCATGTGAGAAAAGCTTTTTGTTTTCACGAGTGGAAAACCAATTTAACTGTTTTGTTTTGGGTATTTTGAAAAAAACACCTTTACCCATTTGTGAGTCAGAAAATCAGAATACATGCAAATGCCTTTGTTCGTTAAGTGCAGTGGAGACCAAACTCATTGCTGAAAGCGAGAAATAAATGACAGACCACAGGTTCATTGGATTTAATTTCATAAAGTAAAAGTAATAATTTTATTGGTCATTACGGTGTTTCAGTATAACATCTGTTTCATCACACCCCAGTCCTCAGTATACAGATGCTAAAAATGGTAAATATAAACCTAATACCATAGCTGCCCCAACCACAGAATTTTATAGGGTCTCAGTATAAAGCACCAGAAGACAACTGTTCTTGTGAATTGGTGCTCTATAAATAAACCTGAATTGAATTGAATTTGGTTAAAGTTAAAGACAGAGGAAAGCGTGATGGCTGCCTATGTCATAGGGTATTGAGATGTCCCTACAATGGTACTACATTTTGAAAAAAAAAAAATTACACAACTGAGTCTTACCTGGTTGTCAGCTATCGATACAGCAACAAGGAGACATGTTGACAAAGCACCAGGGATATAGCTGTGTGGGGATTTCCACAGTGAACGACAAAATTTTAATTTACCACTTTATTAGACGATTCGCACTAGCATAAAAGAGGTATTTCCTACACAAAGTATTTGGTAAAGAAATAGGTGTAAAGCAGTAAAGAGCTTCACAAAACGACTCTTGTATCAGAGAATGGGATCCATTAGGCTTAAGAAGATTTGGAAAGCCTACGTGATCTGTCTGATTTTTTAATCCCATTCATGTGTGTAGGGAACCAACAAAAAGTCTTGGCCACACATGGACTTGGTCCAAAATCACTACCTACTCTATGTACTACCACTGGGTAGTAGCGTACACAGTCATTTTGCTTTTTCTTGTACTGTGTGATGAAAAGTAGTTTACAACTGATCTCTATCCAAGCGACTGGCAAGACATTGCTTACCATTATGCCGGCCTCAGATAATCAAGTGTACAGAAAGTGAAATATTACAACTGCTATGTGTAATGTGGCTGTATGCTTATCAACTCCTATGTGAGTAGTACTACGAGTATTGGATTTACTAACTTTTAATTTTTGGTTTTACTAGAGGAATGTTTGTCAGTATTAATTTGTTTTGCTGATTCATTTGATGAGTTTCAATTATGCAATTTTGCAAATAACTCACTATGTAGTCCTCTATGCCACAAAGGCTGTAGAGATTACTGCATGACAAGGATTTTGGACAGAACCACGCTCTCTTTTAAGTCCACCTTGGACAGTTTTGTGCTTAGTGGTGGTTTTGCTCTTGCTAGAAAATTCAGCATCTTTACAGCTCACTGAATTAATGATGTTATATATTATGTTATATTTGTCGTGCTGTGTGCCTAATATATCATGTTCTTTAATGCAATTTGAATCCAATCTGTTGCTATGCACTGGGTCTTGCATGGTTGGCTCCACAATCTGATGCATAAAGAGCGTTCAGCTCCTTAGTGATTGTGTATGCGTATGACATATTAATTAAATGTATTTTAGAACAAAAAAAAATCCCTCTCAAAACTATTTTATGTTATCTTATTTAGTTATGTATCAATTTTTAGGCAACATTGCTTCACTTGTACTTAACTTTCACCACAATTTCCTGCTGTAGAGAATTTCATCTGTACAGCAAATCATCTGATCTATATCTCTGCAAGATAGCCATTAAGCGTATTTCTGAAAAATGTAAATAACAGACTTTGAAATGGCTTTAGTAAAGACAGTGGATTTGCATGTTGTGTGTAAACAGTTCTGAGGCAAATATTTCCTACATAGTGGAGGGACAGAGACTTGTGTCCCTTCATGATTGCTCTGATTTATTTGGGTTGTAAATGCTTCTATTATGCCATTACTTTTAACCACAGTAGTCAAATGTGTACTGTACAATAATTCAGGTGATTATAATTCAGATAATCAAACAGGTGGGTCCTTCTTTCAGATTGAGAGCACCAGAGGTGGGTGATTGATGGGAGACATGCGACTATAAAAAAAAGCCATAACACTGCTGCTTCTGCCAGCTGACAATGCAGGGTTCTTGATCATGTTTACAGTTTATTGAACCATGCTGAGTCCAAGCTGGAAAACGGAAAGCTTGATTTGGCGAGGAAGGAGTGGATCGAGGTTTTCAGAAGCGTGGACAAGAATCTGTCTCAGTCTTGTGTATTTTTACAGCAGCACAATCAGGTACTGTCTCTATTAATAAAATCATACGATACATTACAGAAGTGATGAATACTGAATGACAATAGTGCTCCATTAGTGTGAGTCCGACTTTTCATGCTCATAATTTATCAATTTATGATTAGCTAGAAAAGCAATCAAAACCCTGCTCAAAATACAGTAACTTGGAACAATAAACCCATTTATTTTTTGGCATCATATAAAATCCTCTCCTTCTGTCAATGTCAGATTGAAAAATGAACCTGAAGAGAAGTGTAAATTCTGGAGGAGTGTAAGACCAACTGATTGATGCCTCTGTGTGAAAAAGTCAGCAGAAAACAAATGGAACTCACACAGAGAAACTCACTGAGTTTTAGAGACCACGGAAAATCTGTTTCATCACTGTGGGGAAGCAATGTATACATCTATAGGGTGCAAGGAAAACACATGTAGTGGTTTTTGTAATGTTTACATTGTTGAATCCAACTGGATTATGTGCAGGAGTTGACCTTTATTCAGTGAGGCAGGTAAGTTAAGACCAAATTCTTTGTTTGCATAAAGAAGACAAACGAGAATGAAATAAAAAAAAAAGTTAAAAAAAAGTAACGGAAGAAGAATGACAGAAACTTAGGGAGAGACGAGGAGATGGAAAAAAAAAAATAATGAATATTTTGCAATAAAGCTGTAGGTGTTAAGACTGTGATATGGCATCGTGCTGTTTTATAGTTTTATGTCTTTTTGATGTATTCAACACAGTGACATGCTGTCCACTACGGCAGGGGTTTAAATGTCTACACAGTCTGTGCGTGTGCGCTCGTGTCTCTGTACATGCGCATGGCAACAGATGCTGGTTCAGTGGCGCCATCCCACCTCACCAGGGAGGAACAGGAGAGAGATGCTGCTGAAAAGAGAGAGAGGTGAAGAGAAGGGGGGGGGGGATGGTGCCAGGAGAAAGAGAGGGAGAGCAAGAGGGAGCTGTGTGCTGAATGCCAAGCAGCATGGTATTAGAATGGTGCTGTGTTGAGCAGGCAGGCAGTGGTATACAATATTGCTCAGCTAAACCACAGTCAGTTTTCTAACTTTGTCTACAGCAGGTACAACATGGGCTATTTTTGCTGATTTATTGTGACCATGTAAATCAATTGTGTCAGTGTAGAAAATGTTAACCTTCTTCCATACCCTCCATCTAACATAATGTACAGAACATCGGCCTAAATAGGTTGTAGTAGCTATGAATACCTCTTTTGTCAAGAATAATATGGGGATCTATTTTTATCATCCTTTGACCCACCTTGCCTTGCCTTTGTCTCTTATATACTGGTGTGCATCAGCAATCTTTTTGCCTGTAGAATGATTGGTCCAGTTATTTCCAATTCCCATACAATACCTTTGCTTTGGGTATCTGGAGATACTCAGCATCAAACAGTGACAATTCCATAATCTGTATTCCTGTATTGGTAAGACATTTGCTGTAAAAGGAGCCTGGAATTGAGAGATAAAAGTTGATTTGTTAAAAATAAATACATAAATAAATAAATCAGCTAAGATTTTACAGCTATATTGAAGCCACAAAAATACATCTGGTCATATTTAGATATGTAGACAACATATTGCATTAAAATATTAATATATTCCCATTGTCCCACTGGTGCTTCCATTAATTATGTGTATAACAGGGCGTTTGCAAAAATCACATTGGACAAATCTTGCTTATGGCCACGACTATAGTGGAGATGGTTAGCTCGCTGAAATTAAACAGAGCTCCAGATTAAGTCATGAAAAAAATATATATATAAAAAAGCAGAATTTTTAAATGAGCTGCAAACTGCAGTTAAACACACTTGCCATTACTAAAGACATATGTTGTTGCTTTGCAATTACAGTATTGATCAGTTGTTTTTAATGAAAGGCTTTTACTGTGAGTGCATCCTTTATGCGTTTAACATTTAACAGCATGCAAACTGCACTGGAGTCGTTTGAATACTAAATAATAAATATAAATCATTTAAAGAAGCATTTGAACTGAAAGTTGAATTTTGTTGACGTATTGACGGATGAACAAATATTTCTTAGCAATGCTCACAGTAATGACATCATGCTTACTGCATTGATTTGCTTTTTACATTACATAAACTAGATTACCAGTTTTTTGTATTCAAACTTTATTAATATTAAGTTGCATAATGTTATGTGAATTATTTAGGAGCTGAAAATGGATAATTGATTTAGAAAAAATGTTTCCCCAACTCACTTCATTTTTCTTTAAAACAGATGTTCTCCGTATAAATGTGGGTCTTTCTGTCTGTTGGCATGTGTTCGCATGTAACTGTACGTCCTGGTCAGGGTGACAGTGCAGACCTGACAAGCTAACCCAGATAGTGAGGGGAGATAGATTGAAGAGGAGTGTCAGCTCTCTCCTCTATATCTCTACATCTATTACTTGTGTCTGACAGAAGCAGCACTGCATGATGGATGGATGCTCCACTCTATCTCTATCCACTTCTCACTCCGCTCACTGTTTTCCTCTCACTCACGCATTTTTCACCACTTGGTTTTCCTTCATCTACCTGTCACTTGCGTGCATCCATTTTTTTTTTTTGTGTAATTTGTCTTTCTTCCGCTATATATTTCTCTTCCGCTGTGATCAACTTTCTTTACTTTTGGTGACAGCAGGGGCACGGTTGTGGTAGTATGTGTTTGTTTATGGGCAAGCGTTGAAGTGATAATGTAGAGATCTGCAGCTGGAGTTTCAAATTACTGTGACAGAATGATCTATCACTTTGTTGCTGCTTATCAGTTGTTGCTTACATTCACTTCTCTATACTCAGTGCTGCAGGCGGTTTTTCATAGTAAATGAACATGAAACAGTGCAGCGCACAGAAGGTAAAAACAGGAAATCTGATGCAGTTTGAAAGACATGTTTGATTGGCTGGGGTTGAAAATATAGCCTGTAAGATAGCTTTATTTAATGGGTTCCCACAGTTATTTTTCTTTTTTAGGAATGATGAGGTTATGTAACGGCGAAGTGTCCGTCCCTTCACAACTGACCAGAATTGCTAGTCCTCCAAGGCTATTGGTCAAATATTTGTGCAGCTTGCACACGATGATCACCTAAAGGGTCTTCACCCAAATTGTGTTCACAGTCAAGGTCATATTGGTTGTTATATTATGGGCACTTTTCCATTTTTACAAAAATTGCTGCTTCCCATAGAGGATTTGTCAGATTTTAGTGAAACAAGACTGTTTTTTCCCAGAGATGACTGTTTACAAACCGATTTGACTTCTCAGTGGATTTTAATTCACATTAGTTTGTGCAATACAGCCAAGAAAACCTATCACTTTCTTTCTGTACTTCACACATTATAATAGCCTGTGACATATCATGAGCCAGATGAGCTAATGCGTTACTGATGTTTTTGTTTTCTTTTGTTGTTTTCTTTCGTTTTTGTTCTGTTTGTGTGTTTTTTATTGCAGTTATATAGTTTGCTGTATAAATTGTTCATGTTACATTGTAACACCAGCAGTTGGAGTCACGTTACTAAGACTTTGCATGTACTGTGAAAAATAAACAAAAAATAAATATAAAATTGACCTTGCTAATCAATTCTTGTTGGAAGGATGAGAGGCTGAGAGAATTTCCTTAACCTCCCAGTTTGAAGGGTTATCACTACACAAGGTATAATTATTCTTACACGTTTTGAAGTGCTGGAGTATCTTTGTGTCTCTGTCTAAAGTTCATACTTTCTGAAGCCTGTTTTAGATTTCGAAAGCATCTAAAACAGGCTAAAATAAAAATAAAAAAAAACTAGGCAGTCAAATGCTTTTACGTGTTATCTGACAGACAGTCCCCTGATTATGCTTGTTAAAACACTGAAATTGCACAAATATGTAGGTGCAAAAGAAAACATCATGAGCTGTTGTTTAAATACATAAACCTTCTCATTGTGATCTTAATGACAGTGAATATTTACCATAGGATGTGATGTGGGCTTGTTGTTGTTGCATTATCTGTGGCAAACAACAGATAAACAGTTTGCCATCCTGAAGTCATTTTAGCTACACCTGAACTCAGGAGAAACACCTGGTCATGGGTTTTTGAAGCAGCAGCTAAAAACAAAAGTTTTACCCCTCAGCCTTGATGCTGAGCCCACTCAGCAGTTCACAGAGTGGGTGTTTATTAACGCAAGCTAAAAGGACAGACCCTGCTGGGTTGAAATGGTTCACTTGGCGCACCATGAACCCGATACTCTGCAACATAGTTCGAGGAATAATTAGAGACTTTAGAGGGCAATCTTCTGTAGATAATGGCACTCTTAAGGACAGGAAGCTTATAAAGCTCAGCAATAGTTCTAGCTTGTGCAAAGTATGTTAATGAACTAAGAAACTTAAATAAAATAATAATTGTTTAGCGGTGCTGGAAGCATAGCTTTAATCTGGACCACTTTATAATCTGACTCTTAGTCTGATCAAAATGTCCTTGCACTGCATTTTGAATGTCTGTTCAACACTGTTGCTCTCTGACTTCACATTCGCAGTATTGACTGTGCAGTCACTGTATTGTATGCTTAGCTAGTTACAATTCCCTCATGACACACTGTGGGAATTATCTCACTGTTGCTTTCTGGAAAGCTTGGCAGTGCTAATCAGAAATTGCATTTTTAGCTCCCTCTGAAAGGCAGAGTACTTTGTAAGTGCTCAGTGTGTTCGTATGTGAACATTATAAATAGATTGAAAAGAACACTGCGGAAATTCTTTAGATCAGTAAAGCATCAGATAATGCGTGAAGCTGGTAATGAGACACTTCATTTATGTATAGTGTTATGAACTGGGCGCGAGGTCGGGGCATCGCACATGAGAAAAAGTAAACAAGATTATTATGAACCTAAATAAATAAATAAACAAACAGGATAATGACATCAACAAAGGCTACAAAACAAAACTGCTAGGTGACCTTAAAGAACAAAAGAGAGGTCAGTGATCAAGCTGGATAACTAGTGAGGTCCAAATTACATTGCTGTATGCCATTTTTTAAGGTAATAGTCCTTCTGTTCTCTGCTTACTGGCTCCTAAACCAAGAAGCCAGAACCAACTGTTAGCAGACAAATGGGGAGGGATCCCAAATATGTTACCGAGACCTCGTCCATCCATCAGTTTTCCTTATCTGCTTATCCAGTTCCTGGAGTGGGAGCACAATGTGCTAGGTCAGGAGAGGTACACCTTATTTTGCCGGAGCAACACAGAGAGACAACTGTTCACTCCTACGGTCCTTTTAAAAACCTAACCTGCTCACTAGCAGCTGAACATGTAAATAGTAGTTGACACGGTATTATTTTGTGTATTGGCATTCAGTTTGAAATTCTAGCGTTAATCTGATCCTACTGTGGACTGTGGGAGGAAGCTGTTGCAGCCAGAAAAAACAGCCACAAGGTTAACATGCAGACGATACATAGAGAGGGGATCCAGCCAGCTGGTGGGTTTGAACCTATGACCCTCTTGACAGTGTTAACTGTTATAGTACTGTACTGCCCTTCCTGCCACCCCTTGCAATATAAAGCCATCCTACATTTGCTTTTTAAAATATATGTGCAAAGTCTTTTTGCTCTCAGCATCTAAGAGATTTTTAATTTATACAAGAGCAGAATGTGCATTAGATTTCTTTTGAATATGTATGTGTACATGACATAAACTGTCTGCAGGTGCAGGTTAACACGAAAATCTTTCCATGTGTTTACATGTAGACATGCAGCAAAACACAACTTATATATACGCATATGGTTAACCTCTTATTCTACATTCGGTTCAGGCTTACCATCCCCACCTCTTTCTCCACTTTAAAGGTGCCTGTGAAGCTCCTGCTGCACGCTGAGTGTTGGTTTGATTGACAGTGGCTTGTGCTGGTGCCTGTGTGCGAGAGCACAAGCAGGAGCTAATGTGGTAAACAGCTGACACTGCATCATGAGGTGGGGAACCACTGATGGAAGCTAGAAGAAGCCAAACACAAAATGTACCACAAATGTACCCTAAAAATACTAAATATCTATGATAATGAATACCTATTGTTGAGTTAACATTATTGTGTAACATTTTATAGGGTTCTTTTGGTTTATTTGCATTTTTAAAAATTCATCACTGCCTGTTAAATGGCTCAGTAGACTTTCTCTTCAAATTCCATTTATGTAAATAAATGTGACAAAGAGCTCCTTTCATGATGATTCAACAAAGAAGTATCACCTCAGTGTATCGCTGACTCCATAGGTATTTGTACAGGGAAATAATGTTAGGTTTTGGTTGTGACAGAAGCCTTGGTTCTGATGGATGATGGTTCAGTTCTGATGGATAATGCCTATAATAACCAGCTGGTTCACTAGACCAGCATGTGGCTAAACACCTGGACGAGCCCTTCCCCTCTGCTTGCCCTCAGTTAGATCAAGCTATCTTCATCTGGGAGCTATTTGCTGCTGTTGTGCTATATACTCCATAAATCACTTTGTAGTGAAGTACAAATTACTCAACAAAAGCAAAATGGAAGGATTGTTAAGCCAAGATGTTGGCCTTTACGAATGGCATTTTGCAAAAAAACAAAAAAACAAAAACAAACCCTGATTGGTCTGATTTATGCAGATTTCCCAACATTAGTGTTCTAGTTCAGGGTGAGTATCATCGGTGCTCACGGGACATTTATAGCTTCGGTTTAATGGTGCAAGCCTTTACAGGTTTGAAACTGTGTGAGTCTGTGTGTGTGAGTCGAGTGTGTGACAGCTGTAGATGCCCTTGTCCCAGCTGTTCTGCTTTGCAGCCAACTCATTGAGCTGGCAGCTGTTACAATAAAGTTATAGGGTGTTGTCTCTATTCTTTCCCATGATAATACTGTGATAAATCTGGATTATTCATACTCCAGATTCATCAGTCTTATCTGGTATTGGTATTGGCTTGTACACTTGCCAGCCCACTCTATTGTGAGGATTACAGCAATACTGAGACTTAATGGTAAAAAACAATACACAATTTATTATTTAAATCACTTATAATATTACTATTAAATGGTATGTCAGTTCTGTTGTAACTGATTTTCTTTTCCCATGCTGTGTGCACTGTGCTCTCTGGAGTTTCTTCTTTACTTTAGGCTCGTTATCTTCAGTTCAGGTTATTTATTTAAAGAGTCACCACAATGAATCATGAAGCGGATAATCTGGGAAGTTAAAATCACGGTGAATACTTTAAAGTTTTAGTGATATTCGAGGGCAGTCTAGGAAAAGTAAAAAGTACTAGAGGAGAAAATGACAGAATGTTTATCAGTATTTTGGGGGGGCATGCAAAGTTGTTCAGTCAGTCTATCCTGAAATGATTCAGGAAAGAGGACAGCATCTGGAGGACAGTAATATTAGGGTATTTTAAATGGCCATGGTGCAGGAACTAAGATTTCAACATAAGGTGCATCTTCATCTCAGTAAGAAGAGGCAGTGTTGGTGTGTTGATTTAAAATGCACATGCCCACCTAATAGCTGTCCCTCATGTCCTCTTTAGAAACCACATTCCTACCACATAGTATATGTTAAATGGATCAGCTCATGAACAAATGCGTATTGCTAATTAGAACTTAGCAACTCACTGAACAAGGTAATGTAAGGTAAATAAATGAGGTAAAATGTGTGGGTTTATCCTGAGTGGAATTTTACCCAAGAGCATCCGATTACATTAATGTCAGTTTTTTTGTTCTTTGTTTGTTTTTGTACAGTATTCAAATGTTTCTTTTTTATTCCTTTGACTTTATAGAGACTTCAGTAACTGATAAGGTTGCAAAACATGAAATAGTCATCCTTGCAAACAAGAAAACTGTGCTCTTAAAGACAAAACCATGATCTTTTCTCAAATTTAACCTTTAACCTTAAATGAACCACATTTGATAAAAGAAGACAAATACATGGCATGCACAACGCATAATTTGTGTATGACATGTCCAATGGATGCATTATTGGTATAAATGCCTTTAAGTCAGCAATTTAAAAAAGAACTACAGCATCGTGGGGTACTTGGAATGCAAATCCACTGAAATCCGTTGCTGATAAAATGTGAACAAATTGTACTGAAAAAAACCTCAACTGTTTTTTAATAAACAAAATCTTAAGGATTATGGCCGACCAGCTTAGTCTAAGACTGATTAATTGAATAAAAGCTCAGATGTATAGTGAACACGCTTTTCCTGTCAAGTGGTTTAAAAAAAAACTTAAGATGAAAGTGTGACCTCCAGAGTGAATTCTCTTTCTCTTAGACTGGTTTTAAAGATTCCTGTGATTATTTATAAAATATAAAAAAAAAATTAAAATACCGCAGCGTTGTAGTTGAAGACATGCATTGTTAACTAAACAGAAAAGTTGAAAGTCCACATAGACTGAACTGTCTTGGAGCTTTGAGGAATAAGATCCATGGACATAAACTGCACTGCTCAAGATCACAGAAACTGTGTGTATGAAATCTTCTTTATAGTGACTTTTCTCTGATTTCAGTCCCCAGGGTTTTAAATGATCACAGGAGCTTATTGTCACTCTGAACCAAGGTTTGGATCTTTTATTCTCTCACTCTTTATTTTATTTACAGTGAAAGTGGGGAACTTGCGCTTGCAGTTAAATGAGGTGTCGATCCACCACAAAAATGGAGACATACAGCTGAAAAGTTGAAGCAAACATGTTTTTTTGCCTTTCACTGTGATTTTCTTTATAAAGAAGATACAGTTTTATATCTTCTACTTGTTTTTTTTTTTTAAAGCTGTTACACTTTCATGTTTAATTTTTTTATATGTATTTAGAAGTTGAATCCGAGGTCATATTATCATGGGATCACATTGGCTAAGACACTGGGTATGGTTTAATAATTACTATCTTATTACATGAACACTCAGTAACCAGTAGATCAAACCTGTCTTTGAACTCTGTCTCCGTTTTAATCTAAACTATCGCCACCATCTAATTTTTTATGATTGTATTGTAGCAAATCGCTCTGACATCATATGTGAATATTGTCGTCCAGTTTGCATCAAGTGCAGACTGACAAACACACCTGCTAGCAGGGCCGTGCAGAGACGTTTAAAGGGGCGGGTGCTCAAAGTTAAAAAGGGGCACATTGAACCAGGCTGAATAACAACACATTCATCAAGAATCTAATATGGGATTGCATCATACTACATCACTGTTGCAAGGTGGCCTTGTTGTCTTCCTCCTTCATCTCCTCATCTCATCTATCACTCTCCACTTGCTGTCCATCTGAGAACAAAGCACAATTTGCTATTGCAATAAACTATTATTTAATTATCCACACTTAACAACTCCTGCACTTAATCTATAATAAAATGATGACAGAAAAATGTTATAGAAGCAAAACATTCCAGTTGTGCTTATTATTATTTTTATACTGGAATACCTCTCCAACAACTGGTACATGTGTTAATGTTACCTGTGCTCTTTGTAATCCAGCTGCTGAGGGATCCACTGCCTTTAGCAGCCTCACACAGCTCCTTTTGTTACTGTTTCCTCCTCATGTCCTTACCAGGCATGTCTGGACAATGTTATATCACGAGTAATAATTTAAAAAGTCTATACACATAAAACACACACATGCACACACACACAGTGACATTTTAGACCTTCTTCAGAACACTTCAGAATACTGTATATACTATGGCCACAAGTTTCCATCATGGTGCTGATCCAGAATCCTTCCCTTATTATTTATTATTAGAGCTACAATAATAAAGCAGTGAGGGGAAAAAAGTAATGAATATGAAATAATGTATTTATGATGATTCCATTTGTTTCACTATCCACTCTGTGCAGGGGCAAAGCTTATTACATTTTTACAGTTTTTTCTGAATGCTTAAACCCTAACTGTGATTCCTGTAGCACAATCTCTAAAACTATTCAGACTTATAGCAAAACCACTCACTGAGTTTGCAAAACTAAAAGCACAAAAACTGCTTTGCACTCAGTTTGCAATTTTGTAACACACACTTTGCAAAACTGTAGGCACAATTCACTGCACAACACTCAATTACCAAATTTCCAACACACTCCTAGCAAAAGTATACACATGTATGGCTATCATTAACACTAATTTGCCAACTGTCTGGCACACTTTCACATGTGAAAACTTTCTTAGATAATTAGTTCACTTTGCAATCAGCCTAAGCACTATATTACAGGTAAGCTCTGTGTGCGGAGTACAATGGAGGGAGAAGTAGAGGAGGCCGAGGAAGAGGACGTGGAGGTGAAGAAGTAGGATGAAGAGGACAACAAGGACAAGGAGGAGCAAGAGGAAGACGAGGAGGGGGGAGAGGAAGATGAGGAGGGGGAAGAGGAAGGGTAGGAAGAGTAAGAAATAGAATTGCTGATGACATCAGAGCTACAATAGTGGACCATGTAATCAACCGTGGAATGACCCTGAGGGTAGCTGGCCAACGGGTCCAGCCTAACTCGAGCCGCTACACTGTAGCAAGCACCATAAGGACATCTTGAAATGAGAATCGGTTAGTACAGTCACTTCGCACAAAGATTTGTAGCACTGCCATATGCCAATGAGAAACACACCAATACCATTGATGTAAAAATACTGAAATTGTTACTTTACAGAATTGCTAGATGACCAGATGCTGGGGGCAGAGGAAGCATGTTCACTGCAGACCAAGTAACCCATATAGTCATTATGGCGATTGCAAATAATCCTATACTTGGAAATAAACACTTGTGTTTGTTTTGATGTGTGTGAATAAACACCAGTACTTGAAGTTTGGATCCCTCTATGCTTATGGATCTATGACAGAAGTAGCTCAAACTGACATAGCCTACCTTGTGCACAGAGGAAGCAAAAGCCAGATGTGTTTTGTATTCATACCATCAGTGTGCAGTTGGCGCATTGTGTGCTTAGTAGATGATGGCTTGTGTGTACTGTTTGATACGGAAACACCATTTTTACGAAGGTGTGAAGAGTTAATCTAGCTGTGTTTGCTTTTGCAAGAGAACTACAATGTTTTGATTATTGGGTGACAGGTTTTCTTATTTGTGTGTAGAGTTTTGCAAAATTAGCCAATAGTTACAAAAAATGTGCTTACGCAATCAGAAAAAACTGTAAACTGTAGAGATACAATAATTTTACTGCTGTAAAATCAACATTTTCTCTTATTTAAAATATAAATCTAATATAATCTGATTCTTAATGTATGTTCTTTAAAATACAGTGTGTGTTTAAATATCATAATTATAATAATCCATAATTATGTGGACATGCATATTAGAAAGTTTTTAGTGAAATATAAGCCCTCCTGAAAAGCAGGAAAAGCCCTGTAACTTACTTAAAAACTAAATATGTTCACTAAAACGGTGACAGAGCTACAGACCCATGACAGCCTGACACAGGTAGCCAGCAGCTATGACCAGCACTACTTGTGCAGTTAATAAAAGGACAGGTAATGTTTGTCACGCTGTTACACACACAGCACGCTCGTTTGTTTCGTCAGTTGACACAAGACAACTTACCAACGTGTACATAACTCCTGTGTGCTATGGACAACAGTGTACGCTGTACACCTACTTACTGGTTTTTGTCGCATCAGTCTGCCTCTGAGTTAATTTGTGTTTCTCCTACAGCTCCGGGTGCTCTTTGTGAGCTCGTTCCCGGCTCGTAACCAGTGCGCTCTGCCGTCAAGGGCGATCATTGGTTAATGGCCATCATGTGACTGATGCAAACCAGATCCTTTTATTTAGCAAAACTGTGATTAATAGTTAAATATTATCGTTGAGGGGCACAGACAGGACTCCGCACGCACACACACATTAAAAAAAAAAAAAAAAATTGCCTCAACAAAAGGGCACTTTGGGCACCCATCAGGAAAGGGGCGGGTGCTCAAGGCCCTTTTGCCCCCCCCCCCACACGTGCCTGCCTGCTAGAGTCCTAACCTTTGTATCCACCTGTGTGCTAGCTCCCACTACAGCAGACTGCGTCTTGCAATGATAATCCCCCACCCATCTTCCCAAACACACATGCACACACAGACTCAAAGGAGTTTAGCGATACTAGATACAATGCAGCAACTGGTGATCTTTCTTTTTCATTATCAGTAAAACAGCATGTTTTCAAATTTTTATTCTCTGGTGTGATTATTTGAAAAAAAATTTTACAGACTGTTCACTATGTTAATCTCCGTAATTGTACTGTGGTTTTTCATTCCCGTGAGTGTTTCATTTGGCCTAGACTGCATAATAAACACCTGCTTTATATCACAGTGATGTGGGATGGTGTATATTAAGCGTTTTAAGACAAAATCATCATGGGTCCTTTCTTATTTTTTCTACACTCTCTTGAATATCCTGTGTTTCAATTTGGGACACCACAACAATCGCTTGAAACCAAACTCTCTTTCTTTCTTCTTCTCACCCGTCTCTGTTCTATAATTCTTTTTCTTCTTCTTTACTTTGGAGGAGACTCAGGAAGACCTGATGTGTGATTGAGGCAAGGTGAGTGCTTTATCGTCAGCACCGGGTGATGATTATTTAATCATGGTAGACAGATAAAGCGATATTTCATTACACTGTCAGTAAGGTGGCAAGGTTACAGTATGTGTGTATTTTGGTGCAGAGATAAAGTCATTGATGCTAGATGTGTCTACAGCTGTAGCTTAAGGCAGAGAACAAATTCTTTTTAATCCCTACTGTTATCATCGTATGCATTATTAATTAGACAGTTTATAATCTTACAGGGATAGTGACAGTTGTAGATAATGATTATTTTATTAATGACCTGGGGTCCAAACTTTTAAGACGATGCTTTGTTGAATTTCCCATAGTATAGAAAAAGAGCGTTCTTCATAATTTAGCTAATTACTTTTTTTTTAAACAGGCATTTTGCTTTCAATGTTCATGTTGAACCTTGTTTAAAAATACACCTACCGCCTGTAGAAAATCTAAAATATTATTTTACTGTGTGATTTAGTTTTGTTAATCAAAGCAATAAGCTCTCATTTTAGCTACAGTTTACCCCTCAGGTGTTGCCCTTTCTATGAAAGATACCAAGGATCAATAGATTTTGTAGTCATTTATACACACTTCATTTTCTTCTTTCGGGACAAATCATTTTTGATGCTTCTCTAGAAATACAATAACAGAGCCTTTTGCTGTTAACCAGAGCTGTGTATGTACACTTTGTGTAAACTTGAAATACTATCAAATCCACCAAACAGGTTTATTTTGTAAGAAAGAGCAGTGTATAAATTTAAGTCCCATCCTGAGGAGGGAGGTGGTAGGTGTGAGACACAGAGGCATATCTGTCACCCTGTGGTGTGGGGACTGACTCTCATTCATGCCCATATTAAAGTTTCAGTTTCAGTCACTGTTTATTTGCTTAAGTTTAGACACAAACTGCAAGATATACTAAAAGATATACTAAAAAGGGCAAAATAGCACCTGAGTACAATCCCTTAATAGTTCTGATAGATGTGTGGTCAGTTTTATGGGTTAATTTTTACAAAGGTTGTGCAGTTTTCTAAACATGGGCACAGTCACTTCATTTCAATATCGAGCACAAAAATAAGAGACGCTTTCTTCAATTGTGAATCTTGGCACAATTAGCCGTAAATGACATGTCGCAGATGTTAGGAAATCATCATATATATATATACAATTAATAATATTAAGTTAAAAAAAATCGATTTTTGAGATTATAAAGGTGGATTTAAAGATTTGACAACAGCAGACATGTATATACACATTCACAGAGCAGATTTGTGGAAGTTTCCTGATTTTAAAAAGAATCTACTGGTTCCATTCATTCACTTCCTCTTATCCTTATCAGGGTCACAGGGGGGCTGGAGCGTATCCCAGCTGTCACACAGAGAGAGGCGGGGTACATCCTGGACAGATCGCCAGTCTGTCGCAGGGCCAACACAGAGAGACAGACAACCATTCACACTTACAGGCAATTTAGAATCACCAATTAACCTAACCCTACTAACTGCATGTCTTTGGACTGTGGGAGGAAAACGGAGTACCGGGAGAAAACCCACTCAAACACGAGAAGAACATGTAAACTCCTCACAGATGGTGGAGTCAAACTGAGAACCTTGTGCTAACCACCTCGCCATCGTGCTGCCCTATCCATATCAGTTTATGTAACAGGTTATGTTTTGAAAATGTAGGTTAACGACTGCTTGGGGTTGTTTTAGTGAGAGGATAGTCTCCCAAGAACTGATCTGACATTCTTATGTTGTGGAAGATTTTAATGAGGCATATAATCTGCTTTTTAGAAGAACTCTACAGATCATATCATTAACTAGTTGCACTTTTGTCGCATTAATAGTTATGCTGTAGCTTGTCTCATACACATTCAATTGACAGCGCTGAGAAGGTGGAGACAGCAAACAGAAGTTTTGCCTCAGCTGACACTAAAGAATAACTGTTTCTATCTGCAATCAAAACCTTGATTTAAAAGCATTCCGATTCAACAAACTCAAACATGTAGAAAAGTACTATGTTTTACTGCACTGAGAATTTAAACAATGGCAGTCTTTTCAGAAACATATTAACTGTTATAGACAAGCTAAAATAAAGCTGTCTGTATAAAGATAAATGCAAGCTTACTCTCCCAGAAAGTTAACTCAGTTCATCTGGAAACAAATGAACTTGTTTTCTCTGAGTCAACTTTCCAGGATATTCTCACCTGGATCATTGAGCATGTATTGAGACAAGCTCAATTTGCCATATATGATCAAATTTGGCATTTTTATGAAAATAGTTATACTAGCAGCTGCAGTGTCTAACGAGCAGCATTACTTGCATGAAATGAATTCATGTCAGCAGTACAGTTTTTAACATCTTAATCCTGTTCATTTACTCTGTGATGTCATGTCAGCAATATTATTTATCATTCAGTACATTTGTTACCTTACTTTTTACAAGTTTCCAGGATAGATACTGTATGAATCACCACTTTTGGTCTAAAGGGTGGATGCAGAGGTCTGGCTTGGCTTTACAGTCTCAGACTGTGGAGTTTGATTCTGCCTTAAAAATGTAAAAATCTTTTTGACAGCATCCAAGAGACTCATTAATGGGTTTCATTGTGTCCCAGTATTCTTCAGTCTATATCATATGAGTGTGATATCCTAATCAAGAGCCTTAAATCTTTTGAATGCTTTTTTTTTCTTTTTTCCTCTCTCCTTACTTACTTCCTTACTCTCCCCATATTGTATTTTCTTGGATCATTACTTTCTTGTTACTGTAAGATAAACCAGCTTAAAAGCACCACAAAAAACTCCTGTGGAATGATGTCAAGTCCAAACTAAATGAGTGTTTTGACTATTAACAGGCAAAATGCAAAGAACCAGTTTTCATTTTAGGCATTTGATTTCAATGTGCAAAGGTCTGCTTGTCTCGTAATTTGGTGTTGTTGACAGTGCAATTCGCAGACTATTTTTGTCACTGCACTCCATAGTTGTGCGTGCATGCATGTGCAAGCAAGTTACTGTATGTGATCACTCACCTAGCCTTATATACACAAGTGTGTGTGTGTGTGTGTGTGTGTGTGTGGGGGGGGGGGGGGGGGGGGGGGGGTTGTGTGTTTGCAATAGCTGTGCAAGATCAGCAGCTTTATAGATTGGCAATCAGTGCTGTATGTAATTTACCAATTGATCCCTATCAACTGCCATTATTCTTGTGAAACAGTCTAAATTGCTCACTTATCTGCTGTTTGCTGTATGCATTTACAAATTATATCTTCCAAACGCTTTCACTCAGTCCCTTATCTTCACTCAGTTTTTTAGTTCATCTCTTTCTATTTTTCTCTTGAACGCTTTCACATTCGCACACTTGCTCTTCTTGTTAAGATAGAGGCTACATCAATACTGGGGTTTGCAACCTTTTTTACACCTTAAAAGAAAATCAATTATAGCCAGTGACTGGCATGTCAATGTCTGCGGTGGTGTAAAGTTTTTCCCTTGTCCAGAGTGTCTGTCTCCTTGTCTGCTTAAGAGTCTTAAATGTCTGTCAGGCAGGAGAAGAAGAATCACCTTTCAAGTTCATGGTAGGTTTCTTTGATATGATATCAGTCAGATATCTGTGACTGTGAGATCACAGTAGTACAAATAAGTTCTGCATAGTATATTACTTTTATGCTACAGACTTTGTAATAGAATATTTTCCATCCTATATAGAGCACACCCCATGCCAGTCTGTTGTCTTTCTGTAATATGGAGAGTTTATGATTTCCTGAGGTTAAAAGCTCCCCAAAGTTGTAATTGGCCACATTGGGGTATTCAGCTAAATGCTAATATCAGTGTAATATTATATTCTAGATCAGTGTTAACAACCTAGTGATTAGCAAGATACATTTTTTGCAGTGTTCACTGTCTTTTACCTCAGTTTACTGCTTTATAGCAATTAGCCCTAAAGTATAGTTGAAGCCAGTGGTACTGATATTAATTATTAAATGCTGTATAAATTAAACAGTGACCTAATAATAGTGATAAATACAAAAATATAAGCCCCACCAAAGGTATTAGTGTCAAATATTGTGGAATGTGGACCCAAACACAGATTTGAAATGCCAACATGCGACAGAGAGACAAAGTCCATCGATCAAAACGGGGAAACAGACACGCAGTCAAACAGTACAACACAACAAGGAACTAAAGTAAACTGAAGCTTTAAATACACTGAAGATAATGAGAAGGACAAGACAGAACTGAAGAAAACAAGATGAGATGGAGCCAATCAATAAGAACAAGACAGGATGTGAAATGAAATACAAAGCACAAGGGCAAGCACAGGACTCAAAATAAAAGTGGAAGTAACATAGAGACAACTAAACATATGAACTTGGCAAGAAGGGAAAGACTAAGAAAACTAAAACTAGAGACAAATAGCCTAAAGCAGAGTACTAACTGAAATTAATCTTTACCTAAACAAAGAACTAAGACTGAAGAGTCCTAGGACAGTGTCAATCAAGAACAAGCTAACTTAAGAACCAAGTGGAACATCAAATACTAAAGAGGAATTTAAAAGTCCACAAACTAAAAAACACCAAGAGTCCAGGTCCTGGACCATGACAGTTTGAGACATTTGACTCAAAAACAGAAATACACATATGTGGACATTTCATTACGCTGTTTAGGAATCACATTCTTGTCCTAATCCATCCAGGTCATGTTATAGTTTACCGGGTGGTGCAGCATGAGAACAACCTGCGTGTATGTATTAAATCTAAAAGCATTGCATTACAAGAAAAGTCAGCGGATTGCCTGTTGATTCTCTAGGGAGCAGAGCTGTCTGTACAATTTCACAGCAATCCATCCAGCAGTTGTAGACATATAGTACTTCAGCCTGCACACGAAAGTAGCAATTCTAGCCAGATAAATGCAATGTAAAGGAGAGCAACAGAATAACTCCTCTGTAACACAATGTTTTTGTTCTACTGGTATCAGCATGGCTTTGGGCCATTGAGAGGCAGGCATCCCACTGAATCCCAGGAGTTGTGGGGATCCCACAGGGATGGGAGTGCTATTACACTGTCATATGAGCCAGGCTGACATGAGGAAGCAAACCCCATAGTGGACAATCTACTGAGGGAATTTAAATCTTTGGTTATGTCATTTTAAGATTGCTTTCTGCATTTTATATACTATGGCGTCTTCATAATAGGTTCTAGATATATAGTAATCCATCTAAAGCACAATTCAGAAAGTTAGCCTCTAGTGTTTCTGTGTTCTGCTGTGAAATGATAATAGCTACTGTTATTAATTTTAGCTTCATGATACTTGAGTGTTTCTCAACCCCTAGTTGTTTCCAAGACTTAAATCTTGCATTATATTTTTTAGTGTTGCTCAAAGTCATTTTGGATTTCTTCACTGTTTAGAGGTTTGTCAACCCCCCCCCTAAAGAATATCATTCTGTTTACCACAAAGATGAAAATACAATCGAAGTAACAGAAAGACCTGGGCACTATAATGACACCATGCCACAAATTAAATTTTATAGTTAACTTGAATGGATTGCACAGGAAAGTCTTTTTGCCACGAACTTAGTATAAAAAAAACATGCTGTCTGCAATCAAAGAAAGAGGCAGGAGTGCTAGTGGTATGAATCAAACCC
Source organism: Aulonocara stuartgranti (assembly GCF_965226115.1). NCBI lineage: Eukaryota > Metazoa > Chordata > Actinopteri > Cichliformes > Cichlidae > Aulonocara > Aulonocara stuartgranti. The sequence continues at coordinate 20,987,947 of NC_138950.1, forward strand.
ATGTCTCAGGTGTAATCATCATCATTCTTTTTTTATTCTTTTCTCTTTCATTATTATTATTTTTATTGCCTTCGGTTAGCTTTTCATTAAGTGTAGGGACCAAATCGACTGGGCAAAGATCACAGATTGGGTTAAATAGAGCATTTTTGCATCAATCATGTGCTAGATGGGCTTCCTCTATTTCTTGAGTGCTGAGGTGATGAGTTCCACCCCGCCTAATAAATGTGGTGACATGATTAGCGTTGTGACTTTTTCTGAATTTGTTTGTTGCTGAATCACAAAAGACTCTACAACTCCAAGGTTATGGTCTGGTAAGGCAAATATACACTCACCAGTCACTCTGTTAGGTACCTCCTGTTAGTACCTGGTTGGGTCACCTTGTGCATTCAAAACTGCCTTAATTCTTCATGAATGAACATAAATTCAACAAGGGGCAAGTAACTACACTGATGTGATAGCATCAAACATTTGCTGGAGATTTATCGGCTGCACATCCATGACTCTGACTCTAATCTCCCATTCCCTGTTAGATTAATGGTGGCTGTGGAGGCCATTTGAGTACAGTGAACTCACTGTCATGTCCAAGAAACCAGTTTTATATTTTTTGAGTGCTAGCTGGTTGGAAACAGCTATCAGAAGTAAACTGTAGTCATAAAGGGATGGACATGGTCAGCAACAATGCTCTTGAACCAGGATAGCGGGATGCAACCATGCTGTCATGTTAATGTCAATTTTTGTTCTTCCCTTTATTATACCCCAGCAGAAATCAAGTCTCATAATACCACACATTTTCCCCTCTTCTTTTATCACGTTTTTGTGAGTCTCAGTTTCCTGTTCTTAGCTGACAGGAGTGGCACTTTGTGCAGTCCTCTGCTGCTGTACCTTATCTCCTTCAAGATTCGATCTGCTCTAAAGAGATTCTCGTCTTCCTTAGTTGTAATAAGTGTCGATTTGAGTTGCTGTTGTCTTCCTATCAGCTCAAAGCACTCTGGTCATTTTCCTCTGACCTGTGACATAAACAAGGCATTTTCGCCCAGAGAATTACTGCTTGCTGGATATTTTCTCTTTTTCTGACCATTCTCTAGAGATGCTTGTGTGGGAACTTCCCAGTGGATCAGTAGTTTCTGAAATACTCAAACCAGGCTGTCTAGCACTGACAACCATACCAGGTTCAGAGACAGTTAAATCATCTTTCTTCCCCATTCTTATGCTCAGTGTGAACTTCAGCTTGACCATGTATTCATGCCTAAATGGATTGAGTTTCTGCCATGCTGACTTTTTTAAATATACAGTATATAATTAGAGCTTTGTGTTAACAGGCAGTGTAACAGTGTACCCAATCAAGTCAGATTGGCCTTGGGTTAAACTCTTTTCCCATGAAGGCCAGTATGTTGAACATATTATTGAACACATTTCTGTGTAAGTTAACACAGGGTCAATTTTACATTGAAATTTGTTTCAGAAGAACACCTTCAAAAAGGATAAAATATCTTGTTTTTTTGTCCAGGAGGTAAAAAATCAATTAATGTGACAAATACACAGTAACAAACAAGGAGATGGTGAGAAAACCATGTTTGTCCCGATTATGTGTTTTCTCTTTTTTAACAAGACTTGTTCACTGAACAGCCAAATAATAATAATAATTAAAAAAACAAAACACAATAAGCTAAATACAGAGAAGCTGCCATGTCTTTACCCAGTGCACTCTTTTTCCTATTTTGCCTTTATTTTGTTCTGCCCCCTCCCAATTTCCTTCATCTTATCCCACCATATCGTCTTCCTCTTCCTCTCCCATTTTCTCTTCTCCTTGGCTCCAGGTCGCCATGGTGACTCAGCTTTTCCCCAGCCAGCGACCAGAATCCCAATCAGACTCACTGCCCTTACAAACACACGCACACACGCACACATAGCTTCAGTGTGGCAGTGCCAGGGGCCTGATGAGAGTAATGACAGATTAACGAGTGTCTACCGGCCACAGCTGACCTCTCCTTGAGCAGCACATAAACAACTCATCTCTCCCCTCCTTCCCTCTTATTTTCTTCTTCATTGTCCTTTGCTTTAGACTTGTTCTTTGTCTTCTCTCAACTCTTTTTTTTGGTTCTTTTTTTCCTCATCTTTTTTTTTCTTTTGTCTCTTCTAGGCAGATGTAATTGGGTCAAAATGTTTGAGTGCATCTGCTAGAAGTAATATTTTAATTTTCTCTTTCTGCCTAACCTCAGGCTAGCAATCCATACTTTTACCAAGGTATGAGAAGCTGTAGACAATAAAAAGAATAGTTAGCAGATGCTTTACCCCAGCTTCTGGATATTGAGAGATTATTCTACATTACAAATCACTGGGACATTTTAACTAAATACAACATTGAAATCATCCACTCGTCTTTCTTGCGGTGCCAATAACACTAGTGAAGTCTCTCTAATTGTCCAGCAGAAATACTGTCTAATGAGAAAGAGTGTCTCTATTTATTCATAAGTACACTAATTATAACCAAGTCCTCTTTCAGACGTTTTAGTCCAGTAAGTCTGTAACAAATGGATTTTCAAATTAGAATACCAGAGGCACAGCAATAACCTCAAATGGTAAAGTACAGCTAACAATGCAGAAGACCGGAGAAGAGCTTGTGATCTCCCACTGCAACCAAGTAAGGGGTTGGCAAAATATTGACAGGCTTGGTATGGGCTTGGAGCTTTCTTGAGTGCCAGTCTGACCAAGAAAAAGATGCTTACAATAACTAAAAAAAGAAAAAGGTGTCATTTTAATATAGTTAAATATATAATTCTGTCATTATTTCTTTGAACTAACCACCCCGACCAGCTTGTAGCCATAAATACTACAATAACAAGAGTAAAATTGACCTGCAGTGAAAAAATATGGACACAAAGCACCCAGGCAATATACTATATTCTATACTTTACCACCTTTAAATACCATTTCAGTCAAAGAAGACTCAGTAACAAGAAAGAAATATGCAAGCGCTCTCTTATTTACCCTCTGTGGATGATCAGCAGTGAATACTCATGTGTGTGTCTTTCTAGTATGTTTTATAGCACTTGATGATTACATAATCAAACACAGACCACAGCAGCGGATCCTCCTGAAACAGTGGGTACTCCACAATAAGAGTGTTCCACTAAAAAGCAGACCTGCTCTGAAATTCATGTGACAGACATTTCAAGTTGCTTAGTGATGGAAGGTTCCTAGATCCACTATTACAGTTTTTTACAGACGCTAGGACACCTTTCTCAATACTTAGGTCACTTTTGCAAAACTCTTCACACATTTCTCCTAACTGACCCTCAGCCTGGCAAAGCAGTTCATTTCACATTCAAAATGCACTACAACTACCAAAACACTTCATTCAGGTCTCAAATGAACACATTCCTCCAGAACACTAGCAAAGGTTGACAGCCGACAAACACACTTTGTCACCCACAAAACAATGACCTAAAAAACACTAACAACATGTAGCATTACACAGTGTTTTCCTGTGTAAAACAAGGACACATCTCTGTTTATAATTTCAATATATGTTACTGGAATGAATCAGACATCATGCAGAATTCGTTAATATTTGTTTATGTATTTTTATTTTTTTGCACTAAGTAATCCCAAAATACAAGAATTTGTATACACACCATCCACTGATACACATACAATAGTAATGCTAATCTACTCGGTCTTCCCTATTTGGCCACAGGTTCTCATCCACATCACATCTTATGTCATCTAGGGTAATACACCTAGGAAAGAATCTTCTGGCATGCCAGAATTGAAGGAGTTGAAAAATTGAAGGAGTAACAACTGTGTAGATGTTCATCCACAATGAGAATCAGCTGTGGCTGGTTAAACTGCATTTTTAGATTTGAAATATGTTTCAATAAAATATTGCTGTCTTTTCAAGTTTTGCATTGTGTTATTGTTTTGACCATGAGTTTAACAGTTTTGAAAACAGTATGTAAGCACATGCAAAATGTCCTGTACGTACAAAGGTTTTTGGCAGTTGTTGTGTCTGAGTGAGAAGATGATTCATGAAATTTGAGAGATGTAGTCATTGAATGCATTTTGTGCCAAAACAATGATAACTGGTCCTCAGTTTAGCCCACATAGACTTCTGTTGTGCTCACTGTGTGAGGAGTTTTGCAAACGTGACCTAAGTATTGAGAAATGTGTCCTAGCATCTGTAAAAAACTGTAAGAAGAAAGAACAACAAAAACAAAAAAAGTGCCAAATAATCTCACTCTCAAACCTGAAGTATGCATTGAGAAAGTTTTTAATCTGGTGCATTTGGTGTCTTGCCAACAGAGTTACATGTTTGAAAAAATGTCTGGGCAAGAGGAAATCGAGAAACCTTAAAGAACATCTTCTTTAAAAGAATAGCTGCAGATATTTGTGATTTGAAGTCATTTTTATTGCTAGAAATGAGTCCAGCCTTTCCAAAAATAATGCATAGTGTAACAATGTGAAACTCATGAATCCCAGGGATTGGGAGTGGATCCAAGATGCAGACACATAAGACAGGTGGATAAACATAAAAATAATCCATTATTTATGGCGATGCAGAAAGTTCTTAAACAAAAAACCCTGAAAGCTCCAAAAATTAAAGAAGGGAGGATTTAGAACAAATGAAAGACAAGACCGGAAGGAAACACACAGCATCGGTTTTTATCCATTAAAAAAAATAATGCAAAAACGCCGCCACAAAAAACAAACCCACACATGGAATAATACGGCAACGGAACAAAGCAGAGGGAAAAAAGTAAGTAGGTAGTAAGAAGTAAACTAAATGCAACACACAAGGAACAACTAACTACAAAAGTAAAACAGGAAGTGAGCAATCATAACTGAAAACACAGAAACAGGAGACAGACACAAAAGTAAACTTGACATGGGTTAATGACAGAAGGAAAGCACAGAGGTCATTTCTGAGGGAAGTAATAAACTCTAATAATAGCAGAAAACGTACTAGAACTAAAACTTAAAACACTAAGGAAATACGTAAAGACAAAAATGTAAAAAGGAAACCAAGAACTAAAAAAGCGAGAATATTTAATAACGGCGGAGAATTCAAAGCCCTTAAACTCAAAACCCTAAACAGCTACCATTTCCTGCTTCTTACAACACAGTGACTGTTCACCTATCTGCTTCCATACTGACGTGAGCGAAGGCGATCACACTGCAGATATTTTCTAGACCTTCAAAATGTCCCTGAAGAGCTGTGACTGGCCTATAAATAAAAGCAACAATTCCAGAAAATAACGGCACGTGGCAGCACATTAATAGGATCAACCATTTAGAGAGTTTAAATGGCTTACACGGATTTAGTTCAGCAGAAGATAAGAAATGTCACATCAGAAGCAAATGGCACATTGTAAGAGACGTTATCTGTGACACACACAAAAAGACATATAATTGCAACTGATTTCCAGTATTCGAGTTTTTCATTGTGGTGCGTGATGTTTATGTCTTTCTTCAGTGCCAACGTCATTCCTTAACACTTAACTCACAAGCTGCATGTTATTTGTTTGTCAGTTTCATGAGTAATCCAAAGTATTCTAGAGAATCCATGGTACAGATGCACTGGTGAGTTTGACGTTTGTTTCTGAACAGGGCTTGTGAGTCTGACATAATGCCTCGCTGTTCTTTCTCTCGACACTGCTCTCCACCATTGTTTTGGTCCCTATGTATTAGTCATGACTCACCAGCCGTAGCACCTGTACTACCTAAAGCAGCACTTGTATTCCCCGAATATCTGAAACATCGCTAAAAAGACAACATGGGAGCCTAAACATATAGTAGCCAGGTCAGATGTTGTATGTCGGATTTTATGGTTATTTTAATATAAAAGTGGAAGCTTTATGTTTAGAAAGAAATATTAACACCACATGGGTTTGTCAACAAGGTTTGCCAGCTGATTCAAACAAAGAAATTCAGTAAATTATGCTTCAGAGAACTTAAACAGATTTCTATTTTCCCTAGAAAAGACATTTAACATATAAAACCCTACAGAAGAAATAATCTGGGAATAGTTCTGTCATTTCTGTGATTTTGGCATAGCAGAAAATGCAACATGCAAGTTAAAAAAAGAAAGAAAGAAAAAGAAAACATTTTCAACTTGGTTCAGCTACTATAAAAATACAATACCCTCAAGGAGACATTACAACTTAGATAAAAGTTAAGTATGGTTCGACTTTATGTCACTACATAACCATGAAATATTGTATATAAATATAGATTATAAGTTGTCTTAATTATTTAAAGTATTTTGGGCACCTTATAACAGGGAAATATGAATGACTTCTTGAAATTTAAGTTTTTATCTAACACTGAATTTTTCAAACATTATTAGAAATTGAAAGAAACACATCACTCCCAGACACTCTGTGTTGTATTTAGTGGCAATAAATGCTTTGTTTTGAGATTTTCTGGCACATTCAGGGTCCCCATGTACTCCTCAGGGAAAGGTCACTGCAAATCAATACGCTGTTGTTCTGAGTGATCACCTTTATCCCATAATGGATGCATTCTACCCCGATATGAGTGGTCGCCTCTAGAATGATAAAAGGCTATCGGTGGGGCTTGAGGACTTTCTGGATGGATTGATGAGTATGAAAATGATGTGAATAACATTCTAAGGTCTTCACAGCTGTCACATCTCACCTAATCTGAATGTGAAAGAAGTTCAGGCGGTACATTAACTCGAAACTCGGGTTTTCAAACGGTGCATTTTAAACCGTTGAATCAATGCACACGTCACAAATAAAAGGATTGATGCCCCCGGCTGCGTGAGGCTGCTCCTAATGCTTCTTTCTTGTGTCTTTCACTGTCTTTCCTTCCACTTTTTCTGAAAGGCTATAAATAGATGCTCTGTGTCACCATCTGGCTACACAAAGGCTGCTCACCTCTGTGTGTGTTAGTCAGTGTGACTGCTGTGAACCATGTCAGCCTGTTGGCTCAGACATTGCATTACTGTGGCCTCTGTAAAGTAGCAATTGTGTTAAGCCAGCTGGCTGGTGGCACTAAGCGTAGATTCAGGATAACCTGCTTTACTGCACTGCGCTGCCGTGTCTTACGTAGCCTCAGTGCCCTGCAGGAATCTTGTGTTGTTCACTGGGACTTTCTAACCAGTCGCGTAACGATACATAGATAAAGCTGTTATGCTCCATTTAGAGAAAAAAATCTAAATGCATCCGCTCAAAGAAGGAGTGAGTTATGGTTGTGCCTGGAGAAACATCCAATTTTGCCATCTCTGCGTTACTTCTTCATATCTGTGTGAAGTTTCATTCAGTCCTCAAACCCCTACAAGGAAGAATATAAGCAACAGTTTACATTTCCAACACAGAGGATGTTTACCTTCTATCCCTTCCCTTGTGGTTCTGCACATGACGAGGGGAGCAATATGATTTTACGAAGTTCTTCTCATAGGAAGAGAACAAAATTTCATAAGAAAGATATTTTGCAAAATGAAAAGCGGGGTATGTGAGAAGAATATGGGTAGTCTCATTTCCTCTGTTTATGGTCAATAAACAGTAAGGATTAATAAAGGAACTCACCCATATGATTCACTACTTAAATAGTATAACAGTATGCATACTGCATTTTTCATATGCAAAAGTGACGTGATCTGTTGCTGAATCCCAGAAAGGTTTCATCAGGATTAGTCTTTACTACTCTATGAAATGGTTATTGTGTCAAAAAATGTGATTAATACAGGATTAATCCATAATGTCCCCCCCACACACACAAAAACATGCAAAGGCAAAGTGGCCTTAACAGCAGGACTAGATTGGAGGGAATGCACCGGGCAGGGTAGCAGAAAAGCAAGAAAAAATGATGGGATGGTGCTTTGGTATTAAAGCAGGTACCGTCTGGACCCGAGGCTTTCCATTGATCAATCTATTCAACCATCCATCCATTAATTCAGTTGCTTACCCAGCTATGCGGCCTGATTTCTTACATTTTCTTTAAATGCAGAATTTATCAGGTGTGCCTAGCAATTTCCATGACACTAGAGTCAATGAAACTTGCAGAGAATTCATTAGGAGTCATTTTTCAAACTCGATTCGTATTCCTTTCCCTTTTTAGTGCAGTGGTATAGAAATGATATGCATCATAAGTATGCATTTAAAGTGGTGAATACAAGATGAAAAGAGCAACGGAGGGCAATGGATTTCTCGCACTGGTCCTCCTTCACACTACCAACTGTTTTAAAGAAGCTGAAACTGAAAGGATGTGAGCGGGAGGACATGGAGACAGGCAACACAGCTCAAGAGAAGAGGGATACGGGGAAAGGAGGGGAGACAAGAAAAAACAAATCAGAGATGCAGAGAAACAGCATTTCGTACAGCTGGATAGCCTGCCTACTTCTAGGGATACTATTGATACTAGGGATGTATCGGTATACGAGCTCGGCCTTGCTGTTGTTGATTGCCATTATTTTTAACGAAATAAGACATTATGATGTGACAATAAACTGCGTGCTGGCCAAATGTTCAAAACTAACAAAGGGCAGACAAAAAAACCCCAATGGTATTAGCATCAATTATGTAAAACACCGGTGTTGTATGTAGTCTGATTTTCAAAACACGCTCTTACAGGAATGTTTTCAGTTCAGCTGACCAAAAAATTCTACTCATGTAGACATTTTCACAATGCAAAAACAGAAAACTACACAAACTTACTTGCTGGGGATACGGCTGACTGCGTTTACGGCTTTTCTGTCTCAATTTCTCTGCATGTATTTTGTTGTCTCTGTCTGTTTTCTTCTGTCTGCCATCCTTTCATTTCCTTTGTATTACTTTGTGTGGCCTCCTATGTGTGCATTCAAGGAAGGAGCTGGCTAAGTTGAGTCTGAAGAAAGATCTAATTTTGCCAGTTCTGCTCTATTTCTCAGTATCTCTGTGGTGCCTTATGTTGTCCTGGGAGCCCTAAAGGAAAGAAGGAACAGTAACTGGATGAAATTCCACGAAGCACAGATGGGGTATTTTTAACACTTTAGGTCAAAGCCCAAAATAGGTCAGTGACTTATCCCTTGTGGTTCTCAATTCGACAAGAGACACAATATGCTTTAATAACCCTTGTTTTCACAGCAAGAGACTAAACCTCCTAATTGGATTCTCGACTGAAAATGTTCTTGGATTGCCTTGTGAGAAAGAAATTAAAAAAAAAAAAAAAATCGAAATTCAGTTATGGAAAAATGGAAATTTGTGGAAACCGCGGGCAATTTAGTTTCCTTTGTAATCAGTGTACAGTCAGTGAAGAAAAAACAAAAAAACAAAAAAAGAAAAGCCATTGACAATATGAAAGTTATTTAGAAAGTTGTGTGTGCCTCCTGTGTGTGTGTGTTGGAGTGGGTACTGCTGCAATTCTAATACTGTATTCAGCCTTTCCACCTCACTACACCAGACTGCTCCATGATTATGGAGTACCATACACTCAAAAGAAAATGGTCACATGCTGGTCTGCCAAAAACTAAATAAATAAATATTGGCCCTTAGTATAATAGTGCCTATTTGCATAAAATACCCTGGACTTATGACTTGAAAAAAAACCAAAAAAAAAACAGTGCTTTGTGTATTAACACAAATTGGCAACAAAATATTTTCTGACACTTCAGATGGAAATTGAGCCTGGTAATAAAAAAAAACAGTGGCAGTTTAACAAATAACAAGACTTTAGTTTGAAAAAGCATTTGAGAAAAACCTCTCACAGTTGATTTAGAAGCGAAACAGAAACTAAGGTAAACATAAATTATGCAGCACCACTATGTGAGTTTCTGAGTGTTAAGTCTGTAGTATTAAGAAAAGTTCTTCCCTGTAAGTGTATATGTGGACAGTTGATATCTGCTTTTTCTTTTTTTTTGTTGAGGTCGTATTTGTTTGTCTGTTTTGTTTAATCAGGATCCCCATTAGCTGTTGTTCCCAGCGTTCTACGCATTAATGGCAACATCCACAACACATCAACATAAAACAGCCCCGTTCTAGACAGCACTTAATTTCATAGCCAGAACATAAAACTGCTTTATAACAGGACACCGATAGGTAAGGTGTAAGAGTGATGAATCGCTATTCAGACGTTTAACCTGTACCTGCTTATAAAAAAAATATCAAATAATATATATATACTTATATGTCAAAGGTACTTTATTATGTACAACTTCCCATTTCTGTAGCTTCTCCAGACAATGGCTTACAAATAAATAATATATAAGGTATGTGGAGAAGGTTACAAGGTTCAGTCGCTGTTCAACTGCATATTACAGTGGGAATCCAAATCCCTCTGAGTGGTTGTTGGTGTCAGACCAACAATCAACCCTTCTGGGATTTTCACAAAAACACAAATACAGTTCATGAAAGAAAACTCAGCAGGGCCATGAAAAGTAAGGAAAAGTAAAATGTATACCTAAAAACAAAACCAAGAAAACAAATTTATCAAGGCTCAAATGAATCTGTGGATGTTTATATCATAGGGGAGTGAAATGTGCTCCATAGATTTATGAATTGTATTTCCCCTCATTAGTTCACCCCAGTTAACTGTCAACAAAGTCAAAATTTGAGAAGAAAACTCAAGGACATCAATTTAAAGTGCCCTAGTCTTTTCATAACGGTAGCAGAGAGTGCTGTCAATTAGAAAATCTCCCACATGTTCATCTGGGTTCATATGTTGCAACTGAAAGTCACTACATATGAGTTTAAGACGAGCATTTTCATACATTCAGTGAATCCCTGTCCCCTGTGTAGGCATATCTCCATATCTCTGTACATTTCTCCACTCACTGATTTCCCTTTAATCATGAACAAAAAGACACAAACTGCAGACGTGAACAGCCAAAGCAGTAGTGTTCAGTTGACTGTTACCAGCACAAGTGGTTATATGTAAAATTCACAAGCATGAATTCAGAGCTTTTTCTTCCAGGATATGATTTGTAGCAATGCATTGTGATACCTCAATTCACTCAGTTTTAGAGCAACAAAACACCACAAAGTGAAGTGCCATATCCAAAGTATCACTGTGCTTTCAGAAGTTCTTAAAGAACAACCTGACGCTGTATTACACATACAGGAAATGTTTGGTCACATGAAGATCACTGCATGCAGTTTTTTGTGCTGATGTTAATGCCAGAGGTAGAACTGACTCGTTGAAGTGTTGGTATCCTTTTACAATGCTGAACACAATTTCAGTGATCTCTAGAGTGATAATGTTTGCGCAGACGTTTGACAGACAGCGTGGTTTGGTGCCTGAGTCCCTGTGGCACTGGGACTAAAAACATGAATTCAAAGATTAAGAGGTGTGGCCCAATACTTTTGTCTATATAGTCTGTCTACAGAGGTTAGCACTGAAACCAGTTAGAATCGTGGCCCCCTTTATTACCATCTTGCGGTTGCTTTGGGTTGATTCGACCCTCTAGTCCAGGGGTGTTAAACTCAATTGCACAGGGGGCCAAACCTCAAGGCACACTTTAGGTCACGGGCCAAACAAGGTAAACATTTATTGAACACACTAAAACAATGTTTTGTAAACATAAATATGAATACAGACAGGAATATAATTCCAGAATAAATAAACTTTAAAAAATCAACTTTAACTTTAAATATTTTGCTGTCCATAAAAATATATCTTGTCAAAATTATGCAAGTTAGAAATATGAACATGCTGCCAAAAACCCCAGAAAGAATAAATGAAAACATACACAAGGTTTCGAGCCGCATGTAGACGGAGCTGGAGCTTCAGGAATGGAACTAATACACTCTGCGGGCCATTCAGTGTCGTACCTTCCCTTGAGTGTATCATTACACTGCAGCTCCATCTGAATCTGCACAGGTGCAGTTTCCACGTCAACTGTAAATGGGTTGTGAAGCAGCTCGAAATTCTCATCTTGTGCTTCAAAGTCACCAAAGCGCCATGCAAACTTAGTGCGCTGCGTTTATCAGTAAGGTGCGTGTTTGGGAACACCGTTGGGCTGACTTGGTTCGACATTACTTGGCAACAGGGAAAGTGAGGCAAGTTGTACTGGTGCATTTGTGACAGCTTCACTTGAAATGCCTTCATCGCATCATAAATGCCGTCAAAGGAGCTTGGAAAGAAAAACGTCTGGACTTCTTTAAGTTGCTTGAAGACGTTTCACCTCTCATCCGAGAAGCTTCTTCAGTTCTAAGGTCAAATGGTGGAGAGTCCCAGATATAAACCTAGTGGGAGTGTCCCCCCACAGAGGGACAAAAGCCAAGGTGTGAAACTGGGTGTGGGTCCCAATCAGCCAGAGTTGGGTTTGATTGGGTTGATTGGGACCCACACCCGGGACCCACACCCAGTTTCACACCTTGGCTCAGGCGATTAGAGGATCATCAGGGGGTCCTTTTCTCCCTCTGTGGGGGGATATTCCCACTAGGTTTATATCTGGGACTCTCCACCATTTGACCTGAGAACTGAAGAAGCTTCTCGGATGAGAGGTGAAACGTCTTCAAGCAACTTAAAGAAGTCCAGACGCTTTTCTTTCCAAGCTCCTTTGACTACGATGACCTGGATGATTGAGAACCTTCACACTACACCAACAAGAGTTGGTAGTTCGTCTTGTAATCGGAAGGTTGCCGGTTCGAGCCCCTTGGACAGCCTCGGTCGTTGTGTCCGTGGGCAAGACACTTCACCTACCGCCTACTGGTGTTGGCCAGAGGGGCCGATGGCGCGATATGGCAGCGTCGCTACAACTGTAGCTTGCCTTCACCAGTGTGTGAATGTGAGAGTGAATGAATAGTGGAATTGTAAAGCGCTTTGAGGGTCTCGAAAAGCACTGTATAAATGCAATCCATTATTATTATTATTATTATTATTATTATTATTATTATTAGTAGTAGTAGTAGTAGTAGTAGTAGTAGTAGTAGTATTTTTTAAAAATAATAATAAATTAAATTCCTTAATTACAGCCACATTAGCTCCACTAATAAGACACACGGGTTTACCGGCAATGTTTGTAAACATATATTTAGTCACCCACCGGTGCTGACAGGCTTTGTTTTCAGAATCAACTTTTCTCTTCGCCAATGTGAGGGGCTAGCTTCTCAATAACAGAAGTTTGACTTGATTGATGCGGGAATGTTCCAAGCTAGCCTAGCGTTTGACAAGGAGGCTGCAGCGCTGCATTATGGGATCTGTAGTTTGTGTGTTAATAGCGCCTCATATCGCTGGTCCATGCATAGCAATAATAATAATTCTATATAAAATGATCTCGCGGGCCAGATATAAATGTCCGCCGGGCCAGCTGTGGCCCGCGGGCCTTGAGTTTGACACATGTGCTCTAGTCATCTATGTTGAGGGGCAGAGTTTCAATCAGTGAAGCACAATGAAGCAGTGAATGAAATGAAGGCTGACACTGGAGACCAGGGTGACTGTTCCCTTTGAGCCAGGAACAGGTTAATGAATACATTCTCTGGTAAGTAGTTATAGTATCTCAGGGATATTTATCAGTCTGTTATCATGCCATCCTATCCAGTTACTACTGACATTTGATTTGGCACAGATGAAGCTAATCTAAATAGTTTGGGCATGCACACACCTAAAAACACACATGCACTCACACACAAATGTCTAAAAACATTGACGTGCTTGTGTCGACCCGTTGTATTAGCTGGGCCACTGATCTAAATCAAGGGGAAGTGTGAAATTTGGCAAAAATAGAAAGTAAAATAACATATTGGCATAGCCTCTGAGGCTAACACGTGGTTGCTAGGCAGCAGTGACATCCCTTGCTTTTCCGAAAGACATAGAGAGAGAGAGTTAGAGAGAGAGAGAGAGAGATGTCACTTGTGCCTTTACTCGTTGTGATAGCTGGCAGAGCATATTCAAATATCACACCACACGCATATGCACACACAAACACACACATGCAAAAACAAAAACCAAAATCCCACAGCGTGTGTGTTGACAGGCTGTAACTGTCAGCACAATGTTTCAACTCTGTTTCTCACTCACTGTCCCTTGCTCTCTTCTATTGCTGTGTAGTTTTGACTCTCGCGCTCATTTAATTTATAAATTTTCTCTTGCACCTCACATCTCTCTTCTTCTACTGTCTCCCATAGTTTATTATTTTTACTTAACCCAATGGATGACTTCTGTCATCCCCTGTTACTCCCTACTGTAGCAGCATTCTTGCTGATTTCTACAGTAGCATTATCATGTTTGTGAAAGGTCCTGGAACGAAAGACTGCTGCAAAGAGACTTTTATCAATGTGACTTTATGTCTGCAGGGAAACGGGTCATTTTTTTTACCAGCGCTGGCTGTGTTAACAGCTGTACTGTAGAAACCCTTGTAGAGGCGTCTCGTTTCTATCACAGACCTAAGCAGGCAGAGAAAGAGCGAGAGAGCAAGCCTGCCTAGACCTGTAGTCATTATTAATGAGCCTGAAGCTGCTTGTCTGCATGATGTTTTGGGAATCAAGAGATGACTGCACCAGAGAAATGTGTGGTTTTGCAGTCAATGTCACCGTTGAGTTTTAAATTAAAAACAAACAAAAAAAACCCCCTGTGCATCCCTCGGGGAGCCTACAATTGTCTCGGTAGATTAGAAGCAGTCCACTTCAATTTTGTAAAGTCAGACTGTGTCTCATTAATATGGTAACAGACGTGCAGTTTAAATGCTAATAGTTAGCCTAGCTTTTCTGCAGCTCAAATGCTTTGAGCAGCAATAATTTTACCCAAATGCAAATTAATAATTCAGCACATCACAATTTATGTGCACTTATGAATGCAAATAGTACTCTACTGCAGACTTCAAGGGCACAAATTTCACCATTTGAAACATAACTAAAGGCAAAAACAGACCAGCAATGACACAAAAGAGAAAAGTTTCCGACATTTGGAAATATTTACTTTAACTGAAAATGCAGCGGTCACTGAATAGAACCCGTTTGTTTTTTCACTGTTGAAGATTCAGGGCAACATGGTCGACAGAATCTAAATTATGCCTAAGACCCTAAAGGAGCAGAATTATGAAGCATGTGAGATCCAGGGGGACAGCTTGAACCATGACATGTGCTGTGCCCTTCTAGCAAGCTCCTCACTGACAGGTGAAAAGAAGCAGCTGGTGATGTGTATCAGTGTTGACAGAAGACTGTCTAAGAATATCATCTGTCCAGCAGTTTCCAGAGACATAGTTCTTAACCCAATTTTAGTTGTTTCAGCAATTTTTTTAAAATTTACTTTCAATTAAAATTTTCCACAGTGTCCCAACTTTTTAAGAATGGTGGTTGTTGAACAAAAGGCAAAAATATGGTGTCCAGACAGACTTAGTTCTCAAGGAAAAGTAGTTCCAAACAATTAGGTCTTTTAGTAGACTGATGTATACACAATGCCATCATTTACAATCATCTATGCAATTAATGAATCACAGTACTACTAATGTATACAATGAATGTCAACAGATAAAGATTTCACTTCACAAAAGGTTGGAACACTTAACCAAATGTTAGGAAATTAGATTACTTAAGCTGAACTGATCTGATCTGACGCCCCAGACTCATAAACTAATTACATAGGTGCAAATACAAAACAATCCAATATGATTAAATAACAACACAAAAACTCCCTATAAGACATCTTATAAAGACACGTCTTGCCACAGGAATGAATCAATTAATGCCTTATTGTCTGGTGATAACTGAAGCATAAAAACAGAAGTGTCCTCACTCCTCACTCAGCTGCACAGTTGTTTTATTACTTTCACAGTTGTCATTGAGTTTGCGAATATGATGAAGTTATGTCATACTGTGCTTATGGGAGGCGAGCCTGTAGAAAGTAGGTCGCAAAACACGACTAAGGTTTTATGATATAGACCTGAAGTGATCAACTTTCAAATGGGGTGCCATGTTTGAATGGTATCCAGATTTTCTTAATATAGCCATGGTCAGTAACTGTAATATTAGGTATGTCTAAAATCTAAAACTATTCAAATTCTGCCATGACATTTAAAACTCAATGTGTTTGTCAAACAGTAAAATTATTTTATTCAGATGTTATAAAAATGTTAAATGGGGCATCATCTCCGTTAACACTATGAAGCAGCTCTCAACAAAACACAAAGTCTCTGAGAGCTGGTATCAGCAACAGTCATCTCAAGCCATACAAGTACAGTAAATTCTCAAGGTAAAAATTGATTTTAGTCAGTCAGCATTCAACTTTTTCTCCTCCTTAAAAGGCTAATTTAAGGGTTCGTCTATTGTTTTTATGTGGTTATTCTTGTCACCCTGTCAGAAGGTGGGTGGGCAGTGGGCGTGGACACCTACGTTTGTGAATATGATAACTCAAGAATGAGGCGACGTAGGAAAATGATATCATAGGTCTGTCTAGGAGGCTGAGGGGTAGTGAAACTGTAAGCTCTTAAAAGTACTATGTTAGTACTGAAAGTTTTGAAGTCTTCATTTGATTAAGTGTCTCTAAAACATCTTTTTTTTTTGTGTAGACGACGTATTCATCTTAAAACCGACTGAACTTCAAAGGCTGGTTTTACATAAATTATTGGAGCTTATACAATTGGAAACTGTAGTCTCTGTGTAATTTAATGTGGTAATGACCTCTCTTGGTATTTAATACATATGTGTGTATTTTGTTTTTAATCTCCCACAAAGGCCTGAATGCTGGAAGATTATAACCAGTATGTCCTCTCCCATTCTATCCATTTCCTTTGTGATGGCGCATCATTTTTCCAAAAAGTGTCAGCTCTCAATACTTTCAGGCTTAGCAAGATTTTTTGGAGAGCCTATTACACACACATATGGACACACACGTTTAGGAAATTCAGTGTTACGCCACTGTGTAAATGTAAGTGGTTTTGTAAGTGATCGAGACAGTTGCAGACATACACAAAACAGGGGCACTGATAAGTGATGTATTAAAGTGGGCTTTCAAGCTATCATCTCCCTCCCTGTCTCGCTTTTCTCTTCACACACTCCATTAGTATAATGCTTTTTAATGTTTAATGACAAAATAATCAAAGCTAAGACAAATACACACTTTTCTCATAATGTTGCAGCAAATCTAGCAACTTGCGTTAATACAGTTCACTACAACGCACACACAAACACACACAAACACACGCGGAATAACTTCTACAGTTTAATTGAGTGCTTCATTTGAAAAGCAAAATGCACAATTATGTTAACTGTTAAATTGTAGTGAGCTTTCACTGCTGTCTTTTGGTCAACCAACTGGTCCATCAGTTAATCATTTTCTTTAATGTCATTATATGTAGTTAATTTTCATGCAAAGGATTTTAATGACTAAACTGCCATTGCTCTTAAATAGTTTTTTGTGAGGTTATTTGGAGCAGTATTTTTTAGCTTTTCCTGGACAGGACATGCTGGCGGCTCTGTGGGTTGCCTGGCAACCTCATGAGACACTACTGCAAAGTTGTAGTCCTGCAAAAAAAACACCGATTTTACATTTTAGCACAAATTAAACAGGTAAAATATGGCTTAAGGAGAAGCTTAATAAGTACTGGCAGGCGGATTCAGTTTCCTTTAGAGCAGGTGTGGGCAGTTAATCTTCACAGGGGGGCACATGAGAAACTGGGACTGTTGTGAAAGACCTCACCAATAAGCTGGACTCAGTTCTGCTCAATATTAATTTTATCTCCTTATAAGCTTATTGGTGTAGCCCTCCACAATAGTCCCAATTTCTCATGTGACCCTTTGGGAAGATTAATTGTCCACCAATGCTTTAGACAGAGCCAGCCTTGTGGCTTCACACGTTTTAAAGCCTTGATGACAACATAAGACAATCAGCAGCTGGTTCTACGTTCATATTTAACTGGTCTCAATCTTCCCTTGTAACTGAATTCAAGAAAGTGTCAAATGCTCTAGCATATACTATAAGTTCACAAATAAGGAGATTCCCCTGTCTTGAGTTCACCCGAGTCATGTGGCTTACTGATAAACGCACATTAACACATGGTTTAGAGCTCACATGCAGCATCCTGGCATTTTCCGCCTCCTTCTGCTGGAGAAAATTTTGTACTACTCTATGTACAGTTAGGATTAAGTATGTACTTAACAGATTTTGGACAGATGATGGGTAAAACAGGCTGCTTGATTGAGTGGCCCATCAGTTCCAGTGTGACCTTGTGAAGTGGGAGCTTAGTCGAGCTGAGAGGGGGATGGAGCTCTCAGCTTATGTAAGTGGTGTCACATTCTGACTTTGCTCTGAAGCTGACTCTTCATAAAAGAAGTGATCGGGTGGGTATGTCATATTCAAATGTGTTGACAGTCACAGTTACATTTTTAGGAATTTAAACAATATTTTCAGATGATGACATATAAGATATACAGGGTAAATTCATATGTACCCTGAATGTAATATGTAAGGCTCAAGGTTTCACAAGGTTACTTTCTGCTATGTTGACAGGTGAAATTAGTCACAAAAAGGTGTCTGGTGCTGAACCAAAATCCTCCTTGCAATTGCTTTGGTTGCTTGCATGGAAGACACCAAGTTGTCAGCTCTTCGCTAGGCAGTAGTGAAAATTAAAATGCAGACCATTCTCTTTTAAAGCTGCACCTTTTGTTGGTTTCTGCAGTAAGGCACAACTTTTACTCTGACTGCATATGCTCTGCCAGTAAATAGGTCAGTAAACCCTTACTCTAACCCTAAGCAATTTTAGGAAGTCTTTTTTGTAACAGTTTCATCCAGTGATATCCAGCAACCACTTGGCAAATGGTTAGAGAATGGTCCTTTTTCCCTGGTGATCAAAGGTTGCTCATTGGCTTGTGTCACAAAGACCTAACGAGTAACACAAGTTCAGATGAAGGCTTTGAAAGGCTTCTGATTTGAGTTGGATTCAATATAGTGTTATGAATACCCAAACCAAGGGACAGAAAAAGTAGTAACAAACTGTTTTGTTTTATTTTTGACTTTAGGAACAAGGATGTAGACAGAGGTGTGTGTTTGTGAGGTAATAGATAGCTTTTTCGGGGATACATGTGTGTAAGAGATAGGCATCAGTGGGAAGCAAAAGATGTTAGAGAAAGGAAGAAGGGAGGAAAAGGCAGACTAAGGGAAAGTGACAGTGGGTGGGAAAAGATCAGATATCTAAAGTGATTTGTTTGTGGTTGCGAAATCTGTTCCATATATCAACGTTTTTTTTTTTATCTATATATCCCTACAAGAATGGCTTTTGACTTCAAACGAATAATGTCAGAAGAGTTCCCACAGGTCAGTGAGTCACTGAGTGCTTATGAGAAGTTGTTTGGATTTGAAAAATTAGCTTTTTTCCTAAGTAAACATTTAATTTTTGGATGTATTACAAGAGATTGCAAGAGCTAATATAACCTTGTAATTTACCTTTTTCACACCAGCCAATTTGATATGCTGTGACATGACATACCATGACATAATATGATGGTGTTACTAATGATCCTACTTGGGTTCTCTATCTAAACTGGACATAACACTGATTAATGACATTAGTGAGTAGTAAAAGTCTGTTGTGAAGAAAGAAACTGAACCGCATCCTACTTTTAAGGGCGGCAAGTGCAAAATTGGAGACTCAGTTGCCAATAAGACGACAAGAATTATTGTGTTTACGATAAACTGTTTTTAAGGTTAGTTAAATCATGAGGCAGCAAAGTCAAAAAGCTATTTAAATGGCTACATCTTGTAAGCTCTCTAGGCCACTGTGTAGACAGGCAGGCTGACTCAGACGACTTAATATGCACTGAATACCAGTGTCGACTGTTGCATTAGCGCTTACCTACTGCATACATTTGTGAGCACAGTGTGCGAATGTGTATACGTGTTATACAAAGTGTGTGTGTTTCACTTTGCATGATTTTGATCTGTGCCTCTTTTTTAGTGACCCAGAAATGCCTTGGTTGCTGAAAAGTGTTTTATTTAACAAGACAGCAATAATGCTAAGGGTTGCTATTAGGAGGAAGTGTGCTGATTGTTGGCATGTGGGAGAAGTTTCTGAGTCTTAATCACTATTTACCATATTCCCCACAGAAAATGTGTCTCAATCATTCATTCCATGTGAAAAACAAGATATTTTTAAAGAGAAAAAAAATCCCTTTATAGACCTTTTCCCCTGTAGCACACAAACCTGCATCCTAGTTGCTTCTCACCACAGCTCTTTGCCTGATTTCAACTCACGTGATTCATTACTGCTTAAGACAACCTCATGCTAGCAACTTTGTCGCTGTCATTTATTTATAACATCGTGCATTAATTTGAACTCCCATGCCACCTCAGAAACACAAATTATATTTTCTGTCTTAGCTCCTTCTTTCACAAACATGGATGCGGTAAATTACATTTTAATGACTTAATGGGTTGTATAATAGAAAGCTGCTCATGACTCTGGTGGAATTTCCAAATGTGTTTAAGAATGCATGTGGCATAGACTGTTATTTCTAATTATCTCTCAGCCACTTAGTGTGTTTCATACACACACACACACACACACACACACACACACACACACACACACACACACACACACACACACACACACACACACACTACTTTCCAAACAGAGGATTATTTTTTTTCTCATTTCCTTGTTCTAACACTACATATATCTAACTGTAGTAATGAGAATACTGCTATCATGGCAGGAGTCGTGTATAATGTTCATTAGAACTAAGCATGCAGTCCATATTCAGTTGCAAATTAGGCAAAGGGGTACGAGCAGGTTCTTGTTTTTTGTACCACTGAAGCCAGAAACAATTAATAATAATAATGACATCGACAGTTCACATGCACAGAATATTCACAGTGTGCTAAAGACATGTGATAGAGTGCTTGTTTGAACAGTGAAAGCCAGCAATTCATCCAATTTCTCAGTTTAATCCACAAATGTAGCGTAAATATAAATCGTGTGAAGTTTCACGTGAGATGCTCTGGAAGTGGACCATTGCAGGACTGATTTTTCAAGTTTGATCCTTTGTTATCTATAGTGCTTGTGTCCACATTATGGGGTGGATTTCAAGGTGCAAGCAAGGACCTGTTTTATCTGTGTTGTACTGTACTAGTTTTCATTATGATGTGGCCACCTTCCATTATTATCTTTAAAAACAAGGGTGGTGCAGATGAGGCATCACATCTTGTATCCTTTAAAATGTAAGAGGAACATATGTCTTTATGGTTTGGCTCTTGTTGCTTCACCAAGTAATGGCGTGAAAGTACTTTCAGCGTACCTCAAAAGTGAGGGTTTTGAAATGAGGTGGTGCAGAGTCGGAACTGCTTTTATGTGTAAGCTGAGGTCAGGGTGAAGCTTTCAATCAGTCTATACAATTCAAACCATTCTTCTGGTCATATGCTTTGAGTGGTGACTGACAGGATGAAATAAAGGAAAGTGGTTGAAATGGCCCTGCTTTCTAGGGTGCCTTGTATCTTAGAGACTTGGTGAGTATGTTGCATATTTAGGTTGAGCTCAGTTGAAGTACAACAGTACATTTCTTTTCAGTTCGACATGAGTGAGGTGAGGTGGCCTGACGGGAATGCCTGCTGGACTGACTTTAATGCTATTCTGGTCTCATGTGGGTTTAAAATGACACTGGTCCTGCCTCAAAATATGTGGACTATATATATAAGACTATACAGAAGACTATATATAAATATATATTCTAACTATATATATTTGGATTCTCTCAAATGAACTTCAAACGTAGATCAGAAACACTTAAGCAATATAAACTCATTAGCTACTTTATTATCAAACCTTGCTAGTACTGCGTTGGACCTGTAGACTTAATTCATGGCATAGATTTAGCAAAGTTCTTGAAACTTTACTTTAGAGTTTTTGGTCCATATTGACATGATAACATCTCACAGTTGCTGCAGATTTGTCAGCTGCCCATCCAGGATGTGAATCTCCCAGTCATCACATCCCAAAGATACTCTACTGGATTGAGATCTGGTGACACCATTTGAGCACAGTGAACTCAATGTTTATTTGTTTATTTATAAGGAACCCCATTAGCTTCCACAACAGTGGTTGCTAGTCTTCCTGGGGCCCAAGCCATCAAATATCTCCAAATAAAATGTTACACAATTAGATCTACAGTAAAGTTTTACAATTCTGAAATGTAAACATGTGAATATTAAAAATTATATAAAAGCAGAAAACCAAAACAAAACACTCAAACAAATTACACAATTTCCATTACAAGTGATATTACCCTCTACAATTTTTACAAATACATTAAAAACTGCCTAAATAGGCTTTTAGGTGATTTTTAAAATTATGAATTGAAGCCAATTCTCTTATTGCCTCAGGCAACTTATTCCACTGAAAAGATGCTCTGAATATAACAGAGTTTTTCAAAAAGTTACTTTTGACACGAGGAATTACTAAATTGTGGTTGGTTGAGAATCGTGTGGCATGATTATGAATTTCATCTGGATACTGCAACTGAGCACAAAAAAAGTGTGGTGTGTTTAACAGTATTGTTTTCTTTAAAAATACAAGTAAGCCATAGTATAATTTAGCTTGTACAGAAAGCCAAGAAAGTTTATCATGCATTTTGTCAATACTTGTATAGTATGAACACCTTAACACTAATCTGGCCGCCCTATTTTGGACTAACTGAAGTCTATTCAGATCTGTCTTATTAGCTGCAGACCAGATGATTGAGCAGTACTCTAGATGAGATAATACTAATGCGTTAATCACATCTTTCATAACTGAAGAAGTAATATAAAAGGAGCATTTCCTAGCTATAGCTATGCCCTGTCCCATTTTCTTAATAACAGAATTGATGTGCTGAGACCATGAAAGGTGGTGGTTTATGGTAACACCAAGTAATTTAATCTGGGTGACCTGTTCTAATGCCGATCCAGCTATGGAAAGATTTAGTTGTGGACTGTTGACTAAGCGTGCTCTACTTCCTATTAACATGGATTTGGATTTAGTCACGTTTATAATCATGTTGTTTTTACTTATCCAATCAAACACATTCAGCAAATCTAGTTGTAATACGCTTGTCAATTCAGAGTGGCTACTGGCTGAATAAAACATGGTGGAATCATCAGCGTACATTACAAGATGAGATTTATCCAGGACATACGGCAAATCATTTGTAAAAACTGTGATGCTGAAGAAAGTAGTATGAGATGATTTAAGCTTTGTGAAATGGTGTGTTATCCTGCTGGTAGCAGATGTCAGAAGATGTGAACGCTGTGGTCAAAACCGAATAGACATGATTAGTAACAATCCTCAGTTGGTCTGTGGCATGTAAAAGGCTCAAAGTGTGCTAGGAAGAAATACCCTTTTCCACCACATCATCACCATCTGGACCTTTGATACATTGCAGGATGGGTCCATGCTTTTGTGTTGTTTACACCACATTCTGATGTTACCATTAGGTTTGTTGCAACAGAAATTGAGAACGATCAGAACAGGCAACATTTTTCAATCTTCTTTGGTGAACCTGTGTGAAGTGTAGCCTCAGTTTCCTATTCTTAACTGTAAGCGGTGGCACCTGGTGTAGCCTTATGCTGAAGTGGCTTATCTGCTTCAAGGTTCAAGAGATACTCTTCTGCAAACCTTGGTTGCAACAAGTACTGAGTTACTGTTGCCTTCCTTTTAGCTTAAAGCAATCTGGCCATTTTCCTCTGATCTCTGGCATGAACAAGACATGTTCGCCCAGACAACTGCTCTTTTTCTTTTTTGAACATTTTCTGTAAAGTCCTGTAAAGTTCTCTGTAAAACTTGGCTGTGTATGAAAATTCCAGCACCTCAACAGTCTCTGAAATATTCACACCATCCTGTCTAGCACCAGCAGCCATACAGCGATCAAAGTTACCTAAATTGCCTTTCTTCCCCATTCTTCTTGCTTTGAACTTATGCAGATTGTCTTCACCATGTCTACATACCTAAATTCATGTGATTGGCTGATTAGATATTTGCATTAGTGTGCAGTTAAACAGAGGTACCTAATGAAGACACTGTAGATGTAGTGCAGAATGCAGCAGCATATTTTTACATAAGAATTATCACCACTAATGGGGACAAAATATCCTGTATGGTTTCAGATGGAGGCTGTTTTCACATAGAGCAGATGCAACATTTCACCAGTCAGGTATGGTATGTGTCTTGCAGAGAATTTAAACCCCTATATCAAGTATTTATAAGAGCTCTTCTTTATGGCAAAATCTACAATCTTGATCTAGTATTGGCTGTCTATCTAATAACAGCCATCACCCAGAAAACAAAGTGACAGTGTATCAGCTGTCTGTGAAGCATAGTGCCAACTTCAGCCATAGCTACAAGGTACTGGACCCAGGTGCAAGAATGTTTAGTGTGCCCATCCCCACTACCTCTACTCGCTTCACATAGGGAGGCAGGCTGAGGTTTTGTTTAGATAAACCTCCCTATGGAGGTTTGAACATAGACAGCTGAATTGTCCACCTATATTTTTAGGAAATCTTGATTGTTGGTTTAAGCCAAGTAAGCCTCATTACCTGACAATAAGCCAATGCAAATTAAGAGATTACAGGCAGAGGCGTGGGATTTGTGAAGTGATCATTTCCTCATTTTCCTATCAATTCCTAGTCCAGCAGGAAAATATAGTTGTAATTAAGTTGTAATTAAAACTTTAGCTTTTTAAGTAGTTTTGTCCTGTAATCCACTGTGATGTAGAATGCTTTATAATCTAGAAACTGCACTCTTGTCTTATCATGTGATACAAAAGAGGATTTGACGAACACCTGAGCGCTGTACTCAACAGGCTTTCTTTGTTCTGCCTTGCTGCCTCCATCAAATGCTTACTTGGATCATCTTGAAAACAGAACATGTCCACCATCTCCTGTCACACCCACACCCTGTCACACTTCCTTTTTATTGAAGTATATATAAGCATTTGTTATTAATTTTCCACAATATTAGATAGGGTCACCTGTGTTGGGTTAATATAATTGCTTGTCCTGTGTGTGGTTTGTGTGTGTGAGAGTAGGGGGAGGGGTTAGTGGTGCTAAAGGAGATTAAAGCTCTTGTGTGCTTGTCTGTGTGTGCTTGAATACAGAGTTGGCGACAGGTTGTCTTAAATATTTTCTGGATCACTAAGATGACAGATACTCCAACTTTCATAAACACACATACACGGAGCACACTTACATGCTTATGTGACATCGCACATACACAAATGCATGTACACACTAACACAGCCAGGTCTCATCCACACCCAGATGCTGACAGCTAGTCAGGGAGCGCGCACACGTTCAGTGACAGCGGTAAGTCTTCTTGGAACAGCAGAACTCAATATACATGTTACATTGTTAAAAGCACTTAATTGTCTTTAAGTAAGTTATGATTTTCCATGGTTGCAAGAGAGGTTTTATCAGTATGCCACAGTTCAATACAACAAAATGTATTCCAGTTGGGAATCAATGCAGGCGGAAAGGAAACTGTCCGAACTACTCTGTCAGAGACACAGACTGAGCCATATGAAGGCAGAAAGACAGACAGAAGCAGTAGGGGAGAACATGGATGGGATAGGAGGATAAAAGCACCACTCTGGGGATGAAGCTCTCTGATGGACAAGAAAGTCAACGCACTCAGCTGAGAGACAGGAAATGCATAAAGACTGGCAGAGAAATGGAAAATAGAGCAACATAAGGGAAGGAAAGCTTTTGAGAGAAAGGAACAGAAAACACGATACATGCAGAGAAATGCAGGTAGAGAGAGAAAGAAATAGAAAATTATCCAAAGCTTAAACGCAGAACCACAGAAAATATCCAGTTTAGGTGAATGTGTCTCCATTTGAAGTAAACAAAGAAGTCTTTAAGATGTTTGGTGTTTCTTGATCAAATGTTCTTTTAATTTTTAAAAATCATACACACCAAATACTCAATGCAACGGGCATTTATCTCAAATGAGCATGTTTATTATTTTGTTTAAGCAACTGCAGCATGTTAAATAAGTGCTAAAAATCTAACCAATGCATTGGTTTAAAGGTCTTCAGCCACAGTGCGTTACTTCTGAGAACAGTGTCCCTGGTTGCTGTTTGACTCGTCTGTTGCCAAAGAGCTCTGCATTTCCAATACACACGGCTCTTTCTTAGCTTTAAAAGTGCACTAATCCCTGAACAGTTGCAGTGTGAAAAGCAACATGGCTGCGCAAATGAGCAAATAGAGATTATCTCTTGGGGTTTCTGAGTACCTAATGATGATAATACTGATTAGATGGCAATGAAATATATACAGCATCATACCATTAGTGGGCTTATGTCACACAGGAGAAAGAAATGAGAGACGAATTCCAGTGTGGCAAAAACTATAGAGGGATTAAGTTCCTTTTCTTTATGAGAGACCAAAGAAAGAAAAATAACTGCTTAGAAATCTAAACCAGAAGAAAAAGAAATAAAAGGCTTTGAGAGAAACTAGAAACACAGAGTGAGAGTGATTCTAGAGGGCATTTGATGAGTATTGTGCAGTTATTGCAGTAATCGATATCCAGCGGAAACTGATCAGCAAGAGGAGTGGAGGAGTATAGATGGAGAGCAGAACGATGTGGATGCTTTTAAAACAAATCTCTGCTCTTTTTGTCCCTGTTGTTTCATTAAATTCAGCTCTATAGACTGTTTCATCTGCTTTCTCCTGTTTTCTGCCTAGTATTTTTTCAGGTTCTTCCTCTAGCTTGTGATTTCTTACTCTGTCCATTTAAGGGGGAGTTCGATAGCATTCATTTTGCTAACACTCAGATGCTATGTTGCACTGGTGGGTAAAAGGTGCCCTCCAGCACTAAGTTGTACCACAGAGTGGTTACCAATGGTAGGTACTGGAGCACTGTGTGTTTTCTATCCCGAGGCTGCTCTCAAGCACTGCTCTGACTACGGCCACAAAACCTGAGATGCACATACACATCTAAGCAAGTAAAAAGCTGCACACATGAAGCCCAGCATAAAAAATTCAAAATCTTTCTCCTGATAATAACAACATTTGAACTTTGCTTTAACAAATATTTTGTCCTCACCACATAAAGATATACTCGTGTCCTTAAAACATGCTTTTAAACTGCTCGTGTCGAGTATATTTTTAGTCTGCCTGTTTTAACAAACCTCTTTTGGCTAAATTTAAGCACTCACATGACACAACTGAAAGGCTACCTTGTTTTTTTCTATG
Source organism: Aulonocara stuartgranti (assembly GCF_965226115.1). NCBI lineage: Eukaryota > Metazoa > Chordata > Actinopteri > Cichliformes > Cichlidae > Aulonocara > Aulonocara stuartgranti. The sequence goes on from NC_138950.1 coordinate 21,015,043, forward strand.
TATTATCATGATGAGGCATTACATATATGTGAAAAATTATTTGTATCATTTTTTTTATATTAAGGCATGACCTTAAACAACCTGTTAACGGCTAGTTTAACCCTCCAAACCCTTCAGTTTTGCTGGATTAAAATCATTCAGAACTTGATTGCAGTGCTTGCTGCCAAGGTTGGCATAGCCAGTTGTTATGTTTAGGGAGTGAATAGTTTTAACATAGGGCCAGTTAGGTCTGGATAGCTTTTTTCCCCTTAATACATAAAAGCATCATTTTTAAAATGCATTTTGTGTTTACCTGCTGTATTATTGTCTAATACTACAATCAGTTTGATGATCTGAACCATGTAAGTGTGACACAGGACACAGAAAACTAGGATATCAAAAAGGGATTAAATACTTTCTCACATACTGTATGTACTCACAGAGAAGGGCTGTGAAGATGGCTTCAGAAAAAAACAATAATAATACTGTAATTCTCTTTCTGATGCTCATTGTAACTGGAGTATTAACTCTGAAATAAGATGTTTGGGTTGTGACGTGTGCAAACCTTTACAAGCCACAGCTTCCTGTGATAGTAGCATCAGAGCCAGCAGAATATACAATATAAGTCAAAGTACAGAGAGGAATAAGGAAACAAAACCTGGCCATATTGTCTTATATCTAGTAGTAGCAGTGCCTTAATCGTTCTTTAATAACGCACATCTACATTAACCCCATACACACACAAGTACACAGTGTTTAAAATTAAAGCAGTGTCTTTCCTTCAGCTAAGGAAGTTACTCTTTTTGCATGCTGAGTAGGGTCGTGAAAGGGTGCGTGAGTGCAAGTGTGAGAACTGTGTGAGAGGTGATGGATATGTGTTTTTCCAGCGTGTGTTTAGTAGTGTGAGTCAGCTGCTGTCAATGATGTTAAGTCACAAGTTTTTTTTGGTCTTGACAACAAATAGACAGATCTCTAAGAAGGTTTTGCACTTTGTAGAGAGATTTATTGTCTGAGTGTCTGAACAACAAAAAAGATCCATCAGATGATTGTTTTCCAGGTCAGTAGATTCATTCCACTCCCTCTTTAGTCTGTGTTCCACTCTGAGTAATGACAGAAACTAATGCTAAAACAGGACTTCTAAGGACAGTCAATGTCATAGCTTGTGTGTCAAGGTGCAGTGTGAGTTAGAAAGTGTTTTAAATTCTTTCTTAACCTGCCAAGGGACACCAGAGCTTTGACTAAAAGAAACCTAGTGTTCAACCACTTGAAAGTGAACATCTAGTGACATGCAGTGGATATCTTCCACTGGGTCAAAACAGCATCTCATAATCTTGAATTTGAGTTTGAGGAAAAGTCACAGGCAAATTGTGAGCATTTCGGCAGCAATGACTGTGTAGCTGTGACAAAGAAAAGATAAGGTGTGTGTTTTCAGTGCACTGTAACCTGGCGCAGAACAACGCACAGTGGCTTGGGGATGTATTAAAAAACTCTGAGTTCTGTTTTAGCATAAGGAAAAGGTGTAATTAATATTTTGGTTAAAGTCATATGCAATAACTTATTCAAATGCTTACCAGTGTTGGTCAAGTTACTTGAAAAAAGTAATCAGTAACTAATTACTGATTACTTCCCCAAAAAGTAATCCCGTTACTTTACTGATTACTTATTTTCAAAAGTAATTAATTACTTAGTTACTCAGTTACTTTTTAAAAACATGATTTACAACCTGAATAGGTAATAAAGTGATAGATCTTTCAGCCCAATTCTACTTTTTTTACATAATCCATCATACAAAATGTAATCAAATGGAAAAGTCTCTTTTTAAAACTTGTTTTATTAGTTTTAATCTTTTAACTTCATGCATGAAGAAAAAAATTTAATTATCTGCAACATTCTCTGACTGGAAGAAATTTGTTTAATATTTAAACCTATTTTCTGCACATTCCAGCACATAAAAAAAAATATATATATATATATATATATTTTGTGTTTACACTCACTCTTTCAAAATAGCAGAAAATAAATAAAGTCAAAGACTCAGCGGTCCTTTTTTTGCTCTATTTTCACCTGTAAAGCAGGAGCGGGTTAGGCGGAGGTATGCTCTGGTGCAGGTGTGCCGCAACGGTTAGTTGAAGAATCCGCGAGTTTCTCTGTGAGTTTCCCATTACGTCGTTGCGCACTCGGTGCTTGCTTGGAAGTTTAGGGGGTTTTTTTCGCTGTAAAAAGAAGTTTTCTTCCCACGCACAACGGACGCTAATGTTTTTGTCACTTGTTATGGAATTAAACTTAAAGTAAGGTCAGTACTTCCACGCTTTAAACGCTGCACGCTCATACTCTCTCCCGTACTCGATATATTATCCATTGTTGATCTGCACACAGCTGTTGTCACAAACGTCGCACTTGCTTACGTCACTGTCATGAGACATTCTCGCAAAAAAATCACGGTTTTAGTAACGCAGCTTTCCTATGGGAAAGTAACGGTAATCTAATTACCGTTTTTGCAATAGTTTCCCCTTACTTTACTCGTTACTTGAAAAAAGTAATCGGATCTCCCATCTCTGATGCTTACAAATGTGTTGCTTTGGATTATTTACCATGCTGGCTTATTTAGTGCTTAATTATTATTAATAGTCTGTATTAATGGGTTTAACAGTATCTCACCTTGATTGCACCTGTGACATGCACATCTGAGTTCTGGCTTATTTCTTAGGTTACCGTGGTTCTTATGATGGGAGAGCCATTGATTCATCAGTCTTAACTGATTTCATGATCCATCCCTCCATCTTTACTGTTTCACCGTCTCCATCAGTCACTACATGCAGACTAGAAAAGAAAAAAAAAAAAGAAACAGGAATTCACAGTTTTGACTAAAGGCAGTTCAATATTTTGCTTTGAAATTATTACTTAATATTTTACTCCAGGATTAAACAAGGCAACTTAAATACGTTGAATACATTGGGTCTCATCACAATGTTTTAGTATATAAAGAGGCCAATATACTAAAGTCAAGGGAAAGTCTTACCTTTAAGACAACACACAAAAATAAATATTTTGAATACACAAAGAAGTAAAACAAAATCTTTCCTTTTTGCCACATGACATCTTCCACGGAGATGCTCTCTCTGAGACTTTTGTGTTGACATCTTTATTTACTTAATTTTTAAATGTCATGCATACAGCATTGTGATCTGGATTGTAAAATATGTGTTTATTTATATTTTTACTGTTTTCTGTTAATACCTTATGTTTCATTACGCTTACAGTATGTACATTTTTGAACACGACTATTTTTTTATTAATGAATTAAATGTATTACATTATTTTAAAATGATAGTTTTTGTATATTTCACGTTCAACAAAGCCATCCTGGTTGATTGTTTTATACATTGACGACACCTGACTTGATGTTAGAAATCCATATTTCACTTACAGAATGAGAGATGAAAGAGATTTTTGCTTTTGAAGAGTGAGGGCATTATGATCGGTCACATCAGTACGCTTTTGTTTTTGCTGTCTCTGCAATGCAGCATTTGCTTCATTACAATTTCTTGAGCTCGGGGACAGCGCGGCAGTATTGCTCGCAGGAAACACTTTCGGCAGCAGATTCTTTGATGAGAAACATTACCCAAATGTGTTTACTTCCCTCCATTTTTACAGTATATGTCATAAGTGCTCAGAAAGCTTTGCTTGCATATTTTTACTTCACTCACAGCAGGTATAGCGGCAAGGAAATAGAGTTTAGAATAAGGTGACATTATGGCAATATTGCAGTAAATGTCAAGAGGGATAACTCACTGTAGCGTAACAGTGTGAGATTCTTTGGACTGAATTAATTTTATTGTAACGAGCGAAAAAAGTGTTTGTTAATAACTAATTTTGTTTTCAGTTGTTGTAGATTAAATTAATACAACTTTAGGCTCTTTCTGAAGAGATGGGATAGACTGCATGTACAGATAGAGTTAGACAAAGTAATTGGATGAGAGAAGAAAGTAAAGTAAATGAGAGGAGTGGCATCTTAGCATCTGCTATCCTACAAACTCTATCAATGATAACGTACCACACAAAAAGAGTCATTACTAAAGTACAACAGGAAGTGAGAACAATAGAACATGTGAAAACTAACATGTAGGCAAAAACAAGTGGGAAAAGAAATACAGGAGACACTATGAAAATGAATATAATGGAATCGAAAGAATATCATTGAAAACTTGTACAGAAGCCAGAAGCATGACACTTACATGATAGCACCTGAAGGAACATAATACTGCAGTCACACATGTTACACACACCGCAGGCAGTGTGTGTGCGGGAGGGTGGTGAGGGTGAATATATCATCTAAAGCCAATGTATTATTTAATCAGTGTGGTGAGTGTGTTTTTGTGCCGAATGAAAGACGGAGCTACTCCGAGCAAGCCTGTTTCATCTCACACATGCAGCTGTGTTCCTCCCTAAAACACACATATTCACATACAGGAGAAGCTGTGGAGTCTCAGCAGGAGTCCTGACAGTTCCACTGACTAATGATTTCTCTCTCTCTATCTCTCTCTTCTCTCTCAGCCAGGTGTAGCCTACACCAGCGGAGATCGTCAGAGTAAATCAGCTGTTTGCCATTCTCAGGGCAAAGCTTATTCTGTTAAGCTGTTTACATACACCTTTAAAACCTGACAACTGAGTATTTCAGAGATTACACCTGCGAATGCTTGTGCACTCATCTTGACTCACCAAAACACTCAGCGGTCCACTGGCGTGAAAGAAAACTTGCTTAACTAAGATGTACTCGTAATAAAACAGAGAAGAGATAAACAGTTACTCAAATAATGATATAAGGAGCCAGGATACCTCTATGAATTTTGCTATAATGAATAAATAATTGTCTGAGTTGTAGTAAGGTTGATGACATGAACTGTAGTTAAGATTTTTGCCTCTTTACATAACTTAGTTCTTAAGTTTAAAAAGAACGCGCTGAGTCTTTTACTAGTAAATGAGCTACTCATTTTAAAGAGCCGCGATATGTATTAACTATGTATTAAATTATGTACACTGTTCTGATAATTCAACACTTGAAGGCTCCTACGCTTTTGACATTAGCCTTCATAAGCACAGTTTTTTCTGATTTTGAAAGCTGATTCTGCAGTTGCAGATGCCGCGTGGAAAAGGGCTTTTCTAAGCTAAGTCCCTCATATATATGCCTAATGTGATTTAATGTTAATAGTGTGCCCGATATGAAAATTTAATTGTAAAGTACTTTGCCGAAAGCCAAGCAGGACAAGACATTTAAGTCCTCCATCAAAAAATGTACTTTCACCAAAGACAGTAAGTAGATGGTAGAAGTAAGGGAAAGTCAAGTAATCACAACAGTCATTATTAGCCCTTTGGGCACTGGTGTTATTTTCATCCAATTTAATGGCAATTACCCCAGTAGTTAGTGAGATATCTTAGTTTCCACCAGAGCACTGGCTAGACCAACTGGCACAGCCATGTTCAGAGAAGGCAGTAGGTAACATATAAAGCATAACAACGCTGGATTATTGTAAGGCAATGGACGGCTTTCCAATAATGCAGTTCAATGAAATATTGATCTTGGAATTAGTTGGCCTGATGTCAGTTGATTAAACTTAGGATAAGATTAACTCTGATCGGATTAGGTACTCTGATAATCGTATTGATGTTGCAAGGATCTTATCAGTGTTCCCAATTACTCTTCATAACACTATTAAAAAAGAAAATGAATAGACTCAATTTAATATGGGTAATGGATAATGATTCACAGTATTGTGGCACTTCCTCATCTGACAACTGTACCGGTAAGGAAGGTGAGATTTAAAGCTAAATAAACTCTGAATAGATATCAGGAATCTCAAGCAGTCATCTGTGAGTTCTATTTCTGCAACACAGTTGGTAAGTGGATGGAACTGATGCCTTTAAAGTGGGTGGGTTTTAACCTCTCTGTGTATAATTTCTGCTGCATGAAAAAAGCAAAACAAAACATGCTTTGGATATTATCCTGTCATCCGCGCTCTTGGCTTACAGCTTGGGTACCACACAATAGCTGCCCACTGCTCCTAGCACTGAGGATGTTGGTAAATCTAGAGAATAGATTTCCCTACAGGCAGGAAAGCTTATCAGTGAGGGTGTAATCGCTGGCAAAGCCATTAACAGTTAATTACTCTTGATTTTGCTCATTAGAACCTTTTCATTGATGCCTGTTGATTTTTATTAGTTTTCTATGTACCTTTTCCTTACTTGAAATGGACTCGGGGGGGACAATTTTGCCGCCACATTTTTTTAAGTCATTTGGAAATCTTAGAATTCCAGACTCCCTGAAGAAATTGGTCCTTTTTCACTAGTAGCAATTCTATCAGGTTTTTTTGGTTTGTTTTTTTTAAAACCCTGTTATTATCTTGCCATGTGTCGACTGTAGTCTGTAGTCTGATGTGTTACTAAAATGTAAGCAAAGTAGTCTTTGTTAATGAAACCTCAAAGAAAATGGATTCAGTTTGTTTTGGTTCTTGTTTTGTTGTAAGGAGCTTAGAGATTTGACTTCTTTTGTCACGCTAATAATTTATCCTACAATATGATGAAATTATTTTGCGCCTCTGTGTGCTTGCTGTTTTAAAACAAATTTCAGGTTGGAGGGGCACATAGGATCACTTTAATGGGACAGCTTGCTTCACCACAGGCCAGCTGGAATCTGATCAACACATACACACACACACACACACACACACACACACACACACAGACACACACAGACACACACACAAACACAAAACTTCTCATAAAGGGTTGTTTTTGCTATCTCCGAGTAGCTATGGTTGGCATGATAGAATAGAAAAAGGGGCAGTAAGAGAGAAGATATGGGAAATACAAATTAGAAACCTTGGAGAGAGTGGATATAGTTATATGCAGAAGGTGGAAAGGTCAGGAAAGAGGTCAAGACAAAGCACTTGAGGACACAAAGCAATTGAGTGTCTGAATACTAAATTTAGTTTCCTTGTTAGTATCATAAACCTGTAATTCTGGATAATGTTTTCACCTAAGTCATTAAATGCTCATATATGGGTTTCACTTGGCTGCCACTGACTCCCCTTAATCTTGAAGATGAAACGTGAAGAGTTGTTTTAGTATGACTGTTAACTGTTGCAGCAGCCTTCCAGACTAGTTAAATCTCTATTCACCAACCACTTCAGTGACTCATACTTGAACTGTTACTGCTGAAAGTGGTTACTCGACTGTCTGTGGCTGGCTGCCTGTGGAGCTGAATCAGCTCACTCTTGTATTTTCAATTGCTAATAGGCAAAAACAGCAGTTTAAAAGAGCTACTTGGTACAGAATGAGCGCTTTCTAAAATACTAACTTTGTAAATATAGTTATTAAAAGTAACTATATTATGGCTATAGTATGTCAAACAGAAAGCAGAGTAGAGCATGGTTGATTGAAATTCAGTGGTTTAAACATGATGGAAGGAGGTTCATGGGTAACGTGTCATGTAGAAAAAGTGAGCTACTCAGTCAGCGCTCATTTCATCCGTCTGTTAAACCTCTGAAAAGTCTCTCTTTACGTATATCTTAGTCCAATACTTTGCATTAAATATGAATCTCCTTTTTAGCGGCCATATGTCAGTGATCTTTATTTTGGCCATGTGTCCAAGCATTTAAGCACATTGTGGTGGCAAAAGAATTAAATTAATTTAACATTTGCTTTGTGTTTTGTTTTTTTTTAATACTTTCGGGCTCCAGTTGTGGAATATGGTGGCACTAGAGGAAACCTGCAAATCCATTAAAACCTTTTCTCAAGTCTACTGCAGTTAATTAGCAATGATGGTAATGGCACTTCAAGTATTAGGTTAGATTTATGACTTAAGCATTTGCTCCAAAGTCAGTTGTCTCTGGAAAACAAATGATTATGTTAGCTTTAACAACACTCACCAATAAAGGTTTCCTAATCCTGGTTTGACAACAAGTTAAAAGGAACCTAAGTTGTGTTGTTTTGCTTCTAGCTATTTGAATTAATAAAATGCATACTGTACAGCTTCATAGGTTTCATATGTCTCCAGAGCAAGTGTATAGTGAACATTTATCCATGTGCATGTAAAAACATTAAAATTGTTATAGACAATAACAAAATGCATTAAAGTTAAATGATCAGTCAATGTCTAACTTTATCACAAAATTATCAGACTCTAATCCAACCAACGATGACAGCCACCTGTCAGTCATCAATGCCTGACTGTCATGGTGGTTTATGGGAAAATTTTATGTAGGCAATTTTAAAACATTCTGGGAAGCGCCTGATTTAATTAGAAGACAGGAGATTCACCCATTTCTCATGCTGCAGCAGGGTACACAATAGTTGCCAGTCCATTTAGGGCTGACACCCACACTCGCAGCCAATTTAGACTCACCAGTTAACCTTATACACATAACTTCACAGTGTGGGAGGCAACACGCAGGCGCAGGCGCAGATTCCACAGCAAAAGGCTGACCAGGAGGTTCAAACCCAAAGCTTTCTTGTTGTGAAGTGACAGTGCGACAACTGCACTACTATGTTACCCACTTAAACGTAATCAAAATAAATGCAGCTTCTGACCTGTAGAAAGAATGTGCAAGTCTAAATGAACTGTCTGAATGAATGTAGCTATCAATTCTCAAAGCAAAGGCCAATAAGAAGGAGTGGCAGCATTCTTAATAATCAACCCAAGACCTCAAATTGGTTGTTAATCATTTTAAAGGCACAATCTTTGCTTCTCAGATGCAGAAATAACTTGTTTATCATTAACCTGCATCTTCTTCTTAGTTTTCTTTCTCTTTATCTGATTGTAGTTACATTTGCTTAGAATAGAAGTGGGCCCTTGAGACCTTGCAGAAAATTATTGAAGGCCTTGCAAATTTTGTGAATTTATGCACAGAAATGGTTTGTTTGACAGGATTTAGAGTACATAATAGCATAGAAACAGCATGGGTGAAAGTCATCATCAGTCTTGTCATTGCCTCAGTCAATGGATTCATCTTTATCCTTCTCGTGCTAATACAGATATCAGTGCTTCGTTTGACCCTAGCAGTTAAAGCATATCTTTTGGATTTGGACACATTAAGTTGGTTTTAGTCATATTTATTAAATAGATTTAGCTTTGTTGATTTAAATTCACAGGCCTCACTCACATAAAGTTATCATGTGGTAGGTATTCCCTTTCACTTTATATGTAGGTAAGTTGTATTAACAGAATTTACTGCATGCATTTCCTTTGCTTTGCAGTAATATGTTAGATTCAATTCATTCATTCGCACTACAAGCATTTATTAAAGAGACAACTCCCTGGATTACTTTAAATTTTTGTTACTGTGAAAGGTTATAAAACCTTAGATACATGCACAAATTTAGACTGCAGCTGTTTATTTGTTTTTACCCCTTATGGACTATTTCTAAATAACTCAGAATTGGCTCTAGCTGCATAAAAGAGGACTGGCAGAGGGTAGCAAGGGAAAACTTGTCCTCACTGTCACAAAGAATTTATGTAAAGGGAACTATTGAGCTTCTCTCTTTAATTCTATAAGGTCTTTTCCTCACGATGTAAAGTGTCTTGTGAGTTGGTAACACATACAGGAAACTTCAACATTTTCTTCACCATGCATTTGCTTCTGATCCCAATTATTGTCCATTCATGAGGCCTCAAACATTGATGCATTTCTTCAATGTTGCATCTGTTCAAAGCCAATTACTTTGTTACAGTGTGAGCTTAAAATTAATTTTGGCCTAATTTATGCCAGGTCATATTAATAATATAATATTATGCATAATGATAGATCATCCTCCTTGCAGTTCATTATTTAGTTATTTCACAAACATGAAATAATTACACTCTTTCTTATTTCATTTTATCTTAATCTTTAATCTTGATTTTATTTGAATATCACTTTTGAACTTCAGATGTATACATCTTAAGGCCACACTTTCTCTTAATGTACAAATGTATGACACCTGAAAAGGATTAAATTGAATAGGCAGGCATTTTTATTTGGCTTGGGTTTTGGAAAATATTCACAGATTTAATGATTAAGTCAGAAAATTCACTTCTCTAACAATTGTGCATGTTGTTTATGTGCGGGAGCTCTTTTTCTTTTAAATATAATGCTCTCACTGTAAACCCTAAATTTAGTGAGCTGCTGCCTAATAGTGGTAACCATTAAATCACAAATAAACATTATTTTTCATGTCAGTCCACCCGTCCATCGTCCTTCTAATCAACTTGCTCTTTGAGGCACAGAAGCTCAGAAAACAGCCCATTAAAAGCAGAATAAAAGAGATAAACAAAATGAGGTTCAGAGGATAGCAGCAGAGATGGACAAAAACTTTAAGCAATGGGCACATGCAAAGAGAAACAAAGACACAGGCTGGTGGTGACATGCAATATGCTGCTGTAAGGTAGAAATCTAATGTGGAATATATAAATAAACTATGGATCATATCACCGTGAGTGTTAAGCCTGCTATTGGATTCTCTGCTCACCATTGACATTATTGCTGAACTGAATTACATCCAACATAACTTGGCAAAGGCCGTGGAAAGTGCAATACTCCTAAAAATTATGTTGATTCAGAATAAAAGTACCAAAATAAAAAGTAAAGCAAAGCTTCTTTTATCAGTTGCATTCCTCGTCTCCCTATCCATTGAAGATGGATGAAGATGATGTAGCGCTATGTTGTATAAAGTTCAAAAACGAAAATTAAACTTAAGGAACAAAAAAAAAAAAAAAAAATACAGCACTGTCAAAGTGACCTAAAATAACCTAAAAGTCTCCAAAATATGACATAAGCCATAAAATATCACTGCAAGAAAGAGACCAATGTTAGCCTTTCCACACCTACTTCTCATCCCACACCGGATGCACTCTATCACCTCCATCTTGAACTGCAGCTGGTTTGGAGACTGGCAGTGAGCAGGAGGGTCAGTCCAAGCAGAACCTGCAGCTAGTGGAGAACTGCTTCATGTGCCACTGTGCAGAGCTCAGCAAAGCCGCAGAGCAGGGAAGGATTACTATTGCCAGCTGTAGCCCAAGATGGTGGAGTTGGAACTCTCATCACAAAATACTTAGCAATGAAAATACTTGCAGAGGATAAACTTATAAATGGTTTTTCACAATTACTATAAGAAATTACTCGCATATGCCTTTAGAAAACTACAAATTTGTGCAATCACATCACAATTTAAGTGCTTCATAATAAACACATTTGTGTCCTTGAAGTGTATATTTAAAGGGCCCTTCTAACAACTGTCTAAATTCACTGCCTGTCATCTCTTGTCAGACACCAAAACTTCACACACAGCTCTGGTCTGTAGTGAATCCAACCTGAGCTGATTTCCTTATACTTTATGCGATGCAACGATGCATGCATACATACATGGCATAAAAACATCTTCAGACTGCCATACATAAAGAAATGCTTTTCACCTCCTCCAGTCTATAAATTCATTCTCAATAATGCCTTCTGTGTGAGCATATTCATCTGCTTAGGCTGTGTCTCAGACTTGGGCTGCAATACATTTTAAAGTAATTCAAACGTTTTCTTTTTTTAATTCTCAGCTGTGCCTCTGGGAACTTTGGAAAGAGCACAATAGGTAGCAGCCACCAGGAAAAAGCTCTTATACAGTTACTTCAGACTTTTTAATTTACCTGTATAAACTCTAAAAACGTAAATTTGATACAGAAAATGGAATACATGTTATACAATTATTTGACCCAAAGCAAACTGAAGATAACTAAAACATTAAGCAGTTCTGGACACTCTTAGTGGCTCTTCAGTTATTTTTTTTTTTTAAATTGTTATTTAATTTCGAGTAGAACTTCTTAAATATTATAACTTTTGGAGGAAAAAAGTCAGAGAGGTATGTATTAACCACTATATGTGTGCTACTCAAATGCAAAGCACAGCATCTTGATGCAAAGTATATATTATTATGATGGCAAGTCGTGCCCCTCCAAGGGACAAAGCTCTCATTTTTAAAACAAACATGCCTAAAAAAAAAATCTGCTCTGTGTATATAAAGGCTTTTCTTCACTAATGACTTTCAAAATATTTTTTTCTTAAAAAGAGAAACACTAGAACAGAAACAAGATAACATTATCCTCAACTCATAATGTAAAAATAGCTTGAGGGTTAAGAGATTGCCTCTGTTGAATAACATATAAGTTAGGGTGCATTAACAAAATCATTGTCTTTATATGAGGCTGTGTGAGTCTAATCAAACATATTAAGTGGCCTCTGCCCTTAAGCCATTTTTTGCTTGCAAAGCAGAGATTATTTAGTAAACATTGGAGAATTTTGTTTTAGGAAATGGCAGTCTTTTGAGAAGCTTTGCCCAGCACATAGCAGCCTGAGAGCTGTCCTACAAGTGCTTATGCATGAATGCCCGTAATTTTGCAGATAAATGCCCATTATGTGCGCTTATCACAACCCTGAATGTAAGTGTCTGTGAATGCGCTTGGCAAAATAAGGGATCCGCATGTCATGGTGGAAAGCATTCAGTGAATAATTAAAAGTTGAAAGGGTCATGGAGAAGGGTATGCCAGTGGAAGAAATAGAGAAAACAGAGATAGAGGCAGGAAGCTACAGAAAGGAGAAACTGGAGAACATTCGACAAAAGATAAGATTTTTTTTAAAAAGAAGAAAGTAGATAGCATTCGGGAGATACATCTCGTTAATGTGAGGTACAAGGGATTGTCATGATTTAATCATATTCATATTTGATCACTGAGCATTACTGAAAAGGTTCCATCAATTGATTCATAGTAAACCATTTTGCTTAATTTCCTAGATGCTATTTTCATTCATTCATTTTCTCACCATTGCATTAACCTTTGACATGTCAGTGTCTTTAAAGTATTAAAAAAAAGAAATAAAGAAATAAATACAGAGGACTGAAACAGAAGGGGGGTGAAACAAACACACTAAGATAAAAATAAAGATAAAAAAGAGAGGAGGTCAGGAAAATAACAGTGAAAAACAAACCAGAGACGTTGAATGAAACAGTGAAAGACCAAATTCGCCCATTAGATTGCACAATAATGAGGTGTGGGGGAAGTCAAGTGTTCAGGAATGGACAACAGTATATATGATGTGTCTTAGTGGCCATAGCTCACTGCAGCAGTGTGTGTCTATGTGTGTGTGTGTGTATGTATTTGCGTGTGTAAGTGGAAGCTTTTTTATTAGTGTGGGTGGATTAGGTCATATTGCAAGTTTAGATCAGCCAGCCTCCTTATTATCACTGCACAGACACATACACACATGTGCTGGTGTGGGATGGGCAAACAGATAAATGATTAGCACTGACCACAGCACAGTGAAGGGAAGAGATGAGCAGATGTCGGAGACAGAGAGAGAAAAAAACAGAGGGGAGTGAGACAGAGGTGTGGGAGGAAGGAAAAATTACAGCCGTGACATTGAAGAAGGGAGGAAAGAAAATCTATATAAATGTACAAATGGCAGTGCAGAAATTGAGGCACAGGGAACAGGCTGAATAAAACATATTAAAATTAATTTTAAGTTTAGGCAGTAATTATAGGATCTCTTCAGATAGATTAGTGTGAAATGCACAAATGAGGAGGTAATAGATAGAGAATGGAGCAAAAATGGAAGGCAGGCAATTTGAGAACAATGTGATCAAGTGAGGAAAATAGAGTTAGAAAGGGGAAAAGTTACAGAAGGGGAAACAGATGGAAGGAGATATCATCAAGTACTGACAAGGATCAAAGTGTAGGCCATGGACATTTTCAAGGGAACAGAAATCTCAGAAACCTAAAACTTGCATTTATTGCAACTGAGAAGTTCTGTATCTGTGCTATCCTGGAAAAATCTGACAATCGCACTGAGATATGTTTAGTAATAGACAAGCTGGAGTACTGGTGATACTCCGTGTCAAAATTTGGACAGTGTTCAGAAATTTGTGGCCGAATTCTCACAGAGTGATTTTTCCTGTGATGTGTGTATGTAAATGAAGTGATTGGAATATAAAATTTAATTATGCAGAATACCCTGGCAACATTTTAACTACCATTTACAGCCACAGCTACAGATGATAATATTGGCCAGTTGGTTATTTGTTCAGTGTGGTCCAAGTTGAAATAACAACCATGAAATATTATACAGACAGTGGTCCAGATACCCAGGCGATGAATTATAGCTATGGCTATCGACTGACCTACTTTGTGGAGCAAACACACATAGACACACACACAAAGTTTTCCCTTATTTGGATGTTTAACTTGACATGCTAGTACTATGTCCTTTTTTCTGTTTTGCTGCAAAACATTTTCTTCCATTTATGCTGTTAATGATACAACTCAACAAGTGTTTATTTCACAATCTGACAACTCTAAAGACTTCATGACCAAGGTTTTGTTAGACCTATTTCACACAATACACTAAACCTGAAACATTGCCTTTATCTTAATGTCTGTCAGGGCCTAAAGCTTTTTTTTTTAAGTTATAGGACTAGAATAGAGAGAGAATAGAAAGCGCCTTGAGGCGACTATTGTTGTGATTTGGTGCTATATAAATAAAATTGAACTGAATTGAATTGAATAAAGTGAGAATGTAGAGAGAGCAATAATAGATGCTAGAGTTGCAATGCTATCTAGGTCTAGTTAGCTCTAAAACCCAATTTGGAAGACCCTTCCCCCCTAAAGTTTCATCTACATGATCGCATTTCCCAGCAGTGGGATGAACATAGACCACACAAAGTCATGACAATTTTCCAGCTTCAGGCAAATAACTGGCAGAAAACAGTTGCTGGTGATGTGGAGGTGGCGTGTCTTGAGATAAATGTTTCCCAACTTGGTAGTTGCAAAAGACTGAAGCAACTACCAATGAGACCACAGTATATTATTGATTAGCATACAGTTCAAGAGGCAGAAAATTAGTTGGTCACCCAGCTAATGATGGAGAAACTTCTAATGTGGTTAACATATGTAACACATGTACAAGTGTCTAGTTGAACTCAAACCATGCTATTTTTTTCCAGACCCAACCAAATTCTTTTCTTTAGCAAGGAATCCTAAAATCCGCAATTTTTTCCAAATTACATGACGTATTAGTAATTTGTTATTAGTCAATAATCCATTACTTTACTTTTTAACCTCTTGAAAGTAACTACCTCATTTCAACACAAGACTCCATTAAGGATAACATTTCCAAAACCTAAAACCAAAATCTTTCAAACAGCAAAGTAGCTCAGAGCAGTCAGATAGCACTTCACTGTGTAGCTGTTTGTTTAGTTTTTTTCTGTGTTGTGTACTAAATATTGTGTATTTGTTATTCTAATATATTTTATTTATTTAATAAGTATTCTTGAAGTATACATTGCAACATGTCTTAGGCTCTAAATGTTGTGCTGTATCATATAATTGTGTGGTGCATGGCTGACCTAACAAATAATCAATAAAATCAAAAACATAATAATAAAAAAATAACTGAAAAAAAATGGATGGCAAACACACAAGCATTTCCTCTATCTCGTATATATAATGCCACAAGCCTGTTTATCCGTGCTTGATATTTCAGATGCAGAGTGATGCTCAGTCTGGAGGGGTTTTGCTCCTAGCCTTTTATTAACACAGTTGGAGTTTCTTCGAGAGATTTGATGCATTTGATGGAAGTGGAATAATTATTCAGTTTAACATTCTTGCCCTTGTCTACAACTAAGACAAGTAAATAGTTTCGTGTGGACGAAACAGCTGCGTTGTCAAAAATACTCGTTTAGGTGTGAATGTAGCATAATAGAGTTAGTATTTTATTATATTACTACCTGTAATTTATTGCAGATTACTTGTATTTGCTTAATTGTTTACTAAATGTTTGAGGTGTGAAATAAACCGCAATGGAGCAAAATAAGGGTGTGTATGATTGGAGGATGTGTTTGTGCATGCATGTGCGCGTGCACGCGTGGGATTGGGGGGGGGGGGACATTTTTCTTGTAAAACAAAGGAGGGCCTAGCAAAACAAGTTTGGGAACCACTGTACTAAGGTATGTTGGACTAAGGTTTCCTAGTCAAAACTGGCTGAAGGAAAAGAAATTACTTGCATATATTTACAACTGCTATTCCCTTTAGAGACAAAATGTTAACATGTGCTGTAATATAAATAAAAAAAATGACCACTATACATTTAAAAAGGAAATAAAAATACAGAAAAAAACAATGCAAAGCTAATTCCAAGAATGAGAATCTGTACATGTTTTATGCAATATGTCTCACCTTCCGCACCATTCTTGTTTTGGAATGCAGTTTACCTGAATTGATAACAACGTTAGGAGACAGCTTTGGGTAAAAAGTGTAATAGAGGAAGGGTAGTCGGATATTTGGGAAAGACAGTAGCATGAGACATGATACTGAAAGAAAGAAAAGGAGTTATAGAGAGGTATAGTATGAAGGAGGCAAGTTATGTAGGAGGCTGAAAGAAAGCAATGGACGGGTCAGTGTTAACTGCTGTAGTCTGGCTTTCTCACTGAGACCTATCACAACCTATCAACTCACTCTGATGGAACATACACATACACACACATGGGGCAAACCTGGTGATGTGGACAACCCAAATGGAGAGAAATAGTGGTTCTGTAAGTGGCTTGGAGATAAAGAAAGGGAGTGTGAAGAAATTGTTTCAGATCAGGGGGCCAGGATCATACACTGGTGCAAGATCATACTCGTGACTAGGTGTATATAGGTGTACTTCAAAATGTGGACTTTTTATTTTTGGTAACTTGCACTTGCATTTGTGTTGTGGACTTGCAAGCACTTATGTATGATGCAATAAAATACAAATGGCTCTATGCACTGAGGCAAAAGGTTCAGCTGTGATTTTGTATTGCATTTCCATAAAGTTGGACAAAAAAGAAGAGTCAAGGCTGATGTAGTAGATTCTGATTCATCATCACCCACCCAGGTGAAACCCATGCAATGGCCATGAACTGAACCAAAGAATTTCATTTAATATGAATTTATCACTTCTTAAGACCTATTGACAACAATTTTCAATCCACCTCTTGTATTATTTGGCATACCTCAGCCTTTTCTGCCTGTTTGCCTTCCTTACGAATGTCTTCTTGACATCCATGTTTCCACTGACCATTTCTGATGAGGTTTTGATGAACAGTAAATAGATGAACTGAAAGTTCAAGTGCTTCTCAGGTCCTGTGCCAGGTTTTGGCTGGACTTTTTTTTCCTATTTCTCAAGAAGATGACTTTCAGATACTGTTTATGTACTGTAGAGAATTTTTAGGCTTGCTACTTCTTCTTTTGTTCTCCTCAAATCTTTTAAGGACGTACTGCACAGGATGCTGAGATATGCTTTTGGCTAATAGCTCTTTGGGAATCACTTTGTATTTCATGTTTAACTGTGGCATCTTTGTCTTTGGCATTGGCATGTACAAGGAAAAACTTCAGAAAGCCTGGGGAACTATTGCTCATTATCACTTTAGAAATCACCAGAAAGTCTGGCTTCTTGGAAGCAAAATAGAAAGAAATGAGTGGCGGCACACTGCTCTGGAGTCAACAGTGCACCAGTGCATTTAATTCAGGTATGATCTAGCAACAAGATGTGTCGAAAGTGCGGACTTGAAACTATATACCAGTTTTTAATCCTTATTGACAGTTTGATGGATGGTCAGTAGTTCTAGTCCTCAACCATGAAAATAGATTAAAGCCACAAAATAACCATGCTTCTGTTATCTATGCCTTGGACACATTTTACTGTAAAAAACACAGAAGTGTTTCAGATAGTATGATATGCTAATTATTTTGTTTTTAAATAGTTCATTAAAAAGCAAAAATGTGTAGAATTTAGTGTTATGTTTTAGATTGTCTCAAAATATATTTGGGATTCATTGTTTTAAGTTTGATATTGGAACGCACCATTTGCTAGCAGTGGTTGGTGCTGCTCTCCCAAAGTGGATTAGCATTAGGGTTAGCATTAGCACATATGACGACTTAGACCTCAGAGGGTTAAAGAATACTTATTTTCTTATATTGAGGAATAGTGGAAATTGATGCATCAAACAACATTGATGCCTAATCTGGTGCTTTTACTCCATTTAAACAACATCACACAAAGAAAATGGAATTAAAAATGCAACATCTTTAAAGAACAGTTTGGAGATGCTGTAACAGCAAAGCCAAAGTGACATTATCATGCTCATACTCATACACTGAGAATTACACAAATGTTTTCCAAAATGTAGAAGGTTTATTGTATGTTTTGCACTGTAAGGCAGACACAAATTTGAACAGACATGTGCATTATGTCTGTTCAAATTTGTCAACTTATCGCTTACTATTTTGTAAGATAAATGTTTGGAGATGTATCTTTGTGGTTATATTATAGGCTGCTGTGTTTAGATAGATCCATCCCTTCCTCCCTTCTAATCTCTAATCCCCTGCACAGCTGGGGCACAGTGTGCTTGTCTGTCTGTGTGTGTGTGTGTGTGTGTGTGTGTGTGCGAGTGTGCGTGTGTGTGTGTCTGAAAGAGTGAGGACGTCTTGTTTGATGATATGTTTTTATGCATATATAGGCCATCATTAGCAGTTTATACAAGACAATAGAAAATGGTTCTGACACCGCCAGAGAAATGTATTTCTAATACTGCCACTATGTTTGGTCTATTACAAAGAGATAAGGAACCAATCAAATTTTTTTATTTTAGTGCAAATCCAGTGTTGCAGTTAAGATGTGTACAGAAACACCTGGCAATTACAAAGATTAGTTTTTTTGTTGTTTTAATTATCAGAGGCAACTTTTATACTGCATTTCAAAAATTTGAAATTTATGTTATTATTACTTTTTATTATTGTATTTAAAAACGTAAAATTTTGTATGTTAATTATTCAATATATGGTATCTGAAATATGCGTTTATTTTAGTCATTATCTCATATAAGTTTTAGCCACATGATTATAAAAAAATAAGAAATTCAGCATTTCACCTTACTAGAATATATCATTTCACCTGTCGGTCTAGTTTAGTACTTATAACCACAATGGACTGGCATTGGGGATGGTTGCTGATTTTATTTTTTTTTTCAGATGACAATCCCCAACACTCTCCAAAAGGAGCAGCAACAGATGGTCAGTGAAAGGATTGCCATTTCACAGAGTGTTGTATCAATGTGTTTACTAAGTTTACTGGAAGAGAAAAGTGTGGTAGAAAAGGTACACAAGCAATAGAGATTACGCAGCCTATTCAGGAAAGAAGCAATTTAGTTCAATTTAATTCAATTTTATTTGTGTAGTGAGAAATCTCAACAACCATCCCCTCAGGGCACTTTGTATTGTAAGGTCAAGTCCCTGCAATAACACAGAAAAATCCCCAACAATCATATGAGTCCTAAGCATCCCAGAAACGACACAGAATGTCATAAAGTCAAACATAACTTTTAAAAACACCAGTATAGGATCATAAGGTCCTGATGGTAAAAACAAATACATTTCCGCAAAATGACGTCACTTCCGGTTCCAGGCAGGTCATGGCGGGCATGCGATAGTTCGCGCTGATGGACGTAGGAAGTGTTACAAACAGCTGATCGGATCGGCAAAGCCTGTTTCTGGAATATTATGTTTTTGTTGCTGCAAATGCTTTTTATGCAGTGGAAGGAAACTGTGACCTAGGGCAAGCTGATGGCATAAGATGTAAGTACAACTCCTCTGGTTTCATATGCAAAAAAAATTATTGTGCTAGCTTACGTGGTTGCAGTGCTACCGGGATTTAAAAATAGTTGCAAAACGGAGCGTGCCCGCTTCCACCGGCTTTAAAGGGTTAATAGGAAGAAACCTCCAGCACA